>NW_027325373.1:4178229-5578958 GCF_036924035.1 Leuresthes tenuis
TCATTCATTCATTCATTTGTCTTAAAGTATTGATGAAATAAATACAGATAATGACTTATTTAGAGGCTGCATCGTCTAAGCCCTGGTCTCTCGTTATATGGATATACGCCGATTGCGAGCGATCTAAATATCTTCCGAAGAACGCCGACTTTCATCAAACTGTTCTCGGTGAGTAGATGAACGTATTTAATGCCAGAAATAAGGTCTAGTTTTAAAAATACCGGAGTTCCCCTTTAAGTAGACTCCAACCGGTAAGCGACTAACTGCAGACCAGTTGCCAACCTTTTCTGTGTCTCTGCCGATGCAGCCTGGTCATCCTCTTCTTGTTGCTCGTGCAACATTAACAGAGTGACTAGCGTTGTCTTTGTTGACCGTAGAGACAACACAGACTATTGGGAACTCTCCAGCAATGTAATGAACAAGAGATTGTGTCAGTATCCTGCTGTTTATCCCACTGCTGTGGAATTCAACTAAGTATTTTCACATCAGTTGGTGTGAGGTCCCTGGCGGATCTGTAAGTGGTTGTGCCATCAGTAGCTTGTTGATGACAGGCGACAGCTGACCCCAATCTGTTGCAGACCACTCTCCAAACCCCCACAGACACTCCCTGCCAGGTTGCCGGTCCCTCACCCACTATTCAGGGAGTGTTTGTGCAAGTCATCAACGACTCGCCGAGTACCTTGTAAATAAAGACTTGCATTTTAGTTGCTTAACAGTTGCTGAGGGTCGTGATATTTTTGGGTTGCTGGAGGTTCGGTCTTTGGCCCAGTGTGACTAGGACCTGTAATAGATGCAAGATTCTGCTCCACACCTGCCTCACTGAAGAGCTCAAAAGTATGATTTACGAAATCATTATAGGTTGTAGAATATACTGTAGATCCAACTCTGCTGTTTTTCTTGTTGTTGTAAGACCGGCCCCAGGTTTTTCAGTGAGAGCTTCAGTGTCCTTTTACATCTTGCACATTAATCTTTCAGAATCTTTGAATGTGGTCTTTGATCAAAGGCTTTAGTTTGTCTTTCATGGCTCTTTCTGAACACCTCTTGAGCTCCAAACCACTGGCTAAAGTAGGAGTGGCCTGAATCTGGAAGATACAAAAACATCACTATTGTGACCTGTCCCAGTTCAGGAGGAAGAAAATAAACTGCACATTCTATAGCATAACATAGTCTGTTTGGATTTTATCCTGAATCCTGACGCTGTTCAGACACCCTCCTGAATGTCTTCTTGGCCATTGCCGTTGATAACCTTGCAAATGCTCAGGAGCTGACTAAAGTAAGTAGATCAGACCTTCTCAGTGTTGTTTCTCAGATGCATTTATAATATATAATATGATATGTATTTATTAGAGTAACTCACAACAAAAAAAGGTTATATTATATTGTGCCAAACTTGAAAAAACTTGTATGTGTACAGGTTTTTTTTCCTGTGTAAATATGAAGGAGTGCTCTAAGAATGTATGTTCTGGCTCTGATTGGGTAAAGGATGAGGAAGAACAGGAGGAGGCGGCCAATAAGAAACTCGCACTGCAGAAGGCACTGGAAGTGAAAGAAGTCAGCCCAATGTCAGCTGCCAACATTTCTATCGCTGCGTAAGTTTCCAAGCATCTCGCACAGCAGCTCCCACTCTGGAAATAAATGTCTCGTTGTCTTTTAGTGTGTTGTCCCTATAAATGTCTGTCTGAAAAATGTGTATATGTGCCGTGTTGATCTCAGTCTTCTTTCTTCATCGACTCCTATTATGAGAGTGCTCTGGTTGTGTTGCCTTGTTGATTATAACCCACTGTTGACCTTCTTCAATACTGCAGGCAATTAAGGAAGCTCCCGTCTACAACACATGAGATTTCCCACCAGTATTTTTTACTTTATTCATTTTTAAAGTCTTGTTTTGGCCCTGAGCCTCGCCACATGCTGCCAATATGGCATTTAATTTTAAAAGCAATTGGTCCCTGTCTGAATAAATCCAGTTATCGAACTGCTTTAAGATGTGACCCATAATAAAAAGCTCTCAACTCTGCACATGAAAAAGTTTTTGGATGTCTGTGTTGTGTAGATTTGAAGTGCCTTTATCTGCTTATCAACACCAAACATGATAATTTAGGGAAAATCCTAAAGAAAACAGCAGATAATCAGCGTGTCGGGGGTTGGCCCAAACCGAAGTGAACATTTCACAAGGAAAGAAATGTGCTGAACACAGTTTAAGGCATCAGGGATGATATTCTTTTGTGAGTAACTGTTCATAGACTCAGTATACAGATTACT
This sequence comes from Leuresthes tenuis, assembly GCF_036924035.1. Classification (NCBI taxonomy): domain Eukaryota; kingdom Metazoa; phylum Chordata; class Actinopteri; order Atheriniformes; family Atherinopsidae; genus Leuresthes; species Leuresthes tenuis. The sequence goes on from NW_027325373.1 coordinate 4,180,489, forward strand.
CTGTACACCTTCTTCAGTATAGTGCCTCCTAAGAGGCAATCATCTCTATTGTTTTATTCCCAGCGTTAATTCTTAAAAGGAAAGAGGAAACAGACCAAAGAGCCACAAGCACTCACAAAGTCAACTGCCCCAAGTTTGACTTTTTTCTCAATCTGAAAATGGTTATTAGCCCTTTTCTTTAAAGCTTGATGGTATTAAAAAAGGACGTCCTCATTACCGTGCCACTGCTCGTCCTCAGCCCTGCATAATGATGCGCTCACACACATCAACACGGGGTCCAGGAATCGGTCGGGTGACATCAGTGTCGTTGGTTAAAGCGGCCGGTTTTGCAATGATGTCTTGATATGTGTAAACGCACAGCAATATGGGCCCGTTTCACCTCTGTTTGCCTCCTTTAACGACCCAGAGGCATATTAGCAGCGGATAATCTCCCACCCCCTCCTCCCCATGACACCGATGTGCAGCAAAGGTGCATCAGTCTCAGCTTGAAAGGCATGCGTGAAAAGAGGAATATAGAGTAGGAGTAGCTTCATCCCGTCATACTCTCACCAGCACGAGCTGCGATTCTCAGGTGGATCTGGCGTGGTGTGAAACTGGAGCTAATATCAAGCTTCTCACTGACTTGTTGCTGTAAAACTGCTGTTCTATTTCATTTTAAGATATGCCTCATCTCATATGTTCTGTTCCCATAGAACAGAATCATTGCAAATAACCACTGTCTGCGTGTCCGAATACTTCTGCACAGCACTTGATGTGATGAGCAGATAAAGAGATCATCTTCAGCTCTCACTCGCTCCTTAATTGCCATCCTCCTCACGGTGAATGAGGTCATTTAAACTCTATCAGGCGATCAGTGCTGTAAATCACTGGTTAGCTAACGTCCCAATACTTCCACTTTTCCCTGGTATTACTCTTATTATATTGTGATTTTATGCGTTCAGTGTCGTGTTCTCAGAATCTTTTAATGTGGTGGTTGAACGGTGTGGTTACAGACTATTGGTTTTGTTTGAAATTAACCGTTTTTTCTTTGCTTTCTGTGTACTGTACAGAGAAACTCGGGGTTTCATTCCAAAAGGACAACTGGATATAATTTCAAGCAGGAAAAAAGGGTGCAATGCTGCAAATGAATATAAAACCAAAGTATTACTATTTAAACTTAATTGACCTTGCTGGAATGAAACCCTGAAAATAGTTTTTTTGTGAGAAAGTCACTGTTGTGTTATTGAAGCAGTTACACAGACTAGCTCTGCACTGTGAAATGGGGGGGACACGTGGATAGTCGGACAGCTGTCCACCTGTCCCCTTCACATTTGTGTCTCATTTTTTCTTTTGTTTTTGTTCTGCATGTACAGTTTTGTAAAGCAAAATCGAGATGCACTCTCTCGCAGGTCGTCCATCAACAGCATTCAGTCACCGTGAGTTATCTCTCTCTGTTACTATATTCTCCCCTTTCTCCTTTCCCGTTTGCTCTCTTCTCCCTTCTCCTTTTTTCTCCTGCTGGTTTTGTGATTCCTCTTTTCCTCTCCACTTCTGTTACTTGTCTTGTCATCTCCTCCTCTTTCTCGTTACCTTTCCTCTTACCTTGGGTCCGCTCAACTGTGTACCTCCAGAAACTGAAATTTCTGCTCTCCGTTGCTGGTGAAGTGGAGAGTATTTACAAGATGGCTCAACACAAGCAAATTGCAGTTATATATAGATCGCATAACAAGTTGTAAAATGTTGACCTGAAAGTCAAATATAAATACAGTGAGTTGTGTCCTCAGATAAACCACAGTATGGGACAAACAGAGCAGAGTTCAATTTGATGTAAAATCACAACTACGCTTTGCAAATGTGGGGTCATTTTGCTCCTAAGTTGTCAACATTGTGGCTTTCTCATGGTGTGTATATCCTGCCGAGCATTCGGCAGAGATATTGCAACAGGAGTGTACCAACAGGTGAGGACAAGACTCAATCTGGCTGTTGCAGCGGTTATCAGTGTGTCCATTAAAATATGTCAAATATCAGCTCTCTACCAAGTGCAGCTGGTAATCCTCAATCACTGGCTCTGCACAAAATCAATGCACCAAGCATCCGCTGATGTAGTTATTTTAGCCTTCTGACCACCGTGGTGTGCTCATGGCTCTTCACAGTGTGTGTTACTCCCATAAATACATGCACATAGTCCTGGAACAACTGCAGTTCAAGTCTGTTAACTTGTCACTTGAATCCATGAAGCATAAACCTGATTCTGCTGAAGTGGTTGTAGCTACTCCAACATCTGCATTTCAAACTTTGCATGTCGCAGAATTAATTCTGCGTTTCTTTTTCTCATGACTACTCATCAGTTTCAGTTTTCAGCCCAAGTTTTGCAAATTGTGACATTCAGGAAAGATGGATTCATATGATGAGGGCAGACCAGCTCGTTGTCAGATACTCAGCTGGATGCTAATGCATCATAGTCAGCCTGTTTATAACGGAACAACGCTCAGAGTAGGTTGGCTTCAGTACGCCTTAAAACAGGGATTTATTGCTTCGTGTGCCCCTGACTTCGGCTCCATCATATAGGTTTTAGTCCTCACCACATTTTAAGCAACACATTGAGATGTTTGCACACAAATCTCTGAATTAGCTCGAATCTTACTTTAAACAGTGACACCTCCTTCCAACCTTTATCCAACCATAGAATACTTTGCTTTTTCAGCTTATTTGCATTGACGCCTCCACTAACGATATACTCACAGTCACACAGATTCACAGTCCTTATTATTTCAAACCTCAGGACATCACTTGAAACAGTGTGCTTTGTTGATCTATATAAAAAAAAATAACCTTTCTTTCCTGTCAGTGTAACATCTTTCATGTTCTTTTGTGCAATCATGCAAATGCTGCCTGTGCGTGTGTCGTTCACCTGTCTGTGGGTATCAGTTCTGTGTCCTGTGTGTGTTTTCTGTCTGTGTCTTTTAGGACTTATACTGTCTACTGCTCCCCTACCCGACGTATCTTGAGCTACAGGTGACCAAGTGGAGCTAACTTAACAATCCTATGAATTACCACGTAACCAAACCATACTGTTTACAAAGAGAAACAGTATGCAGCTCCTTCATGAAAGAAAGATTGACGCCTGTTGACGTGCTTAAAGACAACAGTGTACACTGACACATAACTCATAGCATGTTCTTTCTGCTTGGGGCATTAACACATTAGCTTATTCATTAGCTTTAATAGTCTGTGTTCTTTGCATAGAGCTTCAGTAAAGTTTGCCACGGTAAGAAGTCATTTCTGTACAGCTCACACAGGTATGAGGAATAAAAACAGAAACCAATAACTCTTCTCACTCTCATTTCTGATGTGCACCAGTCATTAATAATTCTCAAGTAGGAACTCCAAAAGATCTCAAGGGCCTTATGTGAATTAATCATCTGAACATTTGAACATTTACAGTCTTGCAGAGTCTCGGATCAAAGAAGTTATATTTTACATTTGTTGTTGTACAACTCCAATTCTAAATAACTTGGGACTTGTGTAAAATGTAAATAAAAACAGAATGCAATGATTTGAATATTTCATAAACTAACATTTTATTTAGCCTCACAGCAAGAAGGTTCCAGGTTCGATTCCCAGCTGGGGCCTTTCTGTGTGGAGTTTGCATGTTTCCCCCGTGTGTCCCCGGGTCTCCGGCTTCCTCCCACCGTCCAAAAGCATGCATGTTAGGTTGATTGGTGTCTCTAAATTGTCCCTAGGAGTGACTGTGAGCGTGTGTGGTTGGTTGTCTCTGTGTGGCCCTGTGATGGACTCGCGACCTGTCCAGGGTGTACCCTGCCTCTCGCCCAATGACAGCTGGGATAGGCTCCAGCGCCGCACCCCTGGGGGGAATGTTTCATTTACAAGAAAACTTAGGAAATGAGACATTTTACTATTTCATGAAAAACATAGAGCTTCTCGAATCTGATGGCAGCAACATGTCTAAGAAAAGTTGAGTTGAGAGAAAGGAGAGTCTCTCAGATGTAAAGATGGGCAGAGGTTCTGCAATCTGCAAAAAACTATCTACAAATTGTGGAACGATTTCAGAATAATGTTACTTTACCTAAAATTTTGATCATCATCTACAGAGCATGATATCATAAAAAGAATCTGGAGGCACCTGTCTGTGCACGGGATGCCTGGGATCTTCAGGCCCTCAGATAGTGTTAAAAACAGGCATGATTTTGTCATTGAAATCACTACATGGGCTCAGGAACACTTCCAGAAGTCATTGTCTGTGAACATTCATGAATATGGGTTAAAGCTCAGGCAAAGGAGAAGACGCACGTGAACATGATCCAGAAATCTTTTCAGAGCTAAAGCTCGTTTAAAATGGACTCATGATGGAAAACTGTGCTGTGGTGGTGTGGTGCATGCACTGTTGCCAGGTGAAAATGGAAATGGTTCAAATCTCTGTAGGGAACTTGCATGTTCTCCCTGTGCCAGCGTAGGTTCTCCACAGGTACCCCGTCTTACTTCCACAGTCCAAAAACAGGCATCTTAGGTCTGTTGGTGATTTTGAATTGATTGTAGAAGTGAGTGTCCAGAGTGTCCCCTGCCTCTTGCCTTATGGCTCCAGCACCCAACGTCCCTGAATTATAGAAGATGAATAAATATGTCTTCTAAACTAAAGACGAGAGGCCCCTGTTACAGCCCGGCTCAAGGACTGTAACCAAGAACGGGAGAGGAGACGAGGTTGCTACAAAAGTAATACATTTATTAATAAAAAGAAGACAAAAGATCAGTATCCATAGTCAGTAATGTAGGCGTGTATGGATGTGTCTGTGTGTGCGTACGAAACGAAAACGACACTAAAGCGCAAAACCGCGGTGCGGCATCTCCCTCAGGCGGCGGGCATGGAAAGAAGGGGCCTCCCGAGAGTCAGCCAGCATCTCTATAAATACGCTACACCGGGCCCAGGTGTAGCACATTCATTTAAGACGGTCCCGCCTCCGCTGAACCTGGAAGACACACAGACCAGCCGGAAACACCCTGACATATGGGGCGGGGCCGTCACACCCCACACAGCTTGTTATCAGGTCTCTGTTCAAAAAACTACATCTCTGATGGTATGTGAGTGCATTATTTTCTGTAGAACTGGTAACTTCTGGGAAGGAACCATTAATGTTGAAAGTTATGTATAGCTTTTAGAGCAATATATGCTCCCATCTTCAGGGAAGGCTTTGCATAGTTCAGCAAGACAATGCTGAACCACATACGACATCTATTACAACAGCATGGCTTTGCAGTGCTGGACTGGCCTGCCTGCAGTTCAGACCTTTGACTAACTGAAAACATTTGGGACATCACGAGACGTAAAATACGACAAAGATGACTCAGGACTTTTGAACATCTTGGTCTAAACTGTTGTTAGAAGAAGAGAGGATACCACACAGTGGTAAACATGGATATGTTGCTGCCATCAAACTCAAGATTGGCTTAATTTCAACTTCATCTTTATTTTATTGGGATTAAATTATCGGTTTATGAGATCGGTTACTCATCATGTTCTGTCCCAACGTTTTTGGAAGTGGGCTTGTATATCCATTATATCCATATATATATTATATCCTTATATCCATATTATATCAGCAAAGAAAGACTTCCTTGTATGTGTAGATAAAGTTTTTTAGGAAGTCGCATGCATCTCTGAAAAGCCTGCTTGTTGTGCAAACATTTGCTCACAGAAAGAGGTACAAGAATGCACCAAAAGATGTTTTTTACCTCGTTGACGCCATCTGTATGCACCAGTTAGGTTTCATTTTACACTATTTAATCAGTGGAACACAATTAAATTACTCTTCAATCAGTGTCAAAATAAACATTGAGGTTGAGACCACCTGTAATCAGATCACATCATCACAATAATGTATACCCCACATCAGCATCAGACACATTTTAGGTGTCTGATCTTAGGCTCAGTAGTCCTTCTCCATGTAATACGTGTGCATGGTAAGTGGAAAACTTTACCATGGTAAACATTTGTGCTGACACATCCATGGACCTGTTTCTGTCTTTCTTGCTCAACACTGTCAGAGGCTTGCTGAATGTCATTGAAAGAAATGTTGGCTATGGATGAAACTGGGTTTCAAATCTCATCAAAACATTTAACTCACTGAACACAGATTAAAAAAAGATTAGAAATTGTTTTTTGTCATTGTTTTTCTGTTTCGCATGATGGCTCTTGTTGAATTTGGTTTGATGTTTGCAGCAGGGAGCAGCAGCGGTCTGCAAAGGCCAAGTCAGTGTGGGAGCAGAGGACCTGCCAGCTGAGAAGGCACAACATAAGGGCCAGCAGTGAGGCCCTGTTCAGTGAGCTCGATCCCGAAGAACGCCTCCGAATGACCAACGCCCTCCACCTGCATCCCGACATGAAGACTCACATGGACCGGCCCCTTGTGGTGGAGGGCAAGAATGGCGACAAACCTTGCCGGCACCCCGAAGGGGGTCAGGAGGAGGCAGCGGATCCCTGGCAGGACAGGGTAGGGGACAGCTTCCACACGCACTCCAGGAGGCATCACCGCCACCGTGACAGGAACGATGATGGAGGTGACGGCCGAGGAGGAAGGCATCACACACATCACAGCAGGAGCAGAGAACACAATGCAGATGGTTCCCAGACAAAGGAGAGGGGAGAGGAGAGGAGCCAGAGCCAGAGCCGAGATGGTGGGCATGGACACAGGCACCACCACAAGGCCAGCTCCCCTGAGGAGGAGGCCAGTGATGCTCGAGTAGGGGGAGAAGGGGAGGAAAGGGGTCATCGCCGCCACCACTCTCATCGGCCACCAAAGGAGGGAAATGGTCTGTTGGCAAACGGTGCACAGGGAGAGTCCAGAGGAAGGGGGGGAGGTGGAGGGGATGGCAATGAAGAAAGGAAGGGACGCTGCTCCCGCATGGCCAGAGCTCAGTCTACTCTGGGTGGAGACGACATGAAGAGGAACAAGAATGGATCCAAAAGTTACAGGTGAGACTGCTGATATTCAACAAATCCAAAACATAACATTCACGCTAATCTTTTTCAGGTTGTGTATAATACAATACACAATTTCTCCCAAGGGAGAGGCAGTCAGATGCTGAGGAGGATCGATTTGCATGCAGTCCTTCACAGCCAAAGCGGAGCAGCTTGACTTTAAGTGAAAAGCAAGAGGATGCCGACAATCAGAAGAACTCCACGAGAGCCAGCCAAGCTGGCATCAACAGCAACGCTATCCACATTCCTGTTACCATCACTGCCCCACCCGGTGAAACTACCATCATATCCAGTGAGTACAGTGTGTCTTATTTTTACATAGATTATGTTGTGATATTTCCACTCGTCATCAATTTGCTACAAAGTCATTAAGGGTAATTAAGGGTAATTAGGAGAGTCGCCACATGCCATCATCTCAGCAAAGAAAATGATGAATAAACTTGTCATACGCAATGAAAATTACCAAATGCCTCAAAATCCAAGTCTTAAACTACCCTTCACTTCTTTATATTTTACTTGGGGAATGTAAAATAGATGAAAACTTGAAAAAGCACTGCCTTGCTTTAGCCTTGACTTTGGAAGCCTCATTTTCAAGCGCTGTATATTTTCATTATGCCGAATAAGTGGTCATTAAACAGCTATATAACACGATACATCACGAGTTAACGTTTATGTTTTTTTACACCAGTGAATAAAATTGACTGTGACAACTTCCAACTCAACGAGGAGAAGAAGGATCTGGAAGAGGAGGAGGCAGCTAATGGGCCTCGGCAGATTCTTCCCTACAGCTCAATGTTCATCTTTGGACAGACAAACCCGTAAGTCATAACTGGAAGGTGTCTCAAAGGGGTGAAGCAGAATAATCAGAAACAGAACACGAAGTATGAAAATCTCTCAATAATTTATTTAAAAAAAAATCTTTTTGAATTTAATCACCATTTCTTTTTAACACAAACTTCTCTATGTTGACATATATATTCACCGTCACACAAACATATCAAACTTAATTAAGTAAACTCTTAAGTAAATGTATGTCATGTCTCATCTATCCAAAGTGACATGCCCCCCACCAACGGAACCCCTCAAACTGCATTAGATGGGGTCATTTTCTTAATACTCTTTAAGGCAGTTTAGAATATTTTGCCTTCTTATCATTTGCTTCTGCTGTGGCAGTTAAACTGAACCTGTGTTTGATTCGTTTAAAGTGAGTACAAACAGCCGACTGATCTCTGTTTCAACTCGAGCTGGGCGATATGAGAAAAAGTCATATCACGATATATCAGTCGATATCGATATATATCGGGTCCATAACTTTTAGCATCCACTTGAACCCCTTATTTTCCACTGTGCTTATTGGTAGCGTGTCTTTTACAACACAATAAGCTGCTGCATCTGTAATATCACGGTGTCTCTTAGATTTTTTGTCATACGGCGCTGGATGAAGCAGACTCTATGGTCTTCTGTTGCTGCTGCACAGGCCTTGTTATTGGGGGAAGATTAGCACTTGTTCCGGGCTGTGTTTGTAAAAGTTTCAAAGTTTTCAAGCGCTGCTTCAGGTGATGAAAAAGATTAGCGGCGTTCCCTGTGTTTGTCGGAACATGTACTCGACATCATTTGCAGTGCTCACTAAAATGCCTCCACACCACCGAACTTTCAGCCCCTTCTTATCAACAACGTCACCCTTGGGCTGTGTCTTCCATCATTTTTTCAGAGGGAACACTCATTTTCTTTTTTTATGCGGCTGCAGCAGCACAAACAAACGCGTCACGACGAGCTGCTGGCATGGCTCTATTCCAGCCACGTGATTGGTTCAGCGCGGCGCAACTCTCGTTGTCATTGGCTATTCGTATTGTCTGTCAAAAGATGGACGAATGTAATCTATCGAAAAGTATATCGACCATGTTTCATATCTCTATCGAGGAAAAGTTATTCCTCGATAGCTATCGTTATCGTTTTATCGCCCAGCCCTAGTTTCAACCTTTAACAGTAAGCAAACTTCAACTGCTTAATGTTGAGTAAGAAGCATTGATATCTATCTGGAAACTGGATGATGTGCAAACTAAACTTCTAACTCCACTTTTTGCTCCCTTTTTAGCCAGTTGAACTGCAGCTGCAACATTAAGGTGTCACCAAACTCCGTTTACCACTTTCATAGAGATAACATAAATACTCATGTCACAATTAATCGTTAAAACATTTGAGATGATTCTCATCATGTCTGCATGAAAAACAACTCGATAGAGCTAATTTCTGTTGACTGCTGATGGAGCTTGTTTCCTTTTATTGAGATCATTCAGTTTTGTCCCGATCTTCCAAGTGAAGCTTTTGTTTTAAAAGTCCAAATGTTAAATATACATACCTAAAATTATGTTCCCACATTCATATCCAAGGGTTCTGAACTGTAGATTATCAGACTATTTGTAGATTTATGCTATGAAATTATGATAAAGAAGACAATTAAGCTATTTGACAATAAAAGCAAAACTAGAGAGGTCTTTTAACCTTAAAGCTATGTGCTTGTGACTCGTTTTGAAGTAAACAAACCTTTGTTATGTGCAAGAAACTGCCCGAGAGCACCTGGGGACTCAGATATGGCAGTTCACAACTTTGATTTCCAGCCCTGCACCACACCATTTTGCTTTATGCTCCCTTGACATTTCTTTGGGTTTTTGATTTTGTGTTTATCTTCAAGACATTTGTCAAAAAACTATTCAGCAGTAAGCAAAACAATTGCTTTACATGAAGATGTAATTTCAGCTTCACCGAATTTGATCTAGTTATACTTATAAGACGTCTTAAACATGAAAATCTAAATACTCTGACTGAGTCAGCTTCGTTGGTGCTTAGACCTTTATAAATCCTTTCAATGTTCTATATATCTGCAATTAGAAAATCATTGCTGGTGAAATATAAACATGCTGCTTACCTGAACCTGGAAACAAACCATCTTGACAGATGACATTAACTCAAAACTGTTTGGCTAAATGAAAAGGCTACATTCAAGCATTCAAAGCTACATCCCATCTGGTAAACATAGCACTGGTGTTGTCGTAGTATTGGCCTACTTTGCTGCTACTGGTCCACATCTGCCTGCCGTCAGAAATTTCCACCAGTTGTTTCAAAAGGAAAATGTCAGGATCTGTCCGTGAACAAAGCCTCAAGAGAAAATGAGTCATGCAGCAAGAAAACAACCTGGAGTACATGCTAAAAATAGATAAAGTTGTTTGGAATGGCCAAACGAATCATACTGACTTTAATCTATGAAACATTTTGATGAAGGGTCTGAGGTAGGCTGGAAACTGACCAGCATCCCAGGGTTAAAGCTGTTTTATCCAAAAATCCTCCAAACTGATCAACAGATGTGGTTAATGTTTATTTGCAGTTATTGCTGCCAAAGGCATTATTCACATGCTCTTTTTAAAGCGTCACAGAGAATGATATGTTGTCTAAACCTGTACAAGATCTGCTGATGTTTTTCATCAGGTATGCAGAAATGTTGAATTATCTTGAGGCTTCAGAACTCTTCCAGCGCTGCTGTGTCACTAAAGAGCAGAATCACAGGTTCAAGTTAACGGCCTTTCAGAACATCTGTAGTTCTACTGTCAAATGATCCAAACCAGAAACCTTTTATGTGGTTTGTTTCACAAGTGGCACACCTTGCAAACCCAGCTAGCCCTTAATGACGCAGTACGCCGGAGGCTGACACCTGTTCACGTTTGTTTCTAACTTGGACAGAGGAAATGCACGTTTGTCCATGGCCTGTTTCGGGGGTGCGTCACCTGAATGCACCCGCTGAGCTGTCCCTACACAGTGTGTGCTCAGTGTGTGCGTGATTATTCATGTGGTCTTGCAGGGTGCGACGGCTGTGTCACTACATAGTGAACCTTCGTTACTTTGAAATGTGCATCCTGATGGTCATTACCATGAGCAGCATCACCCTCGCAGCTGAGGATCCCGTCCAGGCCAACGCACCGCGGAACAACGTGAGTCAAGCTGACATCTAGCCTTCATAAATAAACATCTGGAGGAACACAACAGACACACTCACTCTCACACAGATAAACATACGCAGACAAGTATGTGCATGCTCACAAGCGAAGGGAGGTTAACACAAATATGTCTCGTTTGGGCTGACTGGCTGATTCATTTGGACTGATTGAGAAGAACCTCCTAACAGAGCTTGACAGTTAACTCATGTCAAAGAGCAAGCAGAGGGAAGCACAAAAACAAGCTTTTAAGATTTTTTTTGGACTGAAAGTTCATTCTAAAGTTGGTTCATAATATCTATGCGTGTCATGTTGGCTCATGTTGAGAACAGGAATGAAATCCATGCATACAGAGCTTTGACAGACAAGCACAGCTAATTAGTATTCCAGTCAGGGGCACAGAGGGGAACTGAGGTGATGGTGTGCACATATGTCTGCTTGTGTGTTGGAGTTTGTTCATGCAATGCGTGTATGTGCAGAAGTGTTCAAAGCTAACAGAACTCTGACAGGGTAGAGGGACATGCCCTGTTTATACGCACCTCCAGCGAATCTTAAACTGAAAATGTCTGTGACAAGATCAGCTGATAAGTCATCTCAGAGGATATTTCTTCATGTTTACAGGTTCTCAAATATCTGGACTATGTGTTTACTGGAGTCTTCACTTTTGAGATGGTGATCAAGGTGAGAAGGCGAGAGGAAGCTGCTCTGAGTTGTTCCAGCTTGGCCTAAATGAAACTCAAGCTGTTTAATGTTGAAGTATTTCATTGAAAGTTTACCTTTTGTTTAGTTTTTATCAGCTAATGACTAAATCTGAGCTTTGTGGAAAGGCTCACACACGCTGGATAACTCTGTCACGTGCCGGTTGTGTGTTACCATCGATCACACTCTGCTTTATTGTCCCATTTTTCCCACAAACCGTTTATCGCGGGACTCTAGATGATTGACTTGGGACTGCTCCTCCACCCTGGCTCTTATTTCCGTGACCTGTGGAACATTCTTGACTTTATTGTGGTCAGTGGAGCCCTGGTGGCCTTTGCCTGCTCGTAAGTCACTTTTTCATTATTCCTTGAGACAAAATTGCTATTTGTGTTGTAATAAAGTCGTTTTTGTTGCTGCCACCTCCTTTCCACTATCCATAACTGGAGTGAATTAACATGAGGCACACTGACACTAGGCGCCTCTGATGCTGTGTTTTGCTCTAATGGCTTGGATGTTTGCGTCCAATTATTTTCCCATGAAATTCAAGGCTTTTGTGCTGCCTGAAGGCTGCTTTGCCGCCATGACTATGTCAGACATTTTCATTGTTACATAGAGCCTCCACAACCCCTGCCTGCAAGTGCACAAGGTTTAAACTTCACGAAGGAGCAGAGGGATGTGATTTTCTTACAACAGACAGGTTCTATCTGCCAGCTAATAGCAATGCTGCAGCTAATCCCTGATACAATGCACCTGGTAATTGCATATCACATGTGGAGAGTTTCAGTGACATTTTTAGTAGTGATCTGGTTGAAGAGACTGTTGTCCTCCCGAAAATAACCCCACGGATCATTTGTTCATACAGGCAATAATGGCCTATAATCACGTTCAAGGAACATGCGACCTCTAGTGGTCATGAGAGCATCTGCTCTGGGGTTGGACTCCAGTCACATGGTTGAAAGCACTTCCTCCTTAAGAGGACTTAAAGGACTGTTTCCCTGTTAGAAGAAACACTTGAGAAGGGTTTTTGGTCCTTTAAGGAAACGCTTTCCCTTCCTGCCGCCTGCAGGGACTGTAGTTCAGAGGAAGCCCCGCTGAGTCGTATTAAAGGGAACGAATAAACAAACATTTTAGTCATTCTGAATGAATTACCAGTTGTTCCTCCCACACTTTGAATGAGTTTAGTTAATATTTATAGTCTATTCGTCACATTCTGTACCGAGTATTGTGTGTTGTACGTTAAGTGAAATCTAACAAGAACTTATTATTTGTAGAACATTTTTGGCCCAGTTCACACACTTAAGGACATTTTTATCAGTGATAAATGATTTATTTATAAACTTCCTTTCTGTATCTGTGGAGATATTTTGTGTCCAACAGCTTTTTGTCTGTTTTTAGCTTCTATTTTCACATACTTGCTCTGTATTGAAACTCTCCATTGTTCCTCTCAAGTGTATTTTCTTTGTGACGCTTTCCCCAGCTGCAGAGTGATGCTTCTCTCTGTCTTTTATCTGTTGCTGACTGTCTCTGCCACTTTTTGTCCTCTTTCTTCTTCGTGTTTTGGCTTGGATTGCTTTCAGGAGCCTTATGGGGTAATGCCAGCTCTTTCTGCCTATCTATCCACGTGTATCTCTTCCTGTTTGTGTCCTCTTCATGTCCGTCAGCCCGTGTCATTTCAGTTTACAGTCTGCATCAGCCTTATTCTCCCAGCCAAATGTTTCGAGCAAATGTCATATTTTGTTATTTGCTCTTCTTATCACCACAGCCAGAGTCATGATTAAAGATGCTGGCATTTACTCTGTTTTTGTGACACATCTGTGTGTCACAGCTGCATGCAGGTTACATAAGTGTAATTACTTGCTTTACAATTATATGGTGTATTAAATGTGTTTGTAATGTTGGGCAGCACAGTGAACAACATTCTCCGTTGTTTGAAACATTTTAAGTTTTTGAAATGAGCCCAGAAAAATCTGGATACTGCTGTCTATAATTAGAATATTCTAAGACAAAATGCATAAACAGAGTGAATAGTCACCATTTATTTTGATTTTTAAACACAAAGACATGAACGTAGTTTAAATCTGATAGAATCGACCTACTCAGCAGTCTCAAGCATCCATTGTCTCTTTCCTGGTTTGCAAAAAGTCACATTTCCCCTTTATAACTCCACTCTACATCCATCTCCTGTTCAAGTCCCCCATATTCCTCCCATGCAGGTGTGTCATGGGATGCATTCACATTACAAAACTTAAAGATATTTGTGGATATACCGTAGACACGTCTTATTTTCATGGTTTTAGCTTCTTTTGGTTGTAAAACATCACAAAACAGAAGGTACTGTATATCTAGAAGAAGTTGGAATCCATAAAACTAACAGATCTGAAACATAAAGAGGTAGTTGAACCGTGAATTTGCAACCTAAGCCATTTATTTTTTTTAAGTATATCCAGTTATTTGCTGGTATTTACTTCAGGAATTCTAGCAGCCACATAATTTGGCCCTATTTTTCATCATCATCGAAGTTAAAATGTTGTTAACTAAGGAATCAAACTCATTTCAGAGGTGTTATGTCAACTTTGCAACTCGCATAAATCTAATTCACACTTGTTGTTACACAACAATTATTCTGTTGCTGTTTTTTTGGCCACTGCAAAGGGAAACATCCTCATTCTAAATCCCTGCTGAGAGGTCTGGTTTGAAGCAGAAGACAGCACATAGCTGGAGGTCCTCGTGTGTCCTTATCACTACCCTACACGTACAAAATCATTTAAAAAAGCCCAAAGAATGTGAATGTAACAGCATCCTGTCTCCAGTCTCACTTCAGTCGGTGACGGAAATTGGAAACAATGATTGTCAGTTAGCAGTTTTTATTCAGGCTACTGACTTCCTGAAATATTCCAGATTATGCTTGAATTCGCCTGGATCCATTAAGATGTTTACATGTAGACAGAGGTGCACATAAGTGGTGCACATAAGTGATGCTCATGCACAACCAAAACAAAAAATGCACGCCGGATAAAACCGTTTAGTTTTGAGCAGCAGGAGTGGGAATCGAACTGCCAACCTTTCAGTTATTGGACGACCCACTCTAACCAAACTGACATACACCCAACTTACATTAAAATGAACGTAGTCTTATGGGGAGTCATGCATTGAACGGGCGAAGGTTGGTCAGATACAGTGACATGGATTAAAATGGTGAAATCATTTAGGAGCAAACTGTGGAAACAGATCAATCAGAAATCATATCAGAGTTTCTCCATCACATACAGTAAAGGTTCAACAACTGAAATCAAACTTGTTCAGAGTCAGGAAGCTCAAAATGAAGTGACAGGGTTGGTGGTGGCCTCAGAAATGGAAGGATATGCCCAAAGCACAACAACATATTCATTCATTTTATTCTTTTTTACAGTATGTACCTTTAATTGTGCTTCAGATTTAGTTGAAATGGACCCTCTATGACCTCAGATCCTCACTCAGGAACACATTACATTGGACTGAGGAGTACAGTGGGATTTCTCTCCTCCCTTGCAGTGTGATTGCAATCCCACACCTTATTGTTCTCATTAACACTATCGTCTCATCTTTGCCTCATTAACATGTCATAATAATCCTGTAAATTTAATTTACTCTCACTGCATTGTTTGAGTCTAAATTCCATTCGACTTGTTTGTTGCTTTAAACTGGAGATTACTTTCAGAGTTTCTACTGCTCTCTTATCGTTCCATTGTGTTGATTTGATGTCTGTAGGAATGACAGGCTAATTAATGTTACACTTTCTTTATAACTGTGATATCTGCTTTAAGTGTTTGTTTTACTCTTTCCTTTTTCTATGCTGGTCTTTTTCTGTGTTGTCTGCTTGCGTTTGCTTATCTTTCTTTTCCTCATCAGAACGCAACAAAGTGTGGCCAGGTGGGAACTGCCCTTATATGTCTTTTGCTTATTAACCTCCTTGTAAACCTCTTTTTCTTCCCACATATAAACACAGAACATTCCTCTTCTAAGCCTCCCAATAAACCTTCTCACTCCTGATCCCAGTGTGCCTGCAACATGACAGCGGTTCCCCTCCTCTCTTGCTTTCTTCCTGTGCCAATATTGGGACATCATATCCAAAGGACAATATTGGGAATTCCCCCTCATAGCTTTCAGAAGACCAACTCGTAGCTTCTGATGAAAACTATTACAAACACAATTATCTGTCGTGTTAAAACTAAAGTCTTTATCCATCATTTTGCGCTTTCAGTCACAACTTAAACAGGTTTAATCAGTCAGTCTGTGAAGAGATTATAACCCTCACGTCTATGTCCTCCACCTACGTCTCGCCTTCTTAATGCAGTGGGCTTAGAGGAAAGTCGATTAAAGATTACAGCCTCTCACCTGAAAAAAAAGCAGGTGTTCCTTACAATGCATGTGGAAAATGATAATATTCTGACTTATGAATGGGTTATTGTTGCAAACGAACTACTGACCCACAGACCTGATCATTTGTGCTGATTCTCTGAAGATTTGAGTTCAGTTTTCATTGTTCTTTTTTTTATCAAAATTAACTCTTTTTTTTTTCCTCCAATAAATTCCCCAGTAAAACGTAAAGATGACCCCGAGCAGTTTGCCAGGAATATAAGTGAATCCTGCATGAAATGTGCAGCAGCTGGACAGATGTGCATTCTGTTGTGCAGAGGCAGGAATGTCCCTTTGTTAGACGTCAGATTTTACGTCCTTAACAGGAAGAGCTCCTTGCTCACAGGATGGAGCAGCTTAAAGAATGACTGAAAATGGCCACACGTGCGTGGCTGCTGCGCACGTTTTAGTCAGAGCTGATCTATGCTACAGGGATGTGAACACAAACATGCATCCACTCCCACGAGCCCACACTTTACGTCCTTTCGGCCCAAGGCGCTTCTGAAAGCTATTGGGAGACTCTTCTTGCCGTCTGAATGTGTTTAGGCTTCCTGAATAGCAGGACTAGAATAGATTTTGCAGATTGCATGTCAGGGTTTGCAGGTTATCCAAGCATGAGAGCTGCATGGCATTTTGTTGGATCTTTTTGCTGTAAAAGAAAAGCCCTAAGCCGAGCTATACGGAGCTGTGGTTGCTTCCAGTTTGAGCTCCGTCTTTTTTACCAGCATGTGTTAAGAAATGATCACATTTTACGATTCTAATTGTTTTATTTAGTTTCTTTTTTTACTCTTGAACGTTGGTTTTCTTGTCAGTTTCCCAGTCCTTAAAACACTCCAACAAATGTCACATGGAAACACTCTGTGAGTGTTTGTGTGTAAATGGGTGTAAAAAAAAAATTGTACGAAAAAGGTTCATTTTACAAGTTTCTTCTTTGTTTCCAAATGATTTCCTTGAAAGCAGTTCGAAGACAACTGGGTAAAATGTTACCATCTAATTCAGTAACTCATTTAGAAGACATGACAACAGAAAAGCTTGTTTGTGCATTCATTGTAATCTGTAATCCTGCATAGTTCAGAGGTGCCCTCAGACTTTGGAAAGCCAGTTAGCCAGGCTCAGGTTTCCTGATTAAGTAGAGCAACAGAAGCAGTTGTCTGTCCGTCTTCTTACTTGTGGTTTGGGTTTTGATCGTAAAAAGTGGCAAACATGCACTGAGCAGGTCTGTCCAGAGACCCATAAAATTAAGTGTTTTACGTTTTTTACTGAATTCTTCTGTGTGATGGTGAGCAGATGATCTTCATTCATATTCTGCTGCTCCATGAGGAAGAGCAGCAGGGCCTCTGGGGACAATAAAAATGGCTTTTTCTTTTTTAAGTATGCTTGTGTCCATCTCCAAATCCTTCCTATAAAATTGGTTGTTTTGCACATGCATACAAAGATATAGAAGCAAGCATGCTTTTTCCAATTCAGAATGACAACCATGTGTGTGTGTGTGTGTGTGTGTGTGTGTGTGTGTTTGTCACTGATTGACCACTGCCAGTGTTTGACTGAATGGGGGCTCACTAGTTGGGAAAGCCTCACACGTTCCTGCCTCCACAAACAACAAAAACATGCAGATCTCTTTGACAGCAGCGGTTCCTGCAAAGAAACCGCTGCCTGAGTCGGGGGGGTCCTTTGAGCATTTATTGTAAAGAATATGAGATGTCTGTTTCATTCTAAGGGAACATTATTAGCTGCTTGTGGTGGATACAGCGTTCTTTAATGATGCCGTAAAATCTATTAGTTTGTACCAAGTTTTGAAGTTTCACTTTTATGTTGAAACCTTTTTGAATGAATTATGTGCATTCTGTGGAAAGGGAAAGGGGGAAGAAACTGTCTGAGGGAAAGACTGAAAGAAACGATTGACGGGGACAAGCTGAAATAAACAACAGTAAAAGTCTTTTTGCAAAGAGAGATGGAATGAAAGAAAGACAATAAGTGACAGATAGGTTTGAATTAAATAAGAAAAACAAAGGAATGCAAACAGGAAAGAAAAATCAAAAGGGAGAGAAGGGAAGACAAACAAAAGGAAACATGGAAGGAAAGAGAAATTTATGAGAAAATATCCCGTTTTTGTTGCATGTTTCTGTAGTAAAATACTGTCCATTCACATGCATGTGTACCACTAACATGACATAAACGCGTATGACTGTGTACACAATATTTCTGTTGTGCTACACTCAGACCTCATTAATGGAGCTTGAAATGAGCTTGGTAACATGCATGTCAGTTAAACTACATCACCCAGACTAACTGCATTCTCAATCTGCACAGAGGGACGAAAGGAAAGGACATCAATACCATTAAGTCTCTTCGGGTCCTCCGGGTCCTGCGGCCACTCAAGACCATTAAACGGCTGCCCAAGCTGAAGGTACAGTCATCCAATCTGCCACTCGCCCACTCTCTGAATATTCTAGAAATTTACATTTTTTCACGGAAGAAAAAGAGCAGCTGGTGCAGCAGACGCTCACAGCCACACACTGATGGGATGATATGATAGGAAATCTATAGCTCTGGACTTGACAATGTATGTATAAACTGTATATAAATGGACTTCTTGCACTTGTAGGATTGTAAGATATGTTTCAGATCAGATTTTATTGTCATGTACATGCAGGAAATACACAAAATTTGGCACCTGTTGAACACGCACCTGCACAGGGTCACACACTCATGGAGACAGATGACATACACTGAGCGGTGGGCAGCCAATCACAGCGTCTGGGGTTCAGTGGGCTAGGAGGTGGACTGCCACCCCTCCAGCTGTCAGTTCACCAATCTTTTGAGTGGCGAGAGTGGGATCTGGTTATTGGACGACCCACTCTGACCAATAAGCCACACCCTCAGAGGAAAAATCATGTTATCATGGGTACATTTAGGGTACATTTAGGGTACATTTAGGGCACATTTAGAGTACATTTAGGGCACGTTTAGGGCACATTTAGGGTACATTTAGGGCACATTTAGGGCACATTTAGGGCACATTTAGGGCACATTTAGGGCACATTTAGGGCACATTTAGGGTACATTTAGGGCACGTTTAGGGCACATTTAGGGTACATTTAGGGCACGTTTAGGGCACATTTAGGGTACATTTAGGGCACATTTAGAGTACATTTAGGGCACATTTAGGGTACGTTTAGGGTACATTTAGGGTACGTTTAGGGCACATTTAGAGCACATTTAGGGTACATTTAGGGCACATTTAGAGTACATTTAGGGCACATTTAGGGTACGTTTAGGGTACATTTAGGGCACGTTTAGAGTACATTTAGGGCACATTTAGGGTACATTTAGGGTACATTTTGAACACCAAGTGATAACTTTACCACCCTATTTAGCCAATTAGTGTTGAAATTATGGGAAATCGTGTAACCAATAGAGTGGAAGCATAGCAGTGTATACGTCTTCACAACTTCTCCAACGCATCTGAGAACACAGGTGGACCCTTGTGTTGTTAGTGTCTGTCTGTCACGGTAATTACATGCATATATTCTGTAAAGCTGGAAGGTAAAACTGCTTAAATGAGCCTTTCCCATTGCTACAGTGGGATCTTATCCTTAAAACATAAGGAAATATGTTTGTTTTTTTTATATTTTAGGGTCTGTGGGAAGGGAATGCATGAGATGCACCAACACATTCAGCCACAAGTCGGCTTTTTCAGACTTTCAAAAAGAGAAAATGGAATTACGGACGTAGGTTGAAACGAGGTTGGGTGCTACATAAAGCAGTTTCTACACACTTGACACTTATTGCACCGAAACAAATAAAAATCTTCTAATGATAAATGAATCCACTACAACAACTTGCAAAAAACACCCCGATTATTTCTTTAAATTGATTTGCCCGTGTTCGGGGGATGACCTTTATTTGTTTCTGTCAGCCCCACCCTTGAATTTTCATTAAGGAAATACAGAATGTGGGGAGAAAAAAAACAGTAAAGACAAAACAAAAAATAATATTTAATTTCCTCTTGAGATAAGACTCTCAAAGTCTCCTCCGATGCGGAAGTGACAGCCTCCCTCTGGTGTGTGAAGGCAGCCGATCATCCAAAAGTATTGCATCTGACAAAAGCAGGAGATCTGATTAGAGTAATCACAGTGAAATGACTGAGACAGATCAGTGTTGGCAGACAGACGCCCATCCACAGCTCCTCTCGGATACTCAGACGGAGTGGTTTGATAGATGGGCTGGTAGAGGAGTGGACGGGTATGCTCCGCCCTAACTGTTGAATAGAAGCAAACCTTGATGGGGATCACTCATGCAGCAGCATACTCTGGTTAGATTGCATGTCAGGATAGATCAACAAAGCACTTCATCCCACAGAGAGATCACAGCACCAGCTGAAAGAGGCAGGAAGACACAAAAACACACTCCACACAAGCTCCTTATAAAGTGCCCCGAATGCACTGATTTGATAGGTCAAAACATATTTACACTTTTACTTTTCAGAGAGGTGTTTTTAGACATCCACAGTACACCTTTGCACACTTGGAGCATGTTTCGAACACATCAAAGATGATTGGAACAGCTTTTCCATTCACAGACAAAGCGAGATTTTTGGGTTTGTTTTAAGTTAGTGCTTAATTTACAGATTGTAAAGAAGAATGGGCGGCCTGAAGAAAGCATTAGGAGCAAAGAAAACCACAAGAGTTAAGCTGTGGAGCTATTGTTGGTGGCTCCATCAATCCATCCATTCATTTTCTATACTCACTTTATCCAGTTCAGGGTCATGGGGGAGCTGGATCCCTTCCCGAAAGACTTGGGCGAAAGACTGACTTTCTTATTTCACATTTCTCGGAGGTTTTAAATAAACAATGATTCACAAGTCCTTTTTGACAAATTAAAGATAAACAGGTAAAGAAGCCTTAAATCAAACTGTCTTTTGGTAAGTGTTTTGACTCCAGCAGCTATGCATGGTACTCCTGGATGACGGGGTCAATTAAAGCACTAAAGCTTCACTGCTGGGATTGTTTGGCATTTGTTAGCCTTTTTCCAATTAAAAGTTTTATCCAAATCTGCCCATTACCCCAGTTTAAAAGTAATGCCATTATTAAATCATATGTAATGATTTCATAAGCTGCTGTGCCAGCTGCTGTTATGTGACTGCAGGATCCACTGTTTCATAACCTGCTAAAGTCTGGACTCTTATCTAGAACTTAGTGATAAAGTCAACATGGTTTTATGTGCTCAGCTAATAAGCATTTTGTCCTGCTCCATTGTTGCCATTCAGGACCTGAATATGACAGATAAATATATATGTATATGAGTATATTAGGGCTGTCATAGTTAACACATTGATCGCAATGCAATTAATTAAAAAAATTAACGTGTTAATTTTTTTTGATCGCGGTTTATTGCGGCCTTAGCAGTTGGCTTAATAAATAGGAGAAAAGTCACTAAGAGTTCAGAGTTCTGAATCTGATGTGTCTAATAACTGCATTTTTTCATTCATTTAACTGTCATTAGGCCCTGTTCTGTTTGTCGTTTGTTGTCTTCTACCTCTTCAGTTTTAAGACCACGTTGTTGTGGCATTTTATGTGCTGTGTTTTTTAAATAGACACGTCAAGTGGGTCTATAATGTACTTTTTTCATTTGAAAGAACAAATAAAAGATGAAAGACATTTTTTCTTTGTTTATTTGATTCTAACTGTATTTTTAATATAGAGATTAATCGTGAGTTAACTATGGAAAAAATGTGATTAATCGCGATTAAAAAAATGTATCGTTTGACAGCCCTAATATTTATATGCAAATATGCAAATATCTTACAGTGTGTGCATTTACGTCTGTATTTTCCAGGCCGTGTTTGACTGTGTTGTGAACTCCCTGAAGAATGTTCTCAACATCCTCATCGTCTACATCCTCTTCATGTTTATCTTCGCTGTTATCGCTGTGCAGCTCTTCAAGGGCAAATTCTTCTACTGCACAGACGAGTCCAAGGGCCTGGAGAAGGACTGCAGGTACTCCACAAACACGTGTCTTTTCAGCCGCATCTGCATATTTGTTTATCTTTTTCCATCGCTTAACTCGCATATTTTGCTTTTCTCCATTTTTTGATGGCATTTATTCCTCCCCTCTTCCTTGCAGAGGTCAGTTTCTGGATTATGGCAGGGATGATGTGGCAGCTCAGCCCAGAGAGTGGAAGAAGTACGAGTTTCACTACGATAACGTTCTCTGGGCCTTCCTGACACTCTTCACTGTCTCCACTGGAGAGGGCTGGCCATTGTAAGTCAGCACAGCCTTCACATCTTGTCATTTTGACAGCACCTTTCACACACAGAATATACTTTGTTTAGCTTGACACGGAGGGAGTTTGCTCCATGAATATGAAGCTACTAAATCAGATAGACTCGGAGAGAAATATGGCCACAATATTTAGTTCATAAGCAGTGCTCAGCACACCTGGAGGCAAAAAGTACAGCACTGATAAAACCTGATTTCTCCCAGGCTTAATTACCGTGTGTTCTCAACAGATGCAACCAAGGCTCATTGGACAGTTTCAGAAAGCTGTTCTGTGCCTGATTCAAAGAACCACAGACTCATCATCTTAGTTAAGGGCCTTTGATGCCTGTTTGCCTATATTGTTGGGATTGATTACCAGCTGGTGGAAAGTAAGTAGTTACACTGTGTAGGCTTGATTATTTAAAAATACGATAATCCCATCAGCCAGGAAGCTTTTCAGTTTGAGTTGATATTTGGAAGAGATCATAAGATATTGTACCTGTAACACACAACAGTGATGCTATCGTACAAGTTAAAGTTTCACTCAAGCAGTCGTTAATCCTTAAAATTGTGCATCTTGGAGTTTTAGTCATGAAAAAAATTATTTCTACACCTGATTTTTCCATGACTACACCTTATTTTTTTTGTAATTCTGTGAATGGGGATGCATGAATATGCGAGTATGATCCCACTTATATCAGCAGCGGCAGTGGACTGAGTCAGAGTTCCTCTTTGTTTGTGTGAGCATCTCATTTCACTGGCAGTGTTGGCACCTTAGCAGATTGCAGTATATCGTCTGGCAGTCTTGCTCAAGCTTTGTGTAATTCCAGTTTCCGGTGACAGAGACGAGAGGAGCTGCAGTTTCCACTCCGCAGCTGATGGATGTCTATCACTTAGAGAAAGCTCTGGAGAAATTCTGTCCATTTCTAAGTCCCTCTGAGTGATCATAATACATGTGAATGCAGCTGAAATCACTGTGCAGACGTGGGCTGGCTCTGTACTGCGCCCTGCCTTAACCAAGGCAGATGGCTGCCATTTCTGCGATGGTTCTGCATCAGTTTTCTATCAGCTAGAACTGAGTTTCCCTCTCCACTGTCGCCTCGTGCAGACGATTCTCTGCAAGTTCTGAACTGGCATTATATAAATTAGAATTTTTAAGCATTTTAATTTGTGGTGGTTAGCACCGTCGCCTCACAGCAGAGGGTTCCAGGTTCAACTCCCGGCTGGGTTCTGCATGTCCTCCCCGTGTATGTGTGGGTTCTCTCCAGCTTCCTCCCACCGTCCAAAAACATGCATGTTAGGTTAACTGGTGTCTCTCAATCGTCCCTCGGAGTGAGCGTGTGTGGTTGTTTGTCTCATTTGTCTCTGTGTGGCCCTGTAATGGACTGGCGACTTGTCCAGGGTGTATCCCGCCTCTCGCCCAATGACCGCTGGGATAGGCTCCACCCCCCCGCTACCCGACCGACGGATTAAACGGGTATAGAAAATGGATGTTCTGTGTCTTTAAAGAGGCTTGAGATTATGTTGCGTGAATTGGCGCTATTTAAATAAAACTGAATTAGATTTAATTGCTTTGGTAATAAATAAAAAAGTCTTTTTTCATTTGTTTAAATTTTGTTAATTTGTCTTTAACGTAAGTGGTTGGTGGTTCTGTAAGAGGAAGCCGTGATTTTAAATCAGGATTTTACTCGAGCAAAAGACTTGCAATGCCTTCAAATGGACTGCAGCTGAACTCTTGATCTTGATAGTCTTAATGGGCTGCATTTAAGTTACAATTTCAGACTTTAACAGACTTTAAAACAGCTCTTTTCCTTTAACAGCAGTAATAGAAAATACATATTTTTCCATGGAAATTTATATAGTGAGCTGAGATCAAGCGGAATGTAAATATGTCACATGTTGACGTGATGAAAACACTAATCATGTCTTGTGACACGTGAAAACATATCTTATAGACACGGTTAAAAACTGGATTTTCAGTGGAGCGGGACTTAAGATGTTGATCATGGGTTAAGATGACAAAAAAGAAGTTATAAACTGATTGATATCAATAAAAAAAATACAACGAAAGCAGAGGCGGATTTAGCCGTGGCCTTATGATATGGATCCACAATAGAATTTAATGGGTTCCACATTTGTCAAGGTTTAACCTTTCCACTAAACTTAATGACGTTTGGCTTGTGTAATATTATTTACAGACAAATGGCAAAGACCGTGTACTCTGCAGGAATAGAGTCCTTTGAACTACTGTAAGGAGACGGAGGAAAGGGTTGAACTGAATAGATGAAAACAGACCCACTAAGAATGAACAGCTTGATGCTTGTGAATTATAAATCTGCACCTGCTTTCTGTTATGGATTCCCTTTATTGTGCAGTTGTGTTGACTTCATGAGAACTATTGTGGCTCCCACCATTTAAGATCAAAGGTTCACTGCATTATGAAGTGAGCTAACAACACATAGCCGTGTTTTCTCCTGTGAGATGTCAAAGTTGACTTGCATTTGGAAGAGAAAAGCAAACAGCAGTATCCCAATGGGAAGTTTTGACGGAACATTTTTGTTGACTCACCACTTTGCACAGTTTCTACAGCGGCTAAATGCTGTGTTTTTTAAGGACATTTTCTCATCATCAGTTCTTGTGAGGCACAAAATAAACAAATGCTTCAGGTTATGTTTCACGTTGCAAGCTCTTGTTTTACTCGCTGGAGACACCTTTAATCTGCAAGTGTGTTGGGGTAGAAGATGCAGCTGGGCCCAAAAGTGCACCACCTAATCGTCTGATTTAGGGACGCAGGGCGTCTGACTGTAAATCAGCTGATTTATTTACTTCTAAATGTCCTGTGGGGCAATGGTTAGAGACCCTGAAAATCAGATTGCATTGTCATCTTTTTATACGGCATTATTTTATTTCAGAGCGACCTGTGATTTGATGCTCTTACCAGGTAGTTGTGATTCCAGGGATTTAGAAAGGTATTTAGAGCTCTTGCAGTCAGCTTAACAGAGGTCTGATCACACAGGGTGGGGGGTGAGGGACACGAACATGTTCTTTATGGGGAAGGGAGTCGCTGAGATGAATTTATAGGGGAGAGTCTGACAGGGCTGTGCAAAGGCTGAAGGACGTGGTCACCTTCAGAAACAGAAAAAAAGGTTTGACTTTCTTGTTAAAAGGCATTAAATCACTGAACCTCTTGCTGTGTATTTCTTCACGGTTGAAAATGTGTTGTCCGGTCAACTTTTTTTCCCCCAGGGTACTAAAGCACTCTGTGGATGCCACATACGAGGACCAGGGTCCCAGCCCAGGCTTCCGCATGGAGACGTCCATCTTTTATGTGGTCTACTTTGTGGTGTTTCCCTTCTTCTTTGTCAACATATTTGTGGCTTTGATCATCATCACCTTCCAGGAGCAGGGAGACAAGGCCATGTCAGAGTGTAGCTTGGAGAAGAATGAGGTGAGAAAGTGGAAAATGATGCACCTTCACGGTTTCTCTCCATGCACCAACAACCTTACATCACATCAACTTTTCATCACAAATGTTTTTTTATTAGAAATATGAGCTCCTGCTGATCTTCTTCAAGCGTTTTAAATCTAACATTACTTACAGAATAAAGAACTAAACATCTTTCTGCACTCGTCCTCTCTCTTTCATGGGAACTTTAAAGTGTTGCTGAGTGATCAGATAGCTTATCTTATATTGTCTTATCTTTTGATGTTACAGAACACAGAGCATTCTCTGCTGGGATGCCAACTGTCTTTGGTTTTTAAATATTAATTCCAGCATTTTTGTGAGCTTTTTCTCTTCTCTTTCCTTCAACAGAGGGCCTGTATTGACTTTGCCATCAATGCTAAGCCACTTACAAGGTACATGCCAGAGAACAAGCAGTCCTTCCAGTACAAGATGTGGAAATTTGTGGTGTCTTCGCCTTTTGAGTATGCCATCATGACTTTAATTGCCCTCAACACGGTCGTGCTGATGATGAAGGTCAGTTATTTACTCTGTTAATGAGACAAAACAACACTTCCTCAGAAAAAGTACTGCATTGGCTCAGTGATACTTATGCAGATCCGAATGTGATTTAATAGTCTATTGAAATATTGAAATACTTAAAGGAATTAAGGAAAATGTTTTTTTTATAAATGCGCAACTATATATTTTAGCTTTGAAGGTAAAGATACCTGCAATTGACTTATAAATACTGTAGATTTCTAAAGGACATCTACATGTCACATAGCCATCTAAGCTAACATCATCTTATTGGATGGACACAGACATACTTGCCATGAGATATATGTATATATCCCAGGGCTGTGAAACGATTAATTTTTTAAAATCGCGATTAATCACATTTTTTCCATAGTTAAAACACGATTAATCTATATATTAAAAATATAGAGTTAGAATCAAATAAACTCAAAGTAAAAATGTCTTTCATCTCTTATTTATTCTTTCAAATAAAAAGGTACATTATAGACCCACTTGACGTGTATATTTAAAAAACACAGCACATAAAAAGCCACAACAACGTAGTCTTAAAACTGAAGAGGTAGAAGACAACAAACGACAAACAGAACAGGCCTTAATGACAGTTAAATGAATGAAAAAATGCAGTTATTAGACACATCAGATTCAGAACTCTGAACTCTTAATGACTTTTCTCCTATTTATTAAGCCAACTGCTAAGGCCGCGATTAACCGCGATCCAAAAA
This sequence comes from Leuresthes tenuis, assembly GCF_036924035.1. NCBI lineage: Eukaryota > Metazoa > Chordata > Actinopteri > Atheriniformes > Atherinopsidae > Leuresthes > Leuresthes tenuis. Next base: position 4,207,507 of record NW_027325373.1, read on the forward strand.
AATTAACACATTAATTTTTTTAATTAATTGCATTGCAATTAATGTGTTAACTATGACAGCCCTAATATACTCATATACATATATATGTATATGTCATATACAGGTCCTGAATGGCAACAATGGAGCAGGACAAAATGCTTATTAGCTGAGCACATAAAACCATGTTGACTTTATCACTAAGTTCTAGATAAGAGTCCAGACTTTAGCAGGTTATGAAACAGTGGATCCTGCAGTCACATAACAGCAGCTGGCACAGCAGCTTATGAAATCATTACATATGATTTAATAATGGCATTACTTTTAAACTGGGGTAATGGGCTGATTTGGATAAAACTTTTAATTGGAAAAAGGCTAACAAATGGCAAACAATCCCAGCAGTAAAGCTTTAGTGCTTTAATTGACCCCGTCATCCAGGAGTACCATGCATAGCTGCTGGAGTCAAAACACTTACCAAAAGACAGTTTGATTTAAGGCTTCTTTACGTGTTCGCCAGTTAAAAATGACTGTAAACACATGCTGTAATTACACTGTCCTCCTTTTAGTCATTTCAGCTCGGTCCCTCATTGTATTACTATCACTCAGCCCTCTGTAACTCGATGAGCCACAAATCACGGAGCTGACCAGTCTTCCAGGCAGCACAGAGCTGGACAAATCTGATAGGATGACAAACTGGCTTCTTTCAGTTCACATTCCCTCACAAAATGAAGGGACGTTTCAAATCAAAAATCTGGAATTTGTAGGATAACATTGATACTCTTATAACCAAAGAATTGAAGATGTGTAGAATCCCAACTACAAAAAGGGGGGAAAGCAGAGTAAAATGTCAATAAAAACAGACCTAAACCAGTATTTTATTCACAATAGAACAGAAAACGGATCAAACGTTGAAGATGAAATATTTTACTATTTCATCTTGACAGCATATCTCAAAAAGGTTGGGATGGGGCCATGTTTTCCACTTTTTAACATCCCCTTTTCTTTTTTGTAAAAGTATCATGTGACCATCTGGGAAGTGAGAAGACCAGCTGCTGGACCTTTGGGAGAGAACTATTGGCCCATATTTATCTGATATAGGATTCTAGCTGCTCAGCAGTCCTGGGTCTTATTTGCTATATTTTTCACGATGCGCCAAATGTGTCCCCACTTTTTTTGCAACTGGGGGTGTATTAAACTGTCACAAACGTGATGCTGAACAACTACATTTATACAGAATGTGGAAAGGATTCAAGCCCCATCTGACCCAATATTTAAACAGGCACGATGAACTTGATATTTTAATCTCCGATTAACAGTGACAATGGTTTTGCAAAATAAACTTTAATGCAGGCTGCAAACCAGTGGATGCTGCAATCAGGATAACAGCAGCTGAACTTTTCAGCTTTGTGGTCAGTCACATTTCGTTAGGCAGAGAAGTAAATGTTCCAGCCTGAATATCATTAATACATGGCTGCAGGTTGGCATCACATCCGTGAACGCTGCTCTATACTAAACATATGACACAGCAAATCACTACCATCCTACAACTTCTGTGGTTTGACTGTGACACGACTACGTTGTCACTTGTTGTCACATGTTTTCTTGTGAGACTGTGAGGCTGCTTGCCTTGACTGGATCCAGGTTTGCAAAACATTAGCGGGAGCTGAAGTTGCATGTGTTGCTCATAGAGTTTATGTGTGAAGCTTCAGAGGTGTTACTAACAGCAGCAGGAACTATGAGGCAGAGAGCTGCACTGATTCACTCATGTGGCTCAACAACAGTAACTTTAATTACTAATTATGTCAGACACATAGAAAACTGTCACACACAATCTGTTCATTGTTTATTTACATGTCAGAAGGGTAAAGAGTCTCACTTACAATCAGTTTATTCATAAAAATTAAAACCTTGTGTTCCCCTGCAGCAGCTTAAGTTCTGCTGCGTTTAGATAAATTACCATTGCACCTTTGTAGAATATGTCAGTGTGTTTCGTATCATAATATGATGATAAAAGTATTTTGTGAACAGCACAGGGACCAGATTTGGGCTGACAGCCTATTTATTAATGACTCGCTGTGTTGGGGAGCTTCAGGCTGTGGGAGTGTGTGACTTCTCCAGTCACCTATACATCACTGCGTTTTCTCATCTACACAGAAGAGAAAGTCCCTGAAGGAATGAAACAACCAGTTTAGGTCACCCAAGCTGGTGCCACGAAACAAAAGTTGTTTAAATAGAAAACATTTAGTTTATCCAGAAATCCGCTGTGTCTCTTTTTTTTGTCACACAATAATATTTGATTTAAAATCAAGGAGCAGTAAAAATAATTCTCTGTGATCCTTCTTGTTTGTATGATTAACTGCCAAATAGGACCAAGAAGCTTGTTAGTTATGCATGAGCAAGCACATTTAGGCTAAGATTCTGTATTGTTGTATTGTTCTTAAAGGGGAATTTAAAAAAAAAAAAAACCTGGACCTTATTTCTGGCATAAAATATGTTCATCTACTCACCGATAACAGTTTGGTGAAAGTCAAGACGCTATTTAGATCACTTGAGATCCACGTATATCCATATAACGGGAGAGAACAGGGCAGAGACAATACAGCCTCTAAATAAGGCATTATCTGTCTTTATTTCACCAATACTTTAAGACAAATTAATGAATGAATGCTACTATTGCTCTGTTAGCTCAGAGCTGCTGTGTTGTTGTTATCGGGGGCTTTCTACACACGCATCCACTGGGATGACGTCGTCGATGTGCGCCGCTGCAGCACAGCTCATTCACTCCATCATACTCAAAATTGTCATTCACGTCGTCAAAATTTGACAAATATCCTGCCATGTTGCACAAAACTAGCACAAGCAAACTCATTGCGAAGATAGCCGACTGTCACAGAGCACGGAGTAAATAAGCGGTGCACGTCAGTGACGTCATCCCAGTAGATGCGTGTGTAGAAAGCCCCCAATAGCCCCGTATAACAACAACACGGCAGCTATGAACTAACAGTGCAATAGTACGCGTTCATTCATTGACACGAGCCACACATAGTGGCTGAGTTACTGTGATGAAGGATGTCCTTTTCACAATCACTCTAGTAAACCTGTAACCAGATATGTGAATTCATAGTATGTTTCACCTTCTGTCCTCAGTTCTACGGAGCTCCAGACCTGTATGAGGCGATGCTGAAATACTTAAACATCGTCTTCACAGGCCTCTTCACGCTCGAGTGCATCCTCAAGATTATTGCCTTCAATCCACTGGTGAGCTGTTGTGCTATATGCTCTGCTGCAAACACTCCTTCACTGTTCTAGTGTCTTTACGTTTACCCACATTGTTAAGTTAAAGGTCCTTTGCAATAGATTGGTGGCATTAAGCAGTATTATTGTAGTTTGCGACCTAAAGGAGCCTATGGTAGCTGATACTGTAGTGTAAAATCTGACAGACCCGCCGGCCAGTGTTTGTTTTTCTGATCTGGGCTCAGGAGAGATGGCTGCTCTTTATGAAGATATACGAGGCTCTTCCAATGCAAACAAAAGCACCATGATTGATATTACATTATGAACTAAATAAAACATGCATGCTATTTTCCATTTTGGCTAATGGGTTCTGCTCAATAATTCGCCCTTTATTTAAATGTTGGTTTAAATGATTCCAAGATGTGATTAACTTGTGGATGCTTCTTAAAGCAAAGAAGAACAAAAGTAATCAGATCTGCAACAAACCAAAAGCATGAAATAAATAAAAGAAGCTCAGAAGCTTTAGTAATTTCAAATTCAGGACTGAACAGAGGGGATGAACAGTAGACTGCACAAGGAGAATAAATCTTCTCCCAACATGGAGCCGTCTGGCCTGCTGCGAGACATTTCATCTGTGACTCTATCCCATTTACAAGCCCCATTTATTAAATAGCTTTTCTCACACACCACTTACCTCCACCTGTTTAGCAGTTAAGCTCACATCTGCCTTTCTAAACGCTCTGCTGCTGCAGCCCTTCAGCATGCAGCTGCAGGGCCCGGCAGCAGGCTCCGCCCACAGGAAATGGATGATTGACCAGTCTGACGGCACTCTGGGTGTAGGCACCAGTTCATGATTAATGCAGGAGATTGTGTCAGCATATGTGTGTGTGTGTTATATTTGCACGTTCTGTACATCATTGATGTATTTCTCAGTTTTGAACTTTGTGATTAAAGAAGAAATGTTCCAGAAACAGTCTGTTTATCTTTAAAGGGAAACAGCTAATACAGTTTTCGGGATTTATAGCCATTTATACTGGCTGTTAAACTTTTCCCACAGATGAAAAAGACCTGGAGTTGGACCAAACAGTTCATAGTTTTAATGGGATCATTTCTTCCTTCTTTGTGTTTCAGAACTACCTGAAGGAACCCTGGAATGTGTTTGACTTTGTTACTGTGATTGGAAGCATCACAGACATCTTGGTCACGGAGATAAATGTAAGAGCTTTGGGCGGTCTTATGTGTCTCTACATCCTATATTTGAGTATCTTGCTTCAGTGCACGCTCACAGCTGCAAAGAGCACTGTGATAAAGAAGCATGCTGTGACACATGAAGTAGATTTAGGCCAATCTGTGTCAATGGACATACAAAAGTTAGAACGTTTGTAAGTGATATTTTCCTTACACGGAATAAAACCTGTTACAGGTGACTAGAGATAAACCAATATGGTTTTTCAGGGCCGATTATAGATACCGATTATTAGTAGTCAAGGAGGCCGATAACTGATATTTGGAGTCGATATTCATTTGCAAACTTTTGAATAATACAAACTCCAACACTTTAATTAATTTAAATGTCCTTTAGCATATGTTTATTCAACAGATTTTCAGATAACAGAACATGTTCAAGGTTTTTTTTCTTAGAATTTTAAAACAAAGGTGACATATGCTCAACTCGTCATGCTTAATTTATTACAGCTTTTGGGAAGCCTGTAGTTGATTTTACTATGTAAATGTTATATTTTAACATGTGATATTAGTACAATAGCAATAGGAGAGACTCGCACTATTCTCTAGCCATCCCCTCAACGTGCTTCCCTGCAATAAAACTGGACTGAATTGAGTTCATTAGGTTTTTACTCTCTCTCTCTCTCTCCCTCACACACATACGTCTACTATCAGCGACTATTTCCATATCGATACGTTCGGCAGCCCGTCTGGAGGGACTGCGAGCGAGCAGAGCTGCCGCTTCTGTTTATATAACATTATCGGGCTCACAGTAACCTTACAAGTCGATTCCTAGTGCAAACCTCTGTTTTTTTCCACAGACATATTAATAAACAAAAAAAGGATACAGATAGCACATTTGTTAACCCAGGATACCATTCTCAAATGATTAATTTTACTTGACATCAACTAAAAACTGAATTATTTAAATGATTCAGCACTAATTTACATGCACCCATTTTGATTATAAATCTGTCTTTTTTTTTCTTTTTTTCAAAAAATGTTTTCCAGCTTTAAGTCCCAGCTGTGGTAGTCATGCTTTGCTCTACTCTCATAGTCTCAGTCCTCAAATCAAAAGCTGAGCCAAGCAAACAGGGAGAGGAATTTAAAATCGGAGTATAAAACAAAGGCAGCTGCAGGCCTTGCTGCTGCTACAGTCCTGAATATTTAGTCTCCTCCTTTGATTTAAAGCAGATGATGGATTGAAAACTATGTGATTTTGGAGATCGAGGACTGAGGCAGGTTACTGTAGCTTTCTTTGTGGCAAAGTCAGTGTTTGCTGTGTTCTCTCTTTGTGAGATCATTAGTCTTCTTTTCTGTATCTCTTCTTGTTGTTCCGTCTTACTTCTGTGTTGCTGTTCCCATCTTCTGCTGTGTCTATCCTGGCGCCTGTGCCCTCACTCTGCCTCTTCTGTCACATCTGACACCTCTAGACGGTAAGTGGCTTCTTTTGTTGGCTGCTGATTTTTTTCTTTTTTTCCGATTCCCTTGTTGCCATCATGCGTGTTTTTGTCTCCCACAGTCGTAGCTCAAAGAGTCGACTGAATTCTATTAAAAAACCATTAAAAAGCATGAAATGAGTGTTTTAGCTGTAACAGTTCTCTGTAATTACAGCAACATACAATCTAACATCAAGATGAAAAGAAAAGAAATGTCACAAAGAATGAATTATTAACCCTTCATAAAAATTTGAGTTTGTGTCAACTGCAGCAATATTTAGCTATAATGATCAGAGACATATGTGGATTGGCTGGTTTGTGCTGCTTCTTGATTTTTTTTCTCAGCCCTCTGCTTAAGGAAGCTTTTGCAGTGCAAGTGCAAGTACTTAAAGGGGAACTCTGGTATTTTTAAACCTAGACCTTATTTCTGGCATGAAATACGTTCATCTACTCACCGTGAACAGTTTGGTGAAAGTCGGCGTCCTTCGGAAGATATTTAGATTCCTCGAGATCCATATAACGGAGAGAATGGGGCTTAGACGATGCAGCCTCTATATAAAGCATTATATGTCTTTATTTCACCAATACTTTCACCAATACTTTAAGAAGAATGAATGAATGAACGTGTGCTATAGCTCTGTTAGCTCATAGCTGCTGTGTTGTTGTTATTGGCGGCTATCGGGGGGCTTATAGAGGGCTTTCTACACACTCATCTACTGGGATGACATCATCGAAGCGCCGCTGCAGCACAGCCTATTTACTCTGTGCTCTGTGACAGTCGGCTAACTTCACACGTAGTTTAGATAAAGATAAAGATAATGCCCTGTTCACGCCGTTATATGGATATATGCGGCTCTCAAGGTCAACAAAACCCTTTAAGAACAATACAACAATACAGAATTGTAGCCTAAATGTCCTTGCTCATGCATAACTAACAAGCTTCTTGGTTCCGGTGTTCCCCTTTAACACCTGAAAATAAGCCCGATGTTTATGGTATATGGTATAATAACTCACAGACTTTGTGTTTTGATCTCAGAACAAGATGATAAACCTGAGTGTCTTGAGGCTGTTCAGAGCGGCTCGTCTCATCAAGCTGTTGCGACAGGGCTACACCATCCGCATCCTTCTGTGGACCTTTGTTCAGTCCTTCAAGGTGAGAAATTTACAATCACCTGATCTCACAGACATGCTTTACATACTTCCATGTATGTATGACGCATGGTGTTGTGTGGGTGAATAAAAAGAAAAAGTGTTTCATTCTGGAAAGACAGAGGCTCAAAAACAAGATGAGGCAAAGTGCACAACTTCTTAGTCGCTGGTAAAATCCAACAAAATAGCTCCTAGCAGACAATAGTTGAGCTTTCGAAAGTCCCCCGGGACAAGTTGAGTTACATGTGGGAGGCCGGGGCCACAGCTTAGGGAATTATTGCAGGTTTAATGTCAGTGGTGAGAGCTTTTAAGCCCAATGAAAATGGACAGTAGCTGCTGAGTGTGAAAAGGTGGCCATTTAATTACATCAACTGTTCGCCTCCTCCTCACAGCGATATAAATAGCTGGTTAAAGGAATCTAAGCTGCTGGTCAGGTTGACTGCTCGGGTTCTAAATAAGACTGTAAAATCTTACAAGGGTGCTCGTCCTCTGTGGAGAATCAGACTTGTGTGTGTGTGTTAGTGCACTGAAATGAAAACAGAGACACTGTGTGGTCTGTGTATTGGTGTGGAAACAGAAATAGTGTATTCGCATGATGTCTGTTTGTGTTCAGAGCAACTTTAAGCCATTTTTCTGTTTTTTCCTCCACTTTTCAGGCACTGCCCTACGTCTGCCTGCTTATTGCCATGTTGTTTTTCATCTACGCCATCATTGGGATGCAGGTAAGTGGTGAAAACCAACAGGTCCAAATCAAGTTTGGAAGTCAGTTACATGTCTCCGATCCGAGGTTTCCAGTTTTCAGTTTTGTTGCTTCTCACAGTGCTTACAGGCCATGAGAGGCACCAGAAATATTTTAGTCATGTAGAAAATTGAGAAATGGCCGCTCCACAACTTCATGTTGCATTCACTGTTCTTGGAATTGTTTAACTTCCTCGTGTTTTTTCTTCTTTGATGCAGTCAGTTTACGCACTATTGCCCGTTCTTGCTTTACTACAGGTACACGTTATGATCCTCCATTTCTCAATGTCTCTGCTAAAAATCTCACAAAACCGCTGATTCCTCAACTTTTATCTTCTTCATCACCCTCTGAACACCATTATTCTGTAAATGCTTTTAATAGCAATAATATGGACGTCCCACTGTGAAGCAGGACCTGCAGGGCAGATAGATATTAATGGTTCATTCTAAGGTAATAAAGATATAAAAATGAATTTTAAAAAAGCAATTAGATACTAAATGAAGCATAGTTTTTAATAATGGATTTTTTTCTCCAACAATCTTGGTTATTGCTACTCTCTGCAACTTTAAGCTATGTAAAACTTTTTGTGCATATAATTTATATTTCATGTTAGGACACTGACTGTCTTACCTGTTAGCGTATCGTACCTGTCTGTCATATGGAAGGCAGATCATGGATATGCTCAAATATCAGCTGAGCAATGAAGGCTCTTCTCTAAAGCCAGATAAAATAGGATGATGATAACAATAATGATGATTTTTTTTCTAAAAAGGATAACTCACGTTCTAATTCCTCGGTGATATAGCAGCTCCAAACTCTGGACTTTACTGCTCCAGTTTTAGTTAAAGATTTTAGCAGTTAACTTTCAAAACTGTTGCTTTTATTGCCAATATTTCACCAGAGTTTGTTTCGGAAACGGTTGTTCTTATGCTGTACTGATGGTGCGTTTGTAGACAAATGGGTAATTGGAATCTCTAATTTATTTATTCAGTTAAGTGACCTATAACACTAATGATGAGATTTGACGTTCATAGCAACACAAAAAGGAACCAATTCTTAGGTACAGTGAATGCAGCACTGTGTGAAGCAGCAGCTCGAAGGCGACGGTGAGAACATGGGCTTGATAACTTTGTAAATATACTTAACTTTTCTCAGCAAATGTGTCACATTTTCAGTTTTAGGGAGCCCCAAACAAAATGCCAGCGTTTCTTTTCCAATGTGACTTCAGAGACCCAAATATATGCTCCCAAGTACAGAAAATATATATAATATATCCCTTTTAACAATGGCACTTAGTGCTTTACAAGGGGTAAGGTAAGGTAAGTAGGGCGTAAATATAAGATGCCGATGTATCAGACATTGCTGAAGGCTTTAAGAAAGAGGTCAGCTTTAAGGAGGGATTTAAAGATGACAAGAGAATAAGTGTGTCTGAGTTCAGTGGGCAGAGAGCTGATGAAAATGGTGCTCTAGTGAAAATGATCCGTTAGTTGTGGTTAGCAGGGCGCTGTCAGCAGGTCTCGATGTTTGTAGAGCATATACCAGGTCAATAAGTCTGCCGTGCGCTGAGGGCAAGGCCAGTTAAAGCTTCAAGGCATGCGATAAGATTTTAAAAATAGATTTTATAGAGATTTTATCAAGGGTGGATCAAATATTTGTCGGCTTTTCGGTTTGTGCACTTGCTGTGTTAGATTTGTCCATTGTGAGCTTGTCTGTGTTGCTGCTGTGCAGCAGCACCAAAAATATCTGCCTCCAACATTGCATACAGGATTTCAGATGCAGCCCACATCCAAATTTTAGATTCTAAACCTCCAAGCACAAAAATATATCTCCGAACTTTTTCTACTGTAGGAAAGGTGACTGAGAGAAATGTGGCTCCTGTTGACTCTTGGCTATGCTAGATCATTATTAAAACAGCTTTACTCAGAAGGTGACTTCAGCACAACCTGCTCTCCCACTCTCCTCAGGTGTTTGGCAACATTGAGTTAAACGAGGACGCCGCCATAAATCACCACAACAACTTCCAGACCTTTTTCCAGGCCTTGACCCTTCTGTTCAGGTAACCTGCTTCCATAACCTGAAAGCTCTGGCTGTTAAGAGAATTAACTGTTGATAAAGCAGTACCTTGACTGTGACTTTTTTCTTTGTTTTTCCAGGAGCGCGACAGGTGAGGCCTGGCATGAGATCATGCTCGCTTGCCTCAGTAACCGACCATGTGATGAACTCTCGGGAACTAAAGAGAAGGAATGTGGCAGTGATTTTGCGTACTTCTACTTTGTCTCCTTCATCTTCCTCTGCTCCTTCCTGGTCAGTATCTCCTTCAGGAAATCAGCAGGCCTTCCCTGATGTTTTGATTGGGTGAACTTGAGGTTTGATGGCTTTTTCGTTTTATATCGCTGGCTGTTAGTGGGGACACTCCTGCTCTGAGTATGGCTCAGATAATGCTGTTATAGAAAATGAAGATTTTGTTAATATTTAAATCATCATTACCTTTCCATACATTTGGTTTGGTAATCAAAGCAAGCGCAGGTCAAGTCATGGAATATTTTTGAGTGAAAGTAGTTGCAGGTGTTGCCACTGTGAGACAATGCCGTGACAAATGAAAAGTCCTATTTTTATCAGAAATAAATACCCATGTAGTTTGCAATTTTTGGGTCTTAAAACACTGATTTGGTCCTTTAAGCAGAACTGCATAGATAGATTACATAATCTGCATAATACAGTATTAGGAATTCAACAAAATGAATTGATTTTATCCATTTAACGATTTCTCTTCCTAGATGTTGAATCTATTTGTTGCTGTCATCATGGACAACTTTGAGTACCTGACCAGGGATGCCTCCATCCTCGGGCCTCACCACCTTGATGAGTTCATTCGTGTGTGGGCAGAGTATGACCCCGCCGCCTGGTAGGTGCCTCGGCCGTCTTGAATAGCTCCATTTTATTCCCCTGTGTTAGACAGTGCTGGTATTACAGAAGAGGTCTGCTTTTAAAAGAAAGGTGAGCCAGGAAAGAAGAAACTCTCAGACTGACATCTGGGTTCCGGCAGGATGCCTCCGATGTGTAACTGGGAAAATCTTGTCTTAGCAGCGATGGGTGAATGACATTAATCCTGAGCCCCGTGTCAGCTGAGGCTGGTGACAAGCCCCGTGTTGGCTGGACTGATGCATGTAAATCCAGCGTTACGCTGAACGGCCACTCAGCTCTCAGGGCTGATAAGCTGGCGGGCTCCAAAGCTCCTCAGTCTGTCACAGTGGTGTAAAGAGAGACTATTTCTATCCCTCCAATATGTGACTACAGGTTTCTGGTATCACCTTTCCTGCCCTTTACACCCACCTGACACTGTTTCCCTGACTGAAGCACAAAACTGTTTTTGAGTGAAGCATAATCTGTCTCAGATTATGTAAGGCTCATAAAGTTTTAACGAAGGCTTCACGGCAGCCTTGTCAGTGAGTCAGGACTCCAGTAGAGGTGTGAGGTGTGAAAAATGAAATTGCAATCACCTGACAGACATTACGGGGGAGGAATTAATATTCATTCCTTTGAATATAAATGAACTGCTCTCGAAAATGCCTTCAGTAACATTCAGCCTATTTCGAATTGTTTTAACTCATCATCATATCAAAGAGCTTTTAAAGCTCTCTGTTTTTGTTGCTTTTCACACATGTACAGAGGTTGTTATATGCTGGGAAAAGAAAGTTACCACAGTAGCTAGAAAGTAGTTTACGTTACTGAAAACACTGCGTTCTAAGGAAGTATTTCTGCTGCTGTAAGAAATGTGTGTGCTGCACTTAGAGCTTCATGTTCAGAAAGAAAAATGGCCACTACAAAACATCTGGAAACCTTGAAAATAAGCATCAACAGTTTAAATAAAGATCTGCACGTATCGTGTCTTCTATATACTACTGTCTCAGCCATAACATTATGACCACCTGTCTGCAACTAAATAGCTCCCATTTTTTTCTGACCAAACACTCCTGAACCATCGAGGCATGGACTGCCCAAGACCTCTGAAGGTATGCTGTGGTATCTGGTACCATGCGGTTAATAGCAGATCTGTTAAGTCCTCTAAGTTATGAAAAGAGACGTCCACAGATCAGACTTGCTTCCTCTGCACATCCCACAGATGTTTGCTTGGATTTCGGTCACTTCAAGCTTGTTATTGCTTTCCTCAAATTATTCTTAAACCATATTTGGAGTTTGGCAGGATGCGTTATCCTGCTGATAGAGGCCACTGCCATCAGAATACAGTTTCCATGAAGTGTAACTATATTAAGAGAAGTGGTACATGTCTCCCAGCAGAACTTTGCTCAAAGCACCACACTGCTCCTGCTGCTTGGCCTTCTTCCCATGGTGCACTCTGGTACGTGTGCACCCACATATGCAACAAACTGCAGTGTTCTATGTGCTCTGTACCTGCCCATCTGAACTATTCTCATCTTTTTTCAACAATTTGAGCTACAGTAGCTCTGTTATGGGATCAGACAACACTAAGCTCTCCAGTTTTCCTTCCTTGGATCACTTATGGTTGGTCCTGCAGACTGGGAACATTCCACAAGAAGTGCAGTTGTGGAGATGCTATGACCTAGCTGTGTTGCCATCAAAGTTTGTCCCCTGGCCTAACATATCTAACCCACTGCCAGCTACCATTGTAACCAAACCATCTGTTTTTACTTCTCACCTCTCGGTGGTCATAATACTATGGCTGGTTAATAAATGTAACAGTTAATGTGCCTGAGTGATATCAGACAATACTGGACAGATGCAGTTAGCTTACCTATGATCTAACCTATTTAACATGTCTCATCTTTTTCAGTGGGAGGATATGCTATCGGGATATGTACAAATTATTGCGTTTTATCTCGCCTCCCCTGGGCCTGGGGAAGAAGTGCCCCAACAGGGTGGCTTATAAGGTTTGCTCTCCCACACAGTCCTTTAGTTTTCAAAGTGACTGTGATGGTTTTGGACTGTGAATGTTCGTTGTCATTCCCTGCGATGGCAGAGAATGCCCTGACCACACATGCATACAAACGCTCATTGATCCTCCACTAACCAGCTGGCACATAACCATAGTGAACACAGGAAACAATGCAGCAAGTCAGGCTCAAGAAAAAGGCGTCAGATGTGAGGTCTATGAGGTTTGAATGAGGAGTAGTGAAGATAGAGCATTGTGTGCTTTGTTTCCCCTTTGGTTACTGCTGATGTCTCTTAGCATGCAGAAACTGAGGGTATCTTAAAGGAATACTCTCACTGAAAATACAGTTTTCTAGTAATGAATGCAAAGTAGCTTGAAAGGTGGAACTGAAACGTTTGACAAAAGTGGAATTTAATCAGTAATAGACCTGAAAGGGAAGAATAAAAGTAAGGACGACGTCACCAAATTCCCAGAAACTTCTCAAAGTACTCCTGCACCATACTCCCTGTATGGTGCATATGGTCAGTATCTGCTGTTCTAACCACAATATAAGAAAAAAAGCGGCAATTATAGAATAAAAGAGTAGCAATACATTGTATGCTGTGCATCCAATCTGCAAACCTTCCAGAGTCACCTTTCAAGCACACAAGTAGTACTGTCATTCAAAACTCTGATATTTGGTGTGGTATTCTTTTAAATCAAATGCACTCTTAAGCATATCTTCCTCCAGGTTCCTTCCATCCAACATCTGTATGCAGGGAATGCTCTGGAGCCTTTTTCCTTACTCTCTCCTCTGGGATCCATTCTTTGATCTGTAAATTCAACTGAAATGGCATTCCAGACCACGATATCCTGGAAATCTTATTAACAAAGATTTCTGTGTTTTCCTCTTACCTTCCCCCTCCCCATTCTCTCTTTTGGATTTTGCCATTTTCTGTTGTGATGTAACATCCGTTACCCCTCCTTCCATGACCTCCTTTTCTCTGGTAGCGGCCGCATGGTTTACCGTGATATGTACGAGATGCTTCGCGACATGTCCCCTCCGCTAGGTTTGGGAAAGAAATGTCCGCCCCGAGTCGCCTATAAGGTAGAATCACTCCTTTCTCCTTCTTCCCCTCCTTTCCCCAGTCACTGCTGGCTCCTTGCTTCCCCCTGCCAAGCATCTTCAGGCTTCTGTCAGTGTGCCGCAGTCAATATCTTCTGGCCTGCTGTTGTGATGTTGTTTCTATCTGTGATCTCAAGTTATCTAAATATCTTCCGAAGGACGACTTTCACCAAACTGTTCTCTGTGAGTAGATGAACGTATTTCATGCCAGAAAAAAGGTCTAGATTTACAAATACCTGAGTTCCCCTTTAAAAGTGAAAAGATTGAAGAGTTTGACAAAGATTAACATGAAAAAGTCATAATAATTATTAATTAATAAAATGATGGCAACAAAAACTAAAGAAAGAACAAATTGAAAATAGAATGCTATATTTTCCATTTAAGATGCTAAAGCTGCTCTGATCAATGCTATGGACTGTGTAATATGGCAGAGGTCACTTATGTTCAGTTTGCAGCTTCAGAAAGCTGAGGATTTATTTTGCTTGTTATTATAGCAGCAGGATGTAGCTGTTCTGATGAATCTTCTTCATGCCATCTGCTCAGGGTCCATCATCAGACGCATTGAATTGAAAAGCAGCTAGCTGGTGAAGGAAGAAGAACACCTAACGGCTGGAGTCAGATAGTTCTTTCCAAAGTTTGGGATTTTTGCAGGCTGCTCCATAATTTGGTCACATGATATTCTCAATTACAATCTTAGTGAATATATACAGTATGTTAAAGTTGACCTGCTATCAATGTGTTTCAGTCTCTCTGTAATTATTGAATACAGTGAATTCAATTTAACAAGTTTGTTGATCTTCTGCCATTTAATACAGTCATCAGGCAAGCATTTTTGGTTCAGAATAGGTCAATTGTTGGAACTTCAGTGACCTTTTTGCTTATCATAGGTTTATAACTATTTCTCACAGCAAAGAAATTACGATCCTGTTAGGCCCCAGCTATATATGCTGTTTAGTGATAATTAGCAAAAACAAATGGCCGCTCTTAAACTTATGTTGAAATCACAGGTCTGTGTCATCTCAAAACCCAGTGCAGACCTCATCATTTAGTTACATTTTCTCAGGAAAATGTAAAACTTTCAGTTTCCTTGTATAACACCAAGTCATTTTTGCCCCTCAGACAAGCCAGTTTTGGTATGAAAAGCTAATAAAATGCAAATTAGATTGAAATGGAAAAAAAGAAACTATGGCCTCAAACATTATTGGCAGAAGGCAAGAATCACTGTGTCCAAGTTAAGGGAAGATAAGAATATGTCACGGCTTCAGGACTCAGATGCAGGGTCAGTTCAAAAGCAGAGAGGTTGATTTTGTAAACACAGCAAAGGAAGGCAAGGCAGGAAGAGGATCTCCAGGCAGAGCAGAGGAACAGGCTGTGAAACTCAGAGAGCGCTCTCCACAATAACTATGGCTGGGCAGATTGCTGCTATGAAACATAAACCGCTCCACTCTGGGAGGAAAACAGAAGGCTCCGAATGATTACAAAATAAACTCTCACACTCTCCTACTGAGGCGGATTTAAACAAAAGACGCTCTTAAAAAATCAAAACAGAGGCACTATGAAACTTTAACTATTAACCTAAAGCTCGCCTTCAACGGCGGCACAAAAGGTCTTAAAGAATATAACACAAAACCGCTCCACTAGGGGAGGAACTATGAAACATTACAAATCGCTCCAAAAAAGGAAGAACAAAACAAAGCTATGAAACTTACCGTGCATAAATAGATAAACTATGGCTATGAATGAATTACAAATCAAGATAGCTCTGCAGGAGGATCGCTCACTGACACCTGAAACGAAAGAGGAAAGTCAGTGATTTTTCAAAATAAAACAGGAAATGATGAGACAAGACATGAAACAGAACGTAAATCGTGACGGAATAATATGCTAAGGTTTCCTGGGCAGGGGACCCATGACCTATTCCACCACCACCACCCCTCCAACCTCCCGATGGGGATTGTGGGTGTGTGCTGGTAAATTTAGATTATCTGTGGGTTTTAGGGACTGTGGCAGTGAGGTTGCAGCACCCTACTAAAAAATACTTAAACAACATGTTAGTATTCTGATCTTAGCATGGCTGTAGCCCTTTGTTTCTCTTTGGTATCTTCTGTGGGAACAATATTCGATCTGAATATGGACTAATATCCTAACTAAGAAAGCAACTGAAGCCTTTGGAGAAAAGTAGAAGTAAACGCAGAGTGAAAGGACTTAATCATGCATTAAAAAGTAGGGCTGAGGCTCAGCTTAATATAAATATCGCTCCATTAGGTGTGTGAAATGTAAGTACACTCATTTGTTCTAAGCTTATCTGCCTTTCAGTGGCCAAAAATGGATTACAGCTGCTATGCCATGATGTCTCAAAAGCTTTTCAGATTTAAATTGAATTGATTGTAAGGCATCTCAAAAGGATGTAGTGCCACATCACCAGATTCAGACATAATATGTATTCATTGAGGGAGTTTCCATCTGTGTTCTTATCAGCCTCTGCTCTGAATTGAATGACAGACGACCCAGCTCATGTATCCTGTGATTACATGAAAGACTTGTAGTGAAATGGGAGTCAAGTGCACGTCTCAACAATCCTCAGGTAGTCCCTGTGCCAGCTGCTTACCTCTTAACATGCAGACTTAATGTGAGTGGTTCCAGTGTGCACAGCTGTCCAAATGAATCACATTTAAAGGAGCCCTGCCCTCGCCCCAGATAAAAATGCCTGGGTCTGACGTGGTCACATCTCCAAATATAACTCTTGTTATTGTGAATCGACAGGGAAAGACACAGAGGGAGCAGCAGTGCATCAGAGCAAGGCCAGCGTTTTATTCCCCCCTTCCCGTTTCCCTACCCCCCCTACTACGCTGCCATTGATCATACTCCTTGCTAACCTGCCTAAAGAGCTTTTTTTTCTTACCTTCTCTGTGGATTTATGTCATTTTTTCTTCTGTATGACTTCACTGTGCATGCGAAGTCTTCCCCTGCAAGCATGTGTCTCCTGCTTCTGTACTTTTTGAAGGAGAGCTTCTGTGTTTAATTTTGCAGCTGTCATTTTGCTTTTCTACCTTTTCTGTGGAAATGAAATGCAAGACTCCACATGTAGATGACCTTAAGTGAAGGAACTAACTCCCCCTGCTTTTCAGTTTTTTCTTTACATCTCATTTTCAGTGGTGTTACACTTTCACAATGATTCATCTGCTAGATTTTAATTTTTTCATTTATTCTGCCACAACCTACAACTTCACTGTGAATGTGTCCTCATTCAAACATGCATGTGTGCAGGAAGCTTTGCATGTCAAGGATTTATGCATTTTACAGTCTTTTACTGATAAATTCTCAGCCAGTCTGTATCTTTATTTCTAAAATGTCGTTATCAAACAGCATGCTGCTGTTAGGATGCTGATAACTTTTCTCTAATGTTAATAACATATTGACAGTAAAAGTCAAGGTGACTTTATAAATAGCTTGTTTTGTCCGTCCAGCAATCCAAATTCCAAGTAAAAAAATGTTTCAGTTTATAAAACAGAGAAATGCTGCAACAAGTCCCCACATTTGAGAGGCTGCAAATACTAATATTTATGGCTACCTTTTTGATATGGATCATTGCAGTTGTTGAGTTTTTCACGTCCTTAGTTTACTTATTTATTACTTATCAGCAAATATTCTAAATTAAAGACAGGTTTTGTTTTGAAAGAATGGCTGTTGAAACTCATTAAAAAAATAAAGATTCTTTCCTAATTTAACATTTATTGTGATCACATCCTTAAATGTACATCTTAATCATTTTTTGGTTTTGATTATCATTTCCTCTTACCTGGACATGATGTCAGCAAGACTTGAGGTGTGTTCACACTTGACAGGTTTAGTTATGTTATATGTTATAACTAGTCTTTGTTGTTGTTTATTGCCTGGTGAATTACACGGTCAAGCCGGTTAAACTGTTAACAAATAAATTTACGGTATTTCATAACATTCAAATAAACACGACTTTTAAACCATACATTTTAAAGCTTCACAGTAAAACATATGAGCATATTACAGACAAAGTTGAGCTGGCTTTAACTCACATAACATTATAAACAACATATAATTTCCCTTTTAACACATCAGAGTACATAACACATCATCCTCAATCTGTTTGGCGCAATAACAAGTGCTAGCATAGTGCTAGCATAGCGCTAACTAGCCGCTAATGTACAGAACCCAAGAAACTGCTAGCATATTTCAATAGCTTTATGCTAATCTGCCAGACAACCCATGTTTTATTTTCTTAACAAAAACTAAAAAATGTTGAACCTCCTGGTGGAGTGGAAGGAGTGGTAAACTTTAACAAGTTAGTTTAAACAAAGTGGTGTGATTCTGTGTTGGTCATCTGAAAAGGTCGGTCTCAAATGAACTGTCGTTCAGTTGAAATGCAAACACAGCGCAGACCAAAGGCATCCAAAACTGCACTTTTTGTTCCTTGAAGTCAAGCCTACGTCGTTCCTGTAAACAAAGGAGCTATGATGCTCTCTAGAGTTTGGTACAGGTGCAGGAATCACAGTCTGCCTGCAGCTTTTCTTCATTTGATTGTTACACAGCTCCTCCTGGTGCTATTAGATATCCAAATTTAACTTCTGCTGGTTAACAAGCGCGTTTATCTTGAGATGCAGGGTTGCTTTGAAACCTGGTGAGTTCTATCACCAACATCTAGTCTACATTTGAGAAGCTGACCAGTTAAGATATGACAGCATCTATATGTATTTTTATGATACATTTGTTGGTTCAATATGAACAAAAACCCAGCAAAGCGTACAGGAACTAATTTGTGTGTGAACACAACCTTTAAGCTTTGGGAACCCAAATCATTGCCCTAATTAGTGTAAAATGAACACAAAAGTGCTTTGTTTCTGCTTAATTGTAGTGAGTTTGATGGATAGTTTCTTGTCAGATGCTCTACAGATTCCAGAGCTCCATACACACCGACGACCTCTCTGTTCTCCTCGAGCCTTATTTTGTTTGGAGTATGATGGATGTTCCCCACCGCAGTGGAGACTCCTGCATGTACCAAGCTTATACAGTGTTGAACATAATTAGTTAATCAGATCGGAGGTTTTAGGAGAAGTGTGCTGAGCAGTTGTCAGACTTTTATTTCAATTAACCGTGTCATTGTGTGAATGATAAATCTTTTCTGTGGTGAATGACAAGCACAGACATCCCCCAGAGAGAAGTCAGACCTTGTGGTGGCCGCCTTGACCATTAAGCCCCTAAACTTTTAGAAAATTCATCAATAACTCTCTCTGATTATGCTCTCTAATGAGAGGATGTTCTGCATTTCTCTGTTTTATCTGTCATGTCAGGCATCATGACCATTTTTTAATCATTTATAAAATAAGAAAGCATGTGACTGTAGACCTTCTGACAGTAAGACAAATTAAATGATTTTTTTCTAATTGGAAGAACACAAAGTCAAATAAAATGAACATTTATTCACCTGACTGAGCAACACTTGAATTAGTGTTTTTATTTCTGATCCCTTCATCTGGCAACTACATCTGTAATCTGGCCTCTTTTTTTTCTGAGCTCTTGGTGTGTGGTTCATGCCTCCCCCCCCCTCTTGCCTCCATTTCTCTCAGCGATTGGTGAAGATGAACATGCCGATCGCAGAGGACAACACTGTTCATTTCACCTCCACGCTGATGGCCCTAATTCGCACAGCCCTGGAGATCAAACTGGCATCTGGTGAGAGACTAAAAATCCAGAATTCCTTGTGGTTGCACTTACGGCTTTGCTGTAAATGTGAATTCCAGATTTGATGTGGCATGTTTGCGGATCTGTTCCCAGGCATTCTGGCGCAGAGTTTGTGTGACGCTGACCTGAGGAGAGAGATAAACCGAGTTTGGCCCAACCTGTCGCAGAAGACCGTCAACCTGCTGGTGACGCCACATAAATGTAAGAAATTGGCTGTGTTTGGGTGTCGTAGGTTCTTCTCACTTGTTATTTGTCTGTCTTTCTATGTTTTGTTTTGTTTTTAAAACCTTTTGGGAATAACCAATACATGGAAGATGCAAAATGCTCGATTTTTCTGAGCTTATTCAGTATTTTTAGTCACAGTATTTAAATAGAACATATTTAAAGTTCTTTCTTGTGCTGCTTTCTTACAGAATTTATGTTGTTCATGATTGAGATAAGTTTGCAATGACACTGAACTTTGTAATAACAATGCAACAGATATTCAATCTAACACTTTTTAGCATTGTGGTCCTTTATATATTCATTTTTTCAGTTGTTCCACCCACACCGTTCATTTCTCCCTTTCTGAGGAGTCCTTTGTTGCTCATGTAGCACCATCTACTGCCCACGTGGAAGAACTGTCTCTCACACTGCCCTCTCCTCCTTTAGATAATGAGCTGACTGTGGGGAAAGTCTATGCAGCTCATATGATCTTTGACTACCTCAAGCAGAATCGTGCTAAGAAACTCCAGCAGCAGAATCCTTCAGGGGCTTCTCAGGTACGGCACTGCAGCAAAAAGGTTCAAGTAGTACTTTAAAGAGGAAACCGATTTAATCTCTGGTTTGATTGGGATAGCAGACTTGTATTTAGGGATGTCTCGGTTCCTTCTTTAAGTCCTGTCGTAGGATTAAGTGAGCAGGAGAATGAGGTGTAATTCTGCGTATCCGGTTCAAACTCTTTTATTTTATTTATTAAATATTTTTGGCACAAGTGACCTTTATTCAAAAGGTGCTTAAAAGGAATGGAAATGCATCACTCTCACATTCAGCAAGTAGCCACATACATGACGTATTATGAATCATAATGTTTCTTTGTATTTGTTGCATGTATAATGAAATATAACAAAATAGCCTTTTTTTTTTAATAATCAACAAAAAAGGTAAAATGATACTTGTGTTTATGGCATTTTCCATGATGGGTCAAAACTGTGCAGTTTTCTCATGAATGCTGTCGTTCTGTCCTGCAGAGTAAACTGGGGGCGTTGTTCCGTCCTGTGCTGCCCTTCACTCACATTCAGGAGGTAGAGCCACCGATCTCCAGCCCAAAGATGCCTCTCCCACCCCAGCCTGAGCCGGAAACGAAACCAGAGGCCCCACCCGCCACCACCACCACCGGCAGCTCCATCAGCAGGGACACAATGTAAGTCAGTCTGACATCTACATTATATAAAGAACTTTGACTTAATTAAGGTTTGGGGAAAATGCACCAACCTGCTTCTCAAATGATGAACTCCACACCCAGCTAGCAGTCAGAATCGGTTTGGTCTGGTTCCTCCAAATAATCTATACGTAAGAAACACCATATGAACATGTTATTAAGGTGGAAAAGTTTATTTTAGCCAATGAGGATCTTCAAAGTCCTCATGTATGATTTCCCCTAAAAAAAAGCCTGATCTGAAATAGGTTGATCCCTTGTTGTTGCCTTGATATCCACTCCATTCAAGAAGTGACGCGTTCCTCATGAAAGTCAGATGGGGGAACGGCTGACGGTCATCAGCAGAACAGAAATGTGGTTTAGATCTGGATAATTCGGTCAGAATTTACATTGTGTAGATTTGTAAATTCATCTGATCCTAAAGGCGAATATATTACTTTCTTCAGGTGGAGTTCTTATTGATAGTGTCAGAATTCAGGTTTTTATGGGCTATCTTTCAGGTTTCCTTCATCATAAATTGACAGTTAAGTTATTGTGCTGCAGTTTGGGGTAATACACACTCTACCCATATGACTCATTTATTCCTATTACAGAACAGAGCAGTCAGACTTATTCATAATGTGAGTTATAGAGAACACACCAATAGGTTATTTATTGAATCAAAATGACTGAAACTGGAGGATTTGCTCAAACTACACTCGCAGTCATGTGCAAAATGCAAAATGTTTTTTTGTATGATTTGAATATTGCTATGATCAGAATAAATTAATTAAGAAAGAAAGAAAGAAAGAAAGAAAGAAAGAAAGAAAGAAAGAAAGAAAGAAAGAAAGAAAGAAAGAAAGAAAGAAAGAAAGAAAGAAAGAAAGAAAGAAAGAAAGAAAGAAAGAAAGAAAGAAAGAAAGAAAGAAAGAAAGAAAGAAAGAAAGGCTGTTTAGTTTGACTGTGGGTCAAATTTGCCATGAATTCAATGCCTTTTCTTCACAATATTATCAGCAAACCACAAACTTCCACTTTTGTACTTTTTTCTGGCTTACGTTAGAGACGGGCTCCTGATGCTGCACCAACAACATTCGAACTTACAGTTAAAGCTTTTGCTTGTTCGTACGCAGACTAACCCAGAGAAGCGCCATAAAACATTCCCAGTCTGGAGATGTTTCCCAGGCAGCTCAGAGGCCAAAAGCCCGGAGGAAGTTGCAGAGAGGTCAGTCGGAGGATGTGCAATATTCAACAAGACTGCAGGTACAGAAACACTATCATCTATATTTAATTCTATGCTACAGCATGATTAATAGATTTTTATATGCAATGGTGTCTTTGTTGAATTTTCTTCTCTCTTCCAGGAAATGGTTGAACTTAAGCAGGTGGAGAATGTTTCAGACACAGAGGGATACCCCAGCCTGGAGGGCCACTGCAGAGCAGCCTCTCTGCCCCGACTAAATGCTGAGTACTACGTAAGCTCGTCACAGCTCATGATGCCTGTCCTCTTGCTTTATTGCTCAAAGAAAGGATGCATGATTGTTTTCTTTGTGCTACATTCTTGTGATAGAATCAGTCTTTTTTCATTTTTTAAGATGCAGACACTGTGGATACGTTAAATGCTTCCTGGTGGAATAATAGAGCAAGTGGCTGAGGTAGGAGACGTTGGACAGGGCTGAAAAAGGCTGATGGGCAGCTGAATGAGAGTCTGTTAGTGAAACCACCCGTAAGCAAGCAGAGGCAGCGTGGCTCTGTCAGTCCACATCAATTCAATCTACCCTGACCTCTTCAGTCTGACAATTTTATGTGTTTTACTGCAGAGTCAATTTAGGATAGTGACGTGCAGAGCTAGGAGGATAGCATCCAGCTAATCATTGCATCAATAAAATAAAAGTATTTTATGGCTGTTTACAAAATGTGAGGCAGGGATCTGATTATTCTTAAGTAGGTAAACTATTGTTCCACTATTGTATTTACTGTGATCATAACCAATTGTCAATGTCAGAAAAAAATCCAGTTCAAAACCATAATCTTGTGGTATTACATCACTGATGTCATTGTCTGATCAAACTGTATCCAAATCTTAGTAAAGGATTGATAAAGCTTAGAATTTCCCACAATAGGGAAATTTAAGTTAAGTATGTTAAAGAGGTGGAAAAGTGATAGATATTCTTGAACGTGTTCATTACTGCTGTCATTTTACCTTCATGGTAGTTGTTTTAAAGGACACATTTCACACAGATGTCCTTGCTTTCAAGGATTGCATCTGATTTGCATCAGATAGCTACAGCGACTGAGTCCACTGAACGAGGTCTGTGTGCAACACAGACAGTGTTACACAGTAAGATCGTGTGTTTTCAAAGTTTCTGAAGCAGAATTGACATTGTGGAAAAACCCACAATATAACAGTGGTTTAATGAGGGAAAAATATAGCAAAATTCCTTGCAAATATTTCTAAAGTAGCGCCACAAAAATCAGTGATTCTGATTGCAAAACAATCCTGGGGGGACTGACTATATCAGACCCTTAATAATGTGTCACTAGTGTGAGACAAAGTTACTCTGATGGTTGAGAACTCATGGTTTGTTACCATGAAATCAGTATTTTTTAGTCTGTCACTGGTGCTTTTAAGGTAGATGAGCTTATTCTCCACTGAATATATCCTATCATAAACCCTCCATAATAAAATCACATGAAAAGGTGCCTTTTGGCTAACTCGGGTACATTTACTTTCAGCCTATATATATGTTAATTAATGTAAATCGTCTCCTTTCAGTTAATTAATAATTCAAACAAGCTAAAATGCTTTTTTCCCATATGAAGGTGATGTTGGTTACTGGCTCTTATTTAGCTTGTTGACTCAGCACATTTCCCAAAAAAGTTGATCTCCTTTCAGTGAATATCTCCCGTTACCCAAATATTAACATGTTAAAAGACGATTGATCAGATATGAGAACACAATAGTTGTAGTTTTCTGCATTCTAATGTGATAAAGTAAAAACAGGATTTTCATCCAGATCCTAAGATGTTTCTCTCACATTTATTTGGTTTAGCTTCTTGAGACAATTATGGTCAAACTTCTTATTTCATCCAAATATTTTCTTCATTAAACATCACGCCCACCAACAATAAGAACAGCTGAGTTTGCATGATTGAAGTGATATTTCATTGTGTTGAATTTCCCTTTTTCATCTTTAGTATTTTACTTTTGAGTTCATGCAGCTGCTCTTGTCTGCAGTTTGTAGACGTCTTGTTAGGACGATTTTTCTATCCATCATTTCTGTTTCCAGATTGCTCCACCAGCCAGATCTTGTCTGTTTAGCTTTGCTGTTGCACTGTCTGTCTCCGTGTTTTTGTGTCTCTCTTTGTGACCTTGCCCTCTCCCACAACTCTTAACATGTGCTTTCCTGATATTTCTGTTGCATTTTGATCTCTTACTATCTATCTCTCTGAAGGATCCAGGCTGCAGTTTTTCTGAGTCAAAAAGCCAAAAACACATAGTCGCCCATTTCTAAATATTTCTCTTTCACAATGCTCTATAGTTTTAGTTTTATGTATTAAGATTGAGCTTTTGTTCGTCTAAAGTTGTATTTACCTTGGTTTGAGTCCTGATGAGGACCAGATGTTTTGTCGTGTCTTTTTAACAGTACAGATCTAAATCTTTCAGTAGCTGATCAATACAGATTTTGTGCACTATTTCAATCTTTTGGGAGCACAAATAAAAAAACAGACTAAATTGTAAAATGTGCCAGTTGCAGATGTTGCAACGCTACGTGCCAGAGAGCCCAATGAAACTAAATGAATAGAATTGGTCGTGGCAGTTTGTCAAAAATCGTTGTAATCATTGAAAATTCTATTTGGCAGCCAGAATATCATCAGCCTACTCCTCCTTAAGTCTCTGCTCTCCACTTCTGTCTTCCCTTTCTCCTAATTTTGATGCTCACTGCTAACATTTTGCCCACCTCCTCTTGTGCGTGCTGTCTGATAGCGGAGCCACCCTCGCCACGCCCCTGGGACCCACCTGGCAGTATGTACCACCTGTTGTGCCACCTTTTTTTATCTCTTCTTCTCTGTCCTCCTTTTGTCTTCTCCCCTTTTTCTTCCTTTTCTCTCATGTCTGTGTTTGCCTCTATGTGCTCTTCTCATCACAGTGCAGACTTCACACCTTCCCACCATCTTGGACAAAATGACCCCCCCTCCCCTCACAGTAAACACTGATCATTTCATGAAAATACTAATAATCCTAATACTTGCAGTATACACATTTGCATAATCCATTAAACACATACATCCCTGGAAAACAGTCTGTATATCCAGGGTATTTGAAGCACTCTTTCCCACATTCAGTAGCCAGTAGTTACAGCAGTACAGTACTACACTTTGGTAAAACTGTGGTTGTGTGTATGTGACTGTTGCTATGTGGTAACTTTGTAGTGTAACGTAGTTTCGTGAGCGTGTGTGGTTGTGAAACAATGTAGCGACAGTACTGCTGCTTTTCTGCTTTGAGAACAATATCTTCTTTCAATTTCTGACTAAAAACCCGCCTAACCTTATCGTCATTTGTTCTGATGTTCAGTCTTAAAATCTTATTTTTCTCACACTGAATGCAAATGCAAAGTAAACAAGTCAGATTTCTCTCCCTAAATGATTTATTGCTCCTTATTTCAAGTCTCTTTCGGTCTTGAAAGTAAAGCTGGAAAGACTATTTTGCCCACATCAATGCTTATATCAGTGATGTGAACTGAAATGGGGAGAATCATGGCATATCAGCATGTTATACCACTTGTTTCAAAGGTAAGATTTTAAGACTGCGTACTAAATAAAATGAATTGGTTAAATGATTATTGCTAACTGTCTGGTGACATTGATGTCTCTGACTGTAAAAGGCCAGGCTGTGAGGTAGGAACAAGAAGAACAGTGCAGCCATCCTAACCCTGCCAATGAAAGCATCAATGAGGGACCAAAGCAATCTGTCAATCTTTATAATAAGCTTACAATAATCAGATATCTTTTTTCTGCCCAGTTTAAATCAAGCATTTTGTGTTACACAGCTGACTTATTCAGGCAAACGCTGTAATATTTTCACTCAGTGGTGGGGCGGCTCTGTGAGTTAGCTGCTGCTCCAGCTTCCTATCTCACCAGTCTGGTTGCAGGTGGCTTCAGGAAGGTAAGAATTTGGTGGGGTGGGTGTCATTTGTCAGTGGGAGAAAGCCTTTTTTTAATGCAGGATATTAAAGGAATATTTGCTTGCAAATGATCCTCTGTAGCTGTAAGTGTTCACAGTGTGTCAAAGATTTGTGTTCATTCTTCTCAAATTTCCCAACATCTGTGCCTGGAGAAGAACGGGCTGAACATCGGCCTTTACACAAAAGGGTGCTGGTTGTGTTATTTGTGTGCTGTGATCAAGTACAAGTAATGTGGGTGAAACCATCACTACCAGCCATCCGATTCCCTTTTTCATCACACTTTTCCATGTTCATCTTCCCCTTCCAGCCTATTGTGGACCTCAGTCCTATAAAACGCTCTGCGTCCTCGCTAACGCCACAGCTCTACCATCAGGAGATTGGGCTGAGAGAGTATGACCTGGAACGTGTTGGGCAGGCTCATTCTTCCACAGGGCCTGGACAAGGCCAGGGACAAGATAGACCCCACCACCATCACCACCACCACCGCTGCCATCGACGCAGGGACAAAGACAGAGAAAAGAGGCAGAAGTCTCTGGAGAAAGCTGCATCAGTGGAGCCATCCAGCACTGTTGGTGAGACAAACTTACATTACGATTAGATTTGAAGTTGTTAAATTGGGTTTTGAGAGACTTAAAAAAGGCCTCTATCTTGTAAATATATGTGAAAGTATTAAAAACAAAAGGTAAGAAAGTCAGTGGACCCTGAATGTTAAGCAGTAGATGCTTTGTTTGTATCTACAATCATTAATTTATTCATTAAAAGATTATGATGAGAAAAGAGCCACTTTATTTTGTTGTCTTTACCTGCTCATTCTCATTTAACTTGGTACCATCTTACAGGTTCATTCACAGACCCCTCAGCTGAAGGTCTGTCGAGAGAACGAGCGAGGGAGCGGGATCGTGGACGCCCCCATGAGAGGAGGCACCACTCCTCTGCAGGAGAGAAGCAGCGCTACTACTCCTGCGAGCGTTACGGCAGCAGGGAGCAGTGCCAAGCCCGGTCAGCTGGTCCCAGTCGATCCACATCTCCAGGAGAAGGTCAAGACTCCGCCCCTTTCAAACAGGTGAGTTGGAGGCCACACTGAATGTGTGATTACCACCTGGATCGCCCTGCAGCTCTAATTGTTCTCCAGCATGTTGGATTCTAAACGATGCAGTGACTTTGGGTTTATGGGCTATCTTTCATCTTACACCTTGATCAGTGGGGGAATTATTTACCTTTTTATTCCAAATAACCCGTCAATAACAGTCAGTTTCAAGCTCTCCGTTCACCTGTTCATGTATGCTAAGCTAATGCTAATGCATGTATGCTAAGCTAAAGGTCAGGAGCAACAAGATGACAAATATCTGCCAACATGTTATAAGTCTCTTACAGTTGTGCATTTGTCTGTACATAGAGGTATCGCCTACTTTACTCTGTTTACTGTTCTGTTAAAATCTTTGTTAAATGTATGTAATAGTTAGCATTAGTTTGTCCATCAGCTGGCTGTATTATGCACTACCCATTAAAAGTTTGTTGTGCATCAAAATCACTTTTGTTAAATGTGTAAAATACCATATTGGCATTGGTGCAGGATGTTTTGGCTTTGTGTACATGTATGAATATATGTTGTGCAGCAATATGTTCATGTTGTTTTAAGCCAGCAACAAGCCAAGATTAGATATGAAAACAGGCTGAAACATTTCAACTTCAGTATGTAAGACTGTATTTGAAATGTTAGAGACCCCCCCGCAGTGTTTCTTTGCTAAGCCACCTGGAGAAACAGTAGCAATCATAGCATACTGTGCACAGAAAATGTATCTTGATTAGATCCCGAATGGCATGACCACCTGCGACAGCAACCAGCCATTCTTAGCGTATAAGTGAATGTGACCATTGTTGAGAGACAGACTTGAAGTCATGGTTGTGCTTGTTGTCTCAGCAGGGTAGCAGTGTGGTTAAAACTGGCCTCCCCTCTGGTACAAACACACCGGTCCGTGGTCGCAGGCAGCTCCCACAGACACCCCTCACACCTCGTCCCGCTGTGGCCTACAAAACCATCAATTCCTCAGTGCTCACATCCAGTGCCAGCACTGCCACAACGGGGCACCAGACTCGCTTCAGCCGTGGCCTTTCAGAGCATGAGCGCATACTCGTGGGCAACAGTGAATCCCCGGTACCTGTTACCTGCATAGGTTCGGACCCTAATTTAAATCGGCAGCAGATGGAATCTACCCAGCAGGCCCTCCTTGAAGAGACAGAGGACTTCCAGGACGCTGTAAGCAGCCATGGAGGTGGACGCTCCCCCAGAACTGCTGCCTCCACTACAGCTTCAGCCTCACAGGGAGCTGCTGCACCCGTCACGGCAGCCGCCATGCAGGGACGGCCAGGGAGCGTGCCTAACGGGTACCACTTCACCCTTGGAGTCAACTCTGCATCTGGGCCCGGGAACAGAGGGACAGGAAGTCTCAGGGAGCGCGAGGAAGACGACTGGTGCTAACATGGCAAAAAACTTCAGAGAGCGTTAGCTAATAGCCAGAATGTGACTGCTTTGAAGTGCTGTTGATCATCTCTATTGAGCTTGTGCAGTACGAAGCCGGTCAACTGATACCGAGGGGAAAATGTTGAGGTTACAGCCAGTTGAAAGTGCTGTGAAAGGGGATTAGAGGTCATTCCAGCTTTGTAGTATTACTCTCTTTTTAATATAATAAACTCTTTACAGGAAAAAAAAAGATATAAATATATATAACTTTTTCTACCCCCTTTACTTGCACTGAAATTATAGCACATGTGAAGACCCTTAACTATCTTGCCTTGGTTATTAAATTTAGTGGAACAGAAGACAAAAGCCAAAATCTCCTCATTCTCTGAGTGAAGCTCTAAACTGTGTCATTGCTGATATCAACATGGCTGCTCGCAGCAGTTTCAGTATTGTATGTCTCATTTTGTTTGTTTGTCATAATGGTGAGTAAAGGTTTTTACCAAGCATTTATTTCTCTCTTTTTTACGTCTCACCGTGTTTTTGGCAGAGTAGATTAAGGAAACGTTTTTATTCTTTCAGGTCTTCAAATTCTGCCTAACGAACAAAGAAACTGATCAGATTAAAATTCTCTCTGTGTCGTGCATTACAGGATACCCAGTCGAGCTTTCACTGTCACATTATTGTAAATTGTACAAGATGTAAATTGTTTGAGCGCACACAGAACCAGATAGCTGCTTCCTGACATTAAGTGGCTGAAAACTAAGTGCCTCGTTTACCACGATGTTTTAAGATGCAGCCTGACTGTGGGTCAGATGGACTTTAAGGTGAAGAACATACTCAGCTGGGGAAAAATGGATAGAACAAAAAAAATAAATCTTGTGGTAGATAAGTCAGAGTTAGTCCAAATTAATCCAAATTAAGCAATCTAGTGCATGATAGGGTTGTCAAAATGTGGTGTTTGTTCTTTGACTAAAGCGTGTGTGGTGAGTACTTGCCTTTCTCTTTAAAATATACTGCCAGTCAGCCATAGAAAACAGTCTCTGAATGGGGGAAAAGTGCCATGTTTTATTTTGTCATTATCATCACAAAAAGATATCCTAAATTCAGAAACACCTGCCTCCTCAAGCATGCAGTATATCTTTAATCTTTGCCATAAAAGCCCGCTTTTTATGGGTTGTTCTTTGATCTGAGAGCAGTATTGTGCTGCTGGTGAAACTGCCTGCATGTAAACTCACAGGTACAATGCAGAGTTGTGTATTGCAGATGACTGTTGACTAAAACGTAGGGCTATGCAACAAGACGACACTTCATCTGCCCCATAGCTTTACCCTCTGGTATCTGCAGGTTCAGGCTTTGTTGTGACTGTGACCAAATTTTACATTCGTGTATAAAGAGTTGTAAATTCTAAATGTATCCTATGATGAACTGCTAACTGACAACATATACTAAGGCACACGTGGTAAATATGAAATGCAGTCGACTGCATGGTGCCTGCTCTGACGGAACCACCCAAAATATAAAAATGTGTTCTTCTGATATGGGTCAAGTTGTGTTTTTTATAATAAAAAAGAAATGTAGTGGTTTTAACTCCTCCCAGTGCTTCAGATTAATAAAGTGGTTTAGTGTGAGGTATGATGTCACTCAGAAAAGGCTGTACTAACCAATTATTGTTGTGTTTTTGTTAAGAGTTCTGCACAGGCCCAAGATTAAAACCCAAACCTGACTTGTTTTCCCGCTTCTTAAATCTCTGAGCCATCTCAAGCCAACTGGTATTGGTACTCGTCACCTCGTCCCACTGGGTCAAACATAAGACTTATAATAAGGCTTGCAGTGCACTCTGTTTTTGTTACAGCCAACACATCCCAGGAAAGACCTGCATCAACATGCATTTCTTTGTCTCTTTCTGTACCTTCTCTTTTATCCTCATGTCCAGTTGGCCTAATCTTGATGTAAATCTTTGAGAACAGAGCATGCGTTAAAACCCTCTAAAGCCTCCAGTGCATATTGATTGATTTTGTTGTTGAGGCATCAGAAAAGTACGTACGAGACCGATTGAGACCAAACACAGGCTGTAAAGTTGCATGAGCCAAAGGAATAGCCTATTTGTTCATTATATAGTACACTTTGCAGTGGCTCAACCATTTTGTCGTGCTGTTTGAAATTAACTGAAACTTTTCATTTACTTTGTCGTGCACTACAAACCTGTCATGTGGTACGCCTTCATGCGTTGCCCCCTGGAACCAGAAGCTGATGCTAATATTCACACCTTGTTAATGTTTTTTTTATTATGCCTGGTGAACATATAATAATCCCTCAGACTTCTCGACCTTTAGGTGGTTTGTCTCTGTTTCAACAGCACTGAAACTACTTCTGTTCAATGAATAATCTGCAATCTTATCACGCTGTTGCACAGAGGCTATCCTATACACATCGTACCAGTAGGATGATGTAATATATTACAGTACCATCAAGGTTTCAGGTGATTAAAAAAGCACAACAGTGAAAGATATAGCTGTTATCATGGCTGCTACTTGGATGTGCCGTGGTCTTATTCTCAGAAGGTCCAACAACACATTGATCAGCAGGATCGAATCTTACTAATGAGACCGTTATGATCTGTGGGAAAGGTTCACTGACCTCGAAGATGATGATTATTGGGTCTTTTGGTGCCATAAGTGTTTTGAAGTAATCCCTGCTGTTCTACTTCTGCATCCTCTTCACCTCGATGAATAAACTACAACATAGCGTGTGCTGGTGAGGGAACATGTCCCTGCACCGTTTGTCTAAGGCACTCAGCAGGTTTTTACCAAAAATAACAACCTTAAAAACTCATTATGATTGCTTCCATTATTTATTTGTTTTTAAATCGCTCTTAGTAATTTCCTAAAGCAGGTGCGCGCTGTAGTTTGATCATGCGCTGATTTGCTGCAGCCTCTTTAGGACTTTGCCTCTTTGGAGCTTTGCGTCTTTGAAGCTTTACCTCTTTGGAGATTTGCCTCTTTGGAGATTTGTCTCTTTGGAGCTTTTCCCCTTTGGAGCTTTGCGTCTTTGAAGCTTTTCCCCTTTGGAGCTTTGCATCTTTGAAGCTTTACCTCTTTGGAGCGTTGCCTCTTTGGAGATTTGTCTCTTTGGAGCTTTTCCCCTTTGGAGCTTTGTCACTGTGGAGCTTTGCCTCTTTGGAGTTTTTCCTCTTTGGAGCTTTGCCTCTGTGGAGCTTTGCCTCTTTGGAGTTTTTCCTCTTTGGAGCTTTGCCTCTGTGGAGCTTTGCCTCTTTGGAGTTTTTCCTCTTTGGAGCTTTGCCTCTATGGAGCTTTAAATCTGGATGATGAGTCAGTTACCAGTTTGAAGCAGATCATGCATAGATGGTAATTTTGGTCTTTTCAGTGGATTTAGAACAAGAAAAAGGGGGATCATTGTCAGCCTTTTTTGTAAAAAAATGTACCGTAGACATGTGGTTATTTGTTTAAAGCTTTGGACATGCAACTTCGAGCTTTATAAACTGATGTAGGAGGAAATGATTGTGGTCCTGCGTGTTTGCCTGTTTATTAGTTCAAGGGAAAATGAACAGTTAGATTTAATTGGTTTGAGAATAAGTCATTTTTTCCTGGTATAGGTTTGTCTTTTACAAACACACACAGGAGTAAAAGAGGGAGAATTCTTTTCTTGTTGAAGTCATACTCATTCTGTTTTCCTGGTAAGTTTATTAACACATATGTTTTTTGCGAATATTGGTTTCAGGTCTCATATCTTTACTTTTTTATTTGTCCCATAATCGTTTGATCCATTTCAGCAGCTTCTGATCATGTTCTTATTGAGCGGTTTGTCTTGGTTTTTATAGTTGACCTGACTTCCAGTGAAGCCAACATGAACAGGGTGTATATGACTGACCCCTTCTGGACTCTACCTGTCTGCATGTGCTGAAAAGAAAAAGTGCATGTGCATAGCAAAAGAAAAAAAAAGTTATTTGGCTTCATTATATCCACAATTTGTACAATTCATTTCCTGGCTGTATTTTCTGATCATTTAAACACAAAAAGTGAAAACAGAGAGAGGATCTGTTTCTTCGCTGCCTGATCTGTGACTTGACTGTCTCTCCCACAGTCATTTTGACTGTACTCTGTAGGTTTTGTATGAATACAAGTAATTGAATAAAGATGTATGATTATGACACTGCATCATGTAGATGACTGAAGATTGCTCTGCCGATAGCATTCTATGTAATCTGTTGCTCCATATTTCCCATTCAGCGTTACTGCACACAGCTTTTTCCAATTTCTTGTTTAACTACGGTAACTCAGCGGTCGGCAACCCCGCGGCTCTGGAGCCGCATGCGGCTCTTTCATCCGGCTCCGCGTGGCTTGGGAAAATAAATGAAAAACTATCCAATTGAAGTGTATTTTATTTGTGTTTGTTCGGTTTTTTAATTGTAGTTCTAAATTGGAAGATTATTGTGATCTTTGATTCTTCAAATAAAATGATATTTTATTATTTTTATTATTTTTCGTCGCTCAAAATATGCGTCACACTCACCGAAAGCCGGTATGTGCCCGGTGCCCAAAACGCTGTGCATTTATCGAGACTTTCAGCCCCAGGTCGGTCAGGTATTGAGAAATGTACGAAAAGAAAAATATCTAAAGAAAATAGAACATTTAATGAGGCCTGGAGAGATTAATTTGCCTTTACATCTGACGACACTGGCTTACCAGTAAGCCTAATTTGTGGTGAGAAAGAGACCTTCAACTCGTGTGTTTTTTTTTTACTATTATTTTTCAAAATGTGTTCATTACATAAATAAAATTTCCCTTTCTCTGCTGCACTTCATGGATTTCGTAAGCAACACACTATAGTTGTTTCTACAAAGCGTAAAGGTAAAAAACCTAATATCTATATTTTAGATCCCAGCGTTTTCTTTTGCGTGGAAACCGGGTCCAAATGGCTCTTTGAGTGTTAAAGGTTGGACTCCTGGACTTAATGAACTCTTGCATATTTGTGTATTTGTTCAAGAAAAAGAGCAGCCAGAGATTCATTACAGTAGTGACTGATATAAGGTACAAGCTGAAGCATAAATGAATGGTATTGATCTGGATTATTTCATGTTTTTAACAAATTTGTATGTGATACATAGTTCTTTATCATGTAGTTGCCTCAAGGAGCTTTACGGAGTAGAGTATAAGAAAACAGACAATATAAGGCTTATTATGGGGAAAAAGAATCACGAAAAGTAACTGGGGGATTCCCTCTTCTTCCTGTGACACGTGGTAGATGTCCAGGAAAAACAAAAAAAGCTCTTCTTGTAACCTCCAGCTGTTGAGGAAGGACCTAAGTCACATGACCTCATATTCACCACAAAACCTAGAAAGAGTGCAGACTGCAACACGAGTGAAAACAGAAACTCAAGGAAGCGTTCGCACAGCAAGAAGGAAGGAGATGGAAGAGAACCAAGATCTAGATCCAAGACATCTGGAAATAGGCAAGGAGAGACAGAGCTGATGGTCCAGCACAGAGAGGTGGACGGAGAGGAGCGTGAGAGCACAAGGAGGTGAACTGACAGATGTGCTTGAGTCACAATAATCAGCATGCAGGAGAACATGATGGGTTCCACAGCATGTGCAGAAGGTTGAGTACACTGGCAACATGTAGAAAGCCAGTGTTAAAGAGAAAACTAGCTGCAGTTGGAGGTGAGAGGATACGTTTAATTTTTTGCATTTAAAGGTTTTAACACACTTTGGGGTGTAGAGTCAGGAGGGAAGTTTCTCATGAGGTCGCTGATTTTGTTTTCCCAGCTTCAGATAACTCCTTTAACATTTTTAAAATTGATCACACCAAACTATTGCCAACCATACACCCAGTTTACCCAAATTTTGAGACAGCCTGGGAATTTAATAAGCAAGAGGCCCAACTGAACACGTTAAAAAATGATTTATTGTGTACAAGACAAGACATGCACCAGCCACATTGTCTGGTATTTAGCAGCATATTCTTGCAGCAGAAGTTTGGGGATTTGTCATGAGCTTGGTGTCAGTTTTATTCAGATTTGATTCAAAGAAAAGTTGCTATGTGACCAGATCCTGGACATGTAGCCACAGTATGTTTAACCTTTCTTCTGTTCACTCTCTAACTCCCCTGTCATTTGAGACCAGGCCGCTCCCACTGGCCCAGTTTCGCCAGTCACCTGATCTCCACCTCTCTGCACACCTACATCCACCGAACTGCTGAGACCTCAGTAACAAGACAGTTCCAGGACCCCACAATTGTCTTTGTGTGCTCCGTCAAAACTTTGTATGCTGCTTTATTCAGCTTTTTTTCCGCTACCTGACTCCTGTGCTGACTTTTTACATGTTCCTTTGATCTAGTTTGTCTGTTATTTTTTTAAACCTTGTTGTAACATCCATCCATCAGCTTTAGATCTACTTTCTCTCCTCTATTCTGACCCCAGACATGGGCATTCTCACTCAACAGCTGAATGATGATGGGTTAGCATAAGCACCCCCTCTTTCTTATTCCTCTATCTGTGAATGAGATGAGGACAGGTTTGAAAAGCAGAATGGGTGGAGGCCCTTCTGGGCTTTGATTGGTCCGCATTAATGTGGAAGGGGCGGGGCTTCTGTTGGAGCGTGTCGCGCCTCGGTGTTGTGATGCAGCTGCAGGAGGAGAGAAGCTGCAGCCGGCTGAGGAGGAGGCGGAGGAGGAGAGCTTAGAAAGATAAGTTAGTTAATCATTTTGGTCAGTCGTGCACATACGATAAACCAGCAGGAAAGAGGTGATCTGGAATGTTAATCACTTTGATTATTGCTCAAATGGACCAGACATCACTTTGAGAGCACGTTTCAAGTCCGCGTAGGTTAAACTTTGTATTGTAAAGGCGGTTAAACAGAAGCGATGTCCTGGCTGTTAAAATGGACAGTTTGCCTCCTCTGGCCACTAACTTCCGGCACCGCCTCACCTGAAGTGGATTTCGGAGGAGAGTCCGGTTCCGGGATGCTGCAAACAGGTAAGAGTGTGGAGCGTCTCCTGGCGTCTTTTTTTCACGGTGACCTTGTCAAGTGCGTCCAATTGGCAACACTTTTGTTAGGATTAGGTGTTCACTTTCGAGTGGAATCTAATCTGTGGAATTTGTTGTTGAAATGAATAAACTCCACGTCACTGAAGGCTTATAAGT
This sequence comes from Leuresthes tenuis, assembly GCF_036924035.1. Classification (NCBI taxonomy): domain Eukaryota; kingdom Metazoa; phylum Chordata; class Actinopteri; order Atheriniformes; family Atherinopsidae; genus Leuresthes; species Leuresthes tenuis. Next base: position 4,243,199 of record NW_027325373.1, read on the forward strand.
GACTTTCTTCTTCTTCATAGGCCTGGCAGGAGCTGGCTTTAGACACGGGTTTAAGATAAACTTCCTATTAACCTAACCTAAACTATGACACAGATCCACCAATTTTCTGATTCGTTTTCCTCACGTGCAAGGTTTCCCATTCATGCCACACCTGCTCATGCAAGCTGCATCACTTTTAAACAAATGTTACAACCGTTTGATGTTGCTCAGGTTCAGTTCGTGTTCAGCTGGACCACATCAGTCATTCGCTCCCAGCAGCTTGTGCTCCACATGAATCTCACCCACTTCTCATCAGCTGCTCCTCCAACACTCAACAGCTTCATTCACTCCACCTTTGATGCTGCTCTTTCTTCCTCTCATCACTTTCCGGCGTTGAGCGGAACCCAAAACACTGAAATGAAGTAACTTTGTTTGGCTGGTGGTGAAGACTAAACTCAGACCACAATAAAACAATAAGGCTTCACTACAGGGCAATTACGTTTAATAGTGTTTAGCAAATTACTCCCACGGCTTCTCGAAAGAAGAAAATACTAATTATCAAGTGCTTTCAGAGCACATTTGTTATTCCAATTAAAAGTCTGCAGATATTTCTTCTACATCCTCAAAGTCCTCTCATAAATTTAAAACCCTTCACCCCCTGAAGCTGACTTTTCCTGTTAAGATGCTGTTCACACTGTGAAAAGCTTTTATGCCTTTGCATCCATAAGCTTAGAAAAACACAGTGCGCTTGGTACTTTTCATGTCTTTTACATGACCCGAAAGAGTTGTTTGGACTCGCTGGTTTGCATGAAACACATGTGAAATCTGAAGCCAAAGTCAGCCGTGGTTAGTAAACCATATGGAACGCTTTTATTGTGCCAAGCAGACTTATTTAATTAAAACATCATTTTTCAGAACCCAACCTGCTGACTTGTTGATCCTGGCATTGTCTGGATCTTCTTTATTTCACCGGTGCTGTTGACACAATGACAGCAGAGGACATATTGTTGGATTACATGGAGTTTTGGAGCTGTTTAATCCATCAAAGACCTGTGGAGATCAATTGGAAAGTGCCAAAATATGACATGACGATCACCTCCATGTTGGAGCCTAACAGTGATGGCTGAGAGGCAGCCAACCGAGTGCAGAACAGACCATTTAAGCTTTGTTTAGACTCTCCATTATCAGCGGGTTAAATCTCACCTTGCGTCAGATGTAACTCAGCTTGAATATGTCACAGTACAAACTGTTTATCCCAGTCCAACATTAGACTGTGAAAAGCAATGTGGCATTTTGAGCTCACTCAGAAAGTTCTGACACTATGTTATAAATGCTACAGTCATCCCAAAAGCTTACCCACACCTGAACCCTGCACCCTCAGCTAGAATTACTTTGCGTGTCACGATTCTTAATCTGGTGAAGCTGCATGAAATGCGAATGACCCAAAACGGACACACGAGCAAAAATGTTTGCTTAACTCAGTTGTTTTCTTTTGAACTTGTCACAGCTGTGGACATGATATAGATCAACTTGTCTGGATCAGTGCTGGTGTTCTGTTTCACACTCACCTCCTCACAGGAAGGGCCAGATCGGATCAGCCGGTCAGAGTCTTTGATGAGAAAAGGTACAGACGGCATTGTTGAGATTTTTGGAGGTGACATGTCAGCGAGCGGCCCACAGATACCCACAACAACCTAATGGGTTTATACAGCGGAATGATCAGATGTGTGCTTTATCTCTTTATCTTTGCAAGATTAAACAGTTAAAAAAGTGACTCCATATGACCGAAGGACCTCCACCTTCCAGTGTTATGATAGTACATTTGTGGTTTAAGGAAAGAGAGCAGATGAAAGAGGGAACAGGAGGATCAAACCAAATACCTTTCACTGCTGTGTGTTGCCTAACAGTCACTTTATGTTTGAGCCTTGTGCACGAAGCATTTTAACTCACATTTGATGAATTTCAGTCATACTCATGACTTTTCTTTAAGTAAAAAAGATCCTCTCCTGTTGTTTATCTGATTTATACACGTATCACCATCAATTTGAGATAAAATATGTTGTTAAAAGTCAGAATCCATGCAAATGTTGCCCAAATTTGAACCTAATTTGACGTGGATGGAAATCAACGTAATGCTGAGCAGTGGAGTAAGAATCTGGATGTTTTTGTGATGCTACGAACACTTTAGCATCATTACTAAAACTAAAAGTCCTGCTCCTGTTCCACAGATGATTAACCTGTTACACGCTGAACTCTCTTTTAGCTGGTCGAGGGTCAGTCAAAGGTCACATCTTCCACTTGTGCTCAAAACGCTCTCCAAGCATATTCATTCAGAGGCTGGACCACTTCAATTGGCCCATGTTTTACTCTGGTGTTTAAGTCAGGATCAACCTAAAGAACATAATCTCATAAACAAACTGTCACTGGATCTTGGACAGCACTTCCCGTGTACTTTTCGTACAAGTTGTTATCTTAAGGATCAAAGGTCTGTAAAGTTTTTCATGTTTTTAAAGTGGACAGATGTGTCTGTTTAGATGCGGTTTCTTACAGTTCACTGTAAAGTGGCAGAGTCGCATTCCAATAACTTTATAGCTGGCTGTCATTTCCAATCCATCCATGTATCTATCCCTCTATCTATCCTTCCAATCAGCATATCCAGCTGAGATACTCCCATGTGTCTGGAACTGCTTTGTGCAACCTCTGACCCTGTGCGAAAGGTATTGCTGGAGCGATATGGAACAGCTGTTGGGGAAAGTTTTGTGATGCTTAAAGAGGTGGTCCTGAGTGTCTCCACACTTCTCGGCCTCACTCATCAAGTCACTGAACCCCATCACTCACTCAGCTGCCTCACAGATACAAACGGCTGTCTGACAGATGGGAGGCAGTGAGTCTTTTAATGCATCTCAAGTGTAGACTTTGGGATTTGAAGATTTTTGTTGTCTCTCAAAAAATGAATGAATATGCATCATGGATGACATGGTTTTGATTGTCTAAGTTACCGTTGCAGTTATAATGCAGTTGTGTGTTTTTTTTTTGTTCTTTTAGTCAATATTTCTCATTGAATTGTGATTCAGGACTTTTTTTCTGCTAATACATAGAAAATGTAAGCCTTTCTGTGTGTTATCTTGTGAGTAGATTACACCACATTGGATTTGCACTTTCATGCTCCCAAGATAACCCTTCAGACTCAATCAGCTCAGGTCAGCCAGAGGAGTGTGTGGAAAATGGAGCAAAAACGTGTAATATAAGGGTCCATTGTTCTTCTTTATTCTTCTGTAAACCCCTCTATTGGCGAATCATTGTCATTCAGGTTCATATTGCTATGCTCTGCGACATTTATGTGAGATCATGAAGCTCTGAAGTCAAACCAGATCAAGAGCTACAAAACTACACCATCCATGTTAGCGAGATACTTACGTGCTTCCAGCAGGTAGAGCTCATGATGTCATTGCCAATATAATGCCAGATCTAGAACCAGGCATCTGCACCCAATTAAACGTGATCTTGGCCCTTGGTGAGCTGCAGGCCATTAGCCAGCCTTTAACCAGACTGAGGCTCACATGCGCAGTGGCATGTGAGCGTGGTGAGGCTCCCTACAGTGTGCGGAGGCTGGGTCATCTGTCTGGTTCTGGGTGCGGAGCAGTTCGCAGGTTGTGGTTAGCTTTCTGCGGATGGAGAGGGAGAGGTGGAGACCACATGTTGGACCAGAACCTCTCTCCTTGTATGTTACGTCCTCTCAAGGCAACTGGAACCAGATGGCAGAAAAAAGAAGGTTGAGAATGTCCAGACAGAGTTCCTCAGATGTTTGGTGTTAGGGATGAATAAAAGAAGGCTTTTTATTCTTTTTCAGCCTTTACAACATTACCTCAGTGATGACTTTGTAGCGTCATTTCTCAGTGTGCGTCTCATCACAGCCACAGCAAAGCCTGAAGAACACAAAGACAGACTAATGTGGAAAGGGCAACTTTATGGTCTCCATGTTCTGTTTGTGGTTCCTTTTCGACTTAAGTGGTAAAACACATGATTGTGTCCGCAGAGCTCGTACCTTTCTTTGCTGCTTGCAAATGTGAACCACCTGCCTTGTGGCGTTGCTCAAATGAGCTAATGATCATGTGCGTGTGGCAGGTTGCATGTGCTGAGCCTGCCAGCAGTAATGTGTCTTTATTTGTGGTGTGTTGGTTTACATTCTGACATGTACTAAAGATAATTAACGCAATAACAGAAGACAGCCGAGGCTACGTGTGACTTACTCCTCATGTAACCACTGATTGGGAGTCTGACTGCTTCATTGGGTGATCTGTTTACAGTGCTGGAGCAACAGGGTGTCAGATGTAAATAATGGTGGTTTTTTCTATAATTCTATCTAATTCTGCAGCTTCTTTTGATTTTACGGAGCTTCTTGCATGCTACAGCCCGATGTTCAGCTGTCCAGCTCACAGCATGATCTTTCAGGTTTATTACACTGATTGCAGTGATGTGAGCTGACTGAGAAAAGTCGTTTACATTCACCAGCATAAAAACAGCTGCCTAAATCAAACGTGAATGCCATATTTTATCACAATCTTCGCTTTCTTTCCCACCACTTTGTTTTAACCGTTTATGGCACGTAGTTTAAAGGAAGAGACTGTTAAACTTATGGTGTTTAACTTTTCACATTTAACCATCTGCTTTTGACAGGCATCTTCTCACACTAATGTCATTTTTGCAAAGCCAAACGCCACTGCTTTGCTGTGGTTTTAGACCAAATGAATAAGGAGAGCCTCTAACATGTGAAATCTGCTAAAAATCAAGTTTTTCGACCCTGTAACCTTTCATCTTGTTGATTTATTCATTTTCCATACCCACTTTGTTCAATTCAGGAAGAATGTGTAAACTTCCCACAGAAAGGCCCATGCTGAGATTTGAACGAGGAACCTTCTTGGTGTGGCGCAACAACCACACCACCGTGCAGGCCCTAATATGTCCAAAAGACTTTTTCTGTGTCTGTGCTACAAACGTTGTGATGAGCGAAATCATCGATCAGTGCTGTGGCTGAGGAGTTCTGCTTTGAATCTACAGCACCTAGAAAGACAAGGTCAGGCAGCCCGTGTCCTCTGCTTACAACATTGGAAGGAGCAATCCTGACCACTTGCTGTGTGAGGCTAAATGCATGTCGTCTGAGCATCATATGAAATGAGAAGCTCTGGGAGGCCAGAGGAAACGTTAGCACAATAGGTGCAGAAGACAGTCAAGGCAAGGAGCAGCTGGAGGTGTAGGCTGCAACAGGTGCAAGTCAAGATAGTGTAACAATACAGAAGAAAACGACAGAAAGCGAATACCATAATGATAATGATTTGCTGTACAAAATGGAGATGGTCATTGATGATTTTCCAAGGAGGGCAGGGGCCAGCATCTAGTTTTGACCCTTCTTTGCAGCCGGCACACCTCACTGTTATCGAGCATGTCAGCACACTCTCGATGGTGGAGTGATAGAAAGCCACAAACAGCTTTTCCTCCAGGTTGTTCCTTTTCAAAGCTGAGCTTTCTTCTGACTGATGGAGAAACATAGTCCTACCTGAAACTGTAATGCTTTGTTTCACTATTAGAGCTCTCTTCATGTTGTCGAGACTGACTGATCGGCACAAGACAAAAAGACTTTTATTTTACTTTTATTAACCTCCTGGTGAACTTAATGGAAACATGAATGGCAAAAGATCCTGATTTAAGATACTTAAAAATCAACTATTTGCTAGCAACTTTGCTGAAAAGGGATTGTTCACACCTTATATTTTCTTTTTTTTTCTCAAGAATGCAAATCACTTAGGGCTGAGCAATATGGGGAAAAAGTCACATCACGATTTTTTTTTTATATCAGCCACTTGAACCCCTTATTTCCCACTGTGCTTATTGGGACCATAATTTCGTTGTACTCATGTATAATGACAATAAAGAAGATTTCGATTTCGATTCGATGTCTTTTACAACACAATAAGCTGCTGTATTTGTAAAATCACGGTGTCTTTTAGATTTTTTGTCATACGGCGCTGGATGACGCAGACTCTATGGTCTTCTGTTGCTGCTGCACAGGCCTTGTTATTGGGGGAAGATTAGCACTTGTTCCGGGCTGTGTTTGTAAAAGTTTGCATTCTTCGTGCTCAAACGGGTTGCTTCAGGTGATTAAACAGATTAGTGGTATTTCCTGTGTTTGTCGGAACATGTGCTCAACATCATTTGCACTAATCACTACTCTGTTTCGTGTCTGACTTAAAAAAACCAAAATACCTCCACACCACCGAACTTTTCGGGCCCTTCTTATCAACAATGCCATCCCTTACGCCTTGGGCTTTTGTGCGGCTGCAGCAGCACAAACAAACACGCCACAACTAGCTGCTGGCATGGCTCTATTTCAGCCACGTGATTGGTTCAATGCGGCGCAACTCTCGTTGTCATTGGCTATTCGTATTGTCTGTCAAAAGATGGACGAATGTAATCTATCGAAAAGTATGTCAACCATGTTTCATATCTCTATCGAGGAAAAGTTATTCCTCAGTACCTATCGTTATTGTTTTATCGCCCAGCCCGATGTTATAGGTATTAGAAATGTGAGGCTAGATTTACAATGAATCCAAGGTACATTTTTAAAATGGCTGCACCATGATATATGTTTTTCTATCAGTACCTTAGTTTAGAAGATTATGTTCCCATTTTTGTTTCTGGCCTCGTCATTGGTTGATTTGTCATATTCCACTGTCTTGCTCCATCAAATTAATGGTTTTGTGCACAGGGCTAAGTACGGTACCTTGATCTGGTGCAGATTGACTTTATTTGGCACCATTTGACCCACGGGACGTGTTAAACTATCACATTATTGTAATTCATCATTAAAGAAACCATTTAAGAAAGTTAAGATGGAGCCAGGAGGCCAATTTTAACTGCTGCAGCTGTGACATGTGTAACTGTGTTAATACGCCTGTGTTCCACTAAATAGATGCCAGGTGATGTAATGTTGTCTCATACCAGTGAGACACAGGCTCACTCACACACACTAAGTTTCTGTCCCTGCCACACGCAGCATTTCATATCCACTTACAGCTGTTGTGATATCTTGGCTCTACATTGCCTCCCTGTCACAGACACACAGTGAACTCTCTGTATTTTCTTTGACCCTGTGTGACATCAGCAAGGTGGGCTGCATGGTAAAATAAACACATCGTTCTGGCTCCCCAGTAGTGATGAACACACCATTCATGTAGTTTTTTGGCCAACTCCTAAATGTCATTTTCTGAGCAATATTTCTCCTGATTTTTACAACGTCCAAAAGGTTTATTTTCTTTATTGTAATTTTATTTCTTTATTTGTTTTTGCGCGACCCGACCGACGGATTAAGCGGCACAGAAAATGGATGGATGGATTTTTTTTTTGTTCGCTATCATGGCTTTACAAAACCAGACAGAAATGTGCCAATATATTTGGCTTCCATCCATAGTTTATCAAGACGTTTCTGTACAAAAGTTGCCTCCTGATCACAGTTTTTGTTGACAGTGTGAAAGCGTGTAGTGCCACCATTAGGCTGGACTTATTCATGTTCTCCATTTATTGTTGCAGACCGTTTCTCATTTTCTGAGCTGGTAGTGAACTTGTAAACCTGCCGGATGAAATGAATAAGAGTTCGGGTTGAGTCGAAATGAAAAGCTCTCCACGTGTTAAACGTCTGCCATTAATGATGAACATGTGGAGATGCATATTGTCAGTGGTTTGAATAAACTTGACTGTTGAAGAACCTGAGCTGATAATTCTGTTATGAATATAAGAACTTGAGCGCTCTACATGGTCCTGCCATAACGAAGGCCTCAAAATGAGTTTTGTCTATCCTTTTGGTTGAATTTTCTTCCCACTCCTATCAGCTTGCTGTGTGTCAGGACCTGTTCAACTTGTTGAGCTTTTGTTTAATTTACTGTTACTGACTTGTTTTGAAGTCCAGTTTGTCACCTTTTCTGCCCACATTTTAGTCCAGGCTGCTCAGGGTTTCTCAGCCCTGAAGGATTTGCAGCTGGGGACCACAGTCTGCCCTTTTCTCTTTATTATAGCCTGCAAGACGTGGTGCCACTTTAATGAAAACGGCTCCTCCAAAACAAAGACGTTATTAATCGACAATATCAGTCTGTGTTTGTCGGGGGAAGGCTTGTTGGCCACATGTTTGACTGCTTTGGCTTTACGTAAGGAATAAGATAATCAAGCCTGTCAAAATGATGAGCAAAGCTACAGCTCAGCAAGAGAATGTTGGAAAAAATGTATTTAGTTCAATTTAATTAATGCTAATTGTGTAGCGCGAACTGATGACGGGTCATCTCAAAGGAGTTTGATGTCCCTGTCTTTGTGTTTTATCTCGTTTTCTTGGAATCTCCCACTCTTAAGATGGGGGAGAATAACCCAGCTGTGTTCCCATCTCTTCTGTTCAGATGAAAGTGATGTAATCATCTGTGGTGTGTGTTGCTGAAAGACGCAATGAGAAAACCACAGATAACTCTGCTTCTTACTCACAGATGCATCCTTCTCTGGCTGTCTGATTGTGGTTGTCATTACTCATGAGTTCAAGTCAGTTTGAGGACATAATGTGCAAGAGAACTACATTTTCTAAAGTCAACAAAGTGTGTGTGAATGACGACACTATAATTACACCATTTCTTTATTCTTTCTTTTAATCTGCTTGTGCTTTCTCTCTGCTGGTTTTTGGTTTACTGGAGACCTTCAGAGTAACCGGTTCATCTGCACTTGACCTTCAGGTCAGGATCATACAGTGCAGGACCATTTGTCAGAACTGAACTAATCTCGTAAAGACCTTTTACAAGAGGTTTTACAAGCACTTTAATGACTTTGTCAATGTAACTATGGTGTTTTCTTACCTCGTCCACCATGGCCTTCGGGGTAGTGATGACCTCAACAAGACAAGGCATGATAGGACGATGAGGGCTGGAGGTCAGGAGATCTCAGGAGCCCAGTGCCTGCTTTTATTTTACAACTGTTAATATTTCATAAACTTTTTAACCAAACACCTTCTGCTGAGATTATTTGGAAGTAAAAGAGATACAAACCAATGAAAATCAGAAAGATTACCAATAGATTACTAATAGTATAGCCCTGTTGGGGCTTGGAGCGGAGAACAGAAAACAGAACAGAGATGTGCAACAAAGATGAAATGTGCAGCTTATTACCTTTTGTGGATTCAGTGATTCTCAACGAGATATCCTCACACCTAAACAACAGAATACGTGAATTGCTAGTAACTCCAGAAATGTCATTCATGTACATGAGTGTGGTGAGAGCTTGGCTTAAGTAGAATGAATTGCAGCACAAAATGATCAGTCTGTGTCTGTCTTAGTCCATGCAGAGTTGAGGATTATGGGTATTCAACCAATGCAGACAGGCTTACGCTCAGCTAACAAGATGTTGGGATAACGCAACATGTAGGTCAAAATGCTGATTGGTTGAAAGTTGGTTTGCCACAAAGATTTAGCCACAAAGAAGAAAGAAACCTGAGTAAGTTTCTTACAGATAGCTGCTCTGGACAATCTTAATTACGTTTAACCAAATTAGATTTGGGAAATGGTAATTCTCGCTGCTGAATAAAGCTTTTCACAACACTGATCTCATGTTTCTGTGGTGGTTAGAACTGTCGCCTTGCATCAAGAAAGGTTCTGGTTCGACTCTTCCCATGGGTCTTTCTCTGTGAAGTATGCATCTGTGGGTTCTCTCTGGGTCGTTGGGCTTCCTCCACTGTCCAAAACAGGCATCTTCAGTTAATTTGCAATTCTTCTTGTAACAAACTGCATCTTGCCCAATAGCTGCTGAGATGGGCTTGAGCCGCCACATGATCCTGTTAAGGATAAAGTCAGCATGGAAAATGAATGAACAACCGTATAATAGAATCTCTGATTTGTGTGAAACATCTCCATGCTCTGGTTTAGCAGGATGAGGAGTTCCCTTCATAATGACCAAACCACTGCCACTCTGAAAAAAACATGAGCATCACTCGTTCCGGCCCCCTAATCAATCCATCCATTATGTCATTTTCTGGTGAGGTTGAGCTGGATAATCAATTGGTTATTTTATAACCTATCATTCTTTTTATTTTTCAGATGCAGGAGCAGATGATTGCTCTTGTTTTGAGTTATTTAATCTCAGACTAACTCAGCTGCTGCCATTTATACACTTGGATTCTAAATGTCAGTCTGAAAACACAACAGTGTTTCATTATGAATTATGAATCCCAATCGCTTTGTGTACGTAGGAACAGTTTACACCAAACATGAAACACAGAATAGATGCGTCATAATGTCACTGGAAACGCTGTTTTCCCACCATGGTTCATGGACACATGATCCACAGGCAGCAACAGAGGGGCTGTGAAGTAAAAATAGATTTTAGTCTGTTCAGAGCGCGTTGGCACAAGCATTTTTCTGTTTTCTGTGGAAATACTTGCCTCTTCTTTTATAGACAAGATTTTTTTCCCTTGATAATCTTTTGGTGTTGGGATCTGCTGCTTTGTCCACTATCCAACTCGCACTCTGTTCCACTCCAGCTGAGATGCTGAGATCTATCCACTGCTGTTCCTGGAGGCTCATTACCTGACTCACCAACTCCCTCAGCCACCCAAAGCCCCTTCTCTGCTTTCCTCATCTCACATAAAATGCTAATTTACAGGCCATACTGCCCTCCTTGCCCTCTGCAGCTTTATTTTTCTTGCTGGTATGTAAGGCACATGTACCACAAAGCTTCCCCCTCCGCATGTGTTCACAGGTTAAGCCGACACATTCCTCATCTGGCTGTGTGGTTCTTGGAATTGCTGAAAGTAGGTCAGAACATGGCAAGGAAGAAACAATGGTGTTATGATAGTATTAATGGGTATGTAATCACATCATGTGCCTGCATTTCTGTGGTTACGATGCTGAGGCTTTTAATTTTGGCTAAGAACAAGGCTTTACATGGCGAAAAAGCATCTTGTGTTACTTGCTAACACAGGCTAGTCGATTACTGCAGGTGTTGTTTATGTGCCTGGTCAGAGTCCAGCCTCAGAGTCTGGCTGTCTGTAAAGTCCGTTTCTCCAGATGTAGTTGGAGTTTGTTTGTTAAGACCCTTTCACCTCTTTCGTCTGTTCTGCACCCTCATAGGTGCGGTCAGCGGATGTTACCTGTCCCTGGAGCTGGATTTGCATCCGCTCGCTGAGAAATTAAACCTCTCATCCCAACACACACATCTGTGAAAACATGCAGCTGACTGACTCACCCTCACATTTTAACATGCAGATAGAGTAGTTGGTATGCATCATTTATGTCCTCTTAAAGCTGCAGATGATCAGTTTTAATATAGATTCTAATTGTTTTCTTTTGATTGACCTTAACCCACTCTGTTTTATACATGTATGGCTTTGTTCTTTAACTTTAAGTAACTAACATTAAAGGCTGAACTATAACCCCTCCTTGATTTACGCAGCAGACTAATTGTTTCTCAAAGTCTTTTAACCTGAGACGACGACATCCATCTTCGATAGACATCAACCTTCAATGCCATTCAAGGCTCTGACATTGAATCTGTAATTCTCCTCGGTTGTCCTTTTAGTCACACTAACATTGAGCTGAGTCTCGGTGACCTGAGGGTCATGATGCTTAGGGGGGCCATGTGTCAAACAGTGGAACAAATCTCTGATTAATGGGCTAGATTCCCCACTGTCAGATTATCTTTCTCTTGCCCTCTGCTTCAGTGTCAGTCACTTAACACGGGAAGCTAATGTTAGGCCTCTGGAGTTATTTCATCTGACTCTTTGATATCTCAAGTTCAGTACCAGGCGGTGCATTCTGGAAAGGTAAAAAATATTGGGCTAATATTGGGGTAATTACTGCAAGGCCGGGTGTTTCTGTCAGTGTATCGTAAGATCAGCATGAGTCTGATGGCATCTATCTGAAGTCAAACATGTAAACTGAGATTAATGTTTCCCATCGATCACAGCCACAATCTGCATTGTTTCCAAATGCAGCAAATCTTCCAGAGATCTGCAGGCCCGGAACCGTATCATTAGTGCTTTTCATTCCAACAGGAAACTTGACCCAGCAGCTTGTTCTTCACTCCATCCACTTCCTTTAGTGTCCTCTGATGACATTTCGAACACTAGGGTCTTCATGTAAACCAGGAAAAGTGCTGACTGGACCTGTTTTCTGTGTTTGGGTTCAGGAGTACTTTTGTGTGCTGACAGCTTCAGAGTTTGTGTAGCAAAATAAGCCATCAATGACATGGCTGAGAGTCTCTTCTTTGAATCCACAGAGCACCTCCTACAGTCTCAGAAAGGTTAGGTTGTAGGTTCCATGCAGAACATTGGAGGAACAGGATTTTATAGCTACTAAGCTTGCATTGTGACAAATCAAAAGATTCTTGAATGGCTCCACACTACTGGCAGCCTGTTGCAGTAGCTCTTGACCCCAGATTCAGATGAGCTGAAAGGCAGATGTCCAGGATGCAGAGCGGGAACAAAACTGAGAAAAAGAGGAATAGGTTTGCGCCATTTATTCCCTTGACTGTCATTGAAAGTCTAAGATCACTGGCAGATAGAATGGATGAGCGAGGAACTCTGATGGGATGCTGCAGGAATATCAGGAAGGCAATATTATTTTTTTTTCACTGGAGAATGGCGACAGGAATAACTCTTAACAACTCTCTACTCAGCTTAAAAGCCATTATGGGCTGACATAAACTGCAGACAGAGAGGTAACAGTGAAGGAGGAGGGGGCTACAGTGCTTGTTAGCAACAGATGTTATAATCATGGACATGTCTCTAAAAAGGAGTATTTCTGCTCCCCAGTTATTGAACTTGTGGCTGTGAGTTAATGTCCATTTAGTCTACTGAAGGAGTTCACTTGTGCAACCTGGCAAAGCTGTGTGTGCACTTGTCAGGTTAGTTGTTGCCAGACTGCTAAGACAATACTCTAATCCATTCATGGCAGTCTCTGAAGATTTCTACCACACTTCTCTCTGCTACACATTAGCTTTCTAAATGTTTGCCAGCTGATTTTTTTAATTCTATTTCTCTTGTTACCTGCCTACAACAAGAGCATATTGTTACAGGTTACAGGTAGATACCAAATATATACCGTATATTTAGAAATAGAAATGCAGTGCAATATAGAAGCAGACATGGCAGCTTGTAGCTGCTCGCCGACCAAGCCACGAATGCCAGCAGCCGCCTAGCAGCTAAAGCTTTTTTGCAGCCGCCATCATAAGCTGGCCAACCTGTGCTACCTGAGCTGTGGCTCTGGCTAGAAAGTGTTGTATTTCTAATATTGTTGAACCCATAGCCGTACCATACCCGTAGTACCCATACTTCCACTTGCATGCATCCTTGTTAATTTAGCCTCCTCTTCTTTTGAATTGCTTCTCATGTCAAAGAATTGGCCAAAGTCCAAGTTAACAGGATAGGTAGCGTCAGCTGCTGCTGGGCAGATGTGCTCATGGTCACATGAGTATTTTCCTAGAATTGTCTCAGTAAAAGGATTTTTTAAGGCCAGACATTTTTTTTCTTTTGTGTGTGTGTATGTGTTCAAATGAAGTTTTGAGCCACACAGGTGAATTTTGGGGGGGGAGTAGTAACTTCTGGAATGGAACTTTTAGCAATAAAAAAAAAGATTGATCACACTCATGACTTTATTACAGAAGAAGAATGAGTAGATGTTCTTATTACTGTGTAATGGATTCAGAGTATTTTTTTTTTTATTTAAATCTTTAATGATCTTCTTTATAACTTAATCTAGTATTTTTTGGTTCATTGGGTCAGGTTGATGTGGTGCGACTTTGAGCTGTTGGCGTCTCTGAGACGCCTTTAACTTGAAGCTGCATTGGTCACACTCATGCACTTAATTTGCAATCACCTCGACAAAGCTAAAACATGTGTAAGACTTCCTTTTCTGTATTTTCATCACCATCTTATACAGTCGACCCAATTTACTTTTGAGTAAAATGAGTAGGATTCATGGTCGTTTGTCTCTGTGTGGCCCTGTGATGGACTGGCGAGCTTTCCAGGGTGTACCCCGCCTCTTGCCCAATGACAGCTGGGATAGGCTCCAGCCCCCCCGTGACCCAAAATAGGATTAATATAGAAAATGGATGGATGGAGCTAGATTCAGTTAAATCTGTAGCTCATTTGTTACAAATAGATTCCAGCTCGTATAACTAAATGATACACTAAATGGTGCTCCTCAAGGCTGCAGAGTTCCACCTTACTTGTGTTCTGGGATTATGGCCCCGATCCTCCCTCTGGCCCTATCCCTCTGTTTGGTAAGGATAAGGTTCCCCTTTTCTTTTGGGGATCAAATAGAAATGGTCATCTAGCAATCCAAATGGGCCTTAATGCCCCATATGTTGGGCTTGATGACTGCTTGATCCCCAAAAAGAGGCACTTTATCACTGCAAAATGAGGGGATAGGGCTAAGTGGTAGGGTCAAGGGAGGGAATTCGGATTGTGTGTTCGTCTGTTGTACTCCATATCATGTCATCATGTACACTTTGATTGTACCTTAGACACTGCTTCTTTTCTTTTTCCAGGTTTGGCACCGATCCACGGACTTTGAAGTGCATGGTTAGAGTTGGAGGGTTTACACATATTACTATTCATGGGCTGTGATTCCCATCCTGTCACATGGGCTGGTTATTATGGTTAATTCCCTTCACCCAAGACTGACGCTCTTAAAGCCCTCTTTGAAGAGATTACAACAGCAATTCAGCTAGAGGAAGTTTTTATGTCTCTTAACCCGCCAGCACTATATCATTAGTTGTTCTGGAAAAGCACTCTGCTCACGGTGTCCAACAGTGTTTGTGTCCATCCAGTGAGGTGCAAAGGTGTTTCAGTGTTTAATTATGTTGGAATATAATCAGATTCTATTTTAATTCGGATTACAACAACGTCAAAGAACAAATTCTTATTGTTTTCCAGAAATTCTGATTAAAAATGACTGTATTATGGAGGTACAGCTCTGGTCTGAGTCTGAGGGCAGCTTCCTCTGGGTCCACAAGCTGTACCCTTTTAACATCATTACTCCTAAACATACCCCTGGAGGCACTGTAATTCCCTCCTCTAGAGTGCACACATTTCCTGCTTTTCCATGAGTTGTTAAAGACAAGAGCCCATATCTGCTGTGAGCTGAGCCAGTCCCTGTGCTAACAGCATGGCTGTTATAGCCATTCAGTACACTTCTCCTTTGGGCTGTAGGCTCACTTAACAAGCCAGTCCTCACATCCGTGAGCTCAGTAAATCCTCTTTGAGGGACAACTTTTGAAATAATATCCCAACATTCAATCTGTTATTCTCTGACAGATTGTCTTATAAAGTCAGCAGTGATTGTATACGGACTATACATTAAGGACATTGCATCCATGAGGACTATCTGGAGCCCAGTTGAAGTTCAGTGGGGCAGTGAGGTTTGCTCATCACTCAGAGCTTTGTTAATAACTGACTGTTTGGGATGTTTAGAGACACAGAGTCTCTTACAGTTCCTGTGTTCGCTCCAGCTTTCGGTCTCTAATTTCCTGCTTATCTGGCACCATAATCCCCCCCCATCAAAACAGGTGGAGGTCTTTAATCTTCTGGCCATTCAGGCTGCACTTTCTACCAATGTAGAGGCCAGTAATTGTACCAGCACAGTCATTGACCTATCTGTTGGTCCATCCCAGCCTATTAGAGTAATGTGATCCCAGCACAAGACAGTGTGGCAGCCGGCTCCACTTCCCCTGATTACAGCGGCTGGAAGTCGGCCAGACCACAGGGTAGTGGCGGGTGCAGAGGGTTAGATTTAGATTGAAGTGGGGTGTCTCTGTGATCATTCCCACTGTAACTCGTCAGTATTAATCAGTGGCTCCAGGGATAAAGAATAGGACTTATTACAGTACTTGACTAAAGCTACATTTAGGAATGTTTTCTTAACCTCAGGAAGTGGAGGAGAAGAAACTGGCAGACACAACTCTGACATATTGTTCCCTTGATTGCAAAGATGGTTTCTGATGGCAAAGATAAGATCATAAACATCCAGGACAAATTTTTACAAAATTGTCATTTATTCTGATTAATGCTGATCTGATACTTTTCACAATTGGTCTCCCCTCACAAAAGCAATTGTCCTTCTTTGCTAATAGTTCTTCGTTGTTGATAAATTAGGAGAAAGACAGTGAGTCAGCGCTGCACAGTTTCCATATCGATGTTTTCTCAGTGTCCCTTGGCGTTACAGTGCACCAAAAACTGTGTGCTTTTGGCCACTCTGCTCCCCCACATGCCAGGTTGGTGCATAATGGAACAGAAAACAATTAAACCACCAACTACTGAGAACAACAACTATAGAAACTCGAACACAGAATTAAGCAAGTATATTGTGATTCTCATTAGTCAGCCTCCAGAGCAATGGTTCCCAAACTACGGCCTGCGGGCCGAATACGGCACGTTATTTGAATGGCCCTCCAAAATATGTCCGTAATGTATTCCATCCCTCCCACACCGGACTTCAACACCATGAATTTTACTTCTCCCTGTTCATTCTCTATGGCGAGTAGATGTGTCATTCCTTTTCTGGCCACTGGTGGGTTTTGGCGCTGTTGAGCAGCCTTTTTCAGAGACGGACTCTGGTCTATTTATTGAATGCTAACGTAATAACATAAACGCATGTTTGTCCTCTTATGGCCACTGTAGTTAGAATCCTATGCAGTCATCATAACATAACGTTCACACTGCTCTCACCTCAGTATTGTGTGTCAAGAATAGCATAATACAATACATACCTATCAAGTCATCGAGGTCAGGGACACGGAGAAATGAGGACCTGGGTCATATTTTGACCCTCCAGCCTAACAAGACTGCTCGCCTTTATCAGCAAGTTTAAAGTCTTGATGGTACTTAGGATGAAGAGCATATTTGATAAATATTTAGTTATAAACATTAATAAAATAGCAGTCAATTGATTTGTAAGTGTTATTTTACTAATAATTCATATCTTAACAAGACATAATTGATTAAGAAAAAGGTTTGATATAAATATTAGGTAAAACACTGATGAACAATACATATTTATCACTTGTTGGATTGTCAAATAAGAAAAAATGTATTGAGCAGAAACCATCAATATATGTATATTCCCTGGTATTTATTTATCTTGAATAGAAATATTTGGAAAATGATCAAATAGTGTCAGGGCAGATGTTCCATATACAATCTGACACAGCGTATGCATATTTTCCCGTTTTCACACTGATCATGTATATGTGATGTGAGGTGACTCCGAGCTGGGCACCAGCCAAGCTCGATAAATGCTGCAACTGCACAGAGTCACAAAAACAGAGATCTGGCCTCATATCAAACATCTGTTGTTGGCTCATAATAGACCCATGTTTCAGCACCAATTAAAGTTAATAAAAGAGGCGTGGCAACACTATGGAATTTATTATTTTGACTGTGGTGGGGTGCGCCACTTTGCTTCACTTTGCTCCACAGTTTAAAAGACACTTCCTAAGAAACTCTTGCTCCATGCTCATGTTCACGCTGAGGTGTCATCTCTCTGGGGAAGAAATATGGAAATGTTTGAGGTTTTTCACTCTGCAAAACAAGGAAAATGTTCAAAGATATTTTTCCCCCCTCCAGATGTAGACTGTCACTGATTTTAAATGGCGCCATCTGTTCAAAGTTTCAACAAGCAACATATATATATATATATGTGCCACCATTGTAAGGTAGTAATTCTTTTCTGGAGACAGATTAAGTTGGTATAAAGTATGGATGATTTATGGTGAAATGTTGTATATAAGCAGCAGCTATGCAGTGGACGGTGTGTATAGAAAAGCTTTTTAAAGGGCACTTCATTCAAAAACAAACAGAAATTCAGAGACACTGCCAGATAAATGACACTTTGATTGTTGTTTTGGGTTTGCAGATACAGATTTTGTTCAGATTAGTATAGTATATAAAGATGCCGACCAAAACAACATCCATTGGATTCTCAGGAACAGAACTATGAGCACTCGCTTGCATGTGGAGAAATCTAGTTTGATTTTGAAGTGTTGAAGAATGCATGAGAATGATTTCTAATTTACAGAGTTTATCTTTTGAATGACAAAGTCTGAGACAAAAGCTGTTTAGTCATTGTTATCCAAAACAGACTTTTGTTCATTGTTAGACATTCAGTCAGCAGTTACTTCAACATATAAATCTAACATTTTTAATTAAATCAAAGTGTTTATTTCATATAATTGTTATAGTAGCTATTGAAGTAGAGTAAATACAGAATAAGGGGGTGTTTCTGATATTTTTATGTATGTCTCTTGAGGCTTTTGTATTCTTTTGTTTGACAATGGTGGCTCGTCACGAAGGCCACCATTAGGGCTTACTTTCCCTCCTCAGAAGGCAACTTTGGAGATTTATGGACAGGAACAGCACATGGCGTGCTGGCAAAAAGACAAAATGCTTTACAGCGGCAGGAGGCTTTTAAAGATGATCAGACACAGCTGTTGTCTGTGTTTGTGGCGTTCGAATCGTTTTGCTGCTGCACTGTACGCTGTTTGCGCTTGGCCGTGATGTTGTTGTGATGTTCTTGGTTTCGTCATGCAACATGTGGTAGTACGACTTTTACCTTTTGATAAAGTCTTCCTTAAAGTGATGACTTGAACTGGGGAACATTACTGTTTGATTGTATTTTTATTGTCATGTGAAAAAGAAAGTACACCCTGTTTTATGTCTAAGGTATTATCAGGACATAATGATTAAAAACAAACACCTGGTCCTTACGAGGTCTTAAAATCACATAAATATATCCTTGGATGAACAACATGATGTGTTACACTTTCTCATTATTTCTTTAACAAAAAATAAGCCAAAATGTAGAGGCAGTGTTAAAGAATGACACCCCACGAGTCCACAGTTTGTTGAACCAACTTTTGGAAGTATAACATTTTTTATATTATGTTTTAATTCTCACCTTTTCATGAAGGAGTATTTTCCGCTGCTTCAGTTTATTGAGGTATTCATTTATATACTTCTCTCTTAAGGTTCCACAACATTTCAGTCAGGTGGAGGTCTGGAGTTTGACTGGACCAATGCAATTCCTTTATAGGTTTCTTTTTAAGCCACCGAGATGTCGATTAACTTCTGTGGTTGAGATAATTTTACTGTTTCATGATGAATTTTCTGCCAGGCTTTATCTGTCAGATTGGTCTCACTTCTGACTCTAGAATACTTTGGTATTGAGGGTGTGACGATACACACAGCTCACGAGACGAGGAACGATATTGGGTTCACGAGATAAAGACGAGATTTTAAGAAAAATACAATGACAAAATATATGAGGGGGGGGCTTGGCCCAGACGTCCCTGTCCCTCCAGCTCTTCCTGGGGTGATCCGAGGCGTTCCCAGGTCAGCCGAGAGACATAGTCTCTCCAGCGTGTCCTGAGTCTTCCACTGGTAGGAACACCTCACCAGGGAGGCGTCCAGGAGGCATCCTAACCCGAGCCACCTCATCTGACTCCTCTTGATGCGGAGGAACAGCGGTTCTACTCTTAGCCCCTCCTGGATGACCGAGCTTCTCACCCTATCTCTAAGGGAGAGCCCAGATACCCTGCGGAGGAAGCCTGTTTCCGCTGCTTGTATCCGGGACCTCGTTCTTTCGGTCACTACCCACAGCTCGTGACCATAGGTGAGGGTAGGAACGTAGATTAACCGGTAAATCGAGAGCTTCGCCTTCTGGCTCAGCTCCTTCTTCACCATGACAGGCCGATGCAGAGCCCGCCTCACTGCTGATGCCACATCGATCCACCTGTCAATCTCCCGCTCCATTCATCCCTCGTGCACCTGATTATTTCCATCAAATTGCAAAGAAAGTCAAGTCTCTCTTATAGTCTGATCTAGAATTTGAAGTGTGAAATGTACTCAACAGCATGAGTCATCATCAGTAGAATTATCACTCACTAAGAATACCTACAAAATTACTTTTATTACTGTTTTGCCAGGAACATTTTTTGACATAATGCACAAGAAAAATCCCAAAAACAATTAAGCATTGAATTTTATTTCAAAGGAACGTCTAAAGCTTTTATTAGCCAGTGCACTGGCGGCCTGATATAATTACGCATGCATAGACTCGTCTCATAGATACATGTCTGCATGTAGCTGGAAAGTAAATGTTTTAAAGACAAGTAACTGTAGATTTAATGGTTACCTTATTGTATCATGAGAACTCAGTTGGAATACCTCGCTCCTTCTGCTCTACCGTTGTGACAGGTAAATTTATCGAGCTTGGCTGAAAGAGATTATCGTTATGCATTTTACCAGTCAACTGCTTTTTGGTGGAAAGCTGTTAATAGCTGCTCTAAATGGACACACTTGATGGCGGGTGAGGAGCTTGGCTTCATAAAAGGGGTGTTGTTTGACCACCCAACAAACTCTACTGTTGTTCGTTCTAGTTCCATGACATAAATGCCTCTTTTCACCTGCTTAACTTCACCTGGAAGACCTCTTGCATTGGAAGGCTGTTGTGCTGTCTTAGAGGAATTAGCCCAGTGAGAGGTTAGCAGGGTTCCTGCTTGATGCATGAAGGCTATAACACTGATGATCCCAAACCCGTAAGAACAGCAAAGGTTGGTGTAATCCTAAAATTTATCTGCTTATCTGTACCCAACATTAAGTTAAGTAGCGATATAATGCACCTAAAAGCTCAGACAAACTTTACAGCCGTAGTTTAATTGACCTACATTTTCAAGAAAATTTTCACTTCTTTTTGTACATAAGCTGATCACAGATATTTATAGGTCAAATGGCAAAGTTTCCCAAAGAATTAGCTAGCTCTTAACTTCCTTATTGTTCACACATTTGCAGGGTTCCGACATCTGTTTTCCTTTTCCAGAGTAGGCGTGATTGGCAGCGCTGCTCCCTCTATCATAATGGCTTGATCCTTTGATTACGGTTTTGATGGGGTAAAAGCACATAAGTATGTTACTGGCTTTCCCTTGAGGGCACAGGCCCACATAAGGGATCCCACACAAGTGGGGCTTAATTACGACTGGCAGAGTTATAGATCAGTAAGTGTGTGAGAACTTTTTCCTCTTCCCCTTGGCAACGAATTGCTGCACATTCAAATATTGAAGCATCAGCAATCTCTCATACACGACAACATGATTTGAGTTTTTTTGGACTGATGTTGTTCGAGGGATCAATGCCATTTGCAAATTCTTTGAAGCTGAAGTCATTGTGAGGCTAAAAAGATTTATGAAAACAATATTTTTTTACTAAATATACGGAACATTACATTTGAAACATATTTAATTCAGTGGACCTTGGCAGAATGTTGCTGTAGTATCAGTATCACGGCCTTGGCATCGTATCGGTGGTATGTTAAGTGGAGAGTTAACAAAAAATATGAATCTCTTTAAATGTTCAGAGCGAAATTTTAGCCTTTGGGGTCATCTTTAAACATGCACAATTACACTTTTTACTGCCTCGATTAAGAAATTAAAGGATTAGGTGATTATTCACTGAAATTGTGGTAGATATTTTTAATTTCTGGACTAACCTTAATACATCAGAAATGACTATTTAAGATTAATGGAAACCAGAAATTGTTGCAACTCTAATATTATTTTACCCACTTTCACAATTTGTACTGGAATGTTGATTTATTTTTTATTTTTTTTAATCTCAAACTGCCATTTAAGTGATATGGGCTGTGAGTATCAGTATCTCCATTCATGGCTTACAGACAGTGGCTCTCACTAGCTGAAACCTTTTTATTTAAACCATGTAACCGTTTTGTTCAGGGACTGTCTTGCTCTCACAACAAAAAACATCTGACCTCTAGTGGTCATGAGAGAAAATGCAGACAAAGTGTAAAAATGGCATCCATTAAGGTGACAGTGACATTGTAGAAAGAAGGTATTTCAACCTGATCTAAGTAGTTTTGATTTGTTACCCTAAGTAAGTGATGTTGTTATTTAAACCCAATCAGGAAGTGTCATAGCAACGTGTTGTCATGTTGACGTGTTAGTAAGGCAGCCAGCAAAAATGGCATCCAGTAAGGTGAGGTTGGTGTTGTAAAAAGAATGTATTTTAGCCCTAACCACGATCATTTTCTGATCCTAACTAAGTGATGTTATTACCTAAACCCTACTGGGAAGGGTTGTGTTTAAGGGTTGTGCCTATGACTGAACGTAACCTAGATGTGAACAACTGTTGTGTCTGGGTGTTGAACTTGTGTCCCATGATTAAAAGCATTGCATTTAATTGTGCCATCAGCCCCCCTCCTTCCATTTTCTGAGGACTTTCTGAGGGCTTGTTAAAGGAAACATTTGAGAATGATGTTTGCTTCAATGTGGAAACACTCACAAGTCGTATTGTCCTTCTACCACTTCCTCGTACTGAAGAATATGAACAAATGCCCTTTTTGGTCGTTTTGATTGAAAGACTTGTTGCTCATATTTTGCTTTCATGTACAGATAAAAGGAAGAAATGGAAAGCCAAGAATCATTTGCTGTTTGCAGAAAATTAAAGAAAAACAAGGTTTTGATCAGCACATCTGTTTAAAGGATAGATGATCTCATAGTGTGTTTTGATACAGCTGTGCAAAATCACTGCTTTGCTTAGTATGCACATCATCCAATCAAGCATATTATGTCACAATTCTACCGTGAATCATTAATAACTAACAGGACAGTGATTGTGAAATGTAACGGTTGCTATTGTTGAAAAGGCAAATTCTTTCTTTTATATTTGAGGTAAAATCCCAAAGCTCAGTTTTGTGAATGAAAAGACTTCCATTTGTTTTTGGCACTTAGGATCCTGGCTAGATAAATTCAACGGCACTGCTGATGAGTGTTTTGTAGCTTTTATGAGTAACATTAGCAGTAAAAATGTATGGCCAACCATATTTTCTTTTCGGTGCACCTTTGGGTATTCCACGGGGGTTGATATGTTGGACCTTTTAATGCAAACTTCAGCTATGTTCCCGTTGGTGAAATTCCTCCTGGCAGCAGAGTGTGACCACACAGCACTCAGCGGAGCAGTGATTTTATTCCTGGCTCTGTTGTCGGGACGAGTGTGCTGAGCAAATTAGTCTCTAAAGGGGCTGCCAGACACGGATTCTTTTATAAAAATGCTTGACAGGAGTTGGGTTTATTCTGCTTGAGCAATCCTACATGTTTGGAGCAGGTCCAAAGGCAGGCTGAAACATGTTCATGCTGTTGTGGGTAAATCTCAGAGGGTTATATGTAAGTGTTGCCATTGTAATCTTTAAGCACCCTGTTGCACATGTAGATCACTCAATGGTAGTTAGTCCTGTGTGGTGCTCAAACTCCCACCCTGTTAACATAATTAGTCTTTAAATCCACCTCTTAGATAATGTCATTGGCATTTTGGTTTAGAGTGGTGATGTAGTGATGTAAGATCAGCATACAACAGTAATAGTCTACTTTAAATGGTGGCCCACTTTTTCCAGATATGATAAAGAGCTGTATTCATGATCCTCAGAACGGAGTTGTTCGTGGTCTGTGTAATGAAGGAACACACCTGTGGGTAACATATGATGAATGGCACTTTACCTGCTCTCATGGGATAAAAATAAAAGACTTTCCTATAACTTATGTTCAGTGACAGGAAAGAAGTTAGTGGGTGAGGGCTAAAACAATGTATGGTAGTGTGGGGTACTAAGGAAAAAGGATGGAAAGGGCTGCAGTCCCTACAGCTTTGAAAGGCAGCTGCACTGCAAGAGGTTCTCGGCTTTTTAGTGATGGCATCACAGCATGTTGAGGTTTTTTTAAGAGCCAGCAGTCTGAGTGATATGGTTTGGTTGCTGCAGATGGCCTTGGTCCCCTAATCCTTAATGAAACGCTGTCACATACACAACTGAACCTGAGTCTTCGGCAGCCGTCATTTCTTTCTACTGTATTTTTCCAGGAAAAAGGAAGGCAGGTGCAGACATAAAGAAAAATTCAGTATATAAAGAAAAAATAGAATTTGTACGATCCTAATCAACCTGAAAGTCCAAATTTGATATGACCACCTTTATTCTACGACACAGTCTGAACCCTCACAGAACAAAAGACGGCTGGGGCTCACTGATTCTTATGCAATTTCTGATTGCGCTACTGTGTCACAGCTTCTTGAAGGACATCCCAAAGCTCTTCTTTGGATGTTGGCTGCCTTTTGTTCCGTTCTCTGTCAGATGATCCCACACTGCTTCAATAATGTTGAGGTCCGGGCTCTGGGGAGGATTCATCCCTCCATAAGACCTGTTACTACTGATTTTCAGTCCACTTCTTGTGTCATTTAGCATTCCTCAGCCTTTTATCCCTCCTTTTCTTACTTAAGAATGGCTTCCACTTTCAAATGCTGTTCATTTGCTTTTATAAGTTTTTTAGGTTCCTCGTCTTCTTTTTGTTCTCCACTGCACAGCATGCTGATATGCCAAGTTTTCAGCTAATAGCTCATTGAGAACCACCTTGCTGTCAAACTTTTGTTATCTTAAATCCAAGTAAAGAAATTAAAACAAATTATGTGGTTTTGCAAGTAGCAAGTGCCTAAAGATACAATTTAAGACAGGTTCTTTGCAGGTTCTAAGACAGTTGTTATGCTATTTACTATGCTACTATGCAACACAAGTTAATTACCTGAGTTATTTACTTTTTTATGCTCGGTTAATTCAAAGGCCAGCATTAAGTGGCTTAACAAACACATTCCTCTGAAAATGGTCAGAAGGAAAACTTGGAGACAGCTGGAGAACTGTTGCTCAAGACCACTTGGAATGATTACAATAAAGTCTGGATACTTGGAAGTGGATCAAGACTTTTGCACAGTGTATATTGATCATTGCATGTGGACACCAGTTCATTCTGAAGATGTGTTGGAGACAAGTTGAGTACAGTGCTCTGGGAAGATGAAGTGCTTCCACATCCATCTTTCCTCATTCAGCTTTCATTAAGCAAGCATATGTCATTCATATGGTTAGGTGCATTCCAGTGTTCGGATTAATCCTTGTAGCTTGTATATTGACATGGTGAACATTTGGAGCACTGGCTATAAAATATGAAGGCAGTAAGCACAGTTTATCCAGTTTTTTATGATGTTAAAAAGACTTTAATGTCCTCGACCCAGAAACTGCCAAGAAATCAGAATAATAGCGCTTGTATTTTCTCCAGAAGTTGAATGGTTTCAAGTTTTCTTTGGTAGTAAAATTTGACAGCAGTAGTCATTTATTCTTCCAAATCTATGAGTATGAGCTAATCAATATAGTTAAAGCTGCAGAATTGGTTGCAAAATGGAGTTGATTGGGGTTTGTTCTGAGATGAAGTATCCTTTTTTCCTTAAATATTTCCCTACAGAGGAGGTGAATATTCTGCAGGAGCTTTCCCATCAGATGCCAGACAGCAGTAATGCCTCAATGGCTGTGGATGATGGCAGGTGTCCAGTCCTGCAGGTGGGACAGTACTCCACCTTGGCACTCCCTCTGCAACAGCTCTTCACTGACAGGTACCCGTAACCCTAACTTTACCTCAGACCTTTCTTCTTTTTCTCCCCCACAAATACAGCTTAATCAAGAGAAGCTGGTGGTATAATTTATGTTGTGAGTTCCAGGCCATGCAGGATGTCTTAATGCTGTGTTTGTGTACAGGTTTGCAGACGAGTTCAGTTTACTGGTGCAGCTACGGAGTCCTCAGAGAGAAGAATACAGTGTCTTCACCATGCTCAGCCCTGACAACCAGCTCATGCTTCAGCTGCGGATCAGTGCCTATGCTGTCATCTTCATCGGAACGCAGCAGCGACACTACGAGTGAGTCTAGTTTCACCTTTAGCTTTCTACCTCAAGAGTAAAGCTTCGGTGTGTATCGGTTAGGAAAGACAATGCAGATCCTCGTACTCTTTTTCACCTGGAAGCATGAGAAGCTAATATGATTTATAATTCTTTTTGGCTGTGCACAGTTGTACAAATATCTGCTATTGATTATTTTAAAAAAAAGTGATGATTGTCAGCCAATCTCTAAAGTAACTAATTAATCTACTGAGTGATGGGAAACCTGCAGCAGATTGAACAT
Source organism: Leuresthes tenuis (assembly GCF_036924035.1). Classification (NCBI taxonomy): domain Eukaryota; kingdom Metazoa; phylum Chordata; class Actinopteri; order Atheriniformes; family Atherinopsidae; genus Leuresthes; species Leuresthes tenuis. Next base: position 4,269,245 of record NW_027325373.1, read on the forward strand.
GTATTTTGTTTGGATTAAATAGCTGATGCTTCCAAAAATGAGGATCGAAGCAGCTCCAAACAAGTGCTTGTTTTTTACTTTTATGCATTTCCAAAAAAATCCAAGTGTTTACAGCCTCCATCTCAGGTAACACAACCGCATTCGTGCCTGTTCCTGTTCCTCCTCTAAATTGTATGCAAATGTGTCTGTAAGACAGACAAAGGGCTTGCAGAGCTATATTTGTTTGCATCTTGAGTTTTTGTTTGAAGATGACACCATTTGGCTCTCTGTTTGGTGAGATGATTTATTTGGCGTCTTTTGGCAGGTTTTCTCCTCAGGAACCACAAAGCTTGAAGCAACACATTACTGACAAATGGGCCAAAAGACAGATATATAGATACTGTACTTGTATTGTTTGCACAGGAATTATTGTATTTCTACAGCTGCATGTTCATCAAACATATGTCTTCTTTTTACATTCGGATGCTTGCAGAGCACAGGTTTAACTTAAGACTTCAGACTGTAAGGTTAAGCCAGTGGGGATGCAGAGAGTTGCGAATGCGAATAAACATGCAGGCTTGATAGTCTGTTGTGGGCAACAAACAGGAGATAAAATGCTGCCAAGGTTTCTGCACAATCCTGAATCCTACAGTAACAGGAATTTGTTTCACTTGGTCATTAGATCTGTCTCATCAGTAACAACAATAAATCTATTTTTAATGGATTTTCTGAAAGGTTATATTATATTATATTATGTTGCTGATGTAAAGTAACATGTCATGACTCATTTGTGATGTTGTAGCTCTGTGTGTGGACCTATACTGATTTAATACACTCAAACTTAGGCTTTTTAAAGGAAGGAAACCTCTCTGCTCACTGTCAAAAGTCACTAAGTATATGTATGATCTGTATGTGTCTTCTAATCTGAAACATTGCATCCCTCTTTCCCCCCCAACCATTCACATAAAGGTCTGCTACGCTGCAGAGATCTGTCACATAGTGCTCTGGTGCTGCACTCTGAGCTGGTGTGATCACTATCCCTGAAAAAAAGGAAGAGAGGGAGATTTTATGTGAACGATTCATTCTGTGGGTTTGGACTCAGATTTACCCACTTATAGTACTTGCATGATTTTAAGAAATTCCTTGAGGAAACTCTGCCAATTGCTTGGAGACACATCAGATGAGTTAGATTTTTAAACAGAATATAACTGTTTGTATCATGCACCACTTTCAAATGTGGTCTCAATGATTGGATGTCTTTAGTGTATTAACACTTGCAGCTGCACAACTCTTGTGACCTGATCACATGTTGATGACAGGTTAAACCGGGACAAGTAAGATACAAAACTAAGACACATGATGGCTTTCGTGTTAGGTTTCCAGTCAACGGTCTGAGTGATGGAAAGTGGCACCGTGTGGCCGTCAGTGTGTCTTCAAAGCGCCTGGCGCTGTATGTGGACTGCTCTCTGCTGGAAAGTGTGGACTGGGTGAACCATGGAATGGGGATCAGCACTGACGGGCTGCTCATGGTTGGAGGCATTATCGAGACCTTTGAGACTCCATTTGAAGTAAGTGGTTCTGAAACTTCTTTTTTTCTCCCATATTTTTCCCACTGATCATAAAAAAAACAACAAATGCACAAAAGCCACCGCGCCCCGACACCCTCCTCTATAATTATCAACTCCACACCCTGACACACGCTGCCCATTTATTTATTTCTTTCACAGATGGTTACGCAAGAGCCGATGATACATAAAACAGCGGCTCCAGCGTATTAAGACATATGTGTTAAGTCCAGTTCATTTTTATTTAGTCTGAAAAGTCACGCAGGCCTGCTCATCCTTGCACGCACACACTCACATACACAAAGAGGAGAACACACAAGAAGCTTTTCCAGCCACGCGGCCTTGTCCCACACCATTTCCTTTTTATCACAGACAGCAATCTGTAGCCTGTGATGCTTAGAAACCGTGTTTGCTTTCGTTCAATATGAAACAAATCCCCATAACCTCCTGTAACTGCAGCTTTGATTACTTCCACCAGTCACAGGAAACACTGATGATTCAATATCCAGGGTTGTTGTGTCTGTGTACAGGACAGTTTTCATTATCTTCGTGTTTTTTTTTATTGTCTGCTCCATCTATCTTATGGATAATGAATAATTTCAAAACTTCTTTAGTTGCATGAAATCAAATTTGACCACTTCTTGAATAGTCACTTTGTTTTTTTTACCCTAATGTTAATTCAAGTTTTCATCATTTTGGCTAAAACCAGAAACTCTTCCAGTTCAAGATGACTTTTTTGACCCATAAGGCCTTCAGCTTTGCTTTGTGCATATCTTCTCCGAACCACAACAAGCTCTGTAGCGATGTGAGAATCAGAGCTGGCACAGTGGTGAGAAGGCATGTCATAGAGGCAGCATCTGGATTTGTTCACAACATCAAATAAAATGGATTCTCCATGTCCAACTCTCCCCATGGTGACAGGTTTTTACTGAACTCTAAGGACAAATCACTTCCACACTCAGAGGTGCTGACAGACACGTCTCTGGATAATCATTTGAATAAGGCACAGTTAAACCATATTTAACCCTACTCTGCTCTTATGGGTAATACTTGCTGACAACCTGCACAGCAAACCCAGAAGAAACCAATGCTGATAGATTTTAAGAACAATAGCACCAAATGGGCTCTGTTTAAATGTGGTTTAAATAATTCAGGCCAACATGTTGTCATCGGGATAAGATTATTCTGTCCCTCCTCCTCCAGATCATTTAGATTAAGACATCTATTGTGTAAGATTTTATTTTGAATAGCAGTGCAGTTTTCAAACAATGATCAGTATTAACAAGCTAATCCTTCCATCAGTTCAATTATTGATTGTGCTCACGCACATCTGCAATAATTCTTTAACATCAGTTCTGTCATACTTTTCTAATATCAATTGATTGCAGGACTTCATATACTTTATGCCAATTATCTTTTAAATATTTTGTAATCTGTGCAAATTTCACTCAAAAGTTGTGTTGTGGTAGGCTGAGCCTTCCCTTTCCTCACGTATTTATCACAGTTTTTTGCTATTAATAACAATCCATCACAATTAATACTTTTGGCAGCTCTTGTGTTATTTATGGATACATTTTAAGAATCGATCAGTTGCTCAAACACCAATGAAATCAATATAAGTCATTTTCCTACATAGAAGTACACAGAAAATATGTGTATCCAGCAGACAAGTTTGTTCCCTGTCCCAATTTTTCTGGAAGAGGTACTCACGGTTTGAAGGGCGTGACGTGTCTCTGAAACATATTTCTATGTATAGCAACATACCTCAACATCAAATAAAAGAATAAGAGTTATCAGATGGAGTTCCCTCAGAGTTGCATACAGCATGTCTGCCCCTTTATCTCCAGTTCTGATTTCAAACAGCTGAGATCAAACAGCCTCTTAACATCGCTTTTCATCTTCTCCCAGTGGGCCTGCATGCCTGGATCTGGCTGAGAAATTTGCATAAAGAGTTTCATTATTATGAGTACAGTGGATTCAATGTTAATGCATAGTTTCAGTCATCGTGTGATTGCTGTTTAACAAAGAAACTGGCGTCAGACTGCACACATTCAGACGCTCTCACTCCAACCATCCCACCTTTATAAACAGCCTGAGGACAGAGATTCCTCGTCTTTTCTGGCCTAATGTCAGAAGTACAGGTGATATAAAGGGACCCTGAGAACTGCTGTGAAATGTGTGACTCTCTTCTTCTAAAAAAAGAAAGAATATGCATCTTTTGATATCCTAAAACCGATGTAATATTGTATTTCCAGCATGTCTGATGATTCAAACTACAGAGGTGCATTACAAACAGGACATGAAGATATGTTCCCAGATTTTAGTGGTGATGTTGTGTATTCACCCCACATTTTTTAGCACTCAGTCAGTTTAATGTCTCTGCAGGGTCATCTTCGACAGCTGGTCTTCCTGTTAGATGACCCGGATGGCGCCCAGCAGCACTGTAGCCACCACCCACCCCGCTGCAGCGAGTCCGCCCCTAAGCCTCCTCGCTCCCCTCGCACCAACAATGCCCTGGAGGTCAGGAACAATGAATGGAAAAGACAAAAAATAGATTAAGAAGTTTTACAGCTTGAGTTATAGTAACTCTTGGTAGTTGCAGGTCTGTGACATGTGCCTGGAGGTTTAAGGTGAAGCCAGATGTCTCACCCACTGAGACACTGAGACTCCGGCAGTTGCAGCAGAACCTGTTATATACTGTAATATAAGCATTATAAAGGATTTGTCAGTGAATTTAGAATGAAACTGTTCTGACTCCTGTGGTTTCGATCCAGTCTGGTAAATTTAGTGTGTGGTTGTGCATCATTTTAGCCTTTAATTGTCTTTAAATTGGGTTTTTATATTTAGAAATTGTCGCCTGTTTTTCCACACAGAGTATGTTGCTGTCCTCAAATGACCTGGAGGACCTGCAAGGGGATTCCAAGGAGGAGTCATTTTTGAGCTTTGACGGGACTGTAAGTAAGATATTAGTTGTGCAAGTGTATATTTAAGATGTGCCACAAAGTTCCTGTTCATTGATGTGTTAAAAACCAGAGAAGATGCAACTGCTTGGTTTCACAGCCGTGGAGTGTGTGGGCAGCTGACCACTTGTCAGGCTAATTATATCCAGCTGTGAGTCTGCTGGCAGCTACAGTTGTTTATACCAACCTGTGGTCTGGTTTCACTGAGTTCTTTTTTTTTTGTCATCACTTTCTGTGTCTGTGAAACCACCAGTTGGGTATCTGTTATTAATTAGTGGTGTGGTGCAGAGCCTCAGGCGTCAGAGGCCCCATTCAGCAGCCCCACCTCTGATCCCAGACTGACTAGTTCAACCAAGGTGTGGGCACAGTAACAGGGAAAAGAAGGGATACCCTCTTTTGTTTTATGAGGCCTTAAAGAATCTGGACATGATAGAAAAACATCTGATTCTTACCAGGTCTCAGGCTTTGGTTTCTTAAGTTGCATTTGAACTAACCACAAGGCTTCTGGAACAATTTCCTTTGGATAAAAGAGACTAAAGTGGAGATGTTTGGTCATAATGCACAGCAGCACGTTTGGAGGAAACCAAACACAGCATATCAGCACAAACACCTCATACCAGCTGATCTGGGCTGGTTCTGCAGCCACAGGACCTGGGCACCTTGGAGTCATTGAGTCCACCATGAACTCCTCTGGATACCAAAGTATTCTAGAGTCAAATGTGAGGCCATCTGTCCCCCAGCTAAAGCTGGGCTGAAACTGGCTCATCAACAGGACAATGATCCCAAACACAGCAGCAGATCTACAGCAGAATGTGTGAAAAAGAAACGAATCAAGGTGTTGCAACGGTCCAGTCAGAGTCCAGAGCTCAACCTGACTAAAATGTTGTGATGGGACCTTCAGGGAGCTGCGTATTCCTGAATTCCTGCAGACCTCAACGAACTGAAGTAAAGGTTTAAAGAATGTAGGACAATTCCCATAGAACAACGTGAAAGACATCCAAAAAATTGTTACATTGCTGTGGTTCTAAAAGCTATTGAATCCCAGGGTGTACTTAGTTTTACCCATGATCATATAAGGTATGTGTGTTCATTTATCTTGGGAAATGTGCACCTGTATACCTGCCCTCTGGCTCATATATCTTAGCTTTGGCCTTTAAAGCGGTTAATCTGGTCTTGATTTGTGGGCCTTGATAAATTATAACGGGGGTTCATTCTTGCCAATGTTCTCAATTCATCTCTACGGGAAGATGCAAGTCCCTTTCAAGGAGCAAAAGCAAAATACTGCAGGTGTAATAGAGAAAAATGACCTCTCACCTATCGCAAAACAGGCCTTTATTTGTGGTCTGTACATTGATTTCATAAAGCAAAGCAGGTTACCCTACAAAACTATTTTGGTGTTATGCATCTTCTCATCTTTATGTTGCTGCATGTTTGCTCCACACTGCACACCCTACACTGCTGTGCTATTGTCAGCATTTCACAAATATCACCTCCTCCTGTCTAGCATCCACCAGTAGGTTTAAAGAGGTGAAGCCAGAGTTGTCATCTTCTGAGCATAGACATCAAACATTGAGGTCTCTCTTCTTGGAGTCCTTTGGAAGGGTTCAACTGTGTTAAAAAAAAAAAAAAAAACGTTTTTCAAAGGTTTCCAAGAAGGGCTGCAGTGATATCTGGGTTTCGTTACACATTCTGTGGCCAAAAGCATACATGACATTGATATTGTGGCAATATCATTGCAAAGTTATCGCGTTATTGGTTAAAACTTTGGTTAAATAAATATTGCAAGTTATTATCAATTATCCATCATTACCAGCCATGAAATGTGAGATTATTCTCATCTCCTTAGTCTAATTTTTATTGCACTTTAATCACACTCAACTCTCAGGGTAAAAGGCATATCACGATATATGAACGAACATATTGTTTTTATATCAGTCGATGTCGATATATATCGGGTCCATAACTTTTAGCATCCACTTGAACCCCTTATTTTCCACTGTGCTTATTTGTAGCGTGTCTTTTACAACACAATAAGCTGCTGCATTTGTAATATCAGGGTGTCTCTTAGATTTTTTTGTCATACGGCGCTGGATGACGCAGACTCTATGGTCTTCTGTTGCTGCTGCACAGGCCTTGTTATTGGGGGAAGATTAGCACTTGTTCCGGACTGTGTTTGTAAAAGTTTGCATTCTCCGTGCTCAAACGGGTTGCTTCAGGTGATTAAACAGATTAGTGGTATTTCCTGTGTTTGTCGGAACATGTGCTCGACATCATTTGCAGTGCTTACTACTCTGTTTCGTGTCTGACTTCAAAAAACCAAAATACCTCCACACCACCGAACTTTTCGGGCCCTTCTTATCACCAATATCATCCCTTACGCCTTGGGCTGTGTCTTTCTTTCGTTTCTTTCGTTTCGTTTCTTTCGAGGGAACACTCATTTTCTTTTTTTATGCGGCTGCAGCAGCACGAAGAAACGCGCCACAACTAGCTGCTGGCATGGCTCTATTCCAGCCACGTGATTGGTTCAGCGCGGCGCAACTCTCGTTGTCATTGGCTATTCGTATTGTCTGTCAAAAGATGGACGAACGTAATCTATCGAAAAGTATATCGACCGCGTTTCATATCTCTATCGAGAAAAAGTTATTCCTCGACAGCTATCGTTTTATCGCCCAGCCCTAACTCAAAATATGAAGTACGGAACTTCAGAAAACTGAAACTGTGGAAAAACGCTTTCAGTTATGTTTTGACTGTAAATAGATGACATCATATCACATTATTGTCATTTGTGAACCTGATAGATTAGCGCGTGCAGCTACTGCGTCCAATTAGAACTGTACAGACACTCAAACCCAAAATAGCCACTTGGACTAAATCTAGTATAAAAAGGATCAAATTTCCACTTATTTGAGTCTTGAGTCAGTTTCAGAAAACCTAATTGTTGTCCTGACCCTTAAATAGTTGATTATTAGTAGGATTTAGGACATTTCCTAGTATTTGGTCGGTCTAAATTTTCTATATTAGCCACATTCTTCAATTTTCTTCTTGCTTTCTGTCTCACTGCAGCATATTTTCTCTTTTCTGTCAAAGTTTTTAAAGACTCAGCCATCCTGTTTAGATTAAAACTTTATTGTATTTATTGTTGAGCGAGGGCCCATGTTTATGATCACTTAATAGCCAACGTACGCACTGAAGAAGTGTTTCTGGCGATCCCATTTGGCTTTGGGACAACACATACCGTAGAACATGGATAAAGTTGTGCATTTTCTGCTGTAGTTAATGTAAATGTTTTAAACGTTAGTGTCTGAGATCGACCCCTCAGTGTTTCGTATCATGTTAATGATAAATATTTGAATCTGTCCAGCACGGCCACAGTAAGCCTTGTTTGTCAGTATAATGTTAACGTATAATATTGTTATGGGTACATGCACTTTAGCTCAATCTTGTAGACCAAACTAAATATAGTTTTTGAAATTGCTTCACACTCCGAGTGAATCAGGTTTCTGGAATCACCAGATGTTTGAAATGGAAACAAAGCAATGGATGAATGCTTAGAAACAAAAGACATGCAAAGCTGGTTTGAATCTTTAAATCTGAGTAATCAGTAAGGATCTGTTTCTCTTTACAATATGCAGACGAGCCACTACATTCCTTATGTGAGAGAAAAAAGGCAGACCGCGCCATGCCATTCCAGCTAGGCATGAAATTTCAGCAAAAACATACATGGCACCGAGATGCCTTTGTGATGATGTGATTGTCAGAGATCTGTTTTTGGATGTCAGGGATTGTTTGAGCAACGAGCTGCACCGGATCTATCTGAATAGGTGAAATCTGCCCAGCTGGCTGCTCTGCTTTCTTTTTACCTGTCTTTCTCCATTAATCTGTTTGGGTTTTTTTGTTCAATAGCGTCTCATTCTTACGGCTTTGGCTGTATCTGTCTGACTCTTTGTGTCAATGCTGTCAATAATGCACAGGCATTATTCAGTCACCCTGGTTGCTGGCATTCAGTTTGTCGGTTTCACCATTTTATTGAGCATTCAAGGTGGAAACATTCATAGTTACATGTTCTTATTGTTGTCCATAATGTATTTAAAGCTTTACAATAGGGCTTTATAATCCATTCAGAAGGCTTTACATTACAGGTTACATTACAATAAGGTTTATATTCAAGCATGAGAACTGAGAAAATGAATTATGATTTAAAATACATGGTAAATATTGTAAAAGATTGGGATTTTCAGACATTTTACAGTCTAAATAGTGCCAATTGACATTTAAAAAGAACTCAATGCAGATAAATGGTGTGAGAAAATTAACACGTAAGGCGTAATGAATAAGTGAAAAATGCAAAGCCTGTGTCTGATTAAATACCTTTAAAGTGGACATGTGGAGCTGCAGCTGTCCTGCCTCTGGTTCCGCTCAGTCTGCACATTTTAAAAAGAAAGTCAAAAAATGAGCAGCTAAGGTCTGCTGCTGTCATCTTTGAAGCGGAACATTTCTGACACCGGTGCCTTGTTGTTGGGGTTTCCTGACTGAGACGCGTGTCTCGTTTGGGGCCCTCTCTTGACAGGTGATCTCTTTAGAGACATGGGACTCAACAAGTTATTCTAGAGCGCCTCCTCAAATGTGCATTAAGATGTTGAGCACTCCCAGAGGTCAGGGGCCTCAGCTAAGCATATAATTACAAAGCCAGAACTATGAACTTTAGAGTATGTCGATGGCTTTGAACTCTAATGATTAACATGTCACATATTGTTCCATTGTAACATAATTGTAGCAAAATTCTCTTTGATATGCGCAGCTTCTCAAACATGTAGAAATACTTGATTTTATCAAATTACACCATTATGACCTGAATCTGTCTCAGACTTTTGGTTATACAACACATCTAATGATTGAGAATAATCACTGGGCACCATGGTAACTTGTGATTGCAGTTTCAGGCCAGAAAAAGCAAAAGAGCGTGACAGAACGTGTTTTCCTTTTCGGAACATCAGCAGACGGCTGAATCCAATCTGTCAGACGGATCTTCATTTTATAATCCACTTTATCCCTGGAGGTATATCTGTCAGTGTGTGTGAGGCGCCTGTGGCCATAATATCACGATGATGTTCCATATCCTATAACAACCAAGTGTTTCTCGGTTCTCTGAGGGGGATCCTCTTCATTAAACAGTATCTTTGTTAGGTGTCGAGTTGAGACAAAAAGAAAGCGGTGGGAAAAATAAAGATCCATCCTTTCAACACTTTTTCAGTGTCAGTTCAGCAATGCTTTTATGCTCTTTATTGAGTCCCACAACAGATTGTTGTTATTTAAAAAACAGCGGAAAGGGTCTGCTTTTACTCATGAGATTACAGTCCTGATATTCACATGTGCAACTGTTGGTGTTTTTTTCAACTTCATTTCTTTTTTTTCTGCCATTCTGGCCATGATGCTCTCTTTGTCATAGAAAGCCTGGGCCAAGTCAAGTTCATCTGGCTGTGCTAGAAGGCACGGATCTGAAAGGGTAACCTGCATTCAACCCTTTTCTAAAAGGATTTTAGGACAGCTGCTCTTACAAGGCTATCATTAAAGTGCAATTTGCAGGTTAACAACCCCAGTGACCCAGTAGAGTGACTGTGTAGAAATCCCTCCGTTAGCTCTCCTATAGCCACAAGTAGCCACATAACAGCAGCTATAAGCTAACAGAGCTATAGTACACGTTCATTAATTAATTCTTCTTAAAGTGTTGGTGAAATAAAGACAGATAATGCCTTATTTAGAGGCTGCATCGTCCCTGCCCCGTTCACTCCGTTATATGGATATACGCCGTTCGCGAGTTTTCTAAATAGCTTTCGAAAGACGCCGACTTTCGCCAAACTGTTCTCAGTGAGTAGATAAACGTATTTCATGCCAGAAATAAGGTCTAGGTTTAAAAATACCCGAGTTCCTCTTTAAAGTGTAGGAACATGTCGAAAAAAGTGAGTTTGCAGCTACATTTTGGACAAACTTACCTCCACATTTTCTTGTAAGACCAGGTTGCTTTCCAGCTGGAGTTTCAAGTCTCTTCACCTGCACAAATGCACCCAGCAAGGTATGCTAACTCCTTTCAGTAAGAACAGATTTGGCTTCTGTGTCTTTAAAGGCTGGAGTTTGTGCAACCTGGACGAACACAAAATTCAGGGTGATGAAAATTGCAAAAAAAAGACCAACTAACTTCACTATAACTACCTGACCCTCACATATGCTGTATACACAGCAGTGGAGCAGAGAGCACACCCCCATGTTTCATAAGATGATGCACTGTTGGGAACAAGAAAGGTTTTAGGAGCACATTGTGCAGGGTTTTTTTTTAAAATAAAATACATGAAATTGATTAGAGAATTTTCAAACATGATGCCAATATAGCACACATTTTGTTAATCTATAATGTTGCTCTGCTGGAGACAAACACATTCAGTAGGTTTCTTAGCAACAAAAATAATGAAAGACGTAAGTGGATGTGCAGAGACCAGTACAATCCAGCAACAAAAGATGTCAGTACTCATGCAGCTATAAATTTTTCCACATTTGCTTTATTAACTGTAAAAAAAGGTTAGTTTTCTGTGTCTTAAATATAGCTTCATAAGGATTTAATCAAGTTAAAGACCAAAACTTAATCAAATGCATTGGCTTTGTTCATGCACAGAGCTTTTCAACCAAACTGTTTCATGCCAGGGAGACGAACTGTAATGCAACTGTGTCACAATAACAACAGAAAAAAGCTGAGCTCATTTTCTTCTCTGAAGACAGCGTAATGACAAATAGGTCAATATTAAAATGATCACTGAAAAAAACCATCTGGCTGGATAAATCCAGCTTTAAGAATGTTTCTCTGGTATTTCCTCTGAGTTGCATGATGCTTTAAAGACTCAACAGGCACAGAATTCTTAACGCAAACTATTTACTAATTAGAAGACTGGATGAAGAAACAGGCTTTGGGTTTTATGTCAAAGAGTGTGTCTGAATGTCATGCCAACATTTTTCAGACTTTTCTACACACTGTTAAACTTCTTTTATGCACTTTCAAAGGGATTCAGCTGCAATTTTTCATCTGCTGGGTGAGCTTTAGAACTGCTTCCACTATGAATTAATTAAAGACAAGCAAGGGGGCCCTGAAATCTCAGAGTTCAGTGGGAAATGTGGTGTTAAAAGCTGAGATGCTTGGATAAAAGAGGGAGGAGGAGATTTAGGATTAAGGGGATGAAAAAGGGTAAAGAAGATATTTCGCCCTGGTTGTTTTGTTTTCTCGTTGTTAAGAAGCAGCACAGAACCATTTTCACAGCGTGAGAAGTTCCAGCATGCTCATAGTGATAATTTTCCTTTCCAAAACTATAATTTAGAGCTGGGTATCCATTCTGTGAACATAAATCAGATGTGGTTGAGCACTGGGTGATGAAACGCCGTCACTACAGTGCTTCATCAGCAAATCACCTTCCGTGAGGACAGAAATCCCAACACTGTAGGTACCAATTGATGAAGTTCAGTGAGCATAACGTTTTCACTGCAGACAGCAGAGATCTCTGTAAGCCATTATGTGGCCTTCAGGACGAAGACGTGCCGGGAAGTTGTTTAAAATTAAAAAGAGACCGCTGATTTCCAGCTCTGCACATCTGCCTTGCGGCGTCAAAGCACCCACAGAGGTCCCGTTCACCCCAATTCAACCTCGCTCTGCTCTCGTTTATTTATATTGCTGTTTACACCAGACAGTCTCTCTTCTTTTTCAGAACAGACATGAGGCAATGTTTCCTGTGACATGGAGCTACCCTGCTGTTTTCCGCTTGTTTGCACAAGAGCTCTCTTCTGTGCGTGGAGACGATTGTGTAAATCAAGCCTACCTCGGAATCAAATCTCCGGTTATGCGTTCTCTCAAATCTCGGCGCTGTGGTTTTCCCTCCTCGAATTTCCCCGAGGTTTGTCTCCTCTGGTTGGCAGGCTCCCTCCTACCAAAATCCATCCATGTGCGAAAACAGCGGGGCTTCCCTCACATCATCCTCATCCAATCCTCCTTCATCGTGCCCTCCTCGGTTAGAATGAGCTCACCGGAGCATAGTTTAAGTTACCTGTTATGTTGCGGTTAGATGTTAGAATAGGTGTTGTGTTGTTGTTGTTCTTGTGAATGTTCTAAACCTCCGTCTAGTATTGTTGCTGGAAAACAGTAAGAATGTGTAGAACTGAATGTGTTTACCGAAGAGCATCTGATGCTTGCTGAGTATAAAATGGAGTAAATAGATTTGAATATCATTCACTGTGAAATTCGAACTGGACCACATTTTGCAAACATTTTTAGTAGTTTCTGCTCCTGTTCCTGTTATGTCACCCTTTTTCAGCATTCATGCAGGCCACCCTGAGGCTATATTGGCTTTGCTTTAGTCTTTCTCTATTCCATTAACTATGTAAGATGCACTGTTGGGTGCTGGGTGTGTAATCAGAAAGTGTGTGGGTGTGTCTGCTGGGAGCTGGATCAGCCTCCTGTGCAGGGGTCTGTCTGTGGGTACAAGGTGAACAGAGCTGAAGAGCAGTCAGACCTGCACTGTCTCCTGCAGTCATGCTCTACCATGTGGGATGGTACTTGCTGCTGGGAAGCCTGTTGCTGGATTTAAAGGGGTTGCATGTGCAAGGTCAAAGACAACGGAATGGAAAGGTACTACCTTCTGTAACTCCACACACACATACTTTTTCTGATGCAAAGTAAGGTGTGCAACACTTTTCAGCTCTGAATTAGCACTCAGTATGGAAGTGTTTTTACATGGCCGTTTGATGCTTTTTCATTCTTTTGATTGTAATTTAAGACTTGAATTAAAAGATTGCACTTGATGTGGTTTTTAGTTTTAAGTCAACCTGAAAAAAGTGCTCTGTGGGTAGGGATGCTGTTGACTAAATCCTGCTTATTTTTCCAACAAAGTGAAGAAAAATGCAATTTTGAAAACCTACTTCTTACTAAATTTAAACTATGTGGTTTCTTAAACAAATCATCTCTCAAACAAAAGATGAATAGATTGTGGTGCTGTTCAAGAAAAGCTGTTTTAAAGAACTTTTAAAGATGGCTTTCACTGCCAACTAACTGATATATGAATGTATCACATTGCATGCATATACAATGTCACATAACTCAGTGGGATTATTATTTTCAACCAGCTATTCACATGATGAATAATATCACTGGTTCCACTGACTCTTAAACAGCATTTTTTACCTAAAAAGCACATTTAAGACAATGCGAGTTGAACCAAAAGGCTAAACAATAGAAAATAAACTATAATAAAAAAGAATAACATTCAAAGAAAAAACAAAAAAGAAAAAAAAACTTGAAAAGCACAACAGCTGAAATCATTAAAGTTAACCAAAAAGCGATTAAATTTAGATTAAAACAGTGAATAAAGTGTAAAACTCAAGTCAGAAAAGGTGGTTTTAAGGTCTGAGCAGATATTTTATGAATCTTTGAGTCATTGCACGTGTTAGAAGACGCGAGATCATCTTTATTCCTGTCTTGATCTTGGAACAATTTGGAGCACTTGGTGAGATGACGTAAAGGTTTCTCCAGGTAAGCTGGGGTGAGCTCATTTAGAGCATCCAAAAAAAACGCATTAAAATCTTAAAAATAATCCTGCAACAAACGGAAATCTAGTGGATGAGATTCATGGATGATTCATGTTTTCTTGATCTTGTTAAAAGACAAAGTGGCTGCATCTTGTATCAGCTGCAGAAACAAAGGAAGGACTGATCTATACTCACATTTGAGGAAATAAAACAAACAGCAAAAAAGTTTGCCATTACAATTGATCTGATCAGTTTGTTCAATTTAAATGAGCCGCCAAAGATTCCAGGTTTTACAAAAGATCATTTTCAGTTCCTCTCATTGCCCTGCGACACTCAAAGGTAAAGGTCTTTCCCTTCATGGTCCTACTGGATACGAAAGGACCACCACAGTCGATTTGGTTGATGCTTTGCTCACAAGTAACAGTGGCATTTCTAACATGGGTGGTCCTTTCAGGGATGCAATCCCTGACCACGATGGTCTTAGTGCCAGACTTGACCTGCTGAGCCAGTGAGCGCCACTGAGTCACACGCTAACTTGTTTTCACATGATATCCCTAATGAACACACGTCGTCGCATAAAGACATTTATAAAAAAACACCCACAGGTCTGAGCATGCATGCATATAGTGATTGATCTGCCAAACAGTGTGCTGTGCTTTGTCTTCAACACCTCAAACAGTGCAAGTGTGGCTGGAATTTTAAGGCACACGAACACAGCGTCTCTTCTCCTTTTTCTCCTTTGCTTGAATTTTCTGGCCTCTATGTTTATCACATCTTACTGTACCTCATGAATCATGACGGCGCTCCCGTCACGATTCCCTAGACATCAGAACTCTGTCATTTTGAAATGTTCCAGGCCAAGTTACCTACTGCTGTTTGCAAGACCCAGCCAGTCTGAGGGTGTCTGCATACCTGTGTCTGGGCGAGATTTACGGACCTTGCCGTTTGATTAGCCCTTTGTAGGAGCAAGTGTTCATTGTCTTTCTGTGTGTGTGTGAGTGCGTGTGCATGTGCGGTGGTGATAGCACTTTGGCCTGCAGCACTTTTGTCAGTCTGAAAGGCCTCTTGAGATCTCACTGCATTCATGAGAGAGGATCTGTCAGCTCCACAAGAAGCTCCTGTGGAGATTTGTGCTGATGGAAGGACACTGTGATTAGTAATAACCATTAATCTAGGCCAGGTGTGCCCTGTCAACACCTGCTCTGTTTACTGTATTTTTCTGTGCTTGTTGAAAGCCATATTAAGATGTTATTAGGATCTTTATTTTAAAACATCACTAATGAACTCCTGTAAATAATTAATACATCAGATGTGATTCAACAAATTTTCCCAACAACATCACACCAGCTGCATTGCCATGCAATATTGCTGTAACTGACACAATGTTAAAACAAGATGGATTAGACAGAGTCGAGTCCCTGCATGCAGGCCCAGTAGCTGTCCTGAAGGTTGAAATAAAACACTGAAAAACAAATGCAGGCACACTGTCAAGGCTGTAATACATCAATGGCAAAATATGAAGTAGTCACGAAACAGAAAGGTTTATATTTATTGGACTTTTGTCCATGCTGCCCAGGATGACTCCTAAAGTAGTTTATTTCAGTGGGACATCAGCTTCAGGACTGATTAAAGTGAAGGACATTTTGATGCACTATGTTACTACTATGTTATTACAGTATCTGTTTTAACACAAGCCACTATTGTCTCCCTAATCCTGACCGTAGTTTTTAATGCCCAACCTTAAGCAAGTAGTTATAATGTGTGAAACAGCCAGAAAATATGTGACTAAGGAAACATTTCAAAGCAAAACATTACTTTGAAACATCAGTAGCTGGAACAGGAGTCAAAATCAACTTTTTTGGCTTGACAGTTGTGTGCATAGCTCCAAATGCAGATGTTTAATGGGATGCAGCAGTCCTTTTGTGACTACGTCACCAAATGAGGTGACAATGTGTTCTTGTTTGGAGTATTTTTAATTTCAAGTAACAAAAAAAACCTCAGCAAAAGTCATTTCCATGTGCACTTGTCAGCTGATTGATGACGTTTTTCCATGAGACTTTGCTGTAATACACACTTCTGTTGCACAGCAGTAAAAGTGTTGTTAGGCGACAAAGACATAAACAGACACACACTTTGAGCAGACAGCATGTTAGCTTGCTTGAGGCTTTTGTTCCAGAGTCTTTAGAAAGACAGCAAGTGTAAACACTGTACTGGCACATGATCTAAATCTCTGAATTAGTTGCAGATTATTAGAGTTTTGACAGGATGATAACTCTGATGATGATAAGCTAGTTTCTTAGTGTCTAACTGTCCTTGCATGTACAACAGTGATATTCAGGATAGAGAAACGTAATTGTCTACAAGCCTCCCTACTTACCTGGTGCTACAGACTAATCTCAGTGGGGCAGGTACGAATGCGGCATGTGCCATGAAAAAATGTGCCTTTGAGCAGCTAACAGGCTAGACTGTGAGCCGTAGGAGGTGGCTTTTTGCAGAATTGTGTGCTACCCGGGTGCTCCTGCAAAAGATTTAGAAAAGTGTTTTTTTTATTCTTTACCCTGTTTTGTGGCATTCAAGCCCACTGGTTCCCACTAAAGACTTGAATTTTTAAGAACCGTCCACAACTTTCTAGTTTGAGCCGTGCACTTTAGTTTTCTGCAACTATTACTCATACTGGAGAAAATAGTGCATTTTGTGGGCTATTTTCAGTTGTGGTTTTTACACTTAGGCACTCAGCTCAGTTTTTCCAGCAGCAGGATTGTCTATGTGTGAATGTGAGTCAGTTCATGATTATTAATCCACTGTTTTTTTCTTTTGGACAGTAATGGCTGTTAACCACTTTTATCATATAACACCCAGTTTTAATAAGACTTTCTTAACAGTCATGTGGATGGGGCGTGTCGTTACCTTTTCCACTGTGTCTGACCTTCCTTTATGCCAGAAATAGTAGGCTTCATGTGCACATAGTTAAATGATGTCCAAAGTTGTTCAGGTTGTTGTTAATTACAAAAGTGTTAACTGTCCATCATTATGAGTCAACAGGGCAGGGGTTTCTAACATATCCATGGTCGTAGGTTCGCTGTAACTGAAAATAGATCCGGTCTCTCGTGATGAACACATGAAGTTTGCACATGTACCTCATGAAGATTTCCTTAGTGTGCCACCTTTTGTCCCTTTATCTCTTCCAGATTATAATAATCAAATATATACGATGGTGTCATAAATATATATATATATATATATATATTTTTTTTTTTGTGAAAACTTTCAGCATTTGATGGCGTATGGCTCCTGTCTGACTAGCCAACATATCATAATACTCTTAACTGATTATGGCCTGGGCTGGTGTTCATAGAAATACCTCAGAGACTGGGGTAGAGATAAGACGACGGAACGGTGTTGACCAGAGGAGATCAAGTGTCAGCTTATCAACAGGGGCTGGTTGCCTAAATGTTGCTTGAGAAAAGAAAGAGAGAAAGGGCCTTTGTTGTCATTTGGGGCACTGCGTTTGGTCTCCTGCCCATCTCAGACCCTCACTGTAGACCGGCTGGGCTCCACTGCACACAAGGTATTGAAGACTGACTAATATATTAGAGTTGATGAAATAAAACCACTTTTAATCAATTTTATCTGTGTTGGTGAAATGTTTGGTCATACATTTATCAGACAATTAGAGCATGCTCAACTGATTTTTGCCTTGACAAATGCCTGTTAAGAAAATAAGGAAACCTAAGATCCTCTCTGTAATAATGCATAAAAATGGCCTATAACTTGATTTTCATTCAAATAAACATATTATATAGTTTTATATGTTAAACTGGCTGTGATGCAACTATCCAAAAACAGTCCATGGACCACCTCAGTATGGCTGCAAGTCCATAAATGAAAAAAAAACAAATGACAACAAAAAAAGATAAAGAATGGAAACAGGTATTTTTAAATGAATCTTGAGAGGACTGAAAAAAGTCTTTACTGCCATTTCAGTTGGTTCCTGCAAAAAACGCTGTTTATACCTTGATTGGAGTAAAACTGAACTGAAGATGTCTGGTGACTTTAAGATTAATGCTTAAAATGGGCTGAGTGTGGGTGGGGTTGATTATTTCCTAAGTCTCCACCCCTCAAAACACGGCTGAGAAAAGAGCCACTGTGCTTAAACCAACAGCTATTTTGACCAAATCATTATACATCTTAATAAGATCTAAGAAAATGGTGTCAGATTCAAAAATAAAATGGCATAATATGCCTCCTTATAGCTCCTTTCGCTCCCATCTGCACTGTCCAGGTCTGCTTTGGTTTTAAAGGGATATTTGGGTTTCTCTGAAGTAGAGTTATGTGACAACGATCACCTTAACTAAAGCTAAATGCTACTTGGAAGGGAAAAACAAGAGAACTACATGTTTCATCATCTAAAACAACTCAGCAGTTTGGGCAAATGCTGTATTGTGTTGTATCTGCATCAGTTATATGGAGCGGATTCGTATAACACCGTCCATGTTGCAACATGGTGTTGCAACCATGACTATTTTGTAATGCAGCTTGGGACTGTGTTGCTGGACGCTCTGCGGTTAAAGTGCAGCGATAATTGTCTGATGGAGAAGAGACATAGTGTTAAAAAAAACAAACCCACAATGCTATGAAATCTTTGAGGTCTGAGGTTTTTTTTCGATCGTGAACACTTGGCTCCTCTTGTGACACCGTTCTGAGTAACTTTTAGTTTAAACTCACCGCTTAGGAAACCTGCTTCTCTAGACTAAGAGCCCGCTGACTGCTGTCTTCTGCTACTTTCATGTTTGCACACTTTACTGTAGTGTTTTATGCCCAAAAACAAAACATGCACAGCAATCTTGCCTTTTGTTTTTTCTGTCCTCCTGCTCCCCATATGCCTCACATGCACTTAAGTGCTCTCCATTTCAGCCCATTAGGGCCATCAAACTAAATTTACAGCCCTTTGGTCCCTTTCCCTTTAGAGGCCTCTCTCACTATGACACCATGCCCTGAGGGCCAACATTTTGGTGTTTTGACGACCAGTATGGGAGCATGCCTGGATCGTGGTGTCTTCTGTTAAGTTTGGACCGTGTGCACTGTCGCCTCAGGATACCACAGAAACTGATATGTTTGCCTTTAAAACTACAGAGCAGCTATATTTTCATATGAGTAACTTCTCATTGTGGCAACAGACAAAACTTGGGGCAAAAGAGTTGGGTCAGGACAGGAAAAGGGAGTGCGAGTTGTCATGATTCAACTGAAACCAATGCAATCTGAAAAAAGGAATTGCAAGTTGTTTGAGTCGTTTCGTTGTTATATTGCTTTCAGTTGTCAGGAAATAGTTGCTAGAAAAGGTTATAAAGAAGTTAAGAAGATCAAACGTCACCCAGATGTCAGCTGAAGGATAACAGGGGTGCAGGGCTTTCACAGGAATATGAATGCTTGGTTGCTTGGTTGAGTGTAGATTTTAAAGCCAATCAACAAGAAAAGAGGCTCCAAAAGGTAAAGTAAGTACAATAAGCATACGCTTACTGGAAGTTCTCGCTGGTTTGTCTCCAGTGGGGAACATCGTTTTAAACCACTGAATTTTTCATTAGAGACCACATGTTCAAGTGGCTCTGGCATGAATGAACTTAAACAGAATCAGTTGCGGTGGACTAACTGCCTTCAGTGGTAACTGCCTTGAAAGGACATGACAGCTGATGGAATTAAACCAGATGGTGCCCACAACCTCAGGAAGGTCTAAAGAAAATAATTTTCCTTCATTAAGGTGAAGGTAAAGTTTAGTATTTCCTCCTTCTGAAAACTTTCCAGATACAGGCTTTATTTTGAAAACAGCTAAAATTGTTTACTGGTTACTCATTTTCAGGTTCAAAGTTTATATTCTCCCACGGGTAGTATTATATTTCCATTGGTCTGTTTGATTTATGAGTGTGGTAAGAAGAATACCAAAATGAACAATGCCAGTATTCAAGATACCTTTAATACAATTCATCACCGTAATGAAGAATCAAACACAAGGCAAAGCAGGTTTATTTGTAAAGCACAATTCAAAGTGCTTTACAACTACATAAAATCACAAGAAGGCAAATAAAATCATTCCATAAAGCATAAAAATGAATTGATTAAATTAAAGCAAAGAGTGCAGATAAAACACCTTCAGTTGTCATATGCACAGCTAAATAGAACCGTTTTCAGCCTGGATTTAAACATTGTCAGAGCTGAGGCCTGTCTCACATCTTCTGGAGGACTGTTTCAGACTTTAGGAGCATAAAGCTGAAAGGCAGCCTCACCTTGTTTAGTCCTGACTCTGGGCACCAGCAAGAGACCCCTCCCTGAGGTTCTCAGAGTCCCAATTGGTTCATATGGTTCTTACATGTCAGAGATGTACTTTGGCTAGACCATGAAGAGACTTGTACATGAGCAGAACTGTTTTAAAGTCTATTCTCTGAGCGACAGGAAGCCAGTGCAGAGACCTGAGCACTGGACTAATATGGTCGTATGGTCAGTTTATTGTAATATAAATAAAAATCACAGCAACGCTGGAAAACCAAGAAAATGAAACACAAAAAAAAACACCTGAGAGAATTAACAAAACTGAACTGTACAAAACTCGGGGGTAACAACATGGAACCACGGAAAACCCATGGGCCTAGAGACAATGAAGACGGCGACACAGTGTGGATCTGACAAAGACTGAAAGGACTTGGAGACTAAATACTGTGGGGAGAGTGATTAGTGATAGGCTACAGCTGATGGAAACTAACACGGGCGACAGGAGTGGAACTGGTGACTGACAGGAGGGAACTGAGGAAAACAGGAAATGGCAAGACTAAACTAAACAGACTAAACTCATAAGAAACTAGACAACCAGAAAAATACAAAATAACACGGATCATGGCACTAAGTCTGGTTTAGACACTATTCCTTTGATTCTGGCCATGTTTTTTAGATGGTAAAAGACTATTTATACCACATACAGCTGTTGATATCAGATCATGACAGACACAAGAAAACACATTTAGGAATAATGGGCCTTGAATAGGACCTAATTCTTGTTCCGTCTCTTTGCAGAAAGCATTCCTGCGACGAGGGAGTTCTCGAGGGGATGGGACCATCCCTTCCAGACCCAATCGAAAAGGCTCAGTAGGCCGCGGAGACGTCTTTGTGGTGGATGAGGACACTGAGTTGTTGGATCCTATCTTCCAAAATGGCGGTCAAGAGAACCCTCAGCTTACACCTTCCAGGAATGTTAATGGAAGCCAGAAGGGAAAGCCTGTACCGTCTAAAGATTTAGAGGAGAACATTACCACAGAGAAGAAAACAGATTCCAGTGGGAGGATTTCATCACTGTTTCCTAAAAAACCTTCAGATGATATAATTGACCTGGACACTGGAAGTTCCTCTAAGAAGCCCTCGGTGGGAATTCCTCTGCCTCCTAAGATCCCTTTAAGTCCCAGAACATCCACAGATTCCAACAAACCAAGAGAAGAAACAGAAGAGGAGACCAGAACAGTTTCACCTATACCTCCTGGGATCCCCGTCACCACACAGAGCACAACACAGTTTGATCATAGAACCAAGCATGAAGGTAAAGGCAAACAACCAGACAAAGAACGCCCTGGGATTGTTACCATTGTGTCCAGAGATGGAAACCTGGTCCTAGGCTCAGATGGCAAAACGTACAGGCTGCAGAGAGGTCCATCTGGACGTATGGGTCCCCCAGGACAGGAAGTAAGTTTGTCTATTCAATTGTTGTGCTTTGATGCTGTCAATGTATGTTGGGAAAAATGAGGGTAAAGAAAATAACCATTAGGTTGCTCTCCATTATACATTATTGTAAAAAAAAAAAGACATTTTTCATTGGCTAGAAAAGGTCAAAACAACAATTTGGTCTTTACATGTATCATATCATCCTGCAGATGAATGTGAGAAAAGACAGCTTTTAGAATTAAAAGAGTGTGATCAGTGTTTATGCTTTACAGCTTACAAGAGCTGTTCTTCATCAGCTGCCATCTGAATCTTATCAGCGGCGGTTATGCTGCTCAGACATATGTTGATTCACATGTCTTTGAAGCTGTCATGTGAGAGCTGCATACATGAGAGCCTCAGCCGTTTGTCATAGCATTACTTAATATGACCATCTGAACTTCTGACTGAAGACCCATTCAGACGAGCATGATGTGTTCATGTAGACGGACGGCGTATTTAGTGTAAGAGGTGGGTCATTACAGGGACTGCAGGGCAGACGGAACCAAAAGCAGACAGCACATGTGGTTACATCTTGAGTCACACTGCCATAAAAGCCACAGGATCAGTCAGCACGATTAGTGTGATTGGAGTCGGCTGTCGAGACCAGGAGGGAACGGGCCTTATTGGCTTCCATCCCCTTATTTACAGCACAGGATCTCATGTTTTCCGGTTAATCAATGCAAAAGTCATGATCATATCCTGATAACTAAAGCATCAAATATGCTTTTCTCTACATTACGTCTTCATCCTCATTGTAGATAGTATTCTAAGTTTCATTGAAAGTTACTTTTCCCACAGGGCTGTCCCGGTGAGCCTGGCCTCCCTGGGTTCAAAGGTGATAAGGTAACAAAAGCCTTTTAAACACATGCTAGTGTTAAAACGCTCATATTATGTTTATTTACAGGTTCATCATTTTATTTGTTGTTTTTGATATGCAAAATTAATCAGGCAGGCATTGTGGAAACACATTTACTTTAAACCTATGTCTGCTTTGTACACTTCTAAAATAGCAGCTGAAGTGGAATTTTGTTTTAAACCCCAAACTCCTCCAAGAAATTGTAATATCTACCAATCTTTACCGAAGTTTATTCATGCCGGAGCTGCAGTTTTGTATGAACTCACGTCTAAGAAGTGATGCTAATGCTAATGCTAATGCTGATGTACAACATCAATTTAAACCGGCACAGGGCAAGATTGGTGCTGAAGGGAGATATGGAACAAGGGGGCTCCGTGGACCTCCTGGACCACCAGGTTTACCAACCCTCTACCTGTGGAAGAACACCGCTGAGGAATGGGCTGCTTTCCAGGTACAGAGCACGTCATCTCATCTGAAATCCCCTTCTTTCTAATCTTTTATCTTGGGGAAAAAAGGACCAAAGCTATAATATTTAGGATACTGAATTGAAACATTCGGAAATTGTGATTCCAGAAGCCTCATAGGGGTTTTATGATGGGATATTAGGAGTTTTTTTTGGCTATTTTTTTTCTATTTGCTATTTAGAAGCTCTTCTTACTAAAAAGAATGTAGCAGGTAATACAGACCATAACATTTCAGCCTCCTAAACCAGATATTTCTTATTGTAATGTGGGCTCCCATGCATAACATTTGAGGCAAAGAAAAGAATTTGCAGCAGGTAGGATGGTCTTTCTCATAAGGAGGCTATGAGAAAGCCCCCCCCCATAGGCTATATTTGCCTCAATAAGATTAAACTGATCTCGTAATTGCACTGCAAGACTTTTGGATCGGGTTGGACAACTTTTGAGTTCAGCTTGAGGTAATTCTAAATCTTGGTAAGCTAGCAGAACTGTTGGTGTTCCTTCAAACATCAAGTCATCAAGGCCTTAGAGAACTCTTTCTTCTAGCTTTTAGTCACTGGAAAATGCATTGTCACTTATCTAAAAGACACACAGGACATAATTAGATAGTTTTCCAAACTCACATCTTAAATGGACACATACGACTGCCGGACTATACATAAAACCTTAAGCCCCACAGATTGTGTGCATGCAAGCTGATGCATTATCCTCATCTGTTTTACCTCTCTGCACTGGTCACAGCTGTGGGTTGTATAATACGCATACACACAGCAAGATGAAGAACTTCAAGTCCAATATTGAACAAAGATGACTGAAACAAAAAGTCTGTTAGTGGTTTACAAAGACGATTTGTTACCATATGTGCTTTGAACTATATACAGACAACCTATCATTCATATACTTACCGTCCTTCTGAATGAGGGTCAGTGACAGAGCAAGGGCAGATTTTATCTGCAGAAACTATAGAGTTAAATGAAACAATGATAGTAATTATGAATTCCAGAATCTGTAGGTTTCACTGTGTTTCTGTTCCTCTTGCAGCAAACCAACGTTTACCAGTTACTGTGTGCAGGATGGCCTGTAAGTATGCCGTGATGATTTTCTTTTCTGGGTCTGAGTTTGTTCTTTTTTTATCCGGTGAACCTGAGGCTGGTTTATTCTTTGTGAGCTTGCAGAGTAAAGAAGGTCCCACAGGACCACCTGGAGAGATGGGAAAGCCTGGCAGAGAGGTTAGATATGGGTTCTATTCACAATTGAATAACACAATGATGAGAATACGTTTCATTTTGGTATCCTCTTTATCAGGGGCCACCCGGTGAACCTGGGGAAAGAGGACAGCCAGGGATGCCAGGAGAGATGGTATGTTTCCTGACCCAGAAATGTTATTCACATGCAAATAAGATGTTTAAAAGCCACAAATCTCAATCTTCTAAAACCAAGATCATTCCATAAAATCCAACTTTGGGTAGCAGTGAAATGCCTGGAGGCAAGCATATCGTAATAAGTTGTGTGATAAAATGAGATGTCGTGAGATTCTTTATTTTAATGGTAAATTTTCCCACTTCCTCAAAATGTTTCTTAAATCTTATGTATTTATGAATGATAAAACCACAGATTTTAGTTCTGCTTCTTCTGCCCATTCTCTGAATCTTAATGATACCTTAAAACGGTCAGAAAATAATACTCTAAATATATCTAAATCTTTAGGGCATCTTTTTATGCTAATTTCCTTTTGGTTTAATCAGACATACTTGTTGTCACTGGTTACTTTGGCATGTTGATCTTAGCTTGAAAATGTCTTTTTGGGGTGCTGAACAATGCTTTTCCATTTGGTATTTAATGAAGATGTTGGATTGAGTTTGGTGTAATAAAGCTGGCAGAGAGGAGTGGGAATTAAAGACGTTCTGCATGACACTCCCAATGATGTAACCACTCTTACGACTGGAAAAGTAACTGAAAGTAGTTCTGTTGCTAAGTTGGGAACGTTCATATTTTCTTGTTGTAAATTAGATCAGACTGACGCACTTAAATCAGAGTTTCAGACTGCTCATTGTGTCACTTCAGGAGTTTCACATCGTCTGCTCGGGGCCTCTCTCTTGGTCACTCATTGTTTATTGCTGATTTAGATTGAAGTTGAACAACTCTTGACTGAATGTGTTTTGTTGAATCGTGGAGGTAAATTTAGCTGTTTTACATCTAACTGAAAAATCATCTCAAAATACATAAACAGAGCCTGTATGGTCTGTGGCTGTATGGAAACCAACGCCATCTATTACAGTATGTGAGGTCTCAGCTGGGTGATGAGAAACAGTTTGGTTTGGCATAGCAGGAGCCACTCGGCCACCTTTGGTCTGTGTTACAATTAAACCCATGTGGCAGAGGACACAGATCCATTTCTTTGTGTTCTCTTGTGTTTGAGTGACGGCGTAGTCCAAATGAACGAAAAGCACATCGTATACATCTTATAGATAATATGACAATATTACCACCATTATTATAACTGTGACTCAATGTAAGTCTGCACATGTTTTCTGTCTGTCATCAGGCAGATGAGGATCACAAGTTTTGAGACAGTGTGTTGTTCATGCACCTGTGTGATAAACAGCTTCGACGGTGGAGAGGGACAGTTAAAACTTCACATTCAAACTGTAGCTTTCCAAGTGGGATTTCTCTACATTAAAACCATAGAAGGTTGAGCAGAGAAACATTGATTATCTCTTTACAAAAGCAGCTAAGTTGCAGCCCCTTTGCCAACTTCTTGAAAAGCTAGACGATGATGGCTAGATGACCAAAACAGTAGTTGTCTCAAGTATCCATCTCAAGCTGCAAAATACTGACAAGTGTGATATCATAGAGAGGTGTCAGAACACGCTTGTTGGACTTTGGGCTTTGAAGCTGCAGACTGGTCAGAGTGTGTATGATATAACTGCTGAAAATGTCAGGCATCAGTTTTATGGATATTTATGGATAAGGATATTAATTTTTTGAATTAGCTCTATATGAATTAATTGGATTATGATTACAATGAATTGAATTCCAATTGGCTTGAATTGGACTATATTATTTGTGCCTTGAGATGACAATTGTTGTAATCTGGCGCTATATAAATAAAATTGAATTGAATTGAATCAGTTTGAGAACTGGATCACAGAGCATTGGAAGAAGGTGGAGTTCAACGTCTCAAGTTAATCAAGTATTTCCCCCAGAAAACAAGCCTGACACCTGGGGACCAAAGGTGGGACATTACAGGATGTAGAGTAACTTTGCAGTGAGGATCCGGGCTAACATCTGGTGTCTGATATCAGAGGAGTCCTTTCTGAGCTCTCTGAGTTTTAGCTCAGAAACAGAGACCTTAGACGGGTGATCTTAATATGGACTGCTATATTTTGTCTCACAGGGTGATCGAGGTCCCTGGGGCCCTCCAGGACGAGCTGGGACCCCAGGGAGAGATGGAGAAAATGGAGAAGATGGTCAACCCGGGTCACCTGGTGTCCCTGGTTCACAGGTGGGCATATTCTGTTTGTTAATTGTGAAACTGTCTATTGGTAGCAGTATGGGCCTTGTGTTTTTCATCTGTTGAAATCTTTCCATCTTCTGTCTCAGGGCCAGTGGGGATACAGGGGAGAACGAGGGTCCAAAGGGGAAAAAGGTGATGAGGTGAGAATAAAGCAACACAGCTGCTACTGTAAGAGCGGAAAATGACAGCATGATGTATTTACTAGCAGGCCTAAAAAGCTATCTACAGCAGATGAACAGTATCAGAAAGTGATCTTTTAGAAATCAGAAAAGAAAAAAGGACCTGAGAGATGCATCTGGACCTTCAGTTGATCCATCATGGTTAAATAACCACTTTCTTTTGATAATATGTCTCCCACAAACAGGGGGATAACACCTGAATCAGTTTTTCTCTGGCCTTCCCAGGACAGAAATGTTTTTAGAGGCCAAGTTTCTGTGACATCAGGCGGTTTTCTAAGGTTGTTTATGGGACATATAACATTTTAAAGCTGGCCTGTACAATGTTCAGTTCAGTGAGTTTTTCAATATGTGCCTCAATTAAATAAAATAGTTGTATAATAATAGTAAAACAAATAGTATTTACTCAGTCTAACAGCACCTGCATGTGACTGGATGTCAGAATGAGTTCATCTTTGTTTACCCATTCAGTCCCTTTCAAATTCAAATTCAACAGATCCCCGCATTTTTTCGCACAAATGCATAATGAGTTTATTGCAAATTTTCCGCAAAAATGGTAAAAATAATTGGCTTTTTTATGGACTGCTAACTCCCACCTGCAGGTGGCAGTATTTCTTACTTGTACAACACTGCTGCTTCAGCCTTACTTGATGTCAAGTTATAGTCCGTGATCGATATGGCGGGTAACAAAAAGTCACATTTATCGTCATATGACATATGACATATGGCAAAGCAGTATCCCTCGGTTCTCCATGAGAGGGGGGAAATTATTTTGCACACCTTGCAATAAGGTACTTGACCACTGAAGGAAGTCTACAGTTGAGTCTCATTTACAAGGAATCAACACTTTAAGAAGAAAGGAGGACAGAGACAAACAGCAGTAACTGAATCACAAAATGAAACATTTAAAGCTGTTCAGGACCTGGGTTATGTCAGTGTCCGCTGATATCAAGCTAGTTCAGTTCTTTAAAGAATAAAAATGTCCAATCTATCTGCTATCTTTTTTTTCTCTCATCTTTTTTCTTCTATTTGTAGATTTTGGAAGCGGTTTAATGAGGAAAATATATTGCAAAATTCCTTGCAAATATTTCTAAAGTAGCACCACAAAATCAGTGATTTTAGATTGAAATCACAGAAATAATCACAAAATCCTGGAGGGACTGCCCATTGCAGTAGTCTGTGACAGTATCACAACTTCAATAATTGGAAAATTCCAGATCCCATAAAAACATGGACCCAGAACACCATGACCAGCTTCACAGTTTCCAATTAATATGATGGCAATTAAACACATCACACAAGCTAAAACAGTTTGCATCTGCAAGTGTGTTAGTCCATCCATCCATTCACTCATTTTCTATACCCGATTAATCCAACTCAGGGTTGCAGGGGGGCAGTAGTCTATCCTAGTTCAAAATCTTTACTTTAATTCTAAACACTGGGTTTTGAGCTCTAGAGTTATCTAGTTTGTTTAGTCAATTTAGACCATGGCTGCCATTGGGCTAGAGGCGGTAAACACCCTGAATGTGTTAATTAAAACAAGAATTAAAGTAAAGATTTTGAGCAGGGCTGTGGTGGATTTAGTGTTTTGAGATGGTATGACAGAAATCCAGGTCTTGACTGGATTTACAGAGGTCAGACACAGCAAAACTGATGTTAGAGTTTCTGACATAAGTCTTTAAAAAATGTGAGCGAATCAGACCAGTTAAATGCTGAGTAAATGGGAGCCATTCTATCACAGAGTGTGAGTTACAGAGCGGGAGTTTATATACGTTTTGCTGAGGTCTGTGCAGCAGGGAAAACATAAAAATATTGATTTTAAAAGGCGTTCACGTGAAGCAGATTGACATGTATGTAGATTCAGACAAAATAAATGATTTTCACACTTTACGCACTTTTTTTTCTACCTCCCCAGGGTCTCATTGGACTTCGGGGGCCAAAAGGAGAAATTGGTGAACCTGGTGAGAAGGTATTGTTTGATGCTTTCATTTATCTTTGATATTTAAAGTAGAATTTGATTCTGCACTATAGACTGTTTGGGCTTGTTTTCATTCAACATACTGAAGACACAAATCACTGGTCATGAAGTGAATTCTACTGATTTTAAAATGACAAGTTTAAATTAAAGCGGGAGCAATGGGCATGTGTAAAGGCCTGAAATGTTACAAGGGACAGCTAACTCTGGTTAGACAACTGCACCAGACACCACATGTTGGTTGTTAATGGTACTTTTGGCTGGTGGTCTCAGGATAGGAAAACCATGAACCAGCAAGAGGCTGACAGCCTCCAGCAAGAAACTTTCAGGGCTGAAATAATCTACCACCAGTCAGCCATCAGCATATTAGGGAAGTGGTCATAATGTTCTGGTTCCTGTGTGTATGATGATGTGGATGTTTTGAAAGCTACAGGCAGGAGCTCTTTTTACCTGCTTTTGAAAACAAAATATTTCAGTGATTTTGTTCTTTTTTTCTTACAGGGTGAAACTGGTTTACCTGGTCCGCCGGGTCCTGTTGGACCACCAGTGAGTGTCTTGAACCCTGTCTTTACAGAATCTGTTTATCCCTTTTTATATGTGCAGCAAACCAAAGCAAACTGAAATTTCAACAGGTGTTCTGCATAGCAGTAATGGAGTATTTATAGCCTCTAAGAGAAGCATAGGTGGCCCATGAGCCTTAAAAAAATGTTTTATAGAGAAGAATACTTTGGGAACATTTTCTCCATTCATTGGAGAATGTGCCAGAACGTTAGAGGATTAATTAGAACAGTAAGGATGAAAGAAATCCAACTGGTGTATAAGAAGAGGATCAAAACAAACTATCAGCTTCTGTGAAGAAGAGAGCCACAGTCCTTGTTAATCTCTATTCCAGACCCATTTTAGTTGTGAGTTCCACACGCTGATGCAGTCCCAGTTTACTTTTTTGGTCTATTGTCAGTTTCACTTTAATTCTACTTGAAAAGAAGTTGACTCAGCATTATTAATCCATATGCAGTAATCTGTATCAATAATCCTCTTTGAATACAGAGTTTTCTATGCCTTTTAATGTTGATTCTGTGTTGACAACTTTCATCTTTTCTGCAGGGCCCTCAGGGACTCAGAGGTGGCACCGGTCCAGAGGGGGCCCCTGGGCCTGATGTGAGTGAAGTGCGGTCTGACTCCAGTTGCTTCAACTGGCCTCTTAAAGGGGAAGTTTGTTTTTTTAAAACCTGGACCTTATTTCTGGCTTAAAATACATTCATCTACTCACCGATAACAGTGATGAAAGTCGGCGTCCTTCGGACGCTATTTCGATCACCCAAGATCCGCGTATATCCATATAACGGGAGAGAACAGGGCAGAGACGCTGCAGCCTCTAAATAAGGCATTATCTGTCTTTATTTCACCAATACTTTAAGAAGAATGAATGAACGAACGCGTACTATTGCTCTGTTAGCTCAGAGCTGCTGTGTTGTTGTTATCCGGGGCTATCGGGGGGCTTTCTACACACGCGTCTACTTTTTTTTACAGCTTTATCGGTTGGATCTTCATTGGCTTCATACATTTCGAAAACGTGAATAAGAAAAGATTAATGGAATATTAAATCTCATCTAAAGAAACGTACACATTTGCTTTAGGTGGTTTTTGCCTTGATGCACATTGTTGGGAATGGAAACAACTTTGAATCGTATCTGACCCGGCGAAGATTAAAAGGACATGATTCACAAATGGTTTCTGGTCTGAACAAGTAATAAACTCACGTGACTGACAAGTCTCCTCTCAGATATGACATAGTATCTCAGATATTCCCAGAGTTGGAAGTTGTCTTTGTACAACAGCTCCCTCCATTTTCCTCCAGATCAGTCAGTGGAAACATGTCTCTTTCACGTTTCCTTTTCTGTGGCTTTACAAAAGGACACGTAGCTACGCGGCGTAAGTGAGAACGTTTACATCTGATTCCATGCTGCTTTTTCCTAAAACACACATACTGATGTTGTCACAAACCTGCAGCACTATTACAGCACTGCTAGCAATCGCTGCTAAAACAGCAAAAGCTTGCCATTTGGCTTTTGATGTTCTTCTATCTGACAAATGTTTGCCATCCTCCATCCATCCATTTTATATACCCGGTCGGGTCCCGGTCGGGTCTTTTTTGCCATCCTCTCTAGCTAAATGTCATCCAAAAACTTGCTGCGATAGCTACTATGTCAGAGTTATTTGTGCGTCTCAGTGTAATCTCCTGGTGGTCTCATAAATATGACTTTTATTGTTGTTATTGATACAAATGTCACTTGTTTTAAACCGACAAATTTGATCTGTATTGAATTGGATTTGAGTGACGTGGTTGGTGATGTGACTATAGTCTTATTGTCTGTGTGAACCAGTCTAAATGTATGATGGATAATTATTTATACGAGTACTTCCCTTACATTTTAAACAGTTTTTCTCAGTGTGAGATAGTGTGAACTGATTACCAATGAAGATATGTAAGGTAGTGTGTCATTCATGCTGTTTCATACTTGTTACCAGGGGGAGAGTGGACTGGATGGCCCCCCAGGTTTACCAGGGATGCCAGTAAGCAGAAAGTTAATATCAGATGACACAACTGTCTGTTCCTTCCAATGCAAATGTCTGTGTTATACATGCATGTATATTTTGTGTGTGTTTGTGTGTGTGTGTCACAGGGTGCACCAGGTATGACAGGACAAGTTGGAGCTCAAGGAGTGAATGGCTCAAGGGTACAGTTACTGCTCATATTTATTATACTTGAGTTAGACTGCAGAAGTAAGATTTCCCTGCAAGGTGGAAACTGAAAATGACTTTATCTGTTAAACATTAAGACTCATATGTTATGAAAAAGCAAAAAATGTACATCAGTTGGGTGCAATTTGATCACTTTAGAACAAACACATACCAAATCCTTCCAGTTTACCAGAAATCAAAGAATGTCTTAGTGATATCAGAATTCCAGCAACGATTTGGAAAATACGAGTAGAATCAAACATAAAGCAAAAGTTGATGTATTCATCTGATACTTTATACTTCTTACGTTTCATAAACATCAAACCTGATGTCCAGAACCGGTTTCCAGGTTGCTTTCTTTGTGTACAAACATTCAATGTTTCTTCCAGGGAGACATGGGACCAGCTGGCAGTGTTGGCCCTCGAGGCCCTCAGGTATAAACTTGCCCTTCTCGTGTATATACTGCTGTTCTTCAACTTTATGGAAATATTTGGAGACATTGTTTGACATCAAATATGTCACGTTCCTTTTCTTTTGACCAGGGGCCTCCAGGCTTAGAGGGACAGATGGGACCTCCTGGCTGCAGGGGGCCCCAAGTGAGTATAGTTCGAGACAAGGCTGCTGATCAAAACTTTTTTGTTTGTTGGGATGCTGCTTCGTTTACTTTAAAATATAGGAGGTTGATGCCATTTCGTGTATCTTAACAGGGACATCCAGGACTGATGGGTGCGGCTGGCCCTAAAGGAGATCCTGTAAGTTTAACAGATGAATTTAACCTGCTTCTCCTTTTTTTCACACCACCAAAAAACTGTAAAGGAGATTTTGATCTGATATTCTGTTCATAAACACACTGAAACTTGATGCTCTCCTTTATTCGTTTCTTATACCATTAATGTTTGCTGGTAATTGTACAAAAGTACTTAATGCACATTTTTACAGGTTCACATGTACACTATAGGCAATGGACAAGTTTGACCATTCGAGGAAACAAAGTACAGAATTTCATCTTTTTTTCTTTTACGTCAGGGGCCTGTGGGGCCTATGGGTGCCCGGGGGGATCCTGGCTTTGAGGGCCCCAAGGTGAGTTCCATAATAATACCTGTCCAGAGAATAACACTCAGGCACTTTAAATGTTTAAGCCGACTAGACGTGCATGCGAGTGTTAAGAAGATTTAATGAGAAAACTGAATATAGTCAAACTTCTCTGAGGTATTTGTAACTTATCTTGTAACTTAAGTTGCACGGCAGCTCTTCACCATTCAGACTCAAGTATTGTAAAATAGATCCTGATTCTGTCCTCTTAATCCTGGCAGAGAACATTTTGCAGCCTCACAGTGCCATCTGCTGGTTTTAGTGTCTCAGGAATGTGAAACTGTTTCTTATTCACTTATCATACTCCACTGGGATGGACTCATTTGACAGATTAATTATCTGTTCATTAAGATGTCTTAAAAGCTGCCAAATCCTCCATTTATTTTATGGTTGTTTTGGTTGATTTAAGACTTTTGCTTCTTAAATTGAAGTTTTTAGTCTTGGATTCCTAAACTCAATTGTTTAGCTGTTATTGTATTGTTTATAATTACTTCGTTTGCAATGCCAGTTTTTTTTTTTTTTCTATATAATTTCACAGGGTACACCAGGTCGACAGGGTCACGTGGGTTTTTCTGGAGTCACGGTAGGTGCTTATTTCAATTTGTAGGCTTGTTTGTGGCAAAACTAGACTGGCTCAGTCTCCTCTTAACTGTTTGCTTTCTAACAGGGTAACAGAGGACCAGATGGGGACAAGGGGAATCCAGGATCTAAAGGGGACAAAGTAGGACGCTGCAGCTTTTTCTTTGATAACTAAAGAATTACACACTATGTTCGTATAGCAAAAGTTAGAGAGATGCCCTAATTGACTTTGTCTCTAAGAGCTGATTGAGAGATAGCACTGTAATACCAGTATGGGAAACACTATGTGTAGCGAACAGCAGATTAAAATACATCAGCACAAAGAATCGAAACGGTAAGTCTGGCTTTAACTAGCTTCTAACTAACACATCATGACCATTGTGACCACACATTCTTCTCATTTAATTCTCTTACATTTGTGAGATTTGCTAATACGAGCGTAGGAGCCAATCAGCGCTACACCATAAATAGGAACCAATCTTCCGGGCCGGAAGATAAAACAGTTTTGACCGCTGAATAGCCGCTATGATGAGGAATAAATGTTTTCATTGAAAAGCAATCAATCGTTATATTGCGCTTCCTCACTACTGTAGAAGGCACTTTAGCACGCGTTTTGACTCCCGAGAGGGCACTTGAGGGCAGTTTAGCACATGTTTGGGCTCCCAAAAGGGCCCCCCCCCGTCGATAATAAAATCTCATAGATGTTCCGTCACAACAGTCCATTGTTTTCTTGTTTCCCTGTAGTTTTGCGATGGCTGTTAAATTGCTAGGCAACCAGCAGATACTCCTGTAGAAGGCTGAAAGCCCAGTTCAGGAGTAGTCCAGCTCTTCATGAGTTAGAAAACACTCGTATGAATGAGTTTCCTTTAAATTGATTTAATGAGTGAATTTGTGGCACTCGAGGAGTCTAGACTTGTTGTACTAGTCATGTACATACATTCTACATTTCCCTGCAGGAAAAATGCACATTTGAACTGAAATCGTAATGAAAAATGTTTCAGCTGTTATCAGCATATATTGTCTATTCAGCTTCTGGAGTTCAGCAGTTGTTAGAAAAATTCTCCCTCTCAAACAGCTGCTTTTTATGAGGCCAGTGTCTTTGTGTCTACTGCAACATCACCGCAGGCTTTGATATAATCTCATCTAATAGCTCCATGACTGTCACATCACCATTTTAATGTAAGTCGTGATTAAGAATATCTCACTGGCAAATTTTCTCTTGATATTCACTTAATGTATCCTTCTACGACAATTTCCAGAACATTGGTTATGCTGATAATAATAAAATCTCATAGATGAGATAAGCACCGCCTCATGGCCTCAAAATGGTAAGTCGTGTTTTTCAGATTAGAGCATTTGGGTATATAAATGCCAAATGGGACAAAATACGCACCTTTTCTAATGTACTGTTTATTATAAATGACTACATTATTAAAGTATCTCAAATGCTTTGACTGGTTCTGTAAGTAGAACCATGTAATTTCCCTAGTTTTGGCTTTTTAATCTATATAAAATAAACTTTGTGACGCTGTTTCTCCACACTGACTCTTAGTAGAGGTTTCATTAAACCATCTGGGCTCCATATGAGTGTGTTTCCCATAAAGTTAAACTACACCTCTAACATCCAATGTACTGTATGATTCAGAATGACCTCTTCATGGTAGCAAATAAAACATTGAGAAAAAATTTACTCTGTTTTCTTTCAGGGTATTCAGGGGGCAGCAGGCATTAGGGGTCCTCAGGGAGAAAGGGGCCCCAACGGCTTCCCAGGTTTCCCAGGACCCACTGGCTCATCTGGGCCTAGAGGCACTGAGGTACCACACTGATGTTAAACCTACAAAATGTATCTGTAACTTGGATCACTGTCTACACTCGAATTAGTCTTCTCTCTAAAAAGAACATGGCAGCACAGCTTAGGTTTGCAAAGCTGCATCTGAACAAAGCACAAGACTTCTGGAATAATGTCCTTTGGACAGATGAGACAAAAGTGGAGATGTTTGGTCATAATGCACAGCAGCACGTTTGCACCTGAACAGCCACCATGAACTCCTCTGCATTCACAGTATTCTGTGAGGCCATCTGTCTGACAGCTAAAGCTTGGCTGAAATTAGGTCATGCAAGAGGACAATGATCCCAAATGCTGCAGCAAATCTACCACAGAATGACAAAAAAAATAAATAAATCCAGTTCTAACAATGTGCAGTCAATGTCCAAATTTCAACCTGACTGAAATGGTGGCACCTTAACCCCAGAACACTAACACTATCACTAACTTTGCATGTATTTTACCCCATATGATATACCCCCCCTCAAAAAACCCACTTCTCATTCAAATATATTAAAACACAACAATGCATGGCCAATTGAATTAGTCGTATTTTATTTCCAGCTATAGGATGCCTCATAAAACAAAAAGAGGGAACCACAAGAAGGTTAAAAAAGGAGGGAAACACACTTATCTACAATGAAATTGTATTGCGCAATCACATGGGTGAAAATCACCCGACGTTAGTGTTCTAGGGTTAAGGGAGCTATGTATGAATGAACGCCCTCAAACCTCAATTACCTGAAGCACCACTGTAAAGAAGAGTGGGCCAAAATTCTTCCACATAAATGTGAGTGACTGTGAACATTGTACAGAAACACTTTCAACTTCATTCTCATTCTACGAGCTACTGAACTGGGGGTGTTTTCACACACTGTTCCTGTAGTTTGGCTCTGTTTTTGTGACCTTAAGAATGTAATATGTAGACTTGTTGTTCGTCAAATATTCACACCCAGGTTTATATTTATTTTTATTTTATGTCCTGGTACATTTGAGAGGGTGTATTTAATTTTTTCACGACTGTACTTGAGAAATCTGGGGCGAAATCTCAGTGGTTAGAGCAGGTCGTCGAATAACCGGAAGGTTGGCAGTTCGATTCCCTCACTAACCACTCAAAGATTGGTGAACTGACAGCTGGAGGGGCGTCAGTCCACCTCCTTGACACGCTGTGATGGCTGCCCACCGCTCCAGTGTATGGCATCTGTCTCCATGAGTGCATGACCCTGTGCATGTGCACGTGCATGTGCATGTGTGTGTTCAACAGGTGCCAACCTGGATAAGTTAATTTTGGATGAGGATTTCTTATATTTCCCTGTACATGAAAATAAATCTGATCTTAATCTGAAACACATGCACTGGCAACAAACAAAATAAAGTTTTATTGTGTATTCTTTGAGCCAGGAAGAACAGGTTGATTCATAAGATTAAAACAAAGGATAAGCTTGACTGATTTTATGTTTCTTCATTCAGGGCATGACCGGTGAAGCTGGACTTCAGGGAAAACAGGGCAGCAGTGGGTTAAAGGTCGGTGACCATGTATGCATCTGGATATGAAGATATGTCAGACTTTACTTGGTGACCCAAACTTTAAAATGCAAAATGTATGAGATTAAAGGAAAATACTAAAATACAGGCTTTTTGATAAACATTTAGTCATTTAGTATAGTCTCTATAGATATTTGGACTCTAAGCCCAAGGGTGAAGGTTAGATACCCACTTCCATGACATCTGAGTCTCACCATTTTGATGCCATCAAATTCAAGATGAGCCAATGTTGCACAACATTCAAACCTCTTTGGAATTTAATCTTATTGTGTGCCATCTTTGTTTCTACATTTATTTAACAACAACATGACTCATTAGATTTGAAGTCATTTTGCATACATTTTGCATACATTTGTGTCATGCACTTAATGTGAAGTGAAATGAATACAGTCAATGCAAATTAGCACAGCTCAGGTTTGGTACTGATGCACAGCTACGCTGGCTGATATCCTGAATTTCTTGAAGGGGAACAAAGGACCTGATGGACGCACTGGCAAACCAGGGCCCAGAGGGAACAAGGTAGAACAGACACAGAATATACAGTGGCACAATTTATTAATTATCAAACAGTGTGAGTTTATATATGTTATTTTATATTGCCTCCCTCGTGTCTTTTTCTCCAGGGTTTAACTGGACAAAGGGGCCACTCTGGTCTACCAGGCCCACCGGTAAGCTTGAATTCCTTAGTTTCCCAAAGCTAGTTCAAAATGGAAAGAAAAAGTGAATGCGGGAACACAGATACAAGCAGAGTAACTTCATGCTTTAAAATTGTATGATATGCATATATAAATATCCATTTCCATTCTTTTTTATCATGGTCACATTGTATCACTTGGGATATGATTGTTCTGATATCTCTTTACCTCACTGTACACATGTTTATGCTTTACTGGTACATGATCCGCTGCTGACAGCATTCAGATGTTTTATACTCTTTATACGCTTATACTCTTGAGCTTTATGTCGTGGTCAGTTTTCATGTGTGTGTGCATGTCTGTGTGTTTTTGGTTCATTCCTTCCAGGGTTTGCCAGGACAACCTGGACCAAAGGGACCAGAAGGAAAGCCTGGTACACAGGTTCCCATTCTCTATCATATTTCAATCCCATCACGTGAAAATATTCTGTGTGTGTGTGTGTATGTGTATGTGTACTGCACCAGCATTTATGATATCTTTTTTCTTTTTGCATAAATACACACTTTCTATTACTTGGGTTTAGTTGGTTTTGTCTCTTTAAGGGAATAGATATGGCTCTGCACATCATACATTTTGAAATTATACTGGATGTCTGTTGGTTTCTGAAAGACTGCTGAGATTGAAATACCCTCAAACTGTCAAAAGTGACTCCCAGGTTGAGTGAATAGAGCTCCAGTGTAATGATTGTTGGTGTAGACTGCAGGAGGCAGTCTTTGAGCAGTATTGTAGTACCGTGGCTCATGTATTCAGTACTGTATTATATCCTCTACTGTGTTCCACTTCACTGTGACCAAAGCTAATTCTAAAAGTCTGAACACATGATCACCAAACAAAGCCATCAAAACAGCTGCCCTCTTTTTTATTTGTTCCTATGACCTTTCCTTTAACTTTATTTTATTAATAAATATAGAGAATCAAATATAGCAATGAATGCTTTCCGTTATCAAGTAGAAGAGTTGCTATAGGGATAAGTAACATAATCATCAATAGATTCAGTTATTGTAATTTTGGGTTTGTTGATACATAATTAGAACAAACCCATGTTCAAAAAGTCTGAAGCACCATTATTAAATGATAAAATGGTAATACTGATATTGGTAGTGTGCTATACTCACAATTAATGGTGCTCAAAATGTTTTGTGTACAATACAGGGGATTAATATGACTTTTTTTTTCAGTCTCACAATTGCCCCAAGCTGCTATTGTCCCTTATTAGGACCAATTGTAACATTCAGATTGTTTTTAGATTATATTAATTAGGGGATATATTATTTCATTGTATTATTGCTTTGTATGGATATATGATATCATACAATAAGATATTATTTACTTTATTTGTCCCCCAAGGGAAATTCCAAATGTATCAGCAGCAAAAGACTAAAAGATTGCACACAGTTCTAAGAAATAGTTATTAAAAAAGAAACAACAGAGCATAAAAATAACAATATATATATAAAAAGCAACCAAAGTAAATATATCTAGATATGATGTTAAAGATATTATCTACAAATAGGTGTCTTGTTT
The DNA here is from genome assembly GCF_036924035.1 of Leuresthes tenuis. Taxonomy (NCBI): domain Eukaryota; kingdom Metazoa; phylum Chordata; class Actinopteri; order Atheriniformes; family Atherinopsidae; genus Leuresthes; species Leuresthes tenuis. The sequence goes on from NW_027325373.1 coordinate 4,308,028, forward strand.
CACAATATGACTGTTGTACTTCAGGTAATCTGTGAGTTATGAAGGAAAATGTTTAAAATAGTACAACTTCCCTCCTAAGTTTAGGCTCTTTGTTGCAGAACAAAACAGCTTTCAAGACAAATATATTATTTTAAAGTGTATATGTTGATGGTTTTTAATTGAAAAAAGACTCCTATAATATGGACTTTATGGTTGAAGTTACCACAGTCCGAAGTGATGCTCCCACTGCGGTGGAACATGACATGTATCACATGATGTGCAGCGTTGCTGCAGTGTTGGAATTATTTGATGATGAAGATCAAAGCGGTCACAAGATTGTATTTGCTCTCTTATTTGCACTTCTTTGCTGGGAGAAATTACATTCCTGCTATTTTCTCTCACTGTTCCAGGGTCCATCAGGTGCTGACGGCACCGCTGGCACCAAGGGGCAGACGGTAAGGCTGTGAGACGCAGAATGACCTCAGTGGTTCATGACATCATTCCCTTTTTCTTTTTTGGCTTTTCTCCACAACCTGTAGGGTTCAGTGGAATAGAAACACATTAGTTTTACTAGACAGCCCAGGATAGAATAATGTGGAATTTTATAGATCTGTTGGCAGGCAATAAAGCAGTCAACAAACACACAAAAAAAAAAAGAGAAAAGAGTTTTAACGGGACAGAACAGAGCCTGCTACCAACTAGTTAAACATATGCTATCAGGGGTGTTGATGTGAATGTGTGTGTGTGTGTGTGTCGCCTGCATATAACGTAATACAGAGAAGTTTCTGGACACACTGAACACTTTCTAAAACCATGCAGTTATAACCTCCACTCATCTGGGCAGATTTTCCACTAAAGCCCAGGTGCAGTAATTTGTTTCCATTCAGACACCAAATCAGATTAATAAAACCACTGACTGATGGTTTTGGTTATTTCTTTATTCACCTGGTTTCTGAGAGTTTGCCATGAAACCAGCAGATGGTCTTCCTTAAAGTTTTGCCATACAAACAAACAACAAAAAAACCCATAAGTATTAAATATCTTTCAGTAAATCTATGAGGCCGTTGCATTGAAAGAGCGGAGCCCGACCACACGATTTATTTCAGAAGTCCTGAGAAACTGGCTGCACCCTGTTAGAGGTCCAGCTGTCCACATTGTTATATGCTCAGATCAGTTAGATTCTTAGATAAAACTCCTTATTACCAATCTCTTATGTGTCGTGCAGTTTAGGGAGAAGACTCATAAACCCCATTTACTGAAATGGCCAAGAAGCAATTAACTGCCAGATTAAACAACGATTTGTAAATTACCGAATCAACTCGTGTCTATCCCTAATTTAACAGCTCACTGCATCTCTGTCAATTCAGAGAAATAAATTACAGATTGATTCGCATGTGTACTTTTGATCATTAGTCTTCTTTGCACATCTTTCATTGCTGCTTGTACTTATCCAGGGTGTTCAAGGCATTGCTGGGGAGCGAGGAACAGATGGCCCACCAGGTTCACCGGTATGCTTTGTTGTCATTTTATGGTTGTGTCATTTGAAGACAGATGTATGTACCTGGGGAACAGGGAATACTTTATCAGAGACAAATCAGCCAGCCAGGACATTTGTTTGAGATGAATATAGCCTCTGAAGTATTTAGCTAAAAAAATAAAAGTACAGCTGAAAGGATTGTTGAAAATCTGCTTCTCTTCATGCAAATACTTCAGCCTGGCGCTTTGAAAATGATAAAATCCTAAAACTGCTTTGTAGTGAGAGGATTACTGGCTCTGGTCACTGCACTAATTATCAGGGAACACAGGAGCAGGAAGGTAGGACCCAGATGCAGAACTTCAAAATCGCAGCAAAGCTGGAAAAAGCTAGAAACTAGAAAATGCAAAAAAATGAAAATGAAAAGAAAACTAACGAAACCAAACTATGCAAAAAAACTTGGGCGGAAGCAACGAGAGAACAACAAGGAGCATATGGCGAGCATGACGGTGAGGATCTGACAAAGAATGAGAGGAACCCAGGAGAGTAAATACTGTGGAGGGAGTGATTACTGATCAAAGACACCTGAGGATAATTAACACTGGAGATGGGTGTGGAACTGGAGACTAGCAGGGAACTGAGGGAAACAGGAAATGACAATGAAACTCATGGAAAGTAGGACTAGAAACAAGAATAGCACAGAAAAACACTCAAAGATCCTGACACTAATCTGTTGTTGGTCAGTACATACATTAGCCCTAATGTTTGGTGCAGTAGGTGTACTCGTTTTGTCAATGCTAGCTGGGCTAAGTTAACAATTTCCCACTGAATCAGTGGCGCTGCTAAGCTAAACTACGACCCAAACACATAGTATTGGTTGGCTCTTTGGTGACGGTGTCGTTTTATCTGACAGGGACCACTGGGGAAGAAGGGGCCCCCGGGCTCACCAGGACCACCAGGAGACAAGGTTAAACCTCAAGTAGCAGTCACAGGCTCCATTATTTTAACAGATGTGCGTGTCACATTTTTGTAGATTGTCATGATGTGTTATGAAGGTATGTGTTTGTGTTCTCAGGGTTTTACAGGGAAGCCAGGCACTGAAGGACCTCAGGGCCCAGTTGGCATGTATGTAAGTGATTCTTCAGCTGACTTTGGATTTGTGTGAAAGCGTTAGTTATGGTTTAATGGCTAAATGAATACAGGCTACCCTGAAGTGTAAGTACGGAATTTGGAACATCTTCAGAAATAAATGCAAATGAACAGTTTTGTGTGACTAAGAGCGTTCACTGTAATAAGAAAATAAGAAATGATAAAAACATTTCTGATGCATCGAGTAAGTGAAATGTCAGGGATCCAAGGGTAAGGACCATGAAGAAAGATCCAAAAAGGCTAAATCATTTTTTAAAACCAGTCTTTACAGGACAGTATTCAGTGGAAAGAGTAAAAACAATTTAGTTCCATGGGAATGCATTACATCAGTTTGAGCCTTGGTGACAAAATGTTACCCATACACAAAAGAAAACCCTAAGAGCAATAAAACATGGTGGAGCCACTATCATGCTGTGGGGCTGCTTTGCTGCGTGCTGCACCAGTTGCATTGGCTGAATACACACAAGATAATATTAAGGCATACTGAAGTGTTACTTAGTGTCAGAAAGTAGGATTTGAGGTGAAAGTCTTCTGTCTTTAATCTGGCAATGATCAAAAGCACTGATCCAACGGCACAAAACATCCATCCATCCATTTTCTATACCCGCTTAATCCAATGTAGGGTCATGGGGGGGCTGAAGCCTATCCCAGCTGTCATTGGGCAAGAGGCGGGGTACACCCTGGACTGTCACAGGGCCACACAGAGACAAATAAGACAGACAACCATGCATGCTCCCACTCACTCCTGAGGACAATTTAGAGACACCAGTTTACCTAACATGCAAGTTTGTGGGGGGTGGGAGGAAACCAGAATACCCAGAGAACCCATGCATACACGGGGAGAACATGCAAACTCCACACAGAAAGGCCCTGGCTGGGAAATCGAACCAGGAAACCTTTTGCTGTGAGGTGACAGTGCTAACTACCACACCACCGAGCATCCTATGGCACAAAACAATGGATGAAAATGAAAAGAAAAGAAATGTTGTGAAATGGCCAGCAATGAATCCTAACCTAAACCATGTGGAAAACCTTTCAAATCTTACAAAATGATGCTTGGAAAGTTAAAAGAACTTTAGAATAAACCACTAGAAAAGAGTGAGAGACAGTCATTTTTTACTTTCATATTAGTAGCAGTGCAGCGCTTTTTTCTGTTTCTATTTCTATTCAACCATACAAAATAAAAGCCTATTTTATGGTTCAATACCTCAGGGTATTTGATAAAGAACTGATGAATTTCCATCTGAGGAACTTAAGAATTTTGTATTTAAAATTCATGCGTGCACTTCTTTTTTTTTTTTTTTTTTAGCCATCCAAAGATGAAAATTGTTATTTGTAGGGGAGGCAAGCTGGAAAGCTACCAATTACCCATAGTTTCCACCTTGTATGCAAAGCTAAGCTAAGCTAATCCACATAAAGGAAGTATTGATTTTCTCAATGAACTTTTTGAAAGACAGTATCGCAGCATATTTCTTAGGTTGCGGAACTATGTTAGATTTCAGATTTTTATCAATCTTTTCATTCTTAAACCACCGGTTACTGTCAAAAGACTGCTCACTGTTTATAAGATGAACAAAAAATGTGCTTATTTACACCACTGCATGAGCAAACGATTTATAAACAATATATCAGTAAAACGTGTTAACAAATGTTGTGTTGGGCCATATAAGCATTTGTGACCATGTCTTTTTCCCCCCTCTGTTGTCAGGGTATCCAGGGGGGTGTAGGCATGCACGGGCCTCCAGGTTTAATAGGAGAAAGGGTAAGATCATCCCTCCCTCACTCTTCTCACCCACAACTTTGGTAAAGACAAGAACATCTCATGGAATTCAATTCAATAACACTTTATTAATCCCAGAAGGGAGATTATATTGCTGCAGTATGAATTATTGTTACAATTGTTACAGATACACAACAAGATCAAATAAAATAGAAATCAGATGACAAACATTAAGAAAGCTGTGGTAGAAATCTCCATCAGTGGATTTGGGTGTTGCTTTTGTGGCATCTTACCAGGTGATGTCATATCAGCAGGTAACACAGGTGGACAGAAACTCAAACCCTGCAGCTCAACATCTTCCCAGCGACTTTTCCAGGACCACACCATCTGCTGCCAGCAAACACCATAATCCCTCCTTCTTAATCATGAGCAGTCTTTATCTGCTGGTATAGTTCCAAAGCTGTGTAGAAAGGTGTTAGAGTCGTTCCTGCAGCCAGGTCTTAGTGAAACAAATATTTCCCTCCTAATTTTCCCTCTGCGTTCTCCGAGTTCATCAATTTTATCTGTCAGTGATCTCACACTTTCCAAGACGATCAAGGGAGGAAATGGTTTGCACTTCCTCCTCATTTGTGTCGTCCTGCTCTGCATCCACAACATATCCCTCTCAGTAAGGCGTTATTTTGGCTTTGGAAAGCTTATTCAACTGCTCAAATATGGAAAGAGTCTTTTTGTTGCCATGGTTGTGCATCATAGACAGAAATCATCAGCAGCATAGCATCCAAACCAGCACCGAGAATGTTTTTAAGCTAAAATCTTCTAAAGAAGACAGAAAGAAAGACAAAATATGTCCAAAGCTACTGCAGCAGGCTGCTACTGGTGCAGTTCCATTCCTAAATGAGAGGCTTCAAACATTTTCTAATAACGTTAAATAATGATTTTATTACCGCTGGGAAGACAATTGAACTTTTAGTTTAGTTTAGTTTTTTGCATTTTTTACAGTGATCTGTCCAGAAGAAAATAAGCAACTGTCACGATAACATATTTTTTTTTTATTATCCTCTGCATCAGGGAGAGCCGGGTTTAAGAGGTTTACCGGGGCCTGCTGGGAAGCCAGGGCCTGCGGTGAGTGTCTGTTTCTTTTCTAATTTATCTAATCTTTTTTTTTTCCCCTCTAAACATCTGGCAGCTATTGGGGTAAATGAGAGCAGAATGAGAATTGTGCAACAGATTAAACTGAGACTTCAGCTGCTCAGGATCACATTAAAGTGTTTGGAGAATGAAAGTTGTCTAATTATATGTGCAGCAGGTCTGTAGGGGCTTCAGCCATATGCTTCATTTCCACTCTGGTGGGAAATTACAGTAAAAAATAAAGTACAAATCGAACGATCAGCTGAAAGCGGAGAAATTAATTGCTTAAGTCTCTGTCTACTAGCTCTTTGGCCGGGTCACAGCAGGTCAGACTTAGCACCAGGTAAAGTTTTCTCTGTAACGGCAGTGATTGAAGTTACTCATGTCGTCCAGCTGCTGTTACAGTGAGGCTCATGGGGCATAGCAAAGAGAAAGTTGATTGTTAATCAGTAAATACTGTGAGATAGAACCGTTCCTGAAGTAAAATGGCTACCAACAGAGCTTTCCAGCAGACTTTAATGGCTGAAAATAAAATTATAACAGAGCCAGTCAATGGACACCGTTTCGTTACTATATTTCTTTAATTGTCGTCCGAAAAGATTAAATAAATCTTCAATTCTGACATTTGTTGACAGTGTCTTTCACTGTGCTCTGACAGAAATGTGACAGAAATCTGATTCAGATGACATGTTCTGATTTTCTGTCTGTTTTTCCTTTTCAGGGACTGCCAGGCTCTCCCGGAGAGAGGGGCCCCCGGGGACCTCAGGTGAGCTAAAGCTTTAGTTGAAGGGTTTTTGTGCCAGAGTTCACAGTATTTTTTCTCCTCAACATGTCCTCAGGGCTATAATACCAGTGATTTTTATAGTATTAGCGATTGTAACAGAAAACAGAAATTACAGCATTATTCATCAACTAACAATTTTTGTATCAACAAGAAAGCTCAGAAGATAGCGAGCAAAACATTTCAAAGACCCTGACAGAACTGTTTGTAGCTGTTGTGGGAAAAGAAAAAAAAGTGGCTGAATTGGATGCCATCTTTGTTTTTGGACTGGTTAACTGGGTTTTGAATCTCTGCTTTCCTGCTCTGAAATATCATTTGCTTTCTTGTGCGTTCATGTAACAATGACTGACGGTAAATCTGTGAATTACAGAGCAACGAAAGGTAAAGCTGCACAATCAAAAACAGTAAAAAGGACATCAGATTGATATATTCTTTATCTTTCTTTAGATCACTTTTTTATGCATCATGGCAACTCTCCATAATGTTAAAGACCAAAAATGTAAATTTCTGCAGACAAACAGGCAGGTTTTTTGTGCTTCATGCATTATTTTGGACAGACACTAACTCAGCAGAGTATTGTTGAAGTGGCAATAAAGTTTAGACGGAGAGACATGCAGAGAAGCCCCCCCCCCCCCCCCCCCCCGCCCCCCCCCCCCCCCCCATGCTGCTTGAGAAGCAGGAAAGCTGCTGACGGACATTGATCTGAACAGCATGAACTGTAAAACTGCAGCCCTGGACTGACTGATCAGTCTCATCTGTGCTATTGCTGTCAGCCTCCTCTTCAGCTTGCAACGTTATCAGTTTTTCACTGCATGACTGGGGATGTGTGATAAGTTTATTTCTAAAAATAAAGAAGAAAGACCAGCGGTTTGCTTCTAATTGAATAAGGAGGATGCAGTCTTTCCACCTGTTTCACTGCGCAGATGCCTGTGGTGCCATCCACCGGGGCGGATTAAAGATGAACATCAATTACAGTTTAAATTTCAGGGGGAGAAAGAGCATCCTCCACATATTTCACACTTTGAAAAGAAAGTCATCCAGACCCACACCTCGACTTAATGCATTATTTTTGTGCACGTCATTTCTCTCCACCAAGTTTTATGAAGTGCTGCACAGTGTGGAAATAGCATTTTTACCCCTCCATTGTGGAATTTTCTGGACCTGACTGGTGGGTTTCAAATTTCTTTGTTTTAATATCCCCTTATTGTTTGTCACAGGGTCGGCCTGGAGACGAAGGACCGAAAGGGATACAGGGCCCAATAGTAAGTCACTGGTTATAATAAAGTGTGCATCTGGATTTCAGAGGATTGCATTTCCGTTAAGGCAGAACGCCTCAGCCTTTTGAACACTTTTTATTTTTTTGTAAATGTATAATGCAGTTGTCGATGTGGTATCAAACATCACATCAAAAAAACCTTGAAGTTTTGCATTAGCCATTAAATGCACAGTTACTCGTTGAAATATTCTTCCAAGCTTTTAGTCTGAATCCGTGTGCCTCACACAATTAGAGGTAGCAAAACTGATACTTCAAAATGATATATAATTGGATGCCAGTCGAATTTAATGAATGACAAGGCATAAAACAAATGGTGGAGGGATAAATCAGCCTATGAAGATCTTCAGTGCACTGCTCTACATTAAATTATTCATAATTACCAATGTCCATTATGCAAAAGGCCAGCATTCATTCTCTGGTTGCTGCGCTTCAGTCATGCTGAAAAATAGAACAAATTTTGCAACCTCTTTAAAACTTTCTTAAATAAAATGTGTTTGATCACATGCATGTTTATTGCATGTGTTTTAAAATGATTATGAATTAACAGCAGTAAGTCACATCTGACCTGAATGTTTTAAACTGTGCAGACCGGCGTTGAATTCAAATGTAAACTCACTGGTGACCCTTACATCAGCTGGGTTTGAAAACTATACGTTTATTAAGTTAAAGAAATTAAGACATGATGGTTATACCAACATTAATTCAGAGGCAGTATGAGGCAGAGCAGGAAATGAGAAAAACAGAGCATAAAGACAACAACGAGAATCCAGCCATGAGCAAAGGAAGCTGGGCTGTATGTATCACACAAGTGACTGAGCAATGAAAAGGGAACCAAACGAAGACATGGAACAAATGAGACAGCAAGCAAAACTAACTATATGGATCAAAGAGAAACTATTTAGAGATGATCCAGAAGGAAAAGCAAACTAAAACTGACAGAACTTTTCAAAATAACCTAAAAAGCAGAGGACAAAGCTCATAAAAGTATCCGAAACCCATAAATTCTGACAAAATGATAAGGGTTGAAACAGCTGACTCTCCTCCCTCTGATTTTGTATACATTTTTTAGGGCCCTCCTGGTCTTCCAGGTGCCAGCGGTGCAACAGGGAAACCTGGACCCAGAGGAAGCACAGGGTCCCCGGGGCTTCAGGGGCCACAGGGGCCGGCAGGAATCCCAGTGAGTGGGTACCTACCATTGACTGCTGCTTGTAACGTCTTGTAGTTCACTTTTAGAAAGATGCAGATCCAGTTCTACTTTTATTTCAACACAAATCTCTGAAACTTTCAATAATCTCAGTAGAGAAGTGCATAAAAACTGATGTTTGCTGGATCCCCACAGGGCCCACAGGGTGCTGATGGATTAACAGGAGCAGCGGGGGAAAAGGGAAAAAAGGTAAACTATGATAGATAAGACAGTTGTGCAATATAAAGCTTTCATTATAAATGTTTTGTCTATGTAACCTTCAGTTACTGCACTGACAATTAAACTTCCAGGGTTTACCGGGACCACCAGGTGATGCAGGCCCACCAGGACAACATGGACCACTGGTGGGCATATCTTTATTCACATGCAAATCAACTTAATGTTCTTTATTAAGATAGATCAGCTTTCAAAATTAAATGCATCTGTATTATCTATCTGTAATATCTACCCCAACAAATCTAGAGTTGCCTTGACTGTTAGCATTGAAGATAATGTTAAACTTTATCTAGAATTTAAAAGAAAGCATTTTCCAGTAAAACGGAAAAACTATGTAAGGCCCTACAATACAGAGCAACTTTTCCATGTTTCTTTTGATTATAAGGCATATCTCTGAGCTGTTTGAATGTTATAAATGTATCAAAACACTCAAAGCACACAGCATGGATTAAGAAATAGCGCCTTAAACCAAGCCATTAGGACATTTGTTAAGCTACGATGGCAAAAACAGTGACTGTTCCAGCTGTGAGCGCAGCATGTGCATTCTGCTTCTTTATATTTATCCAAGGTATCTAAGACGCTGCCTGGAGAGACACAGCAAAGAAAGGAAATGGTGGTTGGCAGCAGCAATTCATTTGATTTGAAGCTGCAAATGCTGACACAGCCAGAAGTTATGCTTATGCATGCGTGGAAGAATGAACAGGCTGTTTGGTATTTCAGCTGAAAACTCAATGACACATTGGAAACTCACATTAAGTTGTTAAAGGAGATAAATGTTGCTCTTTTTTCACAAACTTAATGCAATGTCTGTCACATGCTATGGTCAAAATACCACAGATTTTCAATGCAACACTTGCTTTAAAATCTCTTTTCACATCAACGCTCTTGCAGAAGATATGAGGGCTGAAGTCACCTACCTGCCTCACAAATTAGGCAGTAAATCCTCCGTCACTCAGCTTCACAAACTCTTGGCTTCACTCAGTGGCTCTACATGATGAGATTAACTGGCTATAACTGGCTTATAGCTAGACTTGGGTTATGCTCCTTATCTGAGGGTAATTATCCTTGGATTTATGGCGGTGAATGAATCGAATCACTGGCACAAAGCATGCAATACCACAGTACGATAGGTGGCGCTGTCCCCATTTCAGCTATCGCTAATAGAGCCACTTCCTGTTGACGTCTTCACCACCAACAACAACAAACTCAGGCATTCAGAAAGATGGCGAACGCAGAGCGAGATGAAGCTGCGTCCCTCTCCATCTGTGATGAGCTGGTTATGGCACAGACGATGCACAACGGCGCATTCTCCATCGCGTTGTTTCTTTCTTTCTGACGGTAATATCGTCTCCTTCGACTTCGGATGAAGCATGCACAGAACGCTCAATCCAACCCACCACGTGCTTCTACCGTCTACATGCACATTCAGTGCACGTTTGGATCGAGTTATCTCGAGGTCTTAATCAGATCGCGAGTAACCTTATTGTAATTTAGCCATTAATCCGATCTGATGGCACTCATGTAACCCCACTGACTGTCAGGCCATCCCTCTCTGTTTTAAGTTTTTAGCAAATAATGCTAACAACTGTTGCTTATACGGGCTGCTTCAAATTAAAGTTTGTTTCAATATATGCATTCAATGACATATTAGACTGGAAAATTAGAAGTTGCATACCTTAGTCTGGATATGAAACAGTAAACAAAGACTTTTTTTTAAGTTATAATATAACTGCTGATGCAAATTTCATCCAGCACAAATGCTAATTTGTTGATGAACTGCTGTCTTACACATGTTAACATTTTGAAATGGTAAATAGATTAAAAACCAGTCAGCATTTTAGGTTTGAACAATAAAACTGGCCCTGTGATGGACTGGCGACCTGAACCCCGCCCAATGACAAGTGTTTTACCATAAGTTGATTGTCCCTTCAGGGTCTGCCTGGTCAAACAGGAATCGAGGGTCCACCTGGAAGGAAAGGAGATCAGGTCAGTCATAACCTCTTCCCTTGTACATCTGTCCATTATTGCTTTCCCAACACAAAAAATATCTAAGATGCTCAGAAAAAACCTCTGAAGACCGAGGTTTACTTTCAATTTCCAGGGTAAATAAGTACCAACATTTTGTCAAAAAACAGCTACACTTTGAATTTATTAGCAGACCAGAGTGATGTTTGAAATAAAAACTGTACTGCGTGAAGTCTTCATAAAGGTGGATGACAAGAATTTTTAGAAAAGGTTTAATAATAAAAACTCTACAAGCTGATTCCATCCAACTTAAAAAAGAAATAAGTTCTAGGCCATGTCCAAAATCACTCCCTAACTACTATATAGTGACCAATGTTTAGTGATTATTAATGTTCACTGTACAGTGCACTGAATGTATCCCACAATTCACTGGGAAATGTAGTGAACATCTGATGGTCACTAACCGGAGCAAGATATCCCATCATGCATTGCCAGAAATTCTCTGGGCTGCACGGAAGGGAAAATGGCAGACGGATGGGAGGAAAATTTAATGTTAGCCGTTGGATGACAGGCGCAAGACAAATTCATGAGTTGTGGAGCAGTACAACAGTCACGAAGCCAGTTTATTTTATCACACATTTCAAAACAAGGCGATTTAAAAAGTGAAAAAAAAGTGTAAAATGAACAGCATATAATTTAACATTCCAGTAGGTTACACTGTAACTTGCTGTTACTAAAGAGCCAAGAGAATAAAATATGAAAATATGCTTAAATAGAAAACAAAATATGAAAATAATAATTACAGGACAGTAATCAAAAGCCTCTAATTTAACGAAAATGCAGTCGTAAACTGACAAGATTGTATGAGACAACATGATAATATGGTACGTTTTCATTGTGCGACAGCGATGACGTAATTACCGGCGCCCAGACTAGAAAGTGTCCGAAAGATTTTCTGTTGAGCTCATGATATAGTCCACTACATTTATTTCCCTGTGTGGGGAGCAGGGTGATTTCGGACACAACCCCAGTAATGATATTGACTTATCAGCCATAGTGTTCATCATCTCAGATAGCATGTTTGGCACTCTAAATAAGAATTACAGCCTGTTTCAAACAGCATGCAGCCATGTTAATACTGATGATAATAATTATACTTTCTTTAGACTCAAAGACACTTTATGTTGAGGACCAGATGAGACAAAAAAAACAAACCACAAACAATTACAGGGAGTTTAGTAGGATGTTAAACTGTAGGCTTTGGGGAATAGATGGTGTTTTAGGAGTTTTAAAAAAGATTAAACACTGCAAATATCAGAAGAGAGAGGATTTGGGGTGTGAGAGTTGGGGCTACGACGCTGGAAGCTCTGTCACCGAAAGGTTGAGGGTGAAGGGGGCTTTGTTTAACGTTGTGAGACAGGCTCAAGCAGAACAAGATCTGCATCTGAAATCCTGAAGTCAGCATCTTTGTTGTCATCTTTGTCAGGGGGATACGGGTCCTTCTGGGAAACCTGGTGCTCAAGGGCTCTTAGGAGACAGAGGGTTTGAGGGCATAAAAGGCCTACAGGGACCACCGGGACAAGCTGGTAAAGAGGTGGGTGCATTCGTCTGCTGTTTGCTCAAAGATGATCGTTGCAGAGCGTGATACACATGAATAACTGCTCTCTTATAAATGGCCGAGCCCCTCTGCAGGAGGCGATTTTTTTAAGGACCTCTACACATCAGCACTTCCTCCATCCTGTTGACTTTTTGGCATCATACAAAAAGTTGTCCGAAGTGAACCCCAGATGATCTTTTTTTGGGCAGAATTCAATTACTCTCAGCTGAGAATGTTTTTCAGGGTCTTTGTGAAATGTGTTCAGAAACGTTTCGAAATGAAGCAGCACTGACTAATTCTGATTCCTCTGGGGGGGTTCGTATCTCAATTATGCAAGAAAACAAAGCTGGCATGGCTTCAGCACTGTCCTCGCCCCCTAGTGTACTCAGCTGGATGAAATATGTGCAACACAATCTGTACACGAGGTTTCCACATTGAATATATATCTCTAAATGACAGGCTTTTGCCGATTAACAGGAGGTTTTACGAATGATTCCAGCTACATATTTCATTTGAATGTCATGGTGGTTTTTCCTCCAGACTCTTTTGGTGGTTGTGCTGAACATAGATAAAGATGGAAAATTGTTTAATGTTCATTTCTGGATAGTGTAAAAACGAATTGGGTGTTTTGCCAACTCTTCAGCCTCAATTTACTCATCTTCTGCAGGGGGATGTCGGGCATCCTGGTGAAGCTGGAGATCCTGGACCCAAAGGGGAGAAGGTGAACTTAACTTACTCATTACTGTTTGATGAGATGGATGCATATCTGATTCTCTATGAGGATCTCTTTGTTTGAAGTGTCTAATCAGACTGTGGTTGTTGTGAGCAGGGTGAGGTTGGACAACCTGGTTTGACTGGTCAAGAGGGCCCCTGGGGGGCCATTGGAGAAAATGGTAAAAGGGGCCCGAACGGGGAGAAGGGCCACATTGGATTGATGGTAAGCAGAGATATACTCCCTCACAGTTGTAAATGCTTTTTAGATATTGTTTGATTATTTTAATGGCATTTCTTGTGTGTCTCTGAACTGCAAGACAGCAACAGTGAGATTGGAGGAAGTTTCCTCTACTTATATTCAACCATATGTTTCTTTTTGATATCCCGTTGGATGAAAATATAAACAATTACCTATAATGAGGTTTTGTCTGCTACCCTTTAATATGAGGAGATAACCAGCAGTAGTATAAGGGACTAGCTTCACCAAGCACCATTAGATGAGATCTATTAGCATGAATGATATCGAACTTATCAGTGGAAAACCTCCTGATGTCCTTAAACAGGGTGAACCAGGGCTGATGGGCGAGGTGGGTCCAGTGGGTCTGGCAGGATTTAAGGTGAGCTTTTTACCAGAATATGTAGCATCACCGTTCTATTGAATTAGCTTTTACAGAACAAGCCATAGCTGACTTTTATTGGCCCTCTGACTGATGTTATTGTGTGGTTTTATCTGTGGTTTTATCTTCTTGTTTTAGGGTACCAAAGGTCCACAGGGACCACCTGGGCCTGATGGACCTCAGGGAGAAAAGGTAGTAATGCAAACAGAAAGAACAGTTACTAACATTTTTTAAAGTGATGTTACAAGTTTGCAACATAACCAGGTTTCTATCACTTTCCTGTTTTTGTTGTCATTTCACTATCTTAGCATGAGAAGTTTATGTCCAATGACACAGGTTACGTCTTCTTTGCACTGCCATGTTACTACGGTAACTCAGAAGTAACAAATCAAAGTGGCTCTGGAGTGGGCTATTTGCATTTTCATGTTTTATTGTGGGGGGAGGGGTATGCTTGGGTTGCAGTTTGCTATTCATGCCACTGGACGACACTACTGCAATAACACTGGACCTTGAAAGCAATATGATTTTGCTGTGTGGTGGCACAAAGTTATGTTTTGTGCATTATTTTTCATATGGTTAGAACGGTGAATGGTAGCAGAAAACAGCCAAAAAACAACCGGCTTTGGCAGCATGAAACATATTTATCCAACTAGGTTTAACTTACTTTATACCATTCATCTTCCAAACACAAACAGCCATGAAAGTAGAAAAGTTCAACAACAAAAAAACCAAAACCAGTGTTAGTTACTATCATCCACAATAAAATATCCTGCCTAGTACTGTAGGCAGATTCTTTAATTTCTACAAGGTGTGAGATCCTGTGTGTAGACGATTCTAACGCTATCGATACCGATACCAACTAGTGTTGTCGCGATACCAATTGGTATCGATACCAAAATGTATTCTGATACTTTTCGATACTTTTTCAAATAAAAAGAGTCCACAAAAATGTCAGTATTGACTTTATTTTAATAGAAAATCTTAGAACTTTAACTATTCATCAGTAAATAAAATAAATGACCACAAAGATTTTCTAATGCACAGACAACACAATTTTAAAATAAATGCAATATAAAATAAAAAGATATAAAAAGGCTATTTAAACCAGAGAAAGTGGTAGTTGATTGCAATGCAGCTTTCATTTTTTTCTAGTGACAACATAATCAATGTCTGCTTCAGCCTTACCTGTCAATTTTGAAGCAATGTCAAAGGAGTGATACTGAAGCATTTTCATCCATCTCTCCAGGGGGAGTCTGGGCTGGCGGGAATCCCTGGACCACCAGGGTCAGATGGTCCTCAGGTAAGCTTTTGTTTACAGTTATACAGTTATTTACTAACACTGCACAGTTATTTCAGGAAACTTTTCAATCATGTTTTCTGATTCCCACGTTCATAGGGAGTAAGTGGACCACGTGGTGTCAGAGGAGACGGAGGGAGACCGGGACCACCTGTAAGTGTCCTCAGGAAATTGTTAGTATTTGGTAATTAACAGTAATGTTGTAAGCACAATATAACAAATCTACGATCATCTGATGCACATGAATCAGGTCAAGTAGAATGAAAGTGGTCCTTAATTTGACTCAAAAGTGAAATATTTTGATAATTAATTTTAAGTTACAAAGGTTTAGTGTTTGGTCTCAAAATCTGATTTTGATGGCATTATGTTCTATGAATTTACATTTTAAAAACAAATAATAAATATTTCCTAAAGACAAAAGACGAACATTTTTGTGACTTACATGACAGGGTCCGGTTGGACAATTCGGACCTCAGGGTAATCTTGGACCCAAAGGAGAGACTGGGGAACAAGGACTGAAGGGAGAGCCAGGCGCTCCAGGCCCATCAGGGGAACAGGTAAGTAAAGTTTTCAAGTCACATGTATTTAATTCCACCGCATGTCTGTGTACAAATATCTAACAACTACATCAGTAATACTGATTTTGTTGACAGGGTGAAGATGGCTTTTCAGGAATCCAGGGTCCTTCAGGCCTGCCTGGGGATGAGGTGAAAACCAAATCACTATTGAGTAGCATCGATAATCTGTTTATTTTCACATAGAAAAGCACGGTGCCAAACACTGCTTTATCATTTCCTGGCAGGTCTAACTTTGTTACTTGTGTTTATTACATCTTGTTTTTCAGGGACCAGCTGGAGCGATGGGACACCAGGGTCCTCCAGGTTCCATAGGGGCTCCTGTAAGTGTCTGGATGATTATAGCAGAAAAACACTACAAATGAGGAAATCATACGTATGCCTTCAGCAACATTTTAGATTTAGGGCCCGTCCATATGAGTACGCAGCCTCACCCAATACACTGTCGTTTTGAAAAAAGTCTCCCTAAAAACAGGGCGTCCTCCGTAAAAAAAAAAACGACCCAAAACGCTGTAGTACATATGCCAGGTCTGTGTGTGGCGCTGTGACGCCGCCACACCAATACATTAAAACCGGAAGAGAAGCCATGGAGCATGCGTATAAAGGCATAGACAATAACGTGTAGTAGTAGTACAAGCCTGTAGTCCGCCATTGTTGTTGTTGTTATGGCAATAGACATTATAAAGTTTGGAAAAATACAAGTAGAATGGACTTGTTAAAGTTTTATTCTTTATATGTCGATGGTTATGACGCGTCCCGTGACGGTGGTTGAGGTTATTGGTTAGAGAGGCGGGGCTTATACGTCATCGTTTCTGAAAAAAATCCTCATTCCCCGTCTACACGACTCCAGGCTATCCGGCATTTTAGGATTTTCCCACTCTGGGACCAGTTTTTTTTTTAAAAACAAACGGTTTCACACCACGAAAAACCCGATCCGTTTGGACACGAGGCCGAAGCGATAAAGTATTTACACGTGGATTCGGCAAAAAATGTTCTCGTGTGGACGGGTCCATAGTGTTTTGTAAAAGTATTCAACCCTCTTGATGTTTTCCCATATTTTGTATCACCACAGTTTGTCATTTAAACTGACTTAAATGTTTTTGGATTTTATGTAATGGTCCGATACAAAATTAAGTCAAATGAGGCTGTTTTTTTCTTTTTGTTGTTGTTTTGACAATTTTCAGAAAAGAAAAAAAGAAAACCTACATATTCACCCCCTTTAGATTTGAAGCCCTGAATTGTTATCAGGTGCTGCTAACTTCATTCACGAATGACATAATTAGTTTATTTAAATCCATCTCTGTGCAACCTGATTTCAGTAAATATACAAGAACAAGAGATTAGAGTTAGGTTACAAAAAATATCAAAACTCACCATTATATCTATTATACGAAAAAGGAAAGAATCTGACATGAGCAGACCACAATAGGACCGATTTAAGCCATACACTCCAAAAATTTAACTCTGATTAGACTAAAACTGACTGCTTTTTTGGCCTTTAAAACAAAAGGCCACACGTGGCACAGACCTGTTACCCGTTGAAAACCATCCCCACAGTATCATGCTGTGGATTACATCAGCAGGTCCTGGGAAACTGGTCAGTTTGAAGGAAAGATGGATGATGTTAATGATATGCAACTTTGAGGAAAACCTGTTTCAGTTTTCCAAAGAATTGAGAACGATCTCTCCTTTCAGCATGCTAGCGCTAAAGCAACACTGGAGTGGCTTAAGGGGAGGCATTTAAGTGTCTTGGAATGGCCTCAAAAAGCCCAAACCTCAGTATAAGTGAGAACCTGGGGTATGTTGAAAGATGGTTGAACACCAACAGAACCAGTCCACCTGGAAGGAGTTGGAGCAGTTCTGCCTTGAGGGATGGGAAAAAACCCAAGTGCATGGGACGTGCTTGGATTATAGAGATGTACCCCAAGAGACTTGTTGCAAAAGGGGTCTCTATAAAGTAAAGAATTTGAAGCTTTATGGTGTTTTTTATGCATTTGTTTTTTTGGTTTGTTTCACAATTGCAAACATTTCAAATTAAACCCTTTTTAACTCCTGGTTGCAAGGCACCAAAATTCGAAATAATGTTATAGGGGGTGAATGTTTTCCTAAGTCTTTGTGTGCTGTTGAGCGGTCTTTTTGTTGTGGCTGATCAAGGAAAGTAGCAACTATGAAAGCATAGTGTGTGACTGTCTGAAGACAAATTGCCTGATCAACAAAATAAATCTCACTTTGTAGGGATCAGAAGGAAAACCAGGACCTGAAGGGAAACAGGGCGTGAAAGGAGAGCAGGTAAAATCTATGTGAAAGTGAGTGTTTGTTAAAAATGTTTGGACTGTTTGGACTGAGAATGCAGTTATTAGGTGCACAAAGCGGACTTATTATTTTTGCCCGGTGGATTGGACAGAAAGATTGATATCACACACAAAGCTATCAGTTGAATGCAAAGCTGCAGTGCGGGAAATAGCTTGTCTGTTTCCATCTTTTTTCTCAAGCTAATCCCACTTAGCTTTCAGCTCTCGGTGCTCTTCTTTTCAGCTGCAGTTCCACTTCACCAACAAAAGATGGCATTAAGTTCCAGTTTCAACCCTCCAACATGGCATTTTAGTTGCAATTTAATCTTGATACAGTGTGAATGTAAATTTGGGCTCTTCTTATTCAGCTTCCCCTCATCCCTCATCCTCATCATGTGCTTTTCCTCTGACCACTTTGCATTATACTCCAACAGGGGGATGATGGTCAGATGGGACCACCAGGGAAGACTGGTCACGCTGGACGGAGGGTAAGACCACCCTGCTTTGGTGTTAGGAACCTTTAGCAGGTCAAATTTTATCTCTGTTTGTAATATTAATGCCATTTTTAGAACATTGTAAAAAAAAAAAGGAGCCTTTAATTAGACTTCAAAACAAGAAAGGACATCAGTCTTGTTCCGTGTTTTTATAGAATAAGAAGTAGCTAAAAACAGGTCACTGCGTGAACGGATTCATGCATAAAACATGAGGCAGTTGCATGTGTATTCTCACATCTATCGTTTTGATTTGTTGACAAACACATAAAACTGATCCACAGGGAAAACGGGGGAAGGCCGGAGTCAGGGGGAACCGGGGAGACAGAGGACCAAAGGTGGGACGTCTACAGCAAACTTCAGGGTTCTGCACTCCTGCTCACACGATGACACGTGCTCCAACAGTTTGTGTTTTGTCATTAAGGGTGAAAAAGGTGACGTTGGACCTGCAGGCCTCCCTGGGTGGTCAGGCTTCATTGTAAGTCAGTTCATTTGTTCAGCTAACAAGTGTTCACATTTCATAGCTGACGATATCCACCCGTTAGCTCTGAAATGTCCCCTTCAATAATCTGTTTTTTTTGTGTATGTCTTTGTCTTTTCACTAAGGGACTCCCTGGCACACGTGGAGAGTCGGGGGATCAAGGTGAAAAGGGGAAACAGGTAAACTTGTTTGCATCCAAATCCAAACCCAACACAGTCTGTTTGTACAGAATGTACAGAGTAAACAAAAGTGGAAAACACCAACACCAGCACCTGTATAAAGACAAGATAATAATAATATAATATAATAGTATACTATTATAATAATGATAACAGTGATGCTAATGAATAATAATACGTATATAAATTTAAGTATACAGTAAGTGAGTAATATTATTGCACGCCACAGAGTTTATTTCCCCCTGGAAATCACCTTTCCAGGGGAGCTTGTGTCTATATTAAAAAAAAAGCCAAACCTCCTTGAGGTGCTCATGATTTACTCTAATCAAGTAAATCATATCTTTCACAGTCAGTTTCGTAGAAAATGATCTCTAAATATATGCTTTTCCTCTTTGGCCACTCCATCTTATCACAGATGATTTGTGGGCTTTACTTTTTATTGCCCACCATCAACTAAGCAGGAAATAAACTTCTTTCTTTGACAGTTCTGTATATCATAACTTTGTACTTTTACGCCAGATGCATAAAAACATCTGGCGTTCTCATTCACACACGTAAGAGGAAAAAAAGGAACCTAATTCTGCTGAATCCAGGTCTACCACGTATGCCACAGCTTCACACTCATAATGGCCAGAGGAGCCTTTACTGTGAACATCCTCTCTGTATGTGGTCTACATTCTGCTCCATTAACCTGCTATTGAAACTGCAGATGAACGTAATAGAGTGTCACCAAAAAATATCATTGTTGCCCGCTGTTGGCGAAGTTTTAACTGCAGCGCTTGTGTCCTCAGGGTGAGAAGGGAGACATGGGACTGCCAGGACCACCTGGACAAGATGTCTTAAAAGTAAGTTCTGCTGTGATTTGATTTGTTCAGATGACCTAACGTCCTGTCGAAAAAAGCAAATGACAACATCAAATATGTCAGTCAGTGCGGTTATGTGAGCGCCATCGGATCGGGTTAATGGCTAAATTACAATCAGATTGAGTTATTCAGTTCATGTAGACACCTTAATCTGACAAGAAAACGGATCGGATCGGGTTACTCGCATTCGAATTAAGACCCTGAGATAACCCGATCCAAACGTGCACTGAACGTGCACGTAGACGACAGTGGATCGGATCGAGCGTTCTGCGCATGCTTGAGATGTTTTCCCGGGATCGTCACCCGAAGTCGAAGGAGACGATATTACTGTTGTTGCCGCTGATGGAGAATGCGCCGTTGTGCATCTTCTGTGCCATAACCAGCTCATCACAGATGGAGAGGGACGCAGCTTCATTTTGCTCTTCGTTCGCCATCTTTCCCGAATGCCTGAGTTTGTTGTTGGTGGTGACGACGTCAACAGGAAGTGGCTCTATTAGTGATAGCTGAAATGGGGACAGCGCCACCTATCGTACCGGGGTATGACATGCTTTGTGCCAGTGATTCCATTCATTCACCGCCATATATCCAAGGATAATTACCCTCAGATAAGGAGCAGAACCCAACTATAGCTGTAATCCAGTTAATCTCATCATGTAGACCCACTGAGTGATGCCTTCTCTGTGGGATTATGGAAAAACAACCAGTAGTGCTCAGCTAATCAGTATCACTATAATAATGTCAGGAAATACTGGAAACAATGAACCATTTTCACATCATGTTTCAGGAGCACCCTTCCTTCCTTTTATCATTCATCAGGCCTATCTGAAAACTGGAAGCATAAAGTCACTGATGCTTTCTGATTCTACTTGTCAGGGTATTCGGGGTCCAGTTGGATTGCCAGGACCAGTTGGTCAAAAGGGAGAACAGGTATGCAATATGCAAAATGTAAAATCTGTTAACTCATGTCTGGATTTTGTCTGGTATTGCCTTTTCATACATGTATCACACAACAGGAGATTGTTCATATCAAACATGTTCTCTCTAGTGAAAATACTCCAGTTTAGGCAATGGGTGGAGCCCGAGTGAGTTGTGTACTCCTGCACAGGAAACGTTCCAGCTGGGGCTTAAGACATTTACCTGTTCTGTTCACTCGTGGACTCAGTTTGGGCATTACACAGACTTTGTATTTTTGGGGTTAAAGGTTAAGTTAATTTATTAGTACAGTTGTAGCTCTTCCATACAGCTCCTTGGGCTGATGTCTTAAACATATCTCATCTACATTCATGCATGAGAGCACTTTTAGACTGTTTGTATGTATATCTCCTCTATATTTTCTGTTTTTTTAGGGAAACATTGGTCCACCAGGTCGAAGGGGTACACCAGGGATGCCTGGAATGCCTGTAAGTACCTTCTTAAAATTCAAAGTGACATCTTAAAAAGTTCCAGTGTTTAACATTTAGTTTGATCTGTTGGCAGAAGTGCAAAAACTATGTTAATATTCATGGCTTCATCAGCGAAGAACTGCTGTGAAAATAAGAACTGCGTTTTCGTTACTGTAGACACAGCAATTTATCTGCAAAGATAACACCTCACGTCTCCTACTCAGGGAGGACAAACAAAACACTGTTTTTGCTTTGGAAGGGAAGCGTGGAGTGGTGGTAATAACCTTGGTCAAACAAGGCACCACTTATTCAGCAGGCCATTTTATATCCAGTCAAGCTGTGCTCTCCTATCCAATACTGTGTGCTGAGCAGCTTTTGAGAAATGCTGCATCGATACCAACGGAGCAAAGATGAATTTAAGACAGCGGTGTACAGAGAAACAGGAATATGAATTCAAACAAATTCAGTATTTTACAGTTTTTTATTAAATACACCTGAGTGTTTTTCTTTGAGATTCCAACTAACTTCTCTATGTTCACATAAAAAAGAAGGCGGTTCATCACTCCTTTAGTGTCATATTCATCATATTCAGTGTGCATAATGACAAAAATAAATAAATCTATTGTTCCCACTCCTCCCTCTTTTATTGCTTTTTATACAGTAAATTCCACATTTATATTCTTCTTCTTTGTCTGGCATATTTTATATTTTTTACTGAAGTCGTTTACGTGTCGGCATAATTTATAACAGACTGTAAAAAACAAATACTGTGCAGGAGCGGTAAGCCATTGTTTTATAACAGCCCCTTTAATTCCAGTGAAGTGTAGACTTTCACCTGTCAGCCAGCCACTCGTTTCCCAAGCTGACAGGATGTTAATTCATTTAAAGCTCACTTATAGTCACTCCGACAATCAAAAGGATTGTCGTCTTGCAGGGCCTACACCACGCTTAAGACAATCCAGACTCTTTTTGTGTGTCGTTCCACGACGGTGGAATGACCTGCCGAGCGCTACCAGAACAGGGTAGATTCTTGTTTATTCCTGTTTAGACCCAGCTCTTCAGAGAGCATCTCCTACCCTGTACTTCCCTCTATGACAGAGTCTCCTCTGACAGAGCCTGACTGGTGGTTTTCCTTCTACGTAGCTTATTGTTAGCTTTGATGTTAGCTGTAATGTTATATTCTCATATGTAAGTCGCTTTGGATAAAAGCATCTGCTGAATGCAGAAACATAAAATATAAACATATCATAGAAAATTAAAAAATGGGAAAAAAAGACTGCAGTGCTATGGATGATATGGGAGATATTTCATAAATATCTCTCTCTATATATATATATTTATATATAGTACTAATATAAAGGGCGTGTGGAGATCCTCTCTTGGTTCTTGATGACGTTTCACCTCATCCAAAAGCCCCCAACAGAAGCTTATAAGCCTGACACTCCCCACCAGTCGGGTAGAGCTGAAGTAGCCTTTAAGAGAGGTGCAATGTCTTCAATAACCTTTTATTCACACACCACCCCACTGAGTAAGAATCTCTACAGAAAGTTAATGGCATTTGCAAACTTTTTGACAGTAAATGACTTCATAGAGCAAAGTTCATAAAAACATTCTCTCCTTCTGTTCTCTTCTGTGTTGCAGGGTTTGTTTGGGTTGAAGGTAGGGTTGTCATTTTCTCTCTGCACATCAAACACTCTTCCTCTCAGCACTATGGTGGATAAATAAAGACTATTTATTTGCGTATCCGTGTGTTTTTTATTTGAAGGTGTGCTGATCAAATTTCATTTTTCATGCAGGGTTTGAAAGGCTATCAAGGATCATCCGGGCTGCCTGGAAGGAGGGGGCTCCCAGTGAGTTTACTGTGTCTTACTCACAATAACAGGCTTTGAGATGAAGTAAATTCATCTTACATTTAATTCAGTGAATCAGGGGCTTTTTCAATCTTTTAAAAAAATGCAGATTTTATAAATTTCTTTTGACGTGCTCATAAATGGTTCAACGTTTTATTTTAGGGTCCTCCGGGGGTTCCCGGTCCACCGGGACAGTCACTTAACATTACCTTGGTTCAACTTAAGGCAAGTCATTTCCATACATTTGTCATGATTATAATAGTCTAACCAAAGGAAACACTGAAGAGTATTTGGAATATGTCTCAACACGAGGGGACCTAAGCTAAATATGCTGAGTTTACATTTTAAATAAAGCATAATATTAAATGCATCTTTTTTTAAAATTATTATTCTCTTGTGCAGACGCTGATGTATGTGTCTGACAAGCCCAACTACCCCCTGCTCCAGACGCTGCTGGACTCTCTGCAGCAGGAGCTTCGGCTGATGTTGGATCCTCCTGATGGCAGCAAGGAGCATCCTGCCACCACCTGTCTGGAGCTCTGGCTCAGTCACCCCGAATACGGCAGCGGTCAGAAACTTTGATTCTGTAAAGCCACAGCAAAATACTGCATTTTGCAGCTGGAACTTTGGCCTTATGCCTTCTATTCTAATATAGTAACAAGGTTTCAGTAAGATATGTAAAACCTCATCAGTACACGATGCAACTCCAATAATAATCAGATGTCTATTTAAGCCAACAGACACACTTTCATGAACTGAATTTTAAAGCTTCTCCTGAGAAAGGTTTTGGTCCAGGCAGACATCGCTCATATTAGACATTTTTATTCTGAGACTCCTGCAGCCAGATTCTGCAGCTTCTCTGTTTATATTCAACAGGTCCAGTCATCATTCTCACTCTGAACATTAACGAATGTTCAAGCACAATGGTTGTCTCATTGTTGATAACAGGCAGCAATGCGACACAAAACTGCTACTCAGGGTAATTTATGAGTCATGTTCTTTAGAGAAAACACTGCACAGGTGTATTATCATAATTTCAGAACCCAATCTATCACAGTAAGAATTATGTAGATTTTAAGAAAATAAATGATGAAAATGGTCATTTATTCATCTTTCTATTCTCTCCCCAGAAAAGCTTGAGGCATGACTTTTATTTGAATCCCAGCTGTACTGATCTCACTGGTTTACTTCAGCTTCACTTTACATCTATAATTGAATTCAGTTAGGCTTATTTGAATGTCAAACATTTCTGTTATCAGTTGTCACCAAAGGCAAGCATAGTCTTATAAAAAAAAGTCTGAAAAACACATTCTCCTTCGGTTTTAAGGTACCGGGAAGTCATAGAAATTATCTGGTTCTTTCCAGTTCTTAAAGCTAGATAACGACAACATCAGATGAACTATAATGTGACGCATTACACCATGTCATTACTTGTTTAAATCTAAGCCAAAAGATCTTTTACTGCTTCTATAGGCATTCACAAAGCAGAAATGATCTTACAGAAGCAATTGTCCTGGCACATCAAACTGGGAAGAGTCCATAGAGTTTAGAGTCATTATTCTACTGTAACAAAGATTATTCACAAGTGGAAAGAAGTCAAGACAGTTGCCAGAAGTTGGACTGTCCAATTTGCAGGGTTTGCCAGGATCTAAAAAGAACATGGCAGCACAGCTTAGGTTTGCAAAGCTGCATCTGAACAAAACACAAGACTTCTGGAACAATGTCCTTTGGACAGACCAGAGCAAAGTGGAGATGTTTGGTCCTAATGCACAGCAGCACGTTTGGAGGAAACCAAACACAGCATATCAGCACAAACACCTCATACCAGCTGTCAAGCACGGTGGTGGAGGGCTGATGATCTGGGCTGGTTCTGCAGCCACAGGACCTGGGCACCTTGCAGTCATTGAGTCCACCATGAACTCCTCTGGATACCAAAGTATTCTAGAGTCAAATGTGAGGCCATCTGTCCCACAGCTAAAGCTGGGCTGAAACTGGCTCATCAACAGGACAAAGATCCCAAACACATCAGCAGATCTACAGCAGAATGTGGGAAAAAGAAAAGAGTGAAGGTGTTGCAATGGTTCGTTCAAAGGCCTGTGCAAGAACTGAAGCAACTTTGCAAAGAAGAGTGGACCAACATTTCTGGTCTGATAACACCATACAGTGGATGATTACTTCCAGCTATTGCTGCTAAAGGTGGTTCTACAAGCCCTTGAGTTTTTGTTGAATTGATGATGACATGGTCTTATATGTCACATGTTTTGTCTTGTTGTTCATATGTGACTATATATAAATCCTGGAACTGAAAGAGGATGTACTTTTGTAACAATATTGCACATTTTGTAGTAGTACTACTACTATCCATCCATCCATTTTCTATACCCGCTTAATCCAACTGTCGGGTCGCGGGGGGGCTGGAGCCTATCCCAGCGGTCATCGGGCGAGAGGCGGGGTACATCCTGAACGGGTCGCCGGTCCATCACCGGGCCACACAGAGACAAACAACCACACACAAGCTCACACTCACTCCTTGGGGCAATTTTAGAGTCACCAGTTCACCTAAGATGCATGTTTTTGGACGGTGGGAGGAAGCCGGAGTAGTACTACTACTGTGCTTTAATTTGATATTGTGTAGGAAATCCAGTTTACAATATTGCAATATAGGCTATCTGTGCTCACCAGTGTACTACTTCAGTCTCTATTTAGCAGCCAGTTTTTCACACCTCAGCATCTTTCATTTCTGACTCTGGTATGTTGGAGTGGCTGCGTTTCCTGTGTTGCTCGTGTCTTACTCTTAGTATTCACCATAATGCTTTGATCTTACTGAGCTCTTGCTAACCTTTACCTCTGCAGGGATGTATTACATCGACCCCAACCAGGGCAGCTCAGCCGACGCTCTGCTAGCCTACTGCAGCTTCTCCTCCTCATCGAAACAGACCTGCCTTCATCCTCAAGACTCTCAGGTATAAAGACCGGACTCGAGCAGTGTTGCTGGATATTAAAACTTGGGTGAATGATGCCTGCACACCTAATGTAGCCATATTGTTGCGCCTCAGCCTTGATTTTGTGAATCATCAGTCACAACTCAATTTTGTATTGATGCAGTGCTGACTTGCGCTTGCACAGCCTGTGACTCAGCATCCAACCTTGCATGAAATTTCCATTTTTAGTTTTTTTTCCTACTCAAAAGTTGATTGTTATGAGAAAAGGTGAGGTAAAAAAAAGACTTCACAGCTGAGATGAGTCATTCACAAACTCAGCAGATTTCTCACCATCATATTTATTTATAACAATCTTATGATAGAGATGACGACCAGGATGATGAGAACAAAAAGATGAAATGGCTTGAACTGAATGAATGAATGAATGAATACTGTGCATCATAGTATCATCAGTGGTATCATATTCTTTCAGTTTTCTAGTAACTAAATAAATTCTGTAGGATATAACTCAACCCTCATCTGTACCCTGACCTGTAGGTGGCATCTCTAGGTTTTCATTGTGCTACCTGCTAAGTGGTATTGCTGCCTTTCTAAACTGGAGTATAAATACTGAGATCATGTGACTCTTTGGACTATTGTGTCAGTACATTTCATAAAGTCCCAAACAAAGCCGTTTAAACTACAGATTGTAATGCAACATAAAGAAAAACCACCGGGGGGGATTACTTGACTAATATTTCCAGGCGCTGTGAACGTCCAACGTTGTTCTCAACACAGATTGTTATTTCATGTGCTTCTGTCTGCATAAATGATTGAATGAAATTGGTCATCTTAAATGAGAAACTGACACACTCAACCTGTCGGAAGCAATATCAAGTCAGTGCGTCTTTACTAAAATAACCACTTTCCTCTGCCATCAGCTGCCCATGAAAGCTTGGATGGAAGAGTCTTCTGAAGAGGGATCTTTTCAGTGGCTTAGCAGGCAGGATCAGGGATTTCAGGTGATTGAATACCTTCTGATAAAACCACCAGTGACAAGACTTTAGTCTAAGGCCATACAATTCAGATGTTAATGTGAATTTTTATCAGTTTCACTATCCAGGCAGCAATGTGGTCCAAATGCGTTTTCTGAGGTTGCACAGCACCACCGCTGTACAGAGGGTGACCTACTCCTGCCATCCAGGACACAGATTGGGCCAAATGGACAGAGAGGTGAAATTCCTCACTGATACAAGGAAGCAAAGTTACCTCGGAATGCTACAAGATTGTATGGTATGTAAAAAAAGAAAGAAAAAAATCCATTTACAGGTCTTTCAGAAGTGTAATACTACTCTGAATGTCTTAAGAATGCCATCTTGCAGAGGGGCGATGATTACATTAAACAAGAAAAACATTCTTTTTGTTCTCTGAAGTGTTTTTTCTGTTGTTTAAAATGTGTTCTGACAACGAGACTAAAAGTAAAAGAATGGTCTGTATTCTGTTTTTATGCATGTCAGGCTGGAGAGGAGACTGCTTCCAGTTCTCGGGAGTCTGTGTTTGAGTTTGAGGACCTCCAGCTGCTTCCTCTCAGAGATGTGGCACTGATGGGAGGAGGAAACTTTACGCACCAGTTTGGTTTCACAGTCGGACCCGTGTGTTTCAGCTAAAGGTGGGAGAAAGCTGCGCTGTCCCAGAGGACTCATAAATCCTTTATTTGAAACATGGAAAAGAGGACAACTGGAGCATCTTTTCCAATCTCTGAAGATTTACTTATTTTTCCTCTTGTATTGGGGGAGTAGATCTCTCAAGTTAAGTGACTCAATATGAATGAATTTGACTGGACACGAGTGCTTTTTTTTCACGGAGAAGTCAATTTTGTTTACAGAGACATTTATCTTGTACGAAATAATTTAAATATGTATGTTTTTATCCTTTCCATACAATATTTTGTACTGTATGACCGTTGTTGTGTATTTAGGGATTCTGTCATAGCGTGCTCATTGTGTATATAAATGTCAGATTGCCCAACGTGACCTCTTAACGAAGTGTTCTTGGGGACAAAGTCCTGTGTCATCCCATTGGCCCTATGTTAACGGGCTGGTACACTCTCACTGTATGCCTCTGTAAGTGAACCCAGATGTATCACTTTTACTTAAGGTGCTGATCAAGTTTCATCTTAAACACCAGCTTCAATCAGAAACCCAACAGAAAGGGACGTTCATTATTTTGCACAAACTCAGTGCTGTTTGTTAACTAACTTTGCTCACTTTTTAAATGCAAAGCATTGATTGTTTTTAAAGTTTCATATAATTGTTTTTTTTTTTTTGTATCTCAGGTATGATATGTAAGTGATAACACACATCGGCACTTAATTTGCCTTTGCCACAGTATGTTCTTCGGTTTTATAGTAAATCTTTAAAACAAAACTTAAGAAATGTTAATGGGGACATATGCCATTTTTTTTCACAAGGTGACATAATTTACTACGGTCTAAATTAAATATTTGTGGCATGCTTTGGTCAAAATTCCACAAAGAGACAGTACAGTACCTTTACGTTCAGCCAGATCTGTACAGCTCTGTTCATAGCAGCCGGTTTTAGAGGGTTTATCAAGTCACTCAACTCCAGCTGCTTGGTGTCTCTTTTGAGATCGGCCTTACAGTTTTGCGCTACCGTGCCAATTTAAAATTTGGACACTAATTACTCTGAACTACCCTTGGTGTGAATTACTACCATGTGAAAGAGCCTTCAGTGCCTAGCTTGCAACTCATTAGCAAACAGAGCTCAGACTACCATTCATCAAACTGACAGAAAATTTTTAACTGGCAGTTTTATTTGAAAACTTTCGATAGATTTAAAGAAAAAAAAAACTTGTCTTCAGTTTCACAGGTCAAAAATCACGTTGTAGTTCCTCCGTAGAACTTGACAAACCCTGTGAATGTCGGTCCATTCGTCTCATGCTTTTACAGCCAATGTTTGACTGATGTTTACAAGTTTCTTTTGGTGATGTGCTGCACTCCTATGTGCCTCTTGATGTTGCATTGGATAACAAATGGGAATATTCAACCTCCAACTGGAAAATATCAAAGAAATTACTACAAATTAGTTGCCTTTCCGAGTCTGGAAACCCAAGGTCTACATTTTAAGTCTTTCCCCAGACATAAACATTACCAAATACTGTCTTTCATTTGTTATTTTTGATTTAATAAAGCATCAAAGTACTGGAAGAGCATTATTAGCTCATATGTTTCTTAGGCTAACTATATAGGTGCAGGTGAGAGCTTGTTATTAGTAAAGCAAAAATGCAGTTCCACCTTCCGAGTTACAGCGAACGTGGTATGACAAGATGTGGATGGAAACACAGATTTCTACCCTGAGCTAATCCTGTGACTTAACATTAACCTTCAGTTCTGAACAGCTCATTGAATGAGACATTTTCTAACCTAATTGGTAAACCAAAGTAAAAGGTGTGTGTGTGTGTTTTCTTAATATGTCCCCTTTAAAATGGGAAAAAGAACCATAGTTCCTCAGTTGTCACAAACTTCTAGCTTGTAATGATTCTGTCGTGTGTGCAGCTTGCAGCCAGGAATGCTGCAGACTGGGAGGGAAGGTTGTTCTTTTTACCTCTTTCACTATATTTGATTAGAATAGAATTTTATAAAAGGATTCAATCTTCACAGAACTGAACTCCTGCACAAAAAAGATTAAAAACTCATTTTTCCATCACACCTGCCCCCTTCGAGTACATTCGATTATTTATACGTGATGAAGAAATGTTAAATTCAAGCATTGCAAGCGAGTGTGGCAACTGTAAACTTCAGGCTGAAGTGTGTAAGCCAGAACTTAAACATCCATCAATTTCTTCTCAAAACATTGCATTTTCCTCCACGCCTCGTGTAAAGCTCGTGCATTAACTTGACTGTAGTCTAAGAATAGTACTCTGGCCCTGCAGAGCTCCTTTTCCCCCTGGTGAAAAAAAAAAAAAGGTGCTTGTTACTGCCCATTAAGCTCTGAGCAAACGCTGTCAACCTGAATTTCTGCTTCATTCAATCCAAGAAGTGCTTGGGCTCAGAGAAAAGAAGCAAAGCTCGTAGCTGCTCAGCAGTATTGGTGTTTGTGTCCGTTAGCTGCTCAGCTGTGAGTGATGAGCTGAGATGTGAACAGACTGCAGGGAGCAGGGGATACATTTCAGTAAGATCTCAGGGAGATTGTGCCACAGCCAAAACTGTAGCTCTGCAGCTGGAATCACAAAACTTTGAATTATACTGAATCAGAGAAAGAACCAGAGGCCTGAGGAAAGCTGACATCAATTAGACAAAAACCTAAACGTAATCTTAGCCATAGGTCTGCATTTCTGCCTTGGTGTTCAATCTTCAGTATTTTTGCTTTGTATTTAGATTTATTGTAACATTTCACATGATAGCCTTAGCTGGCTGAGACTGATCATTGCTTCTTTATTTGCTTTGTGAAAAAGAAAAAAAAATCACTTTTGCAAATAGAGAATTACATGCTGGACATCTGTCTTGTGTAATCCCTCCATCACTTTGTTCAAACAATTGTGTTCCCTAAATTAAAAATATATAACCACATTTTGTCTCAATGTCTTTTATCATCTCGTGTTTTCCAGTTGAATTTTAAGAAAGAATCTGTGCAAGTTAGTCCTTTCACATTTATATAAAACTCATGAGAGCCTCAAAAGAGCTATTTCCTGGCTAAAGAAAATACCAACGACAGCAAATTGATATAATTTGCAATATACAGTCCCTCCAGTTTTACGCAAATTCAACCGATCCCCGCATTTTTTTTTGTGCTCATGCATAATTTTTATTGCAAATTTTCTGCAAAAAATGGTCAAAATTATTGGCTTTACGTGACTGCTGACTCCCACCTGCAGGTGGCAGTATTTCTTAGTTGCACTACACTGCTGCTTCAGCCTTACTTGATGTCAAGTTGTAGTCCGTGATCGATATGGCGGGTAACAAAAAGTCACATTTACCGTCATAAGGATATGGAAGCAAATCGTGACCATAATTCAAATTAAAATACATTTGCAGAAATTCTTTTTCATTTTAAGAATGTGGCTGCATTATTTGACTCATAAATAAGTCAAATAAATAATAAGTTACATAAGAGCAAAGGATCTCGGTTCTCCATGAGAGGGGGGAAATTATTTTGCACACCTTGCAATAAGGTACTTGACCACCGAAGGAAGTCTACAGTTGAGTCTCATTTACAAGGAATCAACATGCCGAACAACACTTTAAGAAGAAAGGAGGACGGAGAGAAATGGCAGTAACTGAATCACAAAATGAAACATTTAAAGCTGTTCAGGACCTGGGTTATGTCAGTGTCCGCTGATATCAAGCTATTTCAGTTCTTTAAAGAATAAAAATGTCCAATCTATCTGCTATCTTTTTTTTCTCTCATCTTT
Organism: Leuresthes tenuis; assembly: GCF_036924035.1. Taxonomy (NCBI): domain Eukaryota; kingdom Metazoa; phylum Chordata; class Actinopteri; order Atheriniformes; family Atherinopsidae; genus Leuresthes; species Leuresthes tenuis. The sequence continues at coordinate 4,339,608 of NW_027325373.1, forward strand.
TTTCTTCTATTTGTAGATTTTGGAAGCGATTTAATGAGGACAAATATCGCAAAATTCCTTGCAAATATTTCTGAAGTAGCACCACAAAATCAGTGATTTTAGATTGAAATCACAGAAATAATCGCGAAATCTTGGAGGGACTGATTATACAACCAAACAAAATATATAAAAGATAATAAACAAATAAATAATGGCGACATCAGGCTTTAGCTACAGTAAGATATATAATGGGCTATACACAGCTAAACACTGAAGTCAAAGTTCTCAATAAAACCCCGTCATTACAGTGTTTCTAATACAGTGATTCAGAACTTTCTCTCATCATCTTATCAACATCACCCCCCTTCGATGAGGAGTAATCCGCTCTGTGCCCTGATATCAGAGAGGAGATGGAAGTTTGACTGAAACGACAGGCCTCAGGACAGATTGTATCTTTATGTCTAATGGAGTTTTTGTGCTCACAGTTTCACTAAAACATCAGGAAACTGTGTCAAAGGGTAGTTGTACCAAAAATAGATTTAATCACAAGGACATTTCAGCAGTTAAATAACTTTTTTTTTATTTATATCTTTAATAGATTTTTTTGCAGATGGTCACATTTACTGGACTCCAACAGTTTCTCAGGCATTTTATTAATTTCACAAATGTTAATGTCATGGTAATATTAAAAGGAAAGTCAGACCCAAAAGAACATGATATAAAAAAGCTATTTTTCAAACTTTCAGGGGAACCTTATGGTCTCAGACTTTGAGGTGCATGCATTAAACTGCATGATTTAGAGCTTTAAACAGCTCTAAACACTATAAGAGCATCGACAACATGGCCACAACTTTTGGGACCACCAACTCGACTCAGTTCAGTTCTCTCAGAGAAAACTTCTCAAGAAAAAATGCAGTCTTCACCACAAGGAGCAAACCACTCATAAGCCTGTGTTTTAGCTGTTTAGCTATTAACGATTACATAATGAACATGAGCATAAGTTCCAGATTCTCGGCTTTAATTTGAGGCCCCTCGTGTCCAATTAGGTGAATAGCTTAGAAATTACAGCTCTTTGACAAGAAGATTTGAAAAATTGATTCAAGAGCTGTTTCATTATTTCTTCATCAATTAAACAAGCAAAAATAGCTGCAGTATTTGAACCCACAAATGCAGTCAAATGAGCTCTTAATGCAGGATAAATAATCCACCTTTAAAGCCAAAAACAATCATTCTATATAATAAGAACAACAAAAGCGCCTAAATCAACGCAAAGTATCCGAAAATAAAAATAATTGATTTAGACGTTTGATTTATGGTTACAGTCATTATGAGCCTCTGAGAAAGTGGGTGCTAGAAATGAAAGAACTGTACCTGCTAAACATGGTGTTCAATTTTAATGTGAACACCCTTAACTTAAAGCTGAGTCTTTTCATATAACTCAATTATGACGCTAAATGAAAGGTCAGTAGATCAAAATAAATTCTCTATATTCCACTACAACCCACGTAAGAGCTTTTGACATATTCTGAAAAAATAAATAACTCAACTTCTTGGTGGTCAAAGATGACAAGTCATGGAAGCACAACATCATAAAAAACAGGATGCATTTCCTCACAAATGTCACAAATGTGCTGAATCCTGCGCCAATCCGTATAGCAGATGCTCAAATGTTTGGCAGAGTAAATCAAGACAGTGGCTTTCTGTCAAAGAATCATCGAGATCTAATTTCTGCGAACAAAGTTTAGAGATATTCACCTTAGTCTCTGATGTGTTATCAGTCGGTACCAAACCAGAAATAGCGGTAAGAAAACTGCATTCAAGAAAAAAATTTAAATAAATTAAACAAGAGATTCTCCTGAAAAACGAAACCAGTCATCGTGCAGGAAAAAAAAACCTTTATATCCCTCTTATCCTAGTTCTGTCACAGAATCTTTCACCTGATAGTGTTTTTTTGTGACCACATGGTGGCTCCTACTCTATGCTTTGACCCCCAACCTCCATTGAGGTAGTGCACTCGTCAGTTTAAGGCACTGAAATGAGCTATTAAAAGATAGTGCGGCTCAACAGACTTTCAAATTTCTCTCATGGGATGTTGACAACTCCCTGGCATCTACAGCATCTGAACTGTGAATTAAAGAGTGGAAAAAGCAACTACAAATGTCAAGTTTCAATATTTTTTCAGTATCAATATTTTACGGGATAGAAACAAATTACTCTTTAAATTAAGACCAAACTGTGCGATAAATAAAGCAACTTATTTTAAAGTGAATAGATGGAATGTAGCAAAAATAACCAGCAATTTCATACAATTTATTAAATGTCACCATTTTGAAGCGGTAATTTGGGCCGTAAAGGGTTAATGTTCAAACTCTCAGACCACGTGCACACGTCACATGACTCGTGGTGTCATATCTTAATACTACGTTTCCTTATTTGTTCCCTGTTGTCCATTCTTTAACTTTAGTCATATTTCTCTCTGTTTAATTTGTGACATATTTAATGTAGCAGGTGGTCGTTTTGTGTGGCAGTCGGACATATGATTGTGTTACACCTCTGTCCTTCTCACTTCCCGTTCAGAAACGGCTCGAAGAGGAAAGCTAGCTTCCTGCAGCTAACAGCTGTTTAGGTTTCAGGAGAGTAGAGTCGCTGTGAGGCAGCCAACCAGGCACAGAGGTGAGGGGGAGAAAGCTGAATGTTTGACATATGTTTGACTTGTAGGTTGTGTGTTTGAACCGGTTATTTAGTGACACGAGGATGAGGTGTGACTAAATTGGCCGTGCTAGCTTAAATACTTTGTTGCTGTAATTTACAATTGTGGCGTTAGCTTTTTGTGCACAAAAGCATCCTCACAAGGAATTCATACTCAGAAGACTCAAATATGCAAATATACAGTAGTCAAAGTTATTGTATTTCTCAGTTTGGTTCTTTTCCACCTATCTGTGATTAAGAATTCACCACTTTAAGGTACATGACCGTATTTGAATTAAATTAAGGCATGTTTTCAAGGCAACGGTCGATATTGCTAAGACCGTTTTTTAAAGAGCTTCAGGAGTACACCCAACGTGTCAAGCACGACCAAATGTCGCGCATGTCTGGCAGCAGATTATTTTCCACTGTCCATGATGCTAAAGAAAAATACGAAAGCATTTTAAAGTAATTAAATAAGTTATGGAAGCCAGTAAGCTCGGCGAAACACAGCTTGAATTGCCCACACGGCTGTATTATATTTGTATGCACACCAAGGGGTGAGGCTGTAATGCAGTTGCTTGAATTTGAATAAAAAGTGAGAATATGCATTAAAAGTTCATCTCAAAGTCCATTTATATTTTTTTGTAAATGGACTGTTCAGCTTATCTTTTCAGGAAAATGTTGGATTGGACTTCATATCACCATTATTTGAGGAGATAGCCTTAATTAAAGTTATATTTTCTTCTGTCAGTGCAGGTTCTATGAGCAGCAACTGTCTTTCCTGATAAGAGGATGTTTCCACCTCCCAGAAAGGACTTCATCGCTCTGACACTCAGTGACCCGGAGAGTCGCACCTACAACAACGGCAAACACCGGAGACAGTCCTGCTGGAGGGTGAGTGGTCCTGAATCGCAGTATGTAGATCATGGCTCTGAAGGACCTGAGTTTATCAATCTGACCACAATTCTCCTGTTTGATGCTTGGCAGATGCTCACAACCTTTCTGACAAGTTGTCAACATTCAAATGAAGTTTTGGCCAATATGTCGCTCAACAGAAATTGCTCCATTGAGTTAGAAACATAGTTAATGGAAGCAGTAAAGATAAGAACAAAGGTTTCTGGAGTTGCACATTTAGTCACTGTAAAAAGAAAGTACACTCTTTTTCAACTCTACTGGCTTTACTTAGCAGATAATAATACGGTTAAGATATTGAAATTAAGTAAAGTTTTACTAGCAAATGATAAGAAATAATCTGATCCTTGCCAGGTCTTGAAGTGAGGTTAATGTAACCTCAGATAAACAACAACACATGAGATAATACACCGTGTCATTACTTATTTCACAAAATGCAGAGGCAGTGTGGACACAAAATGAAATGCGCCCTTACTGCTTCTGTAGAGCATGAGAGGGTAAATAGCAGCCAGGTGCTGCTAATCAGATACACATGTGATCATTATCAGGTGTGAGCACCTCTATAAAAGCAGAGGTTTTAGCAGTTTGCTGGTCTGAAACATCCAGGTGTGTGTTAACACAATGCCAAGGAGGAAAGACACCAGCAACAATCTAAGAGAAGCAATTGTTGCCGCCCATTAATCTGGGAAAGGTCATGAGGTGTTTAAGTGTCCATCATACTACAGAGAGAAAGATTATGCACAAGTGGAAAACATTCAAGACAGTTGGCAATCTTCTCTGTAATGAACGTCCAAGGAAGTTCACCCCAAGATCAGGTTGTGCAATACACAAAGAAACTGGAAAAAAAAACCAAGAGCTACATCTCAGACTCTGCAGGCCTCAGTTAGCATGTTAAAGGTTAAAGGTCATGACAGCACAGTTAGAAAAAGGCTGAACAAGGATAGCTTGTTTGGAAGGGCTGCAGGAGAAAGCCTCTTCTCTCTAAAAAGAACATGGCAGCACAGCTTAGGTTTGCAAAGCTGCATCTGAACAAAGCACAAGACTTCTGGAACAATGTCCTTTGGACAGACCAGAGCAAAGTGGAGATGTTTGGTCATAATGCACAGCAGCACGTTCCCAAACACAGCAGCGAAGCTACAACAAGAAAAGAAGCTGAAAAAGAAAAGAATCGAGATATTGCAATGGTCCAGTCAAAGTCCAGACAAATCTCAATGAACTGAAGCAACATTTTAAAGAAGAGTTGGCCAAAAATCCTCCAGAGCAATGCGAAAGACTGACCGCAGATTTAAATTCAGCTCATAAATACTTTGGTAATCCCTGAAGGGATATTATATCCTACAGTATAAATTATTATTGTTAAAGATACAATATTGTTATGGATAGATATTAAAGTTTAAATGGAAATCAGCTAATGGACATTCATAAAGTTGAAACGTAGCAGAGAGGTGTGGTAGAAATCTTCAGAGGTCGCCATTAATGGATTGATGTGTTGTTTTTGCAGCTTGGCAACAACTTTGGCTGATGCATGAATTTAACAGCCAACAATTCAACATCTCTCCAGTTTTTATCTGCCCATATAGTCTTTAAGTTGAGTGGAGAGATGTTAAGAGTGAAACAAATATTGCCTTAATGATACTCCTGCTGCGTTCTTGTCAGCACTCCAAGTTCATCCATTTTATCTGTCGTGAACTCACTCTTCCTTTGAGGATCAAGAGAAGAAATGGTTTAAACTTCCTCTTCCTTGCTCTCCATTTTGTTCTTGCTCTGCAACCACAACATCTCTAATTTATTCAGCCTGGTTTTGGGGTTAAATTCCAGGCATTACTTGGGCTCAATAAAGTTCCATGATTGTGCATCATAACTAGGGCTGAAGGTACCGACCGAAATGCTTTGGTAGTACCGAGTATCAAAACATGCCTCGTCTTTCGGTGCCAAGTTTCGGTACCCAGAGATTAATCACATGATCAGGAACTGATCATGCTACCCTCGACTGGCCGTATTAACGTTACACTTTGCAGGAAACTGTGGTTGCGCCCACAGACGGGTTCACGTGTGTTTGCGTTGGGAACTGTAGTTGTGTGCGTGTCGTCGAACCGGTTAAACGATGCCACCGAGGCTAAAGCGTGGCTCCATTTCACCAAGATTCATGCCAATAGTGCGCGATGCAACATGTGCCAAAAAGTCATCGCTGCTGAGGCCAGCAACACGACTACTTTAATGAATTATTTGACCGTGCACAAAATCAATTTAAGAGCAGAAAGTTGCTCCGTGTTTGACTGCAAGAATGTCGGACAGCAACCATCCTCCTCTCAGCATTCAAGTCAGCCTGTGGACGCTACAGAGCCCGAGCGGCATCATTCAAAATCTCCACCACTGGACTCGGCTTCATCTCAGAGCACCGAGGACGGCGCAGTGTGTGGGATTATAACGGGTAACGTTCAGCAAAATCCTGCAGTAATCTTAATGTTACTGCAGAAAGCAGACATGTTGATGTTTCTGAAGGAAAACTGCTGAGTGAAAAGTGTCCTCAGTATGTAGGATAGAGTTAGACACCAACCTGTCACCTGTTTGCAGCTGTTCTGCTCTGGAAATGATTTGTTATGAATTTTTTCTGTGAGAAAACTGCTTGGATTGGAAAAATAGACTTTATTAATCTCTTTGGGAGGCTCCCTCTGAGCTGAAAAATAAAACTGAAGATTTGTACTGTTGTGTCTAATGTAATTTCCTTTTTGTTAGAATTGATATTATAAAATTGGTATCGAAAAAAGTATCGTTCAGGAACCGGTATCAAAGTGTATCGTATTGAAACATTTGATTGATACCCAGCCCTAATCTTAAGAATAAAAATTTATCAGAGTAGCCAGCAGAAATTATTCCAGCGGCGCAGCATCCAAACCAGCGTTTTATATTTAAAAATCTGTGTAGCACCATCGTGGAGCCATGGAAACAAGTCATAGCTGCCAGAGGTGGTTCTGCAAGCTGTTGAATCATAAGTTCTTCACACACTGCTTCTACATTTATGTAATGGCACGATTCAGCTGAGGTTATTTTAATTTCAAGACCTGGTAAAGGACAGAAGTTTTGCTTTTTTTAAATCCTTTTTACAATTTTTCAAATATCAAACAACAATATCTATATAATGATGCATTTTGAGCATTCAGTTAATTCATCAAATTTTTTTGTAGAAATAAAATCAAAATAATGTTTCAGTGACATGAAGCACATCACTGCTTCTCATTCAGTGAAATAATTATTGATCATTTGTTTGTTATTTGTGTTTTGGTGATGTTGATGGGAAGCTCTTTCTAACTCTTGGTTTGTTGTTAAGTGCTTTGTTTTAAGGTTTGAGTGTTAAGGATTTTATTTTTCACTTGTCTTTACAACAGAGGAAGTTTGTAAAACCCGACGATTCAAAATGCCCAAAAAAAGGCGGGACTGTGTGAAAGTAAAGGGGAAAAGAACAGAATGTGTTTGATCTCACTGAATCGCTCAAGATGCCAGATATCTTATCTGAGAAGCTTTAAAGACAGAAACTGCTGCACATCAAAAGAGGCATGAGAAAGAGAGGCAGAAAAACGGATTGGAACAAGATGGGAGATAATCCATCTCATCAGTTATATAACCGAGCACTTGGATGCTTACAGTTATAGCCTTTTCACAGAGTCCACAATCAGTCAGACGAGACTTTTGCTCGCCCTTCGCTTTCTACAATTCAGAGAGGACTCCTTGCACTTCACCGTTTTCAGGGGATGTTTTTCTCTTCTCTGTTTGATAAGCGACTTAACTCAAAGTGCACCTAACTCAAGGGAGGAACTTAGCAAAGAACCAATTTCAAATGGTATCTTAAGGCTTTTTGTTAAAAAAAAGAGTATAATAGTATTTTTGCACCACTGAGATGATTCCTAAAGGACTATTAGCTGAAAACTTGGCATATCTCAGCATGGTGTGTGAGGAAACTGGACAAGTGGAAAACCAAAAAAAGAGAGCGGCCTGAAAACGAGCTTCAGCAGATGAACAGTATCTGAAAGGGATGTCCTTAAGAAAGGAGAACAGGGGGGCTGGTTGGAAATAAGAACTCTTGTTTGTTCACAAGTTGTATCTGGAGCTCATTGCACTCGTCGTCAGGTGCCAACTATGGTTGTTAAATAATTAGGCCTCTGTGTGTAAACTCAGTTAGATGACCTTTGGAGGGAACCGCTTCAAGTTCAATAGGTTTCCCAAGCGCTTGTGTCGTTGATTGCTTGGTATTCACAGTTCTAATTAAAAAACACGACTAACACATTTGACAGTTCTCTGCCTACACACAGCTCAGACTGAACGACAGACAGACATAAACGGTGCTTATTGGGCTGTCGTCGGGCTCCTGCGTTGGGGGTAAAGATGAAAACGCCCCCTGAGATGGAGTCTGTTTTGTGTTCGTCGTGGCTCACAAACCATGGCTCAACAGTTTCATGTTGTTGCACAGGTGTTAATTAGAGCAGGTGACACAGGGTACCAGCCTGCCTCTTAGTTTTTTCTCCTGAGAGAACCTGATCTTCGCCCCTCCCTCGGCACTGCTGTGAGGTGATTTATTTGTGCTCGGTGCACTCGCAGCAGCGCGTCAGGCGGAGGGAGATGTGGGGTTTGTGCAGGGTAAAACAGGCTGCCGGACTTCCCTCTTTTTAAGAAAGCACAAAGTCATTTCTTAGATATTTGAGAGAAGGGATGTATTTAAATCTGCTTTCAGCCATCTGTGATTACAGTTCACAGCCTTTATGACATGTCTCGCTGCAGTTATTAGCAGTTTTTTTTCCTCTGCCCACAGAAATGGAAGCAGCTGTCTCGTCTCCAGCGAAGCCTCATCCTGTTCCTGCTGGCTCTGCTGCTCATTTTAGGACTGCTCTCTTATCCCAGCATCACAGAGCAATGGCGAGGTAAACAATGCCCCCTCAGTGCTAAATTGATGGCAGTTTATCTTTTTCTGACCCTCTTTATATACATTTCTTTACAATACTACCTGAAGGGAAAGGTTTTGCTGAGTTTATGTGATTATGTGTTGCACTGTGGATGTAGGATTGTCTGACAAGGAGGACTGGCTGGAGCTGAACGACCGAGGCCTCGACGTCCATCCTCCAGGCCTGAAGCCCGAGTTGAATCCGGCTAAAGCACCAGCTCCTGTGGTAGGGCCACATCTGGAGCCAGCTGTGGGTCCGGATGCTATCGCAGAGCCAAGAGCACCAAATTTTCCAAATTTGGTCAAACCTCCCATTAAGGTTAGTCTTGTAGAATGTAAAAATGTGAAGTCATCAACATGTTTAAGTGTTCCAGCTTCTTAGGAATGCGACTGAACATAAAACAATGCGATTCTTCTTGTTTGTCTCCAAACGTAGCTCTTTAAGACCATTTCAGCAGTTGTACCATAGACCTAAAACTACAAAGCCATTTTCAGTTTGTTATGGGGCTGAAATGATTTGCAGATCAGTTCATTCTGCTTTCATTTCCGTTTTACACTGTTCCAACTTTTTTCCCCCATGTTTCTGACTACAGAGAAAACCACCTTCAAGAAGAGGTCCCCCGAGCCTCCAGAAAGATGGAAATGTTTCAGACATAATTGGTGGAGAAAAACAAGCGCAAGTGGTTGAAGATGAAGAGGAGAAGGACAAAGAAAAGAAAACTGTCAGGTGATTGTCAGCTGTTGAGAAATGTAGATTGCCGAGAAGAAGATTGCAATTAACAAAATTCCACCTGTACCCGTGCCATGTGGTGGCTGCTAAAATACTGAACTGTTCGGTGGACCGTCTGGTGGGGGCTGGTCTCCGGTCTGGATGGCTGGGCTAACAGAGTCTAACAGCAGAGTAATGTTCCATTAGTTAGACTAATTTACATTGGGGCGCGCATGGAGAGGGCGGCGTTTGTGTGCTGCGGCTAATGGTGCGTTCAAGTTGTACACGAATGTCAGAATGTCTAAGCTCCGAGTCAGAATTTTAATTTTACCATTTGAAAGTTGTGTTTATTATCTATTAACTTGACTGAAAAGTGTCATATTATTCAGTACACCAGTGATACTGGTATGTTCACAGTTTTTGTAAGTAAAGAGAGAATTTTGGGGGGAAAAAAGTTTATGCACAAAACACGTTCCAAAACTGAAACCGTGGCCCAAAAACCGAGGTATGGACCGTACTGTGGGTTACCTGTACCGTTGCACCCCGAATACTTACTGAATGTCACTGAAGTCATTCGGATGTGAAACAAGTTTTTGCCTTAACCCTGCAGCTGGAGAGGAGCAATAATCGAAGCTGACCAGGCTACAGAGCCTCCACCCTCAGCCATAGAGAAAGAAGATGCAGCTGAAGCTGCACCTGCCAAACCTGCAGCCGTCGTCCCACTGGAAGGTCATTGTTAACGTAGATTTTAAAATGTATATATTTGCCTGTAATTATTTGCATGTTATTAATCAATGAGTGCAACATGTCATATTATTTTGTTCTTTACCTGAGGGCAGCATTATAAGTAAAAGTCATTTCATGTTGTTCAGTTAGAACTCGAGGCACCATCAAGCCGTCTTCCTGATTTTCAGCTCGTCTCTGATACATTTTAGACCCAGACCGTTCAGAGACTTCTAGACAATAAGCAGGGCCTGAAATTCAACCCTATAGTTAATTGTTGGTCTTAAGAAAGGGAATATCGTATTCTCTTGTGCTGTTGCTGGTTAGTATTCTGACAGCAGCCTTTCTGAATGACTTGCAGCTGTTTATTGGTCTACAACACTGTATAAAGCACATCAAGCGCAGTTGCAAACATCAGTTTTGGAGCAGTGTTTATTAACCCTGACCAGCTTTAATGAACTCTGGTACAAACGATTAATGTGAACACTGCTTCTCACATTGCACAGGACATCATTCACAAACACTGACAGGCTGTATTTAAACATGAAGCTGGAGGATTAATGAGATGAATGACGACCTCTTGGGCTTAAACACCGACTTTGCTTTTCTCATCCATGTGGATCCCGTTGTTAATTATTCTCCCTTTAATTAGGCAGAATAGACAACTTTTATTGTTGTTTTTATCTAGACCAGCATCAAATGAAGCTCTTCCGCTTGATTTCTTAGCCAAGAGTTGTTTTGTTTATCTGTATTCAAAGAACTCATTTAAAGTTGGACACTGGCTCAATGCTGCAGTTTTAGGTTCTGCTTTACACAAGGCATTCATGCCACAGAATATTCCTTTTATTGCAAATAATTAGGAAATGAGACAGGTAGTCTTGAGATGCCGTATTAGAGGAAACGCACCTAAGCTTACATTGTTGTTGTTCTGTCATCCGTGTGGCTGTGTATAGTTTCCACTGGAACTACAGACAGACTGGAGGCGGTACGTGATGCCTTCAGACATGCATGGAAAGGATATAAGGACTACGCCTGGGGTCACGATGAGCTCAAGCCCATCTCAAAGTCTTTTGGGGAATGGTTTGGACTGGGTTTGACGTTGATTGACTCTTTGGACACCATGTGGATTTTGGGCCTAAAAGAAGGTATGTTTGTTATTTAGTTTGCTGGCATAATTTGTAACATGAATGGACATTTACAGACGAGGCAGTGCGATTGATAACAGATTCTCTTCCACTTCATTTAAAATTTGCTCAAATGATGCTTGGTCTCAGAAAGTTGTTGGAGAGTGTTGCTGCAAATGTGAAAGAAAGAGTGATCAATGCTGAGTCTGATAGGTTGGATTAGGCTCAAGACTCTGATTTTAGAGGTTTTATTAACCAATATTAGCTACTTTAGCTGCTCCAAGCATCGCACGACATCCAGATTGCATTGTGGTCAGTCGGGAAGAAGATTGTGGAGAATAGTATCCTCTGGGATACTTCTACTTTAACCCTAACCCTACTTCTACTTTTTGTTTTTTAACAGCCTAATTCAATCCAATAGTTTTGTAGAGTTTGTTATAAGACCATTTGATAAAAAAATGTAACTGTTTTTTTTTTTTTTTTTTTTTTTTTTGTCTTCCTCCTTCTCATGTGGCTGTAATTGATCTCTCTTGACACAGAATTTGCAGAAGCAAGGGGCTGGGTGGAGAAAGAGCTCTCCTTCAACAAGAATGTGGATGTGAATCTTTTTGAAACAACCATCCGTGTGCTGGGGGGGCTGCTGAGCACCTACCATCTGACAGGAGACCAGCTATTCTTAGATAAAGCTGTGAGTCGTCCCTCTGTCCTGTTTCTTTTCCATATTTCATGAACACATTTAGAATAAGATTGTAAGATATTTGAAGAATCTTGTTTAAACATGTGAAAACGCAGACATACGCAGACGGTTTGTTGTCACTCGGCTGACTTGTTATAAATGAATCCAGTTCAGCTTGAGCACATAAACAGTGTTTCCCCCCCTTTAAGTTAGTTTCTTCTCCTCACTTAAAGAAAGACCTTGGGTCCAGATTAATGCCAGCCTTCAAAACACCCTCAAAGATCCCTTTCTCAGATGTCAACATTGGGAAGGGAACAGCACATCCACCAAGATGGACGTCAGACAGCACACTCGCCGAAGTCACAAGCATTCAGCTGGAATTTAGAGAGCTGAGTCATCTCACCCAGGACCCACAGTATCAGGTTTGGACACCAGGAGGGACTTCATTGGGCTAGAATGTGTGTGTGTGAACTTACTCTGATTTGCATTTTTCTGGATGGGGGTTTAAAAAGACTGGTGGCAGTTTATCTCTATAATTAATGCATGGAGGAAATAAAATGGAGGATTTGGTTCTCTTAGAATCCTAGACTAAGCATAGCTCACACTTGCATGATTGAAGCGACAAACATGAGCCGAATTTAGTCTCAACTCCATCATGTTCTCCATCATGTTCGATTTATGAGCCTTTCAAGAGACCCGAGAAATGTTTGACCCAGTCTGAGCTGAATTTAAGTAATTGCCCTCATAACCTGAGTCAGGCCTGCGTGACATGGCTTCTGATTAATGCAATGCCACCAAAGGTAGTACATTTCCATGATAAAGAGCTTATGGCTGTGTCTTTAAAACTCATCAGCCCACACACCATCAGTTGGTGAGTGCAGCTTTGTGGGTTCAACACTGAGTGTCCTGATATCATCGTTCTCTCCTGACTTTTTCAGGATGTTGCGAATGAGGTAATGAGGCTCGTCCACAAGCTGCCCGGCAAACACGACGGCTTGGTGCCCATGTTCATCAACACCAACAGCGGCCAGTTCACCCACAAAGGAGTCTTCACGCTCGGTGCCAGGGCAGACAGTTACTATGAATACCTGCTGAAACAGTGGATCCAGGGGGGCAAGACGGAAGACGAGTAATGACATTTTTATATCTCTACTCTGATTTTCTCTGAAATACACGATCGTTAACGGAGACACAGAAAGACAAACTTGTCTGTAACAAACTGTTACTTAAATACTGAATATTTTGTTACTTGCATAAAACAACCTGAAGTGTGTCATGATGAAAAGGTAATAAATGAGATTCTGTTAATGATTCCTGACAGATCGGTTTATAACAGGGAGATGTTTCATGCTGCTCAGTTTAGTGTAGCTGAGACGATGCCAGGATTTAAAGCAATAGATAATTAGCTGACAAATTAAGTGTTTCCTGTCTGTGGAATCATTTCAATTCCAGCTTGTCAGTGAAAAGAGTTTAGTTGGCCTCCATTAGTTGTCCTCAACCAACTTTCATGGCTCCCAAGAGCTTTTCATGGCGCGTCCAAACTTCAGTGCAGGGCTGGGCAGTCGATCACATTTCACTCACAATTTTGTAGTTATGAAAATGCATAAGAGACGCACTCGATGCATGTGGTGCTTGTCCTTTGGTGTAAATGCAACACAGATGCGCCCCTCAGGCTCATTGCAGTATGTCAGCTGCTTGGATTTAGAGGAAGGAGCGACAGCAAGCTTCTAGAGTTGTTGGGGGAAGGTATTAACTTGTAGAAGATCGCAGAAAGGGGGCCGTTTGTTGCAATGAAAGGGAAAACACCACCTACACCTGTCTCTTCAGGTGGGTGTTGATATGAAAGGGAAAACACCACCTACACCTGTCTCTTCAGGTGGGTGAGATGGAGTGACAGAAATGTACCAGAGGGTGGAACCCGAACCAGTAGTTCAGCTTTTTTACAGCCTAATTGAAACGCTATATACTGGCGTTTCAACCTCAAACTATATAGTGTGTTAGAAGCCTTAACTACAGACTGAATGTTTCTGTTGTCTCGCTGATTGTGATATTTCCTCTTTCGGTGTGTTTTTTTTGTCCAGTTTGTTGGAGGACTACCTTCAGGCAGTGGAGGGAGTGAAAAAACACCTCGTAGGACACACGGGACCCAGCAAGTTGACCTTTGTTGGAGAGCTGTCTCACAACCGCTTCAACCCTAAGATGGTAGAGATGCTTTTAAATCAGTGAGCATATTGAGGGGCGCCCAGGCTTCTCTGACTGTATAGGAAGCACAGCCTTTTGTGGTCATTGGAAGGAGGAATCCTCGATGAACCAGCAACTTTTTACACATGCAGGGTAGCAAAATGTGTAAATATACCCATAATAGTGGGCAGGAGCAGCTCCCGGGAGCATTATGGGGTTGGTGGTGCCTTGCTCACCATGAATGGTAATGGAGCTGGACGGTGCTAATCACCCTCTGAAAGATTTATTTTCCTGCCACATCTTTAGACTCATTAACAATGTTATTTTGCACACCGCCACTTTCAATCACCAGCAAACAAAGATCGCCATGTTAAATCAATCAGCCTTTGTCGAATCTGCGGCCGTGGTACCTCATGTGCAGTTAGTCATCCTCTTTACCAGTCGGTCCAATCAATTCCAGCTCGTGTCATTATCTGTCATCATTTGTCAGTCTCATCCTTCCTGATTTTATCTCTCGCTCTGTTGATGCTCTATAGGATCACCTGGTATGTTTTCTGCCAGGGACTCTGGCTCTGGGGGCCCACAACGGCCTCCCAGGGGACCACATGGATCTGGCTGTGCAGCTGATGGAGACCTGTCACCAGATGTACAAACAGATGGAGACTGGCCTAAGTCCAGAAATCGCACACTTTAACTTGCAGGCCATTGAGAACCATGATGTTATTGTCAAGGTGAGACTGAGAGCAGGTGTCATTTGGTCATCTTATATCCTTTAAACCCAATTTTTATAAATGTTTGTTCTTGTTTTATTGTGCAAGATGCTTTATAACACAAAGTCTGTGTAAAAGATCTTTTATCTCGTGTGAATGGATGTGAATTTAGCACCGTCCTGAAAGCACACTGCGATTTCAAACGCCTACGATTGTTCTGAGGGGACTGGCCGTTACCTTCCTAACCCTCCTCAGGGTTCATTAACGGCTCGAGGTTTCTCATAGGGTTCAGCTTTGGGCTCTCGCCTCCACTTCTGTCGTCATCAACTTTAAATGCAGGTTTGAAACATTATGAGAGCTCATTCAAATTCTGAGAAAGAAATCCAATGGTGGTGGCTCATAAAAAGCTTTTTTAGTTTATCTCTCATGGCTAATTCAGAGTGAACCAACCACTTTTGAACATCTACCTGATTATGTGTAATTTATACACACATTATTTACAGTCAGGCTTGTCTGTAGACTCTTTCTACTGCAGTTTTTTATAGCTACATACACTCATTTCCTTAGGCTCACCAACATAAGGACAGAAGAAACCTGCACCTTTGCAACCAGAGGACAGAGGAAAGTGCACGGAATGTAATGACATGCTGCAAGTTTTACAAAAAAAATAACTTTTAAGACTAATCTTCAAAGTAAAGTGTGTCAAACTCAAACTGAAGAGGAGAATGACACGAGAAGAGATGACAGCTGATGTCTCGGCCTCCTGTTCTGCTTTTGGAAACTCTGAGAACAAGTCAGGCTGCTCTTTTGGGTCCTCACAAGACTCCAGATGTTCCAGAGGAACGCACTGGTAGCACTCATCGTGTGATGATGAAGCGGACCCTGGCATGGAGCAAACCCTCCTGAAACTGCTGGCTAAGTGAATTTGCTTTCTGATCCAGGACGTACTGAATCTCATTCTTACTCGGGCTCACACTCTTCTCAAAGTTTTTTTTAAATCATTAAGCCAGGATCGAGCCATTTGTTGCCAGTGAGGTTCATCTTTGGAAGTGAACGTGGAAATCTTGGACTTCAGATGTTCAGTCAGTCGGTTTGTTGGTGGGACACACTTGTTAAAGCCGTTAAAGACCTAAAAGAAGTGCCCTGCTCATTTAGATTCTGACTCAGGAGGTGGGTTTTAAAAGGTTTCTGTGGACAGGTGCTGGCTCAGGATGTCATGTTGCCTGATTGACTATGAGCTGACACCCCAATGAGACGGCCTGATCTTTGTCAGCGTTCAGATGGGACCTTCATTAACGGAAGTGGGCACCAAAGTGCTTTTGGGAAGGCTGGTTGGTTAACAAGCTGGCATTCCAGGCAGGATGCGCAGCAGGAACATGCATCCCACCAATTAGATCATTATCTGGCCCAGTGTTTTGTCATATCCGATGTGGATGAGACTCCTAGAGAATGTCTCGGCAGCTTTTTAGCATCAACTTTGTTTAAACTTGGTCTTAGAAAAATGTTTGTTCTGCGTTATTTGTCCCCAGTTATGTTTTCCATGTCCATCAATCTCTTTCATTCTCATCGAGGTTCCATCTCTGGAGGCATATTGCATCAGAGCCACGGTGGAACTGATCAGTTTTTCACAATCGCAGCTTACTGTGACCTCAGAAAACTCATTTTACTGTCACACTGTTCTGCAAAAGTCTTTTTTTGGC
This sequence comes from Leuresthes tenuis, assembly GCF_036924035.1. Lineage (NCBI taxonomy): Eukaryota > Metazoa > Chordata > Actinopteri > Atheriniformes > Atherinopsidae > Leuresthes > Leuresthes tenuis. Next base: position 4,355,943 of record NW_027325373.1, read on the forward strand.
CTCATACTTTTTACAGCGTCTGGATTTAAAAATCAAGTCAGTGTAGATTGGTGAGAGAAATCTTTTATTTCAAACTTTCATGGAATCTGTCTGCTCTTGCCTTGTTTTGTTTTTTTGCCTCGACTGTAGCTCACCGATGCTGCTCTCACGATAACTTGTCTTTAAAATGTCATTTTTCAATCCCTGCGGGAGGATTGGTTATATTAAAGGTCAAAAACTAAAATGCAGATTGTCATCCTCCAGCCTGCAGACAGACACAACCTGCTGAGGCCGGAAACTGTGGAGAGTCTGTTCTACATGTACAGATTCACCAAGGACACCAAGTACAGAGACTGGGGCTGGGACATCCTGCAGAGCTTCAATAAGTACACAAAGGTAAGGACAGCTGTCCGCACACCTGCCTTTTTCTGGAAAACCCACTTTTTCTGGGTTTTTGATGTGTAAAGCTTCTGGTAAATTGGGGGAATCTTAACTCGTGTCGTGATTGATTTACGTTTTTTTTCTGCTTCCCAACGGGGACATTAACTTCTGGACCAAATGTCTCCACTCTTGCAGGTCCCTGATGGTGGCTACACATCCATTAACAACGTCCGTGACCCCGTCAACACGCTGCCCCGGGACAAGATGGAGAGTTTCTTCCTGGGGGAGACGCTGAAGTACTTCTATCTGCTCTTCTCTGATGACATGGAGCTGCTCAGTCTAGACAAGTATGTCTTCAACACAGAGGCCCATCCTCTTCCCATTTGGCCCTCTCCGCCTAAGTGATGTCACAACACGGGAGACGTCTGAAAAAATCAGACCCATAAAGTCTGGTGCCCCTCTGAGCAACCGCTCAGGCTTTGCTGCTGCTTGAGGCAGTGAGACAGATTTGTGCTGTTCAGCTGTACTTTCATATGGGGAGGAGTTTCACTTCATTTGTTCTTATTTGTTGTCATTCTTCAGTTTCTTTTCTCTTTTTTCCTAAGGAAAATGTTTGTGACAGAGCTGGCCTCTAATGTAAAAACTTTGTAAAAATCAGATCAGGCTGGCTGGTACACTTTATTACTGGGGTGGCTGGAACAATTCTTGTATGTTTTTCCCTTTGAGTTTTACTTTATTATGTGAGATAAAAGCCCTGAACCAGTGAAGGTGGTACCGCTAATACTGAACATGCATGTCTTTAATTAAATTAAGACTTGGAACTGAGTGTCGGGACAGTTGCAGCTGGCTGATATGCACTGACTTGAAGACATCTTGTATGTGGTATAAGCTATTGTTCCATGGCCTGTTCTGTTGTTTGTGTACAGTCCATTATAGCATATTTTCCTCCAAATAAGCTATGGTTCTTCAGAAGTTATGTTCGGGAACCTTGATGCAAGTGTACAAGCCCACTTTTCAACCAGTTTAAGCGGAACCATCGTAATTAATTTGCATTTCTATTCAGTAGCAAAACAAGTCTGATTCCCCCCCACCCCCCAAAAAAAGTGAATCTGGCACCTTTCATTCACCGGTTTGAAGTGAACACACTGGGCTGTGTAGTTTCGCCAGAGGTTGGCGCAACGCCCCGTGTGTGCAGTTCATTAGAAGAAGTAGTTGTCCCAACTGGAAAGAACAACAACAGGAGCTGCAGTGGACGTCCCCGAAGGGAAAAAGGAGAGGACTCCTCTTCCAGGATTATTTTCATCTCTGGGATTAAAGAGGTTGGTTGTTCAGCATTTTCTTATCGACATCTTCTCAATGTGAATTAAAAAAACAACAACTGAAACAATGGAAATCAGCTCATATAAACCGAGCCTTTGCTAGCCTTTGAAATATGACCCGCCCACTGAAGTCATCGTGGTTTTCAGTCAGTTTTTGTTGTTTAAAGTTCTCAAAAAGGTTTTAAATCTGGGGCTTGAACCAGAATCTGCTACAGGTTGCTACATGGGGATGTTGCTTTTTAAAAAAAAAAAAAAAAAAAAAAAAAAAAAAAGTTTTTATAGTTCTTTTACGTCACCATTCGAGCAGTCAAAGACCTGCGTCGACTGATAGCAGGTCGTCTACAGACTGATCGTTTAGCAAGCATTAAGTTTACTCACGCAGCAGTGATACAGGAAGCAGGACTAGATTGGGTAACACTGAACATTGGTTCCTTTTTGGGTTTTAAAATGAGATCAGAGATAGTGTTCATTGTTCTTTCTTAAGGAAGAAGTCCTGCAGATGTTTAATTCATGGTTACACAGATAATGAGAGTTTGTTTCAACAATGAATGTAGACATTTTGTCCACAGTTTTATTCCTTTTTTCCTTCTTTCTACACTTTTCTTACATGGGAGCGCTTGTCACTACATAGCATGTAGCATTCACGTGCTCTCGTGTGTGGTTTTGAATATATCCAAACTTAGTTAATGCTGCCGTGCAGTTTTAGTTTAAAAGTCGGTGAATTTGGATGAAAATAAATCGGCTGCTGTAACTGAACCGCTTTCTGTATCAGGGAATATGAAGGATATCGTCTCAAACAGAAAAAGATTGTTTTTTCTCTCTGAAAATTAGCTTTGAACAAGGGTAAATTTGTGATATATTCTAGGATTATTCGGTTAAGTGTTTAATTATGGGTTACCTGCAGCTGTTGGGTGTTATCGAAGCTCTCATTGACAAATCCAGATTATAGGAAGAAGTAGGCATAGCCTTTATTACCATCTTACCATTAACTGCGTTTAGAATGTGAAATCTGTCCAGCACCAAAGCTCAGCATCACAGAAATATACCTGCTGTACCCGCTGTTACTGAACCTCCAGGAATTCCCCGTTTCTCTGGCGTGTTCGCCGTCACGTTGACCAGGGAAAAGAAGACGGCATATGGTGAGCTGCTTTAGCACTGCTTTGTACACGCCTGGTAGCATGTGTCCTGCACCTATTTCCACTAATTCTGTTGTATCTTAACTCAAAGCAATCCACTGAATTACTAAATGTTATATTTGATTAACAAACGAGCAACGAGACCTGCTGGGTTCAGTAAGCCAACAGTCGGCACTTGTTGCCGGTTCTGGAGGTTGCTCAGATGTGTCTGTTTTCTTTCGACCAATGGTTCACACACTGCCTTATCCCTGTGAAATGGAGGGGACGGGTTACGTTTTACAGCTAAATGGGACGGAGGGTTTGGAATTGGAATTTGATTGGTTGCTGTGTAGCTGCCCCAAACTCGCTGTTGATCTTAAGCAAAGTAAGAGGGCTGTTTTTTCCCATCAGTCAGTTAATCTGATGTGTTACTGGTGCTGCTTCAACCATGTTTCACTCAAACTCTGTCACCCTGCTGAATATAAATCCAGAAAGTCGAGCACACATTGAAACCATCTCTTGTTTTAATGACTTCGTCCCAGCCGAAGGCCAAACTGACCCCCATCATTGAACTTGCTCCACATTTGCCAGTGCTGTGCCTACGTAGATGTAGATGGTGCAAAGGTGGTTTGGATCTGTTCCCTGTTTTCTAATGCATCAGTGATGTTTCTACTCGTGCTCTAAGTGACGAAACAAAGAGTGTAAATATTTCATGGAATTGTTTCCAGCTGAATACTGAGCCCTTTGTGGTAATGTTCCGTGCCACCCTGTAAAGAAACATGCAGTAGTGTGAAGCTGCTCGTTGCGCTCACTGTTTGTTTGTTGTTGTTTTTATTTTTATTGTTTTTCACCGTGTGACTACCAAAGCCATACAGTTTAGCAATCCATCCAGCAGTTGTAGAGATTTAAGTCTGCAGCCATTCACAGTGCCTTGCTGCACGCATGGAGAAAACTTCCCGGTTTATTTTCTATATCTCTCCCATCTAACGGCTTTGCTGGAGTTCAATCCTGCTGTTCTGAAGACTCATTTATTTATTTATTTATTCTTTGCAACGTAACCGTCAGTTTTTTCCCATGCACATCTTTTCTTAAACCTTTTTTCAATTCCAGGTGCATAAGAAATAAGCCAGAATTAGACATGTATTACTAAGCTGCCTAAGAATATGAAAATGATTTAATGCATGCATTTGATATGTCCTCTATTAACTCTGACTGATAATGGGACTGTGTTAAGACCAGGCTCGACTGTAAAGGAGGAGTTGGGGCTTGTCAAGACAAGTCAAGAAGTGAGACTTTCACAGGACAATCAGTCTGGGTACTTTTATCCAAATTAATTATAATAACAGCTCAATAAGTCCTCTAATCGCTAAGACCAACGCTGCAAGCTTCAGGAGAGAAATACGACTGATATGAGCGTCTCCACATCAGAGCACACGTCATTCATCCAAGAAGCCACGAAGTCCAACAAATGGTCCACATGCATCGCCTTGAACGATTGAGCCTCCTCCGACTTTAGATTGAGACCAACATATGACAACTTTTATTTGCTACGTACCGTTATTGTCACGACAACACTTTTCCTGTTTGCCTTTAGATACGAACGTTACTTGGTTAGGAGTCGAAAATGATCATAGTTTGGACTAAAATACATTCTTTTTACAATGCAACCATCACTTTCATGAACGGCAATTTGTTGGTTTCCTTGGAACTATAGAAACGCGACATGTTATAACAAAACTTTACCACGTTGTGATTGGCTTTAGGCAGTAGTTTGATCATTTGGTTTAGGTTAGAGATGAAAAACTACCGAGTCAGGGCTAGAAAACAATCATGAATAGGTCTAAGATAAGCGTGACCGTCACCTTCATGGATGCCAATTTTACACTTGACATGCAGTTGCTCACACAACCACGAGAAGTCGCATATCCTTCAAATGTAATTATGGGTCATACTCGCCTGCATAAAAGTACGAATCATTGAAACGTTTTGGGGAGGATAAATATATATTTTTTTTATTTTTTTTTTGGGGGGCAGTTCCATTAAAAATCTGCAAAATAAAGTCAGAAGGAGGGAGATGATTTGAAATGGCAGTGGAGATCCCCTCTGTTTCTCATCATCACATTGTGGGTTTTAGTCAATTTAACTGTGGTTTGATATTATTCTTGATTTAATCACGCCACAGTTAAACCAGCCAGCAGCCTTCTACACCTCAAAAGATTGAGCTCAGATGATTCTATATTTTCTAACTGAAATAGTCAAACCACCTTATCTGTGCCATTCAGTCTTTTTCAAACTTATTTATTTATTTTCCGTTTCTTCCTGATAGGACTCAAACACGGCAGATTTATTCGGGACTATTCTGGGCTTAAGCCACAGTTGCTGCTCGGAATGATGCAGCGTGTGCGTGTGGTCACGCCGTTCACTGCACCAGTGCGGCACGCTGATGGGTTTTTAATGGTTTTTGGATAGCTGTCGGGCTCATTTGGCACACATAAGATATCAGGCCTTGGATACACAGACTCAGCTCTCACGTTCAAATTTTAAGCATCTATTGCTCAAGGAGTGTTACAGACATTCCAAGATTGGTTATCTAGTTGATCTAAAATGAATTTGTGGGATCTGTACAATCTGGGGGCCACAGATATTCTAATCTCTAATCTGGCATAAAGAATAGGAGTGAAAAAAATATAAAGTGATATATATATATATATATATATGAATGAAGCTTCAATGCACACTTTTATTTCTTTGCTGGAAGAAAAGCTCAAGTTTATGGATCATTTGAATTTAATAGGAGTTGAATGGTACAGTCATCAAAACATTCATGTATGAAATGGAAGGTGATATAACAGTTGTTCTTGTAATGCACCATGAATGCAATCGGCACCAGTTTAAGAGTCTTAACCTTGTTGTAAACAAAAGGTTTCATGAAGGATTACAGAACAGTCGACGCTGAGAGCTGTTTCCATCATAACTAAACCATTTCTCCTTCCCTGTTCTCCGTTTGTACATTTTATAAAGTACAATAAAAACTTTTAAATTGAATTAGTTTGAACCTTTTACAGCCGCAAGTTCAAAGGAATGTATTTCAGTATTCTCACTGAGCAACTTCATTGTATTTAGAAAATGGAAATGGATTCAAAACAAACAGTTTGGGTCAAATCCAGCAGCCCTGAGAGGCAAGCAAAGAAAATAAAAGGTCATCTGACCAAATTAACTTTTTCTCCTTCATAACGTCAGAGCAGGTGGAACTTTGATATGTATAAATTTGAAATGGCTCAATTTTTTTTTTTTTAATGGTTTATTTTTGTAACACTTCAGATTTTAAATGATTTAGACTTTATTGTTATGTAGATATATGTAAATGCACAAAATTACTCCTCCGCATTCAACCCATCCAGGTTGGCACCTGCTGGACACACACACACACACACACACACACACACACACTCATGGAGACAGATGCCATATACACTGGAGCGGTGGGCAGACACTCACAGCGCATGGGGAGCATGGGGTGCCTTGCTCAAGGGCACCTCAGCCACAGCAAGGAAGTGGACTGCCACCCCTCCAGCTGTCGGTTTGCCAATCGAATCGAACCGGACGACCCACTCTAGCCTCTGCCCTTGAGTGACATCTGGCAGACTTTAGTGTACAATCAAAGGTTGGACCCAGGGAACCATTATACTGTGATCTAAGCAGAATCCAAAAAATTAGTCTTACATGTACTCTGAACAAAAGTCACATACACTGTGTAGGCTCAAAATGAGGGAAAAAACACATTTTTTATTGAAAAGTTTATAGAATATATAGAATATTACTTGATATTCTACAATCGGCAGATAAACTTGCAACGGATAAGGGTGTCAGGATTGGGTATAAAAAAAAAAGAAGCATGCAAGGATGGGTTGTGACTTGCAACTTTGTGCCATATTTCAGTCAGAGAATCGTCAGGAGGTTCCAAAAAACATGTCTTTCACAACACTATATTGTAAAGAACTTTGGTCTTTCAGTAGCTATAAGCCATAATGTTGGACCTGACACGCGTTCCTCTGGAAAACAGCAACAATCAGGATCCTCGGTGTTCGACTGCGTCGTTGATGTCAAATATTAGATTTGTATATAATTTGTAGGTAATGAAGATCAGTCCTTTGTATTTTTTGTTCATATTTTCTAAATACAATGAAGCTGTTCATACCAACACATATTTCTCTGGCTTTTTTCCCTGATTAAACAAAGGATAAAACAAACTAGCAGAAGAAAAATTAGTTTTTGCTGCATTTTAGACTTTTTACTTCTGTTCCTTTTCTTTTAAATTTTTTTGAATGGTCCATATTTAAGTGGGCTCAAGTCTTTGATGTGCAGCTTACTGCTGTCATTAAAATGTAAATTTAAAGTGACCTTCATAAATAATTTAATCAGTTCTTTTAAGATTTTACATGTTAAGATTAAATATGAAAATAAAATACATTTTAAATGTTCTTTTCAATGACGATTAAGAAATATAATAATCTGACATTTGATAAATGGTGCCCTGATTGTCTTGACATGAAGTAGAAATTCACTAAAGTCAGAATCTCATACAGATAAATTATCTCTATTTTAAACCTTTTATCATTGGCAAATTTAAAAAAAAAAGTTTTAAATAAAAACATTTAGGTATATGTTATTTTTTGTCGATTGTAACAAAAGAAATATCAGAAGTGACTCATTTAGGTGCTCTATTGTATTTAATTTTTCATTTTCTGATCCGTCTAAACGTTCTTTTCTCGTGTGTGTGTATATATATATATTGTGGGGTGGGTTAACGGAGCGCGGTGTTTGTAAAACGGTTACCCTGTGTTCACCGATGGGCCAAACTTTCCTCTTGTGATGATCGTTATTGAATACAAGCCATATCATAATGACAGCTGTCGCTTTGCATGAGCCGTGGCCGATAAGATGTCAGTTTATGTTCTTAGTTTCCTGCCTGCAGAGGCTCCTGCTTCACTGACGCTGACTCTGTGTCAGGGACCAAAGACGTGGGTCGATACTGTTTTTTCTGCTTCACTCCAGTTTAGCCATGCAAGGAAAAACCTTTGATACAGCTGTTACCTCTCTGCGCGGCAACAAGGCAGTGTTAGCAGGCACACTGGTAGCTCATCGTTTTGGAACTTATTGATAATAGTTTTTTTTGTTTTATTTTTAAAGATTTTTTTTTGTTTGTTTTGTATCATTTGCATAACTTCTTTTTTCCTGCCATTTATCAAACCCGCATTCACTGTACAGATTACTTATTCTGCACTTTGTAACTCAGATTGTGGCTTATTGTAAGATTCTCTGAAATCTGATTCCTTTTGTGTCCACCGACTTTTTAAAATAAAACTTTTCAGTGAAGTTGTCGTGTTTCATCTTCTATAATCATTCATGCCATTTATCCTGAATAGTTAAAGGGAAACTATGTTACATATTTATCTCCTGGTTGTATCTTTGTGCCTCACATGGTTCTTCACTGTTAATTCTGCCCGTGCCGTAATAGTTTGAACATGCTGATAATGGTACATGCCTCCCCATGATGTAAAAACAAAAACTGGATGGATGGAAATAAGAAGATAGTTTTGGGAAGTCACAAAAATAGTCAGAAAACATTTTCCTGGAAGAATTAGCTCTTAGTTACTAAGTTAGCAGGTAATGAATGTGTTTTGGAAGAATATGCAAAGCGGCCATATACTGCAACTCCAGCAAGCTTCAGTGGTACAACACCAGGGGGCAGAAGAAACCATCCATCACTGTCTCCAGTTCACCAGGAGCGCTTCCTAATGATGGTAATGAGAGCCAAGGCTTGGAGTTTCTCATTAAAGCAGAAAGCAGCGTCTACCAGGAAATGTTTTTCATCTTTAAGTAGCATGAGTCTCCCTGTCTGCACACACGACGCCATCATTGCAGGTACACTTAGCAACAGAAAAACAAGACGCCTGCAGCAAGGCACCTCATATCCAAATGCATTTGGCTTTTGCTTAGAATTTTCCCTTATTTCATAACTTACATGTTCTCTATTTTTTATTTCTTTATTCATATGAGAGAGCTGCAGAGCTACAGTTATATTCACAAAGTAAAGCGCTAAAAGATAACAGGTTTCAGTCTAAATCATCAAACTAGGTCACGAACAAAGAAATATTGATACACAAAAGATTCACTTTTATTCTGTTGGAGGTTGTGTTGAAATCCTGTGCAGCGTCCTTCGAACAAAAATGACAGGAAGCTTCGCTTCCTTTGCTTTCTATTTTTAGACATCAGCACAACAAACAAATCAGAACTCAGGGCCCTAAACATCAAATTGGGATTTATCCTATCAAAGTATCTGTTAATTTAAGGTTAAATATGAAGAGCTCTGCATTCGATGCTGTAGAGAACATGTATGAAGTGTGGAGATAAATGCTTTTTTTTTTTAGTTCATTAATGTTGATATGTAAAGATTATGAAAATAAAATGATATATTTTCTCTTATGTTCCAAATTCAGAACAGGTTGCAGTGCAAATCCATCTCTGCTTGTCTAACCCTCATACAGTTTAAAGGTTTATCTTATAGAAAGTGACTATTCCAACGCTCGACAGTCAAGTTTTTTCCAACATTACAGATTGCTGTGATAAATGTCATGCCTCTAATTGTTATCTTTCTCACGTTTTATTGTTGTCCCCTAGTTTACAGTTTTTGGCAGAGGTACTGTAATACTGTAAAAAAATGCATTATATAAATCCCCCTCTCCCCCCTACATAGACATATATGGTCTACCACAAGAATACAAACGGCTCCCTGTCAATCAGCTGAAGGTTTTATCATTTACCTCACAAGCAGCAAGGCGGCATTTAATCTTTCTCTGGAAATCAAGAAGTTTTCCTTCTGACAGCCAATGGCTCCGTGATGTAATGTCTCTTCTCAAGCCTGGAAAGATAAATCATTCATTCCGAGGTAACTCTTATCTTTTTGTATTGATATGTAAATATTAGCAGTCCCATCAGTTCTTCACGTTCATTTGTGAGTGTTTTATTATTCCACCCACACTACATTGTATTTCCTCCAGCCAGGATTTTGGCCTTCACAATTGATAGTCAAGACATCTTGGTCCAGATGATCTTGTGGTAATAATCTAAGGGCTGTATATACAGTCGGAGACACATCTGATCAGTCAGATAAGGTATGCTTTGGTGCGGAATTTTACATACTAAACTGTTGGTAAAACTCTTGCGAAGAAGTTGTTTGAAGCTTTTTCTATTGCTGTCCTCTTGTGGCGTCACTTAAAAGTAGGGCTGGGCGATATGGAAAAAAGTCACATCACGATATTTTTTTATATCAGTTGATATCGATATATAGCGGGTTCATAACTTTTAAAATCCACTTGAACCCCTTATTTCCCACTGTGCTTATTGGTAGCGTGTCTTTTACAACACAATAAGCTAATGCAACTGTAATATCAGGTGTCTCTTAGATTCTTTGTCATACGGCGCTGGATGAAGCAGACTCTATGGTCTTCTGTTGCTGCTGCACAGGCCTTGTTATTGGGGGAAGATGTGAAGATGTGAAGATGGGGGAAGAAGCCACGTGATTGGTTCAGTGCAACTCTCGTGTCATTGGCTATTCAAATTGTCTGTCAAAAGATGGACGAATGTAATCTATTGAAAAGTATATCGACCATGTTTCATATCTCTATCGAGGAAAAGTTATTCCTCGATAGCTATCGTTATAGTTTCATCGCCCAGCCCTACTTAAAAGGTATCACTGAAGTGAGCATAGAAAACTAAACCTCTGTAGCTGCTAATTATCTTTGCTCTCTTAGTTGAAGTTTACGACATAATACACCTGAATCTACTCCCACATCTCTACTGCACAGTGGTTTCCAGACTTAGCAGAGAAAGAGGAATCCATCACGAGAAGATCAACAATCTCTTTGATTCTGCTACATCTATACAGATTTTTTTCTTCTTCAGAGTCAAAATCATGCTAAACCAACAGCTTCCCCTTATAATGGCCTTTTTGGTAGGTTTTATTGTTGTATGATGTGAAAACTGCTGTTGAAGCTTTGATTCAGGGTCACACTTGTTAAAAAATGGTGATGAGGAATATTCTCACCATGAGAAATTTTATCAGCAGCTCAAAACATTGTTGGGTTGCATGAAATCAATCAATCTACTCATCAATATAACTTCCGATTCTGACCAATCAGAACACAGCCACGCGAAATCCCTTTGCACTGATTTCTTTGCAGCAGAAACCTGGGAAGGATTTCCTGTTACAGCCAAATGGCTAAGCAAATATCTGCATCTAGCATCTGAATTCCTCTCTGCACACATATTCTTACTTTGTGTTTCTTTGTTCTACATTGCTGACATGAGTGATCATGTCTGGCAGCACAGTGGTAGTTGGTTGTTCGGCTGAGGCATAAAGATGCATCTCTTTTCCAAAAGAATATGAGGATTAACTTCCTGGAAACAAACTGTTGCCTGGGGGGATGTTTAGAGGGATTTTTACCAACATTTTACGGACAAATAGATTTTTTTTCAGAAAAAGAAACCAATCTGGACATTTACTGCCAGTTTAATTTGATTTCACAGAAATGTGTGAAACAAACTTAGCCTCTTTAACAGCATTACACGGTGGTGATATGTAATGTCTTCACATTGCGTGCCACCACCAGGAACAATGCTAATGGGAAGTCAGTGAGTGGCTTTGTGCACTCAAATTCGCTCAAATGGCATAGCATGAAGACAAAAAATGGCTACTTTCTGGGTCAGGAGTGCATCGTGGTGAAACTTCCAAGATACAAAACCTTCAACTAAGACACCTTGATCAGAATCCCAAGTGGCAGCACTGTTCCATTGCCCAACATCTACTTGTTTTAGAGGCTTTTTTGAGTTGTTTTAGATTGCGAAAAATGTTTTTTTTCTGCCCCGTAGTGAGTGGCTTTTGGCTTTAGCTACACACTTTAGAACACTCTGCCTGCTGCCTACTGGAACTGATTATCATTACAGTAAAACCCAGAAAGAATACCAGTACTTACCAGCATAGGAAGCTGTTTCTTTCCCAAACAAAAGTTAGGACTAATCAGCTTTCTATGCTGGTTGCAAAGCAAACAGATTCTCTCAAGCTGGATTCTCTCGTGTTTGTGATTTAGCAAATCTCACGAATGTCCAGCTGCTTCTTGAGGTAGTAAAAGTGTACTCCAGGGAGGCTGAGTCCAATGTGACATCATGGTTCGGAGTGGTGTCAGCTACAAAAGCTCATATATTATTTCAGCTTTAAGGAACAAATGATGGGTTTGATGAAACTCACTGAATGCAAACATGTTTGTTGGTTGAGAAGAATACTTCACAGGGAGCCTTAGTCAGAACAATTCCTTTAAAGAGAGGCATAAAGTTTCCAAATATGTAATGCATTCCTTTTCCACAAAGTCTGAAGCTTCTAAATATAAAAGAATAAGCTCCTGGTCGAGTTCAGTCTTCGACATGGATAAGTCACATAGTAAAAAAAACCGAATAGTTAAGTTACAGTTAGTTTGATTGTTTTTTGTTTCTGGTGTAACTGAGACTGTGGGTTTGGTCCTATGCTCTGGAGGCTGTGTATAAAGTTGATTATCCTTCCTCTGCCTCTACATGTCTTCAGGTCTCTCCTTCACCTCAGTGTTGGATGATCCATGGGTGGTGCAGCCTCACATAGCGGTGTGACTGCTCTGATCACTGAGAACTGGAGTCATCTGAGCTGCCAGGTACTTTGGCACCAGGGCTGTGCTGCGAGCTATCATCTATCAGAAATATGCCAACCGCAAGCCTGTGGTCTCCCAGAAGAGAAATAAAACAAGGCGGGTGGGGAGGTGACGGAAGGCAGGAGAAGGGGATGAAAACAGCTCCAGTTGATGTCTGCCAAAATCCTCTTATTTATTATAAAATCAGTTTCCCAAAGTTTCCTCATGCCTCAGAGAAACAAGACCCAGGCCAGGATATTGTATTAGAATATAATTTTGTACACTATGTTAATGTGAGCTTAACTGCAATCATGTAAACCTTCCAAAAATAGGAGCTAGTCTTCTTTTTTATCATGCTAAATAAATTGAATTCATCCAGGAAATGTTTTTTATTGTGATAAAAATGTGTGATTTAAGTCGGTAGAAAGAAAACAAGAATATAATTTAAAATGACCAAGTAACTCTCGTCAGACTCAGTTCATTACTCTCCCTTCCACAGGGATATATCATGTGCTAGAATCTGTTTTATTTCAGGTTTTTATTCCTTAATGAAGTCATCCATTGATCAAATGGAACAATGTGCTGCTGAACTTTAAGCTGACTGCATGATTAAAACGGGGCCCCTGACTCTGGCTTTGTGATGCACACTGCAGGCTATTTCTGGTCATGAATGGTGCTGCAGAGCTCGAGCTGCCAGGATTTTGTTTGTTGAGATTGGCTTTTTCTGCACAACAGCAGCGTTAGGGGGAACCAGCAGTTATCCGAATGTGCAGATTTTCCAGCATACGCTCAACTCTGCTCTGCTCTGACTGATGATGATGGATGCACATTTTATCTTTGCTGATTATCTAACCATTAAACCATGGGCCTGCATGTTGCCTGTGTGGGTGTGTGTGCACTTTTTATTCTTTGTGCAAATCGTGTGGAGTTGTGTCCTCAGTCAATCCACAGAGCAGCTGTGATCAGTCGTTTGATTAGATAATCACGATGGAGCGCAGCAGAGTATTTTTAAATGTGGATCTGTGATGTTGAGTAGGTTAGCAGGAAGAAAAGGGTACCACCACAACCTTAAGGTTTGATTATCAGGATAACCTCAACACAAATGAATGGCTTTATTAATGCACACGAAGTTAGGCATCAGAAGACATCTGTGGCTCTTTTAAAAATGACTTCTGTGAAATCCCCAGTATCTTTGATGATGCTCCAAACAGCTTTAAATCCTGCAGTAATTAGAATGGCTAATTAGGTACATTACACACACAAAAAAAGACTGTTATGCCAAATCTATTTATTAAAGCGTCTTTGGTTTTATGTTTTTCTGAGTCCAACACGGGTCCTTTGTAGTTGGGGTAGAGATCAGTTTCAAACTGCCACTCACCTCATTAAGAAAGCAAAGTTTCTTTGTACAGCTTTACGGTCTTTGGTCTCTTTAAACCCCATGAAAGCTTCTCCACAGGGGGGGGATACCCATAAAGTAAATTGGATAGACCTGACAGCAAATTTACAAAAATGCTCCCGTTCCTATCTTCTAGATCCAATCATACAACTTGTTAAAAATATCATTAAAAACAACATGTGTATCTATATATTTACCAATTCAGATCAAGAAGGCATTTTGTTTTAAAATCTGTCATGAGGGTGTTACGACTTGTTTTTTTTGGTAATATTATGCAAATTACAGGGTGCAGGTGCCAAGCTCCGATTGGCTAACACTTCAGTCCGTAGAGGATTGGCTACGGGGAGTGGACTTCTTAAGAAAGACCTGGGATGATGACAGCAGGTGGAGTTTTCTCCTGTTTCCTTAGTCCAGGAAGGTAAGTGGTAAGCTTTGTTTAGGTCAGCTTCCCTGTTGTTTTGGTCTTGGCCCATCCTGAAGCCTATTAGTTCTATCTCCAAGTTGACATTACATTTCTTGTGCTTTGGTTACCCCTAAATGGGGCATAACAAGGGCCTTGTCATATTTTACTCTTCCTTCCTTTAGAAAGATTTGATACATGAACATTTCTGGGCTTGTGCTTTTGAGAATAATATGTCTACAAAAAAATTGATTCAAGAGCAGAATGTATACACTTGTGCCAATAGTTGTTTGAGAAAAAATAATTACTTGGCTGTATTGATGCGAAGCCCCGTCTCTAATGTCACAGTTAAATGAAGTGAGCGCAAGGAAAACAACACCTGCACACACTTCCCTCTGTTGTTCAAACACACTTTAATCAAAACGACAGCTTCTTAGCGTTCAGTCTGCGTTTAGACTGTCAAAGACGTCATCGGCGAGCTCATTCATAGAGCTGGCAGGTTATTGATCCTCCTGTCTGCTGGACCATAAGACTTTAGAGCTGATCAGTGGGGAAAATGTGTTGTTGCGTGATTCGATGGGGATCAAATATTGTGTATGTTTTCAGACACTGAGGCTCTCTTCCCTGCAGTCACAGACTGATCTCCTGTTGCCTCACACATACAGGCGAGGGTGCAAGCTTATTTCAGTGGTGCCCCCAAGTTTGTGAACCATTAAGATTGTTTTCCATATTTATGCATGAATAGGACCACAACATACAATTCTCACTATAAAAGTACACCAAGAGGCTCAGATTAAACTAATTAAGACATGTACAAAATACTTTTTCATTTACTTCAATATTACCGTACATACATGTCAGTACATCGACCAGTTAGCCATAACATTAAAACCAGTGACAGATGACGTGAAAATGCAGTTCTGCAGGGAAGGCTACTTAAACCTTTGACAAAATTATCATGAAATGACCAAACATGTGGGTTTGGAGTCAGAAATGTGGCACCTTGGTTCTACAAGATATCTACATAACGCCAAAGGATAAAACATGTAACCATGACCAAAACCAGAAATAAATTAGTAAAATTCCTACTTTTAATTTATTATTAATTGACTAAACATTTATTTGCCCTCACTCTTGTTGGTCTCCCCCAGCTCCTGACACAACTCAGTCTCCTGATGGAATGTGTAACAGCTACAGTGGTCCACAGTACAAAATGCCTAAAGGAAGAAACAAGAAACGGTCTAAAATTTGTTTGATTTAATTTATTTGTTCAGAAGACACTAGATACCTGCTGCATGGTGATCTTCTTGACTTACCCCGTCATGCTACATGGCAATGTGCATGTTACACAGGAGGAGTGGTGGATGATGTTACTCTCATGCAAGAGATTGCTAGCTGGAGACTGAACTTGTATAGTATTTTCCACAGTCCTGTCACTCTTCTGCTCCCCCTTAGGGTTAGTGTGAGAGTTAAAATGACATGGTTTTAGTGAGAGGCGTACACATTGTTGCGTATCTAAATATTCTTGGCATGGGAAGCTGCCCAGTACAAAACAGCAGTCTGGTGACACATCTCAAAACTTTCACTCATGGATTGTGACAATGCTGACCTATTTTTTGGTGCTGCAAATGGAAACAAAGTTGATGCAAAACAGTCGTTCGCCAGAAAACTAAAAGGATAAGCCAAAAGGCTTTTTGCGCTCACCCTGATGAATGCTCTCTCTCAGATTAGTCACAGGTGTTTGACCAATTCTTACCTTAAAAATATCTATTAGCTCAGCTTTGAGCATAACAGACATCTGTTTCAGATTCATATATACATTCATCTACCGCTTGATGAAAACTGATGACTGTTTGAAGCGTTTAATCATGAGCAGCTAAGCCTATTAAACCAAGTATTTAAGCCTTATTAAGCCTTTAGAATGATTACACTTAATCATGGAATTTAATTAGGAGTAGGTAAACTACTTTATTTTAGGAAATTATTCTCTGGGGCAAAATGTCCTGATCCCACTGATCAAGCTAAAGGGAACTGCCAGCTCTCTCTGTTTCATGGTAACACGCACATCATCTTCAAATCAGTGCTGCAGCTCACAGCGGTCACCTCTTGATTAAGACATTAATTGTCCAGCCGCCATGCCAGAATTTGGCTTTGTCCATCACTAGGATTGCAGTGAGTATGTGGAAATTAAAACCCACGACGAGAACCACGATAATTAGTATTTTGGGAGTGTTCCAGAAGAACTCATTGTCTTCTTTCATTTTGCCCGTGTCAGTTTGCCTTGTCCTTGCTTGCCATCATTAATGTAAGAAGCTCTCTGTCTTTCCACTGTTCTGTCTGTTGTGCAGCTTGTCTTTGTCCATTATAATACAGTTTGTCTTGGCACTGTTTCCCATTGCTGAACTATTTTAATTATTTTAAACATACTCATAATCTTGTTAAGATACTTCTAATTACACGTGTCGTATCAGATTTCTTCTTTACACTCAGAGGCAGCAGAAACAAAATTATCATTCATCTGATTTGTAGTTGAATGTCCATTCCAACATTCACTTACTTCTTAGTCTCCTTGTACTGACATGTCTTATGTCTTGGAGAAATTCCATTTGCTTTAGCTGCTAAATGCACTTTTTTCACCAGCTAACTTCTTGTTTCCTGCTGTTATGGGCTGATCATTCACGGTAGAGTTTTTTTTACTGAGAATAGCTGCCTCCAACACACTCTGAGCAGACTGAGAGTGAGTGAAAACACAGAAGTAGCCGGACAGAAAAACGAGACTGTACCTTCAGTAATAGCCCATGATTAATATCAAGTTGTACACAACCAGTGTGAGAGCGCATGGTTGCTTGTCTCCTTTCTTTCTGTGTGGTCCTGTGAGTAACTGGCAACCCATCCAGGGTGTACCCTGCTATTCACCCAGTGGCATCTAGGATAGGCTCCAGCCCCCCGAGCTACCCTCCAGCATCTCTGACATGGATTACGTAAGAAAATGGACGGATGGATGGATGATATGCTGCCTCTAGTGGTCTTGAGAGCAGCTGCATGTGAAATGTGAAAAATGGCATCCATTAAGGCAGGGATGTCAAACTCCGGTCCTCAAGGGCCGCTGTCCTGCAGGTTTTAGATGTTTCACTGCTTCAACGCACCTGATTCAGATCAATGCATCATTAGCAGACTTGTGCAGAACTTAACAATCTTTCGAAGAGATCCATTTAATCTGAATCAGGTGTGTTGAAGCAGGGAAACATCTAAAACCTGCAGGACAGCGGCCCTCGAGGACCGGACTTTGACATATGTGCATTAAGGTAATACTGGTTTAGGATTTTAGTCCTAACCACCATGTTATTTAACGCTAACCAAGGAGCTTTGATTTTTTAAAATCTATTTTATCATCCATTTTTAATCTATTGTCTAAACCCAACTCTTACTACTGTTTACCTTGTGCTGCCAGTATGAACAGAAGCCACCCATACATTTCATATTTAATGGTGTCAACTGATTAGTTATTTGGCTGTTTTGATTGAACTTGGAGAGAAAACTGAGGCTCAGCATGTAGCTGAAGAAAGCTTTTACAAATTTTCTTTGAGTTATTTCATATATTGTAACAGGAATGGATGTAGACGTTTGAAAATGACATTTTACAGGTGTTTCACAGGTGTTTTGGGGGTTGTTCTAATCCTTTAAATACTGAATATGCCGCTGTGATCACAGTCAACATTTACAAACTTCAAAGGTTTGAACAAATCCGGTGGGATTGTGAGTGTTCCAACACATCAGTTAGAACCAGATGAGACTACGCTTGATGCAGACAAAAGGATTTTTACCTCAAACCCCAAATTGTCTATTTTTCAAGTGCTTAGAATTACAGCAATTGCACAGTCAATACCTGTTATTCTTTGTTGCTTTGAAAACTGTAATCCAAAACATTTTGATTATTGTAAACGGCAGCATGTCATTTCAAGTGGACTGTATTACTGGCAAGAGGCAATTTGCAACCACGCTGGGTGTACAGTCATTTCACTGTACAGAGGGCTCTTTTTGGTGTTATTACTGTTATTAGCAGATACTTCTGAAGCAAAGCTCCTCTTCGGTATCGATCACTCATCACACAGCTTTTTATCACTTGTTGTGTTATTCTCTCACAAAAAAACACTTACATGCTGTAGTTTTATGGATGAGCATCCACACCTGACGGATGAACATTTCACCCATAAACAGGACCAAACCATTAAAGGTATGCTGGACAGCCTGCACTCCTCTGGGGCGACCGCACATGTTTATGGAATCTGGCTGCAGGAATTCTCTTTCCCATCAGACCATTACTGAGGTTTGCAAGACATTCTGGGTAATAGGGCCCAGCTTGCGGTTTGGTGCTCCATTTAATTCTTTCGAGGCTGTATGACTTTGAGATAAGGCTCTAACTCAAAGTAAGTTAATATCTTGCAAACTATGACCCACGTCAGAAACAATTATAACAGATTACAATAA
Organism: Leuresthes tenuis; assembly: GCF_036924035.1. NCBI lineage: Eukaryota > Metazoa > Chordata > Actinopteri > Atheriniformes > Atherinopsidae > Leuresthes > Leuresthes tenuis. Next base: position 4,374,737 of record NW_027325373.1, read on the forward strand.
AAAATGCAAGCCTACATATTAAACAATGTTGCCATAAACGGAAATGTCACCATTCCAGAGGTTATTTGAAGTTAGAGGATTGATTGAGTGAATGAAATTATATATTGATAAACCTTGCATGCACTTATCAGACACTTTTCCTTCTTTCTTGCCTGGGTTGCTGCTCGCTGACAGTTCTGCTGAGTTACTTTCAGTGCTGACTTTATCTATCTATCTATCTATCTATCTATCTATCTATCTATCTATCTATCTATCTATCTATCTATCTATCTATCTATCTATCTATCTATCTATCTATCTATCTATCTATCTATCTATCTATCTATCTATCTATCTATCTATCTATCTATCTATCTATCTATCTATCTATCTATCTTATCTATCTATCTTATCTATCTTATCTATCTATTTATTTATTTATTTATTTTCAAACAATGAACTGTTGGCTGAAGAAAGTAAGCGGAACGACCTTTAATGCCTGTTTAAACAGCTACTGGCAGTTTATACGAGCTCTGCTTTTTAAAACACAAGCCAAAGGACAAGTGTTAAGCGCACACGCGCCACAACAAAAGGCAGCTCACCATAATTAGTCACTTAGCCCGACGTGTTTTTGCAACACGCGCCCGCTATACGTTAAAAGCAAGGTATTGGCTGCACGGGATTGCGTCATTTCCGGACAGGGGACGGTCACAGGAGAGCCGACGCTTCTCACTAGATGTAGTAGAGTCTGCGGAGGTGGTAACACCGAGCCAACAAGAAAAGCACCGAACAAACGCTTCTTCCAACAGCTGGATATATACAATTTTGCGAGTTTGACTTCATTTGCAAGTCAAATGCGAACGGAGCGGGATATTATGAACTCTTCGGAACGCAGGAACGGAGCACAAAAATAACTTTTATAAAAATGTTTTACCCCCTTTTCAGCGTCGAGGAAGTGTTTAGTTTTTCTGGTTTAAGTGTTTCCAAACCAGCGGAGGAAATGCGCGGAGCTCATTTTTAGGTCTGGTGTTGTGTGCTGTTTCCCTGGAGCGGAGCTGCGAAGCGGACACCACAGAAGCGGCAGCTCGGCAGCCACCTGACGTCCTGGAAAATAAGACGGCAGCTAATGACACGCAGGCTGAGAGCCTTACGTGGCGCATTAAGCTCTCAGACGAAGCCGGGCCAGTTTTACACGAGGCTGTAGCGTGTCCAATGTTGACGCACCGTCTCGCACGTTGAAGTTACTGTCTGTGAAATAACTTGTGGTAACTACAAATTCATTTGTGCTCGGTCAACGATTGAAATAGTAGGACTTATTTTGCTGTTGATTAATCTATATATATGTAAGTCCAGCTAATTTAGGGTAACAGTACTTCTGTCAGAGCCAGATATCATGGGTGTAACAGGAGTTCAAGTCCCCGAGCGGTCGTGATGCCAAGTCCCGGTGTGATCCAGCGCCACCAGCCCGTAATGCGTGCTCTGTAACCCGTTGCAGTGTGGCGCGTGTCCCGGTCACACCACCAGGATGAGCAACACCGACCTGGAGCGCATGTCGCTCAGCTCCTCGGCCAACTCGGTGGCTTCCAGCGCGCGGACACTCTCGGCCAACGTGAGGAAGCTCCATAACGCGCTCAACCTCCTGCTCAACGACTTCGAAAGGGAACAGTTCATCCACTGCCTCAACGTCTACCACTCCAAACGCAACGTGTATGACCTGGTGCAGACCCTCAACGTCATCCTCAACGCGCCCAGCAAGCGGCAACTTTTGCCCATGCTGAGGCTGGTTATCCCTCGCTCTGACCAGCTCCTCTTCGAGCAGTACACTTCGGAGGGTCTTTATTTAAAGTCGGATTTAGTTGCAAACAACGGCAACGCTGAGCCGCTGCCGCCGGGGGAGTTCCCCAGCGCCAGCCCGACGCCCTCCGGGCATTTCCCTCCCAACAACCCACCCGAGTTCCAGGTTGCGCTGCGGGGCTCGCCGGACAGCTTCAGCACCAGCAGTGATGGGACAGCTCCCCTGGTGCCGCTGCTCGGGAGGAATTTTATCCACGAGCCCCCGGGTGAGCTGCGGCAGGTCACCATGAAGCGGCACAAGAGCAACGAGGGCCTGGGCTTCAGCATTCGCGGCGGCTCGGAGCACGGGGTCGGGATCTATGTGTCCCTGGTGGAGCCGGGAAGCCTGGCGGAGAAACAGGGTCTCCGGATCGGCGACCAGATCATGAAAGTCAACGACAAAGTCTTCGACAAAGTCACCCACGCGGAAGCAGTGAAGGTAAGCTGCGTGTCTCTTTTGGTTTAAACACATAAAAGGCTGTCATATTGTTTTTAACAGGGAGGATAAATGAGTTGTACACTTGTCTGAGAGTAAAGGGATATAGGCTATTTGCTGTGGCCCCCTCCATCTGCATCTCCCGTGGATGCTATGTTGCTGTCTCATGTTAATTATGCGTTTGGCCTGCGGGATTAGAATTGACCGCTTGGAGATAACAAGCCATGATTTGTTGGGAATTAATTTTGTTGGCTGGAAGCAGCTTTGGTTATTTATAACGTCAGCACGAAGGTTTTTTTCCAGCAACAGTGGAGCATAAACTGGAGATTACTACTCTGAGGAATCTCGCATGTAATTACACACCATGAGTGCAAGTGGTAACCATAGAGGCGCGTGTGTGTTTGTGTACACGCTTGTATGGACGGAAGTTGTCCGCTAAGGTCATAAACCTAAAAATAAAGACCTTATTGATCCCTTTGTACTATTATTAATACTTGTAATGTACAACTAAATGTGTAGAAATGCTGTTAAAAAATGCGATGAGAGTACAGTGAAACGAGTTCAGTGAGCTGTCCGTGGTGCTGAAAAATCACCCTGGAGTTTTCTATTCTTTTTGTTTACGTTTTTTTCATAACTTTTTTCATCACTACTGTAGTTTACAGGTGTTCATGGTTTTTTAGCAAGGTGCAGGTCCATTTGGGGAGCTGTTTTAATAGTGTTTACTTCTGTTTCGAGATTAGGAGCCTTTATCAGTATGCTGTGCATCCTTGTGTTATACCGCTGTTGTATTCATTGTTACAACTAATAAATAAATATAGAAAGAAAGACATTCATGTTGGGTGATAGTTTTGGCGATATTTATCATCTGTTTATCCAAATAGAGATTGAACGTAGCTGAAAGTTGGGGGTCAGACTGCAGATTGCAGCCTGAATTGAGTCATTTCTAACCTTCACTGATCTTGAGAAAGTAATCCACACCCCCCCAGTGTGGGTTTTTGTAATTCACTTTATGTAAGGCTTAGCCATAAAACAATACCCTACCTGCAGTTAATCCAAAGTACTATCGCCTAATAAAGCTTTATGCCTGTTCTTCTTTTTTTTTATTGCTCTACTCTGGTCACCTGAAGGTGGAGGCTCGGCAGAATTTAGGCCCGATTTGCCATACGTTTCTTTTTATTGGTTCCTTTTCTTTCTTCTACCTTCTCTGTTGGTTGTTTCCTCTGCTACAAGCTGTTTTGTTTTGTCGTCGTTAGCTCAGTGCGTCCTCTCATAGTGTCTGCGAGGAAAATCCACAGATCCTATTCATCTGCAACAGATATGTATGCTGAAGTGACGCCATCATTTTCTCATGTTGTCTCTCGAAGGTTTGTCATATGCATCTTTGACAAGAAGGCAGAAAAACATCTGTGCAGAAATTTAAGCATGTTTCCCCGATCAGCTTTATCCACATTCAGTCATCTCTCATCTGGAGAGTTTGGTGATGTGACTTTTAGAGAGCATGGGTCATTCCTTGGGTTAGCGGATTTTCAGATTAAGGGGAGTGAAAGCAAATATGAATTAAAATTTACTGATCTCTTTACTATCTCACTTTACTGTATATTTTTGTTTAATTCGATTTTCTTTCTGCTCTGTCACCAACTCTAATCCTTGCCATCCAAATGCTATCCCTCTTTTGATAGCTACTACTAATTATTATGCTATCACTGCTGGCTATCCTGTTGTTGTTCTTTGCCTGACAGGTCAGGCATCCAGCCAGCATGGGAGCTGTCCTCTCTGAGCTAAAATCCCCTGGAGGTTATTAATGCTTTAGCTTGGTTATTTTTACGTCTTCTTAGTTTATCCTACACTCTCTTCTAGGCTTTTAGAACTGTAATCACTCCACTCTCTCTTGCCAAGATACCTTGGGATGTTGTTTGCATTTGGAGTAGTGCCACATTAAAATTGAACGTTACCACATATGGTCAGAGATTGTCTGAACAAGCAGCATATGTGTTGCCATTTGTAGTTCTGCTCCAGAGGAAAGTTCCCAAAAGGTGAACCACTACTCCACTTCACGTGATTTGTAATTCGCATGTCACAGAAACTTTTCACTTAAGGGAATCGTAGTCAGACTATTGAGCTGCTTCTAAAAGCACTCTTTCCTTGCTTGAACACTCGCCCGTGATCAATAATTGGATGATCAGTTTTGGAGTTCACATACCACAACACTTTAAATAAACATGCTCTTCTTTAATGGCTAACTTTGGGGAATTATAACCATCTTAAAACATTTTCTCGTAAATCTTTCATAGTTGCGGTTTTTATTCTTGGTAGAATTCGAAGTCCTTACTGCGTCAAGTTAAAGTCTGGCAGCTTAGACTGTAGAGAGCTCATGCAATGTAAGCTTCTGGCATGTTTGACAGATGAAGTGCCACCACTGAATAAGCTGCTGTCTGGATGCTCTTGATGAATTCAGTTGTGACAGAAATCCATCTCATCCAGGCTCCTCACCTTGAACTGAACTCTGCTTAAACTATGTATTTGCTCTAAAAAAAAAAAAAAAAGCTCCAAAATGAGGACTTCTGGTCCAATGAGGTTAGGTTCACTATAGGTGCTCTCATCAAGTACTTTTACCAGAGATTCTCTTTCCATCATCATGGGTTGAGATTGACTAAACAAGCCACAGTCTCACAAAGTGTGAGTTAAGCAAAGAAAGGAGTGTTCTGGACTTGTAACGCAAAGCAAAGTGAGTGTTGTCTTGTTTATTGTCTTTGTCCCCTTGATTAAATTATCATACAATTTCATTATATCAGACAAACCTCCTTCCCTGAAAAGCTGGGAAGTTTTCTAAAGCACAATAGAAATGTGAATCTGTAATTTGTTCATTCATTTGGACTTTTATTTAATGGACACATGCGCCTTGGAAGGAGTAAGACTTTGGTGAATGCTCTTTTTATATCCATTCCTGACACCCCCACCTGGCACCAATCTGCTGATTGGAGAATCTTCCAGAACAGAATTTTGTATTTATATCCTAAATCCTAATTTTTCTATCTTTCTTTGCCTTTTTTTGTGTTTTTTAGCATTAAATTCCAGTTTTGATTGTTTAACTACAATGAAGTTGATCAACTAAGTCACCAAGGAAACAATTTTGTTTGTACCATCTGTTTGATAAAGGTTAAAATTAATTAGATTTATTTATTTTTTGTTTAAGAAAATATTTTCTAAATATGAGTTGATGTAGTGGTATAGGAAATGGATGGATGGAGTTGATGTAGTTGGTTTACTGTTTTTTTTTTTATTGTTTTGTCCTTGGGTAACATTTAAAACTGAAGCATGTCACGTTTTAAAGGCAAAGCTGCCACTGCGTGGGGTCCTTACATTAAATCCAGAGCATTGCATAATAAGTAGGTTACTCAACTGGAAATTCTCCACAGCATGCACTCTGGTGCAAGCCTGCACATTAACAACATCAAGCAAGAGGGACCTCTGTCACAACAGTAGAATCGGCTCCAAGCTATGAATCAGTTTATAGCGTAACAAGATTTCCTCCTGCCTCCCACCATCTAATCAACACACTTACCATTAGCAGTCTGCAGTGCTGTTCCAGGCCACCCTGAGTCCATACCTCTAACTTGTGGCCAAGCCTTTGCATGCCAGTATCCCTTGCAGCGGCCTGCTGTAGGCGTTGACTCAGAGAGTTTATACTGGCCAAGTATTCTTCTATTTTTAATCCCCCTTTGCGCTGTGGTCCCTTTGCAGGTTCCCGTTATGCTCATAGCATTTCTTATGATTTCAAAACATATAGATCCACATAAGACAGGCAAAATGACTACAGTTATAGTTCCCTTCCTCACTCTGTCTTCATATTCTGCCTTTGTGTCCTTTTGGTTCTTCCCCACACCCTCCTCAGTCTTGAACCCAATGAAATTAAGAAGTACAATGTGGCTGATGGCAATACAAGTCTTTCTTCTTGTTGTTGAGACTCTGGCACCGGATGAAACAATTTATGTCCCAATCCCCTATCCTGTCACATCTCCTTACTGTAGAGCACTCCAAAGGGAAGATGATAATGAAAAGCTACGTAGGGCCGGCTAAATGCTGATGTGGCAGCCAACCCTGACAGGGAACAGGGACTAAGGCAGGCTCTTTGGAAGAGGGGGAAATTCAGCTGTAAGCCCGTGACACTTCATCTGGGAGAAACAAATATCTTATCAGGTTTCGTAGGGTTTGATACAGTGTGGTGAATTAAACTTGAGTAGAAGTATATGACATGGGGAAAAGAATGCAAATGTGTAATTTTCTAAAGGTAAGCTGAGACACTGAGACTTGCTAAAATCTTGCTTTTTGTGCTGTAATAAGCAACTGATCAGAAAGAATCAAAACATCCACTTTTCAAGTCTCTTGCTGCAAGATATTCTTTTGAGTTGTATACTGACTTGCTATTCATTCTTTGTGTGTGTGCGTGTGATAAAGTAGGAGAAGGTAGCTTAACTTCAGGGAGTTTCTGAGGGTTTCTGTAGCTTCTGTAAAGGGGGAAATACTTGTTGAAAGTGCGTCCCTCAGTGCTGAGTTGGGCCGGGGACTGAGTCATCTGTCAAGCTGCCAAGAATCGCTGCTCTGACAGGATGACATGATGAAGGGGGGGAAGCTGAAAAATGATAACAGAGCAAATAAACCGGACCAATGCCAGACCCTGACAGGAGAATGGGACTGATAGACAAGCTGTGCATATGTGGGAAACTCTTCCAGCAGCAAAACCTTAAATAATTTTGCATCTCCTTACATTTTACAACCCAGACCGCCTGCTACGCTTGGCAGTGTGAAGGCACATTTAAAACCGTTATACCCGACAGCAATTTAGGGAAGATATTAGTGTCTTTAGACATGCCCTCTGCTATTGTGTGAGCGTAATTGTGTTGCTGTGTTTCTAATTACACTGAGCAGTACATACGTCTACCAATTTACCGATTCTCAGAGAGCATCTTTATGGCTGGAGGCCCCTTGGTGCTCAACATATGTGCTCATCTGAGCCGTTCTGGTGAAGTCTCAGAAAAGGTGAACTACAATACCAATCCAAAAAAAGCTGGGATGCTATGTAAGATGTAAATCAAATCTATGTTTAGATTTCATTCACAATAAAGCACATTTCAAGTGTTGAAAGTGATGATGAATGAATTCTGGATGTGTTTCTGAGCCCATGCGGTGATTTTCACGACAGAATCGTGTCTGTTTTTTTAGCACATTGCTACCTCAGGGACATTATTCAAGGCTGCGTGATGCTTAGAAGAAAGAGGTTCCTGCTTCAAATCTTAGCTGGGACCTTTCTGTAGAGCTTGCAAGTTCTCCCTGCGCCTGTGTGGCTTCCTCCTACAGACCAAAAAACATGCATGTGAGGCTAATTGGTGATTCTAGATCGAACAACGCATGGTTGTTAGTCTTGTTTGTCCCTGTACTGGCCTTGTTTTTGACCCACTGAGAGCTGGGAACGGCTCCAGCTGGATATAACACCATTCTGAAATTGCTTCACAAATTGACACAGACGCAGTGTTTTGCAGATAGCTGAACCTCTGCCCAGCTTTACTTCTGAGAGACTCTGCCTGTGTAAGGTGCTCTTTTTTAATACCTAATCAGTTTACTGATCTGTTTTCCTTCGTAGTGCCTCCTACTTTTTCAGCCTTTCTTTGCACTCGTCCGAACAGTTTCGACACCACGCTGCTGCCGTTAAACAGAAGATGAGCTAATATTTTCCGTCACTGGATGTTTTTTTTGCATTAAAATATTGGTTTAACAGATTTGCAGATTCTGTGTTTATCCATTTCACACAGCGTCTCAACTATCTTGGAGGTGATGCTGCTCCTTTCTTGTTGTTCCCAGCTCTCCACATTTACTCCCTCAAAGGGAGACAATTAACCTGCTTCCGATTGAATCACATGCTGTAAAGGAGGTAATGCTATAATGCATGGCACTGAGTATGTAAGAGCTGGCATATTGTTTAAAAAAGCAGCATCAAGACGCCCCTGAGGAGACTCAAACCGATTTGTAAGTAGATCGAACAAGTGAAGCTGTTTTTCTTTGCCTCTTTCTGCAAAGTCTCGCTGGTTTACATAAGATGATGCCGTATGTCACAAGTAGCTCATTGAGCTGTGACTATGTGCTCTCCTATAAAGACCTCCACAGTACACAAAATCACGAAGCGCTTGCTGTGCCATGATGTGGCTCCTAAGTGGCTGAAAGAATACAGTTGTTATAAGAGAATGTTACCTCTGTCCAACACTGAGCACTTTTCAGCCTCGGAAACTGTGCTGGCGTTGAAATTAAGGGCACTCTGGCTCGCTCTCAAATGGGTCATGATGAAAAGATTGGTGTGTAAGTTATGTAAGTTACATTAAAAAGAAAAAACGCTCCAGTGTTGCACTTGCCAGGGATTGTTATGTTTAGATTATTTGAAATATAGTATTATATATATAGTTAATCAGTATTAACGAGAATTTATTTAGCCGCAGCAGAAACTTAAAGCTCAGTGTTTTCGGTATGAATTAAGAAGGCGAATTTAACGGGACTTTAACATTTCATTAGTTTGTCAAAGTGGGTTCAGATTGAATTCATTCATTTTAATGGCGGTGCATAATCACAATTCAATTTGACGAAAGCAATTTTCATTAGTTTCATCTGATTTTTAGTCATTATTATGTATTTTTTCAAATTGTTTTTTATATTTCCATTATATTTCTGTTTTTACTCATTCTATTTAATCATTGTTTTTAATGAATTAAGACTTAATTGCTGAATTTGAACTTAATTGGAAGTTAATTGTCAGTACTCGAGTGCACAAGTGTTTTGGCAATTTAGTTTTTTATTGGAAGAATTCACATCGTGAGTTATTGATACACTCATCAGACATAATGTTACAACCATCCTCCTTAAGTCGGTCTTCTAAGAGAGCTGAGTGTGTCCTGGAGAGTCTGGTGGGTTGCAGGGTGGGTTGGTCTTGTAAGTTGATAGGGGAGTTACTCTGTTGTGTTCTTTGAGCCCTTCCTAAGCAGCTTTTAAGGGGCTGTCCTGCTGGGGGAGGCTGCTTTAGGGCAGCACTATTACCTTATAAGGGGTATGACTTATCTGCAAAAATATGTAGGCAGGTGGCGAGTATCGAAGCACCTTTACGTGTTCCCAGCAGAAATGTTTCACTACATTGTAAAAAGATGAGCAACTTTACCTCTCAGTGGTTTTAATGTTATGGCTGTTGGGTGTATATCTGGCAGCTTTCTGCCAGAGTCTGAAGCTTTTAATAGCACACCTAGGGCCACAGTTCAATAATTATCTTTATGTACCTGAAGCCAGTAGTTGCTTACTTATCTTAGTTTCCCAAAGTGTACATTCATGATTTGTCAAGCGCCTCACAGCATATTGAAAAATCTCACTGACTGATTTGAACGGTTTAAACAAAACAGCCCGGCTTTCCCCACTTTCTCACAACTCCTGGCCTCATTAACCGAAAACCTTGAGCTGGGATAAAGTCAAGGACATTTGCAGATTATTTTTTAGCGCAACAGCTGTTTGTAAAGAAGGAGAGCAGATTGGAGTGTTGCACTGGCTGCAGCGCTTAACTGAATAAACGGGTGCCGCTACCCTTGAGCAGGACACTTAGCACCTAACTGCTCCGCTTGCTAACGCTTATTTGGCCCGTGGTCTGTGCTGGCTGGCTGGCTTCCAGCTGTGGCTGTGACAGGGTTGAAGTTTGGAGGATCAGCACTTTGCTGTCGTCTTCCTAATCTCACACATAACAGCTTGAGCTCTGTCTCAAAAACAGATGTCAGTTTCCCATCAGCTGCACACCTCCCGTCCTTTGTCCAGAGACACCGTCAGGCCAGCCAGATTCACGGGTGATTCATGGGTTATTTTCAGTTTAAAATCACATGTTGAACCATCTTAGAGGAATGTTGAAAGCTCTCCTTTCATCCTACAGACTAACATTAACATAGTGAGTAAATGTTTGTTCAGTGCAAAGTGTTTAAGGCTTCCTTTCCAACAGATTTTTACCTCGTCAGTCATTGCCTGCACAGAAAGTCTTTCATCCCTCCGTCTGCTGCCTTTAACGGTACGTCTACCTTTGAGATTCAAAATGGTAAAAGGGTATTTTGTCTGATTTAGTGTGGCAGAGAGGAATTGTCATCCAAACTTTGAGTCCAGAGGGAGGGTAAAGGGAGACAGTATTCTGGTTCAGTGCTTTCAAAGGCAGCACTAAAAGAAGATGAAGGCAAAGGAAAGAAAAACATGATAGATGCATGCGGTTTCGTGTCCGTATAACACTGAAGTGTTTCCTCATTTCTGATGGGATCTTACATGATATCCATCCTAGCTAGCAAAAGCAATACCTCCTCAAAGTTTAAAAAAAAAGTTCTCCATTACTCAGCTATATTTGTCTCTGTAATTATAAATTGAAATATTTATGAATTGCTTTAATTAAGTGGGCGGGGGCCAATTCGGGCTTGCTTTGTGCTGTGGCACGTTGCACTGATGAAAACTGAAGTGTTTACCGGCTTTGAATGCTTAATGGTGTAACAGAGTGAGGGATAATTTTGGTTTTAATTGCGTTTTGGGTCGGACGTTGTCATTAGCGGGTTTTGAAGCTATGATATTTCAAACTGGATGACACGTTATCTACTCTTTTTTCACATAAGACTACATGCTTACTGACAATGCTAACTTTTAGCTTTTGATGTTTTGGATTGTTTTTTAGTTTAAGCCCCCAACTACAGGCTCCCTATTATATTATATTATATTTGATCTTATTTTATTTTATTTTATTTTATTTCATTTTATTATTTTATTTTATTATTTTATTTTATATTATATTATATTAAATTTGATATTTAATCACACATGTGCCCCCAAAAAAGACTCCAGTTTTAGCCTATTGGCTTTGTTTTTTGGAACTGTCCTTTCCATTGGAGTCAAATATCTCATCTTTTTGTCCTTCATTCTTATTCTCCTCTATTTGGGCCACCTGGCATCCCTCAGACCTGTCGAAGTAACTCTACTATAACAGTCTAATTGCTCTAAAATGGAGCCACCAAATGCTTCAGTTCACCGTGAAGGTGTCCCCAATCCATCTCGTGGACTCTGCTGCACTAAATCACTGGAAGCAGTCATTAATATCCGGTCAATGGGCTGAATCCCTCCATTACTGGTGACTTCTGCCTACAGTTAAGGAATGACTAATTCTGTTAGTCCCCACGGTGCTCAAAGTTTAACAGACTTCTGTTTTTTTTTTTTTTTAAGGCTTTGATAAGACCATTACAGTTACCTAATTATCTGAAAATAAAAATCGAATTGGGACTATTGGTCTATATTTTGAGTCTTTAAGGTGCCTTGAAGTGAACTGATTTGGCGCTATTTGGTGTCCTGGACAGTAACACAGGCTGAAATAACAGAAAATTTCAGAATAACACAAAACCCAACCAAAAAACTTGACTTATTATATTTTCATTCATATTTGTACAAATTCCAGCACAGACCAATAACTCTGATAAGAGCCGGTGAACTTGTGTGTGGCTGCCATCACCTCAGGAGGAGGGGTTTATTGAACTGAGCTTGTTGGGTATACGTATCTCAGGCTCTGTGTTTACCATTGTGGAAGTAATGAGACTGAGGAGGTCTGCTTTGAATATCAATGATGAGTTGTAAGGTTCCATTGCTACTTTGGTTTTGTCTGTTTCTCCTTGACGGGTATAATTATTAGCTGTGGACAGAAAGAGGTGTGTACGCTGCTCTCATTCACTCACACAGGCTCAGGTGATTATTATCCTGTTCACAGTCAATTAAAGAAGAAATGGGGACCTTTCCAGAGTGGCAGATACATGATTAAAAGTTTTTTTTCTCTATTAGTGCTTTTTTTCCCTTTTTTCAGTGTTCAACATTTTAGAATCTATTCAGATGTTTCAACTGGTTTGTTGGATTGACAAAGAAACAAGTCTTAAACTTTTAAGACACCTCCAGCTGAAGGATACCTGTCACAGCAAACTCAGTCTATTATTGCTATTCAAAATTCAGTTTGAAATGGCGAAGCGGGATGATTTGTGTGGGGATTTTCTTTTTTGTTTCTGCTCCTGATGTAAATGTTTCTCTGTCTAATCAGTCTTTGTCACCTCCCGATCCACTTCAGAGCTGTCCTACACTGTAATGTATTGCTGTAAATCAACTATTACAACAACATCCATAATAATTGGGAGCCTCGTTTAAGTATTCGTCCAACACATGGAAATGAAAAATGAATGTGGTCGGTTTATCATTAGCAGTAGAAAACTATAATTTATCAGCACAAAACCATATTTTCTGTCCCGCAGCCTCCCACACACACACACACACACACACACACACATGCACTCTGCTTGACTTGAAGGAAGGGCGGTGAACTGAACAGCGGCAGAAACTTGTTTCATGTCCACATGTGGGCGAGTGTGCAAAGTTCTGTCCTGTTGTGCTGCTGTGCCGTTTTGTTTTGTTACAATTAAGTTGCTCTGAGTGCGTTTTATTTAAATCTTGGTAGATTAGCAAAGTTCTGACTCCATATGTTTGGTACCCCTCAGCACAGATAGCTAAACCACCCCACCCCCCCGTTAACTGACTGCAACATGCTCAAGTATACATTCAAGTATACTTTAATCCTCTGTGCCTTCTGGTGGAAATAATAAGCTTTGGCAGCACACCCATTACCAACAGAGCCTTTTGTTCTCAGTGCTCTGGGTATCTGTTGCCATCATTTTCTGACACACAGGAAATCGCTCTGCAGCTGCATGTTGCTGCTTCCCCTTCTGCAACTTTGAATGATGCGTCAGGCTGCACCAATACCAAACCCAGACAAGGAAGTGTCATTCTCCAGTGCTCAGTTATAAACGAGTAACGCATCATCCATAAGGAGGCTGGAGGTTTCTGAATTGCTTGGCTTGGGCCTGGTATTTGACGCCAACCTCGACACAACTGTCAGTCACTTTTTGGGAGGTTGTGGGGGGTGTTCTTGGGCTCTTTTGACTTCTTTCACTTTATAACCGTAGCTTGGGAAACCATGCACATCCAAAAGTGATGCTTGAGGGGCACCGTGTGCATGGAAAATTGATGCAGCGGGCTCCTGACCAAGCACAGGTTTGTGACGAGCAGAGAGTGAGAATGGGTTGACTGCGGGCAGCCCTGCATGACCGCATCCCCAATCATCCCTCATACCGGCATCAGCTGGGATTTAATTTGTGTCCAGTAGGGCTGGTGATAGCGATTTAAAAAGTAATTGAACACGCAAACATAATGTGGTCATTGCAGAATAATAAACGTATTACTTTGTGAATATGATTAAATCTCTGTGGCTTCCTTAGCTCCTTCCGTACTATAGTAAAGGCATTCAGATTCAGAGTCACAAAAGTCTGGTAATTTTACCTCCACTGCCTGATATGTGCAACCATTCAGTGATTGCTTCACTGGAAGAAGAATTTAATAGAGTTATGTAAGCACAAGAGAGGCCGATTTGAATAATCTCCTCCTAAGTGGAGGACTTCCTGGGAGAATGTGAAGCCCTCTGATGTGTGAGTTATCAAGCAGGGGAGGAATAAAAACCACTGGGAGTCATCAGAGAGGATTGACTGTTTCCTTTTTTTTTCTTCTTTCCCCTAATTTTATTCACAACAACATATGTGAGAATCTGAATTTGAGATGGAGACTACCGACGAAAACTAAATCGTCTTTTGTGTGTCTGTCAGATAACAATATTTCCTTTACAACTCACACCATGATTGCCAAGCATGACCCGGCTGCTGTCTCCAGATGTCTCTTTTATGTTTGGGAGGACCAGGGAGGAGCCCTGTTGGTCATCTGATACAGCGTAGATGCCATCTACCCACACACGGGCTCCCTTCATCCTACATATACCATCTGCTGTTTGCCAAATCTTTCAACACCTTGAATAAGACACGTAAACCATAAGAGTGAAAAAGAAAAACAAGGAGGTGTGAAGGAAAATGTAACGAATCAGCGAAAGCTCCGTTGCTGTGGGTTACACATTTTATTTATACAATTAATTGATAAGGTGTTGACTCGGAGCGCAGGTGACGCACATAATGAAGGTTTGGCACCTTTAGGCACCTTTATCTGCTTGGAGGCACGTGATCATCAGCCGGGCCTAAAGAGGGTCCCTGAGTGTGAATAATTTAAGAGAACGGTGTCCTCTTGTTGTTTCTAGCTGATTGGTGGGGTGATTTCAGCCTCTACACTCACATTTTTCATTCAGTTAGGTGAGTAATGGAGCACCTCAGTGTTTAATGGGAAATTAAACTTGACTGGTTATGTAATCAGTGCAAAAGATGAGCAGCTGTGTTGGATAGAATGAAGTTGTCAACATGTTACTTATCCGTAAGTGAATTTCTATCAAAAGTTCCAAGGCTTAGAATTCAGTTTGAAGTGAACGGGCATGAAATATTTAAGTAAACGTGTTTTCAGCTGCAATAATCAAAGGTTTTGTTGCTCTACACCTCTTATTAACCTGGCAAGCTTCTTTTATCCTTCTCTAAGCTACAGTCAGAGATAACACTTTTTCGCGATTCTGTGATTGTTGAAATTTACACAAATTCAACAGATCCCTGCATTTTTTCGTGCTAATGCATAATTGCTAATGCAGTTTATTGCAAATTTTTCGCAAAAATGGTAAAAATAATTGGCTTTACGTGACTGCTGACTCCCACCTGCAGGTGGCAGTATTTCTTACTTGCACTACAAGTCAAGTTAATGTCAAGTTGTAGTCCGTGATCGATGTGGCGGGTAACAAAAAGTCACATTTATCGTCATATGACATATGACATATGGCAAAGCAGTATCCCTCTGTTCCCTATGAGAGGGGGGAAATGATTTTGCACACCTTGCAATAAGGTACTTGAACCCTGAAGGAAGTCTACAGTTGAGTCCCATTTACAAGGAATCAACACTTTAAGAAGAAAGGAGGACAGAGACAAACAGCAGTAACTGAATCACAAAATGAAACATTTAAAGCTGTTCAGGACCTGGGTTTTTTCAGTGTGCGCTGATATCAAGCTAATTCAGTTCTTTAAAGAATAAAAATGTTTGCGTGTCCAACCTATCAGCTTGTTTTTTTTTCTCTCATCTTTTTTCTTCTATTTGTAGATTTTGGGAGCGGTTTAATGAGGAAAAAATATCGCAAAATTCCTTGCAAATATTTCTAAAGTAGCACCACAAAATCAGTGATTTTGATTGCAAAAAATCACAAAAACTATCGCGAAATCCTGGAGGGACTGACCGGGAGTCAAAATCATCTTGTCTCAGTGACTCCTTCGCTTGATTCTGTTGGACCAGCTGTCTTTAGCTGATGGTGAAACGTACAAACTCTACATGTCATTTACGTTTTTTTTTGTTTTTTTTTTAAATCAGATTTAGCAGATTTAATTGGGAACCACATTTTTCCCAGATCTAGTTATGCACATGCATAAAAGAGCCAAGTTGTTGCTGGAGACAAACCTCTTATTTGATCATGTCTACATTGTAATTGCAAAAAGCCCTTAATGGTTTTCCCCCACACAGTTGAAACTCTGCTAAAGCACATCTGTTTTTATCAAAAAGACTTTTCCAATTAAAATAATTTTGCAGCCTCTCAAAGGGCATAGATGTAGCTCTACATCTTTGCCTCATGCTCAAGCTTAAACTCTTTGAAACTGCTCTGTGCACATGGTGGGATATTACGATATTGGAGTAATTCTGTATCACAAATTGCTACCTGGAGAATTCTTTTTACGATACGTCTTCCATCATGTATAAAACACCATGTGTTAACCAGGTTGAGAAACTTGATTTTAATTAGAGTAGCGATAAGAGAGTTGTAGTAAGTGACGGAAGACGAGCGCGAAAAGAGGCAGAGGCCTCTGCACGCCCTGGCCAAATGTATTTCTCTTCACATTTATGTACACTGAAATGGAAATGCCAGGAACTATAAAACCTCTCAGTTAAGTGAAAAAAACATTTTTCCATGCCAGGATGAAGTGGTAAATTTGATGCAACAGTAAGAAAATAAAGATGGTTTATTGCAGCAGAATAGATACCTCCTTATGTTATATTCCCTGCAGTGTAGACACAGCATACACATATCGCTTGTGTAATTGGGTTCCATGTAAATTCAAGTGAGACAGAAGTTACATAATGGTCCTTTTCAAGTAGTCCATCAAAAATCCACCTTTTTCCTCCCTTTTAAGCAAAAGTAGTGGAGGCTGATGTCTGCCAGCGCTGTGATAAAGGGGCAATTACCCTGGGAGAGGAGGATGACTGCAGGTTCTAAGGAAGATTCAGGACTGAAGGACAATGCAGGTGGCATCACATGATAAGCATTAATTCTCCTCTGATATTTCCAGGGTCAAACTAAGCAGCTGCAGTCGTGATAAATGCTGTTGCGGCTCAGACATGGTGGCGTGTTTGAAGACCAGCGGCAGACAGACAGTTGGGTCCTTGTTGAAGGCGGATGATTGTTTCATTTTTGGATTATTTCATACCGAGATGAGTTTGTATTAAGGGATTGTACTTATGGATGAAGCGCACAAGTGGGAAAAGTGGAACTGGTGAGATGAGAAGTAGGAGAGAAAAGAAGGGCAGAGGTGCCGAGGCAGCGGGAGATTGAGCTGAAGCTCTTCATCTGTCCACAGCTGGCGTGTTTTTGTCAGAAACCAATACACAATTATCACCAGTGTCCTGTTCAGTCGTCTGTGTGTCCTGCGCTGATCCATGTGATCCCTAAGAGGAGAGAATTAAGTGAAAGACAGAAAGGGCGAAAAACAACATTATGTGTTTCTCCGCATACAGCACAGACAGGTCAATACGCTATTGACTACTTTTCTTTTCTCTTTATTTTCCCAAAAGCTTTCTCTTAAATGTCAAGTGTTCTGATCAGTTGTGCAGCTGATGTCTTTAGTCTCCAAAATGCTGCCCTATATGAAAAGTAGTGAAATTAAAAATGTGTTTCTGACATCCATAGGCGGTGTCTCAGCAGCTGTCTCAGACACTTTGATTGTGTCAAAATGTTTAATTGCTTTAAAACTGTGTGTACCTTTTACCCGTGCAAGCTAAATGAGATTTTCTGCTTTCCTTATTATATGGTGCTGCTGAGTTTCATGTTTAATCCTTTAATCTTGAGGATTGTTTGGAAAAGCCTTCATTTGCCAGTCAACGATGGCTGTAAAAACAGTAGCTCGATCCCCTTAAGCCTAGTTTCATCTAATTGTCATTCATACTTGTTTTTTCAAAGGGCACAATCTGTGTACCGCGACTATTTGGGTTTTTCTAGATCCAACAATATGTAGCTAGCTAAAACCGTACCGCGCATCATGCAGAAGCAGAAGACAGACGTCAGAGGCTTTTCCACCACAGAGTTGATTCTCAAGTCAAGTGTGTGCTCAATGAAAGATGGAAAATAAAAGGTCAAAAAAGCTGTCAGGTGCCCAATTCAGAAAAAAAAGAAAATAATAAGAAGAGAAAAGGACAAAAGATAAAGGTATGCACTATGTCGTCATGTCAGTGTCTCTGAGTATTGTGCATGCAATGAAACCGATAGCACTGGCCTAATGTGAATTAGTGTGTTTATTAGCCTTTTGCTAATAATAGCTAGAAGTAGCAACATTAGCTATGTTATGTTACTTATAGACATTAATTTAATTGTTGTTTACATTTAAACTTAAAAACTATAGAAATTTTAATTGCCTCTACCTTACTCTCAGATTTGGTCTGACCCTTCCTGTAAGTGTAGCTGAGGCAGAAAGACATTTTTCAGAGCTGAAGCTAATTAAAACTTACCTGCGGTCTTCCATGTCCCAAGAACGTCTGACTGGCCTTGACATCATCAGCATTGACCAAGCAGTTGGACAGCGCATCGTGTACGAAGAAGTAGCTGATCATATTATTTATCACTGGTAATTATTTGAATAAAAAGGTAGTTTGTGTGTGTGAGGGGGGGGTGTTCGACCCGGGGCGCACAACAAGCCAGGACCGCCACTGATGTGTAGACACAAAACTGGTTCATCCCTCAAGTAAGGTGCCCTTTCTGTGCTTGGATGATCCACAGGTCAATGTTAATGTGGATCAAGATTTCTGCACAGTTCTGTATATCAGCTCAACTAATGCATTAGATTAATTTGGCAGAATTGGACAATTTGCATGAACAGTTATCTTGTTTACAGTGATACCATTTGCAGTGCAAACACATAGTTTCAGTAGTGTAGAAATAATCTGGCTGCATGATCAGTTGCCGTTTCCCCCAAAGCATCAAAAGAAAAGATGTTGAAATGTATCTGTGATATAGGAACAGACTGCCCTGCTTCTATTTTTCAGGAGCCAGAGAGCGTCGTCACTGCCTTCAGCCCTTCTCTACAGAATTACAAGGTGTGTGTGTGTGCTGGGCTAACATGGCGAAGAGCAATGGTTGTAATGCAGGCCTTGCCCTAAACTTCTCACCTCATTAGCCTCAGCTGGGTGTGTTGCCAAGCTTTGTCAGCGAGCTGAGGTGAACCTACAGTAATGAACCTCAGCGTTTGTGCAGATTTTGTATAATAAGTGTGTGTGAATGTGAAGGGGAGGAAGTCAGGTTCAGGACTGGTCAAGCCTTGGGGAGATGTAACAGTCTCTGTGGTGCCTCTGTCTGAACCGATCGAGCGCTCTTATGCTTTATCACCTCCACTCACCAAGCCCAAGGCTATCAGCATGCACAGAGTTATTGCACCTCATCCAGGCAAGCTTGCACACGTGCGTACATGTGCAGAACCACTGCACAGACAATACACTCACCGAAGGCAATGCACGGTGTCATGAAACTGCTCTTCTGTCCCTAACATTACCATATGCAGTGTTCTGCTTGTGTCTGTGGGACATTCTGTCAGTCTGGAGTGTTGCAAAAACGGCTTGATTTTAGTTTTGCTTAGGTTTTAATACATCAACACTTGATATTCTGCTTTGACCTCAGCTGTCTGCCATTAGAGCCCGCTTTAGTGGAGAGCCCATCACACTGTGAGAGGCCGGGCCCTCTGTCAGCGCTCGTTGTCTGTTTGAGGAAGAGAGGAGGTTTCATGGGAGCGATTGCTCTCACAGAGGCTGTGATAATAGCTCAGCGGACCTCTGATCATTGGCCCCCTCCGTGAAGCAATTACAGTATTTGCCACCAATTACACCCTTTCTGCCCTGACCCTGTGTAAACTGTGTCTCACACACGCACGCATGCGGTTACCCACATGGATGTTTGCTTGCACACACACTGAGAGAGAGCTTATCCCGTCACATCCAGCGTCCACACTTTAATTAAGGAATTTGCAAATCTGAACAAGCTTGGTGCAGGAAACTAAGCTCTGCTACTTTGAAACACAAGGATGGATTGTTGGATGGATGTTTAGGGCTTGTGATGCTGCTAGTGTCAGTTTCACCTGTAGAGGGATATTTAATCATTTTAAACACACCTCAGAATCCAGGATGGAATATCTCAAGAAGCTCGAGCCCATAGTCACTGGACTTAAATATAATCTTAAATGTATAGGTTAAAAGAACGACACATGCATCATGGTCCATTTATATCAAAGAACTAGAGGACTTTTGTCAAAGGAATGAGCAGCAATACATCAAATAAGAATAGATGAAAAAAAAAAACACTTTTACAAGCTATCAACAAGGTTTTTTCTAAAGATCCTGAAGTCGTCGTTTAATCACTTTGCCATCTACTGCGACAGTAATTTGAGTCATGGCTTTTGCATGTTACTGCACAGCTGCTTAATTTGCCTGGAGTGGTGGATGGCTCCAAGTCCCCCTCCTTCACAACCTTTCGCTCAGTCCATTGCTCTTAGACTCCGTTGCTCTTAGACCCTCTTTTTCTACTTCTCTCCCACTCGCTTAGGGTGATGGTTCAGGGTCTAAAGCACATGGTTGGGGTTTGAATTAATGTAGATGGTAAAGTTTACGTGTTTCAAAATGCACGGTTAGGATTAGAAAAATATTCATTGTCACAGGCTGTAAAGATTTATACTCTATATTTATAATCCAAAAAGTCGGTTTGGAAGCCTGGACAGTGAAACTACTACGTCTTGCACATGTAGACAAATGCTTATATTTCCCCATTTCTGGTAAGACTGAACTGTATATAGTGAAGCCCTTACGTCATTAGGCACAGTCATGCTGCTGGGTGGAGACTTGTGTGTAACCTTTTGCTGAGTTACTGTGGGCTCAGTTTACCCTTTGGTCCGATGCACCTGTCACAGTGAAAGCACAGGAACAGGTGGGAAACAGGAGGCAAGAGGACATTATGTATGTGTGCATGTGACAAGGAAGTCTGAAACGCCTGCCAGGAGCCGCAAACAACACCTCTGGGACGAAGCGATGGGATGGATGAGAAAACATTTAGTCAGCTTCTCTGTGACTGCTCTGGATGGCTTCTTATTACTCATATGTTGTCCGTCCCTGATTACAATCGCTCCCTTGTTCATGCTAACTCATTCTCTGCCTCACACCCACATCTCACATTTTAGAGACTAACAAGGAAACTGTTTCTTGGTGGATAAAGGCTGCAGTGAGGAACGGATGGACAGAGCTTGGAGGAGAAAAACCGTGAGAAAGAGAATAGAAGAAATCTCCAAAACAAACAAAAGGCTCATATCCTGCCAGACATGGTCATATCCATCACTATTTGTCAGCTCAGCACTTGGAAATCTGCACCAAAAACAGCACAACAAATACTTAGATTTTACTAACTGCATCAAAACCTACAGGTCTTGTAAAACCTAAACTATTTGCCTTTAAAACGGCACCAAGCTTTAAACAGAAGCCTTTTTCTGACTCTGTGTCCTATGTTACTTAATGGGATTCCTGACTCACTCTGTCAGGTTTTGATCGGGCTTCTGGGAGTCGTACCATCTGTTGTAGGACAACATATTCATTTTCACGAGAGAGGGTGGCTCTTTGTGTTTGGCTGTTATCCACTTCTAATAAAAAAGAATGTCTGACACTTCCCTGGATGTCTTGTGGAACCATTTTAACTACCTAAAATCCTTGTGGGAAGTCAAGGAATGCCCACTAATTTTGGTACTATGTAGAACAAAAGATTTCCATACATTGAGGTTAAAACCGGGCTGAAGTCTGTCTTTAGACGCCTACTTGACATTGATACAGAGAGTCTCACACTCAAACTCAGGAGAAGCTACATTTAGAGCAGAAAAGCCTGTGATATGGAGGAAAAAAACAGGAAGTTAAGATACTCTGTAAGAGAATATGTTAAGATGTTTAAGGTGGAAGCTGATGAAGCTGTTTCTTGTAGATATTCCCTCTAAACCATAAAACGGCACAGTTCTGCTGTACAACAGGAGGCCTGTTGGTGAACCCAAAGGATGTAAATGAATGCGGAGTAATGCTGCCGACAGACTAATTTCATCATAAAAGCTCCTCGCTGGCAATCGGCACTGATCCCACACTTCCAACACTTACTGGTGACAGTCTCTGTCACAGCTATCATGTGACATTATCACAGTTTTAAGCTTTAACTGAGTTATATTCGAGTCATTAGACCACACTTTGTGTGTATTTTTCCTGTCAAAAGAAAGCAAATAGGGTATATTTGAGGATATGCTCCCTGAGCTGTTTACCTGAATGTAATGTTATACTGTCGTGTGTTGACAGCATTATTCTGCCTGCTTGATATAAAGGGCTTAAGTTTATATAACAAAATGATTACAGGATTAAGGGCTGGATATCATTTCATATTTTTGGATCATTTGCAATTTTACATGCTGACTTCCAATTTCTTTTTGTAAGGCTTTCATGTTATTTTCTGCATATTTTCTATCTTTCTTATTCTGAACTGTGTTGTGGTCGTTACCCGTCCATCAGCTGTCCATGCTGCTGTGTGCTCAGTATGTCTATCGATCACAGTCTAGTCCTCTTGTGCTGTGGGATTTACAATCTCAAACACACAGCAGCCGACTGAATTTGGGTTTAAAATGTTCCGCCAACCGCAGGTTTGGCCAGCTTTGTGAGGTGAAAATCCAATAAAACAGGATGGAAACGAAACCCTAACAAAGTAACTAAAGCTGTCAAGACTGTCAACACTCGTGATTTCACAGCAACTAAAAGAACAGGCGTGTCCCACGACACTAAAGGTGCTGACAGCTTCAGTTATTGCTGTAGACCTGAACTGTTTGGCACAGCTCGACTTAACCAGCACAATCGCCGTCTTGGTGCTGAAAGTTTTGACCCTCCTGGTTTCTGTCAAGCAGAGCTGCAGACTGACTTTTCACTAAAGTTTAAATCAATCCAAAATGTTACTCATTTCGTATGAACATGTCTGATTGAAGCTTTTGATTTTAGTCACCAGTTACAGCGTTTTTACATGGTTGTAACTGTCTTTTTACTTTAGTCATACAGAGGAAAAGTTTCTTGTTTGCACAAAACTGTAATTTTTAGTGTTTTTACATTAACGGCATTTGATGATTGACCAAATCCTTACTGTTTTATTTAGTGTCATGACCCGTTGAGTTCTTTTGTTTTGAATCACGTTTTGTCTCGTCATTTCCTGTTTTATTTTGAAATATTAACCTTCCCTCTCTCGCCCTTCCTCTTGTGTCTGATTGTCTTCCCTGATCCCAGAGTGTTTCCACCTGTTCCCCATGTTCCCTCATGTGTATATAAAGTCTGCGTCTCCCTATGTCCCGTGCCAGTGTGTTGTAACAATCGTTTGAGAGTTCTTCATCCTAGCCTTACCAAGTAACCATAGCCTCGAATCCCATGTCCTTGAATTTGTGCGTTCCCTCCTCCAGAGTGGTTTTTGTTTGTAAAGTTTTGAACTCTAGTCATAGTCTAGTCTCGTTTAGTTTCATAGCCTGTTTGGTTTCCTCCTTTTAGGAGGGATCTTTTGCTCTTGTTAAAGTTTCATTGCGTTTCGGTTAATTGTAAAGTTTCATAGTGCCTCCGTTAAAGGAGAGCTTATCGTATATTGAACAGTTTTCATAGAGCCTCCGTTAGTGGAGTGATTTTGAGTTTAATATTATTCGTGCCTCCGTTTACTGGGAGAGCATCTTTTGTTTATTCCGCCTCTTTAGAAAAGTGCATCGTGTTTATTTTGTGATCTTTATAGCTCTTTCTGTTTTCCTCCTGGAGTGGAGTGAGTTTTGGTTTTGATAAAGTTCTATAGTTCCACTAGCCTCCAGCCTCGTTACTGAGGTTAGTGTATTAGGATTTCACAGCCTCTTGTGTTCTCTGTTGTGTAGACCCATAAGTGGTTTATTCTGAATAAACAGACTTATTCTGAAAGATCCTGCATCTGTGCCCTGCCGGTTTCTGACATTTAGTATTTTTCCCCTCTTTAACTTGCTGTCATTTTCCATTTTGGATAAAAAAACTTTGGCTACCGGCCAAGTACAACATATTAAGTACAGCAAAAGCTCAGTGTCACGCTCTGGCCCAGACAATGAAGTTGGTAGTCAAATTACCGGTACCCCTGCATGCATTTGTTCAGCTGGACTCCAAATGGCCTAGGCACCTTCAGCATGGAGGATGTAAATGCTAAAAATACACAAGGTAGAGCGAGAGGGATGATTTAATGAAGACAAATTTGCTCAGGGGGGTCA
Organism: Leuresthes tenuis; assembly: GCF_036924035.1. NCBI lineage: Eukaryota > Metazoa > Chordata > Actinopteri > Atheriniformes > Atherinopsidae > Leuresthes > Leuresthes tenuis. The sequence continues at coordinate 4,398,590 of NW_027325373.1, forward strand.
GTTGATTTACAGGACAGTCCAGCTGACCAAGGCTTACTCAGTGTAATCTCAGTGTGCGTGCATATATTTTTATTAGTGCTGGTGGTTTAAGGGCCTTTCAAATTTATGTCGAGCAGTTTGAGGGCCTGAGAAGCGCCAAGACTTCTCTTTCCCCTCGCTTCTCTGTCTTTTTTTCTCATGCACTCTGGTCTTCTTTTGACCGGGATGCGCAAGATTTTTAAACAAACTCACGAGCGTACCGACCAAATTCCACGACAGTTGAAACACTATCAAATATAAATGAAAAAGAATGTATTTTAGTGCATAGAAATGTTTTATTGTGAATTCGAGGCAGCCTGTTACCCCACCATGGAGTTGTAATAGGTGCAGTGTGTAGTATGGGATTGTCTTGCTGAAAAATGCAAGTCCTTCCCTGGAAAAGACGTCATCTGGATGGGCGCATATGTTGCTCTAAAAACTGCATCTGACTTTCAGCATCAACGACGTCTTTCGAGATGTGCAAGTTGCTAGTTTCAGAGGCACTAATGCACTCGCACACTATCAGAGTCTTCTGACGTGAGCGTTGCTGTATGGTTCCACCCTTCTTTAGTCCTGAAGATGCTGGCCTCCATCATTTAGAAAAATAATTTCAATTCATCTGACCACAGAACAGAACACAGAACTTTGCCTCAGTCTGTTTTAAATGAGCTGTGGTCCAAAGTAGGTTATGGTGTTCCTGGATCATCTTCACTTATGGCTTCTTCTTTGCATGGCACAGCTTTAACCTGCATTTGTGGATGGTACAGTGCACAGTCTCGTGTGTTCACAGACGATGATTTCTGGAAGCGTTCCTGAGCCCGTGCAGCGATTTCTGTACCCATCTTAACTTCAAAGTGACAAAGTTTCTCCACGGTTCTCTTTTCATAGCCAATCATGTTACTGAGGAGCAGCGTCTGCCATTCTTGGCGCAGAGTCAACCAAAATGATAAGACCGCAGCAACAAGCGGCTGAAATGAGTGGCTCGGCTCAGCCTTAGAGATGGGGTGAGGAGCTCGACCATCTGGAGGGAGCCGCTGCTTCTCTCCATCAAAAGGAGTCAGCTAAGCTAGTTCTGGCATCTGATTAGGATGCCTTTTTTCAGGCATGTCCAACTGAGAGGAGACCCTGGGGCAGATCAGGCTGGAGTGAGGGATTGTGCCTCTTCCTACCTCCGCGACCTGACTTTGGATAAATGGAAGATAATGGATGGATTGACTGTCCTGTTGCTAATTAACCTAGTTAGCTGCAGCATGTTCCTGCAGCTGTTTTTTGTACTACTCACTTTTCCAGCCTTGGTTCTAAATGCCACCCCCATTTTGAATGAGCCTTTTACTATTATTCATGAAACAGTAAAATCTCTGAGTTTAAACATTTGATATTTGCAGACCATTGCGTTCTGTCTTTATTTGAGTTTTACACGGCAGCATCCCAACCTTTTTGGAATTAGGATTGTGTTACGATGTGTGTTCGATGGAGACGGAGCTGTCGGAACTGACATCCCACACATCTGTCTGACTTTGTTTCTCCACAGCACCTTTCATGATAAAATGCTGGAGCAAACCAGCTGCTCCTTTGTATTAGGACATTTTTCCTTCATCATACAGCTACTTCTGTTTTTTTCCCTCTTCTTTTACACTTTCTATTACATTATTGTGGAGCTTCTCAACATGCTGGATACAGATAAATCCTTCCATTCAGAGACATTTGTCATTTGCTGTATTACTTTAAATGTTCTATTCTACAGGAAGGTGCCCTGGATTTTGACTTTTCTTTTGCCCCTCACACAAATCTAAATTCTCCTGTATGCCTGTCTGAAAGTCTTACCCTAATACTAAATCTAACCTTTACCCATAAGCCAAATTCTCTCCCTCAATCAACCTCTTGAGAATCCGTCCCATTGGGATGCCAACCTCTCTGCCAGGGTCTAAAACTCAAATTGGTCTTCACACAGATAAGACAGATGTATAAGTGCAGTATGTACTAAAACACAATCAACAGCGCCAGCCAGCAGCTTATCAGCTTTAAAAACTAGTTGGAGGCAGCTTTCTCTGGAACACATTTTAATGTTTGTGCAACGATGGAAACAGTTGAGAATTTTCTGTCTTTTTGCTGTAATTTTTCCTTCTAAGAATCCTAAATTGGAGTGTGTTTTCTTTTTTTTCTTTCCTGTGGCTAGTAGTTATCATACAGTGTGTTAGCAGATGAGGAGTGGGATGAATGAGATAAGATTTACACCCCTCGTGCAGCCAAACGCACGCATTCAGTTTGTCCATGTACTTTTATAACCTTGTCAAATGGAAAAAGTCCAGAAAACTGTCACTTCTTTTGAAAGCTGTGAATCTTTGGCTCTGACCTCATTCTGCATCAGACAGTCAATCTGGTCATTGCTGTCGGACATCTTTTTACTGGTTGGCTTGCAGTTTTTAAAAAAGAAAGGACTGTTTTATAGAAAAAAAGACATACAACAGTATCATCTCCTCTTTGACGGTTGCCTGTGTGCGGACCCTTGCAGGGTATAGGTTTGTTGAGTTTACTAAGTTTATCGTGAGTAAACGCGGATCCTTGAGGTTAAACGAACGTGTTCATTGAAGTTCTTCCTTATAAATGTCATAATTTTTTTTTAGTTTTGACAGTTAAAAGCATTGCACATTTACTTCAGGTATGGCCAGGGACTAAATGCAGAGGATACGTTTTGAATTTAATGTTGGACCCAGCAGATGAGTGCAGAAATGATGAATAACTAAATGATGAATAATTGTTTCGTGGTGCATATTTTTAAGCAGTGCTTTGGAGAAGTTGGATGGAAACAGCCAAACAACTTGGTTAATTAGGATGTAAATATTTCATAAAGTCGCGCAGCCCTAATTCGCATTTAAAAAGAGTTTTCAAAGACCTCCTCCTTTTTGTCTCTAAAATAAGGCCCAGGCCACCAGGTCAGTTTGTGATTGGATACCCCAACACTGATTATTACGACCACACAGAACAGGGACAACACCACCTCCTGCTGATGACAGCTTGCACACTCCAAATCAGCTAAAGAGAAGAAGCCTGGAGCAATTATCCGTGAAGTGACAGTCTAAAAGTTTGCTTTAGATTTGCTCTGACGTTTGTTTGGAGACGCAGCTATTGCCCCATATTTGTTGAATTTGCACAGAAGCTACTATTGAATTACTTAAAGCTGATACGTCAGTGTTCTGTGTTCAAAAATGCATCGTGTTGCACGTATTTAGTCAAGGATTTAATTCAGCTGCTGGAATTCAGGGTCACAAAAGTTATTTTTTACTGAATGAGGTATTTTAGAGGATTTTCTAAAATGTACGTCTTCTTTTATGTTCACTTTAATTAAATTGCTTTGAAAATAACGATTCTGGCAGATCTCGTGTTTCCTCCAGATACAATTGCCCTGCATATCGTCTTAATTAGTGAGAGACTGTGTTGGCATATAGTGTGTCTTGAAGATTAAAAGGGATTGGAACAATGAGTTTAGGGTTGACAGCCAATTTGGCACAATTAGCTGCAATTATTTTACATCTGTCCTCTTTGTACCGCTGCACTTCCCTTATTGACTTTGATCAGAATCCCACTCTGCTCGTGCAGACAGACTCATGTGCATTCACAGTGCTGTGTTGCACCACTTCACTGTCTCTGCCTGGTAAAAATGGAACATGATATTGTCTAAAAATTGGGTTTCATCAGTCAGAGTGTGGCTTTTGCTGTGACGTGGTCTCTACCCCTGCGAATAAAACGCACAGCATTGATATTTTTCCATCAGGGGAAAGGTGTTTGAGTCTGAATCCTAAAAACTTCATATTGCATTTAGTTTCAACATTTTTAACACAATGCGTTGGGTTTGAAAACAACATTTAATTCAGTTAATTTTTGGGTCTTTTGGAAACAAACCTTGAATATCTTAAGTGACAAACTAAGTGCATCAGCCGACGACACAGTATGTTCATGTCTTAGGTGCAAATCCGTGTGCAGATACTGACGTCTGAATGGTGTTACGTCATCGGTCCTTTTTGTCCTGCAGAGTTGGTTTGTTGGGGTTTTATCGGCTCGTCCTTTGAGCCGTGCAGTCACTCTAAATGCACCCAGGAGAAGTAGGCCAGGCTCTGAGGCCACTGTTTGTCGATGAAGTCAATATCGGTGCCAGTGCAGAACAACCCCTCTTCACTAACCACCCTGCGTTGGGCCATTAGGATCCACCAGCACAGGGAGAAATGGATTAGTTTGGAGTAGTGTGGGCCATAAAATCATCATTGCCTGACTGCAGCGGGGGCCAGTCGTCAATGCAGACAAATGCTCACGTGTGCACAGTGGCACACATCACTGAAAAGGTGCGGCCACGTATTGGAACACGCATGTACAAAATACTTTGATGGTCAATAAGTCATTCTGCCTGAAGCTTTCTTTTTATTGCTGGTGGGTAACAGGGTGTTATATTGTTTAGTTGTATAAGTCAGTTGAAGTGTAGTTTGAGCTTAATGAGCTTTAGATAATCACTGCTGCCAGCAGGATGCAATGGAAGTGAGCAGAGAAAGAGGGATGAGTGAGCCACAGGTAACCAGATCACAGGCCTCATTTGTAAAATGGACATAAGATCAACCTACTTTTATTTTATGTCCTTTTTAAAGGTCAGAGCGTTCATCTTTAATATCAGTCACTGCCGTCTCTGCTGCACCTCATTCACTGCAGCAGCAACACACAACCAGACTGCATGTTAGGATTTGCTTGTCAATTCAATATTCAGTCCAAAAAAACATGTGGCCAGGCTTTAATCTCCTCTACTATCCTCATGAACTCATCATCGAAAAAGTTTGATTTGTCTGTTTTTTCGACTCAGATCTGATCATTAGAAAAAATCTGCTGCTGAGCAGGTTATCTTTTGGTGTCCAACTAATCCTTAATATAGTTCCAGGAGCTGGTCTTTGCTTTTTTGCCTTTCTAACTCATCGCTTTTTTCTTTATTTGAGAGTAGTGTTCACTACATCTGTGTGCTGGTCTCTGTAACCCTGCTGATAATATGAAACTGTCCTGCCCTCTATGAGTGCATGCATGTCTGCCTCTATGTGCTGCATTATCTTTTGTAGTTTAGATAAGTGTTCGTCCCTGGTTGATTCACTTATTTCACTACATTTTATTTAACATTCTAGTCAACCGACAGCTTTCTGTCTTTTTCTGGCACCATTAAGGTTTGATTTATGGTTAAAAGGGTTCCTGGCAAGGTTCCAAATTGAGACACATTCCAGTATAACAAATAATTTCAATCACACTGAACCTCCCATTTAGCTTTTTCGCTTTCTTTATGAAACCGTCGTGTGTTGGAGAAATGATGACAATCTAAAATCAAATCAAAGACCATGACGGAGACATGCGAGGTTCGGCCCCTCGGGATCAGTCACGGCTGCCGGGTGGCATGCTGATTCTGCACAGTTTTAACCGCAGAGGTACCTGTTTGCCTTTCAGCACCAACAGAATTCACACCTTGAATTTACACAGCTAAAAAAGGGACACTTTCGTTTCAGATCACTAAGGCTACTTTTACGCACATGAGGACTTGATACCTTGTACCCGATGAAGGGGCTGGTGAGAGCTTGAAATGTACTCAAATGTATTTTGGATAGTGAGCACTCCACAGTGTGGGGAGTCCTTGGGAACAGAACCTATTTCTGGGCTCAGCACCGTGATCATTAAGGATTCACTTACTGGATATCACAAATGACATGCACATAAAAGGCAAGAAAAAATGAAATATGTGTGCTGGAAAGGTCAGAAAAAAACCTTCACCAAAGGTTAATGCTTGATTATGCCTCCCTTTATCATTTTCCACTGGTATCAGTGTGGTCAGAAGTTTTTCCTGCTTTCTCCTCGGTGTCACGGTTATACTGGATTCAGTGGTGTGGGAGAGGAAAATATATAAAGTCTTCCATTTTTATGTAAAAGCTGTGATTTTTTTCTTTCAACCACTGATCGTTGAAATTAGAATATTATATAAATTGCTTCATTACAAATTTGGTGGAGTTGCTCCCAGTCATGATGCTAAAGATCTGATCGTAACTTCCTCTTCATATCCAGCTGTTGAAAGGCAGGAAACATGTTGACATGTCATTGTGCATCTTCAACTTTTGCCTACTTAACAACTTGTAGACTAAATCATTCTAATCAGCTCTTATGCAGACAGATATGGTAACCAAACACCCACAAATATCAACACACAATGTAGTCAGAATCCACCTCTAACAGGAGAATATCACAATGTGTGTGTGTGTGTGTGTCTGGCCAACAGTTACCTGCAGGGACAAATGATGTACAAGGATGTCTTTTTTATTTGATTCATAGTGAATGATCATGTTGAATCACAGGGCCTGTGGTTGTAATGTTTTCATTCTGCGTGTTAACACCATACCCCGGCCTCAAGATACCTAGAGATGGCTTTACTCAGCCAAGAGCTGTTTGAATCATCGCATTATCGTTTGCAAGCCTTTTTTGTCATAAAATGTTTATTTCTATTTTCCTTTTTATGCATTTAAAACAAAAAATGTACATTATGGGTATTAGATTTAAATAAAGAAAAGAAAGATGAATTACCTTATGCATGCAGCTGTGGCTGTCTACCAAGGCAGATTTCTACGTTTTTAGAGAAATAGTAGTAGTGTCTCTTGAATATTTCACGTCATTTGACTCACTTTAGTTTATTCATTTGACTTAAAATCAAATTGTGTCAGCATCTGTTCTGCGGTGTTTGACTATGAAGCTACAGTTTAATCCCATTAAGGTCCACGAGAAGACGAAGAACCCTTTAAAGCCAGGTTTGCTCTGGATGTTTTTCAGCGTAACTGGATCATTGTGTTGTTCACACTCCGTCTTCGTGGGTTCCCACTGCAGTAGGGCTCTGCTGCAGGAGGTCACACTCGTTTCACTGACTTTATCAAACAGTTCCAGCTGGCGTGCCGCACTGGTTGGCTCGCCTGCTTCCGGATTGTAATGTAAATGATGTAAGTGTATCGTATCGAATCGTTGGCTGACTATTGTGTATTGTATCGTGAGATTAGGGTATCGCTACAGCCCTATCCAAAATATAAAGCTTTTCTAGACATTTGGTCAGAGACTGGGTCGTGTCCTGGAGCCTCAAAAATCACGCATTTGAATCGTTGCTAAATAGAAATCGATGGCTGTCCATTGAGCTGCGATTTTACTCAAATCTGGCCATTTGTCTGCAGCCTCCATCATTTGTCTGCGATGTGACAATCAGGCTTAGAATCTTGCAGTGAATTTGGCTTAAACGAGCTCAAGCAAAGCTCAACCACCAGAAAATTACATGAAAATAGTGACAGAAATTTGACACTTCTGTATGATTCATCCCATTATGTTATTCAAACACTGGTGACTGGAAATATTTTTGGACCCCAATCTACTCAGCTGCAATCAGGTAATTATGTAATAATTGAGAAATGCCTAGGTATGACCATTTTGTATGCAGCCTACAGCAACGAGCCGGCTTCCTTCACTTTATCAGTTTCTTTATCATCTCTGTTCCTTTGCTCTATTCTCCAGGTGAAAGAGTCTAATGAACAAGGTTCATAATAACACAAGGTTTAGGAATGTGTTTATGGGAATTCTTCCAGAAGCTGTGAGGTCAGACACTGATGTTGGACAGAAGGCTTGGCTCGCAGTCTCCGCTCTAATTCATCCCAAAGGTGTTCTATCGGGTTGAGGTCAGGACTCTGTGCAGGCCAGTCAAGTTCTTCCACACCAAACTGGGTCATCCATGTCTTCATGGACCTTCATGGAACAGGAAGGGGCCATCCCCAAAGTGTTTGCACAAAGTTGGGAGCATGAAATTGTCCAAAATCTCTTGGTATGCTGAAGCATTCAGAGTTCCTTTCACTGGAACTAAGGGACCAAGCCCAGCTCCTGAAAAACAACCCCACACCATAACCCCCCCTCCACCAAACTTTACACTTGGCACCATGCAGTCAGAGAAGTACCGTTCCCCTGGCAACCGCCAAACCCAGACTCCTCCATCAGATTGCCAGATGGATAGGCTCCAGCCCCCCCGTGACCTGACCGACGGATTAAGTGGGTATAGAAAACGGATGAATGGATGTTCCCATCCTGGACTCGCACTGAGTGCCTGGAGTGACTGGGTGCTTGTAAAGCGATACCATGTGGCTCTAATTCTCCTTGAAGGGAAGACTTGTACAAGTCGCTCGGCAAAAAGACCGTCAGCGGCCCTTTGGGCCAATTATTTCAACTGTTCACAGTGCGCACCCGGTCTAATATTTTCATAGATGGAAATCAAGCTGTCATATTCGCACATCAATTTTTTACATCACAGTGCTTTGCAGGCAACAGGAAGCTCATTTCTCTCCCTCCAGCAGTTTAATGCTGGAATAGGCTTTTCAAGAGATGTCAGGAAATAAAATGGAATGTCTGAAAGAGACATTCAGAACTTGCATGGGTCATAGAATACAGCTTTGAGTTTTCTGTTTATATTCTGTATTTGTACATTATTTTACTTATAATGGTATTTTTTTCAAGATTCTTCCCATGTTGAAACATATTCATCACTTGATGGGTTTTTTTCTCAGGCATTGATTTGTGAATCCATTCAGCTAGTGCAAATTGCATCTCCACTATAAAGTCTCAGCTGGTGTTTTGCTGTTCTCTTTGTCCTGGACATGCTTGAACTGACATTGTGGTATTTTTCCCTGTGACCGAAAGTTGGACATGTCGTGACGTCTCCTGTCGCAGTCAAGGTGAAACTCACACGGAGCATGATGGTGTTATGGCAAACTGACCGGTGGTGGGTCTGAGTGTGTGTCACAGGGAAAAATCCAAACTGATCACCGTCTAGCAGAGCCGACACGTTGCATAACGCTGTCAGGTGACATCAGCCACACTTGGTTTAAAGAATCACATGTAAAGCATGAGCCTTTGGCTTGAGTTTGTTACTGTACAGCTAATGACGAGTTTCTAATAGCTAACATCAGATAAACCTCGAGCTGCAATGCTCATCGCATTAGTCATTGCGTGACAGAACTGTGATGTCGACACAGCGCCACAACCGTTTAGACTGATACTTCAGACACCCTAGACTCTTCTGGCAGCCTTTTTCCTAAACCGTAGATATCGCTGTTGAGAAAATGGCTCTGCTACACTTCAGGAATAAGTCTTACAGGAAGTACATTATGCTCACATAGCGTCTCTGTTTGACTTCCAGGCTGTTTTTGATGCATTTGTAAGGTCTGCAGTAGCTGTTCGTTCTTGTGTTTTGAATGTGGCTCAGATGTCTGCAGAGATGGGCCTGCTCGCACACTCTTCCCTGCAGCTCTTCATGTTTTCAAAAGCACCGCCTACGCAGCTCAAAAAACGTTACAAAATCCGGGGGTGCATGAGCGGCTGAAATGACACTAAAGCGCCCAGCAGGCAGCTATTGTGATGTCAATTTTGGAACAAACTACTGTTTGGGAGGTCGAGAACGGCAAATATAAACCATTATAAAAATGATTCTGGTTCCAAAAAGCTCGCCCTACCCTGCAGGGTAAAAGGACTGTTGGATTGAAGTTTTTTAAGTATGAAATTGAATTAAATCAATTTCACCGATTGCAGTAGAATGATACTTTATTAATTCCCAAAAGGAAAATTATACTTTTGCAGTATGAATTCCTGTGGAAAGTGACAAAATAAGGAAAAGATTTGAGACTACGACACTGCTACTCTGCAGCTTTTAAATGAAGCACAGCTGTAGTTCTGACTGGTGTCTTTTAGCATGATAATAATAATAAAAAGATAAACTCCACACAGTCAGGTTTAATGCAGTTCTCCTCTGGGCTTTGGATTTGACCTCTATTGCTTGAAACGTGCACAGCAGGTCTTGTGCTTTCCTCATTCTGTTTTCCTCAGCACATAAACGTGCCGAGCGAAGTTCAGTCTGTTGCCAGGATGCCGTGTGTTTACTTGGTTTCCTGACTTTTCCCATTGACGTGTCCATATGCACTCTGCAGGCTTCACTGGTGTTGCCTTGTGCATTTCTTACGGTGGCATATCGGCAGAGTTGAGGATCTGTGTGTTATTGTCAGAGTGCCTGTTTGAGAGGCCTGTGATTTATATTTAGCAGATTACTTTGGAGAGTAATTGGGTTTGGCGGAGGGAGCTGTGTGGTGTTCATTTGGCTTGGATCCTCGTGTGGTGAGTCACACGGGGTGAGATGTGTCTTGTTGAGTCACGTCACTAGTCTCTAACCTTATTTCAAAAGGCCACCACTGAATAGTTATAATGATGAAAACACTTTTCTTCTTTTCCATTTTTTCCCCTTCTTTTTGGCAGCTCTGCCGACTGCAGCACATGAAAACACAAAGCCCTTCTAAAACACTACAGGAAACCAAGGCTTTCTTCTCCAGCGCTCTCTCACTCTTCTCATTTTTCAATGGAAAAATTTGCACGAGTGCTTATTTTAACGCACTGCTTTGCTAGATTGTCGCCTTCATGATATAATCAGGTTTGAATACATTTGCTTTTTATATTCCGTCATTGTAAATTGTCTAAAAATGAGAAATATGACCATAAAAACCTAGTTTTGTCTGAAGATGGGCAGCGACCCTTTATTCAACGATAAATTGAGGGAGCATTTTATTTGCTCTCGTGATTTTCCCCACAGGTGAAACGTCTGCTGTGAAAATGGCTTACAAGCGCAACCGCTGTTTAATGGTTTGTAGTATCAGGGTGTAATGATCTGATTTAAATGAACTACATCCTTCTAGAATGTAAATTTCATTAGATTTGCATAAACTGAGCTGAGCTGGTACCATTTCGCCTTTGTTGAGTTTCTAAACACAGTTGTAGTAAAACTCCTAACCTTTTTCTGATGACAGATGGGTTTTTTAACTAAGACTCTGTAAAATAATACTTCATATGTGCCATTTTCATCTTTTATCAACTGACGCAATCTGAAATCTGATGAAATAACCTGACAGAGCAAGTTTTTGACCCAACTCTCTCATCACTTTCCTGTGTGCTCTGCTTCATCACTGATTCACAGATCTGGGAGGTGATGAATAATTCCTTCTAAGGTGTCCTACTTATGAGCCACAATCAGACTTATTATCACCAAACAGTGATAATCTGAGCGATGTTCACATCATCGAGTTTATCACATGAGAAGATAAGATGTTTTCTTTGTGTGTTAATGAGGAGATTTGTCAAGATGTCTTTATTATATCACATTTCAAACCCAATTCATATCAGTCAGTCTATTATCCAAGATCCCCCATCCCTCTCAGGTTTTTCTTTCTCAGACTGCATTTGTTTCTGTCTCGCAAACACACACACACACTTTGGGAGTAAAATAGCTGTTGGCAAAACAATCTAAACAGTATTGAGCTTCAAGAAACCTTCTAATTACTTGTTGGTTTTTTAAGTTTCCCCTTTAGATGCTCTAATGAAGCACTGGTAATTTGCTGAAAGCAACACTCTATATTCCAACAAATCCTTGTGTTTTAGTATATAAGTGTCTCTAAACAATGTTGCCTCAATCCAAAATGTGTAACACCTACAGTGGTTCACAGCAGTTTCAAACTAAAAGCTCAAGAATAGTTCAAGGACGACAATGTCAGGGCTCCAGAATTGTTGCATGCTTACGTCAGCGTTTAGGTTTGTTCCTATGAGTCGCACACCAGAAAATTGTGGGTCAGATGGGGCTAAAAACTCTGGTCGCACAGGTTAGGTTGGGTTCACAAACGATCGCTTCACTTAATTGCATAAGAAATTGAAGGAAGAAGGAGATGATGCAGCTCAGTTGCCCTTCTTCGCTTTTTGAAACTTGTTTTTGGAGTCGAATTCAGTTTGAGTGTTTTGTTTTTCCAAAAAGCTTTTCTCAGTGTCTGCATATGATGTCTAATTGATTTGCAAGTCACCGTATTTGGTTTTAATTGACATTTTACACAGCCGGGTCCAGATGTGGTGAGGAAAAATGATAACGCTACAGGATCACAACTGTGATCTTTAAAGGCTCCTTTTCTTTTCAGCCTGTACACATCAGACTTCAGGTACAACTCAGAGTCCTGCTGCATACAGAAGTATCCTGATGATACGGCTGCTGTGGCATGTGTGCGTGGGGGACAAGAGAAGGAATACAGGGACCTTGTGGAGTCCTTCATGCCATGTGAGCTTAACCGCCACTTCATGAGTTTATAAAGAAAAAACAGCCTTAACAGCAAGAAATGATGAAGAGTAGTGTGCCAGTAATTGAATGAAAGTATTCCTGCACACTTCTTTGAGCACACACGGAGCAGTCAGTGGTGGAAGAATAATTTAGCAAATCTACAGTATAAAATATACACTTACCTATTAAATCTAAATGCAACTCGTTCATGCTGTGCACAGCCTTCTTCAATGCCTCCACTTGTGGTTGAATCCAATCTTCTAGCTCTATTTTTTATCCGCATCTCAGTCACTGAGTCCGAAACATTGTTGGCCAGCTGGCTGCTTTCATGCGTCGCCTGTGTGTATGTGTAAGAAGATGGGAGGGGGGAATGGAGCGCTGACACATCCTTGTACAAAAGGACAAGCCGTGCAATTTAAGCTTGTTGAGAAGGTTAAAATTTTATTTGGATCAAGCCCAAATAAGCAGCTGCACGTCAGCAACAAGCTCAGAAAACACGCAACCCATGACTGCCAATGAAGAAGCACATAATGTACAGACCTGTTCTTCACATTCTTCTTCTCTGTCAGCCTTGACTTGTGTTCTTCTTCTACTATAATCATTCTGTAGAAGCATCTGCACGGCTCATAGATATGAATGGTTCAATGAGAAGGCAACAAGAGCAGAACGATTCATTTAGCAAAGTGGAAAACTGCTAAAAAACATAGCTTTTACTGTTATATTTTTTTAAAATACACACTGTCACTTTAAGATGCTAATCTATCCATCCATTGCTTTGAATTACATTCTTCTTCGTCCGGGGATTTTTATTGTCGGCCTAAAAGAAATAAAAAGAAAGAAAACCTGAAAATAAAAATATATGAAAAATAAAAAAAAACATAACTGAAATATAATGTATTCATGCCTTTTTAACGCAGTCAGAAGATGTTTGGGGGGGTGTGTGCACAACCTCCTGATTTTCATACATAAATACATACTTGAGAAAATCAAACTTAAGGCCAAAACTTTTCTGTGAAACATGTGAGGAGCTTAAATCTGTTTTGCCGCAGGCTATATCAGGCCCAGATGGGGCCGTCCCTCTCTGTTTCTCTTCAGGCCAATTACTGTCACACTCTGTGTTTAGACCGGTGCCAGCACCCATCTGTTTCCACATCTCCTGTCCTCCCACGTCGTTTTACACCGGCTCCAGCCAGGAGTGTTTGTAGGAGGGAAGAAGGGAAGACGCCCGCTGTTCTATCCCCAAACTTATGTGTGTGTCCACTCTATCACTGAAGACCGCCTAATTTCCATTTGAAAACTGAGAAATTTTGTTTAGCGGTTGAATGGATCCTGATCCTGCGCCCCTGCTGACATTTAACCTTGTTGAATCTAATGAGATGTGCTAGTTCCTGTTTTTCATCATTTAATTAATGCACTGTCTGTTGAACAACTGGGGTATTATTTATAGCTTCATCTCATTACACCACAGTCCACCGCACCACAACTTAACAGAAGACCAAAAAAAAGAATGCACTTGTTGGACTCAGTTGGAGACGTGACAAGAAAAATGGAAGAGAGTAAGGGTCCAAGGCAGATTGTAACCCCAACTAAAGCCATAAAATAACCATGTGTCAAGAGGATTTTGTTCAACTTTATCTCTGTTCATGTTATCCTGTGAAAATCAATGCAGCAAATAAAGAATTTAGACTTGAGCTGAAATCCTCCACGACTGATAACACAAATCAACGACATTTAAGGAACAGTGGTGTGAGTATCGGGCTGGTGCATTGTGGGAGAAAACTGATATGCGAAGAGCTGAAAACAACAGCAGCACAGGACAGGTGCTGCTGCTGATGATGGGAAGGTGTAGATGGATGTTCAAGGGTGTACTTGGTTGTAGGTGTAGGACGGAGGAAAGGAGGAAGAGAGATGTAGATCGACGCAGAGACTGCGTGTAGATTGGCTTGTGTGGATGTGCTGTAGCCGCTGGAGTTAATTTTCTGCATAGCTGAGCACTGGAAGCATGAAAAACAGTTTGTATTGAAGGCAGATAGCAGCTTGCAAGACGGAGCGGCACTGCAGGACTCTGGAGGGGTGGTTTGACAAGATGTGGATGTCCTCAGGAGGTTACCGCAGTGCTGCGCTCTTTGAATTCAGCGGGCAGCGTGGTGGAGTTCACAACATCAAACGGGGTCAGAGAGGGAACTTTTTCCCCGATTCATTTTATTGAGACGTGACACACAACCTGCACTGTGTGAGAGGCCTTCCTCTCAGAAAAGGAAGTATGTCAAACAGGCCTGAATTTACAGTAAATCAACTAACTGTGACGAAACTTTTAGAAATGCCACCAGTGCCTGCAGGGAGGTCAGAGGGACTGATGATGTTGTGTATAACAAGGCAACGCTTCCCATCTAAAACGATATAAAAGAAAAGCAATAGAGATCGCACTCTCAGGATACGTTCCGGTCGTATTCACTGCGTGTGACGGGTCCAGCAGTGAAATATCAAAGTTGCCATAAACAGTCCACCCGTGTTTGTTGGTAGTTTTAATCTTTTAAGCTTCTTTCTGGGTTACTGGTCGTGCAAAAATTGAAAAAAGCTTTTCCTAATCCTGGATGATTTCATTTGAAAGAGGAGAGGACATTTGTAGGGTATGTAAAAGTTAGGGGAAGATGGTCATCTGAATAATAACTTCAGGTGATTCTCAAAAAGAATAGCCCTCGTGCTATTAGTTTAAGTTTCATATCTGCTGCCTGGACTGATTCCTAAGTTTTACTCTCCATATCTTATCTTTGTGGACCGCGTGGTGCGGTCGTCTCCTGCTTCCATTGATCGTACTTGTTTTACTCATAGACGAGTAAAAAAAACATTGAGCAAGGTTGACGAAGTTGGAGTCATCAAGCTAGTATCCTCCAAGATGGAAAGATTTTAAGGTTTTAAACTAGCAGAATTGTTTTTAAAGCGGAGTGCCAACTCGTAGCTGTTATTCCAATCACCCCTTTAACTTCCAGAGTTTGCTCTGAGCAGTTTCTGGAGGGGAAAGATGCATTTGTTCAAAGTGACTTGAAAATAGCTGTGAAAAAATTCAATTTTCTTTACAGCACTTTAAAATATTGGCTTCATAAATGCACAAGTGCTCTTGAACGAACTATTGTGGTTAATTTGGACTCTTAAATATAATATTGGTTCATGGTTTTCATAAATAGGACCCATACTTGATTTTTTTGAGGCCTTAGGTAGACTCATTAAATGACAGAGCAAATAGAGTCTGAAAACATGGCAGATCCTCTGCGTTTTTAATTTGAATCAATTACCGATATAATAATAAAATTTGATTCCACACATTTGTGGGAGTGTGCCACACATATGGAATGAAATGATGCTGCATACACTATATTCAGAGAAACTGGCTTATGTACGTGAAACTATTTGGTAGCCAATCCACCCTCTGGGACTGAGCAGTCTGTCAGCACGACATCACGCTCACATGAAGAAAAGTAGCAATCTGACATGCTGTCCGTCCTCTTGTTCCGGCAAACAAATCATCCAAAACATATTCGTGCACTATAGATGTTTGTATGACCCCGTCATCTGTGCCTTTTCTAAGTGATATATTTTTGATCCAGCCCGACAGGTGTTAATTACATCACTTCACCTCCCATTTCGACCCCTAAAACATAGACGATAATCTGTGTTTTGGGTTAAGCATCTCACATTTAGAAAAATGATGAAAGCAAAAAGAACATTTCCACTGTGCTGTGGGAATGTGACAGTAGGCTGTCTTCCTGGAAGACATCTTTGACGTGTCACAGCAGCAATGCAGCAGTGAATTATGAAATTAAAGTTTAATTTTCAGGGTCCTTCTACCCGCATGATGTCTCTCCATCATGCTGCCATAGCTATGACAAGTCAAATGCCCACTCTCGCTTCTGCTCCTTGGACCTATCCTTCCATTTTTAATTCTTGTTGGTAAGGTAGGTGTCCCTTTTCCTTTGGAAATCAAGGAGTAGTGTTCATTTAACCACTCTAAATTGTTGGGAAACCAGTACTGTTTGGTCCCTAAAAGAAAAGAGGCACATTACCGCTGCAAAACAGAGAAGAACTAAGAGGTGAAATTGAGATCGGACTTAAAAAAGAACCTTGGGAAAGGACTGTCTACCATACTTCCTCAAATGGAGGCCGAGGCCTTGTCTTTACTTTATCAGCTCAGTGTACCAAGCATGTATCAGAGTCAGACCTTTATTATCATTATTAAGTGATTTTTACCTTTAAACCCCTATTTTTATGGTGTTTTCCCACTGGATAAAGGGGTAGGTTTTAAACTCTCTGTAACCAATTTTTGTAGAGAAGAGCGAGACCCAAGCATGGCACCAGAGAGTAAATCTGGACCACAGTCATCAAGAGCTCACCACGTTGGAAACAACACAGATCTAAAGCCTGAGATTCTACGGAAGAGCAAATATGGATTTCTCAGGAATTTTGATCAAGTCCACATGAAAAAATATATACAATCAGGTCAGATTTTATTGCTCTGAGCATGTTTTAACTGCACTCACAGAATAACAGTAAGAAGGGGCAGCACAGCTGTCAGGTTATTCTTTTCTGTATGAAGAAAGGCCAACAACATGTGAAGTGGAGAAGGCATCCCACGTCGTGTCAGAGGATTTGATGTAGACTTCTGCCGAGTTTGGCTGCAGCAGATGAAACTCTAAATTAGACCGAATGAGAGAGAGTCAGGAAATGAGAGAGAGATAATAATGAAGCAGATTTTCTGTTCCAGTTCCTGGAAGCGTTGCTTTCTCTCATGAGTGGCTGAAAGGCAGCTTTCCGTTTTGATGGAATATTTGAGATTAGCGTTAGGAACGACTGACGGCTCGACCTGACATGGCAAACAGACCCTTCTAAGCCTGCTTTTGAAAAACAGCATCTGTTTGATCTGTCATGACATTCCTTGTGTATGACACTTGAATCGAGGTAGCAGATTTAAAAAAAAAAAAAGTATTTTTCCGTTTCGCCCCCCTCATGCATGATGCTAGGCTAGAGCCAAAATGATCGTCTAACTGAATACTCTGAAATTACACCCCAGTGTTCATTTAGATTCACTACATTAAATATATTTAACTAAAAGAAAAAAACATTAAAAGAGGTCTTAATTCTCTGCCTTGATATGTGCAACATTTCAACAGCAAATATAAAAGAGAGACTTAAGAAAGAAGCACATCCACCCATCCATTTTCCTGCAAAGATTCCCCTTCCTCCCTGCAGCGTGCCACGAAGATCAAGTTCTACCGGTCCCTCATCCCCCTTTTCTTTCCTGGTATTTCCATTCTCCTCCTTTGCATAGCATGTTTTTTCCCTCTGCTGATGTTGCTCTCTGTGCACACCGAGTCCCTCTCTCTGCTCCTTCGTGGTGTCCTTGAGCTCTGACACACTCTAGACCAGCACACTGCACACCTGCCCTGCATTTCTAATCTCACTGTCAGGAGACAGACAGAAACAACCCCCACAGAGCCCAGCGTACCAATCAGCCTGCTAAACCAAAGCATCTCTCCAGGTCAATTTAGAAACCAGTGAAGAATCAGACGGCAACACGGTGGCCAAGCCGAGTCGGGTTATAAAATATAAAAGCTGACGAGGTAGATTTAATCAAATCTACAGATTTTTTGGGCCTCCAATCAAGAGCAATTGTCAGGATTCACCACATATCTTCATCAAGAGTGAGTCTAAGTCTGAACTCTCCGAGTATGATGGTGGAGAGCTTTAGTTCAGTGGTGGGAAACATGAGAATGCATGCCAACAATGACTGTGATTTTAATGAACAGCAGATGAGACAAAATCAATAAGTTAACACTTTTAGGCTACATTTTATTCACTTGCAATATTTCCCACCTTTGATTTTTCCAAAAACTGATTACGGAGCTGAAATGTTGTGGGAATCCTGCCATGTTTCACTGTAGATACGATATTTAGGCAGCTGTTACCTGCCAGGACCACATGCAGGACCTGCAGAGTCATGAGACCTACTCAGCTGTACAGTTTTTAGTGGCGTATTTTAAATTCAACAGTTTTCTGAGTAATCCATTCACTTCTGTTAGTTTACATTTTCTGAAACCTGATCGCGTTATATTGGACACGCAGAGGAAATGTTACAGTCCCATTTTCTTACTCTGTTTCCTACACAGATGCAGCTTAAGTTTTGATCTCCTCACATGTTTCTGTAGGACGATGTCCACTCTCCACTGGTGAGTCTCACTGGTGTTAATTAGCGGCAGAAGATTTGAGGGCGGAGGGAATGAAGGTGGGGGGGGTAGCTCATGGACCTTCATGCAACAGAATGCTAGTTTGAGTCTTGTCATGCATAACATTCTCCCTCAGTCATTGGACTTTTCTGCTTCCCTTTCCTTGCTTTTTAACCGCGCTAACAACTGTGAACTGTGACAGTTGCAAAAATGTACATGTTCATGGCACATTTTTATTGTTCAGGTGTTGCAACACCCGTCATCTTGCATGAGTGCTCGCTGCCCGACAGAAAACAACAGCCTTAAGGATGCATAACCTGGCAAAGATCATCACACTCATCATTCAGCTTTTTGTATTTTATTATAAACAGAAAAAAAACTCATGGACCAAAAAAAGTAGTTTTCTCGATTCAGAAAATATTTCCTGACTAATTTGAGGAAACAAATATGGAATCCCTCAATTTTGAGGAAGAGCTCGTGCAACAACATGGCAGTTTGCATTTCCTAAACAAATACCTGCGCAAGTCTAAATGCACAAATGAGTCTGCAGTGTCGGGGGCAGGAACCTTAAAGCAGTATAGAAAAATCTGAAAAAGTAAAAGAGAAAGAAATGAAAAACAAACGGGCGGAAGGAAATGGCATTTCCATCCAGAAAAGCCCAATGAAAACCTAAACAGAAGAAAACAAGGGTACAGTGGACTGAAGAGAAGCTTTTGTGGACTGATTGGATGAAGGTGATAATCAGTGATGAATCACCAATTTGCATTTGGCAAAGAAATGATGCTGGAACTTCTGTTTGGTGCAGATCCAGTGGAATATATAAAGAGGACTGCCTGACGACAACAAGCTCATTTCCTCAGCTGACGATGATGTTGATTGAAGAATATTGTTTTTCATTAATGGTAGTCTGTGCCTCCAAGGATTCAGGGTGTCATAAGTGTTTTTTTATTTTTTGGTTTATGATTTTCTGATATTTTTCTCAACTTTGTGTAAAGAAGGCAACATGTTAAACCGTTCTTGGACGTATGTCTTAAAAAGCCAGAACGTTCAGCTATTAAGTTGAATAGTTTTGTTTTTGACGCACGCTTTGCGGCAACACTTTAATTTACTATGAAAGCTGAAGTTTAACCTCGCAAATGGTTTTTATTTCATGTTTTTAGTTTCTGACAAATACATTTTTTGGGCACAGTTTTTCAGAAGACCTTCAGATTTTAGAAGGCAGTGTTAAACGAAGCCTTAGGTTTAATTGGGTCAACAGCACAGTGCCTTCTTAAAACACACATGTTGGATTACCATTATAAAAGATTCAGCCCACCTGTGTCTGATGGGCTGAGTTACACTGGCACTACGTGTCACTTCCCCTTTTAAAAGAGAGAAACAGCAGAGAGGGTAAAGCATCAGCGCCTCACTGTTACTGGCAGTTCAGTTGTGATACATACAGGTGGTCGACCTGTGTAAACTGCGAAGACACATGCTGCTTTTTGGAGTTATTCATGACCACCTGTCCCAGTTAGCTGTATATTGTAATTGGCTGAAACCTTAAGTGTCCTCCATGGGCCTGAGTGGCATCCACTCCTACTTGGCCCTGAAACGTCCTTATTTATGGCTGCTGACTTTCGTATTCTGGCTGCTCACTCAGCCTACAACTGGCCCCGTAAAGAGTGTCAGTGTGTTCATAAAGTCAGATTGAATAAAAGCACATAATGGCTTTTACCTTGCCAGTTACGTGGGGACCATGGAGCTCAGAAAGGAGGTAAAAATGTTCTTGGGACTGGTGTTCGCTCTCATTCTCGGCATCTTGTTTTGAATATGCAGATCTACCTTCTCAAAGCTCTTCATGCTTTCGAAATATTTTCCCTTTGTGGCATGACTGATCATAATTCTGATATGTTCTGGTAAATGTGTGATGGGAACGGCCTCCCACACATGGATGGTCTTATTTAAGACATAAAATCAATGTCCCTTTGAAAAACAAATGTGTAATCTGTTTGATTGACCGATGCGGATGGTGCGGTGCAGCAGCTAATACATGCAGAGAGAAAGCTGGGCTCACATTTGGAAAGGATGCGGCGTTAATGCAGCGGCTTACATTTCACTGCTGTGAGTCCTCCATGCTCCTAGTCACTTTTTGTGTAACAAAATACATGCAGGGGAGTAGAGTGACACTGCTCCCTTTCTTGCTTGTACTCATCTGCATTTCCTCCCATTTATTTATTTTTTTCCCCGCCGTCTGCTGTATAAACCAAACACCCGATAGATCAGACAGTAAATCAAACACTGCAGGAACAGTGTGACAGGAAGCACATCTTAATGTATTTGGGAATATTTTTGAAGGAGAAGCTTCCCTTTGGATGCATGTACCTATGCACCAAGTAGCTAGTTTTTCCTGTTGCAGTGTTAGACTGAATTCTCCTGTGACGGTCAGCTTTAGAAATGTTTTCATGAAAGTATGGAGAAATGGCAAATATGCCAAAAACTGCCATTTGTTTTATTATCCATGCTGGTGACGCAACTCTGGCGGGAGCGCTCTGTCTTTCGTCCTAAATAAGATGATTCCAAGAGGGTGAGTCCCTCCTACTTTGATGATTCTCATACCTCCATCAGAACGTAGACATTTGCAGTCCAGCTGATGTAACCCGGCCGTCATTTTGTCATTAAATTCAATGTAAAAATTAGCTTCTCATTGCAATAACTTTTTCATCCTCAAACTTTATTCTAGAGCCATCCTCAAATCCAATTTTTTACACTCTTAAGACTACTTTTTATTTTTTATATCTTGCCAGGAGCAGCATGCTAAAATTCTGATTAAGATATTGATAGCAATAGCAAACCAGGGCTTGAATTTCAGAGTGCAGTATTGGAGTTGCTGCACATAATTTTACACATTCCTTCACAGTCAAGATTCACGATGAAGGGAATTCAACAACCGTCGTGGGGAACACACGTGGCGCACCCGCTGCTCGCCTCTGTGACAGGCTGCGAGTTCCTGCTGCTGTCACAGCTGTCTCTCCTCGTTTCAACATGCACTGCTTTTCATCAAACTTGTGGCAGATGAACATGTCGTTATCATGCAAATGATCAGATGTTCAAGGAAATCTGAACCTGTCTGTTTAATAAACCTAAATGTTTGTTTTTTTATGTTTGATTTTATCCTTTGCTGCTATGTTTTACCCAACAACCGCGTACTTGCCACACTAATATGAATTATGGGGATGTTGCATGCTGTGCAAAGAGCTGACTCTACAAAGACTATTATGTTATAAATCAGTTTATACACTGCTCAACCTTGCATGAATAGTAAATGTTACACAGCTCCTCACAGGCATGAAGTATGAGGAACATTAATAGAAACGTGACCAGTTTATGAGTGACTAAATCCATATCTTTAACAAAGTGATGAAGCCATTAATGTAATTAATTTCATATGTGAAAGAGGCTAGACAGGCGGGGTTCACTGGTGAGAAATTGAAGACAGTCTTTGTTATGCCAGGCCTATAGCAGCCAGGCTGCATTTAGATTTCTCTGTTTTATACAAGCAGGAAACATCTCATTTTCATTGTAGACTAATATTGTGTGGCACACTGCAACCAAGAGAGACAGAAAGAGACGGGGGGAGCGTGCACTGGACTGGTCATTGCTGGCATCCAGTGGTTAGATGAGGTGGAGGATGACTCGTCTCCTGTTGCTGTGGTGGTAGATGAGGCGTGAAAATGCTATAACTTCAACTACAAGTTCAGGTTGGTGAAAGAGAGGGCTTGGCTATGAGGCTCCGAAAGGTTTTTCTTTTCACTGCTTAATCATGCACATGAATGATAAGAAATAATAGATTTCAAATCAGGAATTTCATCTGTTACAGCAGAAATGGTTCATTTCATCGCAACTATAACTATAAGAGAGTAAATCATGAACAGTTGAGCTGATTCAAGGTACATAATCAGGTGCAATGTGCCGTGCCATGGAGAGATTAACACACTGATGCAGTTCAAAAAGATGCCCAATAGGAGAGGAGTTTAATTAAAACAGCAAATTACCTCACTGTGTACAGCTCAGAGAAACCATCAAGTCGAAGGAAAGTGACGAAATGCAATCTAAACTTTTAAATCCACTTCATGTGAAGCATGTATAGAGGGAATTCTCACCTATTTGGAAAAGTAAACTTCAGGCCGTGAAAATATCATCCCATCAGGCATGTTATCAAGAAGATTTGCATGTGGTTTTATTGATAATACACTCTGTGACAGTGTTATCATAATCATACAAGGGAGCCAGTGCTCTTTAAAAGCTATTAGAAATTAGTTTTATTATCCAGTAAAAACATATCCTGTTAAACCAGGCATCCTTGAAATGATGCAAATGGTACTACTATATATTCAGGACACTTTGGCTGTTTCATTGTTGGCTGGTTTGAATTATTTAGTTTCAGGAATTAACTGTTGTGTTTTACGTGTCACGTGGTGTCACGGCTGTGCACATCAAAGGTGACGCAGACAAAAGGAGCTGTGTGCATCCGTGTGTCCGCTTTCATAAAAGAACATTGTAAGACCTTTTACTGTTTGTGTGAGCCTGTTTCTCGTGCATGTGCGCGCGCACGCAACAGTGATGTCAGACCCCAGGGACCTCTCGGGAACTCTCACTGTTTGACAGGCATGTTGATCAGAAAGCTGCAGCTGCTTATTTCCACTCTGCTCTGCGGGATAACAGCAACTTAGGGTATTAACCTTCAAGTAGGAGTTTTCATATAGGGTATACTTAAAGGGAACTGTAACCTTTACTGGTGCCTTTCGCTTGTCAAACATAATGTAAACTGTTTGGTGAAAAGGTTGCTGTTGTTTCTATGAAATAATCTTGGGACACTGAAACATCGCTTGTCACGATAAACACGTGTACACGCAGTCCGGTTTTATTGCGTTTTGTTACAGAATTTATTTTATGATGATCTGCTGCATAAAATTCAATGAAGTCTCTCCAACTGAAATGATCATGACTCAAGTGTGACTCATGATTTCTTCTAGTAAAGGGAAGCAATACAAGCTGCGAGAGGCAATACGCCACATCATCGCTGATATCATTGTCAAGTCTATCATTTAATAAGCGACCAAGTATAAATTGCTTTGTTGCCCTTTGAAACTGGTTACCAGTAAGCAACTGCTAGGAAAAAGTTCTGTCTGAAGGACCAGATAGTTTGTGATGTCAACAGCCTCAATTGTCAGCAAATCTTTAGGTTCTGTTGAAAAGTCACTCTTCTTCATGAGATACGGGTCACGTCCAACATATTTGTTGATTAAGTGATTGTATCTTTGTCTCGAAACTGGCTCTAAATCCGTACTATACAGACTCTCTGCAACGGTTTTCTCCATAGACGTATTCTCCATTTTTACTTCCTGCCCTCCATCTGCCCTCGCGCCGCCTTCACGTGTCATCGTAAACATGTGACTGAAACTCAGCTATTACAGCCTATTCTATCACCTTTTAGCAACACCACACAGCCTACTTTCTTGCTTCAAACCGGTCAAAGGAAACCTGCTTCAGATCACCTCAAATTAACTTTGCTAGTGAGTGGAAACACAGGTACTGACTGCTTAGTTTGGGCAATGTGTAAACTGGGGAGCTATCAAACACAGCTGGAAGAGGTTGAGCTGTCCGCAGAGTATATCACCAGCTCACCAACCCCCGGTGACTTGGCCCACTTCATTTTGAGATATCTGTTGTCTTGATTCAGAGTTCACATCACAGCATTCTACGACCTCGCTGTTCCTGGTCCAAACATCCCTCTTCATTAACTGTTGTCAAAGCTCAACACAAGTCAATTGTCAATTACAGCCTTTGCACTGGAACAGGGGAAACAAACCACAAAACACAAAGGTCTCTCAGAAAAACACTGAACTGAATTGAACATTTCACTCAAAAAGGAAAAAGACAACACTGACTTTTGAAGTAAAGGAGTCGGTGGAAATTGTATTATTAGTGTTTGAATTATTTTGCACTCTTGCAGATACACTGCAGGACTCGTGTGTTTGGTGATTCAGTGACATTTTGGTTGTCCACAGTTGGTTTCCATTTCCCTTGTAGGATTGTAGGTTATGATCATATCCTTTAGGGGTCAGCCTGTGACCCCTATAGTGCTGAATTAGCTACAGTTGTACAGTGAGTTAGCAAGTTAGCTCGCTTTGCAGATGCATGTACAAATGACAGTTATATCCAAAAAGTCTCTTGCCTATTTTTCTCTCTCAAAATATTCCTTTTGCAATCATTTGTGCAGCAGCAGTAAATTCTACACTACAGTGCAAAATGTGCCCATATAGTCATGCACGATATGACTAATTTGCACTCTCTTGTACACCTTATATAGTTTTATTTTTTCTGTGAAGAAGATTACCTACATTCATTACTAATGCTGCAGCTCTCCAGGCATGAAACAGATCCTACCCATGTACCAAAGTAGAATTTTTATGCCTCCACTGTCCTCCCACACAAAAACAAACTTGCATGAAACAAAGACGAATACACAGACACAGGGAAACACACTGACATAAATACTCACACACACTTCCAGTTTAATGGTGTGTAATTAGTTCATGTTATGCACAATTCAGACATGGACTGGCTGCAGCCAAGGTGCTGTAGTTGCTGTTTTCCATTATTCATGACTCTCCCCTGCAGAGGTGTCTTTTAAGGAAATGAGGGCAGATGAATAAAGCCCTCAGATTGACAGGCTGTTGCTACTTTTGTGGGCAGTGAGGTGGCTTGTCAGCTAAAAACACCGCCTACTGACTGTCACTTGTTTGAACCCTGATATGTGTTAATCTTCCACCATGAATACAGTGATTGAATATGTCCTTTAGCAACAAATGATATCTCCTGCTTCCTCAGCGGCTGTGTGTTTTACTGCTTCACCGCAGTTAAATGACTAAGATACACCAACCTTGGGTATTTTTAGCCTTTTTGTGAGGAAGAGTTGACATTTGACACTGTTACATTTTGTACTTAACTTTTCTTCTTGTCTCTAAAGCACACTGCCTGCCTCTGCACTCATATTGATGAGTAGCAGGAATATTAATATTAATGTTTATTTGCCTCTTCATCCAGAGTTCAACGAAGTCTTGACTTGTTTAAGCATGTATGTGCCATGAAATGATTTTTTTGCAATTTACATATTGGTACAGTATTTTAAAAGGCAAAGCGGCAATAATTTTGGACATGGAGGGTTTTTTTCTTCATGCTTTTTGTGTGTTTTTCTTATCTTTAGTGCAATTTTTGCATCTTTGTGCCTTTGCACAAGTTACAAATCCCACAGAAAACACTGTGTTCAAGCTGTTGACATGCCTAATTGGCAGTCCAGGCTTTTCCTCTCTCCCTTGACAACCTCCCCATCAAACAATTTTTTTTATTTACTGCTGGTATAGTGGCTAAATTGGCTTGCCTTAAATAAAGAATGATTTTTTTCCTTTCTTTTTTAACCATTGGTGAGCTAACCAATCAGCTCACCAATCAGAGCAAAGTGGGCCTTACAGGGACAGAGCTAAAATTGTCAGACCCACCCCAGAATGTGCAATAGTTACAATGGTATTGCACAATAGAAAAATGTTCAGATCTGCATGTAAGGAGGCAATAGAAGATGGAATGTGGTGTTGCACCCTGGACTGTCATGCTGGAGAACCCAGTTGGAGCCCCATCTGACTCAGGGTTGTCCGAGGACTTTTCAGTTTTCAGTCGCAGTTGGTTCAGGTTTGGCTTGAATAGTTGGTGACATGTTTAGGTTGGATTTGAATAAATACACAGTAAAGGATTATTATGGACAAATATATGAATGTATAGAAAAACATGGTTTGGTAAGTATTAAAACTGATGACAAAATGACACACCCAATGTAATCCAATTAAGATCAGATTTATTGTCATGTAAATGCAATAAAATTTCTCCTCCACATTTAACCCATCCAGGATGGCACCTGTTGAACACACACATGCACATGCACAGGGTCTCACACTCATGGAGACAGATGCCATATACTAAAAAGTTGCCTGGGCAGCATGGGGGTACGGTGCCTTGCTCAAGGGCACCTCGGCCGTGGTAAGGAGGTGGACTGCCACCCCTCCAGCTGTCAGTTCATCAATGTTTTTGAGCTGGAATCAAACTGCCAACCTTCTGGTTATTGGACGACCCACTCTAACCACTGAGCCACAGCCGCCCCCCCGCAATGGGGATTGTATCATTTTTCTGGTGACTGCAAATCAATAGTTGCAGATTGGTGTTCTGTCACTCAATTTTGCCTCTGAAATCAACAGGCAAAGGGAAAAAATTACACAATTCCTGCACCTTTATTGTGACACTACTGTGTGCGAGACAACAGACAAAGCCTGTTGCAGCTTTCGTTGTGAGACTGAGCTGGCTGAAAATAGTGCATCAGAAAGGGGACAAAGATGTAGCACACATAACACATAAACCAACTCTGAACTTCCAAAGCTATAAAAGAAATTAAGACACAAATGAAGAAAAAAATGGGCTTGGTTGCCACAAATTTGGCGAAAAATAAGAAGTTGAGGGAAAAAATAAATAAATTGGCACAGTTGAAAAACTCATAATAATGATTAAAAAATGTCCTATTTTGTCTCGCTAATCTGCATGAATATCAAATGTGTGACAGACCGCTAACAGGCAATATAACTTATTCTGCCACCTGAAATCTAAAGATGAATAAACGAGGCAAGTAGTCTGGTACCACCCTGTCTGATGAAGGAATGCTTTTTACCTAATTTACATTTGCAGTTCACATTAAGCACCTTCCACTCTCTAAATTTACTGTTGTAACCGCTGTAACTCAATTTGTCTTGGCGGATCCTTTCGTAAGGCTCCTAGCTGCAGCAGTGATAATTACTCAGAACCATCCCATTTGATATTTCAGACACTTTTCCGATAGCTTTTGGCGGAACTCTCGTCTACACGCCGGAGCTGCGTCAATGCGCCTGTGAGCGCCTTAATTAATTCAGTGAGACCAGTGAAGTCACAAACCCTTGGCTGCTGCGATTACCTGCAGGCACAAAATCAGCTGTTGTACAGTTCAGCGCAAAAGAGGGTACGCTGGAGAAATATTCAGATGTCAATTCAAAAACAAACAGATGAATAATAAACAGACTTCACTGGGATTCTGAATGTGCTCATTTCTCTGACAGAATTGTTTATATTCAGATGCAAAAAGACAGAAACAGAGTCAAGCGTGGATTAAGACGTACCGCTCTCTGTCTTGTCCCCTTTTCTATATTTTTCTCAGTTTAAGTAAGTATCAGTGAGGAATGTTGGGCATCTGTGTCCTGGTGGAGGCGTCCTAAATAACAGCAGCTGAAAGTTATGGCGTTCGATACAGGAGCTACGAGGGGGAGGAAAGGAGCTACAGCAAGTCTGCTTGACAAACGAAGTGAATCTTGCCATCCTTTTTAGATTCTTAGATCAGGTTTTTTTTTTTTTTTACTCAGACATTGTTATGGATTGTGATTTTTTTTTGTAAAGCCCATTATCACACACAGTGTCTCACAGGACCGATATAGTTGGCCCATATCTGCACCTGCTCCAATAGCAGGATGGAAAATAACCTATTCAGCATGGGAAATCTCTTTCCGGGTATGTGATGGGATCCATGGATGGGAAGAGAGTTTTAAAAGTGTCAAACAATAGATTTTGCACTTTTGCTTTCTTCTTTTTTTTTTTATTAATTATTTTTTTAGAAGCTGCCATTATTTACCTTGAAATGTTAATAGTAAATCACAGCAACGTCTTGATTTTTTTCCACGCAAACAAAGTGTTTTATGGTGTTTCTGATGATCAGTTAATCACTTTGTTCTGCTTGTTTTTCCTGCACATTTTCTTTTTTAGTTCAACACCAATTGTTTTTGAGATTTACATGAGATATGTGTCTGTGCAGCTGGTCTTGCCATTTACTCAGGTTCAAAAAACAAACGAAGAGTATGAGATGAATTGTGGAATGGAAGGATTAGCGGCAATGGCTTCAGCAGAGCTTTGTGGATGTTTTTCTCTGACTAATCTTTTGTGATTGATGACTTGCCTCCATTAACTCTCTGTGTTTGT
Source organism: Leuresthes tenuis (assembly GCF_036924035.1). Lineage (NCBI taxonomy): Eukaryota > Metazoa > Chordata > Actinopteri > Atheriniformes > Atherinopsidae > Leuresthes > Leuresthes tenuis. Next base: position 4,427,069 of record NW_027325373.1, read on the forward strand.
GGTCTTGTCAATTACTCATTAATCCTTCAAAGTGTTGACTTCATTTGGAGCCCAGACAATCTTTCCACATCAAACACATATGCATGTGCAAGCTTGCACAAGTGGCGAGAGTTGATGTGCCAGACTGGTTTTCAGTTATATTTCCATGACTACGGGTCATTTTTGGAAACGCAGACAGCAAGGAGCAAGACAAAGAAACAGGTGGAGAGAGTTCAGTCCAGGTCCTCCCTCAATACAGAAGGGAAATGTCAGGTCGCTGGCAGATAGTGCACAAGCTTTAAGAGCTCAGGAGAACACAGAGAGAATACTGAGAATGCAGTCTTACTGAGATATGGCTGCAGGAGCATACTCCATACTCAATACTCCATTGCCTCACTACCTGGCTTTAAGATGATACATGCCAACAGAGACATTAGGAGAAGTGGCAAAAGCAGGTGAATGGTATTGCGGTGCTTTTAAGTAACCAATGGTATAATCCTGAACATGTCACTGTGGAGAGGATCTGTTCATTGAACTGCCTGCTGTGAGTTTACGTCCATGTGATCTACCAAGAGAGTTCACCTGTGTTATTCTTGTAGCAGTGTATATATAACCTAGTGCCTCTGCTGACACTGTTTGGGACTTAATTAGCTACTACAAGCAACATCCCAAATCATTCATGGTCATTCCTGGAGATTTCAACCAAGTCTCCATCTCTTCTACACTTTCAACTTTCCAACATTTTGCACACTGTTCTAACAGAGGAAATAAAAAGTTGGATTTATTCTATGCAAATGTAGAAGATGCCTTCAGCTCTTCTTCCTGTCCTCCATTCATAAAATCAAACCATAATCTGGTTCTCCTCACCTCCAACTATACATCCAATGTTCACCTGTCGCTGCACATGCGTTCAAAGAATGGTCTCAGGAAGCTGAAGATGATCTGCGGAGATGCTTTGGAATCCGCTCTGTTAGTCACATGGAGGTCGTGTCAGTGCCATTAACTTCTGTGTGGAGGGTATTATTCCCACAAGGACAGTGAGGTGCTTTCCCAGTAACGAAACCTGGATCACCACTGACCTGAGAAAGCTGCTGAACATGAACACGAAAGCCTTCCGGTAGGGAGACGGTGAGTTATTTGAGGACCGTTAAAAAACAGCTGAAAAAGAAGATAACGGAGCGCGAGTAGGTGTCCAGATGGATGAAAATGATCACAAGCCTTAAGGTGTAAGAGGATCAGACTGGTGAAAGCCTGGACAAAACCAGTGAGCTGAACATGGATTTTGACACTCAATATGATTCCCCCCGCCACACACACACCCCCCACATCAGGACACATTGCACACTGCCGCTATGCCTGACTCTCTCTCAACTCTAAACACATGCACATGCATCTTCCTAGGTACAGCAGTGTAGCAAACCCCAGCTGGACAATTAGCAGACCTTTAGATGAAAGAACTCTTGTTTCAAGCAGCTAATAGCATTGTCATTGGCTGACAAGACTGGTAACTACATCTATTAAGGTGTGAATATTTCTGCTGGCTGAAACGGAGCTCACAGGAGATGCAGTAGTGTCGTTGTCCTCTCAGACCACTTGGATTAAAAATGGCTACAGGCTGATAATTGGTTTATTTTCCAATTTAAACCAAATGTTTCTGTTTACAACAGCTTAAAGTAAGTCGTCCAAGTTTAGCAAATTCTGGCATCCAGGGAAGATGGATTCATGTAATGATGAAGGCCAACAGGTAGCTTGCTTGTCTGATACCAGCTACTGTTGATTGCATAGTTGGCTCAACAGAGGCTAATGTGTTTTAGGAGGTCTCTCTACAACATTACAGTGATACTGATGGGGATGGCTTTTGCACACCTTAACGTCTACTCAACTACATCTTGGGGCTCTAATTTTAGAGCTGCCCTAAAAGTCCTGAACAGAAAAACAACCCAAGAAGATCTTGCAAACGCCTGTATTTGCTTCACGGCACTTTGATGTAGAATTTAGATCGCAAGTCGTACTTTTAGAAATAGTAGTATTGAGTTGGATTTTTTTTTTTGGCCCATAAAGGTGTTTGCTCTTTTGTAAAACCAATCTACTGTGGTTGACAGATCTTTCCTGACAGCGGTAAATATCCAAGGTGAAAGGCAATTTTCTCGTCTGCTGCCTTGGTCCTTTTGTACTTGTACTGTCTATCTTCCTTTCATACATCTTTATATGTGTGTTTGCAGCTTTGTAGTTTTGTTTATGTGACTGACAGTGTGCAGAGTTTGCACCCTTTGATGCACCGGTGCCCATATGTGCACAATTTGTGTGAAATTAGTATGAACAAGCATTTCAGTTCTGCCATAAGCAAAAGCATAAAAATACTTTTCACAGAGGACTAGTGGAGCTTTTTTCCTTTTCTCTCCTAAAACTATCTGTCTACTCAAAAACCTCATGCTCCTGAAAATGACATCAGGATCAGCAGTTTAATTCCATTTCTGGCTCAAAGTTACCTGGTTAACAATATCGTCGCTAGATTTGCTGAAATTTAAGGCCCGTTTATGAAATTCATTGTCTGACATCTCATTTTCCTGCCCATTTTGCTCTGTTATAGATTCCGTTATTTACCAAGCACTGTTTGTTCTGCTGCTTGCAGTACTGGTGAGCTTCATCAGCCTTGGTCACAATCAGCACTTTCTTCCCAGAATGAGTCACCAAGCCACAGCTGCTTCTTTGATTACACTTGTTTCTTATTTACAGGACGGGATAGCCTGTTAGGCTCGCTGCCCCCCCTCAGCTGTCTCCATCACCCTCCATCTTTTCCTTCTTTTTTACTCACTTCATGCTGCGCAACAGTTATTCCCTGCAATCCAGCCTCTCCTTGTATCTAAACAATGTTGATTGTACCTTGATCCTCCAATTACTCGGAACGCAGTAAAGTCTCTCAGACCAGTACTCATCATGGTAAAGCTTGTACGGAGCTATAAATCAAGACGATGTTCTGCACATGTTTTCAGGCAAATGATCTAACAGAGAGGGCATTGTGCTTGGATTGAAAATACACCACATAAAAGTTATCCCAGTAATTTCACTTAAATACCTGCTTCACATTGTGCATGCTTTGGGGCATTTCTATCCTTTTGAATTCACTTTAAATGTAACTCTCTGTTGCATCACATACACACATTTTATTCTTCCCTAAAACAACTACTCCTCTAATAATTATAATTGTGTCCCAGTTCCATAAAAGAAGTGTATTGTAAGTCCTATATTTTACATAACACTGTTTCTGCTGTACTCTTGGGATTTTTCACATTTTCACTTCTTAAAAAATTGTATAAAACATTTTTCTTACATTTTACTTCAAGCGTTGAAAGTTCTTTTTCATTTGAATCGTTTCTTTTAATTCTGTGACATACAGTTCACCCCCCTTTGGCATTTTTCATGTTTTGTTGCCTCACAACCTGGAATTAAAATGAATTGTTTGAGAATTTTCATCATGTCATTTACAACATGCCTACAACTTTGAACTTTTTATTGTGAAGCAAACAAAAAAAATAGGACAAAATAACAGAAAACTTCAGCGTGCATAACTGTTCACCCCCCCCAAAGTCAGTAATTGCAGAGCCACCTTTTGCTGCAATTACAGCTGCAAGTTGCTTTGGGTAGGTCTCTGTGAGCTCGCTGCATCTTGCCACTGGGATTTTTGTCCGTTCCTCGAGGTAAAACTGCTCCAGCTCCTTCATGTTGGATGGTTTTTGCTTGTGAACAGCATTCTTCAAGTCTAACCAAAGATTCTCAACTAGATTGAGGTCTGGACTTTGACTCCTCCATTCCAGCACATTTAAATGTTTCCCCTTAAACCACTCACGTGTTGCTTTAGCAGTGTGCTTCGGGTCATCGTCCTGCTGGAAGGTGAACCTCCGGCCCAGTCATCCCACCATCCATCTATGGTGTTACATGATGGTGTTCTTGGGGTGATGGGATGTGTGGAGAGTTCCTTCCTCCATACATTTAGGGAGTCGCCCACGTGCCTTTTGGCAAACTCAAAACGTGCCGTCTTATTTTTAACACTGAGTAATGGCTTTCTTTTGGCCACTCTTCCATAAAGCCCACCTCTATGTAGTGCACGGCTTATTGTGGTCCTATGGACGGATGCTCCAGAGTCTGCTGTGGAACTCTGCAGCTCCTTCAGGGTTACCTTTGGTCTCTGTGCTACCTCTCTGACTAAAAACTCATTTTTACACTTCACATGCAGCTACTCTCACTAGACATTGCTCATTCATTGAATGTTTCTGCAGTTAATTATTGACTACATGAACAAATGTCCCATGGGCTTGATTTTAGGAGGAGGACAGTCTCTAACACTAAGACTTCATAAAATTCATGCTTTTGTTTTCAGTTATTTCCCTGTCCCTCATTTTTAGCTTTACATTCTGTGTGAGTGCATGCTGCTGGAGGGACACCTGCTCTTGTTGCTGAGTTTATCTGTTATATTGTTTTATTTGCAGTCTGGAGCTGACGCTGCCCATGAAGAGGGGGAGAAGGACGTGAAAATAGGGAGAGGGAGAGTTCAATGACAAGCCTTTTGATACAATGGGGGATCTTTGAGCTGACAGGGTTTAGTTGCTTCAGAATTGAAGTTATTATCTCTCGGCACAAACCAGGATTGTCAAATTGATTCAGCAGGATCGTTGGGCTCAGAAAGATTGGCCCCCCTCTGCATTCATTCACAGACGAGTAATAATTTGAGTTGTTCCCTGCACTACATGCTAATAACTGTTTCAACCGTGGAATTCAGTTTTTGCTCGAACTGTCGGGAGAAGACAGATGAAGATAGATTACTCATTAAAGAGGAGAATGGAGGGACAGCAGATTTATATGGATCAACACGGGAAACTTTTGAAAGGGTTTCTTTTTTCTTTAGCACTTCAGGACGCAGTGAGCACAGCTTTAATCGAAAATGCAACGACAAATTCTAAAAAATGACACAGCAGCAGTGAGACATGAGCTGGCGGGGATGGATCAGGCTCCTGCAGAGAAGGAAACTGTATCATCACTAAACTAGTAAAGTGTCTCAAAGTGTCTGTACCTTCAAAATAAGAGAAGATTTCCATACAAGCTCACCTCAGTTTTTTTATTGTACTGAGCCACTAGATGGTTCACTAAGTTGTTCATAAGTCAGCAGTGTTTAGGATTATTTTAAGTCCAACACGAAAATGGGGATTGCTATTCGTGTTTGCGGCGCTCAGGGACTGATCATTAAGAGCTTCAACCCTGTTCTCATTGATTTCTCCTGACGACCAACCACATGGGAATAAATTGATCTGCGGACGGATTGCACATACGAAAAGCTATCAGAGTGCAATGAGGCACAGCTTACAGCAATTCTCACTAGAAATGTGTTGGAAATCTTGTGTGTATGTGTGTCGGTATATATTTGGGGGGAGGTTGAAGAACTGCTGCTTCTCTCAGTAACCTTTTATTTTCTCCTACCCTCTCACTTCAGTATTCCCTGCTGAAACATTTTGCTGTGTTTGTGCCCATGCATGGTAATGTGAGTGAAGTGAATGTTATGACCTCATCAAATCTTACCAAATTGCTCATAATGTGGATTTCAGGAATACACTTTTCTCTTTCAATTTGTATGATATTCATGTGTGAAGTGCTTTTTCTCATAAAGGACCTGAACTTACTCCCCTCTTGTCTCCTCAGGTGCTGAAGGGCAGCAAAAAGCTTAGTCTCTCAGTGCGTTCAGTCGGGAGGATTCCAGGCGGCTATGTCACCAACCATGTTTATACCTGGGTGGACCCTCAAGGTCGAAGTGTGTCCCCTCCTCCTGATCTGCCCGAGCATCGGAGTGCCACCCTGAGGAGAACTGACAGCCAGCGACGCAGCAACATGCAGCTTCTACAGGAGGGAGATGAGAAGAAGGTAGAAGCATTGCATTTAAGATTCTGGAGCCACAGGGCAGAATTTAACATGTTTCAACAATCCTCCAGAGTCCATTATCAACTCATGTTATTTTTAAACAATATTCACGAGAAGACTTACACCAAGCAAAGCTTGTAGTTATGTTATTACTCTGAAAGTAATGGGGCTCCTGCCTCGGTTGTATACAGTGTGTGTGTGTGTGTGTGTGAGGGGTTAGAGGCTGGCTAGTCATGACAACCATTAAGTTAACAGGCTAATGAAGGACTTGGAGGCAAGCTGTTGTGGAGCCATTTCATTTGAATCAGATGAACACTGCTTTATGCTGACGCTCTTAAGGCTGAACAGATAAAACATTCCCAGTGTAGCTTTTGCTTAAACCGCTTTAAATTGATCAGGTTGCTTTAGATGCTGGAAACTGTCTCTTCTGAGGCCTCCACCTGAGTAGCTCTTAATTTAGCTCAGAATTCCTCCCTGCTTCTCCAAACCAAGTCTGCACTTTTCATCAACAAAATATTCCTCGATCTCCTCAAACTCTGCTTTTAAGACATGACCAAAGATCATTTAATTTCAGTGAATGTTGAACCTGAATGTTTTCCATTCCATCATCTGACAGCAGAAACGCTTAAATCAACATAGTAAGAGTGGGTGACAGACCACATAGGAGGAACACTAAAGGAAAAACAAATACGTTTGCACCTTGAGACCCACAAAGTCCCTTAAAACCCCATCCTCACATCTAAACCTGTACAGGAGTAGCTGTCAAAGCTTTTTAAGAGATTAATAACACCAGATCTTTGAAATTTTTGCTGAGAGCTTCTCATTAATCTTCACATCTCCAGCTCTGTCAGTACCAGCTGCAGTTAGTACGATGCAGATAAGCGTCTTCTAGTTAACGTGGCTGTCTTACATTCTTTACTTGGGATAGCTGTTACCATTTATGATATTTAACCACGCATGATACATTTTTGTCTTTTTGAGCCAGTCCATGTAAAACTGCTTATTTTACACGTGTCTCATGGGTTTGAGATGGGCTTCTCTTTCCCATCTTTCACGTGAGCCTCACCCCACTGGAATCATCTCCACCGAGTCTAGTTTAGAGATGACTAATTAACTGTGCTCTGCACGAAGCAAACTGAAGTGCAGAACTGTTAAGAGACATTTGGTCTGACAATGACGGAGCAGCTTCACATGTGGCAAATTTGCAGTCCGCTAAACATTAATTGATTTGTTAGCGAGGGAATGACAACTCATGAAGTGCATCGCAGCCATACAAAGAAGTATTCAAAGTCAGCTCGTCAAACTCTTGAAATAGATGTATGCTGTAGGTTGTTGACAGGTTTCTTGAAACTTGAAACCTATCGGTCGACTGCAAGTAGCATGTTGTTACCGTGTTGTTACCTGTCCCTACATAAACATTGCAGAGGAAAAATGACTCTTTGTTTTATACAAGAAAATATGATTTACATATGATTAAATGCACTTTTCCCCACAAAAAGCTTCTATAGATGCCACCTCAGATCCCATCACTTACAAAAGCATGACACCAGACCAGTGAGATTCCTTTCGGAGAGAAAGCATTGAACTGTTTAGCTCATAACTGCGTATATTAGGGGACACTACGAGCATTAAGAGCTGCAATGTGGAGCCAATAAAAGATGGGTCTGGCAATTAAAATTATTCTATTATTCTCAGTTCTAAATGTCAGAGAACTTGAGCGCCTTCATATTCCCAAATGTGGGTTGTCTCTGACAGACAGACAGTTGTTATTAGAATAGGAAGGCAGAACGATATGCACAGAAGGAAAGTGAAAGTTGTGTGCCAGATGCTGAATCTACGCCCAGTGGGTATATAAAAGAATGAAAATGACAGTTTTTAATAGAGATATTTGCATATGTGCCTTCGTGTAGCCAAAGGGGTGCAACTGAAACCCCTAGTCAATCTTTGTGTGCAAGAGATACATTATGAACCAAGTAATAAAAGACGTCATTGTGACGGATGAAAAACACAATTTGAAGTTTGGCTCGGGTCAGCCATACTGAAACTCTCCCACCGGAGGCTGTACATTTGGATGTGCCGTCTGTGCTTTGCAGATGTTTTGTAAATGCTGAGTTGAGTTCATCCAAGTAGTTTAAAGCATTTTTATTTCAGTCATGTTATCATTATTAAAGGGTAATAAAAAGAAAATACAACCTATTTCAATGCTAAGGTGTTACAAAGCAGACCTTCCCAGATCCTAAAGTTCGATGAATACATCCTAAGATGAACAGGTTGCATTTTACAGAAAGTACACAGGTTGAATTGGGTCTTTGACACTTCCAGGCATTAGTTCATGCACAGCTCTCTGAAGATCTCCTCACCATATTTCAGTCAGGTTGAGTTCTGAACTTTCATTGGACCACTGCTACCCTTTGATTCCTTTCTTTTTCAGCCACTCTGTTGTGAATTCTGATGCTGTGGCAACAAGCTTGACTGTTGGGAGGTGTTTCAGAGGCATTGTGGCATCTCCACTTTAGTCTTATTGGTCCAAAGATATTGTTCCGGAAGTCTTTTGGTTTGTTTAGATGCAAATTTGGAAACAAACCTTATAGTTTTTCTAAATGTGCTGTCATGAACTATGACATTCGGCAGGCTGAGGCGTAGCTCTCGTGTTTTCTAAACTTTCTCTGAGCATCGCAGCTTGGGGTGAACTTGCTCCTGGAAAGATCTGCTATTGTCTTGAATGTTTGTCACTTGTGAATGATCTTTCTCACTGCAGAATGATAACGAGGGACTCCAAATTGTTTGGATTTTTTTTTAATCCTTCCCAGATTGCTGGGCAACGATTGCTTCTCTAAGACCACAGCTGATGTCTTTCCTCCTTGGCAGTGTGTTAACACACTCCTAAATGCTTCAGAGCGGAAAACTGTCAAATTATTTGCTTTTTTTAGAGACATTTACCCTTGATGACCAATTAATCAAGCGCATTTGATTCGTAGTATCTGGCTGCTACTTACCCTCTGAATTCCTTTGGACATAGAAAGAGTCTACTTTCACTCATTAGCTTTTGTCATAGTTTTTGTTAAATGAAAAATGGCACACTGGACTACGTCATGTGTTGTTGTTGTTGTTCATTGAGGTTGCATTTACCTAGTTTTAAGACCATATGATGTTTCATTATCTCTGTCTATTCATGAAACCTTAGAAAGGATAGAGGGTGCGCTTTTGTCACATGACTGTATGATGAATCTGGTTAAAGAGAAATCTTGAATATACATTTTTAAACCATCAGCACGTAATGATGTGTCTCAAGAAAAATAGGCCTCCGACGTTGGAAAATTACGCGGTAAAGCAAATCGCTACAGAGTGACACTCCTGATGAGGTGACCTGGAGGCGCTAAACAAAGAAAGCACATTATGCCTCCTAGAATCCCAGCTAGTGGGTTAGAATAAACAGTAGCGGTTTTATCAGACAAATGAATCCTTCATAAACCCTGTAGCCTCTGGCACAGAGTATAAATAGTGACTTTTTCAAGGTATTTAATAGATGAAAACATCGGAGAGAAGCAGGGTGCTCAATATCTATAGCTGAACTATTTTACATACATAACATTAGCTTTATCATGGTAATGTTTAAAGATACTTATGCTATTCTAAGTTGTGCATAAATATATTTGATAATAGATCAAATAAAGAAGCAATACTTATATTGATCTGACGTATATCCTGATGGTTCTACGCTGAATTTAAGTTGTTCCTAAGGCTGCCCTCCTCTGGATAGAGACCTCTGATGTTGTTCATGGGATCTGTTGGAGCCACTCTCCCAGTTTGGGGTGCATGACTGCATGTGCTCCGTTTATTTATGGTACCACCTTTTCCTTCATTTTGAATATTTTTAGCTCTTCATGTTACTTGGTCTTGGTTTTGCTTTCACTTGGGATTGCTACATCTATCAGTATTGGCTTCTTATATTGTTTGGTAGATTAACCAGCACCAGTTTCAGTCTGGATCTGGAAGTCCCACATGACCTGGACCTTCGGTTTCAACCACCTTTGAAGGCATTTCCCATTTTTACTTTGGGATTTATAATTCATACTCCCTACATTTGTTATTGTACACTATTCCAGCTACTTGGTTTTGACATTTTATGTGTTCCAAACCTATCTGCATCCTACACTCTGCTACAACATGATGGACTGTCTCAGAGGCCTCTTTGCACAGCCTGCACCTCGGGTCCTGTCTGGTATGGTTGACCCTGGTCTCTTTTGTTTTTATGCTAAGCGCCTCTTATTGTACCATCTCTCAGACCAGCCTTTTCGAGCGACCGATTGGACATGTCAGTATCAGCCACTTCTTCAGTCTGTCCCTCACTGGGTTTCAGCTGCCTTAGGCATTCACTTAGTAATTCATCACTGGTCATTGTCTTGCGGATATATTCCTAGTTTTTGTTCTTTGTCGTTTCATCCTGGATTGTAGCCACCAGCCCCTTGGCCTCCCTCCATCAGCTAAGTGTCAGTCTCAGGGTGTTGGAGTTGAAGAACCTGTAATCCTTGATGCTTTTTTTTTGTCTTGATATCACTGGCTTTTATTCTGTTATCTCCATATTTTCCAAATTGTGCCAGCAGGTATCTGCTAACTGTCAGGACACGTTGTTCTTCCCATTCAGTTGACTCCTCAGGACCTGCCTTACTCTTTGTAGCTACCTGGTTGTGGCTGACTTACTTGTTTCTTTATAGATGCCATTTGCCTGTTCTACCCCAAGATATTTGTAGCTGTGATGTTTGTAGCTAATGTCTGGTAGGCTAATCCTTCGAGCTGTTATCTTCTTGCCTCACTTTAATACCATTTGGCCTCATTTAACTTCTCCAAATGACATTTCGGTGTCCTTGCTGGTACCCTGGTGAGGTGTATGATCCACCCTCCTTCCACTATTAGTGTTATCCATATAAAAGATTTTTTTCATTGTGCCTTTAGCAGCTCTGTTAGCTGGCTAATTTCTCTCCATATCACACTGACCTTAGCCTACAGCCATCTTCTCCATTGGGGGTACTGCGCCTTATGGCTTACTTTGTTCATCTTGCAATCTTGCAGCCAGGCATCTCTTTAACTATTGCTGTGGTGTAGAATCGACCTATTGGTGTCTGATTATCCCAACTGAGGTGGTATGTCATACTGCATTCACATCTAGATATTTAGAAGGTACATTTTCTCTTAGTATTAACAAATGGCCAAACAGGCTTCTGATATCCAGTTTATTCATAATCTTCCATCTCAGATCAGCAGCCCTAGTGTTAACTTTATCAGGGCTTGTTAATGGTGCTTGGTACAGATGGTGGGGAGGATGACGTATCAAACTTTACCCGATGTTTTGGCATTCTAGTTGTGACATTAGATTCTGTTTAACATAGAATACAGAGTTAGAAGTAAAGTGCAGAGAGACAGTCTGGAGTCCATTTCCACCTCTGTGTGTCATGTGCCGTTTCAGGTTCTTGTTAGAGTTCTTGGTGAGATGTGTCAGGACAGCGTTACCATGAAATGCATCATAATTTTCTTTTTTGAATTTATGTCTGATTTATGCAGAAACACAAGTAATAGAAGCAGACATTGTCATTCATCCGGGGGTTTGTTTGGAATATCCTTACTCTTTTATCTAATAGATGGATCATCAACAAAACAACAAAACATTACTTCTTCATTACTGAGTCCTTGTGGAGGTCACGAGCTGTGCCTCAGATATACAAACCCAAAATAAGTTTTATTGCAGAAACCAAAATATTTTTGTGTCGTCAGCTGAATTTCTTTAATCTTCAGTCTCTCAGACAGCAGCTGTCATTCATCACTAAGTAATATAAACATGTGTGCAAAGGATTAGGTTTAGGATACCTTAATCAAGTAGAACATTGAATTAATTCCATTCACTTCTGCCAATAAAAAACTAAAAAAGGCCTCGTGTCAACCTTGTTCTGAGATGGCATTGACTTCTCTGGGCTAAGAAGCATCTGGGAGGCATCCAGATTAAAGAGACCAATTACAAAGTCACGCACAAAGTAAATGTAAGAACCATCAACTTTTTGCATTTTTCACGCCGTCCCAGCTTTTTCTGATTTAGGGTTGTATTACAGTCATTTTTAACAAATGTATGAAAGTGGTACTAGGATACAGCAGCCATCCTGTGAAGCTGGATGTGCTCTGATGGAGAGAAAACATTGCATCATCTTTGGAAGAGTAAGTGAGATTCGGCATAGTTCATTCTGATCCCTCAACTGCATTTTTGAATAAAGGTTATCTCAGCCACAGCTGCTGCGTTTCCTTCACCGTCACACTTATGAAAAGCGGTGAAAGTGTGTGCTGACTTATGCACTCTGTTAACAGCATCTCAAGAAAGCTTATGCGAATTCAGTCATTTGCTGTTCCATGGTGAAATAATGTGCAAAATGAATGTTTTAGGCTAAAGAAAACTCATAATTAATATGTTTAAATTCTGCGACGATGGTAGTGGTTAGCATTGTTGCCCCACAGCAAGATGGTTCCAACTTTCTGTGGGGAGTTTGCATGTTTTCCCCGTGTATGCGTGGGTTAACTAGTGTCTCTATAATTGTCCTTAGGAGGGACTGTGAGCATTTGTGTGGTTGTTTGTCTCGTTTGTTTGGCCCTGTGATGGACTGGCGACTTGTCTGCTGGGATAGGCTGCAGCCCTGGATGGATGGATGGATGGATGGACAGACGGATGGATGGGTGGACGGACTGCCATGAGGGGCAGTTTCCCCGTGGAGATGTAGCAGTGACATCTGATTAATGTTCATTGTGAATAAATGGACAATAAAACGGAAATAGTGGCGTCTTAAAATATCTTAAGACACCACTATTTCAGATTTGAGTCTTTGTTTATCTGTTTATTCTGTGTCTGGTTGTCTTCAACAGGTCAACTTGGTATTAGATGACGGCCGGTCTCTGGGTCTGATGATCAGAGGAGGAGCTGAATATGCGCTGGGTATCTATATCACTGGAGTAGACAAAGGATCAGCAGCAGAGTGTGGAGGACTCAAGGTATCGCTTGATTTTATTTATTTATTTATTTGTTTTCTTTTATGCCCCCCCTCACAGACTTGTTCTCATTTTCATCTAACGTAAGCACAGCATGTCTGGTAACATTTGAAGTAACAATTATGCTCTGTTCTTTGCTGAGCTGTTGGATCACTGAGGAAAACTCCCATGTTTTAGTTTTTCCTTATTACAGCAGGGTGGATATGATTAAAAAATCATGCATGAGTGTTTTGTTTGAAGCATGTCGAGGATGGCAGAAGAAGTTACAGATTTTTTTGTTATTATTACAGTTGATATCAATATCAGGTTTTTTTTAGCTATCGGCTGCATCTGTGAAAAGTGGAAAACTAGGCGAAGGCAGAAAGAAAAGCCACAAAACGAATTAGCATACAGCCTCGCTCACTGTTGATCTTTCTGACATTCGCCTGCTCTTTTCACACTTGGGTTCAATCTGCCATTACTTGCACTTTGCACAAGGCTGCCAACTAGATCAAGTCTGTGCAGTTTCACGTCCGTATGATCTAATCCAACCACTCAGATAAATCCCCTTCACATAATGTCTCCGAAAACTTGAGGGCAGCTGTAAGTGTGTAACGACAGTCTTGGCAACCCATTTAATCCCCAAACAGTCCTCTCTGTTGTTGCATAGCAAGCAACCATTTTTGAGAATTCAGCTGAGAAGCAACACTTTTCCTTGCTGCACTTAAAAGGAGCCAGGATGCAGGCTCATGAGCAGAGCGGGTGGCGGTGATTTATTGCAAGCAGCCTTCAGAGGTCGGGGTGTATCAGCACTGGCCTTCCCAGTGATTCAGTGTCTCTCACTGATGGGTCAGCATGTACAGTATTCTTAGAGGAATCAGATTGGTGTCTCACATCTCCTGTTTGTACTGCCTAATGAAATTTCCTTTGACATGACAGCAGATGGAGAGCCTCTGCTACATGTTGCTTTATTTTTTATATAATCCCTAACTTTTTGCTACTTTGGACTATGCTCTGTTAAGCTGTTAATCCTCTTCTTCACCATATGCACTTTAGGAACTCGTTTCTTTAAAGTCTGACAAATTAGGAAGGTCCTGCATGTTATTTGTTGGACATGTTTAGCCTGGAAACCTAACTGTATAAAACCAAACTGGGCTTTAATGAAACAGCTAAGAATTATGCATTTAAAACTACGAAGGATCATCTCCTGATGAGGTTTCTTACAGTGAGAGAAGAAAAAATTAATGAATGAATTAATTTGTTTCAAAATTAGGCCTGGGATGCTGCAGGGCATTACAACAAAGGTGAGAGTATGTTGTTTATTTGCTGCAATAATTGGAAAGCAACAGCAGCTCTTGCGTTTGATGTTGCTGGTTCGATTATACGTCCGACATGGTGGCTTTTTAACCATATCACCATAAAGTGGGAATGCTAATCCTTCTCTTTTTCATGTTGTTAATAAGCATCTGTCGAATGGTTTGCCAACATGTTTGTGTTCGTCACAGCGACGCGGCAACAGAATGAGGACAGACGTAACCTATCCTGCGCTCTCGATCTCATGCTTGTTAGGGATCAGTCCATTGATCTGCCAATTACACAGACACCTGCTGAAGGGTCCACACAGGTGTGCATTCACTGCATAACAGCTTCTGTTTGAGTATTTTTAGCATCCGGCCTCTGAGTAAGACAGTGGAAAGCAAAGAGTCAACATTCGGTGATAAGAAATATCCTTTTTGTCTTTCCATTCTACTCTGTCGTATATAAGAATACTTCAATTCTTTTTTGAAGAACACGTATTGAAAAACCATCAAACTGATACGTTTGAGCTCAAATAGCTTCTGCTCCAGCTTTCTCTCCTTTTTTTTCTCTCTCTCTGTTTTGGTGCCTGGTAGCTTGGGATTTAATGTGGATTTTCTTCATTGGAAAGCACAAATAAAAGGTAGAGGTTGTTCTAAAGTAGACACATTTGCCCTTGAAACTGGGGCTTTGTGTAACAGACCGAGATCTAAATAAAGGACATTTTTCTGCCTGGTGCCATGTATTTCTGTCAGGTTTTTTTTTGTGATGCTCCAGTGGACATTTTGCTTTACTTGCCATGCACTCTCTCGACAGACTTAGAGGGAGGTCAGGAGAGAGTAAGAGAATGAGGAAAAACACAGACATGCCTCCTCATTTGGGTGGAGACACAGACGCTCAGATTGGCAGAGCATAGATGGCATAAATACAAAAAGCTACCTCTGTATTTGTTAGCCATTAAGCTGAGCTGATGACTTGCCTACTAATATATACCGTATCCCACAATATCCCCAAGGAGCTAATTACTTGAAGCAACCCTTCCAGTTGTCATTATCAGTGCAGTCAGTCATGGCTCTGACAATCCTGAACAAGATTGTCACGTAGAAAGGCACATTCAAATTCAGCAGATATGAATCTAAGCATAAATAAGAGTTCATAAGGCTTTAGGACATTTTTAGGAAATGTGCAGAACACCAAGGGTATTTATACCTGTTTGTCATCGTTTTGGTGTTTGTACTGACATCTGGCAACTCTGTTGACATTTGGACGATGAGCTACCTGCTGTCTCTGAAGACTGGGTTTAAACTGTCAGCAGGGGAGAACAATGCTCTCAGATTAGACACATCCTCTCCTCAAAGGACCTCACACTGGTTTTGGCAGGGCGATTTATAGTGTTTTCAGCATCAACCTATTGTTTCAGTACAGAAGCCGGTTTGAGTGTGCGAACATGTCTTTAAGAATGAAAGAAAGAAAAATAATCTTGATCATTTACCCAAAGAAGGATGTAGTAAACTTTTTAGACAAATGAAGTTAGACTTAAGCATGTCAGACGCCTGAACACGGGTGACTTTGATCCATTCTGCTGCCATCTAACCTCCTCTACGGGACATCATCGTACATGTAAGTGTAGTGGAACCCACTGCAGAGACGTTTTTATGTCTCTTGAACAGCGATTTGGTCAGATGACACTGCGTTTATAAAGAGGTTGAAAAAGATGGAAGTGTGCAGAACGCGTTGGCCCATTTCAGTCTAATTGAGTAAATACATGCAGGAGCCACATTTCCTCCGGTGTCATGTATGCATGCTTTCTTTTAACATAGATATGTATAAGCTTTCACGAAACAGTGAAATATTTAGATTTCAGCTGTCAGCCTTTCACATTTCAACGTATAACTGGTGTGCAACATGTCACATGCCTGATGGACACCCAGAATGATGTAGGAGGAGGCGCACATCACCCTCACTTAGTGTAGTGCGCTTATTGTGTTGAAGCAGTGGAGTTTATGCAGCAATAATAGCTGACTATGATAATGTCAGGCAGGATGGTCATTATCTCTTCAAAGACCTTCTTCAGCTCAGGTATTATTTCTACCTCATTTGTCTTTGTTATCTAGTCTGGAAATGTTTCCAGTTATCTCTGAGAGTATTACACTGTTCTCCTTATGGCTCACTGGCTCAGCTGAACACTTCTGGAGATAATTTGTAGCTGGATATAGATGTCTTGAAGAGATCATTAAAATCATTTAAATAAGAAATAAGTCTTTGGTTAAACTTGGGATTAATTTTGGTATTTAAAGTAAATATTTTTATTTGTTAGAAAAAGAGCCAAGTGTCTGATTCTGAATTTCTGTGCTTTGGGTGAAATCAGAGGATCCACTCTCCATCCACAGTAGTGCTGTAAACATCCTGAGGGCGCAGACTAGAGCGAACCGGAGATATTTCTGATTGGCGGTGCTCACCAGGAGATGACGCTTTCTTATAACGGTCTATGATGCTGGTGCTTTACCCTGCAGCTGACTGCTTCATTCTCTGTGTTTCTACACACCGGTTCTCATCTGGCAAGTATGACTGTGATGGATGACTTAAGTCACTCCCAGGCTTTCGTAATCATCACACCACCAAGAAGTCGGTGACTCAGGGATGAAAGTTCAACCGTGTATGTGTCACTACATTATTTGCCTTTCAGCAGTAAAGAAAAGGAGCATTGAAATAATTGTAATTTTTTTTCTGGATGTGCATATAGTTCATGTAGGTTTATATAAATGCAGTTATTAAAATCTATCGTATTACACCTCTTCCCACTTACACACTACAGTGTGTAACCAAACACTTTCAGGAGAAGAAAGGTCAGCCTTGCCTACTGGCCTTTTGTTGACATCTACCTGGTTCAGTCTAATTCAATTAGAGCTGGGAGGAGAAGGTTATGCCTACTGTGATGCCAATACAAGAACAAAGGAAAACTAGGAGAAGTAAGTGAGCACTACTCAAATTTTAGAAGATACCTTATATATATTATAATATATTACTATATTACTATCCAACAATATAACTTCTCTATAGCTTTGAACAATTTAACTGTTTGTACAAATTACTGTCACCAAAGAAAATGTTAAAGGTTTGAGGCTGTTTCCAGGTCTAAAGCATCACAAGAGGAAATGGGCAGCGGACTTCCTTCAGAACAGATGTGCATGTACTTCTGGGCCCATTATATGTAACTTTATCATTTGATCTGCTGGCCATTAATAGTATGCCCATATGCTGTGATGAGACTGAATACTCATACGTGATGCAGACCAGCCATTGATGTTAGAGAGTTGTTCACTTCTTCTACTCCTCTTAAAAAGTATTTCCGAACACACTGAGCATTTCAAGCCACTCGGGAGGGTTCAGGAGAAAATTCAGCTTGATTCACTTTACTTCAGGCTCACAGTGAGAGATAAAAGGGTATGAAATAGAACCTGAAATTTCAACCCATGAGCTGCCTTGGTGGATCTACTGTAATAGGTTTGATATTGACCAGGATGCCAAGTCATTTTTGAAAGGGCAGCCCCACAAAAGTGATTTTGACTATGTGAGATAAGACCCTTCCTAAATATCTGCTTGAGAACTACATTTACATTTGTGAGTTGCAACTAGTGTTAACTAAGTACTATATACACACAGCAGTAAGCTAGCAGCTTGGTAAAGACACAGTGCTGATTCAATCCGTGGCTAAAGAAACACCAGTTGGTGTTTTCCTGTCCTTGGTGCCAGTGCGTGCACAAACGAAACAAGCTGACATCAGCTAAGAATAAGTTAGAGCAATGCATAAGTAATTTGCTTGCAACGTCCTTACCCTTGTGTCTGTCCCTGTAAACAATTCACTGACGCCATAAAACATGATGATCCCTACCCTGCACAAAGAAAATATCAAAACCCAGTGCTTCAATAGCACAGTGCACGTGTTGCACGAAACTGGGCCTCAGTGTTTCTTCTGTCTGAAGTGGGAAGAGGTGCACCGTGATATTTCTGGCTGCTCAGCTGGAGAGCACATTCAAGGCATAGCACGTCTATTTCTGACATTATGTGTATATATGTAAGAAGGCTGTTCCTTCTTTCCCACTTTCATAAATATGGTGTTCAAATACAATTGACACAGCTGGATATACTGACAACAGGAAAGTGTGACTGCTATCTAAGGGGTCATTGATCACAGTTGGGTCTTTTGATATGCAGCTGGGTATCCTCATTTCCCAAATGGACCACTGAAGAGAAACAACAAATGCTGCTCCGCCCATAAAGAAATGCCATTATGTCCCCCCTCTGCTTTCCTCTTAACTGTGTTTTGCACTTGTATTATGTTCACTTCTATAGACTTTTATAAAATTAACATGAACACTGAGTATTGAGCACAGGGACAATGTGACAGTTTACTGCCCAAAAAAACCACAAAACAAAGCATGTCCTAAATTTGGCACCTGGCAAAGAGGCGAGGAGGCACTGCTGTTGCACAACAACAGCAGAAGGAAAGGGGTGTGTTGAGGGGAATCTTCTCCATTTGTGTAAAATGTATTGCGGTCCCAGATGAGAGCATTTGTCACAACCGCTGCCACGCCATGTTATTCTTAATTGACTAAAGGAAATCTGAAATGAATCTCAAACTAGGGGGAGTCAGCAGCTTGCAGAGTTTGCAGCTATTTGCATGTTTGTTCTTGTCTAATGGGCACACCGTAGCATCTGTAGCTGGGATGTCACACCCAGGGAGAAGTCAAAGGGAAGAGGGTTGAGCACTTATGAATGATCTGCTGAATGCCAGTCACATTGGATAACTTGAATTGATTTAGACTGATTAAAAGACACAGTTTTGGAGTTTTGTTTGTCTACATCTTCCTTAATACACACATGCTTGCTCTCAGAGTGAATGCACACTGACATGCACTCTTACATTAGGAGTCGCACTAAAGCAGCAGGCAAGAATACAGCCCATCTGTTTCTCTGTGATGGGACTCCAGCAGAGCTCTCTCCACATTACCAATCGCCTACTGAGCCAAATGCTGGTAATTGTATCATATCTTTTTTGGCACACAGTACAAAGTCACAGCCACTGCTCCATCACACGAATGGAAATGGAGGACAAATGCAAAGGGTTTTGAGTAGGTGCCATTCTTTAATGGAAGCCGCACCTTCTCAGGGAGGGTGACAGTGGGTAACTGTTCTTTGATGGTCATGTTTCCAAACTGAATGGGAGCATAAATGCACATCTCTTGGTGGAAAAGGCAACAATGCAGAGGGAACAAATGCTTACTCAGATCTGTCTTTTGTCAGTACATGTCTTGGTAGCACGTGTTTGTCTGAGTCCAGACTGGAAAACACTGATTTAAAATCTGGAGCATATTTTATCTTTAAACATTTTCATACTTCTGGCAGAATAAAGGCTGATAAGACATTTCTGTCTTGGTGACACACGCTTGAGCCGAACTTGCCCGCTTTCACAAAATGCTAAAAGTTGAAGCATGTGTTTGCTTCACCATGGCCTTACATCCATCCATCCATCCATTATCTGCCTATCCGGGGGTCGGGTCGCGGGGGCAGCAGCTTGAGCAGAGAAGCCCAGACGTCCCTGTTCCCAGACACCTCCTCCAGCTCTTCCGGGGGGACCCCGAGGCGTTCCCAGGCCAGCCGAGAGACATAGTCTCTCCAATGTGTCCTGGGTCTTCCCCGGGGTCTCCTCCCAGTGGGATGTGCCTGGAACACCTCACCAGGGAGGAGTCCAGGGGGCATCCTAACCAGATGCCTGAGCCACCTCATCTGACTCCTCTCAATGTGGAGGAGCAGCGGCTCTACTCTGAGCTCCTCCCGGAGGACTGAGCTTCTCACCCTATCTCTAAGGGAGAGCCCAGACACCCTGCGGAGGAAGCCCATTTTGGCCGCTTGTATTCACGATCTCGTTCTCTCGGTCACTACCCACAGCTCGTGACCATAGGAGAGGATGGGAACGTAGATTGATCGGTAAATCGAGACCTTCGTCTTCTGGCTCAGCTCCTTCTTCACAACAACGGATCGGTGCAGAGCCCGCAACACTGCGGACACCGCACAGATCCACCCGTCAATCTCCCGCTCCATTCGTCCCTCACTCATGAACAACACCCCGAGATACTTGAACTCCTCCACTTGGGGAAGGATCTCATTCCCAAACTGGAGAGGGCATTCCACCCTTTTCCGGCTGAGGACCATGGTCTCGGATTTGGAGGTGCTGATGGCCTTACATTTTGGGGAATGTGTAGTTTATCGAAATCTGAAATGCAAACAATAAAAAATCGAGCCAACACTTAAGTGCATGCTGCACCTCAAACTAGTCTGAAAAAACTGCCACATTTGTGCAGAATCCAGGCTGATGCAGAGCATTGATTTTCTCAGGGCCTAAATGAACCTGCGTGCAGAAAGCTCGTCTTTAGTTAGAATTGACCTACATATGGAAGGCAGGATCACTCAAGCCAGTGTGTGGTGACTTGCTCTTTCAGGGGACCAACTTGACATGCTGTCAGATCGTGAATGGCAGCGGCGTGAATGAACTCAGTTCACTGTTCAAAAGATACTTTGAGTTTGTTGTACTGTTTGTACTGCTTTGACGTGGATTGAATACTTTTATTAATACCAAAGAAGAAAATGATTTTGGATTATAAAGAATCAATAAGTCGGTCATTAAAAAAAGGAATTAGAGTTAATTATTCTCAAAAATCACATCCTGTACTGAAGAAATCTTCAACTGAAATCACTTTGCTGTTTGTTTTTGTTTTCTTTACTTCGCAACAGCTTTAAATCATCCAATGAATGAATATCTTTATCTCGAGGGAATCAGCATACATTTTCTGATTTTAAGAGGTGAGGCTCACCTTGTAACCTCTCTTTAAGAACTTGTTTGAGAGTCTGTTGGTTTTTGTAATGCAAAGAAACCAGAATTGTCCCACATACCCATTTACTTGCTTATTCTAAGACAGAAAAAAAGTTGCATCTGTGCAGTATGTCTGAAAAGTCTGCTGATTATCACTATAGAAATATCACGGTCAGAGAGGCCATCATATATCAAAACTTCACAAAAAGGAGAGGGGAGACAAAGAGAGCTGTGTTTTAAAGAGGAATGTTGTCTCTGCTCTGATTGTTATCTTCACACTGCCCAAATAAGTCAATCAGTGTGGTTACATGCGGGCAATTGGATCGGATTAATGGCTAAACTACAATAAGATTGAGTTATTCAGCTCATGTAACAAGAAATCGAATCGTATCGGGTTACTTGCGATCGAATCTAGACCCCGGGATAACTCGATCCGATTGCCCACTGAACGTGCCTGGAGACGACAGTGGATCGGATCGAACGTTCTGCGCATGCTCCAGATTTTTTCCAGGATCGTCACCCGGAAGTCGAAGGAGACGATATTACTGCCGTTGTCGCCGCTGCAGTCGGAAAGAAACAAACAACACGGTGGAGAATGCGCCGTTGTGCATCGTTTGTGCCATAACCATCACAAATGTAGAGGGACGCAGCTTCATCTCGCTCTTCCTTCGCCATCTTTCTGAATGCCTGAGTTTGTTGTTGTTGGTGGTCGTCAACAGGAAGTGGCTCTATTAGCGATAGCTGAAATGGATACAGCGCCACCTATCGTACTGCTGTCTGACATGCTTTGTGCCAGTGATTCCATTCATTCATAATTACCCTCAGATAAGGAGCATAACCCAACTATAGCTATAATAGAGTTAATCTCATCATGTAAACCCACTGAATGACTGCAAACTCAGGAGACATACCAGGTCTGGGCACATGAAAGAGAGTAGAAGATTGTATGTGTGTGTGTGTGTCACCAAATAAAAGGCAAAGGGAGACAACCACTCGTTGGAGAACTCTTGCAAAGCTGCAGAGAGAAGGTTTGTGTGTTGTTCTCCCCTTGCAAGTAAAATACTGAGGCCTTTGAGTGATTTCTTGGTTTCATGCCGTTGTCTGTGAGTGAATTTTTTTTAACACATTACCAACTATAGATGTTCATAATTAAAAGCAAGACACAACCAGAACAACAAAAGTTCTACAGTGACAGCTAAGTCTAGGCCTCTATACACATGGTACAAGTGCTTCATACTTTCCTTAATACTTTCCAAATCATGTCTTGACAGTCCAAAAGTGTTCTCTCTTATGTAAGATCTCTCCTTGCCTGCTAAATGTGTTAGTGTGCGCACAACTTCTCTGACAGCACTGACAGGCGATGTCATTACAGCTGTCTTCCTCTCAAAATGTGAGGGAAGCGGCTCACTCAAAGACAACAGAGAAGATTCTCATTATTCTGCAGCATTCTCCACGTTGTTCCACCAAGAAGAGGTCTGATCAGGTCAGGCGTCAGACGCCACCATTCTTTAATATACTGTAGCAGGGAGTAACTAAATTAACCACTAATTACCACCCCTATCTTAAAGACATATCCCATCACCGTGTTAATTAAGGGGAGATTGGGGTATATTCTGATTTCAAACCGAGGAGATGGCAGCACCGAATCTGACGGGACAAGACAAACACTCGGCTTACTCTTATCTGCAAGCACTTTTTAAGTAGCTTTACCCATGACAAAGTTTTTATAAAAAATTCATTTTCAGGGACCAAAAAGTGTGTTTGCATGCGTACGATAGATGCAAATTCTTAGAAACTGCTGCGTATGAAGATACAAGTGCTCATGTGAATGAGGAATTCTTTGACAGTCATTAACTTCTCTGACCTCTCTGAGGCCGAAGCCTCCTCACACATATTGCTATTATGCCTTACTATCACAGATCCTGAAGTAACAGATTTTCTCGAATTTATTCAATTAGATTAGCTTCCTAATAGTATGCTGCTAATGCTGGGAATATTCTCAAATGGCCTCTTTACTTAAAATACAGAAAGCAGCAACAAGTCCTGACACATTTTTGACACATGCTGGCAGTTAAACCATCGACCTTCTGGTTGGAGGATGACTTTTGCTGCCTCCTGTTAAAAGTCCAGAGTAGATGGTAAGTCTCAATAACAACCTGACACACAGTACAGACCTGTATTTGGACCTCCAGGGTTCTTTTTCATGGATGCTGGTGGTATGAAAAAAAGAGGAAAATGATTACCACCTTAGTTTAGCATGTTCAAACTTTATTTGATACAAATTACAACTGATGCTGATGATCTTTTGTTTTGCTGAAACTTCTGATCAACATTTTGACCTGAATATGATGCCGTATCGTAAAGCGATCACCAGTTCGTACTTTGGGTTCAAAATTTCATGGCACTGTATCCAATAATTGATCTATTATTGTATGGAAACAATAATTAACTTTAATGTAACTTTAAATCATCCAGAGATTGTGGAAATATTTCAGTCCCAATAATAAATGTTATCTTCCTGATGGCACGGAGGGAAAGTTTCCAACCACGACCTCCTGTGCAGCAGAGGGAATTCTTGTTGGTCTGATTATACACTGATCTTAGCTTTTGGCCTCGAGGGAACAGTGCAATGTATGGTTGAGGGATGAAGTGTGGTTTAGTGGGACATCAGTATGCTCAGGCAGAGTCTGTTTGTCAGTTTTGTACTCTCGGATTCTGCTCAGCTCATCTCCCTGTGCTCTGCTTCACTGCTGCCCAGGTTGCATCATTAAGATGTTCCTCCTGAGCCACAGTGGCTCAAAGTTTTCAAAAGACATTTATCAATACATGGATGTACGAGTTAACGAAGATCAAACATGAAAAAAATAGATTGAAATCCCAAACTCATCTGTAATTGAAATTACTATCTCTCTACTATTATTACTATATTACTATTACTATAACTATATATTTAAATATCAGAACAGTGAGGCCCCACATGTCACTTATCATCCTCAATCTGCTCACGTATTAATACTGACCCTGTTTATAACATTAGAAATTTCATGTCAGAACTGCAGCGACCTAGCATAATAGATCTGTGTGACAGCAGGTTTAACTGTAAGAAACAGCATGTAGTTCAAAAGCAAGTTTCAGCAGAGTCATGCTGAGTTCTGGAGCTGTTGGAACAGCAAACATTTAATCACAACAGACACGAAAGCTTTCTGTAAGCTCTACAATCTTATCAATGGAGGGGAAAAAACAAGAAAACCCTGTAGCATAGTTAACAGAAAACCAGTGTTTAGCAATTTGGAACATAGTGGTTAAATTGAATTGGAAAGAAAAAGAAAGAAAGAAGAAACTGACTTCGTGTTTCTGGAGGTCAGCAGTTGCTTTTCAGGCCATTTCTGAAGCATGTATATGTGTATATATCAATTTATGGAATTTTATTTTGTGTGAAAAGTGGAGCAAAAGCACATCAGGTCGTAGAGACTAAAGCACCTTGACAAGTTCTACATCTGAAGTATTTACTCAATTAAATTAATTGTATACACCCAGGGTTACAGGATCATGGGCTGCATCATAAAATGGAGACTTTTTCAATCAGAATCGTGTTTATGGGCAAAGTATGTTAACACACCAAGAAATTCAGTTCCTACCGTTGGCGTCTCTCAGGCAAACCAGCGAAGATGTGACCTAGTTACGCCTTGTTTCCACTTTCGTGTGTGTTTGTTTTTTAGAATACAGATCATGCCTCCTGGTATTCAGCGTTAGAAGATACTTCAGCAATAGGAGAGACTAATGACAGCAGTCTTCACATCCAGGTTTATGGAAAATGTGCTTGAAATTACCAAGAGCAAAAACAGCATTTATTTTAATAGTCGGAAATGAAAAGCAAGCGGTGTGCTCTTCAAGAGCAAAAGTAGTGAACTTTCCCCCTGCAAACATCACCGAGCACACCTTTAATTCACACCTTCAAAGGTGCAATCCTTTTAAATGAATTACGTCCAAGCAGCAGTCAGATTGCCAGGCCAGTAGGGATGTGGGGTGACTAGAGACAACGATCCTGTTTGTACTTTGTGTATATTCGGCACCACTGAGTGTTATTTTGCACACATACATAGTCTATGATATATATATATATATTTATTACCTCAGAGTTACCTTCTCTGGGGAATGTGTTTGTCACGCTGACCTGTTTTTTTTTTGATAACACACCAAAGGCTAAAGGTTGTGATTTTGAATCACACCAGAAGACAATCAATATCAACTTTCTCTTCCATTAACTGACTCTGGTGTATGAAAATAAACTGGGCTACTGACCTGAATCTTGAATTTAGATGTGATGTAACATCTCTTTTGACTGGATGACTGTGTTTATCATGTTTACAACAGATTTCTGTATGGAGCTTCTCATGAAAATGAACAAATATCTGGGCAACAAGGGGCACCATAGCTTATTTCACTTCACCTGCACAAGTCCTTAGCTTGGTTTTCATCCAATAAGCAAGGTTTTGCAAGCAGGTGGTGGTCTGTATAGAGGAAGTTGCACACAGATGTAATTAAAAGACAAATAAGTTGTGATAAAACAAGATCAATCAACTTGGTCCTATAAGACGGAAAGATGGAGAGAAGTTTTGAGGAATTCTTTTCAGCTGAGCATGTGTCTGCGAGTATTGGCCTTGCAACAGTACAGTGAGTAATCTTTTCAGTACATCATGATGCATTTGTTTTCGTTTCCCCTAATGTGCTTCAGTTCCTTTTTGAAAAGAGCAAAAATTGCTTCAAGCCAAACATGACAACTCAAGCCAATTTTATTGAAACTTGGTGTTTCTATCAACTTTTACTCAGAAGCAGCTACAAATCAGATCAGAAACTGTTGACGGAAACCAGACTCATTTTACCTAAATATATCAAGCATTAAGATTAGATTTATTGTCATGTACATGCAGGGAAATACATGAAATTACTCCTCAGCATTCAATCCATCCAGGTTGGCACCTGTTGAACACACACATCACACGTGCACAGGGTCACACACTCATGGAGACAGATGCCATAAACTGGAGCGGTGGGCAGCCAATCACAGAGCCGGGGAGCATGGGGGTAAGATGCCTTGCTCAAGGTCATCCCAGCCGTGGCAAGGAGGTGGACTGCCACCCCTCCAGCTGTCAGTTCAATCTTTTTTGAGTGGGAATCAAACCGTCAAGCTTCTGGTTATTGGCCACGGCCGCCCTAATGGCGTACAACCAGTATATGACCAGCTAAAAATCTCTCAGAAACCTGCCATAAGACTCAGAGAATGTAAAATATTCAGTATATATTGAGTTTTAGAGACCTGAACAGAGAAAATCCTCTACACTCACAAATTTATTGAATACAGCTTAATCTTATACAAATTGCAGCTTGATCTGTGATCAGGAGATGGAGAGGCAGATGGCTGATGGGAACCCCTGACGGTGTATTGCTGTATGTTACAGACAAGAGGGGAGAAATTAGACTGCGTGTGGGGAGAGGAAAGAAAAACGGGTAATGGGGAAAAAAGTATCCAAGTGAAATATAGACAGTGAGAGTCAGAACGAGACAAATGGGGACTTGAGGGGTGACATGACCACGAGATGGAGTAGCCATCAAGAATAGCTTGTTAAAAGCTGCATAGATATTAATGAACAATACAAGGAAAGGTGAGGAAGCCAAAGCTTCTTATTAAATTCTAATCATTTCCAGTGACGGTCTCAGACCTGAGGGAGATGTGACGTCTAGCAATTCCTCCACAAACGTAATTTCATGTGGTCATTTTCATTTCAGAAGACAACGAGTGAAAGTTAATCGTCACCCAGAGATGACAGTGATTTTAGTAGCTTTTTAATGAATGATCTGTTGGCTCCTTGGCTCATGTTTCCCATTGAAATCAAATAATTTCATATTTCCTACACCCACCAATGTAGCACATTCTTAAATCCCGCTGTGTTTGGCGAGGATGAGCAGCGTGGGCAGCACATTAGCAAAGAAGTAGCACCTCCAGCATGGCATCTGTGTCCAACAGTACAGAGTGAAAGTAACCCTCGTTTATGGCCTAACACTAATTAAATGCATCACAGTAAACTAGAAGCACAAAACACAGAAACAAAGTTATCCAAAATGAATTGTGATTGTTTGATTAATTTGACCCATTATTAGCTGTGTGCTTATTCAGTAGTTCATTGAAAGGTGCAGTATTAGAGCTTCTGTAGCTGCGACACCCTTCTTTCTGTGGGCTCAGTTAGCGCTTTGCCTTCTCTGGTCAGCCCCACCTCAGCTTTTCCTCTACATCACACTCCCCCATGACTTAGTGTTTTCCCTGCGACACGTGCACATTTTCCCTGCAACGCAACTGGCAGTTTACAGCTGCACCACACGTGTCTCAGAGCAGAACAAACTGAGTGGAATCAATCAACAATTACCGTAAATTAACTCTTCCCATGAAGTGATTAATGCTTTCCTAACAAGTGTTAATCTTGGGGGTGGCGCAGACGAGAGGTGCAAGTAACATGTGAGCCAAAAGTGCAGACTTGCATTTAAGTCATTTGATTGTTTTTATGGGAAAATAACATATGCGTTTATGTAAGATTAATGAACATGATACATTTTTAGGGCTTTGATTAATGCTCAGAGAGAGAGATTTTAATATTAAGTCACTCTTAATTTGATTCTTAGATTCAAATACAGTTCTCTCAATCCAGAGAGATTCACTTTATGTAAGAAGTAAAGGATATAAAGAGGGATCAGAGTCTTCAACTAGTCACAGGAAAAGATACATTTAAGTGAAAAGAGTGGCGAAGGACTTAACAAAACGGCTTCAGTGTGCTTAAAGGAGCTTTAGGGATCAGTAGTCTAAGGGTGCCACTTTATCCATACAGCTGCCCTCTGCATGTCCACCACTGCAGCTCTGAGCCGTCTGACCCAGACTGTTCATCACAGAACTCCGATAATATCACACAAATCCTTGACAAGAGTCCTGATTGAATGGCCTGAGTATTACAATTCAGTGGGGGTGCAATTGTCTTTTCTCTTCCTATACTGCTCTGCAGTATGTTTACATTTGTACTACCCATGATGCATTGAGTGCTGTCAAGTGCTTATTTTCTATATTGTACATAAAGTGCTTACTTCATATTCTTTTGTTTTTATGATTGGAACATATAGATGAGCATGCATTAGCCTGCTATAATGCCAGGGGTTCATTTGAATGCTTTATGTAACAAGTGCATGAAAAAGTGGACGCAATATTTCTTCCTCCTTCGGTGCTTTGCAGATATCACAGCTTGCAAAACACCCTCAACAAGTATCTGGATCCTTGTCCTGTGGAAGAGGCCAGCCTGTTTTTAGTTCAGTTCCTTGACTGATTGCATGACATTTGCATTCAAAACATGCTGACATTAAGTGGAATCTAATCTCCACGTTACCCATTCTTGCACCACTGGCTGCCACACAGAAACGATGCAGAATGCGCCACCTCAATGCTCAACAATTATCGAGGTGATATTGCTAAAATGTGAAAATGTTTGCAGCCGAAGAGCTCAGCTTTAATTTAATCTGTGCTCAAAATGTCTTTCTGAGTGACTTATTCAGGTTCTGCCTTGCAGACTTCAGATTGAGCTGTTTTCAGTCTTTGTAGACCCTGTTTGTGGGTCAGTGCTTCACATACAGCTGAACAGTGCCCTGCCACGCTGATGTCAGCAACACATTTTTACAACTCCTTTGAAGGTACACGTCTTGGTTGTTTAACCTGTGACTTCACCCCCGACTGTTCTCCATTACTGCTATTCTTAATTCTTAAGCCTTTCGAACAATGAAAATTCAGGTTGGAAAAGCTAGGATATCTTATTTTTTTCCTTTTTAGCCTTTCTTTGCATGGAAAGCATCGAAAACATTAATTCTCAGATATCACTCAGGAGCAGTTCATGGCTATTCTTACCACAAGAGTAAACAAATCCATCTAGTACAGGAATGTCATCAGCCATCATGTCCTTATGGATTTGAGTAAAGTCTTTATGTGTGATCCTGGTTCAACCGATAAGAGCAAAGAGGGAAAAGAGCTGAGAGGCAGCCAGGACAGATTTTTTTTCTTTATTTGGTAGCAATTAGTGTGAGCTGAAGAAGACGGGGGATATGATTCATCACTCACAGCTTGCCAAGTGCAGCACTTTAATTTGCATTTAGGTATGTCAACAAAAGGAGAAACCATCTCGGTCGAAGAATATTTGTAAGACAGCACACTGGAGACAAAGAGGATTTGTTGGGGGTTTACTAGTTCTTCCTGATAATCCTTTACCGCCTATTTGTTAGCCACCCTGAATCTAATGTTTCAGGCTTTTTGAGTTTGCGTGTTTTTGCAGAGTATGATTCAGAGCTTGTAGATTCGTCTGCCAGCAGAGTAATGCCTTACACAGTTAACACTGACATTACTGCAGTGGCCTTGTATTCATGGCAGAACGCAGGTTTGCTGACATTATGATTGATATGATTATGGTCAGCTATCATCCCCCATTCTTAAATGAACAGGGGTGGCCGAGAACAAGGGCTTGTGGTTTAATTCACTATGAACCGTCAGCCTTTTCTCACTCCCAACACATCACACACACGCTGACGCTGGACATGCAGGGTTAAAGAAATGTGTTTGAATTTCTAATCATGTCAGCCAAGTACTTTCCATTCCGAGCCTTAACTAGAGCCGTCGTGATTCTGTCTGGAAATTATTAAACTGTCTCACCTCATTTTTATCCCAGTGTCATGCTACGTTCCTATGAATAACTTTAGATTTATTATTAATACAGTAACATAAAAGCTTGTTTTCTTAAGCGTTTAAATGGGCAAATATAATGTGTCCACAGCAGAGGACATGTCATATTTGAAGATGAGTGGGATCATCATACAACTATGATCACGGTTATCTGAAATTAATTGTTGATTGTGATGGCCTTAGACTCAGCCAGGTGCTTTTAAGGAGTTACAACGTACCGTAGTAGAGCAAAAGAAACTGGAGGTTGGAAGGATTGGGGTGTCTGCCCCCTTCCTCCCCTCTGACCTCCTTATGTACTTGCTTTTAAAAGAGCGCTGTAGAAGCATTTAGCATTGGTGCTGCCAGTGCTTCAGATACTGCTATGAAGGCAAAATGCAGTTTCCCGTGCATTGAAAAGTGACACAAAGGGCTCTTAAGCGAGCATCAGTAAGTTATGAGCTGGTTATGCAAATGTGCTGAAACTGCAGTGTGTGCCATGCTAATGAAGGAACGTGTAATAAATGATGTGGCGTTTTTAAACACCTTTCTGTTTACACTGAAGCTTTATGGAGCAGAAAAATGAGCAGGATTAGGTTTTAACTACAGAAACTTTGTCATCTTTGTCTTTTTCTCTCCTTAATTTAAACATTTCAACATATATCATCTAACAAAATTCTTGGCAAAAACTGTAATAGGCTTTTAAAATCATACATCAGTTAGATGCCACTGTAGTTGAGACAGTTTTACTCACATTTTCTTATTTTTGAACTTATACTACCTCTCTCTGCCAGGTCCTGACGGCCCCACCTGGAGCTATATACTTCACAGGTTTTTATTGTTATTGGGAGCGTTCCAGTCAAACGGTGTGTAGCATTCCACTGTGATCAATTGAGCTATGGTTTGTAGCCTTAGTTGCTTTTCCTCTCAGTATGAACATTGCTGTGTTATCAGATGGTGACGCTGAGCAGAGGTCGTATTGTAGATGACTTTGCCATTGGTTGTCGAAGAAATCCAACACTTCAGTCGCTCGTCGGGGTGTTATGCAGAGAATAGTGCAAAAAATTTAGTGCTTGTAAGTCAGAACATGGCCAATCTACTCTCAAATAAAGGTATAATGAGGGAGAGGAGGGGAACATGGAGGAGCCGATTAATGAGACGATAGAAGGGAAAAACGTCAGCAGCAACTAAATGACGCCAGCAGCAAGTGACTCACCTTTAACCACATGAGGCTCCGTGTCTGTGCATGTGTGTGTCAGCCAGTCACGTCGTGAGGACACATCTCTGTTAGGTTAAAAGTCAAGACACAGCAAGGTAAGTTTGGGTTAAGGTTAAAGTCCCCAGTAAATGTAAATGTGAGTGTAACACCCTCATCATAATAAAGAGATCTATTGGAAGATTAATACTCTGTATTGGCATTATCATATTTGTTCCTGAGTAATTAATTAAAAAGATTTAATGATGCTCACAAGGTTAGAAAACGTACTCGGTGTATAATTAGAGTCATTCGTCATTTACAGTCGGTGCAAACGATCTGACTTGGTTGACCTTACAAAATACTGAATCACTGTACACAATGTACTGTTTATGTTACAGTCCTTTCTCCTTCCTCAACTAAAGCCTTCTTTTTACCTGCAACAAGAAAAAGAGAGGGGGTGTGTTAGGTGTATATAAGCACAACAGCTTTAGTTGGAGTCCCTGCAGGCCCTGGAGCATAAAACCCTGCTCGTTCTCAGTATTGCAGTTAATAGGCTTTTTCCAGCACAGTCACATTCTGATTTGTCAAAGTGGGAAAGGCTCAGGTGTTACTCATATTAACAAGAAATCTGTCCTCACTAAGCCTCCCTGCAAGCCATAACAATGTCACAGTGAGCCAGCCTGCAGAAAGCCGGTAGCGGAATCATTAATTGTATTATTTACACATGTTTTTCCTCTGTGACATGTCAACATGTCCTCTACCAGCCTGGGTGGGAAGCAGCTGTGGTGTATCAGGACATTCACTGAACCCTCCAATCTATATCAGGAACTGTAATTGAGAAGAACCTTGCAGAAGCATTGAGTCTTTTTTTAAATATTTTTGGGGGGCAAACTACAAACATAAGGCACTGGGGTCTGAGGAGTTTCTTCCATTCTTCCTGGCTGATCCTCTGTGAGAGTGGATGGTTCAGGTTTTACTGCAGGAGTTCTGTGGGATTCTAATCTGGGCCCTGATCTGGCCATGTAAGGACATTAAAAGCATTATCCTAAAAGCATTGCATGATTGTCTTGGCTGTGTGCTCTGGAGCAGTATCTTTCTTAACCAACTTCTATCAGCTATGTTCAGTCAATGTCACTGGAAAGTATACATAAGATAGATAAGATGGTGCACTTTAAAGAAAAAGGGGCACAAATAGTTTTGGCATTAATCATCCCTGTTTTTCAATACAATTACATTGAGCTTACAGGTTAAGGTGGCCAGATTTCTGAAATGAAAATCGAGTACTTTGTTTTCTTGGAAATGGTGCTGTGAATGTAATGTATTGTTAGCAGCCTGGTGTTCGCCACATTGTGTAACGTTCGCCTAAGAACCAGTAAGTTACAAGGTGTAGCCGTGTTGCTGTGTGTAACTCTCTGCGGGGACTCTGTGTGCTGTGACGAGTAAATTTAGTAGCTTACAGGTTCTATAGACAGATAGAAGCTCTGCGTATATGTTGTTGCGGAGCCGTGACACAACGGAGCTGCAGCCACATTGACAACAATAGAGAGTACGGCGGTGAAGGGGAGGGGCGGGTTACAAAGGGCCATACGTCATATCGAGGTGCCGGCCGCATTGTTGTAATAACGCAGAAATCCTCTAGGGGGCGACAGAAGTTACGCACTGCTGCTTTAACACCAAATCACAACAAATACCATCTCAAGACCATCTGCCCTGGATTTTGTCCTCAGTGAAGTTCACTAGCTGCCGGTGTAGGTGCGTCGGGCCCAGATTTGCTTACTCATCTGGATCAAGGTGTTCAAGGCCTTTAAGAAGGTACCAAACTGAGTGAAATGACAAGGAAGCATCAAAGTAGCAGAATTAAATGCCAAAAAAGTTCATTTGAGCAGAGCATAATCTGAGTGTCGCTGCTATTCTGTGACTACACTTCAACTGTCTGAATCATTTCCTGTTTTAAGGTAAATTTAAACATAGGTCAAGACGATTCAGTGTTTTTTTCTCCAAAACTTTATTGGCATCAGTATGTTTGCAGAGAAGGTTTTTCTTTGGTTTGCATGTCTGCTTTTTTCTCCGTTACGTGCCGACAAGCCGAGCTGAGCTCACAGTGAACTGAGCTCCAAGACGGTCAAACATGTAAATGTCCATGAGAAGCAGAGAGATGACTCATTTCCGATCCTTTATGAAATGCAAACAGCTGGAACAAACAGCCTGTAATTGGAGTTAAAATCTGCCTTTTTGTCCCTGAGGGATCAGCCCAGCCTGTCAGCTCAAATTAAAAGTGCTTTCTGTAGCATCAGTGTGTTCTAACGGCAGTGTTGCTCGTTAGCAGTGTTGATTGATTGCTTTTATGTATACTGTCTGGATTATTCGTTCCTTGCATTGGCTCGAAAGTGC
This sequence comes from Leuresthes tenuis, assembly GCF_036924035.1. NCBI lineage: Eukaryota > Metazoa > Chordata > Actinopteri > Atheriniformes > Atherinopsidae > Leuresthes > Leuresthes tenuis. The sequence goes on from NW_027325373.1 coordinate 4,460,450, forward strand.
TAAAATAAAAATGATTTAGGGCAGAGGCTAATTGAATGTCTTTAGAGTCTTAGATGGGCTGCAGAGGTGCTGCTGTGCACAGCAGTAGACTCTGAAGGGCACACAGGTGATAAATCACTCATTTAACATTTAACACTGATGCAAACTTCTAATCCCCAAACAAAAAGTAGCAGAATTTTGTTATTTAAAAAAAACAACAACACTTTATTGTTGTTCTCAACCACTTTAATTTTTAAGCACAGGGTCTTGTCTTTCTCCCAAAATATAAAAGTAATTAATCCACACATACACACACGCACAGCACTGTGATCTCAGTTAGCAGCACGCCGTAATGGAGCCAGCTTCATAACTACGCTGCAGCCACAAAGAAAAAGAAGTAGGAGCTCTAACCAACATTAGAACATTCATTTTTCTTGGATTTCAGGTTTCCTTTTACTGATGCTGTTTGCTAATTAATCTTAAAAGTAAAATGCATCTTTCTCACAGCAGCCATTTTTTTGCTAAATGTGTTGAACGTGAGCAGAAATCTCGTTATTCATTAATAAAGATGTATTAATTTGTCATTGATGAAATTATGTGGCACCTGCTCATTTAAAGAAGCAAACTTTGCCAAACGAAGAACAGAAAACAGTAGATCATGTCAAAGTGATGGGGAAAAGATGACAGAATAGCATAAAAATTGCCAGAATGCAGGGAAGTAAGAGTGTGAGGCTCACAAAATTTGTTTGGGAAAAACATCTGAACCGTGCACTTAATGCACCACCCCTGCGGTGCTCCAAAGAAACCTGCGTTCATGATTGACTGAGCTCAGTTTGCCGGAAAACACCCAAGAAGCTAAAATGTATGAATATCTACAATCTGCAGTTACCATCCTTTCTGCTGTCAGAGGAAACTAAAATGATTGTAAGGTTTGTTTAGTTGAAAGTGACATTTTGGGACCTTTTTAAACTGATAAATGCTGCTTAATTTCCAACAAAGTAATTCAAAAGTCCAGCATTTATGGTGACAGATTTTGTTATTTTGTGTTTCGTGGATGACAAAACCTTTACCCGTTACCGTGACAGTCGCTTGTGATATAAGAGGATAAATTACACTGCACATTTACTGTTGTGTACAAGCTGTCTGTTAGGTTTTCTTTGTTCTCAGTCACACTATGACCAGCTCTTTTTTTCAGGGGAATTTTGTCCCCCAAACCCTCTCTTAGAGTTTGTACTCCAAGTTTGCAGATGTGCACAACTATACTGAGAGCGCATCAACTGAAGTGTGTGTACACGATGTCAGAGTTGTGACCTATACTAGTGAAGTTGTTGCAACCAGACGAGGATCTGAGACCTCACCCCAGAGGATTAAAGCTACAATAAACCAGCTCATTATTGGAGACAGAAAGCACAGTCCAAGGTGGCTCTTAGTAAGGACATCATTACTCTTTTTCTGCCTCTTCCTCCAGCCTGTGATCTTGATGCAAAGTGAATTGAACATTAAAACGCTCTGGTCTTGAACTTGTCAATGAGCAGAGCTTACTTTAGTCCTTTTGTAATTATTTCTGTTCACTGACCTGAGAACTTGAGAATGCCATAACTTTAAACAGGAGTCTTACAATCTAATTATCTCACTCTGATTCATTAAACATCTTGTACATTTTCACCACCTCCATCTGTTACGTTGCCTCTCATTTTGACCTATGACCTGTGAACCTGTGCATGCGACAGTCTCTGCCTGCTCCGCCCTTGCCGTCTTGCTCAGACCCTTCCACCACGCCTCTCTCTTCCCCTCCCTCCCCACAGGTGGGAGACCAGATCTTAGAGGTGAACGGCCAGAGCTTCCTGAGCATCCCACACGACGAGGCGGTCAGGGTTCTGAAGTCATCGCAGCACCTGATGATGACGGTGAAAGACGTGGGCCGCCTGCCGCATGCCAGGACGGTGGTGGGGGAGACCAAATGGATCGCCAGCTCACAGATTGGAGAGAGCTCTGCCGACAGCAGCATGGCAAGGTGAGCTTTGACTGATAAAAACCTCATAGCCAGAATCGTTGGAAGGTTTCCTAAAATGCAACAAAACATTAAAAGTCATTTATAAAGATTCAACAGACACAAGTACAAAGAAAATAATTTTTAGTGCCCTAAATTGACTTATTCATTGTATTTAGAAAACACAAAAATATCTAAAATTCTGTGATAACAGCACACTCATTTGTGTTACACCACCCTTCCTCTTTTTAACACTTTTGAATGGTTTGGCAGCTGAGGATATTAATCGTTGGAGATCTGCAGAGAAATCTGTCTTCATTACAAGATTTAAACTGACCAACACTCTGTGGTTGTTTGATTCTCCTCCTCAAATGTGCCATGCAGTTTCCCTAGGAGACAGATCTGAAGCGAAGGCAGCTCAGCTAAGCACCCGTATTCTGTGTCTACGAAGCCAGGCGGTAATTCATGCAGAATAAACTCTGGCATTGTCCTCAGACAGATAACCACAGACCTGTTGGGAAAAGAAGTCACCTCCATGGTACCTTAGGTTTTTCCAAAATTCCTTCATGTGATGGACACAGATGTACTTCAAAGCCATCACAGATGCTGGCTTTTGAACCTCTCTTGGATATCAGCCCGAATCTCATCTTTTCACCATTCCATTAACTTTGTATGTTGAAAAGTTTTGGCTTAGGAAGGTTTGCCACTGCCCATTTTCACTTGGAAAGACTAAACCTTTGGTGGATGCTCCTTTTATACCCAATCCTGACACCCTAATCTGTCACCAACTAATCTGCAGACTGTGGGCTCTTCCATTTTTTCTCCCAGTTGTTTTTAGTCTAATGTGGGGATCACGTTCTGGATTTATTCACACTTTCTAAATACAGTGAAATTAGTCAGCAAAAACCACTGAAAATTATTTATTTATGCTTGTGTTTGTCGAATAAAGGTTAAAATGAATTAACATTTTACAGATTTAAGTTGTTTTTTTCCTGTCTTTCAATGAAGCTGAAAAACTATGAGCTGAAAAACTACAATTAGCAGGCGTGTCAACACAGCAGAAAAATCTATCAGTGGTATGTAATGCTACAATATAATTATATTTAGGGATTGTAAACTTAGATAAGCATGAGTCTTAAGGGTGTTGCAGCAAAAAGAACGACTGTAAAAGAGAGCGCAGACATCTTGTTCTTCTCTGAGTGAAATCAATATTTCCCAATCTTATCTGATCTGACTCTGTCTTCCATATGGTGGGAAATGCATGCAGTATGCAGCTTCTGTCAAAGTGCCCCGCCTGATCAACTCTTCTTCTGCTCATAACCTGGAACAAATCTGCCACAACCAAATTAAAGGGTTTATATGGCAGATTAATTTTTCTCATCGTCTCAACAGCATGCGGCACATTAACCCAGCAAGTCAGAACCTTGTAACTCGTGAGATGGTCAAATATTTCTGAACGTAATGGCTTTCTGGTCAGATCTCCAATACAGGAGGTGACTACTCCCAGTTAAAAAGCTGGGAGGTAGCAGCAGATGGTTGTTGGCTGTCTGTTCATTTGTTTGACATTGGTGTCAAAAACACAAACACTTAGTTGAAATGACATTGAGTAATTTGTTTGAGTTAAGCTGATCCTTCTGATTTTAGTGTTTCATTTTATTTTTTACATTTTTAATATGAAGGATGTAATAAGCATCTGAAGGGAGTAAAAAGGCTCAATGCTGGACAGACCAAGGATTATTTTCACCCTGCTCCTCATCTTTTTAACATGCATTCATTCCCGGAGATTCCACGAAGACAAACACCAGTTGATTTATGCTCCATCCCTCATTTGTGGTCATGAGCTGTGGGGAGTAATAGAAAAAACAAGTGGTGGAAAGGAGCTTCCTCCAAGTGGTGGCTGGGCTCACCCTTATTATAGTGTGAGAAGCTTGGTCATCTGGGAGTAGAGTCGCTGCTCCTCCGCTTAAGCGGAAGGAAATTATTATTATGGAAACAAAAACCCGCACTGATTTTAATCTGAAAACTTGTCCGAAGGTAAAGGAGTAATTGTAGAACTTAATGACTTGTTACGCCTGGTGATTGGTGGGAAATATGGTTCCAATGAAAGAGCTGTCGTTTAAAACGAGGAGTGATTACAAAACACCTTCCAGAAGATGATTCAACTCTGAGTAGCCGCATTCGGACAGAGACGTTCTAAGAACTCAGTTCTAAGAACTGTCCACCTCGAATTTCATTCGGGAAACCGTTTCATTTCGCATTCGCACATGAGTCAGAGACCTTGACAGGGACCGATGTGATGCAACAGTACTTTAGCGCCACACTCAACAACAAAACAAAACCCGCGAAAAGTAAGGAGAGAAGAAAACAACACCACCAAGAATCTAACATAGAGAGCGAGGAGGCCACCGTGTTCACGGTCTGCATGACGGTGATATTAATCATGGACGATCACATCAGGCGTCTAAGATGGAGGCTGGAAGAGCTCACAGCGAGAGTCAGGAGACGGAGAATCCAGCAGCGGGCGATACTTCTTCGTTTCATGGAGGAAAGAAGGAGAGCAGAGCGCCGCAGACAAAGGAGACGAAGTTTAACTTATTAAACAGGCGCCGGTTGTGTCCGTGTCGTATGAGTAAACATTTCAGACAAAGGGCGTAACTACCAACCACCAAACACCTATGTCATGTGTTCCTATGGAACCCAGAAAAGACCCTGCCTCGGAGACGGAGCTAAAATGGTTCCAGGAACTGAGGGACGTGGTCCCTAGTTCCTGTATGTCTGAATGCACGAAAAAACGGCCCCATTCCTGAAAAGATTATAGGAACTGCAAAAGGTTGTAAAGGGAAACATACAGGTTGACCAAGTGTCATACCTATGTTTTATTTATTCCATTTTATGTTTACAGAATGAATAAAGACTTAATTAACATCACCGAAGAGAGGTGAGTCCACATGTACTGGCAGGGGTTGAAGTAATTACATTAGGAGCACATAATTATGTTTAGAGCTGATGTGCTGGGTGCAAATTTACTTTTCCAATGTGACTGACTGTATCATCACCACATTTAGCATATTTCATTTAATACCTTATTCTGGGAAGAGGAGCTTAAAAAAATCAAGTAAACTTTTCATATGGTGCCACTGTAAAGTCAAGAGGGTTAATTGAATGTGGAGCCAAAACAAAGCTTTGATTTTCGAGAGGGACTATTTTTCATTTATGAAGTATTTTTCTACATTTGTTTCTTCCCCAGAAAGAAATGGTAATTTGAGTCATTATCTCCTGGACTTTGAGCTCTTCAGCAGTGTTGTAAAGACATCTTCTTGAGTCATTTCACTCAAGCAGGAGGTCTAAAAACATAACCCACACTGTGCGTTCAGCGGAAAGGATCATATGGGTGTGTTTCGTGCATCTCAGTGTCTGTCCTTTGAATATATTTAAAATGATTAGTCGAAGATATACACACTTCCTGTTTTCTGTTGAAGTGATAATCACTTTTGTCAAGTAATTAAGGTACATTGAGTGCGTGTGCAGCAGAATCATATATAGATGTGCATGCACGTATAAAGACAAGTGAATCTGTCTGTGTGTGCTTGTGTGTCCCTCTGAGAATTATTTGTCCTTCTCATTTGTGTTTCTGCAGCTTCTCTTTGGACCAAGGAGCCTCGGCTGCAGGAAAGGTGAGATTTGCAAGCAATTAAATCTTTGTATGTGCACTAAATACAGGACTGTGGTTTTTTGTGTGTAGAGTGTTACTCAAGGGGCATGATTATCTCACTGGCTACCCAGTTTCCTGACAACAGCAACGCTGGCCTGGAGAATGGTTTATGGAAGAAAGACAAGGCTGTTGTAACTGCCCACTTTTATTGTTTGGGAATGAAGAAGCTGCCTTTCCTTTTAGCAGGCGAAACACAAAGTTGATATATCTGCTTCTCACAGTATCACATGTGCAATTAAAAGTGTCAGTTTAAAGTTATAGACAGATGTGGCCAAATTCTGTGATTTAGCATTTTGGATTTTTTTTTAGAAAATTCATGACGTCGGCATGGATTCAGGGGGCCTATGATGACTTCACTCAATATATAATGCACTTGAACTGTCCTCACTAATGACTTTGGGATTTGTTACCTTCCAGCTGCCTTTAGGTGAGAAACGGGTCACGCCCTGGACAGCTCGCCAGTCCATCACAGGGCCACACAGAGATAAACAACCATACGCTCTCACACTCTCTCCTAGGGATGTCCTAGAGTTAATTTAGAATCACCAATTAACCCGACACGAATGTTGGATGGTGGGAGGAAGTTGGAGAGAACATGCAAGCTCCACACATAAAGGCCCCGGCCAGGATCTGAACCAGAAATCCTCTTAATATATACACCCTTTGGCAATATACTCAATTTTAAAAGCTAACTCTCGTGCATAAAGTCTAAGCAGGTGTGAGATGTTACATTATTCAATTAGAGTTCATTTAGAGAGCTGGTATTTCTGGCTCCTGACAGACCTTTTTCGAATGCCAGATACAAAGATCTATCAGGAGTAGAAGGGAGCTATTCTACAGTACTTTGAATTTTAATATAGAGTTATAGAGCTAATCAGACCACTTTGGATTTAAGGTAACAGACTGTACAAATAGCATCACTTAATTAAGTATTTTACTCTGAGGCTAGTGTGGACTGTACAGTGTACTGTTACACGGTGATATCTTAAAATCCCTCACTGCCAAAATTCAAGTATTTAACCTTATTAGCATGTTTATAAAGTATTACTTTTATGTTATAAGGTATGTTATGATCAATATCAGTGTAGTATAGTCTATATCAGCCATCAATGCTACGGCTGAGGATTTCTGCTTTGAATCTCCAGAACGCCACCTACATCCTCAGAAAGGTGAGGTCAGACACGCCGAATGCTCTGCCTAGAATATTTTCAGAAACCAACTTTGGCTATTTGCGCGATGGGGCTGTTTAGTTTATTTGTCTGTGTGGTAAGAAGCAGATGAAACAAAAAACCTGCAAGCTGTGAGAAGATATAAGCACAAGCTAGGTGGAGCAGGCAGTAGAATGCCAGATAAGAGGGGAGCCCTTCTTTCAGTCTGTTGAGCGAGCCATGGGAGCTACGTTTCCTAGGTTCACTCCACCACAAGCTCAGGAGCTACAAACTCAACCGAGAGATCACTTCTTGGGCAAACGAGCCAGGCTTTCCCTAGTTACGGGAGAACAGAGATATCAAAGCTAGCTTTATTGAGAATTTGGGGAAACAAAAATTATTCTCAGAGCTACAAGCTCACCAAGCCAGCTAACAGAGGGATTCCTACAGAAAATTCAAGCTCATGTGGCCAAGAGCTAGCTGAACTGGCTGCAGAGTTCCTGACTGAGTGATCTCTTTCTACATCTCTTTTGGTCGAGCCACAGAAGCCTGGAGTTCGCAAGCTAGTTTTTCCAAGCGTTTGGCCAGGAAGTCATGAGGCAAAATGCTCAGCTTGGAGGTCTCATCGTGTGACCTACCTAAGCTTGCAGTTGAGAAAGCCAAGACCCCAAGCTGAGCTTTTAGTTTCTAACTCGTGAGCTGCTCGAGCTAGTGGTCAAATCAGCTCTCAGCTGGGAATTTATAAGTAAGCTAGTTGGTATTTGAGAGCTAGGTTTCCTCGCTGACTGAACTGTGAGCTCAGTTGCCACAGCTCTTGGCCAGCAAGCATTGCCTTTTTAACAGTGCTGAAAGCCATTCAAAGCGAATACATTACTATTATGATATTTCCCCTTATATGCAGTTAGGTGTAATTCAAGGTCTTCTGTAGAGTTGTTATCTGATTCAAGCACTTATTGCTGAATTATCCTAGTTTTAGACGGCTTAAACAAAGCATAGTGTAAACAGAGTCAGAATAAACAGGGAAGGCCAGTGTCAGCTGCTGGTGGAGATTTTAGCAGGTCCAATTAGCATATTAATAAGTCTCCATTCATGGAATGAGGAAAAAGGTGAAGAGTCAGCACTAAGCCATTTTAGAGACAAAAACTTCAAAATTTTCAATTGTGAGGAACACATGAGTTTAAAGGAATTTGTAACTGTGATTTTAAATCAATGCAGATACTGTGATGTTACCTTTTATTATAAAGCTGTCATTCATTCACTCACAAAAAGAGTGCTGGCATTTTCTTTAGCCTGACTTTGACTGTGACTTTGCAAAGCAAGAGAGAGAGAGTGTGGAAACGTTTAAATAAGAGGAAAGTTGGAAGAGACAGCAGCTGATGGCAGCAAAAGAGGAGGAGGAAGGTGAGCAGGACAGTTCACTTTTCATTATGGAAGCTCTGACGGACAGCCCACCCTGACAGTGCAGGGAGGCCATATAGCACCACTGTTAGGGAGAACATGTGATTGTGGATGTGAGGGGTATTTTCTCCAGACTTGTGGCTGATAAGGGTTTAAAAGAGACTTGTAAAATATTTTTTATCTGATAGCGATAATACACACCAGTAGTGTGCACAGTGTTGGCTGTGATTATTAATTTTTGGTCAAATGCTTCCTTTTCAGACTGAAAAGCTAAGATGCATGGTGTAGGATCAAAAGAATCGCTAACTGATCGTGATTTATTTAATGTCGCAGTATTTCCAATCAGTCTTATCTGCCTAAATAACCACATGGAGTCTGTGTGTCTGGACCAATACCTCCAGTGCCATGGTTTCATACTCTAAGATAAAGGACTTAGTCTTTGTGGTGAGCAAGAATCTCTTTTTTACTCAAGTTATTGTTCATTATAAACTTTTTTTTGTGTGTGTGTGGACCAGCCTTTTTTAAACTTTCTATCCTTTTGAATTGTTTATTCTGCGGTTTAATGTGAAATTGAGGAGATGTGACGAGCTCACGGTTGGATCTATGCCTGTAAAGATGCAGATGCATGTGACCGTTGTTGGCAAATTGAACTGACAGTACACCTGTGTTTTTATGGCTTTTTGTATTAGCCCACTCAGGGGTCTTTGCATCGCTGCTGAGAACAAATAGGTTACCAGATGAGCTATTGTGAGAATAATACTAAAAATAAATTAATTGAAAGGATTTTCTTAGCAGCATGCATACCCATCACCTCTCTGTTTGGTGATAATAAAGTAGACTCCTTTCGTCATTAACATGAGGTTCAGAGCTTATTGCTTTTTTTTTCATCTGAAGAAGAGCAGGTCATGAAGCATGGGTAATAAAACAAGAAGATGTTCAGCCTGTCTTGGGAAGACCTCTTATGGGAACAATAAGAGGCCACTGGACTGGACATATGTCAGAAATGTTTTAAGTGCCTTAATGCAGGTCTTTAAAATACTGGCTTAAAGACTATAGATGATGAGTGCCACAAAAAAGGATGCATCTTAAAAAGAATGAGGCTATTAGTGATGAAATATAAAGAGGAATTGATGAAAGAGTAATTCTAAAAATAGAAAATGTGAAAATATTAAGGGGTATTGAGAGAAAACAACATTTATTTTCATTTAAATAGAATTTATTTAGTCTTATATTATTTTATTTTTCCATTTCCTTTTGATTTAATTGATTTCTGTATTGCTTTTGTTATTCCTCAGTAGTTTCTACTTTTTCCATTTTTTCTCTCTCTTTATTTCATAATTTCTTTGACCAAATCACAATGCTGACCTTTTTTATTCAGAAGGACAGTATTACAGAAGGAACACTCAAAGCATTGCACACTACAAGCCCCATTCGCACATGCAGTCATGTAGCACTGAAGCTTTTTTTAATAGCTGTTCCTTTTGAGTGCCCCTGGGGAAATGTGGGTTTTTTGCATCTTACCAAAGGACCTTGCAATTGGCTGAAGATGTCTCTACCTCTGAGCCACAGCCACCCCATGTATGATGGTGATATTTATCTAAACTACTCCCAAAAATCCAAAAAGCACAGCTAAATCCCAATGATATAATCCAAAGAGCATGCATTAATAACTGTTCGAAATTAGAAGTAGCTAAAGCCTCCTTAAAAAAGTCGATAAATGCTGCTCGATGACATCATGCAGTAGTTAGCATGTTTGTGTTGGATTCGCATTCTGCTTTGTCCCAGCTTTAGCATCTGGTGACTTTTGTTACAGTCTGCGCTCACTTATTATGTATCTTAATAGAGTAGAGCTACCAATAAAGCTGCTTTCATTTGTATATATATATTTTTTTCTGTTGCAGTGAAAGGAATCTGAATCTGTGACTGAAAAGCAGCCCATTAAGACTGTCTGTTTACCTGCGCTAGCTGTCAGAATAATTGGAGACTCCTGTTCTCCTCTAATGATATCCTGATTTTATAAGCACCAACTCACAAAACCACCATTCTTATAACATGAACCCATCTAGGCTCTGTCTACGTGTTTGACGATCACCCAAAGAGAAAATGAGAAGCTGCAGAATGTTTTGAGTATTTTCTCACGCAGTCCAAGGTCCCGCTAATACACTTAAAGGACAAAACTGAGCATGTGTAAGGAGCTCACAGACAGTGCTTTCCTTTGCTGCTAAATGAGCAGAGTGGAAGCAGAGAGAGCAGTTCTTGCAGCAGGAGAGAGAACTCTAGTGGAGCAGTGCATAGAAAATTTGTCTGAGAAGTTGGTTGATATGCACAAGTGACTCTTGGAAAAATCATGTCTCTGAGGGGATCTGAAATGTCGCTAAATCTGCCAACAAATGCAAAAAATGGTCTGAAATCCACTGGGAAACCGTCCCTAACACGCTGGACAATGGTACATATAGGTGAGGTCGACTTAACCCAAACCAACCGTAATATGCAAGCTAATCTTCAGGTCAGTAGGAACAGAATAAATATGAGACGTGCTTTAAAACTTTTTAGAATATCTTCTCACATTTGTAATCCATATTTGTCAACACGCTAAATGTCAAGGTTTGCTTTTAACTATAAAAGCAACTATGATAATCACAATGTATTCCTTCTAATATTCAGAAAGAAATATAGTTTACTCAGGCAATCTTTCTTCTGCTGTTTTATAGACCAGAGTCTGTTAGCTCACCGCGGCGGTTATGACAGAGCAGCTGTCTCTCCTCATTTTCACGTGTTGCAGTGAATGCTGTCACTACTCATAAAGCAGTTTTACCTTCTCCACTGTCCAGGGTAACTCTTTATGGTCACTGCTGCAATTTGATGCTCATACTCTCGGATAGTTATTTCAGTGTCAGAAGTCGTTTATGCCCGGATTATTCAAAACCAACAGACACTGATGAAAATCAGGCTGTTTTCCAAAAGTGGAACCTTTTGATGTTTTGGTTCAAAGAAACCTATTCGGAGAAAATCTTCATGTGCATCCATTTCCAAAGGTTTCTGTGTGCCTGTATCAGACTTTTTTGATTTCTTACCCTGGGTGCCAACACTTAAAGATAATTTACAGTAAATTTTACTGGTCACATATAAAGTTTGGCAGTTCTGTGGTTCATGTGCCCATGAAGTGGAAGAAAAGCCTTCCGCATGGGAAACGACTGCATTATCTGGCAAGGACTTTGTGTTTTTTAAGCTAGCAGAGCTTTTACATGTTGAAAAATACCAGCTAACTTGCTGGAGAAAACCAAAACTTCAAGACACCGTAAGAATGATCCCTTGTAATAAAAGAGCACTTTCAACTTTTTGGCAACACTTTAGGGAAGGCCCGTTCATTTTTCAACGTGACAAATGTCCTCCTCCACACACCCGGTTTCATAAAGAAAACCTTTTTTCCGACTTGTGTGGCAGAAGTACACTGGAGCACAACCAGCCCCCTCAGGACGGCACAGAACAACAATGCTGACGGCAGCTTTTCACTGCTTCTAGCCTCCCGTGTTTATCGGGTGTGTGTTCTCACTAATCGTGCGTGTTTGAAATGCTTAGCTGTCGACATGCTTTGTTCGTAGTTAAGTTTTCAATGTAAGACCAGAAAGCCCTTGCGTAACCATTGGTCCTCTCTACAGTTCCTCAAGAAATCCCTAAGCAGTCTGTGAGGTGCAGGTGGACGATGTGCAGAAATGTTGGTTGTTAAATCACTTTTTAGATGAAGAAGTGAAGAGGCTCAGGATAAGCAATAACTGCTACGGTACATGCAGATGAAATGGCTGCTCTGTGCTTGCATGATATACGGTGTCTGGAGGTATTAAGAGGGTAAGATATATAGCAGCAGGGCTTTGGGGCTCAGCAGAAGTAGGGAAGGTGATAATTCACAGCTCTGCAGCTCCTCCGCATGAGACAAGCAGCCCCTCTTAGAAGCGACCCCCACTGCTAACTTCACACTGTGTCAGCATCGTCAGCGTAAATATTCATTTCTTCCCAGAATGATGTGCTGGTAATTGAGCAGCTTAAACAAGCAAAGAGGTTCGTGTCCTAATGTCATTTCTTCCCCACACAGGTGCCTGCAGAGTTTGTTTATCCCAGTTGTTACATCATCTATCCTTCCACACACACACACACACACACACACACACACACACACACACACACACACACACACACACACCTCACTCTCTCCATCTCGTAATTGTAGCCCAAAGGCCAAACCAGACAGATAAGCTAATTAATTAAGGATAGGTCACACAGCAATTCTCAATCATTCATTTTTCTTTGACCCCATTTGGGACCTTATAGCACAAATGAATATTGTTTGAGACACAACAGAATGTCATAGAGAAAATAACAAAGGTAACCTACCTTTATCGGTCACACACAGTTTGTTTGTAGCGATCACTTTGCACAAAGATTTCAGTTGATTGAGAATCCAAGTCGAGACATTTAATAACAACTTTTTTCTTTTTAGAGAAACCTGATGTTTATAAAGGCTTTATGAACAGATTTACTCCAAATATAGGCAGATAATTTCCACTTCTCAAATATTGCTATGAATGTCCCACCAAAAAATACTTTAATGCTCTCAAAATATTAAGACTCTAATTTTAATAGGTAACTGGTGGCTGATAGATAAGAAACGAATGTGGTTGATAGTTTCAAGAAAACCTGCACTGTCACGGTGAATATGCTTGATTGAACACATTTCTTGTTTGTGATTTCAAGACCATCAGATCCTGTGTGTCAGTCGGTCTTTTTCTTCAGCGCTGATGTACACTGACCCGTTCAAGAGAGCTGCAGGAACAATCCCTGAAGAATGAAGATGAAATATGTCCACACACAGCTCACTATTGACTCTGCCAAAGAGCAGAAAGTGCATTAACTGCCAGATAGGGCTTAGGCGCAGTATAAATATAATATAGCGGTGGATCTGAAGACGATTTATAGAGCTTGTAAAAGGAACTTTAAAAGAAGTGGGTTCACTAGGACTCAGATCATGTAGATAACGATCCCAAGCAGGAAGTTTACATTCTTCTCCTTTTACGTGTGAGCTGTGGGAATCTGAAGATCTTTCATTTGTTTTCCACTTACTGCTGTGTGTTGCCTCTGTGGGAATGGGACGTTTAGTACAACTATATAGGCCTTTGACAGGCCTGTTGCTCGTAAAAGGTAATGGCAGAAATAAATATAATACATTCTTTTGAAAAAGATAAGAGTTTTGATCTGACAATTGTTGGAATTGACAGAATTATTCTCCAAAGAATGACAAAGAACTCATCCATCCATTTTCTATACCCACTTAATCCAACTGTTGGGTCGCAGGGGGCTGGAGCCTATCCCAGCAGTCACTGGGTGAGGGGCAGAGTACATCCTGGACAGGTCACCAGTCCATCACAAGGTCACACAGAGACAAACAAACACACTCACTCCTAGGGACAATTTAGAGACACCAAATAACCTAACAGGCATGTTTTTGGATAGTGGGAGGAAGACGGAGAACCCAGAGAGAACCCATGCATGCACAGGGAGAACATGCTAACTAAGGCCCCAGCTGGGAGTTGAACCTGGAACCCTTTTGCTATGAGGTGACAGTGCCATCAGTTCCATCAGCTGTTCTACTCTTGATTGAAAGCCTTAAAATTTACACTCTCCTGTTGTATCTTTCTTTGGATAATTTTACTCAGATATACTGTAAATTACATGAATGGACATACCAAATGACATCTGCCTGCTGTTTGAATTGTACACAGAAATCTCCTTTTATTCATTAAATGTAAAGTGTAAATTAAATTTCACCTCTCACTGGTAAGAAAGATGCATTGTGATTTCAGGCAATCAAAAGGTTTTCCAGGTATTTTCCTTGAATCAGCCGTCCCTCTTTGAGTGTGAAAGCTTAAAGATTTTGTTGCTAATATTTTATTTTGTTTTTTTTTTCCTGGAAGAATTTAGCTGATGCTGCAGCTCACAGAGCAAAGTAATAAACGTGCACACACACACACACACACACACACACACATACACACAGATGTAGAGTGCTGAGAATCTATTGCGCTACCTACCCCATCAATGAAGTCGATTAGCAGTTCCATACTGAATTGAGAGCACAGTTGTTAGTTTCACTACTTCACAGTGTGTGCAGAATGACAACAAGACCAGTTTGAGTGTTGACATCAATCAGTGGACAAGATCTGAGCCTCACCGCGTATGCTGCCAGCTGTTGTCGCAAATCTATCCGATACGTAAAGACCAGTACGCAGTTACCAAACACAGTCGTCCTCTCTTTGTCAGAAGGGAGCCTGTGATCGGGATAAGAAGCCGATGAACTGGGTGCATCTGTTGTTGTAACCACTCGGTTGAAACACAATTGTTCAAGCATCAGTTTTTAATAACAGGATCCGCTCTCCAAGGTCAGACCGAATCAGTGCCACCACCACGCACACTTGGTTTGTTACTGTGTTGGCATGACATTCATTCCTCTTCTTTGGGATAATTTGCCTTTTCCTGTGATTTTCACAGAGAAGCGCATGAGAAAAATCATGGCGTAATCTTCACACAGATTACAGGGATGTGGAAAAACAGGGACATCTTTATTTTAAGATGTCTGGATAAAGAGTTTGAAGATAACATCAGGAAATGTTCATTTTAGGTGATTGGATTTGTTTATGCGCCATAGTGTAAGGATCATGATCTTTTTTATATGCTAATCTTCAGGATCATGGTTTTATGCAAATACTGTAAGATTAGCATCTTAAATCATGTCTTTGTCCATTTCAACTTGACACCTCTCTCCCCTCTTTATCTATCCCCTTCTTAACCAAATTTGACTATTCTGACAAACCTTTTAGCCAAACTAAACCAAAGCAGCAGCAGGCACAGATAACAGGAGAGTTCACAAAGTGGCACTCCTGCCACAATATGCCACCCAGAACAAAGTAGCTTCATATTGAAAGTTAAAGACAATTCAATCCTGTGTGATGTGTTTTATTACACAAACTAAACATTTGTTGGACAATAACTAGATTACTTTTGACAAAGTAATGGATGTATTAAACAATAGTCCATTCTTTACTTTGAGAATCTCTGTCATCTGTGTAAAATTAAATATCTTCCTTCAAGTACATTAAGTGGTTGATGTCACCCTTCAGGGTGAAAGGTCATTGGGAAAAAAACTAATTAGCTACTATGCTAACAAACTGTTCTGTTGGCTGTGTTGATATTTTAGCAGTCAGTCGCTGCAGGCTGTTTCTTTGCTTCAGAAACACGTCACTTGGGCTTGGTTCGTTTTAACCTAGCTGTCACTTTTGAATCTCATTTTTAGAAATTTATTTTAGCAACTTTCTTTAACTCCCTCAAAACATTTTGATGATTTATGTTTTCAAATTAATCGAGCGCCATTGAAGTGGAATGTGTTTTAAACCCTGATACCAGCATAATAATTAATGATGGTTCATTTGACACGAGCCGTAATTCATCAGCACACACTGAAAGTTTCATACGGCACCTGTTTTATAAAAACCTTTTTATCTGCTCTGTGTTGTTAAATGCAGTCAAGCTGAGGCATGTGACATTTGATAGTGGCAGCTTTTTATCAGACCCTTTTTTTTCATGGTCGTGCTCTTCATTGATTCAGTGTCTTCAGCGGTCACAGGCATTGTTGTTTGTCACTGTGATAAAAGGACCAATCAGCTTATTTGGCATTTAACAAACCCAGCCACTGAATGACCTCATTGATGGACGACGTCCAGCATGTACACCGTCTGTACTGCATGTCCATTAACTGTCACACTATGGTTTTACAGAAGAAACTGCCCCCGTCTGTCCAACTGCAGCAGACCTCATTAGCAGGTGACTGCAGGTGTTCCACTCCAGTAGAGTGACGACTGATTTCATTAACTCCCTCAGGTGTCAATCTGCTCTCTGATCCAACACCGGTAGTCAAAGTGACTTGTGTGGTCCTGTCACTTCACTCCACTGCGCCCTTGAGTTAAGTAGCTGGGATGCGGATGCTTTAAGGAAATTCTGCTGGTAAGCAATGCAGTTATTAAGATTCAAGGAGGGACGCGGCTCAATTCACCTTGGCAACTTAAAATTCACCGGCTCCACTCAGACCAGGGCTTCGTCACGGCTACAGCTGATACAGACGGGGGAGTGTGGCTACGAGTTGAGGATAGAGTAAAAGAAGGCAAAAACGATGGGGGGCGTGGCCTGTTTCTTTCTTTTGTTCTGTCTCAACATACTTAAGCCTACACAGACCCTGAAGCTGTGACTTTGAAGTGGTGTCTTTGATTAAGGAGTTAATTAAAGAAAAGCTGCCTGCCGGCTAGCATATAACTGAAAAAGGAAAAGTAGCAGACAGTGAGGGCAAGAGAAGGAGTAGATGTGATGCTGAGAAGTTATATTGACAAGTTATTTTCACAAATGTCAGCCTGTCGTGTCGGGGTATGTGGGTACAATTTATGTACTTGTTTGTTTCCATTCTGACTGTCCTTCCATTCCTTTGTTATCTCTGGCATTTTATGGTTACCTCCAGTTTTTCTCCTCAATCCGACTCTTATGTATGGTGTCCTTCTTTCATCCACTGCTTTCCAAATCCTCAAAGATCTCCCTCATTTTTGCCTACATGTCCCACAGATACCCATGTTTCTCTCGCGATCTTACAATTCATCACTTCTAGCCTGTACAATCCATTTCTTCCTTGCTTAGTTACTGGTATTGCCAAAGCTTTTGTCATTTCAACCCTTTTTTAATCTTAATCAAACCTATTTAATCTATTGTTACCTCAAAAATTTAAGGAACTTTTAATTCATGTGGATGCAGGCATATCTGCTTGCAAATTCAAAGTAAACACAATAAACTTGTGCTACAAAAAAAAAAAAAAAAAATTGACCAGACTCCGTGAATAATTTCCTAAATTCAACAATTAACCTTCTAATACTGGCTCAGTACCTAATGAAGAACCTCCTGATCCATATAATCCCTATTTAGACCAGTGAGCAGTGCTGACCAACATGCCATTGGGGTCATCAGGTGGGAACCTCCTTTCATCAGTGTTTCGTCTCGTTGGGCCCACGACTCCTCCAGGAAGCTAGACAGTGATCACTGGCATCCCAGAGTCACTCCCCTAATGCCAGCCATCACTGCTCCTCACGCCACAACAACCATCTTTTCTGCCACAAGCAGCATTATTATCAGCTACCCCAGCCTCTCACCAACTGCAAACCAGTCATAGCGGGTGGGGATTCAAACCCTAGTACGGGTAGGGGTTAGAAATAGAAGAGGTAAAGATAAGTAGGAATAGGATTCAAACCCTGGTTCAGGCAGGGGGTAGAAATAGAAGAGGTGAAGATAAGTAGGAATGGGATTCAAACCCTAGTACGGGTTTTAAAAATAAATTTATTTATTTTTTATTTTTTTAATTTATTTATTATTTAAAAATAAATGCCAGCAAAACACATCCTGGATTTCTTCCTTGCTTCTCCCAAGAATCTGTTTACCCTAAGTGCTCCCCCTGCTGGGCCCCCAGCTACTATTGCTTCTTCTGATCCAAATCCACTGACTGGACCTTACGGCCTCATCTGACACTTCCTTCACTATTTTCCTCTCACTCTGTCCACTTACAACCAACTCCCTCAACAATGAGACAACAGACTTTACAACAAATCCTCTACATCCTACTTCCACTGGACAGATCCTAACTTTCCATCCTCGCTACTCTGCTTCTGCCCCTAACTCAGCATACCTAAGCTTTTTCCTTTCATATGCTTCTACTAAGTCCTCCCAAGGAACATTCAGCTCTATAAAATAGACTCGCATTCTACTACTAGACCAGAAGACTATTATTATTGACCATTAATTTGACTATCTGTGGCAATTATCTTATACTTATTGCTATGTCTTAATTTTATTTTGTGCACATGTTGGTGTTTAGGCTGTTTTGTCCTTTGAAGTTCAAGAGTTCTATTTTTCCTGGTTGAATAGAGTTTAAAGAGAAACTCTGGTGTGAAACATCTTTTTTTGTCATATTTCATCTCCACCCCTCTTTTCCCTGACCTGTACTTCCCCTCTGAGGATAGTTTTCTACTTTGCTTCATCACCCAGAAAAAAGAAAAATTCTGAGAAATGAAATCATAAAAGCTTTGTGTTGTTTTTTTTTCTCTCTCATCTCCAACAGCCAGGGTTTTATAAGGGTGTGGCAGGCTCGCAGGTAACCCTGTCCAGTCTGGTTAACCAGTCTCGTGCCA
Source organism: Leuresthes tenuis (assembly GCF_036924035.1). Lineage (NCBI taxonomy): Eukaryota > Metazoa > Chordata > Actinopteri > Atheriniformes > Atherinopsidae > Leuresthes > Leuresthes tenuis. The sequence goes on from NW_027325373.1 coordinate 4,478,942, forward strand.
TGCTGGAGGAGCAGGCGCGTCACCTACTGACAGAGACAGAGCGTCAGACAATGGGTTACTACGTGGAGGAGTATCGGGACGGACACATCGGCGTGGAGCAGCTGGTCATGGCGTTGTTTGAGCTCCTAAACACGCACGCAAAGGTGAGCTAATAGCAAAGCAAAGAAATGGATTAAAAGTAAGTAACTTTTCTTTCTACAGGAACCTCTACTTATGAACACTCTGTGAGTGAAGTTTAAAGGTGAAGTTTAATGAGATTTATGTCACATTTTGTTTTTCCTTCCTCCCTGGTCGTCTCAAAACAAAACAATCCAGGTCAGACCAGAACAAGAGCACAGACTTTCTCCACCAAGATTATATCAAAACGCTTCCATAAAGAAATAATTGGAGTCAAAAGGCAAAAGCATAAACCACAATGGATCATCAGAGGCTCAGTTCAGCAGAGTTAACTGATTCAATCGATTCTGTCCCTGGAAACTGGAGCTGCCCTTTTTAAACTTTCCAATTAGGATGAGTCTAGAGTCCCTTTTGAATGGTTATCCTGTCATGCTGGGCCCAAATTCTGGTTAATTCTAATCACACTATTGATTCATTCTAATGGTGTTACATTTGGTTTAAGCTAGTTCCCTGGCATTTGCATATATATACAAAGGCAAAAATGAACGATTATAAAAGTTAGATGTCATTGATTAGCCGTTCCAAATGGGTAAAATTCTGTTTCATTTTGAAACTCTTTCTGATTTCTCTGTCTTTTGTTCTCTTGTTTTTGGACAGGCGTGAACAAATGTATTCATTTCTGAGTGCGTAAAATATTTTTGACCCTGACAGTAAACAGAAGAGAGAGGCAGGAAATCAAGGGAAGGGGGAAGAGATGATTTATGAAACCTCTCTTTGTCTTTTCCTACCGATTGAGATGGCTTGTTTACTCTTTTTACTTTTCCATTTTTTTCCATTGGTTTTAGACAATGAAATTAATATACAATCTGAAATACCTGACAGCCATTATCAGTCTGCTCAGCTGCAGATGAAGTGGTTGTTTTACAACCGAGCCATAACCAGAAAACATAAACCTCATTACAGGTTAACGACAGCTACTGAGCATTTAGATCGGCAAGAGCGGAGAGAACACATACGTGATCTTACACAATTTCTGCATGTTTGTTTCCTTTTGCTAAGTTATAAATGGTATGCTAACAACAAAATCCATCCATCCATTTTCTATACCCGCTTAATCCAACTGTCAAGTCACTGGGAAGGCTGGAGCTTATCCCAGCGGTCGTCGGGCGAGAGGCGAGATACACCCTGGACAGGTCGCCAGTCCATCACAGGGCCACACAGAGAAAAACAAGACAAACAACCCCACACACGCCTAGGGACAATTTTAGAGACACCAATTAACCTAATATGCATGTTTTTGGATATGGGGAGGAAGCCAGAGTATCCGGATAGAACCCATGGGGAGAACATGCAAACTCCATACAGAAAGGCCCCAGCTGGGAATTGAACCTGGAACCCTCAAGCTCTGAGGCGACGGTACTAAAAACCACATCACCGTGCAGCCCACAACAAAATCCTTTTCAACAAGTAACTTTAAAATGAGTGTATTGTTTTCATCCATAATGACCACATTTCATCTTTGTCAAAACAAACTTTGTAGGTTTGGGGAAAAAAAATCTGTAACCTCAGAGCTAAAGACATCAGCAAAACCTAAACCGTGGCAAAAGTTAGCTAGTGACTAATCAATGAATGTGGCGGAAAACTTGTAAAGTATTATTCTTTCTCTATACCTACAAGAAGCACTTTAAACGTGGCCCGTCTGTATGAAAAAACAAAAAGGCTTACCATCTGTTTTTGTTGATTTGGATAAGACCGGAAAGGGTTAGAAAGTCATCTCAAATTGTTTTGATAGTTCTGCTCACAGAGAGTCTGTAAATGGAAATTATATGTGACTTCTCTTCCCGGGAGTGGGTGTTCAGTTTCAGAGCTGTTGCATGTAGCACATCCACAAGAGTGGAACCATCCAGAGGAGTCTGCATGACCTAAATGCCATTGTCAGTGGGTGTGCATGAGGCTCTCTGCAGACAACCACTTTTCCACCCTTGTCTTGTGATGGACCTGAAATCCAGTATAAATGGGCCCATAGAACGCTGATAGCAGCATAATGCAGAATTCTCTATAGGAACAGCTTAAATGAGTCTTTATAACTGGTTTGCATCCCTTTTTGTGTTAGTCTAGAGCCCATGGCACACAGAGAGGCTAAGTGTGTCAAAAGTTTAGAAACAATGTTCAAGACTTTAAATGATGTAAACAATTGTATCATGGAAACTTCATTGGTCCGACTCATTATGGAGTCCAGGCTGGATGATGGATGATGCTGGATGATGCAGATGATTATCATCACATCTGTACAGTTCTACAACTCTACATCCTGTCATCTTTTAGTGAGTGCAGCCAAATGAGTTTCGACCAGCTATTAAAGCCAATGGTTCATATCTTTTCTCCATAGTCCCTATGAAATTGTAGTGGCAGCGGTCAATAAAGACACTAAACATCACAACGGTTTACACTGTGTTTGATAGTCATGTCTCTTTCTGCGGATATTTCCAAACTTTTGTATTCCTCTTTTGACACAGCAGATATTTAAGATGAAAGCTAGGGGAGAGTAGGGTAGATTTAAGAAAACGGGGCCTTATTTAAGTATTGGCACAGCAACATCTGAATCATATGAACACCTTTGAACTTTTTTCATTTCATCACAAATGCAACATTTTTGCAGCATTTCCAAGGGACGTTAAACTGAATGGAGCCATGACTGAGTCGGAGCACAAATGGAGTGTTGCACCAGATGCTGTGTGCCATCGGCAATAAAGTTTAACCACTTGAAAAGAGAGGTCTCATCTGGCTGAAAAATCCAGTGTACACTCTTTTGACTGCTCATTTCAAGATGCCATATCACACGTGTGTGTGTCTCGTATATTGGTCCATATTTGGATTTTAAAGTTAAATGTGAAGTCATAAAAGTGGAAATAGATTCCAAGTGTTAAACCCTGTGTATACAACTCTGCACATAAAGACCAGACATTCAACAGGAGTAACAGCTAAACAAATTATAAGCTACATGATTGTGAGATATACAGCAGTTCATCCTGCTTTAAACTTTGTTTTTGGATCCCGCATTTTGCTTCATACCTTTGTCTCCAATCCTCTCCCTCCCCCTCTGCACTTTCCCGTCGCAGTTCTCTCTGCTGTCAGAGGTACGAGGCCTGGTCACCCCGCAGGACCTGGAGCGCTTTGACGGGCTGGTGCTTCGACGTGAGATTCAGGCACTAAAAGCCCGACAGGGGACAGCTGGAGCCACAGCCATGCAGCCAGACTCCCTGTCCATGGTGTCGTATCCGGACACACTGACGTCATCCTCAGCCAGCTTCATGACCAACACCACCCTCAGCTCTGCACGGGTAGGCCGGCCTTACTAAAGAAGTAATTACCTGGCTCCTCTTCAATTAATCTGTACTCTTAAATCTCTGGAGATTGACTATGGGGACTCTGCAATCCGTTTGAACCAATCTCCTCTTTTGAAAGAAATTAAATTAAGGGGTGAAAATACCATGGAGGGATCTGAGTGATGTCTCTTTATTTATCTATTTCTGATCTGCTTTGCTGTCAGTCTCTTTGAAGTGCAATTTCTGTTTGGCTGTCCACTCACTCCTCTGCTTCTGTCAGCTTTGAATGTGACACAGAGTTGGAGATTGCACTGTGATTTATTTCCAAAGAGTATTTATTTCTCTAAGAAAGATCCTGTTCCAGTTGGACTTTGTCAGGTAGCACAGTAACATTTTACCACCCACCTGTTGAGACTAAAAAAAAGTCTTTCCAGCTCATATTTGATAGGTTGTATTTTTTTTTCCACCTCAGTAGCCCACTCACTTCCACCTCACCCGCTCTAAAACCTCCCCCTTTCTCCCTCTTTGTAGGAGAGGCTGCTCTGGCTGATAGATATGATGGAGGTAGGAACGTGATGAGTGCTTTCCGTCACACACAGAGTACACGTTAGAACAGAAAGATGTGAACAAAAAATAAAAATAAAACACATCCTGTTTTTTTGCTTTTGCAGTGAATTTGTTTGCAGTGCCTTTTATCCCGGTCCTTTTTTTTCTTTCTCTCTTGGTTTAAATGGAAACTGTGGTGCTTTTTGACTCAATTAAACTCCTAACAGTATGGATTGTGAACTGCAGGGCTCTGGCTATCCTCAACATTGTGTAAAATCTGGTTGGGTTTGTGTTTTTTGTGGATGAAATTCCTATTAGAAAAAGAAAAGATGGCTGCTTCAGTTTTCAGTACATATTTCAACCGCCCCTCCCCATTTTTCACTTAAGTTTCATGACTGAAACACAGCGGTGACGACAGTCATCACAGTAAATCCATCGAACAGACACATCTGTGACACTGACCTAATAAGTTTAACATTTCCTTTGACATGCCGTAGTCACTCCAGTATTTCTCCTGCCAAGCAGTTCAAGGCTGCAACAACAGAGCAAAGCACATCAACTCCGTGAAACACACTAGATTCCCACTTTTTTACACGTGTATTTCTGCTGAGACTGTGGATATAACAGATGGAAATAGCCAATGTGATGCCATTGATTGGTTTGTGACTATCTGAATGACTTGAGTTTTTGTAAGCCAGTTGCCGTTGGTTTTTAGTGAATTTTAAACTGACGAACGTGGCGTTATTGTGGCTACATTTAACACATTTTTTTTTCCCTCGGTGAACAGCGTTACACTCCGTTGCACCCGGACCACACACGAGTGTAACGTCTGTATGTCTATCCCCATGGACAGGTTATCAGTCGAAAATGAGACCAAAAAAAACGTGCAATCACAATTCAACCTAACGTGCGTCTTTTTGGACTGTGGGAAGAAACCAGAGTACCTGGAGAGAACCCACACATGCATGGGGAGAACATGCAAACTCCACACTGAGAGGCCCCAGCCAGGATTCGAACCAGGAACCCTGCTGGCAGTTACACCCGTACCTTGTCTGAGAATTAAAAGTTATGTTGTGGTGGTCTTTTTCTTGTATTATTTACAGTAGTTTAGATTTTGTGATTCCCTGAAATCCCTTTTAGAAATGCTCATCCTGCACATGGGTATGTTTATTAATTTTGCATTCAGGGAGGTGATATCTGATCAGGCCACTGGACCGATCAAAGCAGACTGGCTTTTTGGGGGGCTGGAGGACCCTCCCTAACTTCTGTTCTAGCTGTGATTGTTTTAATATGCAGACACAAACATCACTGCACGGACTGTTTTATGGGGACTTTAACAGTTTATTCTTACTGTAAAGCCAGCCCCAAGTGGCTGTTTGAACAACTGCAGTTTATGGCAATTTGGACAGTTTTTTGTGTTTATGTTGTCATGTTTGTTTTTCATTATGGCTGTATTTGCTGGAAAGCTTTTAGCTCTTTTCAGTTTATATACGAGCCAGCAGCTCAAACACATATGAACGCACACACATTCATGCACATAAATGCAGTATCTAAGCTGACAGCAGAGATAAGCTGTTGACTAGCCTCAGCTTTATCCACCAAACACTCCTTTTCTTTCAGATGCCTTTGATGGATTTTGCCTGCCTTTTCACTTCCCCTTCTGAGAAGAAACATTTACATATATGGGAGTGACTGAGTATGTGGTGATCTGTATTCTTCCCCATTATGTATGTGTGTCTGTTTGTGCTGTTTTGGACCCATGGGTGACTACCTCCACTGCTGTGTAAAGCAGATTAGAGAACTGGGTGGGTTTTGGAGGATGTAAACTCTGAATTTCTGAGTCACTCTCAAACCCAGGTATATAGTCAACTGCATACCAATGCATGCATTCACACATATGTAGATTTTTGATTCCGAGCCTGCTCCCGAACCTTTACAAACCCAACTAAAAACCTTAACCCAACCTTTACTCTCACTCCAACTAAAAAACAGTAAAACTGTAAGGTAAACCCAGAGCAGCTCACTGCTTTTAATCCAGCTGTGTGAGATCAGATGGCACAGCATTTCCTTTTAAAGATGTCATTTCATGCAATCATACCATCAGCTCCTGCTGTGACTAAACTATGAGAGACTTGTCAGACTACAAATAGAACTGGAGGTGGTCTGCAGCCTCTCAACAGGGAAAAGAGAAATGTCAACATCAGAGGCATTTGAAGTGTCAAGGAGCATGATGCAGCTGCTGTCACGTCTGACAAATGAAGACATGTCTCCCACAGTGGCAAACCACTGCTTCCTGCATTTGCACTCAACATTTGTACCGCGGATTATAATTGTGGATGAACACAATCACAGGTAAAGTATGTTCGAGGCAGAGTGCTCTGACTGCTTACAGTGCATAGCAGCGTCTCAGCGTGTAGAAAGTCGATTGACTCTTGTGATAAATGGATTGGATGTAAGTGCTCCACATGCGGCATCGAGGGGTAATTAAGCTGAATGGATGGGGCTTTTGTTTTGGTTTAGTGGCAGAGTTAAATGAAGGGCAATGTTTCTCTCAACTCTGTTCCCCTGGCCTGAAATCACTGGCAGATCTGCTCCAAATGACCTCCTCTCCACCACGCCAGCGGGACTGGGCCTTCAAATCCTGCTTTGAACCGAGATGATGGTTCTTTATTGATTTCACAGTGTGTGTGTTTTCTTGTGGAAGAAGACATGATGGCTGTGAGTGTGTGTGTGTGTGTGTGCACGTATTCTTGATTTGTCATCCTCTCAGGTCTCTGCGACTGTTGAACAAACATGAGCTGAAGTGACGCCTTTCCATTTTCTGCAGAAGATGTGGAAAATCCACAAAATCTAATTTGGCACTTATTTTTGGATTAAAAGACGTCTGTGTTTAACGTCTGCTGAAAAGCTGCCTCCCACTCACTTTAATCACACCCCAACTCCTCTGTTTTTCTGTCATCACCCTCCCCTCCTTCTCTTTTACCTCTTCCTCCTTTTCTTTCCCTCATCTCTCAGAATGACAGCGTGGCGGAGAGCAATGAGGAGGATCATCCGGAGAGCCTGAACACGCTGCTGACTGACATCTCTCTGGTGAGTTAGGCAGACAGGCAGTCACAGTCCTCCTGGATTTAGCCTGAAAAAGATGGATACGGCAGTGAGCACTGAGGAGGGGATGGGAAAAGATAGGTAAAGTGAGGAGAATGCAATTGAAGAGCTTGAGACATGGATGACCTTCGGGCTTTGTAGGTGAAGTGCAACAAGTGTTTGTGCCAAAAAGGAACAAAAGGAAAGAGAAGCAGAGTAAGTGCCACTGAAGCCTTTCTTCATCTTTTCTGGTAGAGAGATGAAACTGATAACTCTTCTTCCTCTTCCTCCCCCTCCTCTCAAACGTACAGTTGCATCACAGAGTGAAAAAAAAGATGCATAGCAACCTTATTCTAAGAAGCTAAATAAGCCCATCGGGTCTTATTTCTTTATTATGATCAGCAGCAGATAAGAGTGAAGTTACTTAGAAGTTTGTTCTAATCCGAGGCAACTTGCCACTCATTCATTATTATTGTTTTTTTTGTCTCACTCCATGTACCATAAATACACTCATGTCTCAGTGTTGCTTCATTCCACCGTTCAGTTTGTATTTGATAACTTTTGCCTGGAAACGCAGGATACCAGCGGCGTCAAACCAGCAGGCAGTGATGTCATCAAGTCAACTATTACTGCTACTAAAGCTGGTGGAGCGGTTCATTAAGTATCTAATACAGCTGTGTGAATGTGATGTGTGAAGTTTAAACTGCTTTTTAATATATGTGTATATGTTTTGGAAACAGCTTTCTTGTTTTCTTATTTCGAAGTTGCTTGAAAAAAAAATTGTGACTGTAAAATCTAAATCTGTCTTTGTATTGTATATAAATGCAGCAGAATGTTGCTCTTTCGCCTAAATTACCCCCAATTTCCCTTTTTTTCATTTGCCTGCACTGGGATTGAATTTTCTGTGGATTGGGGGGGGGGGGGGGGGGGGGGGACTACTCTTTTAAGAAATGTTTCCATTCCTTTTCAACTTTATTATATTTTCTTATATTTGGAAGGATAGAGCATAGTCGGATTAGTCTCCCACAAAAATAGAGCATTACCCAGGGCACCTGTCTCACCTCAAAGAGGTGTCCTCTGGTTTTTCCTAGCAGCCGTCCTGTTCTTCACTGACTGACTGGAGGAGTCCAGGGCATTTGATATAAAAAGCCAGTGTGCATCACATAATGCTGTGAAAACTGTCAGATTCCTGCTTCTAGCATTACCCAAAGAAAATGTATTAGCCTACAGTCTAATGTCTTGCCTTATATAAAACTTAATTTGACATTAGTCTCTCAAGTTTTGTATTAGACCCATTTTCACATAGATTATGCATGTTACAGAAATGTATTTCCTTAAAGCTACTTGTGGAAATGATTGAATCAAGCAAGTCGGATATCTATCTTACCAAGATGAATATGCCAAAACCATATGTCTTCTTTATAAGAAGAAAGAAAAAAGATATTTTAAAGAGTTTTAAAGGATGAGACAGAGGTTGCTTTTCTATTTCTCAGTTGATGATTATTCCACAGATTTGGACACCCTCTGACTCCAGCAGTGCTCTGGGGAGCAGCAGCTGGTCCACAGATCTAAGAGCACAAGCACGACGAGAAGGGCTGAAAAGGTTGTCAATGTAGGATGGGGCATGGTCAGTCAATCATTTAGAATAATGCATTGAAATTTTATACCACTGGTTACCAATGCCGTGTGGCTAGAAAAGGCGAAAACATGGTCGTGTTTTCTAGTGTTGTGTAATCTAGGTGCTGTTCTGTGATTTTTAAGGCGGTCCAGGAAATAATGAGTTACAGTAATCCAAATGGGTGAAGACAAATCCAATATTTTTTCCAACGTTTTTGGCATTTTATGTGACTTGAATGTTTTGAAAAGTTTAGCTAAGAACTAAGCAACATTCCTTTCTTATTATTGTTATAATTCTTTTTATTTTTTTGCCATACGAGTGCGTTGATAGCCACAACATATCTGTGTTGGAAATACAGACTCACTGCGCTCCCAGGGTCCAAATAACATGTTTTTCAGTTTTGCAATAATTTGAAATACTGGGCATCAAGTGCGCTTATCCAGAAAATAAACGCCTTATTGAGGTTAAGGTGATCAGGAAGCGTTTTAACGTGGCAGGGTCTTATTCAGTGTAAGATGCTGATTGGGTTATTATTAGAATATTGCTAAACTGCTGTGAATGTAAACATACCCACTGGAATGGAGCCCAGTTCGGAACTTGCTTGGAGTCTCAAAATACCTTCATGTTCCCACAATTTCATAGAAAATCAATTTTACATTGTGGAACTGGACCTAAGCTCATGAATGTTGGCAGTATGCATCAGCTACAACACCTATCACTGTGCTTCAGAATAAAAGGAAAATAATACCCCCTTATTTCCTTATTTTCCAGATATTTCTTTTAGTTTTCTTCTTCTTGTGCGTGTGGTTTTGTATCGCTGTGTTTTGCATGTAGTTGCACCCTTAATCAGTGATGATGAATGTATGCTTTCACTTCAGGATGACGTTCAGTCCACCACAGCTGAGTCTCCCCCTTCCTTCAAGCCTCCTCCCCCCCCGGGGGCGCAGAGGCACCCAGGTAGACGAGATCTTCTCAACAAGTGCCCCTCATCCGAATCCTCGAACTCAGGCTTGTACTTCACAGCCCCGACCTCTCACAGCCACAGCAAAGAGCCAGGACATGGCCCTACCTCACCCTCATTACACCACAAACGAGATCACCCAAGAGACCTCTCTCGGGACTATGCTGCCATCAAAAAGAGAGAGCCCCCTGCACCATCCAAGAAAGGAAAAATTTCATCCGCTCAGTTGGCCACAGTCACTCAGCATAACATCGGCCCTTTCCCCAGGGTGCAGTCCCCCAGCAGAGGCGCCAAACCTGCTGCCCCATCCCCTTCACCCCCGCCGCCACCGCCACTCCCCGCTCCTCCCCCACCCTCCTCTGCGCCCCTTAAACCAGTGTCCATCTCCAAAGCTTCTCAGGCCTCCTCCCCAACCTCAAAACAGCATTTTGTTACAGTGGAGGTTCACAGACCCAATGCAGAACCCGACGTCAATGAGGTGCGGCCGCTGCCCCAAGCTCGAGGTAAGGAACGTGCAGCTCCGGGTGTCATAAAGCGTCACTTCAGACCCTGAAATATATCCAGGATGAAGAACTTTTTAAAAGCTGTTTGACCTGGATTTTATTGCTTTGCAGTCTGTTAATCATTCATTTATCGAGATTTCTTTCTTTTTATGGGTAAAGTAAGTGATCAAGTTAAGTGAAGACGCAGTTTAATTTCAGACATATTAATGATGGTGTAACACAAACAAGCACCTGTAAATCCTGCACTTGCTTGTGATAGTTTGTGTTTTTTGGGGATAGCTTCATTCTATGTGTTGAAGTAGGACTTAGTGAATGTGAATTGAAATAACAGAATGCATTGTTTCTGCAAATTATGTTCATCATTTCTTCTTCAGTATGCATGATGATCAGAATTGATCCTGTTTAAGAGATTTATATGTGCAAAAAAACACAAATGAAACCATCAGATGAGATCACTGACACTTCACAGAGTAATAGGCTTTGTAATCATCACAAAATACATGCTATCTGTTCTGCTGAAGGAGTAAATATTGTATGTGCAAGCTCTCTAAATATGTATTTACTTGTGCTTAATGTGCTGAAATGAGCAATTACCCAGAACATTGTGTCCGATAGCTACAGTATGCAAAACATCACTAATCTTAATGAGCTTTTAATTCTGTGTGAAATCAGGTCATTCCCAACGAAATCTAAAACCTGTTTATCTGTGAAATATTCATGTTTGTTTCAGTATGTTACTAAAATAAGAAATCTCTTAACACTGATGTACATTAACGGAACAGCATGAAGTTGTGATTTACATGCATAGCAGTGTACGATGTAGTATGTTGACATTCCCTGCCTGCCTCCCCTCAGGTGGCGCCCTGTCTCAGCTGTCAGACAGCGGCCAAACCCTCAGTGAGGACAGTGGTGTGGACATAGCTGAGACAGGACACATCGGCAAAGACAGTAGCCCTCATTCCTCACGCACACGCCTCCCCCGAGACACCCAGGGAGGTGGAGGGGACAACCCCTCCAAACCGGTGAGAGGGTGATTCAGACCAGCTGTGAGCTAAAGATGGAAGGATGAGGGAATTCATTGTTATACTGTAGGGAATTTGATTTGTTTCTTCTGTCTTTGTGAGGACATGTTTAACTTTTAAACCTTACTTGACTATTTTGGACACCAGAGTCATCTTTGGAACGTATCGAAACATTGAGAACAAGAGTGATGGCGACATTTTGCAAACTGACTGCAGTTTTATGATTTGGACAATATGAAAAATACACCTCCTTTTGCATTTTAGGCCTGCAGCACATTCCAAAAAGGGAAAAATAAAAAAGGGAGAGGGGAGTTAAAGGCTGTCAATGAGGTATTTAAAAAAAAAAGGTCTTATATCAAATGGGTGATGCAAGGCTGAGTCTTTGATCGGCTACAGACCTCCAACCGTGCTCCTTGATCAAAAATTTAAAGGGATTTGTTTATTTCCCCTTTTACAGTCCATAATTTCATTGAATAATTCAAACAATCTGTCGGAATTCTTTGTGTGTAAAGAGCAAGGAGCAAGATTGGACACCCACGACCTCTGATTCGTCAGCGCCAACAATAGTCGTCGCTCATCAAAAGTTGAAGCAACTTTACTGTGCAAAAAAGAAACCGTAAGCCTAGTTTATGCTTTGACGGCTTTATTCTAACCTTTTCAAGAAGTAGCGTCAACTTCTCTGAGCTCGGAGGCATCTGGGATAGACCAACACACTGATGGTCTGATCGAACCAGTCAGCGCTCAATCAGGGCTTTTTGTGTGCTCCAGACCAAGTCAAAGAAGGACCGGGAGGTTCAGATTGTCATCAGCATTAGGTTCGGGGTTGTATCTTCTGCTCCTCTGGGATGGCAGCTTTAATGCACAAAAGTGCAAAGAGATTTTAGAGCTTTTTTGGGGGGCCTTCGTCAGATAATGTGTGTGAAGAAGTCGGTACTGTTTCACAACACAAGACGTGTTTCCAGGTCAAAAATGTGGTTTTTTTTGTAATGTGTTACAGGTCTAAAATGCACAAATGGACGTATATGATAACAAATTAAATATAGTTGGCGCTTCGCAGTGCTTTGTTCAATTTGCACCGTCCAAATGGAGAAAAAAAAGAAAAAGATTTGCTCGTGTTTTGGGTCATTCCTTTGGAGATGGATTTTTAGTTTTCAGTTGCTGTGTGTAGCAGTTAATGTTGGACTGTTCCACTATTGTCCTGCCTGAGGGGACCACAGCAATCCATAGTGCCAGTTGCACCTATATCATACAAAGTGCTAGCTTTCATTTATTGGCATTAGTCAATATGTTATCGTAGACAATATCATTAGTGTTACTCATTGTTTATAAGCTATATTTATACATGTGTATATATTTTCATCATAAGCCAGCTGCAGTCTGTAGATGGCATTGTTTGCTATCTGCATGCCATTACGAGCAGCCTTTTTTTGGATACTGAAGACAAATGAACTTGACTGACATTTCAACATATCCTAACATCTGCAAAGCTTTGGAATCTGGGATTTAGAGTCAGCTTTGTGTTGGAATTAAAGAGTGAGGATTGCATGATGTCAACATGGGTCCTCACAAATGCAGAGGTACAAATGTGTGTGTGTGTCAATTAAAAAGAAAAAAGAAAAAACTAGCCAGGAGTTACAGGTTGTTAAATCAATTTGCTTTTTTGCTAATTCTTCCCAGAGTCTGCTCTTAATCCTAACTGTGATCTCTTCTCTCCTCCCTCCGTTTACTCACACAGTCTGTTTCCTTTGTGTCACTCATCGCTTAATTTGTCACTCATGTCATTCATTCAGTCACACGCTCCATCATTTATTCAGTCAGTCGCCGCACTGTAACGTAATGAAACCCGAATAGCTCTCTGGTCCTCACTGATTGATGTCAGGAATAACAAGCAAGAATGGGAGTAGTCTTGATTGTTTATGATGAGAGGGCTGTTAAGCTTTTTTTCAGTAGGGATTACTTTGCAGAAAAATTGAAGGATAAATGGACTGTGTGTCATAAAAAGCTCCAATGAATCAAACTTTTACCTTCTGCTGTCCCCTGTGTGTCATGGGGAGAGCGCTGAAAAGAGAAAGACCATAGGCTTCTCAATGCTTGCCTAGATATATTTACTAAGACATTTTTAAGCTTTGATATGCGTTGATTCGTTCACGGCATACAGCATAAATGTGGGCTGTGTAAATATATATATGTCCTGTCTATGTAAGAAAAATGAGCTGTTTTCACACAGGAACAATGATGGATAACTATGGAGTATCAAACTGTCTGTAATGCCAGTTGTTTTGCCTTCCTATTAATGCATTTGAGCATATCCACAGTATCAACAAGCAAGTAGAAAACTGCAGAAAACGTAGCCTTTATGAACACTTGCTTAGCTTCTCCATTATTACTGGAGAGCTGGCAGGGTAAACTCCACAAATCTGGGCCAGATGTGGTGAAAATATGCATTCTCCCATGCAGCCGCTTACAGAATGTGTGAAAACAGGTTCACTTAGTGGTTGAGCATCCAGCAGGTGGAGAGCAGAGGCTGTCTTCCACCCAAATCTGTCCCCATGGGCCCTGTGTTTATGCAGAACGAAATAGCCTATAATTAGATTAGTACAATATGTTACCTCTAGTGACAGCAACTGCAAGTGAAGTGTAAAAATGGCATAAATGAAGGTGACGGTTTTGTTGTGACAAAATAATTAATTTTTTCACCACATTTGAACCATATTTGTGTAACGTCACCACAGCAACCTGCAAAAATGCATCCGCTGGGGCGACAGTCACATTGTAAGGAACAATGTGTTCCATGATTGTTTTTCTAACCTGAACCAACAATGTCTTACTCTGTTGAGTATTCCACTCACAATATTATTGTTCCAGTTTCAGTTTGTCTATTTAAATGGAAACGTTTGACCTAAACTGTGAGTAGAAAGAGAGAAGTTGGTCTCTTAGTGATGGTTGAGGCGCTTATAATGGCATTTATACCAAGCAATGGACCTTTTTGGTTTATTTTAACCCAGAAAAGTGAAGAAAGTATGGTCTCAGGTCGCAGGAGTTCAAACTGGATCGGATGTAGCGTTCTGCTGACTTGTGCCTCTACTTGTGTATCTTCCTTCTCGTGCACCTGCAACATGTTAGATCAGAGGCGTGAAATCCCCATATGACAGAGAGAATCTTTACAAGAGCTGGAATGAAGTTTGTGGAAAAGTTTTTGGCTTCTGATTTGTGAAGCTGTTAACTTGATTGTCATTCATGAGTTTGTCTTCAGAACTGAATATGTACATGTTTATATAGAGTCGTGGCCTTTGTGGGAAGATTCATTTCTGCTCAGAGAAAACAAACAAGAGCTGACACATACATATGCAAAGTAGCAGAAAGGGGAGGTAAATACAAGGGCGGCTGTGTGATGGCGTGAATATATTTCAGTTCATGAATGTTGTGCACTGATTTATTTATTTTTTACATATCATAACTTGTGTAATCTCTCTCTCTCACTTCAGCCGGGGCTGCTGGAGCCCACCTCCACACTAGTGAGGGTGCCAAAGACTGCCAGCACCCTTGGCATTGCCATTGAGGGCGGAGCCAACACTCGCCAGCCGCTGCCACGAATTGTCACAATACAGGTGAGTCAGGAAGCCATTAAATACTGGCAGAAATACTCTCCCACCAAACTGAGCTCCCCTCACTAACATGCAGTCAGCAGTATTTTTCCCTTGTGTTCCTTACCATGGGAACATTTCGGATTCTGTCCCATAGCACCAAACACCCACCTTTGGAGTTGGGATAGACTGTTCGAATTCACGCTTCACCTGACTCTCACAGAGTAATTTTGTCCTTGATTACATCATTTGATGATCATAACATGACATGAAAAAGCCTTGATTGCCTGATTAAGGCAGTCATTTAGGATGATTCAGATGGTTTAGTGTGTGTGTGTGTGTGTGTGTGTTTTGATGTCTAAGGACAAAGGCAGGAGGCAGAACAGTAGATTGTGTAAATCACCTGTTTATATAAAGATAGAGGTTGGCTCAGCTCCAGTGTGTTGATGTTTAGCTCAGTGATGCCACTTTATAGAGAGGCCATTACATATAAAACACAAGTTCCATTTGCAACATGTCTCCTGACAGAAGAGTGAAATCCAAATATTGGAAGGTAAACCAGAGTAAACAGGTTAGTCACCTCTGAGGCGGTACGACTGCGACCGTGTGTGCATACATATACACACACACATATATGTATGTATAGTTGTATGTACATTTGTCTGTCTTAGGGATTTGCAAGTCAATGAAGCCTGCGGTCGCTTGAACTACCTACAATCTGATAATTTTCTAAACAAGAAGGACAGAGAGTTACAATTTATAGATCAGAGCAGTGCCCAGCTATAGACTTTCAAAGCTGTCTCTCAGCCTCCCACTCCACAGAGGTGGTGATTGAAAAAAAAAGGGTCGGGGGGTGGCTGGCTGATTGCAAAGGAACGGATAAAAGGTTTGGAAATCAGTGTATTCAAAATCAAATGGGGTACTGGAAGAGAGGACAGCAAGAGAGGAAAGGATGCAAAAAAGTGAGAGCCGTGGTAATAAGCCGATGAAGGATGAGGGGCCTCTTCAATGATGAGAAAGGGGCTGGGAGGGGGGGGGGCTTGTCAAACAAAACTACAGACAAATGTATGAATATGGAACGACGTGTTCTCTTCCTTTGAAACTTCCATCCATCTATTATTTGTTTCTACTTGGCAAATGTTGTGTCAGAGCCGGTCCTTTGTCAGTGGTGTATTCCTCAGTGGACAGTGTTTCTTTTCTCAGTTCTGTCAGGGACAACAAGGCACCAGCTCCAAAAGTTATATAAGTAAAACACTCAGTAAAAGCATAATTTGGCATTACGAGAGAGCATTTATTTTCTCGCTTCTTTTCCATTTATTTCGTTTTGTGTCATGGGCACTTTGTGACAGAGACGAAGACAATATATGAGTTAAAAAGATACATTTTCCGTAATTTATTTGCAAATAAGCCTTAAAAAGAAATTAATAAAAAGTATCCTGTACTGTTTATGCATTCATTTTATTGCCCCACAGATATATAACCAGGGGTGGACTGGGGCCAAAACAAAATAGAATAGAAATAATTTAAAAAAGCCAGAACTTGTTTCTGTAAGGCCCAATTTAAGGACAAAGCACTTGCTGAGGGTCTGGGTCCTTGTAGAATTTTCAGTGCATTAGTATACATTCATAAAAATGAGAACATCACTTTATCTGAGCACCTAAGTGAAATAGATAAATAAAAGAGCACATAAAAGCCTCAGCAGAGTGGCTGTATGGACCATGAATCTGTGATTTAAACAGATCATTGCTCCAGCAAAACTTTGACCCACTTTGCTGGCCTGAGCTACTATATAGAGAGGGAACGAGAAATACTTTACAGGCCATGTGAAAAAGTAGTTTTTAATGACTTTCCATCTGCACAAAAACAATATTAGCATTACAAACTTCCTGGTCCTGGAAAATGATGATGGTACTCTGAATGCATTTATCACGTGATGCAGACAGAAGCCAGTGTAGCTGCAGCAGGTTGGGAAAGTCGAGTCATCCATTCATCATCTGCCGCTTATCCGGGGGTCGGGTCGCAGTGGCAGCAGCTTGAGCAGAGAAACCCAGACGTCCCTGTCGAGTCAATAATATCTTATTGATCCCCAAAAGGAAATGATATCTTATGCAGTGTTTGATAACAAGATAAAACGAAATAAAGATCAGCAGCTCGTAAACTTTATGTAACTTGAGGTGTAGCAGAGAGACGTGTGATTAAAATCTTCAGAGATCACCGTGAGTGGACGACTTCGCTGATGATGTCACACACAGCATCGGCCAGTAAAAACAGGCGAAATCGGTCAGTAAACAACACGGACAGTTCAACACCGTCCCGCATCCTAGAAATCCCCCGTTCAGCTTATCTTACTCAAGGTCTTACTCAAGGTGTTGTTTAGGCTTTGGAAAGCCGCTCTCACATACAAACAACTTCCCTGATGGCATGGTTATGCATCATAGAAGATAACAACAAAAAACACTATATAAAGAAAGACAGAATACATTCAAAGCTGTTAATACAGGCTTTTGCAGCGCCAAAAAAAAGCCAACAAGCTGTCTGATTCATGTCTCATAACGGATTAATTCCTCGACTTAACTTTAACGCACCTGCTGGGAGCCCCCTCTGTCTTTATCCGTCACCTTTTTGGCCCAAACTCTGCATTTTGTTCTGCATTTAAACACACTGTTGGCCCGTTGATTAAGACCCATGCAAGCTGACCTTAGTTTAACGCTACAAAGTATATCAACCTCTATTATCCAGCAGCCCATCAGAAAAACTCCCGACGGCCAGTTTGCCCCTCTGACGTAATCTCACCTAAGTCCTGAATTATTTTCTTATTTTGGGGAAGTAAAAAACAGAAGTTTCACCTCAGAGATCAAGCCCACAGCAACTTCACTGGAAGATTAATGAAAATAAAAATGCACTTTGTGACTGGATAATAGCAAGAAGGAAAGAGGTGTTGTATCATTACAATGCAGCTACCTGAAGCAAGGTTAATACTTATCTTGGGAGCTCAGTTTACCACATTTATAGATCCAAACTTAGCCAATATTTTTTGTATCAGTTCAGTTTAATCATGAAAAGTTTATTTCTCCTTCTCACTTTTCGATACGTTTCCATTAAAACTTTGATTTTCTGACTGCAGACTGCATTGACTGCAAGCAAGAAGCAAAAGCCACAAGCTACCTGATACAATTGCTGTGTTCCTTAGTAACAATATTAGTTTCACAGTCACTATAAAGTGGACACGTGGCGGCCTTGAGGTCACTCGTTATAGCAGAGAAAGAGGATTTCCTGCATATACAGGTTTCAAGGTGGAATAAGAAGCTGTGGAAAATGTGCTCCGATGTCTGGGGAACACTAACTCAGTCTTATTAGGCCCTTTAGCACCTCCTCAGTAGTTCTCACAGGCAGGACCAAGCATCAGAATAATAAACTTGCTTTGGGGTAGGAAAACAATAGGTTTCATTTTGGTTTTGGTTTTCCACTGGGCAGCTACTCTATCCAGGGAGACCGGTGATGGAATCACATCAAAGCAAGTGCCCCTTTCAATACAGTCTCCCTGCACTATTGAAAGTGAGCACATTGGATTCGTGATGCAGCAATCCCCTGGCCTCTGTATTTCCTATTTCTCCCGGCCTCAAGGGTCTGGTCTCAGGTCACCTCAATCTCGACTTCTGAGGATGAAGCAGAAATGTCGCTGCTGCTGGTCAGCCGGCTGCCTGTTATCTGTCACCATCACCACTCCTGCAGCGACAGCTCTTCCTCATTGCCATCTTCCCAATATGACAAACAACAGCTTCCACTTGCCCTGGGTAGTTTTTGTAGCCCTAGTAACAGATGTGAGTGTGCAGAGATGCATGAAACTGTTCTCTCCTGATTAATACTCAATCGTAAATCTATATTCTCATGCACAAACCTGATTTCCACTCCCATCTTTAAGCCAGTAGTGATTGCATGGCTTTTGTACATAAGACAGAGCAAAAAATTAACAAGCAGTCAGCTCTGTAGGTTCAGAGCAAACAACCTTGAGAAATAAAATATTCAGATTACAAACAGGAGGCCAAAATGAACATCAGCTTACACAAAGATAAGATCAGGGCGACAGGAGGAGGAACAGCAGCCTTCTAGCTAAAGTTCCCCTGCTGTATGTGCAGTGGATGAACAACTTTGGGTGGAGATGATCGGGGGAAGACACTAATGTACAAACAGGATGTGGTATGTTGGCTTTTGAAGTTTTCTTTGTCAAGGTAAAGGAAACATAAATCTACTTTCTGAGTTTGTCACTTGAGAAGGAAATTGTGCTGTTAAACATTCACCCAAACGCTGATTAAAATTTAAATTTAAATGTGAAATTACAAACGCACACAGTGGATGTTCACTTGACAACTTATTCCAACTTAATTTGGCTTTTCAATCCACTGAGTACAGACCTGCTTCTCTGAGGTGCTGCGTTGCCAACTTTGCAGTGGTGCTGCATTTAAAACCTTCCCCCCTCTGCAAGTAGACAAGTTCTGCAAATACTGAGATCGAGGGAAGACATATGTCTGTGATGAACAGATAGTTAGCTAGCTAGTTGCAGTTCTGAGGCTAACGCACCATAGTAGGTCAATTTACAACATTCCAGTGTTGCGGGTGAGGCTTTGCTCCTTAAATGTACTCGACCCCCGCTGCATTGTGGAAATGTGATTTTACATTGCCTTATAGGAAAAGTCTCCTTGCAAATCTCTGAATTAGCTTCACTCAAACATTCAACCATCTTTAGAAACCTGAAGCAGAGCCAATCTTGTGCCAACATCTTTGCATGGTTTGAAGAATGCAGATTCCTCTTCTCTAAACAGCAGTTTGTGTGTAGAAAAAACGTTTCTGTCAACCCATCGCTTAGGCATCTGGCCTTAGGTGTAGGAAGGCGCTGCTGGTATTTTTTAGCCAATCACAGTCATGCAAACAGATGTCAGCAGTCAACAGTCACAGGGGAAAAAAAACGAAAATGACAACATTTTTGCATCTTATTCGACACGTTTATGAAGGCAAATTACAGGAATACCATCTCAGTTCATGTTAAAAGAATAAACAGATCAATAGAAACTTGAATAAATATGCCTATGAAATAAATCCTGACATAAACAGATAATAATGTACAGAAATACAGAACTGATATAACATTAAATATATGATTTCATTTAAAAGGACAATTTTGCAATGGATTTATTTATTTTTTTTATAATTTCAGGGGACTTTGTGCTTTTTTCCCAGATCTTTCAACATTTCTGACTGGTGCTGCTGCTTCATTTGAACATAAGAAATGGAAATAAAAGTGCTTGTTAGATAATATATATGTGCATATTGTATCAGTTCTACATTTTTATATATTATTCTGACATTTTATTCATTTTTACTTGCCTATTTATTTATTACGGTGTGTATTCATTTATCAAATATTGCCTGAAAATGCATCACTTACATTTCTTCTGTTTCTCCTGCCGTATTACGGGCATAAGTTGCATTTTTATTTACTTTTTCTACCAAGGAGGAGAGCCAAAGCTGACAGGCTCACTGCTCTTATATTCAATATTCTGCCCTAATCATGTGAGCCAGAGGCGTCCAGCAAGCAGCGAGGAAAACCGTCAATAATTTTTAAATTGGGTTTGCCTGTCAAATAAATAAATAGAAGTTCTTTGTAAGTTGCTTTGGATAAAAGCGTCTGCTAAAAGCATAAACATAAACATAAAGTCCAGCAGTTCAGTGCAGTTCTGGTTTGGTCTGCACAGACTTTTGGGAAAAAAAACTTTGACCTCCTTTGCTTTTGGTGAGCTAATGATTAACTTTTCTGACACGTGCAGATCTCAAGCTAATAGACCGAGACCCTCACCCAAGTTGTGTAGGCTGTAAGAGTATTTAATGTCTTATAAACTCTTCTTAATAACTTCTACTTCCACTGCCATAACTGACATAAATGATGGACTGCAGAAAATGTCCAGAGTAGATGTACAATCACAGTTACTCCCACAAAAACTGGCCTGAGTGGCATTGGTACTGAATTTATAATGTAAAAGGTGAAATGATCTACATTTCCAGCTGAAGAGAGGGAAAATAAAGAACTGCAGTCAATGCTTCATCCCTTATAGCTGTGCAGATACAGATGGATATGAAAAATCAACAGAGACTAAGGATTTGTTCTGTGGAGTGCAGGCTTCACTGCCAAGAACCTGAGACTTAACAGACAGAATTTCTAATTATGTTTTCAGTAGCACATAATCACCTGTAATTTCATTCCATTAGCTCACAATGCGGCCTTCATATCTATATTTGGTGCTCAGCCTCCTTCTCAGAGCCCACCATGTTGTGCTATGTTTCTACGGTAGCCCTCAATAGATTAAAACATTGAATGCTTTTCATACTTTCATGTATAAGAGATGGTGGGTTCTCTTAATAGCTCTGTTTGTTATTCAGTTGGGTACAATGTGTGCCACCTCAGCCCTTGTTACCACTAAAGCTTTCGCACTGGTCCTTTGAAAGATGATGCTGAAATCCATTGTGCAGCTGCGAGGTGTGGCTATTAAATGATATGACTAACGCTGAAATTGAATTTCCATTAATGATTTCCGCTCTCCTTCAGTTAAGTTTGCTTCAGCAACAGCACCTTGCTGCATCCTGGTCCTTCACTGATCAAAGAAACGCAGCGAGGCACCTTCAGCTAGTTGCCTCAGAAGCCTTCCCTCTTCACCTCTGGAACACCCTCAAAGCTGGTTCCTATGTGGACAAAGTTGATTTTAAGTAAAAGGGAAAAAAAAAGCCACATTCTACTAAATTAGATAAATGGAGGTAGGAGTCAATTACTGTGATGTATTACAGGGGCCAAAGTCTCCGCCACTGAGAGCACTGAGAGTGCTGGTCTTTGTCCTAATGAAGGGTGACTCACTTTCTCACACAATTCAACTTGTACAACAGTTATGGTTAAGGTTTCCTATAACAGGGCCTGTACGTCAGGTCCTGGTGGAGGATGATGTCGGGGACTGATTCTCATGAAGAGTCTGGTATCTGGGGAAAAAGTTTCAAATGAAAAAAGAAATGAAAACATTGAGCTGATAACACTTCAGTTTGGTTTTAGAATGGAGTTTCAACACTTAACCTTTTAACATTAACCAAGTGGAGTATTGTTATGCATGTGGCATCTAATTTGGTCGACTAAAAATGAAATGATTAGAGGTACTTTGGGGCCTTTTGTGGAGTTTATTGATAAAGAGAAGTCTGAGCATGTGTAGATTTTCACAAATCTGTCTCTGTATGAAACAGTCCCATTTTAACCTCAGATAGACTCTGCAGAAGAGTGTTGCCAGTCTGGAGAAAACGTTCCATTTTGTTAATCTCACACTTTCCAAAAGCATGGTCCTGCATATTTCAGCTGCAGGTGTGTTGACTGGATATCAGTGTCCTTAAGTAAACTTGGTTTAATTTTTCTTTTTTTTTTCTTCAACAATCATCACGAGTATCAGCCTCTGCCAAATGTTCCAAACTCCAGACAAACAAAAACATGTGATTTGTTTAATTTAAAGGGCTTTTTTCATTTCAGCTCGGGCATTGAAATGATCCAATTCACTTGGACTCGTCAAACAAAAATAAGGATCTCAAACTCTCTCAATTTCGGGGCTGCACAGTGACGTGGTCGCCTTAAAGCAAGAGTTTGCACGTTTGTCTCAGTGTGATGGGCTGGTGACCCATCTGGGAGTACACTGACTCTTGCTCAGTGGCACCGGGGATACACTGCAGCCCCCCTGCAACCCTGAACTGGATAAAGTGGGTATAGAAAATAGACGGATGGGTAGCTTTTTATATTCAGCGAAGTAAAGCCCAAAGATTAAAGTCAGGGACATTTTTTGGCTCATCAAATCCTGCTGAAAACACATATGTTTGAAGAGTCTATCGGTTGGTTACAGAGATTTTTGCTTTGAATTCTATCACTGCTTTGTTTTAAACTTCTTCTAAATCTCCACATATTTCTCTGTCTGTTTTTGTCTCAGAGAGGTGGTTCAGCTCATAACTGTGGCCAGCTGAAGGTGGGCCAGGTCATCCTGGAGGTAAACGGGGTTTCCCTGAGGGGCCGCGAGCACAGGGACGCCGCACGCCTCATTGCTGAGGCCTTCAAGACCAAAGAGAGAGACCACGTGGACTTCCTGGTGACTGACTTCAATGTGGCTCTATAGCTGTGAGCAGGAGGAGAGAGTATGACGATAATGGTAGCACCCCGAGGAGTTCAACAGGAAGACGACATCCAACCATCTATCGAATAAATGGCACAACTCTTAGATGAACTGAAACAAACCACCATCTGATCTCTGAGAACATAGGATACAAAAAGCTCACAAGGCTTTACTTTCACCCTGGACTTCTTCCAGGAATCTCCTCAACGTGTTACCTCCCCACTGTGACACCTTAAGCACTACAGTGGAAACTAGTGAATCTCTACCTTTTGTTTGTTCTCTCAGTGTTTGAAAAAAAACGTATGGCTGTTTGAAATCCACTGGATCCTCTCATAGCACCGTCCCACGCGCCCACGTTTTTTTCCCCTTATATTTGGTTCTACCTGAGAAACAACTGTACAGCTGACCGGTTAATGCTTGACTTTACAAGTTTGGATTTGTACTGTATATAAAAATGGACAAATGTAGATACAGATGGATATATACTGTACACATAAAAATGCTCCTATATGAATAAAAAAAAACCTGTAACCACATTTGAGTCATTAATATATGGCAGCATAGTGTAAATTAATGGATTTTTTTTTAGCTTTCTTACTGACTTGTCAGCATATTATCACACATTCACTTAAAATTCATATCAGACATAAAAACACTCATTCATTAGGTCCCAGTTCATCTCTATCCAAGGCAGGTTACAAGTGAGGAACAACACTGTTAACAGGTGTAGGTTAGGCACCTTAGAGGCGTGTTAGAGCCCTCGTGCACCAAGCTGATAGCTGACAGGCTATGATTTCTTTAGCCGAATGAACAAGTAGAATCTGTGTCAGTGAGAGAGCTCACTCTGGTTATCCCTTCAGTGCAGCAAATGAGTGAAAGGAGGCAACAGTGACAACGGAAGGCAAACGGCTAACTTTTGACACATCAAACTTGATCTCTTCTCCTGTTATCTTTATTTCTCCAAAACAAGCAACGCTTTCACAGCAGCATGGCCATGTGGGAAGAAGGACTGAAAACCAACTGATGATCATGACTCATGAGACTCCAGCTCTGCATGCACTGATAGTTTGTGGTTTGTTTTTTTTTCAGGCCTGCAGATGTGCTCTCTTCGTTTTTCCTTATTCTATAAAGTACATCCAAACCTCTCAAAGCAGCACAGGCAAGTTGGAAGTCATCTTTACGGTGTGTTCAAGTACATTTTTTTGTAGGGTGCTAGTAGAGGAGATGTTCTTGAAAGAGATGAATCCTCAAGAGATACTTGATGATAAAGAGGAACACTTCTGCTCTGATAGCGTGCGGTAGCTTGTCCCATTACAAATGAGAAACGTCCACAATGAGATTACCCTGTAATTCGTGATGGCAGTTGTCGTGAAAGAGCTTGAGCCTATATGACTGGGTTGCTATGGTTTCATAGCTGGGTGCCGACCTCCCAGTCGCTCTGTAGGAAAGCATCAACGATTTGAGCTTGATTTGGGCAGCAGTGGGTCGCACGTGAAGTTCAATGAGTAATGAAGTGACATATGTTCTTTGAGGTGTGTCAAATTTCAGACACACTGCTGCACTCTGGACCAGGGAGTTCACTGTGTAAGCAGAGACCTGCTAGAGTGGGAGATAACTATGGTAAGAGCTGGGTGGCATCCTGAGTCACATACAGCCTGATTTTTCTTATGATGTAGAGTCCAAAGTCACATGAAGGAGAGACAGATGCAACATGGTCAAAGGACAAATTTATTGCTAATTGAGCGCCACACCCACGCAATTTTTATTTTTACGTTTAATGGAGTGATACACAGACGTGACCAATAGCTCCGTCCGAGAGGAAAAGTTGAAGGTGGCATTTCTTCGTCTGTATGGAAACTGAGATTCATGCTGGAATTGTGAGGAGGAGGTGGTACATTCTGCAAAGAGAAAGGGTCCCAGTACCGAGCCATGGGGCACCCCAGAAGAGAGGCATGATTCAAAACCATAGTAAAGTATATCTAAGACAAAACCCTCACACAAGCTGTTTCAAGTTTGAAAACAACAAATTGTCATTCATAAGGGGAAAAAAAGCGTATCTCCTTTTGGAACATGTTTAATCTCACTTAATCCCTCAATCTGTTGTTACTACACACAGATGCTATTATTCAGTCGGTGTCATGGAGGTTTTTTAATGTAACTGCTTTGAGATTACTGACAACTGTTTGAAAATAGCGACTGAAATTACACCCTTGTTCCATCCTGCTATGAGAAGTTGCATCTGGCACTAAGCACAGCACATCAGGCTTTGCACACAACACCAGGGCAGAGTAAAGAGAGGCTTAGTTCCTGGTGTGCAGCCTGTCATCTCATTGCTCACAGAGGCTGCTGCCTGTCGGTTATTTTCAGCAAGGGGAAAAAAAACTGCTTTCAGATTTAAACATCTGCAGCCGGAACTCCTGATTGCTCCAGCAGCTCTGATGCTTTTATAAACAATGAGGTGATATAATTATAACCCGTAATGCTGGATCGCATTTGTGTCAGTTTTGTGTTTTTTTAGATTCAATTTTAGATTTTCTCGTGTGAGTAGGTAGCTAATTCCAACCTTGCACAGGAATTATTGTCTAAAGTCATCCCTTTAACAGGTGCACACTCATTCACCTGGTCATCATGTTCCAACTGTTCACTCTTGAATGTTTAGTTTATGTTTGTCTCAAATGTTTTTTCATTTTTGTTTTGTTTTTTTTTAGATTGGACCCACTCACAGTAAAGATACTCTCCACCCAGATTGCTCAGCTTTTACCCGGCTGCTCCCACAGCTGAATAACAATTGATGATTTTACTTTGTAATTTCCTCGTTTTAATTATATTCACCCCAGGGGGGCGGCTTGCCGAAGTCTTGCTCGGTGCAGCAGTTGCACCCATGAAGGGAGTAATGAGACATTTAGAGAGTGACACTGCCAACATTTTTTTTTTTAAAACACTAATTCTCACATGATGTGAGCGTGCACGCAGGCTCGCGTTTTATCCCTTTACGGGAAAGCAATTAAGAGATAAGCAATGAGGTATGGCTGGAGATTGAGCGAGAGACTGTAGGAGTGACAGTGAGAAAGTGACTTAAAGGGAAAAAATCAAAATAAGAAACAGAAGTAATTGTTGTGAAGATGCGCTACTTCCTCCCAGGAAGAGAGTCGGCATGGAGAGGATGCACAGCAAACATCCTCCATGAGTCACATTGGGGTGCTGGGTGAAATGTGAAGTAATTAGAGTAATTAATCTGAGTGTTGTGAGCAGCAATGTGTACGCCTGCAGTTAATGGATTAAAAGAGAAAAATATGGTCAAAACAAATAGAAATGTCATCAGCGAGGAGGCAGCGGTCTGGCATTCTGGGCTTTTTGAAGAATTCTGACCGTGTAGCTCTGAGAGAAATTGCCATCAAAGACTCGTCAATCATTGTGGTGACAGCTGAGAGAGGAAAGCGCTGCGCGTTTTGTTTTCAGAACATATCCCTGCTGATGTCTTTTAGCAAATGCCAGCTTTTAATGAACAAAAAATAACAGTTACAGCAGTAGCATACAGGAATGGCGTCTTTTTTTTAAAAAATAAAAAGGTCTCACTCCACACTGCACAGTGGCCAGTTTGAGCTGAACATAAAGCATATGATAGAATATAAGATGAACATTTTTGTTTCTAAAACAACTTTTTAGCAGTTTGAACTGACTCAGTCCAGAAGCCTGCAGAGTAACTATACTAGAAACCAAGGTGTTCTCAGTTTTGATCGTTTTAGAGTATTTACATTCTTTAATTCTTTCAGTCTTTGATTAATTTGGAATTGTGCTTCTGGCCACCAGATACATTCAGGCCCCACACAGTATGCAAAGGTTATCTGAGATCAGATCCAGCCCACCGAGAGGAACTGGAGGATTCTTCATGCTGTAGGGGTAGAAACATAGGAGACCTTCATCAGCTTATAAGCTTTAGCCTGGACTTTTTCAATGATAATTCAATGATTGTTTGTCAAAAACAAGCCTCTATGCAGATTTATTGTTTAATTACACGAACATCTGGAAAGCAATTTGACAGACAAATCTGTTCTCGCTCGTCACATACTTATGCTTGGTCAGGAGTCGGAGTTGGAAAGCACAGGTTGGAAAACACTTCTGGTCATGCAGAGGTTTCAGTGGCCACCGGGAAAATAAGGGGGACATTTTCACAGTAAGATGCCTTTCATTGTGCATTTCAATGCTTAACCATGATATTTTTTATATCCTTAACAGATTATTTTCAAAGTCTAACCCTAACCAAGACTTCTGAATGCTTCTGAAAGCAGCCGTGAAAAAGACAAGGAATCAAATAACCAACTGACAGCGAGCTGTTAGCACCAGTACAAAAGAGGGAAAGTAGAAAACTCCATGGACATTGTTATCGCTTGACAAAAGTAGGAAGAACTGGTTAGAATGACCCCATTAGGAAGATGTGATTTTGATTTGGGAAGGCACTAAATGTATCATTCTTCCGAGGGTGGTGGGATGGAGAGAAATGTGGGAGATCCTTTGGTAAGAATACGTTTATAAAACCCTTTACAGCCACAGATAAGGGTTGATGAGTATTAAAGAAGCAGGCAGAAGTTACAGAGCGCATTAGAGTCTGACAATAAACACACAAGAAGCTGTGCTTTCACCTGAGACTACTGAACTACCGCTGAGAGCTATACCTTCACAGGTTAGGACACTGGTTTCAGTCGCAGCCAGTGACTGCTCAATGACAGCAAACCTCACTTAAAAGCTAAGGTTCACCATTAATACCACCTCTGCACTGAGAAGCTGCTCCTTAAAAGAAAATAAACTCTGCCACACTGAACTAGAGCCTGGCCAAGGCTTGGGAACAGCAGGCTGTTTGAGGTTTCAATCAAGCACTTGCTGACAGACACTGGTTTCATGTCATCAAAAGTCAAAGAAGTCCTGAAAGATTTCTTTAAAGAAGCAGTAGAAAAGATGTAGCTGGCTCTGGCTGCCCATAAGTGACAGGAGCTGGAACAACCGAGATGCCACATAGTTGATCCACCTGATTATCATCCACCTGCAAGGTTACCGCTGGGAGATATCCCCAAACCAGGCATTCCAAAAGTAATGTAGAGGGTCTCCTTGTGTGGTCTTGTATATTAGTTTAAAGTAGATTGAGGACGAGTATACTCATTCCACCAAAGCAAACACATCTGGGGCATCCAAGGGCAAAGCAGCTACCAGGATGCTTTCATTATGATGAAACCATACGAGGCATAAAAGACATTCTCATACAAAAACTTAATATTCAGGCTGCATAAGCCTGAATGTGTGTGTGTGTGTGAGAGAGAGCGAGAGAGGAGGAGGTGTAACAGACATAGCAACACAATGAGGTAGGTAAGACATGAGTGTGTTCCCTGAGGAATTACTCTGCTGTATGTGGAAAGAGTCACACGGATGACACTTCCTATCAGATCAAGGAAAGGAAAAAGAAAAGAGGAAAGGAGAGGAAAAAAAGGAAATGTGTACAGTGCTGTGAAACAGTCCCATCATTTCTTTATATATATTTATGCTTAAATTATTATTATTATTATTAGTGTGAAAAGAGAAAAATAGCCGGGATAACTATTGTTCAAGACCAATTTAAAAGATTATAAGAAAGTCTGGCTGCTTGGAAGTAAAATATAAAGAGATGAAGACGAACTAAATACTTTTGTAGTTGTTTTGCATTTATTGTCTTAGAGACCTATATCTAAATAATTTTTTTTAAATTTTCCAGTAAACTACACATGCAATGTTATTGCACCAAGAGTGGAACATGGCATTCAACATAGCCAATGAGTGAGCCGAGGACCAGCCTTGTATTCACCTTATCTGCACAGCTGCTCGCTGTCCAAATGACAGAATATACCTGCTATAAGCATTCACTGAGCAAAGTAATGACAATGTTAATGTTTAAGACAGTAATAGCAATAACTGCTAGAGGTCAACTTCATTACTGAAGCTGTTTGCATTAGCTAGTGCTAAATAAGAGTGAAAATAATTTCTTACATACTCACATTTTCCTTGTTCAAAGTTCAGCCACTAAGAGTTGGAATTGAGCCAACTTTAAGGCACAATTTACCACATAGTGGTAAAACCACCACAAACACACCGTCTGTTGCTAAGTCTTACTCAAACACGACTTTCAAACATAAAGTTTATCCTCTCAGCCTGGGACTGATGTAAGTTTAATGCTGCTCAGAAGTGCTGAAAAAAACTGTCTTCATTGTTTTAGCGGTTTTTATGTGAGTTAGACAACTTTATGTGTCTCTGTCACCAGACGACTGCAGCCCAGCAGACGTACTGTGTCAGTGTCTGGAGGAAATAAACACCTGGATGAGAGAGCATTTTCTACAATTAAATTAAGACAAAACTGAGATCATTCTGTTTGGTGGCAAAGAGAAGAGGGTCAGCATTGGTAAATATCTTGAGACTCGGGATCTTACAATCACTGACCAAGTTCGTAACCTTGGAGTGTTGATAGACTCAGATCTGCAGCCACATCAAAGCTGTCAACAAAGCAGCTTTTTACCAACTCAGAAACATCAACAGAATTAAAGGTTTAACCAGGAGAAACTCATCCATGCATTCATCTCCAGTAGACTCGATTACTGTAATGGTCTTTTAACTGGACTTCACAAAAAGAGCATTAAACATCTGCAGCTCATCCAGAACGCTGCTGCTAGAGTTTTAACCAGGAGTAAGAGATCTGAACACATCACACCAGTTTTAAAGTCTTTACTCTGGCTTCCAGTGAGTCACAGAAGAGATTTTAAAAGCCTACTGATGTTTTACAACTCCCAGAACGGTTTAGGCCCAAAATACATCTGTGATATGTTCAGAGAATATAAACCCAGCAGAGCTCCTAGATTCAAGGACTCAGGTCAGCTGGTCCAGTCCAGAGTCCAGACTAAACCTCGAGAAGCAGCATTTAGCTGTTATGCTGCAAACAAGTGGAACAAACTGCCAGTGGAGATTAAACTGTCACCAAATGTAGACCTTTTTAAATCCAGGTTAAAAACATTTCTTTTCTCATGTGTCTATGCATGAAATCTGCACGGTATCTTTAATCTAGACCGTTGCTTGTTTTCATTCATTTATTTCTTTCTCTTTATATTCTCTTACATATTTTTAATGCATTTTTCTGCTCCCTGTTGCATTGCTTTTATTTTATGTAAAGCACTTTGAATTGTTTTTGTGCTATACAGAACGGTGCGTTCTGGGCTCAGAGGTCGAGGCCAAGCAGGGAGCTGGTGTTAACATGACAAATGATGTAAGTGTGCTACTTTCATACGCAACATAAGTCCATTTATATGTTTCTTTCTTTTTTTCATAATTGGTCCCCTTTAAAAGAAAAACAAAATACAGAAAATGACAGAAAAATAACCTCACCGCCTTTTCCTGTGTCATGATCTGGCTTGGCTGTGGAGGTGTGGTGTTTTCTGAGCTGAGCAGGCTTCACAGAACACCAGAGTCTGGTTGCTGCCTGCTGCCACACCTGTTCTTCATCTACAGTCATCAAAACTCCTTCTTAAGGAGCAGCAGGAGCACCAGTCTTGTGGTTCCAGATAATATTCTGTGTATTTACATACTCTTTTGCCTCCAGTGAGTTGTGTTCCTGCAAACCCAGTTCTCTGGCTCCTGTGATGGGTTCCTCTTGGACCTCTTCACTGTTCCCTGCCTGAACCCATTCTCTCACCACTCATCATCCTCCAGAGGAATTCGCTCACCTGTCCTCATCTGCCTGCCCACCCTCATCTCCCAGTCAGCCGATCTCTGCTTCACTCCTCCCGTTGATGTTCTTCCTGCAAAACTGTAAGACCGATTACTCCCTTTGACCCTTTTGGACATTACACACCTGAACTCACTCTCTTATTTTCACCAACCTCATTTAATTCCAGCCACAGTTGCCCCTGTGCTTCCCCCGGCCGTTCTCCAGTACTCCTTATCCCCTGAATAGATCTGTTTGCACTGGTGAAACCCTGCTTTGGCGTCCATCTCTCGTTTTGGCTTTCAGCCACCATGACATCCTGTTTCTGAAGTGAATGAGATTCTTTATTGGAACCCATTTACACATAATAATCTGATATATAATGATAAGCGATAACTACTCTACCGTACTCTTCCAGTGGTCACTATCGCAGGGAAACTTTCTACTGAACTCTGAGGCCTAAAATATGTTCTCATTCAAAAACTTTCACATTGTTATTCAAGAACTGTTAACCAATGTTCGGTTTCAGCTGTGAAACAGTAGGCAAGGTAAGTTACTCAGACAGAAACAATCTGTGGGCAATCATTTTCAGTTATTATTCAACAGCTTAGAAATTGAAAATATTCATGTGAATATATATATATTTTTTTTAGGTGAATCCTTGAATTTCCTGAGTCTAGTGAATGGTTAAAGGGGAACTCTGGTATTTTAAAACCTAGACCTTATTTCTGGCATGAAATACGTTTATCTACTCATCAAGAACAGTTTGGCGAAAGTCGGCATCCTTCGAAAGCTATTTGGAAAACTCACGATATCCATATAACAGAGTTAATGGGGCAGGGACGATGCAGCCTCTAAATAAGGCATTATCTGTCTTTATTTCACCAATACTTTAAGAAGAATGAATGAACGAACGAACGTGTACTATAGCTCTGTTCGCACATAGCTACTGTTATGTGATTACTTGCAGCTATAGGAGAGCTAACGGAGGGAATTCTACACACACCTCTACTGGGACCACTTCATCGACACACATGGCTGCAGCACAGCTCATTCACTCCGGTAACAACGTCCATCTTACTCAAAGTCATCGTTCACCTTGTCAAAATCTGATAAATATCCTGCCATGTTGCACAAAACTAGCAGTAGCAAACTCTGTGTGAAGTTAGCCAACTGTCACAGAGCACGGAGTAAATAAACTGTGCTGCAGGGGGGCGTGTGGATGAAGTGGTCCCAGTAGAGGTGTGTGTAAAATTCCCTCCGTTAGCTCTCCTATAGCTGCAAGTAGCCACATAACAGCACCTATGAGCTAACAGAGTAATAGTACACATTCGTTCATTCATTCTTCTTAAAGTATTGGTTAAATAAAGACAGATAATGCCTTATTTAGAGGCTGCATTATCTAAGCCCCATTAACTCTGTTATATGGAAATACTCCGATCGCGAGTTTTCTAAATAGCTTTTGAAGGACGCCGACTTTCGCCAAACTGTTCTCGGTGAGTAGATGAACGTATTTCATGCCAGAAATAAGGTCTAGATTTAAAAAAAAAAAAAGGTATTTCTCTTTCAAACAAGCATGAGTAAAAGTCATCTTTTATCTTTTAACATTCATTCACAGATTCCCTCTCCATGCCCCCTTCATCAGCTTCCAGTGGACGGGAGACAGTCTGCCACCTGGACAGGTTGCCAGTCCATCACAGGGCCAACACGGAGACAAACCAAACGACCGTGCACTTTCACAGTCCTATGGTCCATTTAGAATCACCAGATGACCCAGCTTTCATGTTTTAGGAATGTGGGAGAAAGCCTGAGTGCCCAGAGAGAACCTGTGCATGCACAGAGGAAACAGGCCAACTCCCCACAGAAAAGCCCAGCTGATACTTTAAGTGGGAGCCTTCTTACTGTGAGGCAACTTATCTTTTCACAAAGGAAGTCAAATATCAAAACTTTTCTACACAAATACACACATGGAAACCTGAACATGGTCCAAATTTGCCCAGATTAAGCCTAATGTTTCCATTATCCTAATTAGAAATAAAAAGTGAAGCAGAAAATCCAATACTCTGTTGTAGACTGATACAAAAATGTTGACATCCAGCCAGCCTTTGGCTTGAGAATCACATTCCTTCCTTTGGATTGCAGTAAAAAAAAGTGTAATGATAATGGGAAAATGGCAGTAACTCTTGTTGCTTTCTGGATCTAATTCTATTGAAGTCACATTAACTGATGCAATAATTTTTCTGTTTCTTTAAGCCTTTGGTAACACCAAAGTTCCTGTAAACAAGCCAGTTCCTCTGCTACCTATAGACCAGTGCCAGCAAGAGAATGTCAAGTGTGAAAATGAATAAACGAAGCTCCACGGGAAATTAACCATCAGTCATTTCATTAAACCATATTTTATTTGTTTCAAAACATAAACACCCTACTGGTGGAATCATTCCTCCTCCTCACATAGACTTTTCGTGGCTTAACTTTATAATGACCCCATCTGGTAGAAACATGTCGATAGCAGTTTGGCTCTCTCT
This sequence comes from Leuresthes tenuis, assembly GCF_036924035.1. NCBI lineage: Eukaryota > Metazoa > Chordata > Actinopteri > Atheriniformes > Atherinopsidae > Leuresthes > Leuresthes tenuis. Next base: position 4,512,122 of record NW_027325373.1, read on the forward strand.
TTGGCCTGATATTAAAAGGCCATGCAGGAGGGAGGAATGATGGAGAGAAACGATGGAAGCAGCTGACAGTCTCATTAATCAGACCCCAAGACAGAGAGGTGCTGGCCTTGGCTCCGGCATGTTACATGAGAGCTCACACAGTTACTTGTTGCTTGTGTTGCAGCAGGTTGCTCAGGTTAGGGGGAAATAAAATCTGAACTATTTTAAAGAGTTCAAATTAAAAATGACCAATATAGTATAGGGGTCCAGGCATGTTGTATAAGAGGCCCTGGACTAGTGCCCATCAGTTGTTAAAGTAAAGCAAAATCTCCCGTTTAGGGCAGAAAACTTCCTATTCCTCCACAGAGTTATGTGGTGGGCTCATCTTTGTTGCCTTTATTACTGGTGCAAGAATTTGTCATTCAGTGCTGTGTCACCTATTTGCATTAAACAGATTTATTTCAGTTGTTTGTCATAGTTTCTTGATTAAATCCTTAGAGTGCCCCCTGTTGGTTTTAGAAATGCCTTTGCTCACCGGCCACCAGAACTGCACAACAACACCAAGGCCGTCCTCAGCAGCCCGGGCTGTTTGCTGCTCCACCTTGAGCTCCAGTTTCCCTGCAAATGTCAAACTCATAAAGCAGCCACCCCCACCTTGTAGGCTTCATCTATAGTGTTTGTCAGTTTAAACTGAGCATGGCTTCTGCCTCTTTGTGAGCTGTTGGTTTTGTTGTTTACTTCGACCTCCTGTGACGCTCTTCTGCTGCTTCCCCGTCAGTCAGTTCATCTGCTTTTTTGTCTGCTTTCCGCACAATTTAGAAGGAGTGCTGACACGTTATTTACATGGAAACTGTATTCAGAAAAAATAACTGCACTAATTATTGGTCTTCTTTTTCTAATTAAAGGAAAGGATGCTGAAATTTCACAGCACACATGATGTTCAGGAATACAGGGAGATGCTAAGTTTGTGGAAACGGTTTCAGATCTAATACAACATCCTACATTTTACTGTCAAAAAACTTGATATTGGCTCTACAAACCCCAACTCTGCCACACTGTCTGGAAGTCTGATTGGTAAATTTCAGCCCAAAATCACCACCACAGGACGTTTCCAAAGTCTGATAGTCTGGTAGTCGAGTGGAAAGTTCCACACCAACAATAAGTGTCCACATCTGGGGCCATTTTGCATGCCTGCGTGTTTGTGATCTGCTTGTTCCACAGGTGCTGTTGCTCCATCACTGAGCGTACATATATGGATGCACTTTCAGGGCTGCACGGTGGTGTGGTGGTTAGCACCGTCGCCTCACAGCAAGACGGTTCCAGGTTCTCCACCTCTCCACACAGTTTCTGTGTGGACTTTGCATGTTCTCCCTGTGTATGCGTGAGTTGTCTCCGGGTACTCAGCTTCCTCCTGTCCAAAAGCATGCATGTTAGCTTGATTGGTCTCTAAATTGTACTTCTGAGTGAGTGTGAGTGTGGTCGTTTGTCTCTGTGTGGCCCTGTGATGGACTGGCGACCTGTCCAGAGTGTACTCTGCCTCTCGCCCAATGACGGCTGGGATAGGCTCCAGCCCCCCCCCCCGCAACCCGACAGTTGGATTAAGTGGGTATAGAAAATGGATGGATGGATGGATGCACTTTCATTGACTTGAATCTGTCATCTGCTGTCTCTGCAACAGTGTGGGGTTTTTTTTTGTATGGCGTTTAACCCTCAGTGTAGCCTTTGACATTGACATTTTCAAAGGCTCTACAGGATTATATTTCATATGAACCAGTCTCAGCACTGATTACGTGAGCTCCAGTTTAAGAACCATAGTTCCCTTCTATCTGCAAACTTGTGTTGTTTTTTATCGTTTCAAATCACAATACCAGTTCATTGCCCTTCAGTGGAAAGAGTTTCTCCTATTTTCACATAAAAGCAACTGAAAGGCACAGCTTTCACATTATAAGATACTGTTTTGAACTTTTTACCTTTTAAAAAGGTTGGCTTATAGTCTTAGGCAACTGTCAGTAATCCTCAATTCAGAAATGTGATGTGTTCTATTTTATTTTCACATGGTCACCGGGAAAAGAGGACTGAGCAAGGTTGCTTTCCATTATTTAAGCCCCTTGAAGCCCCTTGATGGGGAAATGTTTTCCCTCATGATTTTGGACACAAACACAACTAGATTCACTGAATATTTTATTTCATTATGTCATACATATTTTCATATATATTTCAGTTTGGCCCTGTAATCTGAGGACAGTTTGTTGGGCTCAGGGAATTTTGTAACCAACACACACTCATACTATGACAATAGTAGTTATTTGTAATTGTTCACTTGAATTATTAAATATTTCACTTTTTTGGTGACCATGAAACAGCTTTGACATGTATTTCCCTGAAAGCCGTGAAGACACAGGCAATCCCTGCTATTGGCCAATTTGGTGCAACTGACCATACAGTACTGAGCTCTAGCAAAATGGACACACTGTAAAAGGCTTTCGTCGCCTCATCCTATCAAATTTCATGTGTGTAATTTTATGAAAACCTTTTGATGGATATCAATGAAAATGTTACATAAAATACACCAATTAAGGTGAGGAAACAGGTCTTCCTGACAGACACTTTGGGAAATTATGCCCTCTTGTGGTTGGAGCTCCAAACTACAGCCTCAAAACTTGCCCCTCCCCTTAGGAGCACAATGGCCAATCAACACCCAGATTTAGTCTTCAAGCGTCAAAGAGAAATTGATCTAAAACCCTCAGTAATGTTTGTCAGGTATCAGTACGCCTTAAAAACGCCACAATTCTTACACAATTTAATATAAGTTGAGAAATACTTATTTATCGGTCAGCATTACTCTATTAGATGCGTAAAAATGTATGTGCGTCCGCTGGAAGTTGAACCACAATGCCTGAAATACAAAATTCGGGACTTAATTTCTTCCAAAACTCTGCTTCTAGTAACTAGTCTGCCAGCTAAATCAGTGCCACACTCCCCAAGACTGATAATTAGCCTTCTTAAAAGTCTGGCACGCCGGGTTTGTTTTGGAATGGCCCCATGTAACAGTCTTTAAAACAAGGTACCTAATATTTCCATGTTGAAATTTGTCCCAAAGCGGGACTTTTGTCTTTGTTACATTTGCAAGACAGGAGTGAGTCGTGGTAACGATAATAACGTAACTTTTGGAAGTGGCGCTGGGTGCGACAGCTAGCCCGCGGTTACTAACCGTTAACTTTTAACGTCATTTGTCGTTCACCAAAGACCGTTAGCTGGTAAATTTGAGTTGTCTGACTAATTCAAAAGCTCCGCCGTGTTGTGGGAGCCCCTCGGTGACTTGTTTGCTGTCGGCAGTTTGTTGTGGTGTGAGTGCCATGGTGACACAGGGGTGGGTCCTTTCTCTCTTTAGTTTAGCGGTGTTCAGGGCAACAGACCCTTGAAGTAAGAACCGATCGAGGCATCTCTGCAGTCTTTTATGCGTGTCCTGTCGGCCAAATCACTGCACATGTAATACGAGGTGAGTTGTAATGCTGTTTATGTCTGCCCTGCCAGAGTTGGTTTACCTCTACTTTTAGCTATACTTTGATTTTTCTCAATTTTATTTCTGCCGAAGACAAAAGTATTGAGTATTGACCCCACTTATTATTTTCCTCACTGCGTGACCCAGCCTGATGGCTGTAGGACTTGATGTAAGACTTAACTGGTGTGTAAATCTGTTATTCTCTAGATCCCTGAAGCTCCTTCTCAAAGAAAGATAGATTTATTGATATTGTTTCTCTTTTAATTCCAGAATATCCTCAGACTGGGTCAGATATGGTCTTTTCTTCAGGTGGCAAAGACAAAATGTTTTCACTTAATGTTGCAGAGCATGTGTTATTGATTAATTACATCCTTTATCATGTGCTGACTTTTCTGATTGGTCTGACTTTTTGGTGATTAATGAATCTATCAACTACTGATTATAGTGAAAATCTGAATATGGTGAGTGGTATTACATTTGTCTCTTCTTATCAGTCCCTTTGCTCAATCCATCCCTTGTCCTCAGCTGTCCCTCTGACTCTTAAGGGGATTAGCTGTCATATCTTAGTCACTGGGCCATCCTATAATGATCGTTTTAGCTGTTTGTGGTGCGACATGTTGGTTCACTTTGCTCAAACTTCAGCCAGTCTCACCCTGTGGAAATCTATGCATCGTCACCTGTTCGTCCGGCTCACTGATCTTTGTGACAGCTTTGGTCAAACTAGAAAACTCAAGCGTGTCCCGTCTCCTCCTGTCTTTTAGTTTCATGCTGTCATTTCTCGTCTCTTGTGCTTTCTCACATTGTTTTGTTCCTTGACCTCCACCCCACCTGTCCATCCTAGATGCAGTCTTAACCGAGCTGACAGTCAGGTGATTAGTGTTGTCAGGTGCTCTGCTGTGTGTGTGTGCTGTCAGGAGCTGGGTTGTCTCATACTGGGGATGTATACCGATGATCACTGTCTGTTTACGATCAGCGAAGCCCACCCTGTGATGGATTTAGAACAGCTTAATTCCCATCCATCTGGCAGCTGAGACAAATCCTTGGTTCTCCTGGGAATGAGCCGGGAGTTTGAGCAGAGCTACAGGTGAGCTGTTTCTTTGCATCAAGCCGCACAAAACTGGAAACTGTTGGATTTAGAAATGGCTTTGGCTTCACTGGTATGCTGTTGTCTGCCGCTGCTTTGGTTTTACTTCGTTCTATTGACTTGGATGGCAGAGCTGGTGTAGAAGTGCGAGTATTTCAGGATTTATCCGAGCGTCGGCTTTCATTGTCCTCCATGGCAGGGATTTAGTCTTCCCCTTGAGTCTGTTGAACCTCCTGTGTGTCAGAGGGAGAGAAAGAAAACGGAAACAATGTCATAATTATACCATATGTTCTGAATGTTGCTGTTCTGAAGGCAGGGGACAGAAACGGTTGTAATTTGCTGTTGTTTAGTTGAAATGCACAGCGAGTTTGCCAGCACGCTGACGTCTGAATGAAAGGCCTGAGCAGGTCCTGAGTCCTCGTGGTTGGTTTAACACAACACAACACGCTCTCTGTGGGCGGACATGTTCGCATCTGTTTTTCTCAGGTTTCCCCGGAGTAATGTGAAAATGTTTGACTAACAGAAGTGAAAAGCTACTTCTTTGGTTAATCTGCTCTTCTTTGGTTAATCTGGGATATTGATGACAGATCTTTGCATTAATCTGACAGGTAGCTTCTTTGCCTTCTCGACGCCCCTGAGGGTCTGTCCCCTTATTGTGGTTGTTTTTTGACCTGAATGCTTAAAACAAAGCTTCAAGAAGCACCGGCATCTGTGATCCAGAGTTTCGGTTTATTTAGCTGCTTCAGCAGTGTGTGGAAGTTCATTCTGAAGAAGAAAACAGGCTTCCAGTGGTCCAGTGGACCTGAGCTTTTCAAAAGACCTTTGTTTAAGTAAAAGGCCTTTTTATAAAGTGGCTTTTAATCTCATCCGTTGCTCCCTTAGGACTTCTTACAGCTGGAATTCCTCCCATTTATCTCCGGTAAGGATTTCTGCAGTATCTCTGAAAGGTGCATCGTTAAGAACTAAAAGGTTTGGTGACCTTTCTTAACTGCTGAGCTCCTGCTACCTGTGTTTTCAAAAGAGTTGGTGTAGAAAATGGTTATACGTTGAATGAATTGTTTACTGAACGTATTTCAGTTGTTGCTGTCCTCGTCTTGTGTTTCCAGCACTGCCTCTTGTTCCCCTGCACCGAAGAGCAATCGATGAATCTGTGGTTGTACATCTAGATGCTCACCGGCTTAATGACAGTCTGTAAACCTCCTCTTCCATGGCTTTGAAAGTGGCCCTTACTTCAAATCCAGAGAAACTAGAAACGATGAAGAAGGTCCCTGTGCCTGGTTGAGAAGGTAACTGAGGTCATAGCTGAGACGTGAGGGAGGCTGTAAGGTGAAGAGAAACACAACAGTGGGGGTTTCCGATCTGGACTGCACCTCTCGCATCACGATGTTCGAGGATTCTTGGGATGATGATGATGAAGAGGAAGACAAAAGAGATGATGACTTTGCTAGCCAGATGGATGAGAATGGCATCATTGGGCTGTCAGAGGCACTGGAAGATGTAGAACTGGGGGAAAATTATGGTGATGCACAGTGTCCTGGATCCTTTACCCCAGAGCAGGCAGACCCCGGGGAATGTGTGAGGGATAATCCGTCTGAGGAGCTGAACTCCGACTTGAGTGAACATCCGGACCACACCGAATCAGCAGGAGAGGAGGCACTGCCATCCAGTGAGTAGATAGACAGGAAGAGGGGGGTGACATGCAGCAGAGGCTGCTCAACCAGTTCAACCAGTTGAGCTACTTGGTTCTCCATCTACACTTTATTTTGATATTTTATATTATTGTTTTATCAGTAGGACCATAATTAGTCTGCTACTAGAGTGGACAAAGAAAAGCAGAAGATTCTTTATTATTTTGGCTTCAAATGATGATTTTTTTAATGTAAACTTCGATATTTGTGACTGACTGACCCACTTATGGCTAAAAAAACACGGTGTGGTCTATTGATGTCATATAATCCTATCTTTTGTATGGCAGTTCATGGCTTTGACCATATTCATCATTTTATGTCTTTCACAGTTTATGGCAAAAACCTGGGCATGACGGAGGAGGAAAAAGATGGAGAGGAAGAAGGGAAGACGACTGACAGAAATAGAAAGAAACATCAGCTCACTGACCCATCAGGACACTTTGGATTCAGAAATGCTTTGGCTAAAGGCTGCAACAGTAAAGGACAGAATAAGCAGATCAGCTCTGTGAGATCTGCTAGTGTTCACCGGTCAGGTGTAGAACCTGCTGTGGTCTCCAGACAGCACTGCCCTGTCTCCCAGTCTTGGCCCCACCTTTTTCATTTTACTGCTGAGGAATTGGCCACTGCTCCAGGAATTGATGCAGAAACCTTCCCAGAAATGGACTTCACAGAAAGTCTTCCTGAGGCACACTGCACCTATACGAGCCCCAAGTCCAGTCCTCGCTGTCCGGAGATGCAGCTTAGAGCTTCTCCTCAGCCAGCGGCCTCATTTTCTGAAAAAGCCACATTAGATCATTTCAGCAGGTTAAGCCATGTCCCAGAAGAGGGATCTGAAAAGTCAGATAAGCATCACAAGCCGCCTGTTCCCCAACCAAGGAAGACAAAGCAATGCCTTTCTAAAGCTATATATTCAAGTACTAATTCCCTCAGCACAGACAGGAAAGACTCCTCGAAATCCCAACGGCAGAACAAAAGCTGTGACAGAGAGCCAAGGGCTCCCAGAGCCAGGTGTAATGCTGCTGAAGACGAAGAATCCAGGTGAGCGTCTTTCAGCGTGGCAGCGTTCTTATCGAGCCTCGCTTTTTTCCATTTTCTCATGATCGTTGTTTTTATTTTTCCCAGAAAAGGATCTCTGAATCACCACACACCAGACTTCTCCAAGGTGGAGCCCAGGGTTCATTTCCCCAAAGATGGTTATAAGCCCCCCAAGAGCAGGCATTCGTTGAGAGGGAAGTCCCTGTCACCTGAGCCCCCGCTGGTGTTTAAATCCCCGGCTGATATTGTGAAAGAAGTGCTCCTGAACAACACCGATGAGACGCCCACTCCATCAGATTGCAGCAGACCACACACCGGCGCTGCCAACTCTGCCGTGCCCCTGGATTTCAGATGCCGGCAGCAGGCCACCACTCTGCTGGAACAGCTTCAGGTATTCGTAGAAACTAAAAGTTGTTTCAGTCTGTCTGAGCTCTTTGTAAAGAGATAACCTGGCATGTTATCCAATCTTTTGCTTTCAAACTGTTAGATTTAGCCCTCAGATCTGAAATAATGCGCCACATGCAGTATGCAGCCCCTTCACAGCCACCCATGCTCATTCCCAGAGGCAGCAATTAAAGCAGCTGCCCTACTTTACATCCTCCTTGTTTCTGAGGCGACGCTCAAGCCAAACAGCAAGGCACTGTGCAGGGAGGTACACATCGGGGAATCAGGTTTTAAAGTTTGTGTTTTATTTGCTGCACTAAAGCGATTCCATGGTTTCATGAAGAAGGATTTTAGAAAAACATGGCAGAAAATTGCATAATGCATTAATCGCTGTCAAGTCATCCCTTTTGGGGTAAAGTCATGGATGGATGAGAGATTTCCTTCCTGTCCTTGTGCACTGTGGCTGATATTCCTGTACCCAGTCTTTGAGTTAGACGTCACTGTTGCAGGCCACCGATTCAAATCTTGGATTTGAGATGTACGTATGTAACTGAAAAGGCCTTTGACCTTTCTTTCTATGAAAAAATTGGCCTATAATGCCTTTTCATGGTCGACACAAAGAAGCTTCAGCGCTGAATAGAGACACAGAAAGAGTCAAAGATTGTCTGGGACACACTAAAAGAAATAATTTCTTATACCCATTTGTTTTGCCAACGGATCTTCTTGGATAACTGTAGCTGTGATCTATTAGTTAGGAAACGCCGTCATTCCCCAACCTGGTGTCTTACGCAGTCCTTGTTCTCATTGGATAACAATGCATTTTACTTATTTTCTAAAGGTTTGTTCTTGCACTCAAAAGATTCTTGTCTATAAGTGCGTGTGGCTCCTACAGGCTTATCTGAGGTGTCAGTCAAAAGCTAACAACTAGCTTTATTCTAACATACAAAAGATGAGACACAGCTGCCAGACACATGATGGTGCAACACCCATCAGTGGGAATATGTTAAAGAAATATTCATCTAGGCTAAAGGTACTACTAAACTGGACCCGTGCCAGTGGAAAAGGACCGTTTTAATCAGACTTTGTGGGTGAAGTGCCTATATTTTATGGATCAGTCGAATCGGATAAGATCCCAGCTTTCTGACGGTATGTTGCACGTTCACCAGCTTCTACAGCTGACACTTCGTCTTAACCAGGCAAGACGTTAAGAATGAAATTCAACACAGCATGAGTCTGGGAAAAGGGGTTATACCACATGGATTTGATCATTAGTATTACCATGTCGGGGGCAAAGAGCCGAAACATTTAAAAAAAAAAGGTTGTTCAGAATAAAAGCACACAGAGGAGCTGTTTATTTACTGGGTTTTTCCTCCCTCTGCAGGAGGACCACAACAGACTGCTGACGAAGTACGCGGAGGCAGAGAACACCATTGACCGTCTGCGTTTGGAAGCCAGGGTACTTTATCTGGAGCTCCAGACATAATTTATCACTTTATCATACTGTGCATTGTGGGAGAAAAAGCACATAATAGTATCACTCAGATTTATTATCGATTTTCTTTTTATTAAATGAAAGTAACAACGTGGGTTTTAGAATGCAAGATAAGTTTGATTTAATCGGTCATTTCATCTCTTTTTATTATTCTGTGAGAGGCATCTCACGATCGAGTTAAGATCCAGGCTCCTAAGACAAACAGCCGCAGTCCACACCTTACAAATGGGTGACAAATGAAAGGGGGAAAAAAAACAGATTAATTTTCAAATGATTTTTTTCTTTCCTGAAAAATTCTATATCCACAGGATGAATCAGCAGACAGCCAGCAGCCCAGGTCCAGACAGCGTCAGAACAGCACAGACAGAGCAGTATGTCATAGCAAATGATCAGAGGTTTGATAGGAAACAAGGGCAGAAGAGGCAGGAGGAGCAACACCTCCTTAAAGGATTGTTGTCCCGTCTCTGTTTGAGCAGCAAAGCTCCACAATCAGCAGCACCAATTAAAAGCAGCTGACTGAGCTTACCCCACCTCTCCTCCACCCCCTTCACCACAGCACTACCATCCGTCTCCTCCTGCACATTTAACGTTGCACAAGCAAGGTGGGAGGAGCCGTTTACATTAAATCTGCTGTCAGCAATTTATAACTCCAGATCCCTCCTTCTCTTTTATCAGAAACTTATTCTAGGAGTTTTTTCTCTCTCCGTTTCCTCGTTTTTTGTGACTCAGCTTTTGTCCTGTTGGTAAAGGATGCGGTGGGATTTATGATCTGAATTTAGGTTGTTAGGTTGGGTTATAGATCTTTCTGATCTATCTGCCTCACATCTTGACTGTATAATAAAGTGTTTTCTTTGTTTTTCTGTGAACACAGAAAAGGTCAAAGTGTCAGTGTTAAGCCAGCAGGATTTATAGGTTCTGCTTTATGTTTTTAACTGCATTTCTAATGCTCAGTACTGTGCCAACGAGCCATCAAATTAACGTTCATGATGTTTAATATGAAACACACCACAGGAAACCTAAAGGGTTTTAATCTGTCCTGTTGTGTAATTATGGAATTAGGAATTTTTCCCAAAATAATACCTAAAACTGCAGGTAAAATTGGAAAATTTCTATCTCCACTTAAAAACAAATGTAGATATTTGAAATGAATGTAAAAGAATAGTTAAAATCTGCGTTCAAACAATTAATTTGCTGCAACAGGTTTAGAGACATTTGTGCACCCTCACTATATTTAATGTAGATAGATGGATGGATGGATACTTTATTGATCCCGATGGAAATTCAAGGATTAATTAACATAAAGTTATAAAATTATGTGAAGGACCATGAAATCTGTGCTTCATCATCACATGAAATCTGTTAAAATCTGAATTGTTTTGGGAAAATGGCAGAAAAGACTTGGTAGGAAAACTAAAAATGGTAATTGGTGACTTCAGCTGTGTGTTTTTCCACCAGGTAAACCTGTACGCGGACCCTCCGATGGCCGGCCACGCTGTACATTCAGGACTGAACCATAATGCCTCAAAGCTCCTAAAGCTTGGTTTTTCTCAGGCTCAGAAAGCCGAGATCGGCTCTGCTTCTCCTCGCTCAAATGGACACGGCAGTCATCAGGGTACAGCTTTTGTGTTCTCGCAGCTGCTGCTTGAGTCGCTTCGTTGTGTTCAGCTTGCATCACATCATTTGTTTTCCTGTGATCTGCCTTCCCGTTGAACAGGAGCTTCAGATGCGGGTCCTTCCACCAGAAGCTCTCAGCTGGGACATGTTCTCTTCAGTCAGACGGACAAGTTCCTTCAGCAGGTAACTGACGAAGTGAAACTGACCAGGGATTAGAAAATCGCACAGACTTGCTGAATATTCTCGATGACGGATGGTGATTTTGATTTTCTCTTCAGCTGCAGACTTTTGAGGATCTTCTTAAGAATGAAAAACTCAAACCTCGTGAAAAAATAGAGGTAAGAGCAACAAACCCAGTGTAATTAAGTATTCTACTAACAGATCTTTCCAGTGGCTGCCTCATACTCAAAATAATGAGCGGGTGCTCCTCTTCAGGGTGTCTCTCAGCTTGTTGAGGGGCTAAGCTGCTTAGAAAGGGCTTACCTTTTAGCAACAGATGAGCACAAAGTCCTGCGGCAGACAGGAGCAGAAACCTGCTACTTTGACCCTGAACGGTAAGAGAGATGATTTCACCCATAAATGAAAAAATGTTGTGTTTACGGGTGATTGATTCATGTGTTCTGGATGCTTGGGTGTTCACTGTGCATGCATCAGGGAGTTGGAGGGGCTGATATTTCAGTGTGGGCTGCGTGTGGATGAGCTGAAGGAGCCGGTGGAGCCCTCTTGTGAGGCTTCTCCCTCTGACCCATCTGAGGGGGAGGAAGTCGTGACTCGTCCACAGGTACCAACGTCTTCTTTAGAGCTCTTTGTATTGCTGTGCTGTGTTCCTGAACTCAACAGAAAATCAGACTTCTGAGCATTTTGAAGTTAGCAGCTTATGAATTCTGAAGAAAACTAAATTAAAAGAGAAGATCTGTATACTTGCATTTGGAAATGTCCCATGTAGCCACACAAGAAACAGCTGATGAAGAATAATCTCCAGCTCTGATCATCCCCTTTCAGAGCCCCACCGTGTCTTCGCTGGATGATGCTGTTGACAGAGCAGAGGCGGAGGTGGGCTCAGCCTGTAAAGGTAGCACCGAAGAAAAGGCAGAGGACGGAGAAAGTCTCCCGTTTTTCTACCGCAGACCTCTGATTAGCAAACGCAGATGTGTTGTGCGAGACTTCATCGTGACAGTGGACCAGTGAGTGGTGATTTGGATTCTTAAACAAAATGTCCCTGACATTTGAACACCTTTGCTGTGGATCTTCAGTAATGTTTGGCACTTTTCAGATTGTTAAATTAGAAACCCTGCAGCATTTCAGATTTTTTGTTCTTTCCAGCTGAATTTTTTCTTTTCCCTCTTTCTGATTAACCAGCCAAAGATTCAAGGAGCATCTCAAAGTTCCCCTCTCTGCTGCTTTAAAAACTGATGTGCAGCACGAGGCCGACTGCGAAGAGTGGCCAGGTCAAGGAGCTACAGACGAGGAAGTCCGGAAAACTCCCCTACAGAGGTCGGTCCTTAAAGAAGATGAACCATCTTTCAACAGCAGGACAGATGTGTCGAATACCCTATGGGGGGTTTTGTTCTCCAAAGCTGATCTGGTGCTGGCTCAGAGCCTGTGCCTACCTTAGAATCAGTACTGTCTGTTTCTACTATGGTTCCAGCCCAAAAACACTGGGGGGGTATGAACAATCTAGAGGCAGGGCAGTGTCTATTCAGCTTAATCCAAGAGAAAAGCGTAACAGGATGAGGTTCAACATGGAGGTGAAGTCACAGCAGTTGTGGAAAAACTTGAGCTCAGTGTTACTTTCTCTTTTTCTATTTTTCTATTTAGATTTTTCCTGTTGTTTTTACAAACGCTGCCAAAAACTCCAGCTGGTTTGAAAATGTAACACCATACAGAGCTGTGGCCAATAAACAGGACACTGGTTATATATTTTACGTTTGTGAGAATGTAATGTGACAGATTCAGACATTAACATCATTAAGATCTTCCTCAGACACATTGATGGCAGTATGTTGACTAAAGGTCGGGATCTAAGAGGGAATAAGCAAAGAAAAATACACGAGATGACTGAGACGATGTTGGAAAGAGACATTCTTGAGTTGTATCTCTGAACTGATGGCGACCGCTCTGCTTTCTTTGTAAAGCCACCTGCTGAGGATACTTGACTGTAAATACAGACGAACTAGAAAAAAAGACTTGGTGGACCCCGGTGACGTTAGATGAAACGGCAGTTCTTCATTTCAGCGTTAAAAGAATTTGGAATAAGAATAACCGCTGAATGATCAGTCTGATCTCAGTACATCCACATCCTGAGTGTGTTTACACCTGTTCTCACAGCTGTTCACTTGAACTGATCATCAAGGAAACATTTTGATGTTGTAAACGGGGCCTAAAACCATGCTTTCTCCTTTCTAAATGGAACCGTTTTCATTTTGAAGCACACGCAGGTGCAAAGACCAGCTTTTTTTTTTCTTTACGACTAGGCTGATTTAAAAAATGTTTTGGTTCTTCTCTGTTGACAGGAAAGCCAAATCAGAACCTCAGGACCCTGCTGTTGACACCAGCAAACAGCGGAGCAGCAGGTCCGGCCCTCCTTCATACCGCCAGTCCACCATGCTCACCGTTCTTCCTCCCCACTGCAGAGGGAGCTTAGAGATGGGAAAGTCCCACAGTAGCAGTCTGAGCAGCCTCGCAGATCTCACTACATCAGAGAGGAGGAGCTCCAAGGCTCAAAAGGGGAGTAAGAGAGCGCTCTCACAGGTCAGTTGTGTTGTTGGCTGCGACACAGCAACAGTCTGTCGTTCATTCAGCGTCCGGTGGCATTCGATGTCTGGGTACTCTGCTCCTACAAATGGACTTTTCTCTATTTTATGTCTGACAAAACAAGCTCAACTCGGGATGGACATGATGAAAACCACATCTTAAAATCAAGGAGTCAAACACTGTACATTCATCCCACTGAACTGCTACATCCGGATGTGTTTGTGTGTTCTGAACCACACCAGAGTTCGTTTTGAAACTCATCTTTTCAGGGGTTTTGGGTCAGCTGCTTTGTGTACAGAAAAAGGAGCCTCGAGTCCCAAGAAAATATCAAAGTGTCAAAGATTAGTTATATTTGTGAACAAATCCAAAGCTGACAGCAAACTTTACCTTTTTAGGTCTGTGCTTTTGTACGGTTTGTTGTTGTATGTTACTGGTATCTGTTAGAAGTTGCTCATCAACTTAGTTTTTAGTGACTTGATTTTATTTAGCTAATCATCTTTGCGTATTGCTTTTGTGTTGACCAGGACGGCATCATCTCTCCAGAGACCGACAGCGGGTTTGTCGGTTCAGAGAGCAGTCGTCAGACTCCTGCAGCAGTTCCCAGTGATGTCCACCAGAGGGCGTCAGAGAGGTGAGAAGTCCAACACTGCCCTCTATGCTTCTTTTACTGCAGCATTTTACCTCATGCGCCATGTAACACACATTTTATGGGGTTACTGTTTTCATCAAAGCAGCCTTTGTGTGTTGGAATATTGTTCTTTGGTGTTACAGTGTATCTGTGCCTCGAGAGGAAAGCAGGAGACCTCAGCCAGGCCCAGCTGCTGTAGCTTCTCCTCCCTCGCAATCGGTCAGATGCATGGGGGAGGAGTCCAGAGCGGGCTCCCAGATCAGCCCCAACCAGCCGAGGAGAGTCAGACAGGGGCAGAGGAGACGCAGACCCACCTGCCCCCCACAGAGCTGGATCAGTCAGAGGAAGCCAAACAGTGTAACCAGTGAGTTTTGGCTGGAGAGCGACAACACTGACTCTCCGATTTGTGTCCAGTAATAGTCTGTTGTTTTTTTAAGAAACTGGAAAAAAAATGTTTTTTTTTGGTTGCAGCTGACCTTTAAAAGCGACTAAGACCCGTCGCTCTGATATTTTCTTCGTTAATATCTGTAAATGACCTCCCCTCTTGTCTCAACAGGTCACACTGGGTCTGAAGTAGAACAGAGTGACCAGTACACAGACTCCAGCAACTCCCTCCACAGCTCCCACTTAAGCTCCTCGCCAACCGCACGCTATCACCATGACGATTGTCTGAGAGCTCTGAGCTTCAGCCCGGTTGCGACTTGCAGGTGAGTGTGTATCTGCAGCTGCCATGGCAAAGGCTGTTCGAACGAGACCGAGTGCAGAGACTCTTCCATAGAGTCTGTACTCGATGAAATGCTTATCAATGCTGATCTTATTGTATTCTTTTATTCATTGTATCACAGAATCAGCTGCTATTGAACGGGGTTGCATATTAGAGGTATCTTTGATTGTCTCCCTGCACGGTGTGGTGTTGCATGACTCTCCGAGCATGTGTGTCAGGTGTGGGATTGACACCTGTATGGAGACTTAATCTGGATTCTCTTTCACCTTGCAGCACTTTGGTGTTCACGGTTTCTTGGACTGTACTAGTATTAACCTGAATTCTGGTGTGATAAACTGAAATATGCTGTATAAATGCAAACTTTACCTGCAGTTAGATTGTTTTTGTAGTGTTAAGCCTGTGTGCTTTTTTCTTTGTAGTGATGCATTCCATTCACTCCAGGCTGAGTTAACCATACTGAGGGAGAGACTGGAGAGCTACCGGAGAACTGGGACAGCAGCTCCTTCAGCCCAGAGGAGCTGCTCTGCTAACAGCACCTCGACGCCTCGCATCAGGTTGGGTTTTATCCTTTATCCTGTGTAGCACAGAAATGATGCTACTTATAAAGCTGATAGCTTTAGCTTTAAACACAGCCCTGCTGATTTATATTTGATGTTGTTTTTTTACTAAATGAAGCCATTTCATTGCTCAGGTCCGGACAGCAATCCAGTGCTGTCAGAGAAAGCCATTCAGCGGATGAGGACGAGGAGGAGTCTACATTAAGACGAACAACAAGGGAGAGATTAGCTTCTGTACAAAGAGAAAAACCACAACACGTTATCTGTGAGTTCTTCTGAATTAAACTTAAACTTAAAACTTAGCCTGAGAGATCCTGTGAAGGCCTAGTTTTAAAGCTGGGACTGAATGGGAAAACTGGGACGAGAAAGGAACTTTGACTTTAATTTAAACGGTCTCAGCTTAATTTGATTTGCTAACATGCATCCGTCTTTGCATTTCAGGCCATAGTCAGTGCAGCGCTTGTGCTCACCTCTTCCTCAGCCATGTCGCTTTCATGTGTGCAGATTGTGGTTTTGCGTTGTCTTGCAGACGCCCCGGGAAAACATGTGTTCTTGAACGCAGCACGTGTCGCTCTGATATCTAAATGAACTTTTCTGCATTGATGCTGCCATCACAGCTTTTCCAACCCACACCGTCACAGTCTGGATGGTCCTTTTAGTCTTGAGATTTTCTTTTTAGTCCAAAAATGATGACGGATTCTGGTTGGTCTGAGCACGGTGCACGTTTCCACTGTGTGATGTTGTCCCAGAAGCCTCTGAGCCCAGACAAGTCGAAGCCTCCTAAGGACGAGGTTAACATGAGGCATTGAATGAGAATGTAACTGGAGTCATTTTCCATATCATCCAAACCTTTTACCTTCTTCCATTTTTTACAACGTAGTTTCATGTACCTTATTTCTAAAACCATGTTAACTTAGAAGGAAACTGGTAGTTTACATGTGCACAGAGTTCCTGTGAAAGCTTCTGTGGTTCTGACAACAGAGCACATTATCTTATGTAACTACTAATTCTGTTTTCAGTGACAGAATCAGGACTGCAGCCCTCCACACCACAGCCTCTGTCCCGGGTGTCCAGATGTACTCAAACATCTGCAGCATCAGACAGCTGTTCAACTACTGTCCGCAGCAGGAGGACACAGACCCGTAAGAGCGCTGTTCCACACCTTCTCATTTCAGTAGGCCGATTTGATTTAGTTTTATTCTATTATATTTAGATTAACTACAGAATGAGTAAAAGCAAAGTTTTTTTCCTTTTAGTTTTAAACTGATTCAGCTCGCTTGATGAGGCCAGCTTTACCTTTCCTCTTTATCGTAAACATTATTCAAATTACACGGAGACAGGAGAGAGAAGTCTGAGCTACGGCAGCCCTGGGTTTCATACTGAATGAACACGGTGTCTTTTTCTTCTTCTCTTCCCACGTCTGTGTGCCGCAGGGCAGCACTTTGTCTCTGGAACAGCAGATGAACCTGACAGCACGGTTCCTCTTTGTCTTCGGAGCTCGTCACATGTCGGAGGAGGTGCTGAACGTAAGCGACCCCTTTGATCCTAAACGGCAAAATACTGACACTTGAAAAGCTAACGATTCAGCAAAGATGGCAACTTTCAGTATTCAAACAAAATCCACTTTCTGTTTCTGAACGTGTTTGAACAGCTTTCACACATAATCATGGTCTTTCTGTACTGTTTGGACCAGTCGGCACCAGCAGAGATCCACCACATTCCTCCCCCTGCTGTCATCGCTGTCCTCTCAGCCTTGAACTGCACAGATGCTCCGAACCAGGTAACGTGTTCAGACACAAACCTACGCAGCAACAGAGATTTAAGATCTTTGTTGAAGAGAGATGACCCATTCGTGGTTTCCGTGAACCTGACTTTGTTGTTGAATGTCTGTGTCACAGTCACTCTGTTCAGCACAAATGAGTTCAGTCTGCAGTTAATGAAATAGGTCCAACTGTCTAAAAGGTTCACCTGACACGCTTTGACATTCACAGGCTGCTGCAAACAAGAATCCAAACACCTAAACTGCCAAGCAGCCCAGTCCCCTGAGAGAGCCGGCAGCAGATGCTTTGCAGCTGCCGCGTCACCTGCATCGCTGCCATGCATGTCAGTGTTCCCACCGCAACTCCTGTAAGTAGATGCCTCTCAGCACGGACACTCCTGACACAGTGCGATGAATTATTTTGAATGGCTTCACTCCACAGTACCTCCTTTTTTTTACTGGGCCTGTCCAAAAGGCCTTCTGTGCTGTTGCAGATGTTTCGGTCATTGTTCTGCTCATCTTCTGTTGAGCTTCAGCTTCTGCATCCTGCTGCTGAAGTAACCCTGACTAGATGGCCACTTAGGGGTCAATGACAGAGAAAACACTGCGCATTGGACACAAGTTGTGACTAAACCCTGGTTTGATATTTCAGAGTCGGCATTTCCACGCTGTAACTCTGCTCTAAGAAAACCCTGATTTATTTTATTTTATTTTTTATAACTGCAGCATCATCTGATGCAGTCCACTACATCGCAGCATCAGACATTCTTTGCATAATAAATCCATTCTCCTCCCGTTCACAAATACTGGGACAAATGAATGCTCCAGTTAGCTTAGCGTAGCTGTGCTACAAACGGAAACGAGTGTCCTGGCACAGACCCGACAGGCCTCAGAAATGCAGCTTCAGAAGCCCTCTCAACAACCAGCTTTGATATGTTTGTGGACATGGGCCTCTGAGGGTACTAAACTGTGTCCTGTTTGACTTCATGCTGTTATTCTTCAGTAGTTCCCTCCTTCATGTGCAATCTTTGACTCCCTCTGTCGGTTAAACTGCCCCAGAGCATGAACCTGCTATAACACCACATTGTTCTTGGGGTTCAGTGTCTCTCCTGCACTCTTACAAACACACCATTGATCACTGTGGCCAAACAACTCCTCTCATCTGACCATAAACCTGCATCATGAGAGGTTTTTCTTTTCTTTGTCCATGTGGTCATCTGAAACAAAGAGCTCAAAGCTTCTGATTTTTAGAAGCAGCCTCAGCCTAAATTTCATCAATTTCAACTTCTTTTACTCTTACAATCCTCAGGTTATATTCATCACCCGTCATAATGTCTCCTCACAAAATCCCAGACACATCCTCAGGGGGGAGAGACCCTGTGGAGAGGGCGGGAAGGACAAGACGCTCGCTGTCTGTTGCCAAACAGCCCTCCACAGACAGCTCTCTGGACAGAGCCATCAGAGCAGCCCGACATATGAAGCTCACCTCCAGACACATGGCTCGCTCTCTGGCTACAGGACTGCAGTATCAGGAGCTGCTGACTCAGTCCTAGTCTGAAGGCTCGTAGGTGCTAACGGCAGCTTCAGGTCAGCTGTGGAGCGAGTCGATGAGCACCACCAGGACGAAAAAGAACTTTACGCTGGACCAAAGTCAATAAAACATAGAATACTCCTCTTTGTAAGTTTAATTTGGTCCCTACACTCCGGGGAAGACTGCTTTTGATATTTACTGCACATGTCATGTGGCCAAACATGAGTTTGTTGAAATAGATTTAATATTTATATGAAAAGATGTGCTGGCATACATTAAAATGAGTCACTTTTCAACGATGAAGTACTGTAGATCATATTGATTTTTATATACAGGTAGAAAAATGTTTGCTTCATTTCACATGAAACATTTAGTCCTGATTTGTTAGGTGTCATTAAGTTTTCAGTGATAGTTTATTTGCTACATATAAGCCCCCCCCCCCCTTTTCATACAGTGAGATCTGATGCTGTAAATGAAACGTACCCACTTATTGCACCTGTTGTGCTTAACATCATTTTTTTGTGCTTGATCCTCTCAAACCACTGGGGTAATGATCCAAAATAATCCACTTAATGTTTAAGCTCAAGTCTTCTGGTATGCAAAATGGCACATTTAAAGGTTCAATGTGTAAAATTTGACATAAATGCTGTTTGAAGTTAAATCTTCATTACTTCAGACTGAACAGTTTACACTTGAACACATCAGAGCTTCTCACACTGTAACTGAAGAGACAAACCAATGTTTTTTGTTGTTTTTCTTTCCTCTCCCTTTTCTTCCCATCTTTTCCTCGTACATTTGGAAGTGGCTTGAACCTTGAACCTTTCAACTGAGGAGTTAAACTGTGAATTTAAAGTTGTCTGACTGACATAGACCCGTCTTAACATACGACTTGTTCAGACAACAGTGCTTCGCTGAAGCATACCATAGAACTTATAGATAGTGTGAATTTTGTTTCTTTTTCTATCGTTTACATTTTGCAGGGACTCTTTTTCATGTTTCTTACCAGCCAAATAAAAGAAACTAACATTTGTGAATATGCTTTTGGATGTGTCTTCCTAACGACTCAAAAAAGACTTTAATATAATGTAAGCCAATTTATTAGACAGCCTTAGAACATATTAGGTACACATGGAAGTACTGTTTGTGCTTCAACACTCGCAAACATACAAACCCAATAAGTGAGACAGTAATAGGACACACTAATGTTTCGATATTTTCTCTGATAAATAATTTTGATATAAATCAACTGATTTGACAGAGTAAATCCTATACAACAGCAAAATATAATTTAAAAAACAAACTCAAGCATTTGCATCACATAAAACGCGTTATAGTGCAATATACAACTTGTTTGGCCAGGAAAGAGGCGTCGGAATAGGATATTTTTTTCCTTGCAAAGCCATTCACCATTGGGGGGTTTTACATTGCACCAGAGGAGAAAATAGACAGAAAATATAGATTTCTTTTTTCCCAGTTGACCACTAACAGCTACAGCTAAAACGTCACAAACACGGTGGCTTCACATTGGCGTTTTAAAGGAAAATTATCACTACTGCACAGTTAGAAAAATCACCATTCAACAGTAAGACACTAAAACAGCAACATATGGCAGATACACAACACTACTCAGTGCATGGCTCAATTAAACATCATTACTAACCAATGATAAGACTTGATCTGACGAGATACAATACTGAAATACATCTGGCCCTTAGTTTATTCATTAAACATCAGCAAGCAACGGCCTTTTCAACATTAAAATGTGGAGTCTTTCCAAAAAAATGGAAAAAAGGTTGTTGCAAGAATATACAGTCTGGGCAGCCAGAGGAGGGATGATATTACTTGTCTGCTTAACCAAGCGTTTAACCGAATACTTAAACCGAAAACTTGTTTTGAGTATCAAACACACTCCAGATGTTTCACGGGTCATCAACAAACATGATGGTTTTATTCTTTAAAAAGAAATGACCCAAAGATACTTCTAAAAAAAACCTCTAATGTAGCATTGTCCTCCTCGCCGGTCAAAAACTTTGTGCAAAGCAGTTTTTTATCAGAAATGTTTCCATCACAATATGCCTAAAAAAAGAACAACCCAGCTTTGTGTAGCTAGCTTAGTAAGCTAACAGCAATGTAACAGCTAAAGTGAGTGCCAATTATCAAAGAAGTGTCACGAATCGAGTGTTTTACGTGGGCCCAACATGTGTGTGTAAGATGGTAAAGTGGTTAGAAAAGTTTCAAAGCATGGTTTTCTACTTTTTGATACTCAAAACAATGGTTTCTGGTGGAGTATTCAACCACGTCTTAGGAAATAGCTAAATGCTAACTCTGCTGCTCTCAGTACACCCACACTTGATACATACACAGATCAATCCACACAAGTCCAAGCATGCTACTGAATACCAACATCGCAAATGGAAGGGTGGGGCTCCTCTCTGATGAAATCTATGTGTACACATATATATTGCATGGAGATATATTTTACAATATGAACCTCTCAAAGTGCACATCCCCCCTCTACCTGCTTCCATTAAAACTCACACCAAGGAGGTAACCCAAAAGAAAAACAAGAAAATGTCTACCTTTTACACATTCTAGCAGGGTTCATAGCATACAATATGACATTTTGGTACTTTCCATTTTAAATATCCTTCTATTCAGATATTTAATAATTTTTAAATAGGTTTATTTAGTTGCATCCATTGTAAAACGTGAATACTTGGAACAGTTTTATTCTTTGATAGAACGTATCTTTTTTTAATCATCTAAGTTTTTTTTTTTTGTCAAGCAAGATGCATACACAATATTAATGGGTTGGATTTGGTTGGGTAGGATATGGGGTCATATGGGTCGGCGGGGGGCGTTGGGGATATGAGGAGGAAATGTGATGGGAGGATTTTAGCTTGTCACTTCCTCATCGGGTTTGTTCATGGCCTTGAGCTGCTCCAGCAGGCTGGTGGGAGTGAAGATGTGGGTCGATCCTGGAGACACGCACACGTATAAGACACGCGCGCACACACACACACACACACACACACACAAGCAGAGCGTTAGATCTGCACACTGGCGAAGAAACAGACGAAAAATGTGTTTTCAGCTCTTGTAGTGAATGCCTACTGAAGATGATGACCCTTTCGTATAATGTTGAACGAAAAGAAGAAGCCCAAAGATATGAAATAATAATCAGCAGGTTGAAAATGGATCATGTGTTATAGAGTTTTAATACCTAGCACTAAAGGTAGAAGTTTTTTTGTTTTTTTTATGTACTTAAGGGTCCAGTGTACAGCCCAAGAAAACCACTGGGTGTCACATTAGACCAGCAGAATCTCAGTCAAAACCAGAGCCTAAATGGAAGATAAAACCCCGTTTGGAGCTTGTGAGACTTCTGCTTATTTTTCTCAGAAGAAAACTAGGGCAAAGGAAAACCTGTAAAAGATCTCGTGAAGGGACTTCCACACTAACATGCACACGTTGCGAAGACCACCAGCCATGACATGAGCTAAAACTGCAAAACTCTGGCAAGAACATCACTATAAAACATTCAATTTTGAACCTTTAAGTAGAGGTTTTATCTCTTTCCAGAGAAGTTACACTGAATCTTATATTTAAATAGGATTTCTCACTTAGAAGTTTAATTGTTTAGCCTTTTTTTTTTGTTCTTTTTCAATATATTATCATTATAATATGTAATATATATAATTTTCAATAAGATGCCAGCAACACATTTAAAAAATGATTGAATTGGGGGTGAAACAAGTAGGACTATCATCATCTATGGTGATAAAATTCTGGGAGTCTGGAGAAATCTGTGTTCGGGACGAAGTTTAAAAACCAACACATAACTGTGGTTATCGCTCTTAAATGTCAGACAGTAGCGCATAAAATACAGACGCGAGTCTGGAATCACAGCTGAAAGCCTCTGTTTGTCACTGAATCTGAAAATACAAGTTAAAAATCTTACATGCAAAGAAAAAAACACATCAACAAGCTCCAGAAATGCTGCTTCATTCTCTGTGGGATATTTACCTGTGATCGGACCAATTCAAATCTGAATTTCTTTTTAGAAATTACAGCTGTGGTATTCTGTGCATTTGGTGGAAAGTGAAACGCTCTGGAAAAAGAAGGGGTGGTTCAGGGGTTAGTCTGCTGACCCGAGACCCATTAGCACCTTCAGTTTTCTACTTGTACTTGCAAATGATACAGAGTCATAGTTAAAAATACCTTCAGATGTTTTCTGGTGAGAACGTGTTCATTGCAATGAGACAGTAAAACAATGGAATAACTTTAAACTCTGGGCATATCTAGGGCACTGTGTCATGTCCAGGAAGACGCCACTCAGCCGAAAACAGCTGACGAGTCACATCATTTTAATCTTAAAAAGTGTTTCCCCTTAATAAAGTCCTCACCGTTTGTCATTCAAATCTTCTTCCTGCAAATCAAAATGAGCAACGGACACCCGGTCATTCTTTAATGTGTTGCTGTCGATAAATTCAAAGTGAGCAGAGATCTGAGCATTTGGTTATCTCTGTTAAATATAGAATTTAGGTTATTCGCAAGTGATTGAATGTCCCAAATGTTTGGAAACAGGGTTGCATTTCCCAGTAGCCTGACCCAAACCCACAGGGAAATTGCAGAGTTACAGCTCTCACTAAACATAAATTAAAAGGTTAAAGTTAAAGGCTGACTTATACCATTTTAAACCACATTTATCTAACAGCTACAGCTACGAGTCACTTTTATGATCCAAGATCAATATTTCAGATCCATTTAAATTCAGTGAAGTTTGTTTTGCACAATAAAAGTTATCCAAAGGGACTTTACATTAAAAGGAAAGAAAATAAAAACTCACTTCATCCTCTTTTAATGTCATGAAATCCAAAACCAGAGAGTTGATCCTATTGTTTGCTGTGAGTGTGAATGAAAGTTTTAAACTCAATAACCCTAATGAGGCCGGGATGAAACACTGGTGACAGCTGAAGACACATTTCAGACATTGTAGAAAAATGTGAAAGGTGCTACATGGAGTAAAGCAAACACTTTGCCAGCTTTGTGTGACATTACCAGATTCACTGATGGATTACGGAGGCAAACGGAGGCTTTGATTTACTCCCTCACACCTGTTCAACATCACTGACAGCAGCTAACAGGAGCTAAGTTGGTTTGTTTCTGTTGCAAAGCTGCGTGTTTCTTCCAGCTTGGTCTGATTAGTTTCTGCACCTCATTTATACCAAACCTGATCCTTCGAGTGGCCACAACATCAGGTGGACATAGCTCAAGGTTGAAAAAAAAAAACAGAAGAGAAAGAGGCAAACTCATCTGGAGTCAGGTTGTTATGGTGAGCTGGGAGTTGGAGGTGACGGGGATTGTGAGTGGAGGTTTAGTGGGGCTCAACTGACTGGTCTTGCCTGCTTCTCTGCTGTTTCCTAAACACACAGCTTCGTGGGCCTTTTTTCGCCCCAGAAACAACACTACGATCGTGATTTCCAACACCACAAATTCATCAAAGATGACTAGGTTAAGAAAAAAAAAAGTTGTTTTAGTAAGTGATGCTCATTTTACTGAGAGAGTGCTGAGGGCAGCAGTATGCAGGGGAGCAGTCATACTGCTTATGGTGAGAGTTGCTTACTGGTTTTAAACGATATTGCTTTAGCAGGTTAGTCAATGAGATGAATGCCAAGGAATACCACTATCCTGTGTTCTGTCTACAATATACTGCATGTAAAACAACAAGTAACAAGTCGAGGATATTGGTAAAAGGATATATTATCATTGTTTCCTCTGCTGAGGAAGTTGTGTTTTGAATGGCACCAATTTATCGTCTTGAATTGTGAAAATGTTAATATATTTCAGTGGAATTTAGCTGGAATATCGGTGAGTTCAGGAAGCACTGAGCCTCCAAATCAAGGTGTAAAAGAAAAGATTTCTTTCCGATTTATCACTTGCATCAAAGCTATGAAGGGGAAATTTTGAGCCATCATTAATTATTCTATTTCTTTGTGTTATATATGTGACAATTTGTTAATTGTTCATCCTAAGTGAAGTTATACTCAAAGTCCTACAGAGATTCTGAAAGTATTACATATCTTTAGGTATTTGTTTCAATTACCGTAAATTCCGGACTATAGAGCGCACCTGAATATAAGCCGCACCCTCTGATTTTAAAAAGAAAATTTAAACACAGAAAGATGTTACACGTTATGGAAGCGAATCGTAACCATAATTCAAATTAAAATGCATTTGCAGAAATGCTTTTTCATTTTAAGAATGTGGCTGCATTATTGGACTCCTAAATAAAATTAGTAATCAATCCTTCCATTTGCGTTTGCATTTTCTTCTTCAAGACTGCACATTATTGCTTTTTCGTTTTCATGGTCTGCCCATGATTCGAAAACGAAAAAGCAATCTGAGCGGCGCAGCAGAGTGACGTCAGCTCTTCTTCAGCTCCCTGCTGACCGAGCTACCCATCTTGTTCAGTAGGGGGCGGTGTGCACATCTGCATTGCATTACATTACATTGCAAATGTGCCTGGAAATTGATCGACTTGCCGGGTCTTTAGAGGACGCATCACAGATCATGGTGCTCCCTCAAATTGTGCAAACACTGTTAGAACTAGCTGAGCAGGTAGAATCTAATAATACATCTGAGTCTGATGCCAGTGGGCGAGTAGAACAAGTCAGAGAGCTTGGCTGCATACTCAGATTTACACATTAATGAGGTTGCCATAGTAAACCTCTGTTCAGTCCTGGAACGGCTGGATGCTGTGGAGCCTCAAATGGGACGAGGGCGACCAACCATCAACATCCGTTTGAGTCCATTGAAAGCTATTTATTAAATGGTTTAAAAATAAAGGAAATAGCGGAGCTGCCACCAGACAATCCGTCGGAGGATGCAAAGCAACGGCTTGATGTAGCAGACTCCTTATTACTATCATTTGTAAAGGGACCGTGTTCACAACTAAACTTATTTGTTGCCATTTGATGCTTTGTGCCAAAGTTACAACCTGATCATTGTTGGTGTGACTGTCACTAAAAATAACTTTTATAACGTAGATCAGCGGCTCCCAAACTAAACGATCAGCGACACTCCCTCCTATGTCCCAACCGGATTGATGCACCCTCAATCCCTCAGACATTAAGAAACAGGGCAGCGGTTACGTCCGCTCTTCATTCATGGAACGGGGGTTTACGTCCACTGCTATATGGAAATAAAGTAGCGGCTTATTGTCCGGAATTTACGGTAGTTTATATGTTCTCGCATCATAACATAAAGACAGATATTTTGGGAAGACAAAGTGGTTGTTTGAAATGTGTGGCATATCAATTTTAGTTGGGTTGCTAAAGCATATCAGGTAGAAGGATGCTACATCGTCAGACTGTGTCTGCAGAGAGGCCTCACGGAGGCAGTGATACAGAGGGCAAACTTCAGGGCCACTGAACTTTCCCCTTAAATTTGCCCTGTGTGTCGGCACCCTGAGAGTGCAGACATGATTGTATTTCATTCAAATCCAGCCA
Source organism: Leuresthes tenuis (assembly GCF_036924035.1). Lineage (NCBI taxonomy): Eukaryota > Metazoa > Chordata > Actinopteri > Atheriniformes > Atherinopsidae > Leuresthes > Leuresthes tenuis. The sequence goes on from NW_027325373.1 coordinate 4,538,361, forward strand.
ACTCTACAGACGAGCCATGAGCCATGTGAGCATGTGCTGGTCAAATAACTGGGTGTCAAAAGAAAGAGAAAATACACAAGGAAAAACTGAGAATGCTGCTTTGAAAAGCCAACATTAGCTCAAGGATCTGTGAAAAGAAATCGCTAACAAATCAAGGTGACTATCTCGGTAAACTAGAAAAATGATCAGACAGTAAAAACTGATAAAGATGCTGGGATAGATTAAATCTGGTAAGTGTAAGAACAATCTCAAAGGGCCTGTGGGTGGCCATCATGTTGTGATTTAATCCACCCAGCTGAGATGATGGGAGGAGGCAGCAGGGATGGCATCACCACCTCCCCAGACATGGCCACCAATCAGCACAGACTTCTAAGGTCAAAAATACATTGATGTGCTCACACTCAAGTTTGAGAGGATGTTGCATATCAGGGCTTTTCACCCTCAGTCCTACAAATATCTTCACAAAATGTAAAGTAACGCAATCGTCTTTCATAGCTTCAAATTTTGTGAACAATTTAAATTTTTTAAGCATTCCATCAATTTCAGTTAACAGTAATGTTGGGAGCGAAGCCTGATGGAGTGGTCCATGCAGTGAGGAAGGGTGTGGATCTTCATCCCTGACGGACGCAGGGAGGAAGAGGAAGGTGGAGTTACATAACACAGTACTGAGTGTTCAAAAAGAGGGAGGAACCAGGAGGAAGCCCTTGTGCTGTGAAGGTTCAGAAAGGGCTTCTTTGTGCGGCTGTCTTTACTTTTTTCTGTGATTTCTCTCTCCCTCCCTCCCAATCTGTCTCTGCCTCACTCGGCTGAGGGGTCTGCGTCCTCAAAGGACACCCTAGTGGACTCTCGGAAGTCGGGGTGCTGCAGGTCCGATAAGAATTTGGTGGGGGTGAGCAAGTGGGTGGAACCTGTGGAGGAACAGAGGTGGCTTCACCACTCGTCTCACAGCACATGCCACGCTCCTCCCCCACTCTCTCCAAAAACAAAAGGGTCAAAAACAAACCACCTGTCACACAGAGCAAACACACAGAGACACACTCGCCCACTGACAGTTCGCACAGGACACATACACTCGCCATGTCGCACAAACACAAGGAAAAAAACTTGGAATGCACAGACACAGAAGAAGACATGGCGTTGCTGCAATTTAAAGACAACAATTGTTTGAAAGACAACAGCTGAAGCAGAGCACAACAAAAACTAACAAAACACTTTCCAGTTATAACACAGACTGGATGGCGAAGCTTGAAGACAGATAAACAGTACAGAGGGCCATAACATAAAGGGCTAGAATAATAGAACACATTGCACTCAATAGGTAGGTTGTATAATGGTTGATGGGTTTTATTTTGTGTTTATGAAAATTATGTTCCGTCGTTTCTTTAATTTAGTGTAACTTGGATGCCACGTTCAAAGTTTTTATTAGCTACACTCCCCGTCTTGCTTTGAGAGTAGTTCTTCTTTGTGGATTTCTCTTTGGTCGTGTGTTCCAATTGTGCACTTATTCACTCACTATACAGAAAACTCACTGAAGGAAAGGGGCAGACAGTTTCATTTCAGACACCATCGCTTCTTAGTTATGTGCTGGAACACAATAGTTTCTTGGGCAGAATAGCTTCACATCAACTCTTAGGTAGTGGACAGCTCAACGTTACACTCTTTGCCTTAAGAATATGTTGAAATGAACAATTCTCTCTACAAACCTGACATGAAACGAATGACACAAATCTGTGTCATCCAGCACCTGTAATTATATAATAATCCTCAATTTACGAATAATTAATTATTATGTCAGAACAAAGCTTCATCCTAATATTTCAAAAGCTTCATCTGAACAACTTAAGTTTCAAATAGGATTTCTGTACATATTTTACAACTAATAGTTTATACCCTGCAGCTCTGACAGTAAAAGTGACTAACAATTCCACAGTTGAAACATCTTAGGAGTCAATGGGTAATAAAATCAGAATAACAAGCTGCAAACATTAGTTCATTATTGCTAATGAGCACTAGACTCGCTAGCTAGCTAGCTCTAGAACACGCTAACATTTTCAGCTCTTTATTGGGATTTTCTTACCTGTTGAGAATGCCCAGTGAGCAAAAACACTTGCTCAACACAAGATGTCTCAACTGGGAGGTAGCTAGTTAGCACTACTTAGTTAGCATAAGAATCTAGTTACTTAGTTAGCAAAAGCTGCTGGCTCTATGAAACAATGTATGATGGTCCAACATAGTGTACCGTGAACCACCAAACTGAAAAGTTTGTTGTATACAATAAAGCAAAGAAAGTTTAGGTTGAATTTTCAAACAGTACTGAGAAATGGTGCACTCTTTCCAGTTGACTATATTCTGTAATGAACCAGTGGATAATTCGGACGCGGCCTTAGTTTTGCTTCCTTTGTTTGCTTGTTTCACACCTGTTGGTTTAGCTAATCACACCACTGTTCTATTCCTGCCCTCCACACCTGGTTCTAATTAGTTATGAATCACGCTCTACATATACTATATGTTGCTCTCTGGCTGATTGTCATCATACCCTGCTCTTAAATATGTCTGGATTTTGAGTTTTAGGACTTTATCAGTATTATTATTCATTTCTTTTCTAAGCGCTGCTATCTGCTCATCATTGTGCAGCTTTGTGTTGTGACATTTTTCCATGCCAAGTCCAGTTTAGTCTCTGCATTTTTGGATCTTTGTTTCTCGATTAACTGCTATTGCAGTACTTTTGTTTTCACCATTTTGTCCCCAAACTAAACTGGAATGTTTTTCTTTTGTAATTTTCAGTGTCAAAATAATAGCAACGTAAAACTGTAGTTTTATGTTACTGTTATTAAATTTTAGGTACTAAGCGCTTTAAAACTCACAGAATACATTGACAAAAAGTCATTGGATTTCACTTCGTTCTTTGAGTTAAAAACAGAAGAAAAAAAGCTATCACGACAAACTAAGCTAGCAATTCTACCTCAGGTTGGAACTGTCAACGGTCCTCTCAGCTCATCTGCTGACTCCCTCCATACCCCCCCACCATCTTTGTTATTTAGCTGTGTTCTAGTTCAGATGCTTCGGAGGACCTGAGGGCCAGACCTGCACTGGCACCTTTTACCTAATTAAAAAAAAATGGCTCTTGGGAAGGAAAGGAGACAGATTTTTTTCACGTAACACACTTTCTCTACAACATCTTCCCTCAGAGCCACAGCCACTCTGTCCTTAAGATTGTGGTGGGCATATCTCAGAGTAACTATTTCCACAGCCTGCTCACCAAGTCCCTTTTTCCCCTCAGTGCCTGTGCTCTGTAGCACCCGATGTTGCACTACTCACCAATGATGGCTTCCCACTTCCCATTGGCCTGTGTGACTTCATAGGCGCAGCGCATCTCACTGAAAGACACGCCACCGATGATGAAGACCATGACACGTGGACCAGTGCGATACTCCCCAGGTGTCTTGTTCTTGTGCCAGTGTCCGTACCGAGCGCTGCCAGAAAGAAAAAACACAGGATTCATTGTTATGGTTTTGAGACTACAATATTTCATCCTGTCTGTTGCAACTGTATTTTGTGAAGACAAAATGTTTTCCTGTATGAGAAAAATGCATTTTGGATGCAGGGAAGTCACCGTTAAGACAGTGTGTCCTTGCTGGTTTTACAAAATGATTTTAAGGAGCTTTCCCATCGTAATTTTCCCTCTCCTTATCAAAAATCAATTCTGTCATCAGGTCTATTTTCCACGATTCTAACACAATAAAGATTTTCTTTCTTTAATTTGGGAACATTGGTGACGACCATCTATCCATCCATCATCTGCCGCTTCTCCGGGGGTCGCAGGGGCAGCAGCTTGAGCAGAGAGACCCAGAGGTCCCTGTCCCCGGCCACTTCCTCCAGCTCTTCCAGGCGGACCCTGAGGCGTTGCCAGGCCAGCACAACGTCTCTCCAACATGTCCTGGGTCAGACTCGGGGTCTTCCCCGGGGTCTCCTCCCAGTGGGACGTGCCCGGGACACCTCACCAGGGAGGCGTCCAGGAGGCATCGTAACCAGATGCCTGAGCCACCTCCTCTGACTGACGACAATATTTCTAAATCAATCTATACAAGATGTGGTGAAAGTCTGTGCTCTTGTTTTGTCTCAGTCCTTGTAGTGTAGCTTTATTGCCAGTCATCAGTAACCCCTCCTTACTCAGTTATCGATTCTCAAATTGATCTACTTTCCAAATTTACTATTGATCCAATGTCACTATTTCTATCTTTGTAAATCAAGAAGCCACTATGGGACATTGTGTCCAAATGTATTTGTGTGTGTGTGTGTGTGTGTGTGTGTGTGTGTGTGTGTGTGTGTGTCTGTGTGTGTGCATCCGAGTACCTGACTGCAGTGGTGCTGAAGGAGGCAGAGGAGCGGGTGGAAATGTAGGGGTAGTGCTTGGTGTCCAGCTTATCATCAATAGCATCCTGCACGAGAAAAAGATTTAAAAAAACAACAAAACAGGTCTTTGTTTGCCGAACACACACACGTAGACACACACACACACACACACACTTGAAGAGGGGCTTCACGGATGTGTCACATCTCTTAGCAACCATGCATGGAGGTCCGCTGGAGAGTCAGCCTTGCACAAATAAGTGGCTAAATATAGTTGGTTGAAAACAAAGCTGAAAAAACTCGTGTTTGACTAAAGCTGTTGTGGGTGTGTGTTTAAGTGAACAGGAAATAACAGAGCAGATAAAAAAAACAGGGGGATGTTTTTGGAACCCCAGTTTGGCTTTGATTGAGGGGAAAATATTTCTCTCAACTGAAAAACAAAGAACGCATTGTATGTTCAGTAAATTCCAAGCCAACAAACCTCCATGATGTCTTTGACCAGTGGTGTCCAGCGGGACAGCTGATAGGTCTGCTCGCTCACACGCTCCTTTCTGTCCAACTTCTTTCCCCTGCGGAGGGTGGACTGATGAAGGATGGAGGAGATTGAGAAGTGAAAAAAAACAGCGTAGAAATTAATCTTCCAGGCGTCTCGTGTGTTCATCTATGAACACGTGCGCTAAACAGAACACTGTTAGAGGTCAGGTCGGGTGACAACAGGAAGACCTCCAGTGCAGTGCATTCATGTTTCGTGTGTCGGTGCAACACAAGGTGTTTTTCATTGGATAAAATGTCATTTTCTTTATTATGAATAAAGAGAAAGAAGCAAGAACAAAGTGAAAAAATGCATCAAAAGTCTCCTCAGATGAGAAGAAGATGTAAGCAAAGAGTGAAAGAAACAATAAGACGAGAACATCTCACATCTGTGACGATGGGGACGCCCAGGTGAGCCATGTTGGTGATGATCTCACTGTCCTCAGGGGGAATCTGAGCATGCTGGATCAGCTTGTTCAGGTTCTCCTCCGTGATGCCTGAAACCCACGCACACACACACACACACACACACACACACACACAGGTCACATCTTATAACAGTCAATGATGACCTGTCGGGTTTACATTTAATATGTCCAGCTGTTCTGGGATGAAGCATCTTATTGTCTGAGGGTAGAAATTTTCATTAAAATTCCTCTGTTCAGTTTAATATCACAGCATTTCCTCTACTTTATATCACTTATATTTAACACCTTATTCTACAGTAGCTGTGCAGAATGATCAAGTTTTTTCAGTCTAAATGAATAACATTGCTTGTTTTTCATTTGTCTTCTTTTTTAACCTGCTTCCTGTGAGACATAGTTTATCATTTTGCCAACCAGCTGACTTGTTCAGTCTCTCATTGAGCTGCGGTGCTTCATTTCATTTCAACAGCTGCTTGTAGGTTGATGCCCCATCACTCTTGAGTCTTTCACGCAGTTCCAAATGTAGTAAAGATACACAAACAATATGAATTTCTAGTATTTCAAAACTATATTAGTCATCATTTAGGTGTCATCAAGCAGTGACAACAGTTCAAAAAAAGTTTAACAAAGTGAGGGACAGACAGCAGCACAGGGTCGATTTCAGCGTGTCGCTGGCTGGTTCCTCCTTACCGTTCTTGAGGAAGATGTACAGCAGGATGATGCGGATCTTGTCATATGTGGTGACATTGGCGTCCAGCAGAATGGGCACAATGGCCCTCATGGGATCTTTGATCTTCTCTCCTTCAGCGTCTGTGCCCATAGCCAAATCCTGCAACAGAAAACTCAGGTCTTATTCAAAGGTTGCCAACAAAATTGGTCTGAGAATCGTTTTTCATCCCCTTTCTGACCTGTTCCACACGGCACAGCTTGTCCACTGTTCCCTGGTAATGCTTCATACAGTCCTCAGCCAGCTGCAGGTGAGTGGAGTACTGAAAAAGACAACACATATGGATCAGCGTATGCATTCATGCATTCAAAGAGAAGACACACACTTCCGTACTCAAACGTGCACACACCTTGCTGAGCTCCTTCTGGTACTGAGGCATCTTCTTCAGCATCTGGGACAGATCCCTCATTGTGGTCTGTTGAAACAAAAGCAACATTAGAATATGGTGACGTCTCCTTTTTGCAATTTACATAAAAGGTAGATATTATGTTATTACAGGTTGCTCAAAAACTGCCTTTCGGGACATCAAGCCCATCATTTCATATGTGAAAAGGAGACGTTAATTAGAGACTATAATATCTGTTTAAGCTGAAAATACGACCTCTGATATAAGTTGATTAAAAAAAAGACTGACAACTGTTAAATGTATGTTATCTGGATGATGAAAAATCAGCATCATTAGCATGTTAGTCCGTCCATCAAAGCCCCAGTATTTCCATGGAACTGGGCTACAAAATTCTCCCAATCACACATCCACCTAAAGCTCATGGATTTTAGCACCATAGTTACGGTTACAGAGAGTTTCTTACATACCACCCAATAAACAAAATCTGAATGAATTAGAGACACCCGTTCAAACTGTACACATCAACTAATCAACTGTAATTAACCGGACCTTCTCTCCAGTGTTCATCCTCTTGCTGGCAGAGAAATCCTTCAGCTGGCGTGTCACTTCCCTGATGACAAAATGCAAAGAAAAACAGCAATGGTGTCACCATTAATTGGGTATAAAAAAATGAGTGAGTATGTATGCAAACAAAGAGAAAAGTACTCACTGGGACACTTCAGCTATGTGTTTGTGTCTCAGACTGACCCACAGGTCATCATCTTCGTGCAGAAGAACCTCTTTTGCACGAGAGTCTCCAATGCCGCTGGTCTCATACCTGAGGAGGGATAAGCCACTTTAGTAGGACCGAGTCATTCAGGCTCGAATGTTTGATCGAGCATGGAATAAATGGATTTTTCTGTTTGGTGTTGCTCATACGTGTAGACATCATTCTCGATGGGCAGCAGGTCGTAGCCCATAGCCTGGAAGGTGAGCTCATGTAGAACAGGTGACACAGGGTCAAAAGCCCTGTCCAAGATGATCAGCTGTGAGCGAGCCTTATCTGGACCCTGCAGCCAGAGAGACACACAGTACCATAAACAGTATCATTTCATTCCAAAACGCTGAATTAAAAATTTACTTTTAAAGATGTATCTCACACAAATTACCTGGGCTCGATTGTGTCGGGGTCTATATTAGATGGAACTTACCTCTCCCATGGTGGGATCATCTGCCTTGTAGGCATCCAGTTTGTCCTGAACCAGCTGGGCCAGGGTGGCATTGTCCTTGTACTCCCTGACAGACAGACACGGACAAACATGAAGGCAGGTAATCGTTAAAAGGAGGAATACAAACAAAGAGAAGTCAGAAGAAACATTCTGACCTATAGTCACACATCCCTCCAAAATCATCTGCAGGACTGACTACATTTCCAAAAAACTGAATTAAACTGAATTCCATTTATTTATTTAGCAGCAATTCACAATTTAAGTGCACTCAGGGCATTTTACAAAGAAAGTAAACACACTGAATATAAGTCCAATTACAATCTAGATCAATTAAATTCATTACAATCCAGTGCAAACCAGTGTGAACCAACTGAGTCCAATTCATTTTAACTGTACTTTTTTATGCCAATTCATAAAAGTAGCCTAGCTGTAGTCACGACAGCAATAACCGCAGAGACATACGGGGAGAGTAAAGACAGCAGAGTGCTCAATGCATCATGGAAGGTCCCCACAGCAGTCTGGGCCTATAGCAGCATAACTAGAGTCATGGCTCAGGGTTAATCAAATCAGCCTGAAAAATCTGCCTTACATCCTTCGAAACTCAAGGAACCAAAAGTAAACTGCAGTCTTAGAGCGGAGTGCTCTGTTGGGAAAAGGTAGAAGTATGAGGTCTTAGAGATATGATCATGAGGAGCTTTTTATTTTAGGAAGAGAAGATTAAACTCTATTCTGAATTTTACAGGGAGCCAATGAAGAGAAGCTGAAACTGGAGAAAAACAATAATCTCTCCTGCTAATAATCATCAGAACTCTCAATGCATCATTTCAGACAGTTTTGAGACAAGCTGTTAAAGTCAAGACTTTGTGACTTTAAGGCATGTCGATTTTATAATGACCTCACTGGTGCTATCTGGCTTCATGGATGTAAGTGTCATCTGCTTAGCAGGTATTTGCAAACTAGCCATGCAGCTCCGCAGGGTTCTATGCTCTGACCAATAATTTCCACTTCATACGTATAGACTTCCATTGAGTGTGAGTGCGCATGGTTGTTTGCCTCTTTTGGCTGGGGGACTGGTGACCTGTCAAAGATGCACCCTTTAATTTCTTTTAATGCTAACATATTAATTGACCTCTTGGACAAATGGTGGGTCATCCTAAACGAGGATAGCCAGTCTTCAGTTTAATACTTATCCCCTATACGCCCTGCCTCAGCCTCACCCTCGGTATCTGACAGCAGGATACTCCTTCAGGGTGGCGCAGAGTGTGGCCAGCTGCTCGGCCAGCCTCTCCATCACCGGGTTCTTCAGCTGGGTCTTATGAGGGCTGTAGAAGCTGTGGAAGGCGTCTGGGTTGTCCAGAGAGTACACCTGCACACACAAACACATAGAAATGTAAAATGTGCTGCAGCATGACAGTTTTTTTTATTGTTTTCGTGATCTTAGCATTTCATGAGCTTTTTTTTATTCACTGGAAGAGTTTTTCTTGTCCTCATCTTTTCTCCCCTTTCTTTTACTGTTTTTCTGTTTCCTTTCTTCATTTTCTCTCTTCATTCCCTCTTTTCCTCGTCTCCTATCTCATAACCTCCTTTGTTTCCTTATTCCTCTTGTTTTCCCTCCTATTTATGTATCCTTTCACCCTCTGTTCTCTTCTACTTTCCTCCTCTCTCGTTTGTTCCCTCTTCCATTCTGCATCACTGTACCACTCCCTCCTCCCACTCCGTCTGTCCAGAGTCACATGACCATTTGTCTGTACTGCAGAAGGGTTCCTGTGTTGACCCGGCAACCATTGGCTACAGCCTGCTGTGTGGATCCTGGCCCATCCAATTGGGCGAGAGCAATACAGTTGGGGGCGGGGCAATGAGGCAGTATTTAGCCTGGAGCAAAAACCCACTGAGTCTGAATTAATCATCGCTGACAGGAAGGGAGCAAAGCATTGTGGGCCATACAGTAACTTCAGATAGTGAGAGGATAAAGGATGGATAGAAGGAGAGCTCTCTGAGATGGAAGGGGGGTTTGTATAATTGGAAGAAGGTGAAGAATGAATAAGAGGAAAAAATAAAGTTCTGCAGAAAAAGTGCAGGCAACATGTAGAAACAAAGATGGAGATATTGGTGAAAAATGTGGAGGACAGACTGGGAGGCAGGGAAAAAAGGCACCGTAGAGGCAGCATTTTGGACATGCAGCAAGGGCGGGGAAGCAGGGAGGGAGGGGAATACAATGTGACAAATGTGAGTCTTTCTGGAACAGTCTGGCAGTAACAGAGTGGCTGGTGAGTCAGCAGCGGTGTGCCAACACACCACCTGAGTGTGTGTTTGTGTTTCTCACCCCTCTCTCTCTCTCCATCACTCTTTATCCATCCCTGAATCAAACAACCAGTAACCTCACTGTTAGTATTCCTATCTGTGTCCTTTGCAGCATCGCTTTCACTCCCACCTGCTTCAATTGATCTTTGGCTGCTGTAGCTCAAGCTTTCTATCTATGCATCATTTGCTGCCTCTCTTGTTTTCCCCTCACAAACTATCAAAGAAGTCAGGTTTCATTCATTCAAGGCCTGCTTTAAAGACTAAAGGGAGATAAATTATGGCAGGGAAGGTAAAATCGTTTAGGGATCAGTCCATCCTGACAGTGTGTAAATGCTAACAGGGAGGTTTGATGAGGTTTTCGAGCATCACCAGCACATTCATCATCATTCAATATAAAATCGATGATAACTACCTTGTCCTCATGTAAAACGTTTTCATTTTACTTTGCATTGGCCAAAACAACAATACGTAGTAGCAAATACCTCCAGTCAATCATCATCCCTTACAGGAAGTAAACAGGTTTTGGGAAGATAAAAGACATTTTGGAAGAAATCATCTAAGGAGGGTTGATTTACATTTTTTTTACCCGTATGAATAATTTTGTTCCCATGTTCATTTCAGAAAAGAGCGCAAGAGCATTTGGTATGACTGGACGTTCACCTGAGACTCGTAGGGCAAGAAGGCGATATTGATCTCCGTCAGAGTCTTGGTGGTTTTGGAAGCGCGGCTCTTAACCAGCTCATTGAAGAGAGGATCAGGACAGGCTACGAGGGACAGAAATAACAATTACTTGCACCAATAAGTGTTGAAAAAGAAAGAAAAATGGAAAATCATAATGAATCATATACACTTTTATACACAGATGGATGCTAATGTATTGGTTCAAATAAGGTTGTCAAGGAATGTTGGCTTCTGTCACAGTCAGCAGCACTAAATTTGGACTGATGAGAATGAGAAATGTCATTGATTTTGTTACGTGAGAACGCATTATATTCATGAACAAATCTATCAAACTAGGTTATTATATTCTCATGAACAGCACTCTGTCAAACCACCTTAAGGATGCAGCAGCAAATGATTGATTGATTTGTTCATTCATGCAATCTCTACTTAAACTCAGAATACGCTGAGGTATGTGGCCTCATTCACAATATAGCCGAGATACATTTAGTGGAAGGTTACTATGACAGTGCAATGGCAGTATATTGTAAAAGCATTAATCATAAAGAGAACCATGTGTTACTCACAGTCAGTGAAGAAAACATGGGCTGCCTTGTATTTAGCTGAGTGAGGGTCTTTGAAGTCCCCAATGAGGGTGTGAACAGACTGAAGAAAGAAGGAGTCAGATAGTTGAATTTAGCTGAAGTTGTTCACGTTAAAGTGTAACTCTGTGGTATTACAGCAAATACACTAAAGTTAATTTTCTGGACATGATTTTGGGTTACGAAACCCAGTGTGTGACAGATAAAGCAAAGCAATAAAATGACCAGATGTAAGAAGGCCCAAAGCGCTTAAATAAAGGTTCCATAAAGACCAAATATAAAAGCAAACACAGACATGTTGTCACAGCAGCACACGGTGGGCATTTAAGTGTAAATTCTTACCTGATGTTATCATATATCTTAAAGCTTAATGATGATTAGTTTGCGAGTGAGAGAGGGGGGGCCTTTGTACGTGTGATCTGCCTTGGCTGATTTAACAGTCGTGGGCTGCTGTCTTCAGTCTGTCATCTAAAAACAGAGATCTGCTGCCTCAGAGGCTCCTCAACAGGCAGCAGGCTTACCTTCTCTGTGGGTGTAATTAGGTAAATGGCCTCCAGGCTGGGGAGAGGCTCTCGTCGTTTGTGGATGTCCTCCACAACTAGTGACAGAGACAGACGTGTATTCAGTTACACGTGCACATAAACAAACATAACGGCCTGATGACTGCGAGAAGTTTTAGAAGTCATGATCTCTTACTGGTGATGCCTTCTGTCATGATGTCCGTCATCTTGCAGCAGGAGGACAGCATCCTCATGCTCAGCTGGTCCACAATCAGAGCCTAGCAGCCAGGGGAAGACAGTAACTAAGCAAATACTCTCCATCACTCACATTACATGTTCCTGACAGTTACAAATGCCTCTTTAAAATGAAGTTCTTAAGCAGCTTATTTATTTTGACTCCAGGTTTGCTTTATGCATTATGCTAATGCAAGTCCTAGCGTTGGGGTAATTCAGCCCTACATGTTTAAACCAGTGAATGGTTCTAAATTAGAGGAAGTTAAATTACATCAGTGGAAGTGTCAGAAAGGTAATATAACCACATTATACTGCTTTTAACAATATAACTGGCCAGAGCCATAACTATGAACAGCTAGGTTAGCAGCAAATGCTAGCAGCCACCTAGCAGCTCCGACTACTACCAGCTGTGGCCGCTAAGCTGGTTGACCGGGCTGTTAGGTGGCTACTAGCTTAAGACAGGCTGAATTGTGCTAGCCGCAATGGCTGGCAAGTGGTGCAATTAAATTTTTTCTATTTTTGTTGAAACTGATAGAAAGGGACTCTTTCAATATTCTGATAGCTCCATGGGCTAGCAGCCATAGCTACTATCAGTGGTTCAGAGCAGCCAGTTAACTTCTCCTCATACCTTGTAATGGCTTCTTATTTAATTGGCTCCTAAAAACACATGCAAATTAGCTATCATTGTTTTCTCCAGTGTTCACCGTAGAACATTCAGGCTGTCTGACCTCACCTTTCTGAAACTAGAAGTGAAGCTTTTTGGTTTTTTTAACACATTGGTCTCCACTTTCTTTAAGATCTAGACTTTTTTAAAAATGTGAGCTTCTCACCTTCCATTCTCCCTTCTTCTTCACCTTCTTGATGACATCATTCATAATCTCTGTAAGAAAAAAAACTTCATCAGACATTTGAGGGGCTGGTTCTAATTGGAGGCGTTTTAAAGGTGGTTCCTAAACAGAGAATAGACCGTGCGTGTGTCACAAGCTCAAAGTTTTTCTTATGCAAACACTATAAAGTTTTACACTGTTAACGCCATTTGTTGTTTGATTTTGACAGACAAAGAGCAGTAAAACAGCTCATGAAACACTAATTTCAAATACAACTATGCCATAAGAGCGAATCATAAAACAAGATGTCACCGCAAATCACAGCAGATATTTTTCCTGCTAAGGCGAGAGGCAAGTTAAAGTTATGTGATCAGCTTTATGTGACTTGTGGAGCTGTGGATATGTGAAGCATGGACAGATGAACCCCTGACCATGGTTTGAGAATGGAATATGTATCACATAAGGAAAATAATATAAATTCTTTTAAAAAAAGTGCAAAACCAAAAAATTTACGATGCTGTGCAAGTAAAGAAAACACAATAGAACACTCACTGCTCACCATTTCATATGTAAAAGAAAAAATAGCTCAGCTTGAATTAGATGGCAACAAGGCATCTAAAAAATAGTTGGAACAGCAGCAACGAAAGGCTGGAAATGTAAGTAAAAATGTAATTAAAACTAACTGTGTATATTTGCAACAGGTCAATAACATGGTTGGGTATAAAAAGAGCACCTTAGAGAGGCAGAGGCCCTCCGAGAGATGAGCAGCGGTTCAGTAATCTGCAAAATAAATCTCTCAACAAATTGCAGAGGATTTTCAGAATAAAGTTCCTCTACGTAACATTGTGACAGTTACTATTCCACCATCTACAGTACTGAGAATCTGGAGACATCTCTGTGTGCATGGGACATGGCTGATATTCAGGCCCTCAGGCAGCACTGCAAACCGGCACAGTTCTGTCATGAAATCATTGCATGGGCTGAGGATCCACATATCCTTGGCTTTGAACACAATTCACCATGCAATCCACAAATGTAGGTTAAAGCTGTGCAAAGAAGACACCATATGTTGACAACATGTTGCAGAAACGCTGCTGTCTTCTCTGGATGAAAGATCATTCATAATGGCAAAGTGGAAAACTGCCCAGGGGTTTGACATTCTGCTTCGAAATCACGGCTGCCACACTCTTTGGACTAAAGAACAGGGACCGCTCGACTTGTTTTCAGCACTCAGCTCAAAAACCTGCGTCTCTGATGGTGCGGGTGGTTAATTACAGCCTATGGAACATCTGGAAAGGCACCCTCACTGCTGAAAGGTATATGTTGGTTTTAGACATACGCTCCAATCCAGATGACATCTTTTTCAGGGAAGGCCTTGGATATTTCAGGAAGACTATGCTAAAGCACATAATGCATGCATTACTTTGGCGTGGAAGTGTCCAGGTGCTGGACTGTGCAGTCCAGATCTTTCACTTACTGAAAACAGTTGGTGCACCTTAAAGTGTGAAACATGGTAAAAAAGACCCAAGACTGTTGAGCAGCTGGAATCCTATATCAGGCAAGAATGGGACTTTGTCGCTGCTGGGTAAAGAAGAGCAGATGCCACACAGAGGTAAACATGTCTCTGTCCCAACTTTTTTTGGACACACTGAAGCCATAAATGTGAAATAAGCTAATGTTTTTCATGAAACAGTAAAATGCCCTACTCTCAGAATTTGACACGTTTCTCTGTTTGACTGCAAACCAAATATCGGTTTGTGAGATTTGCACATAATTGTGTTCCGTTTTAATTTACATCTTACCCCACATTCTAGCAAGTTTGGAACTTGGGATGTATCAAAAGATATCATGATACGACTTAGATTTATCACGAGTGACAAGTGGCGGGAAATCAAGAAAGAAAGAAAGACAATTTACTCATTAATTACAATTATTTGCATGACAAAGATGTCATAGTTCTGACAGCAACCATAAAGTTCTATTAGTTGGCACACCTTCAATTCAACTCAGTGAAAAAACACAATGAACACTGAACTGGTTAACCCTGCTAGTTGAGATCTGAACAATCAATAATACAAATCCTACATTGGAGGACAAACACAGGCCTGCAACAAGATTACCAAACATAGATATAAACCGATGCAATACAGAAATCCACTTAATGAGTATTTCAAAGTACAGGCGTGAAATTCTTTGTTATATAAAATGTCCACGAGGCAGTAAAAATCCGATGCTGTGAGCCGATGACACGATGGCCATGTTTCTGCCACAGCGCTGATATTGGCCCGATGAGTGCGCCCACCATCTGCCATCCGTATTAGAATAAATCCATTTAGGGTGAATCACTGCTGAAAATTGTGCTGGATCAGTGTGAATATATAAACTGCTTAGCTCCTTGGCCCTGGCTAAAAGCAGAGTCCACACAGATACTGATGGATTACCATAGATTACAAAAGGTTCGTACAAAAAAGATTACACACATCGAGTAAAGACCAGGAATGCTGGGAAGATGGTTTCTGCTTCCAAAACACTGAATGGTCCATGTTTCAAAGAGCTACCACTTGGTTCTTTGTGTGAGTATAGATCAAACACATGCTATCCTTTAAAAGCAGGCAGCTGTGTGTTCTGTAAGTGACTGAAACTTGACCGAGTGAATCCAGAAACACAGACAGACCCCAGCGTGTGCCTCGTGTGAATCAGATGAACTGCGTCTGACCTCCTGTGGGACAGAGGATCTTGGAATAGCAGGAATATGATTCTCACTAACTGACAGAGAGATTCCCCTACTGAGCTTCGGTCTATTTCCAGCATCCCTTTTGTCCTGGTGTGTTCGCTGCTGTGTCGGCAAAAGAGGAAAAACAATACAAACCACAGCAGCAAAAACTAAAGCTGACAAACAAGAGCTTCTGTTTTATCAGACAGCCAGTGTTGTCATGATGGAGCTGCTGATTAATGCTCAAACAACATTAAAGGAGGTTCCCTTTCATTTCTAAAAAAATCTCGTATTTCACCCTCACACTGGAGGACGCACTCTGGGAAACAAAGCAGGGGTGAGGATATCCGCCACTCGTTTTCCCGCTCATGTGTTTCCTCTGCTTCTGTGATAAAAGGAGCTCTCTCCACTGAACTGATACTTCAGCATAAACCCGGAGTTTAGGTGTTTCTATGTTTCGGGAAACACTCACTTTTACATCAGCTGGAAAATGCCACATCTGTTGTGTTTCATCACATTCAAGCGCACTTCCATACAATCATTTAACCACTGAACTGCTTTGCATTTTAGGAAAAAACAAACAATTCTGGAGCTATATTGTACTTACAAACCGCAAAGTACTGCAGAGCTGAGGGGACTTGGAGCAGATGGCTGCTCCACACGACCTGTTCAGCTCCCACACAGACAGACAGACAGTCAACGGCCACAGAGACAGACGACGGAGTGAACTAAAAGTCATCATTTTGACACAAACCCACTTTCAATTCATCATAATCACGCACTACCACATTGCACCCACACAGGTATCTTCATTTAAATCCCCTGATTGTTTGGGACGATTCCCGTAGTTTTCCACAAGATGCATTGGGCAACTTTATATAAAAGAAATAGAGACAAAACAGTCCCATAATTCCATCCGTCCTTTCTATAACTGCATCATCCCAGCGGCGAATGGGCGAGAGGCGGGGTCGGCCCACCAGTCCATCACAGAGCAAACATAAAGGCAAAGAAGACCAGCAACTGTGCACACTCACCACTCCACCTAACATGCAGACTGTTGGTGGAAGCGGGAGCACCCGGAGAAAACCCTGCACATGCAGGGAGAACATGAAAACTCCCCTTGAATGAAAATAAATTCTATTCATCTGAACACCTGAGCCTCATGCCCAAATTCCACATCTCAAAAATACCATCCAGCCAGGATCTTTTTTTTTACATTTTGACACCAGCGATCATCAAACCAAGCTTTACAGAATCTGGATTCTTGTTTCATGCTTGGTACATTAACCAATGATGTCAATGGAAGAAAAATTATTTTGAACGACACTTACACCAAACTTACAGGGACTCGGGCACAAAAACGTTTGCAGCAGGACCTGTTTTCCTTGAGCAAATAACTCCTCAGTGTTTAAACTGCAGGTGCACAGGCGGGGCAGGTCAGCTTGTTATGTCAATATGATGCATGTACATTTTGTTCATTTTATGAAGACGTTTAAAAAGAATTGCTACAGTTGATCATCGGGTGAAACCTCAGAAAGGTTATCAGTTGGATTTTAGATTAAAAAAAAAACATTTTTTAGATTCATGCTTACAGTCAGGATTTCATTATTAAGTTGCCAAGGCAACTGCTCCCTGCTGAACTGCTCTCTGACCAAACCCATAGGCACATACTAGCATTATAGTCAGATAGTGTTTCAAATTCCCCACAGTATCACTGTTTCAATCACTATATTTCCCTACTCTTCTCTTTCATCAATCCTGATCTCCACTAAAACTAGATGGTTAGATAGTAAAGTTGCCAACGCACGCTCTCATGCATGATGTATGATAATGAAAACCTAAACTACATCAGGAGGAAACGACTCTGTGGATTTTTCCTCTTTCACCTCCTGATAGAGGAACAACAATACAAGAACACATCAGTCAGAAAGAAGGGAAGGGACCTGAACAAACACAGCGCAACAGCTGTGTCAACCAAACAGGCACAGGGGCACACACACATAAATATGGATCTATCTACATATATATACACTCCTCGGTAACCTCTATAAGCTCTCCCACGTCCAGCTTAACAGGATACAACATCTTCGTGGTAAAACAAAGATGAAAGTTAAGGCTTGAAGTCAGTTTGTAGCACAAAAGGGGTTTTAATTCAGATTCTGACACCTTAAAACCTATTCTAACTGTATAATGTGCATCTGAAATGCCTGACACAGCTTCCATTTTGGCTGCTGCTTTTCAGAGGAGAATAAATGCTGAGAATACATGACAGAGATTCTCAAAGTGCCGTGATTAAGGACTGTAGTTCCCCTAAAAACCATGAAGTATGCTAGATTGAAGAATTTCAGAGTAAAGAAATATTTAACACACTAACCACACTCTGTTAGCCTTTTACCCATATGACAACATTTAACCACACAAGAAGCACTGTGGTGTTCTGCTATATGAGATCACTCATAAGGTTAATATTATCCTCTCCACCCAGCTTTGACTCGACACACTACGCAGCAGTAAAGAGCTGGCAGTTTCTCCCATTGCCTCGTGGCTCTCCCCCCTTCGGGGACTTTCACCTATGAGTCCATGACCCATTTTTTTTCCTCTGGATCTCAGCTTTGCAGCAGCATCACTCCCGAGAGAAGCTGACACTCTTGATCTTAAAGGGATAGACAGACATGTCAGCAGAGCAAACGCAGAGCTTCAAAGCAAAGACAGGCCACAGCGCTCTCCGGTTCCAAACCTTTAACAAACAAAAATACTTAGAAATTCACTTGAAGTCCCTCAATTGACTGTGAAGAACAAAAACATCTGGCCAGGTTCCTGTCATTATTATTGAACAGAACTATATGTATAACACATGATAAGGTGTCCCAACAATGCAAACAATGCTACAATGGAAATGGTGGAGGTGATGATATGAATTTTGTATCTGGGCATGTATACATCGATTTCTGACATTTCTAAAACTAAAAAAAGAAGAAAGTAATGAAAATTAAACTTAAAAATTCACTGTCTGCTAGTCTGTAACTAACAACCCAGTCTGATCTGCCTCGAGTTGCATAATATCCCAACCTGCACGATTTGGTTGAAAGAAAAGACAGAAAGGGCTTACAGGTTTGTAGCTTTTATGACCTCCAGTAAAAATATAGTCAAAGGTCAGAGGCCAAGATATGAAGGGGCTGTTTGTAAGGACCATTTTCCAGACAATACACAGAACAGGTTGTGAGAGAACTGATCTTCAGGGGCTAAGAAGCCTGAATGCAATGATTCTCTAAAGGCAGATCCCTCTGTTACAAACACTAAAGCAGTGGACTGATCTCCGCTGAGCACTGTGTCATTCTCATGGCATCATGTACAATTAACACAGAGCTGTATGCGGCCCCTGCTCATCTGACAGTAAGAGGCTTCTCTGGGGGAACATTCAGCTGTGGCCTTTTCAGCTTGTTTTTCCTACAGTCACCAGAGTAAAGTGCTATGGCTTTATATTTCTGGAGAACATAAGATACAAAAAAATCGCAACATTGTTATCACTTCTGCAACACACATGAGCCTTGCCAACAAAATGTGACATTAGGAGGTGAAAATTGTAAAAAGAACAGCAAGTCATGGTGCGATCCATCCATTTTCTATACCCACTAAATCCAATTCGGGCGCGCGAGGGGGAGGAGCTGGAGCCTATCCCAGAGATAGGTGGGGTACACCTATGAGAGATCACCAGTCCATCACGGGATCACACAGAGACAAACTTACTCCCAGGGTGAACCGGGGCGACGGTGCTAACCACCACACTGCAGCCCCAAAGAGATGCCATTGTTTTGTTTGTTTTTTGTTTTTTTTTAAGTTGTCCCTTATCAGGGGCTTTCTACACCCGGGTCACTTGGATGCGTGCATAAGCACATATGCGCTGCAGCACAGCTTATTTACTCCGTGCTCTGTGACAGTCGCTATCTTCACACTGAGTTTGCTTCTGATAGTTTTGTGCAACATGGCAGGATATTTAACAGGTTTTGACGACGTGGACGACGACTTTGAGTAAGATGGACGCCCTTATCGTTTTGAGCCGGAGTATACGGATGAGGAGCTCCTGGAAAGGAGGACGCAGCGGCGCGCGTCGATGACGTCATCCAATTAGACGCGAGTGTAGAAAGCCCCCGATAGCCCCCAATAACAACAACAGGGCAGCTCTGAACTAACAGTGCAATAGTATGCGTGCATTCATTAAAAAAATCAAACTTTCCCTTTAAGTTCTGACACAACCAACTTGGCTAGGTTTAAGCAACTATATGTAATTCCACGTTTGGTGGAACTTAGTCTTTAAAAAGAGATTTGGTGTGTGTGGCACTATGCTATAAGAGCTGAGTTTCTATGGTGTCTACAGATTTAAAATGGCAATGTTTTACCCTGGTAACTGAACTAGAAAACCAATGGGATATTTTGTTTGTTTTAGTGGAGCTGTGTGAAGTAGTTACTGCATGAACAATTCACCCATGGAGGTAATTTTGGTATTAAGTCTATGTAGAAGTGGTGTGGTGTAGAGAGTTCTGACAACACTGACTATATATACATACTGACATACTCATTTAGGTACTACACACAACCCCATTTAAAATATATATATATTTGAAACTCCAAGGAGGATAAATAAATTGAGTAGCAGCATGCAAAGACGATTAGTAAAGCTCCTCGTACCGAGGATATACAGCATGTAGATTTTTTTTAATAACTAGCAAATCATTTGTTGCCTAAAAGACAATAACTGTCCTGTTATATAACATCACTAAATTGACTATGTTCTCTTCGCATATTCTATAAATCTCAATATTATTATTTTTCATCCCAAACTACAGTAAAAAAAAAAATGTTTTACTCTTCGTACACTGCGAGTTAATTCATCCATCCACTGAAATTAGACTAATTTATAACCTGTGAGGCATTTAAGGGCATTAAAAAGAATGTGTTAAGGAGGCATGTAGGTGTTTTACTTGACAGACCATTGTGTTTTAATTAATGTTTTGATCATGGATATTTCTGCACCGTGTTACTGGTTTTCTATAAAGCATTTTTCAATATGTCGTAAGGCTGATACCGTGGCCAGGTCTGCCTTGTCAAAGAGATCTACATCTGAAGGGTTTTTTGATTAAATAAAGGTTCACACGGAAATGGAATCACCCCACATGGACATGCATTTTTGTGGCTTATGACATTAAGTTGTGTATCTAGTATCAAGAGCATCAAAGTGTCCTTTCAGATGGCATATGACTCAAACTGAGTGTGTGACTGAACTGTACTCATACCTCCCTTCTCCTCCTCCTGCTGATCTAAAAACATGGGTGAGGAAGATTTGAATGGAGACTTGCTGTGCACTGCAGCTCCAAATCACAGCCACTCTCCAGAGACCTCTACCCCAAATTCACCATTTCAATTGGAAATCTCTTGTGACTTTATCATTTAAAGTCCCTTTAAATTATGCCGTGGCGACACATAAACTAAACTGAACAGATTAGAAACCCTTAGCATAGAATGATTTCAAGATACGTAATAAAACCAAAGTAAGAGAGAGTGTGATGCAGCAGGCCCCAACAGGTCTGTCGAGCTTTTTGCATCTCGGCAATGGTTAGTGTGCAGTCTATAAGCTGATATCAAATTCTCTCACAGTTGATGTAACAACTTGACACATCACTGTAATGTCATAACATCATTTCACTGTTTTCTTGGCCGACACAGCTTGGCTCTGATACTGCAGCGATCGTCTATAAGTAGATAGTCCTGTAAATGTGTGCTAAATATGTCTCCACTGTATGTGCGAGAGAATGCATGCAAGAGGAGGACTGAGAGAGCAGTCACGTGCTGCTGAGAAGAGTGGGAGGAAGAGGATGTCTGCCAGCTCTGACACAGCACTCTTCCTCAGCGAGAGAGAAGGTGAATTCGATAACATTACGAGTCACTGTAACCCTGCATTAGGGAGCTCTGTTTTAGAGAGCTCTGCGTGCTGTGGAGCCACAGTGGCCCGACATTTCAGCAAGCATTCATTTGTGTGCATGTGTGCAGCGTACATCCGTATTTGTTGTGTTTTATGAAGGGCTGCGGGCACTGCGTCAGACACTGGAGCCAGACGAGTGCGTGACGCTCTGGTTTAGTGATGCTTCCAAGGTCAGTGAGACGTTTGGTGTGTGTGGGAGTGTGTGTGTTTGTGCATGTGCAACTCTCTGTTCTACCCTTCTATTGCCCTTTCTTCAAAGAGCCCTACGTAGATTGTGTCATTTTACTCTTGCACGTTTCCAGAAACTTCCAAAAAAAGGGTGACATGACTCAGTTCAACACTTTCCTTCCTTTGACCAGTAAAATTACTGCAATCACGTGTCTACATCCTGAAACGCAGCTACAAAAAGCATATTAGCGTAGCTGGGCACGGACACAATATCTTGGGGTAAACGCTGTGCTTTAAGAACAGTTACTGTGAGCATTGGACTTGTTTTCTTGTGTTGTAGTGTATATTTTTGTGCAGTCAACCTGGTTCATTTTCAGACAAAGACCCAATCCACAACCTCTGACAGATGTCCAGTTGGTCAGTATACAGAGTATTTGTGGCCATGTAATTGCATACATTCCCTCCATCTTCTCTCTTCCTCTTCTCTCAAATGTGCTTGTGGTTAAGTTAAGGTAAGAAAATAACATAATAATAACTGAAAAGTCCTGCTGCTAATGCTAATGCATGGAGATTTAAAAAGCAATTTTTTAGAAAACTTTACATACCTTTATGGATAAGATCGAATAGATAACACACCATTTCACTTGAACGAATCACTCCATGAAACCTTATGTGCAAAAGAGGCATTATCCCATTAAATATGTGTTGATTTGCATAAAAGCCCCATTACAGAACACTTGGTAACAAACACCTAAATGTGTATTTTGGAAGTTTCTTCACAAGACGGCAAGCCATGGAAGCAAATAGGTCAGTTTTTTATATGTGTCTCAAATCAAATCTTAAACGGTAACTGGTCTCCACTTTCCAAGCACCTTCTATCTTTTGCTATGTTCTACAAAGGACTTCAAGTAAGTCTTATTCCATATATGCAGCACATTTTCTTCATCACACACAATGAGCAAATCAGAAGAAGAGTTCAGCATCTCACCTGAGGACACTGACATGTGGAGCTGAAAATCGATTCTTCTGATCTGCCGACTGCTCCATCACCCCAGTCACATATTTCCATAAATAAGCATAAATCCTTTTTGATTAAGTGCATAATAATAGTAGCTAGCAATGCATACTTAATGCTGTGAAAACAATTAATCACCATGAAGCTTCATTGTTGTAGCCAGAGAGCTCCTGTAATAGTTGGATTGATCAGATTTGGGTGGAATTGGGGAGTATATTTGTTTGTTAGGTTTTTGTTTCAGTGGATTTGCTGACACATACTACGGTAAAAGATTTTAGTCTCATACAAATCTTGACATAAATGAATGAATGAACATAAATTTCTGCCTGAGTCAACGTTAAAAAACTTTGAGCTGACATTTCTCTCTTAAGGAAGAGCAAGGACACGCAAAGTAAAACATAGCGGTATCTACTACAGCTGCAAAATGTTTACTTCTTTTAATGACAGTCTGAGCAGCTGAGGAATCTAAAAATAGATGTATGGCAGCTCAGGTTGCCACTGTCTAATGAGGTCCTCATCATTCAGCCTTATTTTCCCTCTGCTGCTCCCTGCGATTGATGCCCACATTCAGGCATGAAAAGGCCCATCCCCCCTCTGCTACATCCATTGCTGCAGAGAGAGCCTGTGATGGTGTCAAACCCCCCCTCCCTCCACACACACACACACACACAGACACACACAAACTGTCATGGCTTTACTGCCCCCACTACCTCCACCAATCCCATCCCAGCTTCCCCTCAGCCACAGTGCAGGTGTTGCCTCCTCCATCCCTGCTGTTACCTTGAGGGAGCAGGGCAGTGTTTACACTGTTCTGGAAAGGATGATTCACTCAGCACTGAGAGCCTGTATACAGGCCTGCCTCCAGTTTTACAAACTGGGTTATGTAAGTGCCAGTTACAATGCCTAAATAATTAAAGACCACAGACCATGCGAGTATAATTGCCATGTGAAGCGGCATTGTGTATTGTGGGCGTTCAGATGGCAGAGCTTTTATCAAAACGGTGCCTTGTGGCCTAAAATCGCTGTGCAAATAAATCAATATGATGATGCAAAGAATATAAAATCAAGGAATTGGCAGCTTGCAAATGCTGACTTGCACCTCAAATAGATTCAAAGACATTTCCTCATCACTTATTCACCAATAAACTCCATATCAGGGCTGTAATACAATGTTATAATGATAATGTTATCAAAATTATTAGACTTATGCACTTTTAAGACATTTAATGTAATATATGTTTAATTACTAATGGTTATTTTTTTTCTAAATTCATAATATTGTGGCAAATAAGCAGATCATTATTGGAATACTACTCTCATAAAGTTCAATTACATATCTTTTGGACACATCCCCCAGCAGTCATAACAATATTTTAAGCGTACAAACTATATATATGTATACACATATATGCATCAAAATTAATTTAGGTGCTAAACCTTTCATCTATGATGGGAGATCTGGATCCCGGCCTTTATTTCTCTGTAAATAGCAGAAAAAATAGCGTATGTTGATTTCGAATGGGGTGTGGGCCAAAATCTTGCATCAGGACCTACGTGCCAAATAAATTACGCTACCGAGTCTGGTTCATTTTCAGAAATGTCAGGAATTAGCAGTCTGAACAGCAGAGCATCAGTCCACTACAGAGCGAGTGTGGACTCGGGTGGACAGGAGAGAGCACGTGAAGCAAATCGTGCACCACGAGCAGAGCAAAAGAAATGAAATGAGCAGCCGAAGAATTGACGGCGGCACCTGGCTGCAGATCATATGATCGCTGTGGTTCTGATACGGGCCTGTTTGACAAAATAACCACCAACACTTGGACCCAGTTGACCCTGCGGAGAATCAAGGTGCGCCTCCTTATTCGGGCCTGAGTCAGCAACGCACACGTCCACACAAACATCTGCTGTTGGAGCAGCAAATGAAAGCGTCTAAATGAGAAATCAGTCGCGTAAACAGTGTCCCTGCGGTGGAGGACGGCACCGCCTGGGTTTGTGGTTTTGGATTCGGTGCCGCTTCGCCACCATGCGCCACGAAGAGGGTGAAAGGGCGATCGCTGATGAAATGTGGCTCGGAAGCAGAACATGCGGAATTTCTCGGCCAACTTTCTCGACTGGGCGATGCGCCATTTACGTTAAACAAAGCAAAGCGCAGTTGGTGTCAGAGAAAGGGGTGTTTTACGCAACCAATTTCTGCTCAGTCAGAGTGGCGAGGCCACTGGAATCAGGGAACCCCGCACATCAACTGTTAACCTCCATTCATTGATCAGTTTCACATTAAATTTGACATGTTCATGAAGCATTTCCAACGCAGCGGAGATTATTCCTGAATAAAAGCTAACTGAGGCTATAAAGGCGTTTTATGTTTGCCTGCAGGCGTTCCTCGCCCTGATTGAGAGGGATGTTCGAATATTCTACAACAGGGCTAATAGTCGCCTGTCAAAACCATATTCGGGTCCCAGTCGCTTGAAATACAATTGCGCATCCTCACCGCAGGCTCCCAGTGATACCACCCAGTCTCTGCAGGACATACACCTCTGTGCTTTACAATGGTGTGCAATGGAACACTAACAGCACCGCCTTCACCATCATCACCATCACTCCGATGCACTAGCAACCACCCGCATCCTACAAAAAAATGTAACGCACACGCTGTGTCTCTGACAGGACGCAGAGCGCAGCGACGCGTCTCATCGTCTGAGCAAAAAGAATAAAGAAATACTCTTACTTTCGCCGACCACCGCCTTTAATCCGATAGGTGCCATGGTGCTTCTAAGTGTTGGACCGAATGATCACTCTCTGCCTCCTCCCTCCTCTCTGTTCCTCTCACACCGCAGCGGAGGAGCCTCCAGTTGGCAACGTCACTGCGTATCCTTCCGCTCTTCCCCACTTGTCGTGTTGGACGTTTGGTTACGGCTCCTGCGTCTCATCAGCTCAGATGAAAACCAACGGTTGTGTCTCTAATAATCAAGAAACCCAACGTATGATTCAGATATAGCGTTTTATTATGTGCAGGTAATTACATGAACCTGGTGTGTGACCCACTGACTTTGAATCAGAATCAGAAACAGTTTAATTGCCAAGTCGGTTTACACATACAAGGAATTGGTTGCGGTGTGATGGTGCTTTGTTTTCGGGTAATTCAATAAAAACAATAAGTAAGACCAGTACGTAAAAGTGAAATAACGGAACAGGTATGTACAGGTATGGAGGAGACAGTCCGTGGAGGAGATAGTACACATTCATGTAATGAGGTTACTTAACCTTTTCCATCTATATGTAGCTATGATGCAGATTTTAAAGGCGCATGACTGCAGGGATGGATTCTTAATCTTACTTCACAGTTTTGAAAAAGAAAACTACTTCAGTCCGTGATGACTTTGGCTCTACTTTGCAGCAAATGTGGGGCAAATCATCACAATGGAGCTCAGTCAGTTTCCCATTAATTTGTTCCAATTTATTTAGCTGCATCTTGTAAAGTAGCATTTAGAATTCAGTTTAACTGACATAAAATAATATTTGTGCACCAACAAGTTGATTATCAAGAAGCTTTTAGCTGAAAACTTGACATATCTCAGCATGTGTGCAGTGTGTCCTTAGAAAAATGAGGCAACAAGACAAGTTGAGCACAGAAGAAGATGTGGCTTGTCTAAAAAGATGAACTGTGAGAAAGTGAAGTTCTGCAGAAAAAGGAAAAAATCCAGCAAAGACCTGGCAGGACCTGAGAGATGCATCTGGACCTTCAGCTGATCCATCTACTGTTGGCCCAAGCCTCATCAGAAATGGTCTCCATGGAAGGGTGGCTGTCAAGAAGCCATTCTTAAGGAAGGGAAACAGGGAGAAAAGGCTGAGCTATGCCAAATGACACAAGAAGTGGACTGAAAATCAGTGGCAACAGGTCTTATGGAGGGATGAATCCTCCCCAGAGCCCGGACCTCAACATTATTGAAGCAGTGTGGGATCATCTGACAGAGAACGGAACAAAAGGCAGCCGACATCCAAAGAAGAGCTTTGGGATGTCCTTCAAGAAGCCTGAAGAACTATTCCTGAAGACTCCTTAAAGAAATGACAGAAAGCTTGTCTCAGAGGGTTCAGGCTGTGTTGGAGAATAAAAATGTTCTTTCTAACTTTTGACTTTCAAACTTGTTGGAATTGTATTTTTGCCTTTTTTTATTGTATTTCTTTTTATGTCTGCACACGTTTCAGTAAATTGTTGCACCTACCTTCCATTTTTCTTGAAAAACATAAAGAAATGAGGACTGGCTCAAGACTTTTTTTGCAGTGCTGTATTTGCATGAGGGCTGTACTGTAGGTGAGGTTTAGCGGTGCTGCGTCACAGCAGGAGGGTTCGGAGTTCGTTTCCCAAATGGGGCCTTTCTGTGTGGAGTTCGGATGTTCTCCCTCATGTGGGTTCTCTCCGGGTACCTCCCACCATCCAAAACATGAATAATTGGTTAATTGATGATTCTAAAGTTGACTCTAAGGGTGAATGTGAGCATGCATGGTTGCTTGTCTCTGTGTGAGCCCGCCATCGACTGGTGACTCTCCCAGGGTGTACCCTGCGTGCTCGCCCAGTGGCAGCTGGGATAGGTTCCAGCGCACCTGAAACCCTGAATTTGATCGGGCATAGAAAATGGATGGACGTATTTGACTTTGGAGACTAACTTACCGTTTCCACATCTTAGTGATTAGGCTGCTTTAGTGACTGATTGCTGTTAATATGACATTTTTGGTGTGGGTGATATTGGGAAATTGACTACAATATTACAGGCCTCCATTCAGTGTTAGGGTTTGGTTCAGGAGCAAACTCTCCACAAGGCGGCGGCACAGATCCACCTTTAAGAAAAACACCAGGTAGACCCAGAGTAAACCTCTTTTCCCCCTCTCTGTGATAAACTTCTCTAAAGTATGTGGTTAGCTTCATCACAATGAAAAAAAAATAGAGACAATTTCTACACCGTTTCTCGCTTTTTCTGCAAGTTTAACACCAAACAAAGTCAGACTGGGACAATAAAAGCACTCACGCAGTACACTCAGTGAACACGCATGTTACCAGGCTCCTGGTTCTGGCCACACCCGTGGCAGGGCCGACTGAACACGTTGGACCAGTGATGACTCCCAGAGGGTGTGTCCAGCCGCTGTGAAAGAGAGCTGTGTTCACCTCCTCCTCTCCGGCTGGGAGTTGCCACCAGCCTGTCGTCAGTCCTCCTCCTCCTCAGGGTGTTTCTTTCTTTCTTTAATTTTCTTGGAGAAAGCGGGAGGGAAAGATACGCAGCAGGATTAGAGCCGAGCGCCTCGCGGGAGGACAGACAGACAGATTCCACGCGGGGTTTGCCCGGATCCTGGAAATATTACGGACACCGTTTTGTTTTTTATACTGAGAGCACAGCTGGGATATCCCCAGGATCTCTGAGGCTGTCCTGTAACCATGGGGGACGTGGTTTCCTCTCAACTGGATGAGAACAGGCGGGGGATGATCACAGGTAAGGAAGGGATGCCGCAAGGTGAGAGGGTTGAACTCTCCAAAACAAGTTGGTAACAATTTAATAAATGTTCTATATCCTCCATTATTACTGAATGTACTAGCCTGTTTCTGCATTTTAGTCCTTTGGACTCCAGTCCCAACGTCCAAACTGCAAAAAGACAAAGCAAGAAATATTCTCATGTGTATCAGTGCTGCTTTGCTCTGCACAATCCTCTGGATCCCTGCTCTGCTGCGGGCCTATTTCTCAGAGATAATAAGCAGGTTTCTCAAAGGGGAGCATGTTTGTGTAATTTTTGGAGTGCCTGCTATTTAAGTCTCAGACTGCTCCTGTGGCACACTGAGAACTCTGCAGGTCTGTGCAGTTATTCCAACATATCCTGGGAGCAGGAGGTTGGAAACTCCCCCATGACTCTGCAGATGACTCCTGTCAGTGGTAGAAATAGTTTGATGATGCATGTTTTCGTCCTGCGTGAAGAATTTGTACACTTGCACTACAATGTTCTGCAGGGCTCTAGCCTGTTTGTGTGCCAGCGCTGGCAGCTCTGCATGTAAGTGGAAACCAAAGATTATGTTCTTGCGGTCCAGACACTCATTCTGTTTGCTGTTGTTGCTTCTTGTAAACCAAAGAGAAAAATACTCTCAGATTAAGGAAGCACCTCCCTGTCAGAGGCTGCTTCTCATAGCATTGGGTTTTCTGGAAAATCAAAGAAACAAATTAATATATGTCAATATCTTTTGAATTCTAAGGGTCTGTGGCGTCTTCTCAGAATCCAAAAACCAAACTTTAAAGTTGTTGAGTTGAATTTTCTTTCTTAGAATGAAAATAATCTCCATTTACTAACTTTTAGGAATCTTCCGACACATCTTATGATCTTCCCGCTTGAATGATGTTGACTCGGGTATCATCATGTGATGTCACGTGAGGGTTTTAGCCATTCTGCCACGCTGCAAAGTTGATATTATTATGGTAGAAGTCAGTGGTGGAAACAAAAACATGATCTCCAGCTCTTTTTTCTTTGTTTTTGTTCAGTTTCAGAGTGGAAATAAAGGCACTCGAGGAGAACTGAATACTGGAATAACTTTGACCTAAGTCTCTGATCTTAATGAACTCGTTAGGACTTAAAGTTTTTCCCCAGTGCACATTAGCAAAAAGAAGTAGCAGTGAACGGAAATGATAGGGGGTCATGGTTCGGAAGACAGAGGACATTTTCAGAGGGAGCTCCCTCTTGGTTTGCTTAAAAAAAGGAAAACCTGCCCTGTTTGAAGGAAGATTTTGCCAGCTCCTGTTATGGTGGTGTACTGTTCTTCTGTACAATGAAGCCTGCATAGATGAAGCGGTTATCAGCCCTGTTCCCCCACCACAAGATTCAGCTTCAGAAATGTTCAAATGAACATCTAAACAAAGCTGTTGGATTTGCCTGTTCAAGGCGTCCTGTGGGATGGACGGAGCTGAAAAACAAGCAAAGTTTTCTTTGGAAAGAAAAGGTGCAGAATTTCATGAAAAGAGCAGCTGTTAAAGCACAGGGTGCCTCACAGTTTGAAAGGGTTGCGATACGATTATAAAATGATAATCAATACTTTTTTTATTTTCTTTTACAGGATTTTTTTTATTCTCACCTACAAGTTACTTTCACAGCCAAATAGGAGACATGTTGCCAGGAAGGTTTTATTAGTGAACACATTTCTTGGCACTGAAACATAACCAACAGAAAATAAAAGCATATTCTGAGTCATTAACAAAGTCACTACCAAAAACAAGCAGAATTTTAACCAACATCCTTATCTGTGTGCAAAGAGCTCTACAATCACTCATTCCCTGCTCTTGCCCAGCATATGACACTCTATCTGCCGGTCATTTGTAATGAAGCGTGCAGTTGTGGTGGCAAAATTCTGTGGAAGCGTAGCACGCATCGCAAGATAGAGGCATCCTATTTCCTTTTTTAAAAAATGATTCCATAACTTTGGTTTTGTTCTCCTTTAGGATTGGGCGTTGTATATCGATCCCAAAGTGTGCAACACAGGGCAAAAGCCCTGGTTCTAAGACTTGTATTTCACTTCACTCCTTCCAGGTTGTTCAATGCCTGTTCAATGGTCCCATGATTAGCAGCATTTACCACCTGTTGATCTTCATCTTTCCTGGGTGGAAATATGATATTTTTTCTCATGTTGAAATGGAGCCTTTTGCAGGAAAGATGAACAAAACCCACCGAAACAAGAACTGAAAAGCAAGCGTTACCAGGTCCTAACCAATAAAGGGTGCCGAAAGTATTGACTTTAATTTCCATGCCTTTTGGGAAGCCAGGTTATGTTTTACTTGATTGGCAGTTTCACAACAAAAGAAATAGTTGTTTTTCTGGTAGAATACCTGTAAGAGTTCAGTTCTTGTTTTTTTTTTTTTACATTATGAAACCAGAGGGAAAAATACACCTGGGGAGAGCAGTCAGAGGGAGTGGATTAAGAGTGAAGCTGCCGAGGTTCAGCAGGTAGAAACATGTCACAGGGTTAACAGCAGAAACCGCTGTCTGGTTCTCACACACCCTCCCACAGTGTTGTCTCTACCAGTGACTCTCTGTAATTGTCCTTTGTTTGCATGTGTGAACCAATAAGGAAACAAGCAGCGTGTCCTTTGAACCACAAGTGAGCCTTAAAGCTATCACTTGTCCAGCTCTGACTTAGAAGAGGGTGTTCACCCTTTTGTGTTTGTGTTAGCGAGAGTAGTCAGCTTTTCTATGTGCCAACGAGATGATTCCTCCACCCCCTGCCTAATTGCATTCTTAATAAATAACCTCCTCCCAAATGAGCTATTTACATCAGACATGCAGTGTGCAATAAACAAACACTTCAATGGAAGTAATAAACTGAAATGTTAACTGCCATTCAAATCGAGTATTTTAGAGACACCTGGGAATATACGCCCACATGCACACCAAGATGCTGCGGAAGGTGCTCGCCATTTGCTTCTTTTCTCATAACCTAAGCAGGCCTCCAAAGTGAAACATAGCAGGATTACATAAGACAGACCACCTGCTTCCTTACCTCCTTCAAGTTCATTCGCTCCAGGAAAAATCTCCACTTTGAAAGAATTTCCACCCTGAAGCTTTTTTTTCTTCATCGCACACCTTTTCCTTGGTACTTTTACCTCATACAGTAGTATAAACAAACTGTAAAACACAGCAAGCTTCCTCTTTTAATTTAAGTTTTGCATATCAAAAATAGTCTAAATCGTCTGGTCTTTTCTAGGTTTGAAAACAGGACGAATACAACCACAAAAGAAAAGAATCAAGGTGTTGCAATGATCCAGTCAAAGTCCAGACCTCAACCTGAGTGAAATGGTTTCCACACCATTGTAAACAAATACCGAAAAAACTTTAAGCAATTTTTATAAAGAAAGGAAGAAAGAGCGGGCCAAAACTCCTCTACAAACGATCTGAGACACTGAGAACGTCATACAGGGAACAGTTACTGTGATTTACTGCTACTAAAGGTGTTTCTACAAACTGTAGAACTGTGGGACTGTTTGCCTTGTATGTGTGTCTTTAAACCTTTACTTCAGTATTTCTGGTCTCATAACCTCTGATCTACCTGATCTACTTTGCTAATTGCTCGTCTGTACTCACACGAGAGTATGTCAGCTTGCAGAGGAGTCAGATTTTGTCCTCGAGGGGAAAGAATAACTTGCTCTTTGCTCTGGTATTTACATTTGTGTTTTAATTATTGGCGAATAATCTAGTGTTGATTGTTTCAAACACGTGGAATTAACTGCAAGACAAATGGCACGATTGAGTTAATGCCGTCTCACTGATAGTGTCTGCAGCGGTTTTACAAGACAGAAAAGTGGAAGGCAAACGATAAGTTTGATGGAGGGATATACTGTATAACAGCACTGGCTGGCTCAACCTACAACATCTATGTTAAAATGGAGGGCTATGTCTGCCATTAGCTGGCCTTTGTTTCAAAGTACCCACAAGTCTTTGCCCATTAAAGCCTCCCAGTCTGCTGACTTTGGCACAGCAGGACGACCGGTGGAAAGTACCACGTCTCTGCATATTTGGAATGCAGGCAATATTAACCAGCAGTTATCTGGTGGAAATTTACTTATGATGCAGAGGGTCTCTGTACGAAAGCAAATTTCTGAATTGAAGCCATAAATCATATTTTGTCCTGACATGTTTCAGTCTCAGATGCATCTGTTCAGAGACTAAATCAGTCAGAATGCCGATGGAGCAGCGTTTCCAAAAAGGAGAATTGTAATCAAAGAATAAACGCATAAGATCTGAGACATTCATAGCCAACTTGTGGATCTTTACAGTCTGCAGTGCTTGCTGTTGTAGGGCTTGTTTCTGTTAGTTTCTGCCATCTCCAACCTGTCCTCCCATCCCATCCTGCTGTGCTATGGTGTTTTTAATAAGTGTGTGTGTCTCTGTCCCTTTCTCCTCCACATTCTGTCCCCTGTCTATCCTGTCCTGTCAGCTCTTTCCTTCCTGCTCTCCCACTGCAGCCTGGCTCCCTCCTTCCTGCCCTGTTCCTTCCATAAACAGATCATAGTCAACACTGTCTGCTGCTGACCGAGCCAAACACTCTGATCGGCTCGAGGATCAACTTTGTTTCCCGCCACTAGAATGTGGGAAAAGCTTGAGTCCCCTCCAGCAGGTTCTTGGAGAGTTTACTGGGATGCTGGAATGCAGTGAAGAGAAACAATAACTCTGATTTACTGGAAGAATCTGCTTTCTTTTAGAAAAAGGGATTGTAACTGACTGCACCCAATTATTTTCATTACTGAAGGATCATTTGAGAAGGACAAGTCTGAAAATAGTTGAGAATACATTACTGTGCAACAGAATTGAACCTCCCCTCATTTCCTCATATATATGGGAGATAAGTGTTTTTTTGGTTGATGTTTGTTCCTCAAATTTTTTAAGGACACACTGCACAATATGCCGAGACATACTAAGTTTTCAGCAAATTGCTCTCAGGGAATCACAGAACAGGGAACTAATTGCTTGTCTTTGAGACAGGTCACAAGTAACAAAGTGCCTAAACATACGATTCAAACTTGTTTGCTAGCTGTTTGTCACCTGCAGACACACAACTAGGTCATCTGTTGACCTCCTCTTTGCTTGAATGATTCACAAGTCAGCATAAAGTGGCTTAAAAAAACAAACAAAAGAAACCACATTCCTCTAAAAAAAGGTCAGGTACAAGGACAGAAAATGAGAGAAAAAGCAGCCAATGCCAAAGGAACAAATTAAAAAAAGACCTTCGTAAAGCCTGAAGAACGATTACTCAAGACCATTTCACAAGATTACAAGAAAGTCTTGCTCTTTGCAAACAAAATATAAAGAAATGAAGGGTGGATCAAGAATTTTGCCCAGTGTTGTAGCTATCGCAGCTTATTAGAGTTCAGATGAATGACTTTAAGGTCTTGGTTTGTCCATTCAGCAGCGCTAAATTTCAAAATGGTAAATATGAGAAGAAACGTGTGTAAAAACTATCAGTGTTCCCATTTTAACTAGAAAGGCTTAAATCATTGGCTTGAGCATATCACCGTTTAGAAATAACAGATTCCTAAATAAGCATAGAGATTATCCAGAGTAAAATATGAATTTAACCAAGCTGATGATCTGGGGCCACCTCATAGGTCACATCAAGGTTCAGCAAAGTCATGCGTCATCCAAAAAGGGAAGTTTTCTGACTGCCTGAATCAGGTTTTTCCATAACTACACCAATAGTTTTTTCCTTGACTGATGACATAGACATGCAAGATAATACCGCAACTCCTCAGGCTCAAATTGTGAAAGAGTGGTTCAGAGGACATGAGACAGACAGAGTCCTGTCCTTAACCACACTGAAAATCTTTGAAATGTTTTGGAGAAGAGTTTTTTTACGCATGTCGACTCTCCCATCATCAGAGCTTGGCTGAAAAATATATATGAAAATATATAGTCCAAAACGAGTGCTGTGACATGGCAGGAGCTCATCAAAATGAATGTGAATGTGTGCCACGGTCAAAGCTAAAGACGGTCCAACAGTGTGTGACTTTCATATGGATTCTCACTGCAGTGCAGCTGTTCACATTTACCAGAGTCGTGATGTATCGAGCGATGTGTGCTGATAAGACACAAGAGCGCATCTCTTTTTCGTGCAGCATGAAATGCTCATTTTTTATTTTATTACTTAGCAGGCTTCATAAAGAGCTGATAGCTGTCGTGAAAGGGCTTCAAATTAGCATGGAAAAGAGACATGTCCCCGCCACTCATCTGCATCCAGTTGATATTTACACCAAAGACATTCAAATAGCTGCACTGGTGAGCATTGAAAAATATGTCTGAAAGAACTTTAAGAGGACGTCTGTCTTGTTAGGAAAAGTTTGATTCATTCACTCCTGACTTGTGTTGTTGGAAGCGTCATTAACTTGTAATTCTAAACCTAAACTTTCTCCTTTTAAGTGTTTCACCAAATGTCTGGAACTTTTTCTGACTGTCAGAGATATAAGATTTCCTTGTTAAAGCATTCCGCTGGGCCCAACAATCTCTCCCTCCTCTGTGTTTCAGTGCTAAAGAAACATAATACAGTTTGTGTTAATCGTGTAGTAGAGCAGGAGTTCCCTGATCCCGTGTGTGTCTGTGTGTCCTCTTGCAGCTCGGACCAGTGATGTGATGAAAGAGTTCAGTGATGTGTACGAGCAGCAGTACGCTGTCGCTCTCTTCAACAGCGTCCGCTTTGAGATAGAAGGAGGAGGAGGCCCACAGTCCCAGCTGCTTCACAGAAAGGCAAGTAATAAGTAAAGTTGCAAAACAGAAAGAGATTGATGCCCACCAACTCAGCCCGATTTTACTTCCATCCTTTGTCATTTTAGAAGGATAATGCGATGTATTTAATGCCAAACTAAGCTAAGTATTAAGGGAGAATTACACTTTATCACCACTTATTTTGTTGGTTGTAGCATCAATAATACCAAAGGTTTTAGGGGTCAACACACACACACACACACACACACACACACATAATATATGTAGAGCCTAAAACCTTTTGGTAACTTTATCAAACAAACTATCCAAATGATCTACACTTTATTCGCAAGTAAAACCTTTGAAAGTAACAGTTCTGCTCTTCGTCTATTCTTTCCTATCCAATCAAGTCTGACGATGTCTCTAAACGTACGGCTCTTTAGGTTTCTTGACCCCCTTTTGTGGCTGTATTACAGTATTGCCCTCGTTTTTTTATGTATTGACAGGAAAACTGGAAATAGGTGCTGTGGTGTACTGAGACATGCTAACATCCCACTCCAAAGGTTGTCTTTAGGTGTTGGCTGCCTTTTGTTTCGTTCTTTCGAGATGTTGTCCCACTCCACGATAGCACAATATATAGAAAATGCATCAGTATCGAAAAGGCATTTTTGACTTCAAATAGAACAAACGTTGGTGTATTAATAAGGGCTGCATTCCACTCCTGCTTTTGTGCATGTTCTACAACTAACTAACTCGCACAGGTGTAGAAGTAGCATGCGGCTCTCATTAATACGCCTGAGATAAGCACCACTTATTTAAGTATTAGTTTATATATCAACAGTCATATCAGCATTGCAATGGCATTCGATGTCACATATTTTATTAGCTAATATTGTGCAGCCCTGTTGAATTGCTTCTTGACAGCCACCCTTCCATGCAGACAGCAGATAGATCAGCTGAAAGTCCAGATGCATCTCTCAGGTCCTGCGTCAGGTCTTTGCTGGATTTTTTCTGTATTTCTTAAAGAAATAACCTTGAGACACTGTTCGCCGTCAGCAGGTAGTTTCTTTAACGGCCCCCGCTTCTTGTTTTGTCCTCCTTCTGCCGTCTGCTTTACCTCTCAGCGTAGTTCGTGCCCCTCGCATCTTTTTGGTTAATGAATGGGATGAAAGTTACGTTTTTGTCTGTGTTTTCAGTTACTGGAGGGAAAGTGGAGCACATTTCACACATGAGCAGAGATGCGGTTTCTGTTGTGGCAGTTCATCTGCTCTGGACAGATCTGTTTTTTTTTTCATTCACTCTCACAGAGACTGCTCAGATTCAGCTCCTCGTCTGAATTATCCCATTTCTTTTCGTTTCTGTTTCAACTGGATGAATTTCTGACAACCCTCTGAAGGGTTTGTAAAGCAGCGTGAAAGCGGTGAACTCTCAGGTGGGCAAATGTGTTAATTAACCTGAAGTCAAAGTAAAATAAGAAAATGGACATTTTGCAGCAAACAAACAAACCAACCGGTCTGTTTCAGACTCTTTTGTGTTCCACTTCTACTGCCTCTGTCTGCCTGTCTTGTTCTTTTCTTCCACTCTGAGCAGGGATTATTTGATCTGAGACAGGAAATCTGAAAACAAAGTGGGTGGTGTGCATCCTTGTGTAAACACTTTTGAGTAAAACACTCCTCCGCTGCATGTCTGGAAAAACTCTCGTTAAGCTTTAAGAATCTCGCATCAGTTCTCACATTCAAAATGTCTGCATTGTGAAAGAAATAAATCCCAAACGTCTCATTAATAGTGGTGGAATAAAATAAATTCTTACTGGATTATGGAGCCATGTTTAAGCGTGGAGTGTGTATGTGATTTCTCAGGACCCTCTGGCAGGCCGCTCCATCTTCTCAGGGAGTCTGTTCCAGTACCTAGAAGAGAACCGGAAGTGGAGGAACCGCTTTGTGTCTGTGCCAAACAGCTACACCATCAGCCTCTATGAGAACAAAACAGTGAGTGAATGTCTGGCCAAATCGCTATTTGTCATGATGATTTAAGCATTTGTGTTAAAACCGCTTGCCTTCCTTGTCTCTTCACAGGCACATGACCGGGGTCTGCACCCAAAAGTTACCATCAACTGTGCTGGGTACAAGGCTCTGACCTCCATGGAGGAGTACATGGAGCTGATGGATGGCAGCCTGCCAGGTTGGAAAATAACAAACAGATACCAATCATTAAGCCGACATTTCTTTGAATTGTACAACCCTTTTTCGAGTACAGTTTGGATGCCATGTGAGAGAGAAATAAAAACAGACTGTGAGAGCTGTCACATAACCCTAAATTTGATTGGGGAAAGAATGCAAAGTCAACATTTCAAATCTTGAAACTGATTTTGACTTTGATGCAGGCAGCGTTTGGAACTGAGATGTGTTTGTCACTGTGATGGAGGGTTACATTTTTAGCAACAAGCTGTGTTCACTGATGGTGTTTTTACTTTTAATGCCACGCTGCTCGACAGCCCAAAGATAACACCCATTCAGTGTTGATTTTTAGCTTTTCTCCTTACCTACGAGGGATTGAGTGATTTTCAATCGCCGATAGATCGAAGGGAGCACCGTGATCTTTTTTTCAAACTGCGATCTTTAAGGCGATCTTGAATTAATTTAACGCCATAAGATGTTAAAGAAAAGATCTCTAGAACCTGCGCTTTACTGTGTACTTAAAAATGTTTCTCATGGAGCAACATGTCTGCACACAGAGCCCTTTGACCCGTGCAACTGAGGAGTGAATATTAAACTCTTAATTACACTCTGTTGCATCTTTTTTTCCTTCTCACTTTTTTTTCGGAGGATGCAGGCTCTCTTTGTCTCTGTTCTTCATCTAAACTGTTCTCTGTTGTTCTATCATGTGACTTGTTGCAGGTGTCAAAGCCAAAGTGAGCAGTAGTCCGTTCATTAAGTGTGCGACCCAGTTCCCCCTCATTCTGTGGCACCCCTACGCCCGCCACCACTACTTCTGTGTGATGACTGAGAAGGAGCAGAAGAAGTGGCACGCTGTGCTGCAGGACTGCGTCAGGCACAACAACAACAACGGTAAACCATCACAAAGGCAGTTGTCACTTTGTATGTTAAAAAAAGTTAAGATATAAATGGTATGAAGGCATGATACTAAACTGAGTTCAAAGCAGGTTACAGTGCGTGCACACCTTTTGAACAGCAGCAGTTCCTTGCTTCACAATGCTCCACCCAAGTCATTTATTGCTTCTTGCTTCTTCTGTACCTTTGTTGTGGTTCAGATATAGGCGTGTGTGCGTGTGGGTCATAGTCTGAAGCCTTCAAATGCCATCAGAGTGAGTCGCAGCAGGAATTAAGTGTGTTCTTTTTTTCTTCTAAGTTTGGATACTGTGCACTTTGTTGTCATTAGTTGTCAGTTGGTTTTAGAAATATGTTGAGTATTTTACAGCATGTTTTCACACAGTGTTTATCGTTCAGTCAAAAGGTGAAGCTGTCAACCTAACAGCTGATCTTTGTTCCAACCCTCCCCTTTGGTCACGAACTCTGAGAAGTTGGCGAAAACATTCAATCGCAAATACAAGCGGCAGAAATGCGCTTCCTCCAAATGAGTGACTGGCTAGACCCCAGAAGAAAAGGTGGGAAACTTGGTTAACCGGGAGGAACTCTGGGTAAAATCTCTGCTCCTCTGCATTGAAAGGAGCCAGTTGAGGTGACTGGCTCATCTGACCCTGGACCCGCTGTGGCTGGGACCCCAGGAGGTGGCTGCAGAGAGGGAGGCCTGGTGATCTCTCTGCTCAAACTGTTACAACCTGGACCTGGATAAAATGAATGGATGGAAAAAATGAGTATAACTGTAGGTCAAAATGAAGCATTTGATCCATCACTGTGGTCTCATCTCGAGCCATGAATGTGATCAAACAACAGTGCTCCGGTGACATTCCCGATCTGGGAGGATTTAACTTTCTCATCAGTGTGACTGACATCAGCTGAAGCTCATTCTGACAGACTTCCATTTCACTGCTGAGTCAGTTTATCCCCAGAAACATTACAATACAGGTGCTTCACGTCAGCTGCTGTTTTCTCCTTTCATTGGACTGTTTCAGAGCTTTTGTTTGAGCATTCCATCTGTATTCAGGAGTTATTGGTACTTTGGAGGATACCGTGCTGCTTTTTGAGCAGGATGTTAAAGGATGTTTGTTTAATCAGGGTGGAGAACCACTCTTGATCTGTACCTTTTTGTGTTGGTATGAATCATTTGTCATTGTGTAATAACACAGAGGGAGGAGACATGCTGGTGGACGTACAACCATGATGTAACCCATCCCTCGTTGTGTCTTATACCACCTTGTGTCTTGGCAACACAAACAAGTGCAACCTTTTTTGCAGTGGCACACCTGACTGGCCTCCTTCTGACTATATTACGTCAAGTTTTCATTTCTGACTGCACAGTCAGTGTGCTTTACTTTAACCTGAGAATCGTGATGAGCAGGAAACAGAGGGAAGGTTGATAAAAATCAGAATCTTTCAAAGATTTAAAGATAAATAGACACCAAGGTTCACATTAGATGGCTTGTTTGGGTCTTGTTGGCTGGCAGGGCCGTTGCTGTTGAGATTTTAGATCAAGCGTTGATTTTCCAGTTCCTGAGGTAGTATTCTATCCACACAGCAACATCTTTACAGCATGGCACCCCTGTGCAATCTGATAAACACAGTTTATCAAAAAATAAACAATGAAATGGATTATTTGGGTGAAATATAAAAAAGGGATGTGAGGCAGGTCTGAAGGCGGTTTCTTTGAATGAAATCACTGGAATGCCACTTCTTTGGTTCTTCTTGTATCCCTGCAATGATGACCAATAAGTTCCCTTCAAGAAAGTTCTACTGGTCACACCACAATAAATCTTAAAATGATTTCACTACTTTCACAATTTATCTTCATCTGTTTTTGAGCCAAAGGTGCCAGAAAGCTGGATGTCTGATGAGCGGATTCATCTTTTGCTAATGTCAGTTTGCACTTTACATCATAAAAAAGTATAAGTATAAGTATAAGTATATACAACTGTATATGACTAAGAAGCCCACCCATTCTTAGTAAAGGCCTAAGGGTTAGGGTTTAGGTTTAGGGTTTAGAGGGTTAGGGTTACGGGGTTAGACTAAACTCTACTGGCTACGTATGTCCACTAGCTCCATCTCTATGGAATAGACTCTGTTCGGACTACTTAAAGAGAACTTGTCTCTTCCTCTCCACACCTTCAGCACTCTAAAGCAGGTTCTTGTACGTGTTTCAGGCTCCATCATCTGATGTAAACTGTATTGGAATGAGGCTCTTTTGCTTCTCTTTGCCTGCTTAGCATGCAGTAAGTAATTGAGAATAGTTCAAGCCGAGTGTTGGTCTGTCAAAATGCCTCACTGATCAGGAGTCTGATCTTTTGACTGAGCATTAGCACGTCACGTCAGTGGGAATCCTCCCAAATATGCCAGGTCTGTACTTACTTTAGTACTTTTATTTATGTTTGTATGTAGGTATTTTTTTATTTCACAAGAAAGGACAAGACTTCCCCTTAGCTGACCCTTGTCTGTCTGTGGGTGTGCACACGTACATAATTATAATGCTGCCTGCACTCTTAGAACTTCAAGGGTTTAGACAGCTTTGCTCATATGTAATGAGTGCCTGAGTTACCTGTAATTGTCCATCCAACTGAGCGTGGATGGATCATGACGTACGAGGTGTCACTGTAATCATCAAGTCAGCTGCATCGAATCACACAGCACCTGCAGAATGATGCCAGTCACCCTTGCACTGTAGTTTGAACAAATATTTCCTCGGTAACTTGCAGTACAAACAATCCTGTACCACAGATTAATACAGCGAATGAAACAACATTCTGACTGTAGGCACATAAACAGGCTGACAAAGTTGCTCAACCTGATTCCGCCTTATTTTGCACTCTGGCAACTACTGTGCTGCTCAGCTAATACACTTATGTGTCCAACTATTTCAGGATAACGTTCGAAAGACGTAAAATCCCTCTCCCAGTGTATTACGTCTATGTCACTCATTACTCCCAAACACTATCTGTTTGGACATGCTCAGTAAATGCCAAAGCCCATGTTGAACATTCCAGCTGTGAGGCTTGGCTTCAGGAGAATGTTGCAGGGAACAGAGCCTGTGCTGCTGTTTTGCTGTCCCCATGACTTGTGAAAGTAACCAACGTAGCTCTCTGCGTGAATTGGCATTCATGCAATTCATGCCTTTTGCTTGTGTTGGCACGCCCTGTCTCACCTCAGTCACAGCAGAGAAACCAGAACCAGTAAAAGACTTTTCCCTTTCCCCTGAGAGGATAAATGGTTTTATGACCTGACCCACACTCTCTCTGCATTTTCTTCAGTTAGCTCACACACGTTCTCTATATGTTGCACTTCAGGCCTAGTACGCAAAAATTGGTAGCAGTACATAGGCTTGATGCAAAGCAGTTCTTTAGCTGAACACAGACACTATTCAGCTGGCTCTGATAAATAAAAACCACAAGTTAAACGTTCACGCTGGTGCATCAAAGGCTTATTTGAATCCACTAAAGCACCCCTTGTTTTATCCTTAATAACTCTCCAATAAAACAAGTAGCTGCTGCTTTGCATCACCTTAACAGGTTGATTTGCAAAGTACCCTGTTAATCAGTTGTGCTAACAGGAGTCCCTCTGCACGAAACCGGTCTGCTGTGTTTTCACCAAAGAGTTCAAATATGGGGGGGCATTGTGCTGCTTGAAGATGAGCCCTCAGAGGCTGAATTACAAGCTCATAACCAAACCAGGCTTTGATCGATTGATTTATATGACAAAAAAGCGTCTGTCAGTTTACGGTTATGCTACATATTGGATGTGGATGCAGTGTGTAACATTTTAGACATCAGTTGTACTGCTGAGGACTTGGAAAGTAGCTTTTCAGCTATAGAAAGACCAAGCAACAGCTCTTTTTCTTATCTATTTAATTTAAGTATATTAATAGTGACAGATTTAGGTCTGTCAACAATTGTTTTCAATCAGTTACTCTACCAATCGTCACCTTGAATTTATCCAGTAACCACTTGTGTTATAAAGTGTAGGCCAAAAGCTGTGTTCATCAAAGTTGTAGAGTTAAGATGGCAGGCGATGTCTTCAAATGCCTCATTCTGCCCAACCATGTCGAGGAGTAAAATGTTATAGTGACGAAAACTGGCTTCAGTAAATCAATAAAGTTACTCACAATCAACTCATAATCAAACTGAGTTATAAAATTACATTTGAATTAGTTTGAACAAATTAAGAGAATAACTGATTTTATTTCTCCAGCAGGCAGGTCTTTTTTGCTGGCTGCAGGGCATCACAGCTGCACATTAAAAAACGGCTCCAAGCTGTCTTTGGCCCTCTACAGAACTATCAATCATGGCTGACTTACCACCCCCACAGCTTATAATACCAGTCACCAACCTCCTACTCTGATCCACAGACTTCAGACTAATTCTACTCAGCTACGCAGTGCAAATTCAAAGGGCGAAGAAAGCAGCTGGCTTTATGAGTCCGAAATCTGACATCATCGACTCTTGGTGCCATTAACGTACTGATTACAGTCCCAATATACCAAACAAACCAAGACAGGGTCTGTTGAGTTCATTCATTCACTCCTGGACACTAGGATCTAAAATTGCATGTTAGGACTCTGCTCTGTCGTGGTTGTGATGTGTCTGCAGCTGGTGGTATGTTTCAGTGGGTGTTTTTTTGGACTGTTGCTTTGCCCTTTGGGTCTGGTTCCATAGGACTGCACCATATGTGGAAACCCCACTCATGCGTGTCAAGGGGAGCGGCAGTGTGCAGTGGGAGCAGTGTGAGCGAAAGAGATAAGTGTTTGAAACCTGCTCTACTATAAATCAGGTGGTCTGAGCTGAGGTCAGACCATTTATGTCTTTGGTATCCAACATTGTCTAAACTATGAAGAGAGCAATATTTGTGGATGTGAAGGCCTGGGAACTCATCCCTGACTGCAGCTACTATCCCATGAACCAGAGCGTGGTGAGAAAGGCAGGAAGGGAAATGCCTTAAATAAAAAGACTGTGGTAAGTGCTGCCACATGTTCTATTAATACACACCACACACACACACACGATACAAATAGACTGTAATCAGCTCCTTGATCTAGCTTGGTTTAGACACATGGAGAATGTTTAGACATTTTCAGGCTTTGCAGACTAGAATGTCAGATATCGCACTGCAGATCCTGTACTAATACATCCCTGAAAGGTTTACACAGGGTGCCACAGGCAGATTGTGCAACAATATGATGCCTTGAAACAATGCTTGAAAACCCTGCTTAGTTTCTGAGATCATTTGAGATGGTTTGATGCTGGAAGTGGCCGTGAGCCTTTTGCAACAAATCCATCTGCACCTGTCTCGTGTGTTTTTATGTTTGGCACATCAAACCCCTGGGATTCTTGCACATTTCTTAAGACCAAATTATTCCATCTCCTTCCACCTAGATGGCTTCTGCTGGATGCAGCTATCTTTCAGTCATATCACAGATTCTGAAATTAGACTGAGGTCTGGGTTTTGACAAGGCCATTCCAAGACATTTACATCCTTCCCCTTTAACCACTCAAGTGTAGGGTCATTCCGGACAGTGAACCTCTGTCATAGTCTCAGTTCTTCA
The DNA here is from genome assembly GCF_036924035.1 of Leuresthes tenuis. Taxonomy (NCBI): domain Eukaryota; kingdom Metazoa; phylum Chordata; class Actinopteri; order Atheriniformes; family Atherinopsidae; genus Leuresthes; species Leuresthes tenuis. The sequence continues at coordinate 4,581,822 of NW_027325373.1, forward strand.
GGTGGCAAAAACTCCTCGATCCTGAGAATTTTCCTGTATTTAGCACCATCCACAGTCCCCTTAAATACATGTCAACTGACAAACATCCACACAGCATGAAGCTGCCACCACCATGCTTCACTGTGAAGATGATGGCTTTTTCTTTGTGCCAATAAAGTTCAGTTTTGGTCTGATCTGACCAGACTTCCTCCTTCCATATATCTGGCCTGCACTGTCGGCCATCATCTGCCCTTATCATCTGCTCTCAGTTTTTCCATCACAGACTTTGCTATGATGATGTTCTACATGCTTCTATTCATAGCAAGAATGCGTGGAAGTCTGCTTATAGTGCATAATGTGACAGGAATGTCACCTGCTTGATGATTGAGTGACAGTAAGTTGTGTGTTTGAAGCTTCTTGCATTGTTGGATGAGCTGTTCTGAGTTGAATTTGAAACCGGTAGATATCAGGTGCATCTTATAAACATGTGTCTATGCTTATTTAAAGATGGGATTTTGCCAAGATTGGATTTTATCTTTTGACAGCATCTTATGTATGGCAGAGGAAGTGAAATTACTGCATTCATGAGAGATAAGCTTTGTCACAAACACTTAGAAAGCCAATTGTTCTGGTGTTGACGTGTAAATGATTAATTGTGGATGCTGAAGAGTCTGGAGTGAGGACAACAAACCGCAAGCAAGTCTGCTGCTGCATCCTTGAGATACTTTTAACTGGATTTGACCTCCAAATGACGGTTGGCCACCTGTCAACCCGCCTGTGCCCTTTTATTTTTCCACTTTTCCCATATTATCACGCAAACAAAAAAGAGCCCAAACCTCTGCTTTTTAGCAGGGTTAGAGAGCTGGAGGCAGAGACGGCTTCCTGTCTGGCTCTGGTTCTCCCCCGCCACAGTTCTTGGCAACTTCCTGTCTTTGTCAGCCTCTTCTGAGTCACACACTTACAGCGAGAGACGGAAAAACTTCACTGGCCCCTTTCTGTCTTCCCATTTGTTTGCGCCTCAATAAAAATCAGCCCCACAGCAGCTAGAACAGACACCACAGGGATTTAATCACACATTATACACATTAACCTGTCACTGAAGTGTTTGGTGAGAAAATCTTAATTTTTGTCTGCTTCATTATAAACTGAAAGTACATTTATTTTTTATGCGCCAGGAGAAAACACAACCGACTTCAGTTACAGTGTTTTTTAATCCCCTGAACATAACCGATTACGAACAAGCTTCCGAAAACCTCACACAAGTTGCAGAGCGCTTTCTGAGCTACTTCTACCGTCCTGTCAACTGGGAGAGAATCTGTTCAACAAGCCAACATCTTCCTCTTTTGAAGGATGACACAGCTGTGGATGATACACACATGGTGTGTATGTGCTGTTGACCCCCTACCTGGAAACTGTGGCCGCTGAAGTGACTCAGATATTATGGAAACTGTTTGTGTGGGATTCTCCAGGAGCCGATGAATTTATTTATTTAGTCATTACAGAGCATTCTGAAACCTACCGCAGTACAAAGTAATCAGGAATTGTTTAGAAAACACACACAACCTTCCATCTTCCTGTGATCTTTTCTGCCCCGACAGGTCTTCCGGAGGACTGCACTGTTGAGACGCCCGCCTTCACTGACTCTGTAAGACTTTACAGACAGGCCAAAGGGCACTATGGGACCTGGGATTTGATGTGCGGAGCACCACCACAGGTCAGGATCTCACATTAATCACAGTGCAACACGGTTCAGAGGCTGGCTCTTCTAAAGCCTGCAGTCCATTCACAAATAACTCCCACAACATCTGTCAGCTCAAATCATGCTTTATTGTGGACTGTGTACTTAATGGGCCACACTGTAATTGTGAGTTGGATCGACACACCTCCATCTGAGGGTATTGTGACTGAGACAATTTGTCTTCTGCAGGTCATTGCATAGAGAAAAAGGAACAGTAGGCTACAGGAACATTTTTAAACACGAACATGAATGATATGGATGGGCAGAAGGCAGCGCTGCTCACCAGAGGACAGTTTTCTCTCATGTAACTCACAGAAATACTTCAGAGCACACACTCTCTCCTATTATCAGAAAATCAGAATGCACCCACACAAACCTTCAAAGAGGCCGTCAGCCACAAGAGGCCCACCCAAACACACACTCACATACACACAGTTGATTGGGATCTCCCTTCCGAGTTCCTTTTTGTCTCTGCCAAAGCTTATTACCTCCTTTGTGTGTTTATGGAAGTCACCTTCTCCTCATAAACTTCAATCATTCCCAGCTGTGTCCCAGTTTAACTGTAGTAGCCCAAATATTACATCACTTACCAAACCAGAGAAACAATACACGTGTCACCGTGTTCATAATTAATTGGGAATCATATTAAAATGTAACATTATAGGTGGACGTAAAGAGTCCCACAGTCTAAATGATAATAGTTCTGAAAGGGCCAGATTACCATGGTTTCTTTCAGTTTTCTTTCACTCTAGTCAGCTTTTTGGTCACTTCCTGTTTGGTGTTTTTTTCATGCTTTACTATCAACACCATTATCTTAACATAAAACTCTGTAATGGAAATATTGAGACGGATAGACTTCATCGTGCAATTAAATTATGGTAAGTTTACTGTGGAAGGGCTGCCCATCCAGTATAACAAAATGTGTTAATCGTACCATGAAGCTAACTTAGTGAGAAACAATCATGCGAATGAGATGTGAGGAAGTTTATAGTATAACCATCTCCACAGGACCAGTGAGGACTGATTGGTTCAGGCTATTGCATTTATGATAATGAAACATGGATAATCTTCATATTATAACTCTATTCACTGGGCGAAAGCAGTATAACACAACTGCTGATTAAAATTGCTGGGTTTATCTAATTAAACTGAATCTGACCTTAAGAAAAAGACCATTTCATGAATTTGATTAATAAATCAATGCCAGAGGATGACAGATCAAGAGTCAACAAGCTATTCAACACAAAAAAAACCTGACTATTCATCAAAGAAAAGGAATGATATAATGACTGAATGCCATGTAGTTGTCGCACTGGTTTTAGGATGCTGGTGTTGTACATTAGTTACCAGCTCACCAGGACACTTGATAACTGAGACGTTCTCTGTGTTATCAATAGCACTTGGGATTTACCTGCCATGATATTTAACACTAATATGCAGCTGAAGCTTTACAGTTCTAATAAGCACACAAATACCAACAGAGGTGAGGAATACAGCACACTGGCAACAGGTAGCTTCACAGGACAAGAGGCTAACACTTAACCGCAGTCTCAAGAACACACACAGGTGTGGGAACTCCCTCCAGCCATTAGCTTAAAGCGCTGTTTGAACCCAACAAGTGACACACACAGACACTTAAAAATCCTCCGTAGAGCAGTACAGGACAACAACATAGTCAGACAGTTGGCAGGCTAGCTTTGCTATGCTACTAAGTAACAGACCTAAATATCTATTTAGACTGTGTGACATATTCACATGGCGAAGCTGGAAAAGTACAAGCTGCATTCCATTTAGTGAAGGGCTGGCTGTTGTATACACATTTACTGGGGCACCTAAAGGAACTGGTTCATTTTTTCCACTTGTGCTTATCCTGCTGTGATAACTCAGAATATCTGCTATGAAAAGGGTCTTTTACTAAGCTTAATGAATCCTCAGTATATATATATTTTTGAGAGATAAAGCAAGGTCCTCCTAACTAGTTTAAGAGGCTAATGTAAAACTTTTGAGAGGAGATGGTCCTTTTCCTTTTAACCATGATATTAAATACCAAGATGTTATGGGTTCAAATTGTAGTAAAAGTTGATGAGCTTTCTGTGTGTTGCTGGTACCATTAAAACCAGCCTTCCTGCTGCTTTGTGCCCAGCTGTGTGTGAGTTCAACCCCCCCGCTGCAGCCATGTGACCATACAGGAAAGATGGGCTGGATTATTTTTCTTTTTCTTTGAATGTTGGGTATGTGCTGATGTCTGTCAACTTGGCTTGTTACCGCACTGGTGTGTGACTGAAAACTGACATGGCAACATATCTAAAAAAATAATGTAAATACACTGCATCTGAACAATGCATTACAAATGTCTAAATTACATTTCCACTGTATGTTATGTGCGTACAGATTTTGGCTAATCTGGTGATGGAGGTTCTCCACCCTGAGCTGAGAAATGTTATCGGTCCTCGTCTGAAGGGAAAGATGCAGCAGAGGCAGAGGAACTGGATGTTGGTGAGTTTCTGTCAGTCTGTACAGGGCACTGCTTACATGCTGTTTGACCACCGAGTCAAGTGTTTTTTTTAAACCATGTTTGGCCTTAAACAACTGTTTTCGCCAGATCTCTGATGCAGTGTACAAGCAGGTCCTGTCTCAGACCACCGGTCAGTACGATGCTCTGGCGGAGGCCTGTGAGGCCCATAGAGGGCAGCTAGATGCGAGACTGCGGACTGACATGGACCAGATCATCACATCAAAGGAACATATCAGCAGCAAGATAAGAGGTGGTCTTTTCTGTGAGCTTAATCTGAATTTTCTTTTTTAAATAATTGCGGAGATAGATAGTATGTATTAATGCAATTCAGATAAAACAATTAAGTGCAAAAACAAACAAAATAATATGGATAATATGCACCATAGGGCAATGAATAAAGACATCAACAAGAGAAAGAAAAGTGAGGGTATTTTCATGAAAAATAATACCACTAATGGCTTTTAAAGAGCCTGTATTTGTCCAATTTACATGGTCATGATTTTAATTCTAGAGTCCTTCCCTAAAAGCCCATTTGCAGGGCGAGCTGCTCTTGAGATGTGCCAAACTGGCTACTAAGCAGACATAAAGTGTTTCATTGTGATGTGATTACAGAACAGAAGAAAATCCTGGACTAAAAATTTAGCTTTTTGGTGTGCAATTTGCAGACTGTTTCCATGCACAAAAAGCATGGAAAAGCTCTGCTAATGTACTGTGAAACACATGACAGATTAGAGAGAAAACAATGTACATCAGCAAAAAAACTCATTAAATCCAGTAACTTTTGGGAAACAGCTTCACGCACGCTAGGCCCCGTTTTTCTACTGGGACATCTTTGTATGCAAAATGACTTGGTTCACTCTGTGCTCACCATCATGTAACAATCTTCTTGACCTTAGGTGCACTCTGCATCGTTCACCCACACGTGTGCTGCCTTGACATGTGGCTGTGGTTTCTCTGGTTCAGAAATATTTAGAACAGCACAACACTCAGTCTGAATAAGACAACAGTGCCTAGGTTATCTGATGACTTTGTTTGGACATCTGGCACGAATACAGCCTTTCCTCTGTAATTAAACTTCCCTCTGTATGCCCCGTTTTACCACCTGCACTTTCTCCTCACAACTTCTGCTTTGGATCTACGTCAGCTGTTGTCTTTGGTGATTTCTCTGCTATTTTAACCGGAGGACTTGAGCAGTTATCTGCTGCCTTGTCCAAAGTTAACTCAGGGCAGGCGGCTCACTCTGTTCACGGTACCCATTGAGCTGAAGTGGTTGAGCTGCATTCCAGCACTGTGGGGACCATTTCTGACCTTACGCTACAGATAAGACTCACCACCACTAAAACAGTGTATTTCAATGCAGAGGTTTGACAGCCGGCCATGATGTTTATTTTGTGGGGACATTTTTTATCCAAAAAGGTGAAAATGAAAGCTGTTGGCCATCCACGGGAGGATGTGTGTGTTTTTTTTATTCCGTCGTGTGAAACCGAGATATCTCACCATTTGTCTCGTCAACTTCAAGTCATTTGTTAGTATGAACCCGTTTTTACAAGCTAACAACACACACCAAAAAAAGTTGGACTGGCTAGTAAGAGTTAAAAAAACAATGGTCTCTCAAATCCGTGATGACAAAAAGGTCATTCCAGTCAAGAACTGGTACAAACACAGTATCAGCTTAAAGGTGTGTCTGAGGAGGAGAGGGGGGGCAGGGGATCTCTGGTGTGTCAACAAATGGGTGAGAAAAGTGCTACTGAAAGAAAGATCTGCAGGGATTTGCATATTTGTCACATCCTTTTTTCCAACAAGACGATAGTCACTGGACTACAGTCATGAAATGTCTCCAACAAAAGGATGTGTGGAAAACTTAGAAGTTAATAATGCAACAGTGACGAACACATACTTTTACTTTTCCCAATTTGTAGGAATAATTGAACAAGAAAAAACTTGACATGCTTGGTATCGTCAATGCCAGAGCACCCTGTAAGTGTTGTGAGAGGGGCCAGTGGCGAAAGCCTTACTGTCTTAACTCTCTTTTGACTGCGTCACAGCCCTACAAAGAAAAAAAATGTGTGTATGAGTTTCGCTGAGGCTAAACACATATCACGGGTTCATACTGTCTGTGGTGACTTTTCTACTGTCCCGATTTTTTCTAATTTCAGGCTGTTTGAGATACACTGTGAGGACTTTTAAAACAGGGCGAGGCCTTTACTTTCTTTCTATTTCTCTGTGATTATGTTTTGATGTGCAGCTCTGGTGCTGCCCAAAGCAGAGCAGCTCCTACGGGCCAGCGTCCAGCCCTACATCAGCTCCATCCTGGAAGCCCTGATGGAGCCCACCAGCCGAGGTTTCTCCGAGATCAGGGATGTGTTCTTCGAGGAGCTGGTGGAGATCAGCAAGAATTCACTTAACGGAGGAAGCAAAGACAAACTGGGAGAAGTGAGTCACATCGTGAATATGATGAGTGTCTCTGGTCTGAGCTGCACACACTGACTAATCCTGGACAATCAGCTTATCCTTTTTCTGCTTTGGTGTCAGTTTTCCTCGAATGATCCTGAAACCTTGCCATTTCCCTCCACCGTCCGTCTCTCTTTCAGCAACTGGAGAGGCTGTCCATGCTGGCCTTCCACCCCGTGAAGATGCAGAGCTGTTACGAGAAGATGGAGCAGCTCAACCTGGAGGGGCTGCAGCAGAGGTTCGAAGTTTCGAGCCCGTCTGTGTTCATCAGCAGGGCTCAGATCCTCATGAGAGAGGTAAGTCAAAGTGTCAGATGCCTCACAGTCGACAGTTCGCTTGAAAACACTCCCAAGTTCCAAATAACTAGATAGACTTCAGCAACCTGCTCTGCCTGTGGCGAAGTCTCTACTACCACCTGCTGGACAAAAAGAATGTGACAACTTGTCAAAATGAGGCTGAACATTTCTTAATCTGTTCTTAGAGCCGTTGTATGACTTTTTTTCTCTTAACTTTTGACAGCAAATGGACAATGCAGTGTACACATTTGAACAGCTGCTTCGTCAGTCTATAGAGGCTCAGGGGGAAGATGACTTGTGCAAGACCATACAGAGATGCCAGGACAGGGTTCTCAAGGTAAAACAGAACAGTAGAGAAAAAAGGGACAGATCAAAAGACAAATAAATAGATAAAGTGGATGGAGTCACTGAGCTTTATACATGTTTCTGTTCTTCCTTGTCAGAAATACGATTACGACAGCAGCACAGTGCGCAAGAAATTCTTCAGAGAGGCGTTGCTGCAGATCATCATCCCCTACATGCTGCAGCAGCTCGCACCGTCCTGCACACCGGTGAGTAACACCCAAAACTTACTCCAAGTACTTTGCATAGCAGATTTTTTTAAAGTTAAAAACAGTTAAATAGATCAGATTGTTACTAAATGCAACTGTTGGCCTGTTGTTACGTATCTGATTGCTGAGACGTTTACAACCCCGATCCCTCTTTCCTCAGGAGCTGCCTCGCTTCAAGGAGCTCATCTTTGAGGACTTATCGCGTTTTCTCCTGGTGGAAAATATGTACGAGGAGGTGGTGCTGCAGTCTGTCACCAAAGACATAATGATGGGTGAGGGCCACAAAGCACCAAGATTTAGAAGCCGCAAGCAGTGGCCGGCAATTTTATATAATTGAGGTACATTATCTGGCCTACTTGCTAACATAATGTCTGATTCTTGTTTTGTCCAGCTGTGAAGGAGGCAGCTGTGCAGAGGAGACACAACCTCTACAGAGACAGTATAGTTCTAACCAACAGCGATCCCAACTTGCCCCTGCTCGGGGAAACACCCCCGGTGGACTGGGCTGCCAAGTTTGGGGCCAATGAACCTGATGGCTCTGTCGGCACTGAAGTCGAAGGAAGGGGTTCAGGGAGAAGACGCAAGCAGGTGGTGTCCATGATACAGCTGGACGGGTTGCCTTTTCCCTACGAGTCCTGCATGGAGGTCCCAGGGGTGGAGCTTATTCCCGAGGAGGACAGTGAGGTTTGTGAGTGCAAAGAAGACGACGATGAGGAGGAAACGGATGACTTAGGCCCATCTGAGGAGCCCAAGTCTCCTGATAGTGTGAATGAAATCAGGGACTTGATTAATCCAGTGGTGGAGGTGACGGTGCCCGCGTCACAGGAGAATCAAAGTGAAGTGACAAACGGGACAGAGCCAACCATCGGCATCATCAACACTGAGGATGGGGCGGAGGAGGAGGTGTCGCACGTCACAACCATCGTGGAGGAAGTCCCCAGCAAGTCACCGCGAGACAAGATGTCCCCGCAGTCAATCCTTCAGGAGCTGGTCGGAGGCAAGAAGCAGGAAGCAGAAAATGAGCATCAGGACGAAGCCGCCATCCAGAAAGCCATTGAAGAAATGGAGATGGCGGTGCAGGAAGACGACAGCGACAGGATTGCTGAGGCCTCGGCAGCAGAATCAGATTCTGAGTTACCACCACTGGTCAAAGACTCCAGCTCACAGTACGACAGCGGCTTCCAGTCACCAGCCAATGAGGGGCTGAATGAGGGAGAGCCTCAGCCAATCACAAATGGTCTGAACGGAGAGGACAAAATAATCGACCCCGTTGAAGTGGAAGGGATTTTAGCGTAGGAAAACGGAGCACACACGCGCTCACTTGGAAACTGGGGAAAACCACAGAGTTTATAAAAAACAAACATTTAAAAACGTTTAATGAAAGAGAAGCCCCTCCCAGCCCGACCCCCTCCACCACTCTGCAACCCTGAATTGGACTGGGTGGGTTTAGAAAATGGACGAATGGATGATTTACAAGTAAAAAGGTTTATGTTCCATCTCAGTGAAAGTTAATGTTGTTTAAGGCTGGTCTACGTCAGCATTCTTCCCACATTTACATCTTAAGATACTGTGTTTCAGCAGCGGAGCAGAGCAGGCGCGCTCACTGGCCTTTAGCCTCTGTCTGGGCAGCAGGGGGCATCATAGGAAGACTTCACTTTTATTCTGCTCCGTGTAATTATTTCAGCTATGTTTTCAAGTAATGCAGTTTATTTTTGTAAAAGTTTCCTTCGTAAACATTCCCTTTGTTTACTCTGCGAGCATTTCTCATATTTCCAAGTGGCCTCCATGTTTCAACACAGTCTGCTGGAGGAAATAACTCAGAGCTTTTGTTGATGGGTTCTTCAGTGTGGGGGATTTGATGTACTCATCATTACATGGTAGATATTTAATGTTTGCTTTCCAGCTCACATTATATTCCCACTGTGTTTATACAGCTTTATTCTACATATCACGATGATTAAGAGTTCTATTAAAACCTATGTTTTCTTATTTAAATCCCTCTCTAAACTATTTACCACGAGATATGTTTATTTTAAGATACTTTTCGTATAGTTTAATAGGTTTCCAAGAGGCAACTGTTTAATTTGTTTCTGTGCACATCTAACAGACTCACGGTTAGTGTAAGAACTGTAGATGCAGCGTGCGTTTTCACACCATCAACATAAGGAAACACTTGTGCAAACAGGAACAATGCTATATTAAATACTGAACAGGTTGCACATGAACTCTTCACTAACATGGGAACTGAATTCTGATAAGAGAGCATAAGAGGATGAACGACAGATAAAGCAGGAACATGTGTGCACAGGTTTTTCCAATTAAACGTAGGTCCACGTAAACTTCTTCTGTGTGAAATAAGTCACTTTTGTTATCAGCACTACAGACACTGATGGGCGAGTTTGTTTCATTCTCGTTCCATCTGCAGCCATCAACCAAGCTGTCATGTTACGCTGAATGCTGAGCACACGGTTAGAAGGCCCTCGTTCCCCTGCTGCCGGCGTGTTTCAGGCACATCAGTCAACACTCAGATAAATATCTGGAACTCTTTTATTTCCAAAGAGAACACCACCTTCTCTTGTTTATTTATTTTATAACCTGTGGGGTGTGTTCGCCTTCCAGGGCTTTTGTACGTGTAAGACGTTATCTTCCTGAAATCTATATTTTGAAATGGATGGTTAATAAAAAGATTTCAGCAGCGTTCTTCTTCTCTTGTTTCTGTCAAACAAGCTCTTGGACAGTAAATCGGGCCGACTGATCAGATTTCGGTCCGTATGCTTTTACAACATGATTGGTTATAAAAACAGTTAAATATTCTGTTTCACAAAGAGGACAAACATGACACGTCAGCTGTTTTATTCCTTTTTTTAAGCGTGTGGTTTGTCAGTTGTTACCACGGAACGTGACCTCTGACACGTGGGAAAATAAGTCATCAGTTAGCAAACCAAGAGGAGTTTACAAGCTAAAAAATAAAAATCACATGAGTCAGTTCCTCTAACTACCACCTCTGACTTATGACTCAATCTCAGTTCCAAGTGCAAATAAGCTTTCAGATTTCACTCCAAAACACAGCAGAGAGCACACACAAACAAACTTTTCACACGTGCTCGCCCACCAGTCCTAACCCCAAAACTAAAACTTCTGACAGCAAAATCAAGTTGCATCGTCTCACTCCTGATGACATACTGGTCAAATCATGTCCGATTATGGGTAATGCCTCATAACTATACCCTAAAACTATTTAAAAGCAATAAAGGTGAAGAATCTTTATAGAAACAATGAAAATACGTCATGAGCTGTGAATGATTTGCATCTCTGAGATATGTGGTTCCTCTTCTGTGTATGACTCAAATCTCCCTTGTTGAATCCTACATGCTTTCCTTTTTTGTTTTTCTCTGTAACAGTTAAACAACAAGAGAAGTTAAAGCCAGCGGCAAAGCAAAACTGTACCTCAGAAACAGCCCAATTCTCCGCTTTAATGTAAAAGAACCACATTCATTATGATCAAATTTACACAAACTTCATGCGTACCGCATCCCAAGGTGTAAACCTGCAGAAATGGAGCCTTTAAACCTTCAGTTCCCATATCAAGATGAGGTACAAGGAACGAAAATGAGTCAATCAAGTGGTTTTCCATTTAGAAAACGGAGTGTGTGAGATCCTGTTAACTTCCTGATCAGTTCATATGGTCACATCTGACAGCCAGGAGCGGGAACGAGATGAAATAACCGAGGACAGAGCCCACGATGACTCCGAGAAAGATCCAGGTGTTGTAAGACATGACGCACAACATCAGCATGTAGCCCAGGGTCACCTGCAGCATGTGGAGGGCTGTCTGGACAACGTGCAGCAGCCAGCTGGAGAGAAGAAGACCAGTCACACACTTAAAAATCAGAAATACTTCAATAAGCTGCACGCTGCAGATTCAGGATACAGTCTTTTTTTAAGAATAGAAGACTGGATTCACATGGACTGATGTGTGCACAGAAAACAACACTGTTAATTTACACAGTTATCATTTGGCAAGAGTCTGATTTTAAATAGGCGGCACAAACTGTTAACTTAGAGAGGAACCCTGACCTGTTTCGGGTGCTTGGAGTAGGGGTTGGAGTTGGGGACTCCACAGGGGTCAGGGAGGACTCAGAGGGGCTGCTGTCCAGCACAGAGCTGCTCTCGCTGCGGCTGGACGAAGGGGCGTAGTATGCTGACCGAGGCTGGGCCAGCTTGGAGCCATTCCCCAGCCACACCCTCCACACTTTGAGCACCTCATAAAAGACCGTCAGCAGCAAGACAACAAACACTGACAGCACCATCCCTGGAGACACAAAACACCACACGCAGACACTCACACTCACAACCAGACTCAAGTGTCACAAGAGCATGAAATTGATACAGCTCAGTTCCTAAAGTTAAGTAGACACAATCTCAGATGCACAATACATGACCTATTACACTGCCTCATTATTAATTTAAAAAAACAAAAAAAACAGACGAAGCCACAATGCAGAAGCAGTGTGTGAAGAACTAAGCCCACCTCCGCAGAGGTGCCAATCAAATACACCCGATTAATGATCATTAGTCAGTGTGAGCACCTCTATAAAAGCAGAGGTTTTAGCAGTTTGCTGCTCTGGAGCATGAACACACACCTGTGTTCATCAGCTGATCTTAGAGAAGGCTGTTTTAAGTCATATTTATCTGATAGATTCCAGTTTGTTCTTGTAAATGAAGAGTCTTTGGCGCTATACAAATAAAACTGAATTGAATTAAATAGAGATCAATCTGGGAAGGGTTATAAGGCCATTTCCAAACTATTTGGAGTCCATCATTCTACAGAGAGAAAGATTATTCACAAGTGGAAAAGATTCAAAACAGCTGTCAGTCTTCCCAGGAGTGGAGTGGACTCTACAGGCCTCAGTTAGCGTGTTAAATGTAGAAGTCTGAACAAGTATGGCTTGTCTGGAAGGGTTGCAGGAGAAAGCCTCTTCTCTGTAAAAAGAACATGGCAGCACAGCTTAGGTTTGAGACTTCTGGAACAATGTCCTTTGGACAGACCAGACCAAAGTGGAGATGTTTGGTCATAATGCACAGCAGCACGTTTGGAGGAAACCAAACACAGCATATCAGCCACATATCAACCGCCAGGCACTGTGGTGGCTGACCATGGCTGATTAATGGAGTCAAGAGTCAAATGTGAGGCCATCAGGCTGTTATGAGTGGCTTTGTTCTCAGACATTATGTATTCATATTATATATTTTACTAAATAACCTATGTTCCTAGCTGGTACTTTTTCACTCTACTCATACAAACACAATGTGTGTCCTTGAACAGTCCAAGACTTTAGGGTGACATAGCAAGAGAAAACAACTGGGTCAGACAAAGCATCTCTACTGGGTTAGATAGGTCTGGTAGATTAGATACACGCCTAAAACAGCACTCACACACTCACACACACACATTGTTTATCACATCCAAAGAACACGAGGAGGACAGTGGTTGGCCTGCTCATGCCACTAAAAACTGGCCAATTATACTCTGACAAGTGTGAGTACGACCTCAGTGAGATCAAGCTGAATATGAATATGAAATGCTTCCGGATATCGGGCCTCGGCCTGACGGCTTTCCTGCAGGAGCTCTGTCACTCCGAGGCCAGCGCTGCAATATACTTTACGTGTGACCACTAATAAATACTTTGTTTAATAAAAGATTTCGCCAGCTTGTTCTTGGGCTTCCAATGAAAGAATCGGGCAAACAAGTCCGACAGCTAAAGCTGGGCTGAAAGTGGGTCATCAACAGGACAATGACCCCAAACACAGCAGCAAACCTCCAACAGAATGTCTGTAAAAGAAATGTTTGGACACTCCTAAACATTCATTTTCATTTGTATTCCTTTTTCCCCTTTAAAGGGATGTATGGTTTCTTATATAACGCAGAACAGCCAGACTGAGACTGAATTTTTGGGATAAAAGAATTCCAACGCGGACATACCTGATATCATCTGTAATATTCTGTATGCATGTAATCCCTTTCTACGTTGCACCGATTTGTAACTACGTAAAAAAAGTTGGAGCTGCTTTGTTGGACAAATAATGAGGAAATTCTCTTTCTAAATTGCTTCAATTGACTTTTCTTTGCATTATGTTACTTGAAAAAATCATCAACAGCTTGAAGTTTGAGTTGGTCGCAGTTAAAGATGCGAAGAGCACCGTCATCAACTGTGCTGGCAGCCAAATGCCTTCAGCTGGAAACTCTGTGTCTAACGTCTTGTAGAATTTGAAAAATAAATAATCGGACAAATAAAATGAAATAAAACAGGGAGCAGAAACGGGGCCAGAGGGTAGGATGTGGAGCTGAGGGGGTTTTTCAGCCCTGAGAGTCGATAATGTTCACAGCTATGCGGTTCGGTATGTTTTTATGCCTCTAAGGTTAATAACTTTGTGGATCATGTCTAAAACGAGCCGGTCAAAAAGTTCTACGTTAACAGATTATAATTGGGTTCAAATAACGTAACTAACTACTTTTAGGTACCAAGTAATGATTAAAGTAAAGTCATTAAGTAAATGCACTGACCCCCCCCCCAAAAAAAAGAAACGACCACACAGAAGTGGTCCGACAGGTATCATGTGAGCCAATCCAAGCTGCCCACCCTCAGAAAAGAGAACCATCCGCCCCGCCCGCAGGCTGAAAAATGTAGGTCCAAGATTATACAAGCTCTACTTTTCCTGGGGAGATAATCAGTGTAATAAAATCGTCTCCTGAACAAGCAGAAAGGAGAGATGCCTACCGGTTAGAACCTGAAACAATGTTTCAACTAGACCAACTGGTTCTGGGGAGCTGCCAGAATCTCTGACTGAGATCGCTCACACACTGTTGTGGAGGCGCTTTAACCCCTCCGTGGCTTACCTGCCGGGCCGTGCACGTCCCAGAAGTCAAACAGCAGCATCACGCTGCTCGACCAGCCAAAGGTCATCTGAGAAAAGGAAAAAAAACAATGAAGAGATGCCATCAGCTGCTGCTGTGTGCCAGTTACTGCTGAAGTAAAGTACTTTAGGCTGTTGAGCAGTTTGACAAATGAGCAACAGTGACCTGATACACCTGAACAACAAGATCAGTCACCCTGGACCTGAGAGCTCCTGCACTGCAGCTGCAACAACGCTCAGAGCATCTTTACAGGTTGAAACCACCTTCATTTTCTTTTTGTTTTTTTACTTGTTCGTGACGGTGGAAGCAGAGTTCACGTCCAGTCCGTGCAGCATTGCAAAAATAATCTGATTCAGCCGTTTCAGACAGACACGATTGCAGGACGTCTTCTTCCACAGAGGCACACTTTGTTCTCCCATGCTGGTGCGGACGTGTGACTGACAGAGGAATGCACTGTGTGCTGAGTGTGCAGCAGATAGGCTCTCTGCCTGGCTTCCTGGGTAATCCACCACCTGTCTGGGCATGAGTATTCCTCACCAGCTGCACACCGATAAGAACCCTAAAAAAAGTTCTGTCCCAGCAGCATTAAAATGAAGCCATCAGACATCTGATTTGTTTAAAACCAGTCTGATCAGCGGCCTGACTGATCATAATCGTGCCCGTTCAGCATTTAAAAAAGGAGCAAATGACATGAGAGAATGAAAACATGAGGAGGACGTTAAAATCCAGACAACTCCAGGTGCTCAGATGTGAGCTCATCTGTCAAAGCTCCTGAGAAAAACTACACTATGGGACATGCTTCTAGTACAAACACCGTGGGGGGGTGTTTTTCTTTTTCAAAGAGAGGATTTTCTGACATTAAAGACTCCGTCGCTGTGAAATGTGTTTGAGGTGTTCAGATGCACAAAGCAAACGCAGATATATAAAGTGCTGAGCTCAAGTCTTGATCCAGCCTCGCTTTTGCTGTCAAAGAGCCAGAAATTCAACCAGAACCCCAGTTTTATACTATATACTTATATTCAGTTTGGACTTCTATTACAGCAGAAAGTTCACGTAACAGTTACATATAAACACAAACTATAAATTTATAGCTGTTGTATTGGACTGACATACTGAAACATAGTCTCCTCCTTTTACGGAGGATACTTCTAAGGTCAAATATACTTTACAGCAGTCGTCTTTTGTTTGTATGTTTTTATGATAAGTCGTTATGTCACTCAGGCTTTTAACCAAATTAACCTTCAAAAAAGGCTTCACTTATATGACAAGCTTTGGCGGGTTATTCCATAATTACCAAACACTTGGAGCACAGTCTTCGTGGGGCCCAACAAAACTTGTGCCTGTACTTTTTTTGACGTCTTGGCGTCAGCTGCTTATGAGAACATCACATTTTACATACATCGAGTAACTCGATGCCAAACGCCGACGGAGTAACATTCTACATCTAAACTAAGTTCGACAGATCACGGATGAAACTACAAAGAGAAAACTTACGGACATCATGGTGGACTCGCTGACCAAACGCTAAAACCCACAGTGTCAGCCAGTAATGAGCGCAAGTCCCATAACGACACTCGGTCAGACCTTCAGCTGTGCTGTCAAGATGCAGCCATTGCTTATATGTACCACAGCAACAGCCTGCGACCCAGCAGTACTGTATGTGCAGCGTACCTCGTGATTTCAGACAAGGAGCAGAGGCTCACGGGTAATGGAGTTTTTCCAACAGCTGCAGTCCGCAGCTCAAGTCGTCGAGAAAACTGAATGCACCGTCAACTTTGGCTATTCTGTCGAATTTCTCCCTTTATCGAGTGTTGGAGAGCCAACGTTAGCTGGGGAATTAAGCTGGTTTGACGCACGTATAACCCTAAGTGCTCATTCTTTGTTTATACCAAAACGCAAAGGGTATACTCATGTGACCAACGGAAGTAGCCGAGCGAATTCGTTGAATTTCGGCTTTTACATTGATTATCTATTGCTATGACAGTTTCTAATAAAAATTTGAGGCAGCATACGCATTAAAATGATTGGGACGGTACAGTTACTAACGTTGTTTTTGTGTTTTATTTTATATCCCGCCTAAGTTTTGGTCTGTTTATCTTGTGGTAAAACTTCAATATCTGCAGTATTCAGACAAGAGTACGGACTCCTTGCACATTCCTGTGATTGTACACATTTTGTTTGGTCTTACAGTCAATATTTAGTATCTTCCATGAGAGAAAATAATGTCACAAAGCTGACTGTCCATGTAGACAACAAAACACACTTCATCATTTTATTATTACATTGTACAGTACAACCTTGATTCTGCGCTGTTACTTGAAACATTACATGTTGTGGCTGAGGTGCTACTATCAGTATATGCATACTGCACCTGTAAACAGTTTCAAGTAGAAAAATACAAAACGAGACGCCACTTATCTATATGTGAAGGGGACAGAAAGGAAGGGGGGAAAAAACGGGGCTTCATAAAGCTATAGTACCGTTTGCTCAAGAAATCAACAGAATGAGGAGTGAAAAAGGCATCAAACAACTTCAGGGAGCTGCTGCTGCAGCACTTTTGGAAATCAGAGGAATTGCACATATCTTAGAAAACACGAATAAAGACAAAGTTTTACAGAAGGTCCAGTGTCTCAAAGTCTTTACAAGCTACATTTGTATACATCAAGTGGACTTGGCACAGTCCGCTAAAGACAAAACAGGAGGAGCACATCCTGATGTCCTGTTGAAGAAACAGGTCCATACCAGGCTCATGGAAGTGGTGTCAGGGATCCAGATCGTCTAAGGCATGCAGTCATATTACCGTAGCAACACAGCAGTGTTATCTGGGTGACAAAGCTGAATCTCAGAAAAGGGGAAAAAAAAAAAACACGTGGGAACATGTGGAATCGTAAGCCAACATTAGCCGTTTCCTTTTTTGTTTGTTTGTGCTTCTCAACCGACTGAATTTAAAGTGGACTTTCGATTGTTTTAAAATGTGGTGACAAGAACATTCAATACAGCAGTTGTGCTTAAGATTCTCAGTGGCACTGGTTTACACTTCAAATGCTGTTGTGAACACATTAGATCTCGGTTAAGTGGAAGAAATCCTCTGTATGGAACAACATAACAAATATATGGAAAATCAGATAAACATATTTAGGCTGCAGCGCTGAATCGTCTTCCCCTTTTATGAGTCACATGAGAGAAAAAAAACAAATCAGATGCACAACAGAAAATTTCAGACACCAGTTTTGTGTAGAATGACTTCAACAGCTTAGATATGACACGCAGAAAGTCCTACAGACACCTCAAACTGTCAAAAAGTCCTGTGTTGTGCACATTTGTCACATTAAGGCAACAAAAGACGGAAATCCTAACATAACAGCAGTGACCTTAATTTTAAGCTAACTTATACGGCAGACCGTTTTTTTTTTAAATGCAAGACAGACCCAGTGAGCTTGCAAGACTGACTGCCTCATGTCAAGCTTCAGATTTTAAGGCCCAGTTGACAGAAAGGTTGTACCAGCACTGACCACAGGAGGGCGCTGAGAGGCTGTCGGTATCTGCAGATCAACAACCTTTTGAAAACAGTAGTGTCATGGGAAACATCTCATTTCTATGAGCCAACACAAGGTGGCAGCATGGAGACAAATGTGCAGTTTGTGTCCATAAACAAAGCCCATCAGGGTGTGCTCAGTTCCAAACTGTATTTTCGCTACACAAACAGTCTGCTAAAGAGTTTCTTTCCAGACACAAATTATTTTTTACTAACAACTATAAAATTTAAAATTCTTTTTTTCTGTCATTCTGTTTTTTTCTTTTTAAAAACTCCAGTGTGCAAGATGGAAAATAACACCCGACTTGGTTATTAAAAAAGAAGAAGAAGATGCAATAATCACAGTAAAAACCTCCACACGGGAGCTTTTGGGGTTCTTCGTATTTCGGCGCGCCACCTCAGATGGGCAGACGAACAGAACGGGTCACGCGACTCCACCGAGGACAGCAACACACAACTGGACCACATTAACAAGCACGCGTTTGGACCAACAAGACAAGAACAAAAAAAAAAAAGAGGCCAGACTGAACAGTCTTGTCAAAAGCAATCAGTGGCTAAAATCATTCTAAAGGCATCACAGATGCAACAATTGGTTGAAAAAGAATAACTGACCCCCCCATTCCAAGAATCAAACACGCCCGGTCACTGAATGTCCTCCATGCTGCGTGACGATCCAAAATGCTCCTGTTAGGCACAGTGATGTTCCCCTGTTCTGTCTGACGCTACCTGATGGGACACGAGGTGAAACTAAAATTCTTATAATAATAAGAAATAATCCCTTTTTGTTGCTCAGGAGAGGACAAAGACATAATCTTTAGGGTGCTTGGAAGGTGGAGCGCTCATCCATCCTTTTTCATTCAGCACGTCTATGTTCGGATTTGCTGAGAGGCGAGTGCAGACAGATGTTGGTGGGCGTGGCTACTATGCTTCGCCACCTGTTTGTTTTCTACTGTCCACTGTTAAAACTGGAGTTCACACTACTGCAGCTTTCCTCATAGGAAGGTGGAGGCTCTGTAAAACACAAAGGCAACAAAGTCAGTGACAGAGGGCTGAAGTAGGTTAAGGACTTGTAGGATTACAGAGTATAAATTGATCTTGATTCACAAATCATATCGGTGTATGCATATGTAACTCACTGGTTTAGCA
Organism: Leuresthes tenuis; assembly: GCF_036924035.1. Taxonomy (NCBI): domain Eukaryota; kingdom Metazoa; phylum Chordata; class Actinopteri; order Atheriniformes; family Atherinopsidae; genus Leuresthes; species Leuresthes tenuis. Next base: position 4,600,949 of record NW_027325373.1, read on the forward strand.
GTTCCACACTTGGAAGCACTTCCAGTGTAAAATAATCCAACACCTGGCTTGAAGATGCTAGTTTTACCAACAGGCCAAAGAACGCTTACAGGGTGTATAAAGTACTGGAAAATTTAACCCGGATCACTACGTCGTAAGCGCCGCAGAACAAACCAGAAATAGTTTGAGACATCAAACAAAGTCATAGAACTGTGTAGACCGAGTGCCAGCAGTGCATCAACCAACCAGATTTGTCCACAAAACCTCAGATACCGAGACAAAAATCAGACAACCGCACGCACGTATGTGTGGAATATGTTTTTAAGCACCAACCATGTGGGTAGTCACAGCTGCTGTACTCTGGAGGGAGAATGAGCGAACAGGAAGTGGGGATTGGAGTCACATTTCCCTCAGTGAAGAAAGGTATGGTGGCTCCAGTGGACAGGCAGAACAATGGAGCGGAGGCGTCAGGTCGTCCGTGGCTGGGAGGCAGCACGCCGCCCGCCGTGTGGCTGAAAGCGCTGGGAGACATGGTGACCAGCGGCACCGAGGGATCCTGCTGCGAGTGGCTTTTGGTGGGAATCTCTTCACTTGCCACCCCCCCTGCGCACAGCTCGTTGTCTAGCTCCTCCTCCACCGGCGGGGCGCTGGGCGTCACCCCTGCTGCACCGCCTGCCCCAGCTGCATCGCAGAGGTCCGCTCTGGTGGGCACGGGCCTCGACGGAGACAAGTTCACAGGTATGTTCCCGATGTAGATGGGCAAACTGACGACTGCTTCTGGCGATTTCAGGGACACCTGTAACACAAACAGGGATCATATTATTCAAAAAATATATATTCGAATTTCTGGATCGTCAGTGACACCAAAAAAAAGAATGGCGCTCTCACACTGCTGATTTTCACCTGCTCAGACCACAAAATGCTGCCATTTAAAGCCTCAAGTTAGAAAAGAAACACATTCTTAAAGCATTCAGCATCTCAGCAGAGCGTTTGCAGTGTACTACATGTGATAAACACACATTTATCTGTATGTTTAGATTTTTTTTCAAATATTTCCAACATGTTTTTTTCTACAGTGGCTTCTTTAAAGTATGGGAAAGAAAGAAACAAATCAGCTGAAAAACCGCAAGAGAAGAAGTAAATATAACCTGAAGCAAAGTTGATAATCACAAAAATAATACAACGCCAACTAACAGGCAAGCCTCGACAGTGAGTTTACGAGTGTGTCATCAATAATTCAGTAGTTTCAGTCCACAGTCCATCAGTATCGTACAGAAGAATATTATTTCCCACACACACACTGACCTGAATGGAATAATCAATGTTTATGAGGCTGCAGCCGGCAAGTGCTGACTGAGGAAGAGGAGGGACGATGATCTGCTCCCTCCACTCCGCGTGTTTTCCTGCCTTCACTCCGGCTCCCTCCACCTCTGCAATGGTCCGCAGGTCACACACAGGCCGCTTGGTTTTGTAGGTCACTTTCTGGTGAGACAAACGCACAGACATTAAAACATGCGACCACTTCACACTCCTTTAACGAGACGCTCGAAAGAGGAACTTTCATCAAGAAAACATTTATGCCATAAAAGCACCAAACTCCAATGAGCTGGATTCTTTTTGGATTTTCTGTTCCATTCGAAACTTACCTGTATGAGACTGGCCAGGACGTATCCGGTGTCTTTCCCAGACTTGTTGTGGATCTCAGTGGCTAACCTGATCACCTGACCGGGGACGTAACCTCTCATGTCACTGCAAGTTTTCAGCATCAGGGTCCCTGTCTTCAGCAGGAGGTAGCTGAACTTCTTAGTGGTCACAGCAAATTTCGGATGCTACAGGGACAAAGTTGCAGGGTTAATGCTCATTTATGTGTTGTTAAGGCTTCACTACCTTATGCTTTGCTGATTATTCATCAATCTTAGGTTCCAGGGTCATAATGGCAAGGTAGTGAATTATAAGGAGGGAGCAAAGGAAAACATGCTTCATCTTCTGCTCTGCAGAAACCAAACAAGCTTTGATCAAGACAACAGCTCATAGGATAAAGAAAAGGCATTCCACCATTTGGCATTTTCCCACCTTTTCTATCCAGTCCATCTGTTACTCGGCAAGAACAGAAAGGATGAAACATGAGCATCGAGGTGATGGACAAGTAGAAAGAAATGTGAACCAAACACTTACGTCAACGTCAGGGACCTCATTGAGGTTGAAAGGGTTGAGCAGGTAGAAGGGCCTCTGGGCTTTGTAGTCCTTGGAGAAGCGGGGCGTGTCAATGGCTGCCCTCACAAGGTAAGCAACCTTTCCAAAGGGTCCCTCAAAAGAAGTGGGGACAGCAACTGAGGAGAAACAGAGGCAGAAAAGTTAAAAGGGACCCTGAAGTGAGTTACATGTGAGATGTAACTCAGTGTGAGGTACTACAGGCCATACATTAGCTTATTCAACCCCAGTTCCAGAAAAACCACTGGGACACAGCGTGAAATGTAAAAGAATAACAAAAAGCAATGATTTTCAAATCTTAGGAACCAATATTTTGTTCACAAAAAAACGGCAAAATGTTCAAAGTGAGACATGAAAAACAGAAGTGCAAACATACAGAATTTAGGTCATAGTCCGTATCCAACCACATCTCTATCAGAGCTGTCACCATATATAAGAGGACTTTCAGACTGATCCCGGCACATCGTGTCCTGAATGTAAACACAACAATGAATTTGGGACTCAAGGACAAGACAGAGAAGTGGAAGAAAGAGGGAGGACAGGCTGGAGGGTAGGAAATGTAAGAATAGTGGGATAAAAATAACTATTTGGGGAAGAAGCAGCAAGGCAGAGAGGGAGAGAGAATTGCTCAGAGCCAGTGGGGAGAAAAAACACCAGGTTCTACACATCCTCTGATGCTCTCATCCATACAGATAATCCACATATGAATATCCCAGCAGGTGTATGAAAAGGTGTTTAGTGTGTCGTCCAAATAAGAAACTAAGCAACTCCACCCCCCTCAATACTGTAAAGTGGTCCTTGTTTCCATGATCCTCATTAATATGGTAATGTTGGTGAAGAGGGCCGCAGCTCCAGGGACAGTCTGCAGCTGCTGTCAATAACAGTTACCCAAGAGAGACAGAGTGGAGCTGTTTGATGCAGAGAACCTGGCAGCTCAAACCGAGACATAGATGGAGTGACGGGGGACGCACAAAAACACCAGGCCACCTATCCCTGAAGAGACCCACAACACCCAGCGGCTGAGAGTGGCTGAGAGGCAGCCCGGCCTGTTCCTCCAACGCTTTTTAACAACAGTCACCGGAACAGCTGACTGTCGGTGAAATGTTGGCCGTATAAGCAACAGTTCTTAATGTGAGGGACGTGAGAGCTGAATAATATACTCCAAGAGTTACTGAGGACCACAGATCTCAAAGGCACACCCTGAGGAAGAGTGGGTCACTCAATGTATATTTGTATGACGGCTAAGGACCAACTGTCATCCCGGCTGTGGCGACGAACTTTCAAACAAAAAAAACTTGGGCCTCTTGCACTCAAAGGCTCTACCAACCAGACAAAGATTAGTGAGTGTAATCACCACGTAAGAGAACAAGGAACGTCAGAGGAAGGACAGTGGACTGGAACATCACAACCAAATACAGATTAGAAGTAAAAATTTCACTGATGTCAAAAGATCCCGAGGCCCTAAAAGAATCCAGGCAGTCATGCAACTGCTGTCCAACCCACCCACCAGGCTAAGGGTGTGAGGCAAAGAGCAGAGGATGTGTTAGATGTGCCCCAGCTGACAGGAGCATCAGGAAGAAGATGCATAGGAAGACTGAGAAGTCCCAAAGACTGAAAGAATATCTGGAACAAATAAGTAGTCCCTGTGATAATGGGAGCTTTATGGGCTGTGACGGTGGATTTAGCATATTCTAAGGATAAAGAACCTTTAAACTTTTGACCCTGTGAACCAAAATTGGGAAAAAAACGCCTTAATTTCTTTATGCACAGCTCTGTCAGCAGCCTGGTTGCTGTGTCAGCAGGGGGCAGTAGGAGACACTTGGTTCTGCAAAAAGCCCCTTATCACACTACATGGTAGTTAACATGCCCTGTGCTGATGTTCTCAAGACCAAGGGCTTGTGAGGAAGGGAGGACGAGACATGGAGGCATGAGGACCAAATAAACAGTGACTGCACAACAGGATAGGGGACTAAAAATAACCCAACCCCCTGTGCTACAGCCCACGCATGAGACACTGTGAGAAAGATACCAGACAGACCAGGTGTCACATGTGCTCAGCTAGTCTTTGTCTTATCTGACCCTTTATACTTTACTGTCAATGTACAGGAATTTTGATTTAACGGCATCACAAGTTTGTGTGAACGTGGCCAGGAATAAATAGCATTTCCATGCTGAGGCTTCACAAACCGCCTGCTCCACCCAGCCCTTTAAACATTAACGAAATGTAATTTCCTCACACAGACAGTGACTAATCCGGATGAAGAGGCAAAGGCCTTAGAGCTGAACACTTTGTAAGTTAGCTGGGCTTATCACCTGCATGTTCCTGCCACTGACGCCACCCAGTTCTCTGATAAAAAACAGGTATGTGAGCAAACTCTTACTGGATCTGAGGGCGTGCCCCTGACATGCTCAATCAGATGCAGGGTTAGACTTACCTGGAAGCAGAAACTGGAAAGGGAAACTGTGTTCGCCCGGTGCCAGAGTCCCTGCGAAACAGAGGAGTTTAGAAGCTTCACAGTAGGAAAACAAGAAAATGCAAATGACCTTCATTGTGAAAACGTTGACATTGCTCATGGATTGCGTCCACTTCACATGTCCCTTTGTGAACAGCATCCCAGCGAGGCACCGTGCCTTCAGGGCTCACCTACTTTCCTGCTGGATGGAATTTCTGCCACAAACAGGCTTTGCTCATCAAAGTAAACTGAGCGGAGCCATCCTCTGTAGTTAAGGAATCAGGCAACTCAAGCCAGTCAACCAGAGTCACAGGAAGCGGTACACGGGTCGGTGAGTAACAGCTGACACGTGCACACAGCAGAGTGCAGGCTTTTTTCTCTAAAGAGTTAAGAAAGGATTTGCAGACCCCAACTGATCAAATTAAGCCTTAGTGTTGTCTTCTGAGCTGAGCATCAGCAGGTCACCATCACTGTGCACAGTCTTTGCTTTCAGACTACAGTTAAGAGCCGCACTTTCTTATTTCATGCTCATCAAATTACCAATAAATCCCACAAAAGGCCCTGCATTCATATTGGAACCATTTGTTCTAATGAACTTCAGCATAGTAAATTTGTCTGGGACTATTTTCAGCAGCAGATTAATACGCAATTAGTGCTGCTGTGATCGTTTCCAGCAGCAGAACAGTCCAAGTGAGGGTGACTGAAAAAAACTGCAGTGTGTGTGTGTATTCACCGTCGTGGAGGAAAACGTCAGCTCAGATGGAAACGACATACTGCAACGCTGTTTGGCTGTTCAGGATGCACTTGATAGTGCAACTAATCTATTGTCGATGCTGGTATTTCATTCAGATTCGTTGACAACATAAAAGACCAACGTTTGGACAATTCTCACATATAAAGTTTAAAATGGGAAGGAAAAAAATAAACTATTAGTTCCCCATTAGTCTCATTAGTCTTTGTCTGCATAGACACACCAAATTGTACACACATGTATGTATGTGTATATATATATATATATATATATATATATATATACACACACACACATATACACTGCAGTAATCAATATCTATTAGCACAATCTCACATCTTGCTTTTAGCTGCATCAATTACATGCACCGTTTAGTACGATTAAACTGATACCCAGTGCATGAAAAGCCATTGAGGGCCTTTGTGTCTCAGTCACACTGAGAGCACCTTCAGCCAACCAGCTTATTAATTCACCAGATGAGCTGAAGGCCCAATTAAATTCTCCCGGACAGCAACATGTCTCACCTCATTAGCAGTGGGAACAACTTTTTTCCATCATCATGTTTACTGCAAACCAGCACCGTGCTGCAGCTGCACATGCTCAGGAAGTTGATGACATCAGTTAAAAAGAAAAGTAAAATCAAGCTGTTGTATATTCTTTAATATATCTTTAGGAGCAGAAAAATAACTGACTTGTGATACTGTGAAGCTTGGTGTCAGTGCACCTCTGCTCACTAAAGACACACAGACTGAAGCTTTTAAACTTTCTGCTGTTTCCATTCTTGGTTGCAAAAGAAAAGGCTGAAACTGTAAAATATCAACTAACTGAGCCTGTGTCGAAACGCACAACACATTCCCCTCGAGCTCCACGTTGAGTTCTGCTGTGTTACATTAAAACACCAGCACTAAGGGAGCAGAAACGAGCACGTCTGTCTGTAAGAAGCCCCCTCCGAAGACGGGTGTCAGGCGAGGTGTCAGGCGAGCAGGAGGTCACACGTGAATGACACGTCCTGCGAGTTTGGACGCTGGCATCCTCGTGGAAACTCTGCTGCTCGTGCCGAGTCACGTCAGGGGGGCAAATGGCTGTCACTGGGGCTCAGGACACATTTGCATTCAGACGGTTATGCGAAAGAACCTAAAAGGTTCCACTTTTTTACTTTGTTTCTATCACGAGTGTTGTCACTACGTTCATGTGTTCCACAAATTAGATCACTCTTGTGTCGCCTGGACCGGTCACCGCAGTCTGCCACAGATTTCTCCTCCTTACTCTGGTAAAGTGCCTCCATTGCTCTGAGAAAGCTTGAAAAAAGATTGCTGTGGTTCAAAAGTACTCAATATTGAAATACATTTCCTTCAAAGTTGCATTTCTGGTTCTTCTTTTCAATGCGACTCAGCTTAGTTTTAGCCACATAGTGCCTCAGGGCACTTGAAAGATACAGTCAAATCCAAGCCTATGAGAATCCAATTAATTGTAATCCAATAAAACCAAATTCAATGAAATCAAATTAGTCCATTCGTATCATTCCAATTAAGAAAAAAAGTTGCCTGGATCAAGAAACCAGCAGACTGCACTGGAACTACTCTTTGATTCAATCCCCTGTTCTGAGTTTCAGTTTCTAAATTCATTTTCATTCAGAAATCCTGCAGTGGTTCTGTTGTAAACATGGTCTAAACACACAGCTGTCAGTTCCTCTCCGAAGGAACCACAATGGCACCGACAGCAGCAGCAGGAGGAAGATTTTGCTTCCTGATGGTGATTAACTGAGAACAGTGACAGGATGACGAGCCGACATCACTGGTCTTCACTCTCCTAACCGTCAGGCATCTGTGGCATACCACATTATCAGTCAGCCACAGCGAGCGTCGCTTGCTTTGTGCAAGTGTGTGTGCGTGCAAGTGTGTGTGCGGCGATCCTCTGTCACCCTTCCTGTCTCACTCTTCCCATTTTGGAGAGAGAATAGGATGGGTGGGGGGTACTGCAATGATAAAGGGGAGAACAGAGAGGGGCTGTGGTGCCCTTCTTTATGCCCTTCCTCTGTTCGGAGTGCGCCTGACGCTCAACACTTACACTATGTGGGTGGTTATGTGTTGAATACTCTAAAACGGGGCTAAAACTGTTAAATGTGCTGGATTTTCAGTCCTTCACAGCAGTGTGTCTTTGTCTTTGTCTTTGTACCCAACAAACTCTGCCGGGCAGTGTGAAGCAATGAGAATGTCCGATCTAAAGTGTATAATCATCATGTGTTTTGTACAATATTTCAATGAAAATAAACAGCAGGTGTACTCTCCAAATGTTGTTGTAAAGGTAACAATGGTGCTGAATATTCCAGGATATCTATAGAAACGGTGTTGGCTGAAACATGAGGGAATCTCAGTCTCTGTGGTGTTTTCAGCCGACTTATTCAATGCAGATCTGTGCGATCTGTTTGTCTCACAAACTGTATACACGCTAATCTTCACTATCAAGCAATCAGAATTACAACGTTGAAGCTAGATGTTGTTGTAGCTGCTGCTTTCATCATAATAAGATACATATTGTCGCTGTCACCAGTGACAGAATTGATGCAGAATTCATATACGGACTACAGTGAAGTTGAAGTACTAAGCAGCATGAACTATATTTGTATTTGTGTGAGAGCAGTTTCCAGCAGCTCCACATTGAGCCGCTTTTTTTGGATTACGTGCTCTAATGACAACCATTAACCTCCACAGGCTGATTTGCATTTACAGGCCATTTCACCCCTTAGCTGGGGGCTGTATCTGTAAGACAAAAATAAGATTAAAGATCACACTCGGGACAAATCATCACATCACATTCGCAGTCGAGCGGGACCTCGGTGCCTCAGCCATCCCATCCTCTTTGGAGCATATCCAGCCATCTCACCTTGGACACACTCCTGGACACCCACAGCCATGTCTCAGCTCAGAGGGACTGCTACTGTGACTTTAACTGGTCACTGCAGGGCTAAGAAACCTGCCTTTGGAAGGTTTAGGGAGCTCCGGCAGATTTCCCATAAAGCAAATTAGGTTAAAGGCAGGGGGGTTTCATTCCCATTACACAGTGTTCTTATGGTGGGCTGAAATTAAATGCTCTGCAGTGGAAGTAAAAGACTTCTTTGGTTCAGCGTGTCGTGTGACCGAAACAATGTCAGAAGTGTATTTATATCCACCTGCTCACACTCCCAGAATCTAACTTCTATTGTTGAGCTCCAACAGAACTGTTTTGGCCCACAACCAGGTGCTGCTTTCAGCTACCGCACAGCATTCCGCCGGGTTAAATTACTCTTGAATTAACAGCTTTGCAAGGAAAAAAACGTGTTGATAGCAAACCGCTAAACCTAGCCCTTCAGATGAAAAGAAGGCTTTAAGCTCGGTCACCTTTGTCAGCAACAGACAGCATGCTGTTGACGTACTGCTCCTCCAGACTCCAAGAGCTGTCGTTCACTTTGTTGGAGATCCCACATGAGCCATGACAGTTCACCTTGATGGCTGCGGAGAGAGGAGTAAGAGTCAGTCTGCTGTCTGAATTATATTCACACTAAATACTTACATGTGCTCAGTTAGAAATAAGTATCTTAAAATACTTCTTTATCATCAGTACATCTGCAAAAACAACACTAATTTCCCAGATACTAAAAATAGGTAAATCGATCTGATCGGTTAATATTTTCTCCTTAACTTCCACAACAACCGTGTCCCAGAGCCGCCTTTTGTCAGCAAAAAAGGTGAATTTTAATCACAGTTCCATTAGAAAGTGGTCAGTTTTTAAAGTAGCATTCAATTTGGCAAGTAAATGTTAATGTAAATGTAATGTTATGTTTACGGAGAAAAAAAAGCACCACCTTCTCAAACATGATCCTACAGCCCGATAATCAACCAAATAGGTGAAAAGCTGAGCAAATGACACAATCTGAAAGACCCCCCCCCCCATTTACATAACGAAGTAGAAATGCATACAGGAGTGTAAAAACAGAGACAGGCGAATCTAAAAAGAGAAGGAGGAAATGAATACATTTTAGCCATTTTTAGCCAATTGTATTCATTTTGGATCGTGGCAGTTTCAGTCCTCCATATATTTGCTGTTTTAAAATTGAAAATCGAGTTTGGAAGAGGAAAAAAAGTAGGCCTCATCACTCAGTCCTGCAGAAAAGTCCAGCCCAAAGTTATATATTTTCATTTTTCACTTTTACTCAACTCCTAATCAATAAAGGAGTTGAATCAGAGACAAAAAACACAACTCTCTACTGTTGCTTTTCTGTTTTGGCACAACTAGATGGAAACTCTAAACCAACAGGTCGATGTAAACCAATCAGCACGAGAATGGTCAACAAAGAGGGACAGCCTACATAATGTCTCGGTGTATTACTGCAGTACAGTCCATAAGGTGCGAACAGAAAGTGGATGGTGTTTGTGTCCGTCAACACATGTGAGGAATAACTTTATTAGGAGGCTGTTGTGAGACGGAAGAGGTTGGTGCGAGTAAAAGCACGGTTGCCCCAGATTTGGCTGGGCTGCGATGCAGCATTGGTTGTGCTTCACCTGCGGTATAAAGTTCGGTCTGCATTTTCGCTTGATCATTGTGAAAATTAAGCAAATTATGTAAAAGCTAAGGTCAACACGACCAACACGCAAGCTCACTCACTTCAGCCAAACCTGAATGCAAATGATGAGGTGCGCACAAGATAGGCTGGAGGTTAATGTTCGCTCCTTTTCTCACGCTTATCTCAGACTGAGGGAGGATAGGATCTTCTTTAGTCGACACAAACGTTGTCACACTAACTGACGTCAACAGCACACCGACAACGAGGAAATATGTTCAAGTCAGCGCCAGGAGAGTGCAGATTCAAAGTCTGAACACAGCTGTTCTCTTCCTCTGTGACGATATTAAAACATGAACGATTGCAACGTGAAGACGATCCGTAACGATCTGTCAAACCGCAGAGATCGTGGGATCGTTTGGGGCACATTCTATAAATCGCAGTTCTATGCTGATGCACCGACGCACCAGACGTATTACGTCGTCAACCTGACCGACCAATCACAGCGAATTATGGGCAGTGACGCGCTTTCTTACCCGCCTCCTTGTTTATGTGTGTAGCGGGAGCCGCGTGGAGAGCCATGGCTGAAAGCCAAACGGAGGAGTTGGTTGCTAAAAAAATCCACCTCCATTATATGGAATTGGTTTGGATTTTCCGCAACTGATCAAGCGCAAACAAATGTAATTTCACAGAAACAGTTTGCACGTGGGTGGCAACACGACAAACCTGTTCAATCACTTGAAGAGGAAGCATCCCAAACAGAATGCTGAGAGCTAAACGGCGTGTGGCCCGGCGGCATCGGCACCACAGGGGAGGCAGCAGCTCCCTAAGACCAAAACAGACAACATTATAACAACATTATAAAAGGAGGGGTTCGAACGCCTGCTTCAAGGAGTTGAGCCGCGGTACAGCTGCCCAACCCAAAATGCTTCTGCAACACTGTCTGTTTTTCAATTTCAATTTAAGATTGTGATAAAACCGAAATCATAATTTTATTTTTAAAAAAATCGTGATATGATATTTTGCCATATCGCCCTAGTCTCACCCCCTCCTGCCTCCATCCCCATTTAGTCTCTCTCCTGGTTTGTCTGTGAGGAAATGATCACTCCGATAACACACACAAACAAACACACACTAAAAAAATGTGACAGACGCCGCAGGATTAAGCAGAAAGAGGGCGAAGCCTCAGCGTTATCTCTTGAAAAGCAGACAGACACAGACAGAAAGGGCTAATATTGAAATGTTTGGCCACCGATCTCACGATCCTGAGCTGTTTTTGCTTCCTTTGCTTCAATTTCTACTAAAATGATTCAGTAACAGCTCAAACACAGCTTTTGTCTAATGAGAAACATGTCCATAAAACAACCCAAACACACAGACTGATCTAAAAATGACCACGCCACGACCACACAGTCACACCCATGCAGGACTCTGCTGGCATCAAAAAGCATACTCACACACACACACCCACACACACACACACACGCTCAGAGTGGCAGATGGCTGAGCTCTCCACACCAGCAGGGCTGCTGGCACAGTTTAAAGTAAGAGGATGGACCTCAGTTACCGGTAAAAATGTTAAAAAAAAAAAAAAAAAAAAAAAACGAGGCGGAGCCTCTCATCCAACTGACGTCCATTATTTTGGTCGTTAACTACACTCTGCAATCTGCTCCTCTGACCATCTGTCTCATTCCTGAAAAACAATACTAATGTTTTACTCCAACAGACTTCCCAGAAGCAGCGGTGCGACTGTAAATCACACATTTATGACGGAAAAGAACAGGCATTTCTGCATGGAGATAATGTTTCTAGCTGTGTGATGTGGAATGGGGAAGCGCTCAGCTCAGCCCCTGAAAGGTCAGTGCAGAGATAATCTGTTAATATCCCCAGCAGCAGCAGCAGAGCTGAATGGGAGTAGTTCTGTCACATGAGAGAAGCTGGTTTCCTGTCGCTGAATAACGGGCAGGCCTTTCCACAGAAACAGGGATCCCGTCCAGATGCAGAGATGATGTGTTCCACCGCAAAAATCCCAGAGAGACGGAGCGCAAACCAAAACTTCTCTTTAAAATTCTTTTTCCCTGCATCCAGTATGATCATATGTCCGTGTGAGAATGTAAAAGAGGAGAGAAGAAGCATCCAACCTGGCAGACATCATCCAACTACGCGACACTGACTCTGGTGTCATGTAAGAGGGCACATGGGGAAACACATGGAAGCGGTAAGGGAACGAAACTTAGCAAACAAACCAATATAACACAGAACAAGTTGCAAGAGCCTTCCTATCTTTTTTCTTTCAAAGCAAACAACGGTGCAGATAACTGTCATCATCTTTGCAGGCTGAGGCCTCAGATAAAGATCTTCATTTCCTCTCTAAGCATGGCTTCCCCTTACAGTTAACTGTCTAAACACTCTTTCTGAACATTTCACTTCCCAATAACATAGATTTTGATGAGACGAAAGACAGTAACAATCAACAAAACCCAAAAGGGGATTTTCACAGCGTAGCCCACATCGAGTGCAATCATCACACTTTACATTGTTTTAAAAAAACTGATAGCTTCAGCATCCGTTGGATGGACGGATAGGAGAGTTATTAGGTGTCTATGAAGGCTGAGCTGCGTTTCATGGGACAGTTATTATCTATACCAAAGATATCCATTAAAATGTCATGACTGGTTCCAGCTAAATTGTCTGTTGTCAGGGACCTCAGCTCATGAAGTTATACTGTCTATAGCCCAAGATTACAGACTCTGCCCACTGGGAGGAGCAGTGAAGGTAAATAGTGACATTGTAAGGTGCTACAGCATGCTCAGCAGTAACTTCCACATAAACCTCCTGTGATCAGGGGTGCATCTATTCTGAAACTGAGATGCAGCTGCCTCCCTTGCTACTCGACGCCAAAACGGCTGCCGTTCGTCTGTCCCGGTTGCTCAATAAGAAAAGGACATGGTTGCTGTTCCATAGGTTGTGAAGCTCTGATGCTGCCTTCTTTACCAAACCTGGGAGTTTGAAGCGCGAGCACAGAAAGTTATGCCAGGGGCCAGTTCTCCACAGAATAATCCACAGCCTGAATGAAAACAGACAAGTCGGAAGTTTGAGGCAGGCCAGCAGCAGAGCGTGCTCTGACTCAGCAGCTGCCTGGATCTGCCGGCAACACTGGAGTCTGTCCTGCTTCCCTCCACAGTTCAACGAGCGCGTCTGTGGGAAGTGATGACCTCAGTGCTACTAATCATTAGGCTGCATGGACTAAGACTGTGTGGGCGGACAGAGAAGGTGTTATCAATAGTGTTTCCAAAACTAGCTGCCAAAACGTGACTACTATGGTTTACAGCATCAAAGTGCCCTCTCATGCCATGCTCTGCCGTGAGGTATTCCAAACAAGGAGTATATTTAACGATCCGCTTTCACACAAACAAGTTCTTTAAATACACGACTGAAGGGGAGAAAAACGACTTCAGCAAACAGCCCCACCAGACGGTGTAATAGAAAGGGCTGGCAGTGTAATGTGTCGGAAAATTAGTCAGCGTGGGTGTTGGTCGCTCTCTGCTTACACTCATTAGAGTTCAGTTTCTGCAGACAGCGGCGCAGAGGAACACCAAGTCGAAACAGACCAGGGAGGAAACCGCAGCTTCATCCCAACTCTGATCAGGAGATAAGCCCAACTAAAACTGAACGTCATTCATACATTCCAAGATAATGGCGTGTGGGAACTCCAGCAGCAGTGCTGGTGTGAGAAACAGTGTAAATGTTACAGCTACGCTGTGCCTGCTTTACTCGGGGTAAACAGGTGTATTCGCTTCAGAATGTCTAAGTTGGAGAATAAGATGTGCTGACACGCTCTTATTTTTTTAATGCTTCTAAAACTTGTAAGAAATATTTTTGCTTTTCTTTGGAAGCCCCAGAAGGCCCCACCTTTTTGTACCACAGGCCAGTAATCCGATGCTACTCTTACTACCGTCATTAAATCTTAAAGCGCTTCAAACAATTAGTCCCGCTCACTTTTCCTGCATCTCTCCCCGCTAATGCCTCTCAGTGAAAGCCGTCAAACGGAGCCACCTGATCTTATGATCTACCAGTCCCAACTGTAAGGGAATCCCCCCCCAGCCAGACAGAGCCTGGTCTGTTCGTTCAGACAAGTCCTCGGATGCCAGTTCCAAAGAAGAAATGCTGCTTTGCGAGCTGCTCCAAGGATTAAAAAAAGCAGGATTAATGCACAGTTCAATGCACACTGCAACAGGACTGATCAGTTCGTGTTAGCGTGTGTCTGAGTTTGGCCTGAATCGGTCTGGAGGACGAAGCAAACCTTCAAAGGGTTTGCATGTGCGCATAAGAGGCTTATGCTGCAGCATTTACATCAGGAAACCAGTAGATGTATAATCTGTACTTACTGTACTTGTAGATATGACAAGCTTTATGTTGATTCCATTCTAAATTGATACTCGATCTAACACGACTTCCGACTCAGTGTTTTGAGTTTTGATCCCAAAGGATTTTATTCAAAACTATTTTTAATGCAGTAAAAAAATGAAAAGAAACGTATTGTTTTTAAAGAAGCATAAAGTAAGGCTGAAAACAGGGTGGCTACATTTTACCTCCCAGTTCTGCAGAACGCACCATCTCCATCACAACATGAGAGGGCCGACACACGCTCCAACTCTCCACGTGCACCTCAACGCCACAAAAACATTTTCAGGACTCACAAAAAGCCCATTTAATATACGCTCTCTGCCAGATTAGGATTACTTTTTATTACATCCACGCCAGGAGAGACTTCCACGTATGCGATCCCCTCGTGACAATCAGCGCTGTCCTCGGGTGACCTGATCCCACTTCACTGCAGCACTGTTCTGAGAGCAAAGCGGCTCGTTCTATGTGATCCAAAAACGTTCAACTCATTTATTATACAATGCGTTTAAAACATGGGTTCATATTAATTACCCCCGCAAAAATGCTGATGTGACACAGCAACACAAGTACTTTCAACCTTTCAACAGAGCTGTGCTCACTCCTGTGAGCTAAAAACGTGGGACATGCAGGTACATATATTTAATATATCAATGAGAGGCGTCTTTCCCTCGCTGGTGAAGCAGGTCAAACAGAAGCGGCAGGCCTGGGGCTCCTGCACAGCCACGGCAGACGAGCTGCAACAGCTCTGCTGCTTTATTTGGGTGAGTGGTGACAAACCGACAAGTAAAACACACCGAGTGTAAGCAGCTTCCCAATAACCACACACACTCTATTTCCCACGACTGTTACGTACATATACGTCAACAAGGCCATGTCTTGTGTAAGGCAGCATGACCAAAACAAACACAGCATTCTAGTTTCAGACAAAATAAGGATATGTGTGAAGATCAAAGGCACAGCCATAAAATAAATCCGACAATGTGTTGGTTTACATGTAAAATTAATTCATCTGAAAACTAAAAGGTGTTTCTGTCACGCTGAAACTGCACAGATCCGTGTCATAGAGCTCAAGCGGTTGGAGCCTCTGTTCAGTTTTATTTCACTAACACTCCAAAATCCAGATATTCAGATTAAAATGATACAAACTCACAAAAGAAGAAGGCCGAATAGCCTCTTTCCCAGCTGTCTTTGACAGGAGAAAGCAATGAGAAGTTCAGGCTTTTTAAACCTCTTCAGTCAGCATAATTTACAACCAGACAACGGCAGCAAAAGGACTTTCTGCTTATTTAGCTAATATATGATGAGCTCCACTAAAGACCTGGACACCAACTTTGTCTGTTTGTTCAAAATGAGCTTGTTTGGACATAAGAGAATAAAAGGAGAAAAAGCTGACCAAAAGCAAAACTAAGAGACTTCCGTCAGAGGCAGTTACCTTTTGAGGTTTATTTACTTTATTTACTTGAGGTTTATTTTAACCGAGTCCATCTGTGTGGACGTCAATGAGCTCAATGATTACCTCATATCAGCATGCCATAAACCACCTTATCTACCAGCTGACAAGTTTTCTATCTTTCGTTTCTCCACCACATAAAGCAGCCAACGTTTTGTTCCATGACGACAGAGGAGTGCCAGTGTCTGCACACTGCTTTTCTTATGTCGCTGCACAGGAAGTGGAATAGTGTTTTCAAGAGGAAGAGGGGAAGCGGCGAGGGGGGGTCTGAGCTTTTTCAGAGGGAAATGGTAAGAGAATCTTCTGACAACAGACCTGAAATACAGAAAAAATATCAGCTGTGGTGTCAGACAGCACTTTGGTGACGGAGGTTAAAGGATGGATATAATTAACATGACTAAATCTTCGAGGCAGAGGAGCAGCTGGTGCTGAGACTCACAGCTGACAGCGTCCCTTCAACAGGCACAATACAGTGACTGATGAAGTTCATGTGGATCAATGCCACCCGCCCACACTGAAGGGCACCGGAGAGAATGGAGTCGCTCTGAGTCACTGTTATTCTCACTGTGTAATGATATGCTACACTTCTCATTTTAAGACAAAAGATGTCAAAGGGATTAAAACCCATTCCTTAGACTGAAGTTTGTGAACTCTGTGCTTCATAAGAAGCAAGGCGCACATCAACAAAATACTTGCTGCTGAAAGGTCAAAAGCAGGAGGCCTGCTCTCACGGACTTGGGCTGGGACTCGGTGCTGGGGTTTCACCCCGGCTGTCTCATGCATGCCTCTGGGTGTCCAGTTCTCCTCCTTTCCCTTCTGTCTTCTGGTGGAAGCAAGAGGAAGGGAAGCGGGAGTGGGAGCGAAACCCGGAAAAGGAAAATAACAAACGCACAACAAAGATAATGAAAATCACAGAGAAGTGGCTCACTGCCTCTTTGTGAAAGAAGCTGACACTTTTTCTCTCAAGAGAAAACAAAACTGACTGAATAACCAGGAGCTACTCAGAGAACCGTGTCTGCATGATCTGGAACTGCTTCACAAAGACCAATCAGATAAGTTGGGGTTAACTGGGGGAAAACCTTGTAGTGTGTTACCCCCTGCCGCAGATCAGCTGTATAGTGTGACCACACCAGAACTTCAAAACTCCTGATCACAAGAGAAAAAGCTGTAGTGTGAAAAGTACAACGATCCACCATCACTGAAAACATCGGCTTCATAGAGCCGTTCCAGCATTATTACACATACAGTCCCTTTTCCCCTCTTTTTGGTTATCGCTTCCAGGACCTTTTTATTGGCCTTCACAGAAACCAACACCTACTGAGCACTCATCACACACCCCGCAGCTACCCGCAGCTAACCCTTAGCTGTTCTTAATAAATTCTTTGCTGAACTGACTGCTGCCATGTGGACATGTGAGGGCTTGTCCGGGACAGAACAAACATGGTCTTAAAACCCACATTCATGGAGGAAACGCACAGTTTCTAAATCAAAGTGGCACTGACACTGAAACGGGGACTAACAGTGTGGTTTTGAAATTTTGCTGCTTGTGCAGAAAAGCAGCGGAAGTCAAAAACGGTTGGTCATAAACAAATTGATTCAACATGTGATCAACGACCCGCAGACCTAACAAAAGAGAAGAGTGTGTGTGTGTTCCATTAACAGAGAAATGAGAGGGATAACCTTTGCTAACCCTAACCCATAAAGATTCACAGTGAAAAGGCCCCAAAGATGAATACGACTTCATGTGAAGTGACAAACGTCCTGTTGTACAGGTCCTTCTCCACAACTGCCTCAAGAAAGGATCAATGTATTTGTGTTGGAGCCTGACTTAGGCTGTTCCAGATGAGAAAACTGATAAAATGTCCATAGAAGCTGAGCCAAAACATACACATCTCTTATATCAGGTGACTGTACACACTACTAAAGGCTGGGGAACAGAGTGAGAGGAAGCAAAACCCTACAGACAGGCTGACTCTGCCCTCCACCTCAGATCTATAACTCATCCTTCCACAAAGAGGCATCATCTGCTGCTCGAGTGATTTCCTCTCATATCCTGTCTCAGAAACGACAGAAAATACATTTTGAGCTCTTGTTAAGTTCTAAAGCAAAGACGATTGAGTCAGTTGACGAAGTAACACCACAGAAGGCTTGTTTGGTACTTCCTTGTTCTGTGGCTTTCCTCCAAAGCAGCGGCCTGTGAAGCAGCTGTGAAAGGAAGAGCCACGTGGGAGTTGTAGGATTTCAGCCTTTTAAGCAATGTGGACCAACACAGCCCTCTTTCTCCGTTTGTTCTGGACATTAATACTCAAAATAACAAATGCATCTTTCTTTAACACAGTAAAAATAGTTTTAAGGCAGCCACACACACACGTACTTCCCCTTTGTGAGATGAAAGGGTTTACCATCTGCATTTTAACAACAATCCTATGAAAGAGGAAGTACAATCTTTTTTATTTGTACACGTCAAATGTATCAGCAAAGAATGACACGTTAAAATAAACCCCGGACAAACAAAACACTTGTCATTATTTTCTGAACAAACACACAAGGCGAAAAGTGTCGAAGCAAAGTGTGAAAAACCGAGTGTCATTCATCAGCTGGTCGAACCAGTTTAGCAGAAGAAACATGAAGTAATCGCTTTCTGTATGCCGTTATCAGACTCTTCCATCATCGTGGACATCACTCCTCTTTACAATGTCGTTTGAGTTATGCACAGGTCCCAACCCAGCATTTTAATCAGGGTGAGGTCTGGATTGTGACTGGAACACTGGAACACCTGGTCCTTATTTTAAAGTAGATTTGCTGCTGTGTTTGGGATCATTGTCCTGTTGCGTGATCTAAGTTTGGCCAAGCTTTAGCTGTTGGGCAGGTGGCCTCACATTGGAAAAGTCAGCTCAGTGACTGCAGGGTGCCCAGGTCCTGTGGCTGCAAAACTAACCCAAATGATCAGCCCTCCACCACCGTGGCTCACAGTTGGTGTGAATAGCGTAGAATAGAAAACACTTTATTCATCTCCTGTGGGGGAAATTCAGAATGAGGCATTAATGCTGGTATTCTGTGTTTGGTTTCCTCCAAACGTGCTGCTGTGCATTATGACCAAACATCTCCACTTTGCTCTGGTCTGTCCAAAGGACATTGTTCCAGAAGTCTTGTGCTTTGTTCAGATGCAGCTTTGCAAACCTAAGCTGTGCTGCCATGTTCTTTTTAGAGAGAAGAGGCTTTCTCCTGCAGCCCTTCCAAACAAGCCATACTTGTTCAGCCTTTTTAGGGGTCTAGCAGCGAAGCTGCAGAACCCTATTGTTTTAGCTGGTATTCCTATTATTATTGATCTACTTTCCGCTGCAATTGAAGTCTATGGCAGCCCCATTAACGCAATGGTAAAAAGTTGTGAAATTTGGCCCATATTTTTAGGACCATCCCATTAGCAAACTCAACAATTTTGGTGCCCAAAATCTAAACTCTCTAGCGCCCCCAACACGTCAAAGTTTGAAGCACATTCAGCTAAATAACTTTTGACTCGTGTGTCCGAATTTCAAAAACAAGGCATCGTTGGAATCCTTGGATCATGACGATTCCAACGCACCCTATGACGTCATTTTCCGTCTAACTAGATTTTCCGCCATCTTGGATTTTGTTGAAAACCTTAAAAAATTTTCACAGGTCACAAATTTTGACCAATTCTCATGAAAATTGGCACAGAGTATCTTTGGACCAATCCGCACAAAAGTTGCTCGTTTTTTACTTCAAATTTGACTTTTTTCAACCAGTACATCCAATCAAAGTTGATGGCGACTACGCCAAAAAGCACGTGAGGCCATATCTCAGCAACAGTTTAATCTTTTGACATCAAACTCATAACACATATTCATAACTCGATTTTGAAGAGGCCCAAGAATTTTGGAGACCTTTGACTTATAGGTGGCGCTATATTTAGAAAAAATGCATTTTTGGTCATATCTTTGGACCCGTTTGTTCAAATTTTCACAAATGAGGTACCGTTGTTATCCGTGGATATAGCCGAGGTCAACGAATCCTATGACGTCATCGCGCCATCTTGGATTGTCCGCCATTTTTAATTATGTCAAAAACCTTCAAAACGCATTACAGGTCACCCAGATTGTCTGATCTCCACGGGACTTGACATATAGAATCTTCAGACCATGCCCCAAAAGAGCTATCATGTGAAATTTTTATATTCACTTCCGTTTGCCCGTAGCAGCTAATCAAACTCAGCAATGACGCGCCAAACAGGACGTGAGGCCATATCTCAGCAACCATTTGATCTTTTGACATCAAACTTCTAACACAGACTCATGACCAAGTCTTTAAGAGGCCCAAGAAGTCTGTTGCACTTCCACCCAGTGGAGGCGCTATAAGTAGACAGACTGCATTTTGCTCATAGCTTTGGAGCCGTCTGTTCAAATTGGACAAATGAGGTACCGTTGGAATCCCTGGATGAAGACGAGTTCATTTCAAACACCAAACTTGGTCTATGGACTCATGATGCCTTCCTGAGCAGCCGCAGGCTTACCTGCTGTTCTGCTAGACCCCGTATCGCTGCTTGCAGCTATATTTCTATTTGTGCTGTCATGAACTTTAACCTTTAACATGCAAACCGAGGCCTGTGGAGTCTGAGATGTAGCTCTTGGGTTTTTATTTGCAATTTCTCTGAGCCTTAATGAACTTGCTGGGATGTCCACTCCTGTGAAGACTGACAGCTGTCTTGAAGGTTTTCCACTGGTGAAGAATCTGTCTCTCTGCAGAACGATGCACAACAAAAAGTTTGAAAATGTGCCAGATTGATGGGCAGCAACTGTTGCTTCTCTAAGATCACTGCTGGGGTCTTTCCTTCTTGGCATTGTGTAAACACACACCTGTAAACTGCTAAAACTTCAGCTTTTACAGCGGTGCTCACACTGGCTGATGATCAGTTCAAGTACATTTTGTTAGCACAATCTGGATGTTACTTCCTGTCCCAATTTCTATGGAAGCAGTAATTGGAGAATTAAGGGTTTTTCACAAACTACTTTCGGTACAATAAATTGTAGTGTAATATGCTCAATATTGTTCATCTAAGGTTGCATTTACCACATTTCACGACAAGGTTAGACCAAAGTAATTTCCTTTTCATCACCCATTCATTTTCTGTAGGTTAATTGGGGCTATATCAAGCTGGTTTATAGCAGGTACATTAAACCCAATTTATGGTCGTGGGGGAGCCTATCCCAGCTGTCATTGGGCCACATAGAGCCAAACGAGACACACAAGCATGCACGCTTACACTCAGTCCTATGGACACTTCAGAGTCACCAACTAACCTGACGTGCATGTTTTTGGATGGTGGGAAGAAGCCAGAGTGTCCCACGCATACACGGGGGGGGGGGAGAACATGCAAACTCAACACAGACAGCCAGCTGGGATTTGAACATGGAACCCTCTTGTTGTGAGGCAACGGTGCTAACCACCACACCACCGTGCTGTTAATTCTAAATCTAAACAGGGTGTGCGCCCTCTTATTCAAAGGACTCGCCGTCAGGCATTAGGAGACCGGTCTTATGATTTTGTTGCTGATAATTTATCCATCTGCAGGTTAAAACTGCATTTTGGTGCATGTTCAACATTATGTGCAAATACTCACTTTCATTCACACATTCCTGACTCTGCTTCCACCGCTGTCTTTGTAAAGGAGCTAATCAATAGAAACGCCGTCTAATGGTGTCTGTCATCAATAATGGAGTCCGGCTCAGCAACTTTCAGCACTTAAGTTGTAAGAAAACTTACATCTGCTTCATGAAACTGAAATTATTTCATCATGCCACCTGATAACTGGAGACAACAGACTCGCACTGCTGTTTGAAAGAAAAAACACAAATCAAACTACACAACGATCCAACTTTGTCACGTTTTTTCATTTAAAGCAGCGTGATCTGGTAAGATCATGCGGAGCCACAATCTAATTTGATGCAGACTGGCACTTCTATCCTGCAAAATATCTGAGGATAGATTCTGAGTTTGTTAGATGAGAGAAATGCGGCAGATTTACTTTAATCAAAGAAATACAACAATCCAAATGTACTGTAAAACAAGCGATGGGTTGCTTCTCTGCATAATTAAGCAATAAGGTCAGAAACTATTCAATCAGAAAGTTTTGTTGCCGTTTGTATGAATTAATGTCCATTATGTTTCTAAAACTGTAAAACAAACTAAAGAAATCAGTCTCGTTATTATGTCCTCTCCAAGTCTGCATCATCATTGTCGCCATTCTACGTACAGCACAAGGAAATGGTCAGATTATAATCATTACGACTCATCACTTGATCGAATCAGACATTCTTACCTCTCCGGTATTCTGTCCTGAAAGCAGAACAAAGAAAGCACACATTTCCCTGCTTCAGCATGATTCAAGCTGCCCGGCTGATGGAAACATCAGCGGCCCGAAGCTGAGAGGAGTGATGTCAGACGACAGGCTTAATGCAGCCTTGGAATTTACAGTAGTCAAGGTGAGAGTCCAACTCTCTCTTCAGCTGGAGTACTTTAGCGAATGAGTCACTAAAAGACTCTGAATAAGAGACAAAAAACGGCAAAAAATGATTCACAAACCCCAGTCTTTCAGAGGCGAGCCTCAGCCTCGACAAAGAAAAGAAAACCCCAGACACTTTGGCTGCGGTGCGCCATTAAACACACACTGATCATGACAGAAGATGGACAAGCCTGATTCTATTCATCTGAAAGAGACGGGAATGAGATGTGTACAGAGATTTCAGCAAAAGAACGAGCTGAAAGTGTCTCAACACTTTTGCCATTCACCAGTCAGCCTGCGGTACATCTCCACACAGAACTGCAACAGCCTGCTCCTTATCTGCGATGAATTCTTCAGTCGATCACACCCTTATTTGTTCCATTGGTGTGGACTCTTTCCCATACAGTGCAGCCTGAGGGCCCAGCAATGTAATGAACCCTAACAACTTTATGGGCATATTCACTGAGACCAAAGCGCAAACGGATCTCTTTTTATCAACATTTGGGTTTTTCTTTATTCATTCACCCATTTTCAAAGCCAGTTGGCACAAAAGAAAAATCATGAGTAGTATCTCACACTTCGTTGTAGATCAGATTTCAGACTCCTTACAAAGAAATAAAACAGACCAACGAATGCAACAGATATATTGTTCCAGTTGCTCCAAAGCTCATCTAAATCTCTCCGCCTGCCCTTCACCTTAGCATCAAGTGACTTCACTCAACTGAGGGAGGCTCGCCTGCTCGAAGGATGGCCCACGTTTGTCACAGCAAAGCAGGGTTTAATGCAGGAATAGCATTGATGTTAGTGTGGTAAAGTTATGAGGCCTGACGGTGTAACAGAGCTCAGCAGGAGCTCTGACCTCTGCTGTGCCCTTCTGCTTCAGGTCAGCTGTGCATGATGGTGAATTAATCTGGTTATGTCAAACATAGAAGCAGAGCAACTTGACAAGAAATTTCATCCACATATATATAGGCTATATATAGATTTCCCCCTTCATTTTACACTTAAAAGGCAATGAAATGAGAGTAGTTCTATTCCTTCACCTTACCTACCATTGTTAAACTTTACAGAGAGTCCCTTTTTATTTACAGTCCCTGTCAATTATCATTCCACTGTACCAAATTCCCCTGAAGAGGTGGCTCAGTAACAGATAGCAGAGGTGAATCCCACAAGGATCACATACAATGGATTCTTTGTTTACTCCAAAAGCTGCCCTCCACCTACTTCCCCACCCGATGTGTAACTGTTTAAACGAGTTCACCTGACATACTGGCATTAAAGCGCCCTGTGGAAGAAGTGCATTTATGAACACATTAATGTATATAGCACCTGTTGTTCTGCTTTTCGGATGTTTCTCCGCGGTTAAACAATGCAGGGAGTCAATGTGTTGAGGTTCAGGACGTGGGCTTTAAACAGCCTGACTTCAAACGGCAGCGCAACACTTTAGCCAGCGGCGTCAGTTATGGAGGACGTTGCACCCAGTGCGTGATGTCCGCAGCAAATTCCGTCAAAAACCGCAGGACGTGCGGTTAAATCGGCTGCCACATGAACAGCAACCTGTCCCGCTGTCTTAAATGATTCCCTGCGTTCATCATCACGAGGTAAAAGTTTATTCACATGGAGTCCCTCCGCGCGCTCTGCTGAACCAGGCGGTGGAAGACACGCTGGCACAAACAACTGTTCCTCTCCCTTTCTTCGAACAGTGATGGAGGGAGACTTACCTTTATACTGCAGCGAGTTGCTGGTTCGTATCTTCACAGTTCCGCTTATATACTCTCCCGGGCCGTAAACCACCTTATTGTTGCTAAAAGTGATTTCAAACGCTTGTAGCTTTCCCATGGCTCCTTCCTACTCCGCCGTTCTGAGTCTGTGCTGCTGCGCTCTCACCTGCTGCTGCAGCGAGCGCGAGCGCACCCTCCTCCTCTTCCTCCTCCTCCCTCCTTCGCGACCTGTGACGTCACATTGACCACCGAAAAACAATAGCAGGGATTAAAAGATGCTCGCTGTGGGCTAAAATCCAGCTGCCTCAAATAGTAAACACACAATTTATTACAACTGTGTAAAAAAATGAAAATAACAGAACAGATAACAGATTAAAACGTTCTGGATTATGTAGCTGATTTATTGTCCGTTTTGTCATGGGTTTGATGCCGTTTTCCTTCTGCAGGTCTTGATACTTAAAGTTCGTGTTTAGAAAAAAAAGAGAGAAGATGTTTTCAGGAAACTTTTGAAATTCATCTTTTGCAACGATAAAAAATGGTCATAACTGCAAAGCTTGAGCAGTCATGTCTGTTCCGAAAGTCTCGAAGCACCAAGAGTCAAAAATGTAATTAAAAAGGCAGTCTTCTTCCTGTCAACAACCTGAGAGTTGAAGCTGTGTAAGGTACTTTCCAGAAAGGACGTAACTGTGTTCTGAGGAAATATAGATAAAGATTCCTCTCTTGCACTTACCATTTTAGCAGTTTAACTCCACAGAAGCATCTCCAGCCCACACAAAACCACAGAAGGCTCATTTTGGCACCCATAGCTGAATTGAGCTGCTGGAGTTGACCTCGCTCCTGCTTTTTGTCCCAGTCAACGTGTGCTGGTAATTTGAGTAACCACAAAACCAGACTAACACACCCAGTTCATTCGGTTGGAGTTCGAATCACTTACAAGTATATGCTCAGACTCAAAGGAGTCCAGGCGCTCTCTACAAGCTCTAAATTTCCATCTTTCCATCTTTTTGTAAAAAAAAGTCAAGTGTGAGTGTATAATACATTCGAATTTCCAATAAAGCTGCTGTCATTCACATATTTTTAATTTCTTTCTTTTTCAGACAGCTAAACGCATCTGAAACTGTGACTGATTATCAGCCAATAAAGATTATTATGTGTTATCTCACGACTGCTTAAAGCATTGCCAGACCGTAGCTCTGCTCTAATAAAACCATGATTTTATTCATTCAAGACGTACATGCAGTGAATTCGGCTATGCTTAAATGTACCGTGATCTCCCACAGAAGAAGTTAGAAGCAGCAGAACATTATAAATGTTTTCTCACACAGTCCACAGCAGCAGCTTCAGACCATCTTTGGTCAATAAATTAATTCCCATCCCAGCCATGTATACTAGAACTGGGGTGCTGGTAAAATGAAGTGGTCAGGTCAGGTTTCATGTAAATAGACATAAAAGTGCTCTCAGTTTGAGGAATTAAGGAGCATTTCTGACAGCTAGCTTAGCTAACAGTTACTCTAAAAAGATGAAATATTATATTATATATTCCAAAGCCAGTTTTATTTTGACCCTTTTGCATTAGACGGTGACATACTTTGACTAAGATTTTAAAACCGTGAAAAACGTTTTTGCAACATGTAGGGTTGAGTTTTTGTTTGGTTTTAGAAGGCAAAAACTCATTCTTCTCTTGTTCTGGTTCGGAGCAACGATTAACTCAGCTCACTTGTCAGAAATCCTCTGACTCTCTAAAACTGACAGTGTGCTGATCGCTGTGGACAACAGGAGACAGTATTCACTCAAAACTATGTCAAAAAGAAACCCACTAAAAAAATAGGATTTGTTGAGCCAGTCCTCTGACATTACATGTTATGTCGAAACTCGTTTTTACAGCGTGACACTCCCAGACCCACTGCTGCATACAGCTGTGTGAAACTACACAACAGGCCTACTGTTAACATGTAAAGCCATAAGATCTATAAAAAAGTGTCATTTTTGGCTGGTAAAGTCACACTTCCTGTCATTGTGTACAAAGGGGTTAAAACTACAAAAAAGGTAGGGTTACACTGATGATGAGATGTCAGCATGTTTCCCTGCTGTCAGTCACTAAGTCACTCCTTTGCAGTTGTGAGTAATAGTTTAAATCAACTTTACATTGTGGAGCCATAGCACTCCACACTCTGCCCTTTAATCCTGTTTTGCTCAGTAAAGTTTTAAATGCATCTGAAAATCCTGCCCATTTCTGCATGCATCCTGTCTCTGAAGGTACTTCCTGTTTCTGACTGTATTTCCTGTCTTAATGTGCAGCATCAGTCGGTGGAGCTGTACAGGTACCATTGAGGTTTGTAGATGTGCATAAAATGCTCACAAAGAATGTTTCTTGAGGTTTTCATTAGGCTGTTGATATGTTGCTTTTACTAAAAGACTAAAGTGAAGCCAAATATACAGAGACAGACATTCTCATTCCATTTCCTCTACTTCATCATCGGATCCGGCTGCTAATATTCTTAGTAAACGACATATGTTTCCATGACAACAGACAAACACCACCGTTGCCAAGTGACTGTCTGTATCCATGGAAATCTGGTGTGTGGTGGCACTGAAGCAGTCTTTATTTTCTCTGGTATTTGTTGTGTTTGTGTGTTCCAGTTGCAGAAAGCTCCCCTGAAACAGCTTAAAACAGTGCTGTTGGGCTCTAAGGGAAGAGGATCATATATCAGGTTGTAACAGGATGAGACATTAATGCCATATGTCAAGTATGCCATGCATCATGCTGACGTGGATCAAAGCCAGTGCTGTGGGCATAATGCTTGGTTGATCTCATTCACTTCTTGTCTGCAAACATTTTACAAAGTATTTCTGTCTTTGTGCGATTTGTTATTACAAATTGTGTCGTCCCTTTTTGAGATACACTGACCTCTGAAGGATGGTTACTTTTTTAAATTTTACTGTGGAGTCATGGTGATGCAAGCTGAACTGATGCTGAACTGATGTAAATACGAGTCCAATAGCTCCACCCAGTGGTCAACTGAAGGATCTACATCTTTTTGCAGTAAATCTGTTATTGTCCTGGACTGCAGTTGGTCTGGTCAGGTAACTGCTGTCTCTCATGGAAATTTAACAGAAAACTATATTGCAGATGCAATAACAAGATAAAAGGCTAAATATATCTTATATATGTATCATAAATGTAATGATGTAATACGGGGGCCACTATTGGTGCTGCAGCAAATCCATAACAACAAAAATCTCTGTAATACATCCTGAAATACCTGAACAAGACAGGCTAGGGTTTTAGATATATGTTTTAATCCAGAGTAACTGTAAAAAGAGTTAGAGCTGTTGTGCATCATTCAGATGCAGTCCCAGGCTTATCCAAAACATCTTGGGCAAGAACCTGAAACCCACTCAGTGCTTGAACTGTGATATTTTGTAGAATCATTTTTAAAAAAGTATCCTCATTATAGATAGAATGAGCTTCAAAATGCCAAAAAATGTCATCAGTTTACAGACATTCTGTCAGCCTGTTGCTATTTTACATAGATTTGAACTGGGTGAGAAATGGGATCGATTTAGTTGGTATGCCCCCTGTGTCATTTTATAGATTTGATGAACAGTGACTTTTTCTTTTGATTTGATTGTTGTTCTACATCTGGCTTCTTCCCGCCGTCCAAAAACATACTTGTCAGGTCCTGTGATGGACTGATGACCAGTCCAGGGTGTACCCTGCCCCTCGCCTAATCGTATCTCAGTTAGACCTTCCTAATAAGATAAAGGGCAAGTGAAAATGAGAGTATAACTGAGAAAAGTTTTAATGTATGAATACACTAAGAGGTGCTGTGTGCAAAAAAAGTATTGTATAAATGTGGTCCTTCTGTCATTTTTTCTATAACTTTTTAAAATAATCAAATCTATTGAATGTCTTCATATCGTAGATATTTTTGCAAACAATATCAGACGTCATAAGCCTTTGTGATTTAGTTTAATAACAAAAGACGATTTCTGTTTTAGTGCATCAAGATTTCCAAGTGAATTCACTTCAAATAAAATACAATAAGAACAAACATAAGACACAACTTTGCATCAAGGTCTGGCAATGCTTAAGTACTGAAAACCCTTTTCTATCAAACCTTCATTTCTTGGACAGTATTTGGACAGTTTTTGTGTGAAGTGACCTGTTGTGTATGTGTCGGTCTGAAGAATTTTTCCCTTTTTTTGTCCACTTCAGGTAAACTTTTAGACAAATGTGTGAGTGTCCCTGTTACGCTACCTCCAGCAAGCTGCCTGCAGACCTGGAAGTGTTATGAGACAACTGGTCCCTGGGAGCAGACCTGTGGACAGTCCAAAGATCAAAAACAGAAAAAAGACACTCCAACTTAAAGAGACACAAAACAACAACAGATTGTTTACTTTGCTTCTCTCTCAGACCCTTTTTTAATATTTTCATCTGTCTTTATGTCTGCATTTTGTGTTTATTCATGCTGGTTTTCATTGGTTTGTGTCTCTTTGCTGTTGTTCTGTGCCCCTTTGTGCCTGTTTGAATCAATTTTGTTGATTTTTTGCTGGCATGTTATAGCAGTGCTGTTATCTGTGTTTGCAATCGATTTGCATTCAGTTGTCTTCATTTTGGAGCTGCCTCGGTGTGGTCAGTTTTGTCTCATTCTGATATTTTTGTGTCTGAGGGCATTTCACATTCCCCTCTTTGGTTTGGATATCGCTGTGGTCTGTTTGCTTCTAATTGTAATTGTTTTGTGTCTCCTTGCAGCTGTTTTGAGTCAATTTGGATGTCTTTTTTGTGTGTTTGATTAACTTGCCAACAACAAATGTTGATCACTACCTCAGACACTTCTTGACTATTTGAGCCCCTGGGCCTATTCTCAGTAATCTATCCATGCCTACAGACAACTTTCTTTTCATCTACTCTCTCTCCTTTTATGTTTATGTTTATGTATTTAGCAGACGCTTTTATCCAAAGCGACTTACAAATGAAGATATAACAAGCTATATAAAAACCTAACAATGAACTACATAGAAGGAACCCACTCGTCCGACTCTGTCAGAGGTGACAGAGTAGAGATAGAGTGCAGGCATAGAGGAAAGTACAGAAAGATAAAGTTCAGAGATAAAGGGGGTAGGGAAGTACAAGGTAAGTGCTCTTCCTTGTCTTAGTCCAGCAAGCAGGTTTGTGCGATGGCCCTTGTCACTGCGTACGGGTCGCAGTTAGCTGCGGGGCGGCGGTCCTCAAAGTAACCCCTCTTCTCCTGGCCCACCTGCCGAGGGATGCGGATGCTGGCGCCTCGGTTAGCCACTCCGGCAGAGAAGTCGTGAATGCTGGAGGTTTCATAGTGACCCGTAAGACGCCTCATGTTGTCCTTGCCTCCACGTGGGTCATACACTTCGATGTGCTCTTCATGTTTTTTGCCCAGTTTTTCAATGGCCTGCTCAATATACCTGTCATCAAGTGAAAAGAGTTGGTTACATTATTTCCAAATTGAACAATGGCTGGAATAATTTGCGTCTTGCTTACTTTGGGTGTTCACTTTAGATGCATTCATGAGGGTCACAATACGTTTCAAAACAAATATTAACTCACTGCAGTCCTCCTTCTTCCCTCATCTGCAGAGTGCTGACATTTGTGTGACAACCAGCACCGTTCCAGTTGCCTTCTATTGGTTTGGGGTCTAGTGTTGCCACCACCCCAAAATCTTCACACACACGATGCAGCAGAAATCGTGCGACCCACAGATGGTCGCCCATCTCAATGCCCTCGCAGGGGCCCACCTGGAACTCCCACTGAAGTTAGAGGAGACAGAGACAAAGTCAGGAGGGTAATATCACGAAGACGTGTGAAACAGTAATGGCAAAAACACAAATTCAGTCTGATTCCATAGTCATGGCAAAGAGAGGAATGTTTCTCTTTGCTCCACAGTGATGGGACACTACCTGAGATGGCATAACTTCAGCATTGGTGCCATAGATTTTAACCCCGGCATAGAGGCAGGCCTTATAGTGGCACTCCACAATATCCCTTCCATATGAGTGGTTTGCACCCACCCCACAGTAATAAGGGCCTTAAAGTGGGGGACAAAACAGGAAGCTGGTAAGACAGAGTACATACCAAACCTGTGAAAATACCACGATGTTTTCACAACGGTCACTCTAGGTCAGTGTCAGTGTGCAAGTGAGTGATCAGGTCTAAGTTATAGATATTGTTGATTTGTTAGTTAACGATACTCTACAGTCAGTGACCCAGATAAAGTATCAGGGATTTCGAAGAATTTTGTTTAACTTTACAAAAGTTGGGTGACAAATGATGAGACAAATTCACCTTGGGGTACTGGGTATCCATTTGGAGGCCAGCTAAAAGGATGTTTGTCTACTCCCAGTAGTGTGTACTCCTGCTCTATGCCGAACCACAAGACGTGCTCTTTAACCTCCTCCATCACTTTGTTGCAGATTGCTCGGTGGTTAGTTTCTAAACAGCACAGATAAAAGGCAACGCAACATTTTTATCCAGACCTCATTGAACAGGATTGCAACAGAAAATGTGAACAGAAAGTGAAAAAAAAAGTACCAGCAGGTAAGCGGTTGTACTTGAGGACCTCACAGAGGACCAGTTTGTTGGGGTCAAGGGTGAACGGATCCCTGAACATGCAAACTGGAATTAGGTACATGTCACTGTTGGAGCCTTCGGCCTGGTAGGTGCTTGACCCATCAAAGTTCCACTCGGGAATATCTGAGACGATACAAATGATCAACAAGCATCAAAGCATTTCTTCTGACATCAAAACTCTGTAACAGTCTGGCATGCACCTGAAGCCTGATTAAAATCACTGACTCAGATATCAACACAGGTTCAACTGGAGAGGCAGAGGAGGGAAAGAAAGAGAAAGCTAGTACATTTCAAGAATTCATGTCAAGAAAATACTCCAACTCTTAACCCATGCAGTTAAATCCCTACTTGTTGTGTAGATACTAATATAGTTAAAAAACAGTTAAAACTGAGTTCCGACTACAATGACAAGTGAAGCTTTAGATAATAGTGCCTTAATGTTCTGCCGCGTACTTTATACATTAGGTGTTGTTCAGAATCTGTCCAGCAGATGTTTCAACACTTACTTGAAAGTATTGGAGGGACCTCAGGTAGGACTGTACTGTAATAAGTGTGTGTGTGTGTTAAGTGTGTGTGGGTGTGTTTCATAAACATCCCACGTAGAAACTTTCAAATGACTTCATAATTTTTGTTCCAAACAAACAAACTTTAATCTCTGGATTTAATGTCTCAGCTTTCCCGTTATATACTATATTAACAGATTTTGTTTAACATTTGTTAAAGGCCGGCTGCCCTGTGTGTTTTAGATGTATCCCTGCTTCAACATCTGGCTCAAAGCAACGGATCAACAACAGGCTTCTGCAGAACTGCAGGCTCATTTAATTTGTCGAATTTCAGCCTCCTCGTCTCCCCTCTCCACCGTTCTCTCCATATCTTAAAAGGATGTCTCAAATCCTAAAATGCACCCAGAGGAAAGAGAAGGCTTCCAAGATTAGTTCCAAGTCTATGGGTTGTTTGTTCAGACCCTTTCATACGACATATGAAGGGGTCTAATAAAGTATCAGCCCCAGAGAGAGCAGAGGAAAAATATGACAAATTTAAGCGTCTCCACATCGAAGCAGCTGTCATTCCCCACCTTTTGTTTCGCGACTGTCCTCCTTCCCAGAAAGTAAAAATGCAGTGTTTGTTCATACAGACAGACGCAGTTATGCTAGTAAGTTGATAAATTTTTTAAACAGTTGTGTAGAAACAGAAAGACATCTAAATCCAGCAGGGTAGGATTGGGAAAAAACACATATAAGGGTCCATGTTTTTACTGTGTCTCAGTATGAACAAGCAAGAAAGTTAAAGATAAAAAGAAAATCTTAGTATCCTTAAAGATAAGAAATATAGAGAATCTTAATCAACCGCCACACAACCTAAAACGTAACTGATCGTAAAAAGAAAGACTTCTACCTTCTATACTCGTCGGCTCTTTGTCCAGAGTTCTTGTCTTGTTCCGGAGTCCCTCTCCGGTACCGTCGATCCAGATGTATGTGACCTGGCACTTCTCGCCCTGAGGCAGGCTCAGGTACTGCTGGCGAACGCTCTTGTTGAGGCGAGAGCTGAATGAAACTGATGCCATGTTCACCTGTAGTCAGAAGGGTCAGAAAGTATTATTAGAGAAGATGTTTTCCTTCTCTTGTGTGTTCGGTTCACTCACTTATTTTACACTTGATCAGATTACTTTCTTTGTTTCCTCCTTCCTTCTTTTTTCTTATTTCTTTCATTGAGAAGAAAGGAAATACTCCTTTATTTCCAAACTCCTCCAGCAATCTTTGTACTTCCCCGCCAGACAAGTAGGTGTATTACAGGCTCACTGTTGGATGTGTGCCACAGAATGACATGTGCTTTGTTTGTTTTGTCTTGTGTTCAATGCATTTTCATTTGGTTCTTACAGCTCATGATAGATGATAATGATGGGCAGAGATACAGAGAGACAAAGCCGGAACACACCTTCTTGTACAACGAGTTTAGAAACATATGAAAAGGTTTTAGTCACGAGAATTCCTGGAGCAACTGGACCAAGCAAAAATAGCAGAGCAGAGAAAAAAAAAGTCATTTTAGAGAAGCGACGCACCTCAATCATCTGTAAAAACTGTGTTTTAATATTTACAGAAACCAAACGATTGAACTTGCTGCTCACAAATAAAAATCAAAACTCATTCGAGTGTTAAAAAAACTATGTTCTAACATTTCATGTCTGGCTTCTGAAGTTGGACTCTCCCCATCTTTACTTTCTTAAGCAGAAAATAAGTTGTGTGTTTGTGGAGTAAAACCCCTTTTTCTCAGTCTGACAGCATCATTGTTCTCAGTTAATTTTTCCATATTTTTCTTTATTACTTCATTTTTGCTGCGTATTTTTGTTTTTCGATGTTATTGGAGAACACGTGTGCATCCCATTATTAAGGTCCATTTACCTCTTGTTTTTTTGCCTTCTTCCAACATTTAACTTTACTTAAATATCACATTAAATCTATTTAGAATAGAAGAGACCTTATTGAGTATTCTAATTGCTGGTGAGTTCAAATAGCTTTTGCAGTATAACTTAACAAAAGAGGTATCAAAGCGTGGAAAGGTGGAAAGAGTTGTAGGTTGTTCAGTAAAGTAAATCAAAATGCACTAACATATACTTGGACTTACTGTGTGACAGGAAGATTCAGGTGTATTCGAGCAGAGACAGCTCTCCGAGAGTGACGATCCTGAACCTGTTTCTGGCATTTAGCTAGAATGTCAACGATCGTGTTGATGACACAGACACACGTCACATTTGCTTCCAAAATGTGACATGTCAACGACTCTCCTCAGCTGTAGGTGTGGCTTACGGCATCTCATTTGTTTTCATGACAAACAGTGTGTTGTTTTTCTCAGAGCAGAATGAGCAAAACAGAAGCACTCAGACCTGGTGAACACTTTTGACACATCACTGATTTCTCTCTACAGTGGAGAATAGATTAAAGCAGTTGCATGTAAAAGACACTTTTACACTGGCACAGCACCCAAAGCATTATACTAATCTCCTGAGCCCAAATCCCCTCAGTGTGTCCCTGATTTCCCCACAAACAAACAATCAAATCCAGTGTTCACGACTGAGACGATTATAAGCTCCCGTGACAGATAGTAATGAACACCCACCTGTGCTGCAGAGGCCATCTGCTGATGGTGACTGACTGCTGTTTGCTGAGCGAACAGTCTTGCAGCTCACTGAACACAATTAGAGGCAAGAAGCTGCTTGTATGTTCTGTTTCCGTCAGATTAGCTGTACGGAGATCAGGCAGGGGGGCAGAAATTCAACAACTCCAACAGAAAAAGGATCAGTCACATACCAAACACACATACAAGGTAACTAAGAGCCACCAGCGGTCCTCAAATAACCAAATTAGTGGTAGATGGTAATTTCTTAGGCTATTTCATTTAAAAAGAGGAGCTGATCTTTTATGTGAGTGCTATAACAACATGAGTATCTGGATGTGACCCAGTCAGTTTCATAGAATGCTAAATCATCAGTTATTTGTAGCTTTGCCAGTATTCTCAAGTACATCCTGTGTACTTGAGATGAACCCTCAAAGTGGTTGGTTAGCCTAGTTTGACGTGTAGAACTTTGTGATGGCTCATGTAACCGGTTTTACTGCCATCTGAAAATGCATTCATGTTTACGTGAAATGGGATAAAGGCATCTCCTGAAGTCAGGAATGTAAAGAGATTTAACTTGAGTCACTGCTGTGCTTAAGCAGAGTCATGTGATAAAGGAAGTACACACGTTTGATTTTAAGGTTTTACATTACAAGAACTGATCAAGTCCTAATCAAGTCTTGAAATCAGGAAATTACAATCACACGATGTGTTGCTCTGTGTCACTTTTGTAACAAAGCCAAAATACAGAGGCAGTGAGTGGACAAACCAAGCACACCCAATGATTTAATAGCTTGTTGAACCACGTGTAGCAGCAATAACTCGAAGCAGTTCTTTTCTGTAACTGTCTTTGAACCCTTTCACAGACTGATGAGCATCAACAGGTGCTTCTCTGAGATCACTGCTGATGTCTTTCCTCCTTGAAATTGTGTAAACACACACCTGCATGCTCCCGGCAAGCAAACTGCTAAAAGCTATGCTTTTGTAGAGGTGCTCACGCTCACTGATGATCAGTTATTCGAGGGGGAAGGCTAGTTTTTATTCAATAAATACAGTGTAATATGCCCAATATTGTTCATCTAAGGTTGCATTTTCCACATTTAAAGACTAGATTTAATTTCCCTTTCATCACCCATCCATTTGTGCTCACACTTCCTGATGATCATTTATCAAATGCGTTTGATTTTCAGCACCTGGCTGCTAACGTACCCTCTTGTGAATGTAAAACCTTACAAAGACAACTTTTGTTTTGACATGACTGTAGAGGCTGAAAAGCTGCATTCATCACTGAATTACCTCTCTGCTGGTTTAGCAAGACATCTTGCAAAGTATCTGGAAGAATGAATCATACACAACGGGAGAAACACGTTTTTGTTTTATTTAGTTTTTCTCTTTTATGGGTGTGTGTGGTTTTGCGACACCGCCAGCATACATATGGACTCTGCTTTCAATCAATCCAGTCAAAGAGCTCTTTGTCAACATACAGGTTTTATGGGAATAGACTTGCAGACTAGACCTACTTAACGCGATCAAATCAGGTCGGAAGCCTGTCTCATGAGTTTTGGATTCATGTGAAAAATCTGCCACCAAATTGTTGGGTGCTGTTCAAACTCTCTAAATAACATCACAATGTGTTTATTTCAGGAGCTTTGGACTGAAACGTAGAGGCTGTCACATCTCGCCGCCATACAGCATGTAGATTCTATGAGAAACACAAATTAAGTCAGTGGATTTAACTCTGGTATAATAAATACTAACTTACAGTACAAGACGGCTAGAAATATCTGAGTTGCACCCTTTATATTGTGAATAAAAACAGAAGGCAATGATTTGTAAATCTCATAAACCAATATTTTATTCACAATGGAACAGCTGAAAGTGAGACTCAACTTTGATTTGATGACAGCAACAGGTATGAAAGTAACTTGAACAGGACCATGTTCACCACAGTGTAGCATCTCTTCCTTTAACAATGTCTCTAAACATCTGCAAACTGAGAAGACCAGTTGGTGGACCTTCGGGAGAGGAATGTTGTCCCATTCTTGTCTGATATAAGGTTCAAGCTGCTCAAAAGTCCAAGGTTGTCTTTGTCATATTTTTGTTTGAAGTTAGTGAAAGGTCTGGACTGCAGGCGGCCACGTCTGCTTTCTCAGACAAAGACATCGTCTGGAATGTTGCTCTAAAACCTGATATGTACCTTTCAGCATTGATAGTGCCTTCGTCATCAGAGATGGAGGTTTTTGATCTGAGCACCGATAAAAAGATGTACGGAGCCTTTCCTGTTGTGTCATAGTGTCTTGATTGCCAGAATTTCAAATTGTCTCTGTCTGCCCACAGAACAGTTTAAAGTCCATTCAGTCCATTTTAAATAAGCTTTGGCGCTGTGACTTCCTCTTTAACTGGTATTAGTTGAGTAACAGACTGAGCCCATGGTTTCTGAGCCCATGCAGTGGTTTCAGATGCTTTAATGCACTGCCACCCGAGGGCCTGAAAACCACAGGCGTGCAGTAGTAATTATGAACAGTTTCCTGTTCAGCACTGAAGTGTCCCCAGATTCTGTGAATAGTTTGATATTAAGTACTGTAGATTGAAGAATCTTTAAAGTCTTTACAAATCTACACAACTTACTTCATTATTTGTCGACAGCTTTTTGCAGATTGCTGAACTTCTGCCCATCTTTTCTTCCGAGAGGCTCTGCGTGCTGTTTTCATATCCAACCGTGTTACTGGTCTGTTACTAACTAACTTAATTAGTTTTCACTGCTGTTTCTTTTAGGTACTCACTGGTAGTACTTAAAGTACTCACTTTTTCCATCTTTTGGTGTAGCTGCCCCAGAGAGTCATCACATGCACTTTGATTTGTCCCACAACCTATTTAGAATACTTTTAGGGATTCTTTGACTTTCTGACTTGATGTCACAAGCAAACTCACAGAGAGAGCTGACCATGAAATCTGTTGATAACCAAAATTGTCAGCAAAAGGAAAAGCTTTTTTAAGCTTAAGGTTTTCAACCTTGTGTTTGCAAATGGTCGCACAGAGCTGCCATGCTATAGACTCTCTTTCAGCCAATATAAAATTCCTCTTTTCATTTTCATTACTCTATCTCAGTGTTTCTCAATCCTGGTCCTCAAGGCACACTCTATCTGAATTGGTCTTGGTCTGGTATTAATTCCCACTACGATGACCCCATCAACAGTATTTCCGCAGTTTGCGAGGTGCATTCAACTTATGATCTTATTTTGTCTTTTCAACCTGGGAAACAGCGATCGATGAGCGCATATTTTGGCTGTAAATGGTCACTTACTTGGACTTAGAAAGGGCAGATATCAGTTGGCTCAACCTTGAGCTGAAAAATGTATCCATTTTTTTAAGGTGACTTACACTGATGAATACTGTTTTATTTCCCTCCATTTCACTGTATATTAAAGCTTATTTTGTGGGGTTTTGAGCCTTATTTGATATTTTAGCACTCTGCGAGACAGAATAAAAGGAAGGATAAAATAAACACTGAAAACACTAATTGCAAGATCTGTCTGGTAAAATAAAAAGGCACTAAGTAACGAGGATGGCTGATGCTCCTGGCTTTAAAAAGCTGTCTAAGCCTCCCAAAATGTGTTCAAAACACTAAAAAAAGACATCTTCTGGATGGCAGCATAGTCAAAACTAAACAGATGAAAGAGCCTCACATAGCAGTCACGAGGATCACTATGGCAACATTCAGTGTTTCTGAGTGAAAATGCTACTTTTGTTTTACACCTTGGCACATCAGCAGTTTGATTCACACCAGACAGAAATCCCTTTAAGTAATCATGTCAAACGCTTTGTAAATCACAGAAATGAATGGTTCAATTGCCCGCATGTGCAGTTCATTCAAATTAAAGGTGAGGTTAACTGGATCCGGTGTGCAGACCATTTCACCCTCAGATGTTTTCAACAAGCATCCATACTGTAAATGTGTGCCTCCGCTCTTCATCATGCTTTCCTCACGATGCGCCCGCTCTTCCTCAGGTCCCTCTCCCCTCTGTTGGTCCTCGCCGTCTGGCTGCTGGCCCTCCACACTCCCTGACAGACTCGGGCACTGATGAGGAGGTACAGAAGAATTAACAGAAACCACAACCTTACTCATTCTGTTTGGCAGAGTGAATCGACCAAGCACCACATAACTTAATTTCTTAAGATCTTGTATCTGCGTCAACAACAAGTTTTGTTCTAACCACACCCAAATACTGTTTTGATATATTTTAAATGACTCATAATGCTGTTCAGTGACATTTTGGAAAAGAGTGTGCTTACCTTTCCCATTTCAACACAACAATGACCCTGTGCACGAAGCCAGAAAAGTCCCCCCATTGGACTGTAGAATGCCAGAAAGGAAGAATACCTTTTTTAAATCCTAAGCTTCTGTCTGGATGTAATAGTAAAATAATCTACACCTCAATCGGTGATCTCAGGTAAATACAACCTCAGATGAACAACATATCAAATATCACGGACTGAAAAGCTAAGTACACCTTTACCGTATCCATAGGAAATAAGTGGGTGAATAGCAGCCAGGTGCTGCTGATCAAACGCTCTTGATTAAATGAAAGTCCGTAAGTGTGAACACCTCTATAAAAGAAGACCTTTTAAGAGTTTGCTGGTCTAAAGCATTCAGGTGGGTGTTAACACAATGCCAAGGAGGAAACCCACCAGAAATAATCTTAAAGAGGCAATACTTGTCATATGGCCATTTCAAAATAATCTGAGATCCATCTTTATACACTGAGAAAGATTATTCCCAAGTGGAAAATGTTCAAATATACCATACCAACCCGAGCCTGGTTCTAATGCTGTATCAGGACCTTGAGAGAGCCGTACATAAACAAAAGCAGGTAAACCTCAATCAACCCGAAGTGGCATTGTAAAGATGAGCTGGCCAATGTTGCTCCATAATGATGCATACAGAAAACTATTCTGTTGTACAAGTTGTTCTTGTAAAAGGTGGCTCTACATGCTGCTGAATCACGGGATGGGTTTATGTAAATAATGACACAGAATATGTCTGTCACAGTTTAAGTTTTAATAGTCTTGTTTTCAGTTTGTTATGTTTTCTTTATCATATTTTCAGGTTCTTGTCATGTTTCTCCCCTGTCACGTTAGGTTCACTCATGTCTGTTCACAGCTGCACGTCATTCACTAATCACTCCCTCCACAGCATTTAGTCTCCTGGTTTCATTTCCACTCATTGCAGAATCCTCATTAACCCTTCATGCCACAGTCACAGAGAGTTAAGTCTGGTTATGTCTCATAGTCTTGTTCCTTTGGTTATTCATAGTCTTGTTTTGTTTCGCTAACGCTTGTTTCATTAGTTTTGCCACAGTTTAGTATTTTGATAATCTATCTCAGCCATGCTTTATGTTTTTGCCTTGTTCCCTGTTTTGTTGGAATAAACCTTTTTGAATCTGAAAGAACTGCATCTGGGTCCTACCTCACCACCGATCCTGACAATGTCATGTGTACATGTTTATCTGAGGTTGTGATTACCTACATGATCATTATCCTCATCTGAATACCTCAAAATTGTACAATACTTGAAGGTTTTTCCCAATAAAAAAAACCCCTCATGACCCAATTTCAGAAGTGCTCTGCAGACTCAGAGCAGAAATCTTCTGCCAAGGTGCCACGGCTGATTTAGCTCATAGTTGGGTAGCATAAATCAGGGTGCCTGAAGTCCTCTACAAGTGTAAAACTCCCACAAAACACAAGCCTGGCATGTTTTTTAATGCCCTTTTCTTTGAAAGTCATTTATCTAAGGATCCAGTCTAATTTTCATTTCAAAAGTACGTCACTCTGTAAGTTCATTCCACCTCCTCTGCTAAGCCTTGAGCTCTAAGCCCTGCCCGCTCACATTCATCCTCCGAGACCAATGAACCAGCTCCTTGTGGAAATGTTCTGTTGTTAGCTGTAGCGAGGAGCATGTGTCTTACATCTACCACAGGCCTCAGAGGATATAAGAGCCCAGTGGATAAACCATATTTGAGGGAAATGTTCCGGCAAGAGTTAGCTAAAGACTGTGTACATGCAGCAACCACTTTTTATCGGACTGTTTTAATAACTTGGTCCAGTCCAATGCTGGACTGGAGAAACTGAGCCACAAAGAGGGATCAGTTCCAACTCTCAGAGCCTGAACTTCGCATAAAGGAAACAGATAAAGACTGTGACAACATTACTTTGTTAACTGAAGCTTCCGAGTTGCAATTTGGTGCTGTGAGGTGCTGTGCTTAAACTAACAGGTATTTTCTGTCTCATACATAATAATAATAATACTAATAATAAAAACTTTGTTCATCCCAGAGGGACATTCACAGTTTCCAGCAATGTTCACCAACAGAAACTTAAGTTAAAAGAAAAATTAACTTAAGTTAAAGGTAGATATATTAACTTAACAGCTTAACTAAAAGTAAACTACAGACAAACAATAAAAATGAAAAAATTGTATGAAAAAGGAAGAACTTGAGTGATAAGGACAAACTTAAGATAGACCATTGAGTACTTGTTTGACAGTCCAGTGCAGTGCAAATCATTTAAAAGCCCATTTATCTCCATAAGAATTGTGCCAAATTGTTAATAAGGGCATAAAATGTCACCTTTAAATGTTCCTCAGATAATGCTCAATGACCAAATCTAAGCAACTTCTTTTCGCCAGTTAGATTCAGTTTGTTTTCCTTTCTGTTGACAATGATTTTGATCTCACATGTGGCACTTCAGTGACAAAACTGTCTCTGGATTTTGAGTCTGTGATTACAGGTGGTCCGTCTAAGCTAGATAATTCCTGACCAACAGCCTCGGGTCTATATGATGATTCTCGATGTATCTTTATTTCCTAACCTGTGATTAATTCAGTTAAATCTAATTCAAACCAAACTTGAATCCATTACATTGTATTAAATAGAACAGACTGAATGATCCACTCATCCACCCGCCTGAAGCTACACACCTGGAGCGCAGCAGAGGTCCAGCAGCACGTTTGCGGGGTTTGGCGCTCTGTCTCCGGTATTGTATCAAGCCGCAGACCAGCTCGTGCGCGATCATCACGTACAGCAGAAAGATGAGCACGGCGGGATCCATTCAGCCGCACGCGCCGCCGGCTTGGGCACAAACGAGCGGTCCGGATGACACCGAACAAGGTTTATGCAGGATCGGAGGGGATCGATGGTGACAATGAAAATGAGGAGGAGGAAGAGGAA
This sequence comes from Leuresthes tenuis, assembly GCF_036924035.1. Taxonomy (NCBI): domain Eukaryota; kingdom Metazoa; phylum Chordata; class Actinopteri; order Atheriniformes; family Atherinopsidae; genus Leuresthes; species Leuresthes tenuis. Next base: position 4,641,919 of record NW_027325373.1, read on the forward strand.
GAGGAAGAGGAAGAGGAGAGCCTCGTGCACAACTTGCCCTGCCTGTGTCCACTCCAACTTCAGGCACTCAAGTCGCGAGACACAGCGACTGTTGGTGCTACCCATGACAACACACCATCCTCTCAAATCATCACCTCATTAGCAAAAAACGATAATTATTTTCTCCTTTTTTTCTTCTTTTCAATCCCTCGGAGACAACAGACGAGAGTCACGGTACAACAGCACAGAGGGGACATTGGAGGATGTTGCCGTAGCGACGCGACCGTTGCTAAGGGCATGATGTCGTCATCCTTTTTACCAATAAAAAGATTACGCACGCATGTGTCCTTACAAATTATGGCTTTGGGCAGCCATTCATACACTTACACAGGATGCGACCATGGACTCAAATGCTGAATCTAGTCTAACGAAGTGAAGACGATGCGCAGCTGGTCCACTAACAGCTACATCTGTTATTTCTCATAAACCTATCATTAAAAGACAGGTCGGTTATCAGTTTTCATTTACAAACCCGTGCATCTTAAAGTGCATAAGTCAGCGATAGGTTTCTAACATAAAATCAATATCAGGATGACAAATAATTCGATTTGAGTGCGAAAATGAATGTCAACAGCAGTGATTCAACCAACTTTATTTATCATATCAGCATAATCAAACAGGCTGAAGTTAACCCTCTAACATATCCAGAACAATACATCAGTCAATCAGACTTTTTTCCAAACAGTGTTTGCACACCACCTTTTCTCATAGCGTTTTTCACCTGTCTGTTTACAGCAATCCTTTTCTTTCTCCTTTCTCTTATAAGGAAAACTTTGCATCTTTTCATTTAGCTGAAGGGTTTCTCAGAAACAGATTAATGTTTGGTGGCTCCAGAACCATTAGTTCATGAGTAATGCCAAACATAGATGAGCGTAATCATCAATTATTTAAGAAACAAGACAGAAACAGCTTTAATGTTGATTGAATGTTTTGTTCTTCCCTTAACATTTTTATGGAGGATTTTATCAAAGATATGTTATTAGTGAACAGAGTTGGAGGTCCACTTTGAAGGATTCAGTGGGTCATTTTTGCTTCATGATTGTCTGTGAATCAGTCACGAGTGGTTTCTTAATTGAATCTGAACCAGTCCATGAACAGCACAACACCAGTATTGCATTGTTCAGTGGATTAGTTTGTTTTCCCAACCTAAGCAGTGACACCTAATAATGATGAGCTAATAAAATACTTATTCTTGACTTATTTTTCTAAGAGCTGACAAAGCTCAGAAGATATTACTCTATACTACCTTTTTACATAGAGAGTGGTACCCCCATAATTATTAAATCTGCTCAGATATGTAAAATAGGAGGGAAATAGTGCGCCTTTCAGCCATATAAAAGAAGCCCCACCCACTCAATTCTCATAAAGGTTTCCACACTTTTCTTAAAACCACTGGAACTTCCTTACATGTACAGACCCGAGCTGGGTTCTATACTTTCCTGCAACCATTTATAACCACCACTGTGCCAGCCCAGCTCATGACAAACCATGAAATAGTGTCAAATTATGAAACTTTGTATTTGTACTGTTGACCACAACAGTTATACTTTTTGGGCCACTGCGTATGACTTTCAGAGTAATATGTTTCAGCTTGTTTAACCAAAGGAGCGGAACTCTGCAGCCGAAAATTCAGGGAAACAACATGTGTCTGTCTTAATGCAGGCCAGTGTTCTTCTAACCTTAACCACATATTTTCTCATGCATAATCTTAACCAGCGACTGAAAGCACAAGATAACAGATACTGAATTATGAAATGACCACACTAGTGCTCGGGATCAGAGTCAAATTAGGTTGCTTTGTGTTGTGCAAATTGAATTGCGCTCTTTGGAGGAAATGTGCAAGTTGAGAGTGAAGCTCCATCACTTGTTATTTGTGTGGTTTTCACTGGACACAAACCTTGTAAGCGAGCATTCCAACACCATCAGTGGCTTAATGGTCAAGAGAAAAGCTCTTACCGTGGTTTCAGTACGTAAGGAAAACATGACCAGCAGCAGCCCCTCTCACTGGCTGGGGTCAGAAAGCAAGGTAAGCAAGATGCATTGTTCCAATCTTAGGGGTGTAAAAATGAATACTGGCAATGACCTTTCCTGCTTTACAGAATATTGAACATAAATCAGTTCCCAGATTGAACAGTTTCAAAGTGCTCATTTTCCACCACATTTAACTTGGCACCTGTCTGTGTAGCTTCACCATCCAGCAGAGCCGACCTCTAAGTGTGAACTTTTTGCCTGTTTAGCAATGATTAAGGAAAATGCAGTGACCAGTGTTTCTCTGTGTAGTCATTTTTGGACCCAGTGTCTGTAGACACAAATCAGGATATCATGTTTCAAGAATATTTCACGTTTTGCTGTGAGACTGAGCTGACTGTGCCCACGATAGGTTAAAAGCTACTCTAATTTTCATCCACATCACGTTTCAACTTTCTCCTTCTGACTTCTGTCCGTCCACAGGCTGAGAGCTGTGACCTTGGGGGGGCTCCACCAGATCTGAGGCAGCTGCATCGATTATCAGTCTGTGGGATTGTGTTTGGATTGTATGTATTTGTGTGTGTGTGTGTGTGTGTATGCGTGTGACAGGGTGACACAAGCAGTTCTTCTGCTGTGATATCACCTTAATTCCACAAAGCCACTTTAAGTGGCAGGACAACCCTCCTCCTTGTGTCAGGCTACCTCCCTCCCTCTGATCCCCTCAGAGAGCTGCAGGAAGAGACACGGAAAAGAGTCTGTCAGCATAACTTTCATCTTTCCTTACATATATTTAGAACAAACTTTAAACTTGTTAGTGAAAAGGTCAACTTTGGTGCATCGCTCTTTTTACAATACCTTAAAAACCAAAGTGTGTTTAAAGATCCAATATAAGATATAATCATTCCCTTTTGAATTAAGTCTCAATTAAGTGTAAAATGGCTGCTGATAAGGACCCCAACAAGGTAGTCTGTGGTTTCAGTGGCTTTTATCTACCTGACTAAATAATCATTGAACATTTTTACATACAGCAGATGAAAACAGAATCATGGAATAGTTTCCTCTGTTGATAGTGTTTGGTGTTGTCTTGTCTACTTTCTGCCCTCTTGTGGTCAAAGATAATCTTTGCTTTGTAACTATATCAACTTTTTTAACAATAAACACCAAGCACATGCAGGACTCAGAATATTGTCTCTACATCGAGTAAAACTAAATCTAACACATATTGTGTGTGTAAACTCACAGAAACATTATTGAACTCGGCTTCCACTGGAGGATTCTCTGCTGGAGGAATCGCCACACGGTCCACCTGAAAAGCACATATGAATGATTCTTAATTAGACAGCCAAAGGTGACACGCAGCTGTGTGTAGTTCGGTGTTGTCGAAGGTTTAAATACCAGACGAACTCACTGTGAGGTCTGATTCATAAATCTGATTAGAAAAACCACCGCCGTCTGAGGAAGATGGTGCAGTGGACGCGGCGTTAAATTTCTGACGTGTTCGCAGGTAGTAGATCAGGAGGGCGATCAACGTGCCAATCAGCAGCAGGACCACAATCACAGATGCTGCAATCCCTCCTGCGTCGTCTCCTTTTTGTGAGGCTAAAGAAGCGATGAAAAGCATTTACAGTGATTTAAAGCTCACTAGAGACTGTGCTGATGACAATGTCATTTCTCTATATCCAAAATATATCTATTATATCTATAATATATCTAAATCACTTTACATCAATGTAGGCTTTTCTATTTGTAAATTCAATTCTTAGAAAGTATTCAACACTGATAGCTGTGTTGAGGAGTGTCGGGGCAGTTGTGATGGAATGAACACAACCTCAGAGGAATAACGACGGGTCATTATTTATTTAACAAAAAGTCAAAATGCAGAAACTGATAACACTAAGCACACCCCATGATTCATCAGCTTGTAGAATCACCTTTAGCAGCAATGACAATCGTTTCCTGTATTCTGAAACGATTGTCATTGCTGCTCTTTTCCACAACGTCAGTTCGGTTAAGAGAGGTTTGGAGATATGTATTTATATTTATATACAGCTCTCTAAAGGTCCCGCCACAGCATTTCAGCAAGTTGAGGTCTGGACTTTGACTGAACCATTGCAACGCCTTGATTTTTTCCTTCTTCAGACATTCTGTTGCAGATTTGCTCCTGTGCTTGGACTCATTTTCCTGTTGATGAGTTCATGGTGGACTCAATGACTGCAAGGTGTCCATGTCCTGTGGCTGCAGAACAAGCCCAAACCATCAGCTCACCGTACTTGACGGGTTTGAGGAGTTCAGTTTGCACCAAACCTGTCAAAAATCTCCACTTTGGACTCTTCTGTCCAAAGGACATTGTTCCAGAAGTCTTGTGGTTTGTTCAGATGCAGCTTTGCAAACCTAAGCTGTGCTGCCATGTTCTTTTTAGAGAGAAGAGGCTTTCTCCTGAAACCCTTCAAAACAAGTCATCCTTGAGGCCTGTCGAGTCTGAGATGTAGCTCTTGGGTGTTTTCTCTGAGCATTGCACTGATCTTGGGGTGAACTTGCTGGATCCGTTCTTGGGAAGATGAACTATCTTGAATGTTTTCCACTTGAGAATTAATCTATCGGCAGAATGATGGCCTTATAACCCTTCCTAGATTGATGGGCAGCAACAGTTGCTGATGTCTTTCCTCCTTGGCATTGTGTTAACACACACCTGAATGCTCCAGAGCAGCAAACTGACTAAACTTCTGCTTTCGCAGAGCTGCTCACACTTACTGATGATCAGTTAATCAAGTGCACTGGGTTAGTAGCACCTGGTTGCTACTTATCTTATTAATTCCAATGGAAGCAGTTCTTTACATACTTTCTCTGCATGTGATATGTCATTTTTTGTAATTATTTGTAAAAGCACAAACACAAAACGATCAGTCATGAGCATAAATAGAATGGAAAACCATTGGCACAAACCATATAATTTAGAGTTGAAGTTGAGACTTCAATTCTTACCTGTAAAATCTGTGGCTATGTTAGCACAGTTGATACCAATCGTGTATTCAATGTCATCCAGAGCTACAACACCTGATGTTCCTTTGATTCCTTCAAACACAATCTGTTCACAGCAAACATGAGACGACAGCACAGACAGTAGTTGTGACATTTTTGTCTGAACACGCATGCACTATTACATCCAGATGACTGCACAGCATGGATGACGTGCAGAAAGTGAACAGAGTCAGTAAGGTTCAGTGTTTTGCCAGACCTGGTACTCCTCAGTTGATGTGATGTTAACATCAAAGCGTCTCCACGGCGCCCGCAGCTCGCTCACATCCAGCAGCTGATGAAGACGACCTCCCGAGAGTCTCCACACCTTCAGCTGACTGTTGGCTGCACACATTGTGAAAAGAAACACGATGCTTGTCACACACAGGCGAGCCACACACTGAAGTCAATTTTCAACATTCATTCTTACACGAGTCGGGTTTGTAGGCCCAGAATCTCAGACAGGTGCCTTTAGTCGGCGGTAGGTGAGGGCTCAATAGCTGAGCATTTTCATTGGCTGCCGTTCTATTGCTGCTTGGAAAGAAGAGGAAGTGGCCTGAAGGAAAAAAGAAAAGGAAAGCAGTCATTTAACCTGAACAATTTTGTGCAGCCCCCCAAAAAATCCCTGTTGCTGTTCCTCTGGTTCACCTTTTTCTGTGCCCAGAGTATGGTCTCCAGCCGGGGTGGGGTAATGCTGCTCTTCTTCCTGACTTGTCAGCTCCCAGTCCAGTTTGTCTACATTAGTGTTCTGGGTGTTGGTCCAACTGCACATCCCTCTCTCCAGGCTGCACTTGAAACCTGAGATAGTTAACAGAACAAAAATAGATACAAACAAAAAGCAAATGCATCTGTATGCTGTTGTCAAGCTCTACTGGTACAGCTTTGCTTCTCATATGGAAACTACTGAATAATGTCTCTAAATATTGCTTTCTGTGTAGCCTTTCGTTGGACCAGTAACTGACAGTTAAGTGTTTTTTTGTTTGTGCAGACTATTGCATTGCATTGATTTGTGTTCAGAACGTGCTTTTATATTTATACTCAAACCAGTGCAATAAAATTAATCTATGTGAGGCAAATGCCAACATTTCCAAATCTCACTGACCTGTTACAAAGAGTTTTTTTTTTTTTTTGTATCAGATGAATCTGAACACTGATCTAAAGCTCTGATTTGTCTCGTCTTCATTTTCATGATCCAGATGAATACAAACCTTGATCTTCACATGCGTGAGCGGAGAGAAAGATGTCATCGACTGCAACGTGAGTGTCTTTGCCCCCGGCTCCGACCACCTCAAACTCCAACTGTGGAGCAATAATTCACCCTTATCAGCTTCAGTGACAAACATGAGAAGGTTCCCACGTAGCTAGTTGCTTTTACACAAATTCTCCTGAGAAGTCTGTGGATTGTGATGATATTTGGGTTACATGAAAGTCTGCTTGTGTCAGAAAGTGCATCTCCTTACACAGGAAACTAAAACAGAATTCACATTTTCATATTTCAGAGCTTATGTAATAGTTCAATGAAAGCAAATTTATGGAGAAAAAGCGTAATGATCCCCTATTAGTTTTCATAACCGGCCACATGAGAAGTCCATAATTGTTCCGGCTGTGCTCCTCTGCCTCCGCATAGTACCTGCCAGTCCACAAGGCCGCTTGAGATGTTGCCGTTGCCATGGCGCCAGACATCACCTTGATTCAAACTGTCAGAGAAGACCTTCACCCGCTCTCCTTTCACAGGCTTCATATACACAGTAAGAGAACCTGTAAAGTACACAGAAAGGCAGTTTAGATTGTCCTATAGTCATGTGAAAGAGAAAGTACACCCTCTTCATTATAAGGTTTTGTGTATCAGGAGATAATAAAAGTATTTTGGTTACTTACAAGCTTAAAGTCAGATAAATACAGCCTTAGATGAAGAACAGCACAAACCATCAATGTACTCTTGATTCAAATGTGATATGTAAAACTTCCTTATTGAAAGAGGGTGTACTTTCTTTTTTTTTTTTTACATGAATTTGGATTCTGTATGTGTTTTGTGCGTGAAGGTGCCGCACCAGGGTTCTCTCCTCCCATATGATACCAGAAATGCAGACACTCTGTTTTGACGATTCCTTGGCGAACTGGGGAGGTGAGGACTGAGGTGGTGCCGAGGGGGAGGATGGCGGCTCCAGTGTTAACCATCATGTAGAAACCTGAACACAGACCAGACAAATATGATCAAAGTTCTCCCTTGTCCACTTTGCCTGCATGGTCAAATATTACTTTTATCTGATGAGACTCTCTCTGACCCATTTCAGTCTCCAGAGTGTGGTCAGTTTTAGGTCCAGTCGCCGTGCTGCTGTGTCCGCTGTGGTGCAGCCAGTTGACTCTACCATAGCTGCTGTACCCACACTGTTGGCTCTCAAAGGAACACAGCCTTGGTATGGAACAGGGACCATCCAATAACGTCACATCATCGATAGCCAGCCGCCCGTCAAAACCAGAGCGAACTGCTTCAAACATCAGCTGTTGGTAGGTTAGAATTTGGACAAGGTGACTTGAAAAGGACTATAACAATATTAGGTCAATTTTGTCATTGTCTTCATTATTTTTGCTACTGCAGGCTAAAGACTCTTATGCAGTTTGTCAAAGCGGCAGTGTGACGGAGTGAACCCGTCCCTCATTCACCAGGACCTGATCTGCAGTCTGCAGAATATTAGGGGTGCACACCTACTAGTCTGTGGGTTTGGGTTGGGTAGTCATGGAGAATGTGACATCACTGGCACTGATGGGTGCTGATCTGGAATCTGTTATGTTGGAGGTGTGATGATTATGGGGGATGAGCTTAATTAAGATCCCTTTGAGCCCTTTCAGAGGAGGAAGGGAACGCGTGGATATGAGGACGATGAATGACTGGGAGTGATGTAACAGCTGGAGCTGATGTGGGCTCAAATGTAAAGATCTGTACAGAATGTTTTTTTTTTTTGGGCACTGAACACACATGTGGGGAGCAAGGGGGCACAATAAATAGCTCCACAAAGCAACAAGCAAGGAAGCCTGTGAGTTATTCCGGTGACGCCGTCACCGGGAGGTGGAGTGTCGGACATGTCAGCAAACACCTGGGCCCGTGAAGAAGAAGGCGATCGCCATTTGCACCTCATAACAGGCAGTGATTTGTTTGATTCATCACATGGGGGGAGAGTTTCTCCATGAACTTAAATCATATTGTCCAAACCTTCTTCTTCCTTCTTCACCTTCTTCTTCATAATAATAACTTCGCTCACCTGAAATCTTGTGAGCTGGTGGGGTACCGGGCAGTGTGCTTCATGCCACACGTTGCCATGAGCTCCACTGCGGGTCCACAGGATGAGCTCATAACCATTGTTATCAGTCAGCTTCACATTCAGGACACCTGCATGGGATCAGGAAGCAGAAGAAGAGAAGAGAACCCATGAGAAAAGATGCAGAAGTGAATGAAATTAATTTTAGTTTCTATCAGGTAAAGAAGCAACAACATGGCCATTTTTAACCACGTTGGTCAGCATGTGATCACCTGTGTTTGGCCCATAAAGTTTGTAGTAGAAGGTCAGGCAGCGATCTGACTGACCCGCCGACAGTGGAAATGATATCAAGCGCCCAAATGCACCACGCAGAGAAGGACTCCACATGTCCACAGCGAGGCTTCTGCCTGGGCATCAGCACAGAGATAGAGCAGAAACTTTTACAACATTTCAACAGCAACAGGGACACAAGTGTCGCCTTAAAATAAACAGACAAAAAGTGAGTTTGATCATCATGGGGAAAGTCTGGCAGATTCCCAAATGTCAGATTTGAGAAAAAAAGTTTTTGGGCTAAATATTGAATTAGGATTGTTTTAAATGTGTAATTTTTACCATAAAAAAAAACCCTACATCAGAAGAAGTTATGATCAATAAAAACAAAAAACAGATATTCTTATGTGAACTTTGACTTTATATGGTTCGTCAAGTTGGTATCCTCAATACAAGAGTGGCTTTTAAATGTTGTGAGAAGTCTGCTAACATTGTAACATTGACTGTGACCATTATTTCTACATGTGTGTGAAATGGAAAGTTGACAGAAAATGAAACATGATTTGGCAGATCTGTCTTTTAAAGATGAAGAAAAAAGGGACAGAACTGTATGTGTCTGAGATGTCAGAAACAGAAAGAAAACATTGATAAATGCTTCTTAAAGATGTTGTTTTTGTTTTTAGATGAGCTTACCAATACCAAGGGTGTGGTCCATCCCACTGAGAACTGTCCAGTCAAAGTTGTCACTGTTGTCCTGGTACCATCCACACAGTCCATCTTCAAAGCTACACGACAGTCCTGCCCCCCCAAAAAAGTTTAAAGTTCTAAGACATGTTGAGGTAAAATGTTAAGATATGCAGAAAAAGTCTCGAAACTCACCGGTTGGTGCAGATGGAGAATACTGAGCATGGCAGCTGAAGAAGTGAACATTCTTCACTTTGATATTGGCGTGCGGATAGAGTTTCACAGCACGAGCTTCGAATGCCAGCTGGTAAAGATTAGAACAGGGAAACAGAAGAGCTCTGATGAGATGAGCAACTTGACAATCTGAGCAGAGATTCCCTGAACCTCTCTCTCTCCAGCCACCTCCTCCACCTCTTTTAGGAACAAACTGGGGCATTTCCAGGCCGGCCGAGAAATGCAATTTCTCCAGCAAGTCCTGTGTCTGCTCAAAGACCTTCTTCTAGGGACATGTGGAAAAACACCTCCCCTGGTAAGCATCTAGAAGAAACCACAACTAGAAGTCTGAATCACCTCAGCTTGCAGAATTTGATGCAGAGGAGCATATTGTCTCTACTCTTAGACCTTCCTGGATGGCTGAGGTCCAAACCCTATTCCCCAAGGATGAGGCCAGCCAAGAAATGAGGAAGCTTATTTTATTTGATTGTATTTGCAGTCCAGTTCTTTCAGTCATTAACCACAGCTCCTGACTGAAGCTGTGGGTAATGACCAAAATAATGAGTGTTTGAATGCAGATGATCTGGTAAATCAGCAGCTTTTCCTTTTGGCTGTGCTCTCTTTTCATGTCGACAGGTTCTTATTTGGTCAACCTCACAGCAGATGCTGCACCCTCCCACCTGTCAGTCTCATGCGCTGTTCTGCCCTCATTTGCAAACAAGGCCCTGAAATATAGAAACTCCCCCATTTGAGGCAGTGAGTCCCTCCAGGCACAGACTGGAAAATCCACCCTTTTCTCACCAAGGCCATGGCTTCAGACATGGAGAGGCTTATTCCCATCCTGACTTCTTCACACTTGTTTGCACACCACCCCTGGGCCTACTGGAGGTCTCTGCTTGATGAAGCCAACAGGACCAGATCATGCAAAAAGCAAAGATGTAATCCAAAGGTGACCAAACAAGAAACTCGTCAGCCCCTGGCTTCTGCACATAAAGGTTATGAACAGAATCTCTAACAAAGGGCAGACCTGGTGGAATTGGAAATGAGCCTGACTTACTGCCAGCAGTGTGAACCACGCTCTCATTTTGGCTGCACACAGCCTCAGAGACCATAAGCAAAGGGCTAAAAGCCCTACTGAAGCACTTCTATCGGGGCACCACAAAACACGTATTTGTAAGCTTTTTCTAAGTCAACACATGAAGACTAGTGGAGTCTGTCCAGTGTTTCACGACTCTGACAAAAAGCACATTGCTCCTCTTAAATCTGAGGTTTGACTATAACTATCTAAAAATGTCAGACACATTTTTCCTCTTGTTGCCTTGTTTCTTAACCTGAACTGGATATTAAAAGTATGTTTCGGGTTGAGGCAGGTAAGAAGAATTTCAGGATGGGATAAACATAATTAGCAAAGTTTCAGAATCCTATTTTTGTGGCAAACTGTGACTCGTGTCTCATCATAAAAGATTACAACCAGGGTTCATTTCAACATAAGTACAAAGAGATCAAATGAGGAGATGATGACTTAATGAGCTTGCAAAACAGCTCAGAAAAAAGACCTGGAAGCGATGTTTCCTGACTCCAATAAGAATATCAGCGTGCTGCCAGGCCCCCTCTTCTGTTCCCGTCTTCCCACTGAACTCCCACAGTTTGGGCCCAATGCCCAGCAAGCTGTCAATCACCCTGACTGAAAGCTCACCTACAGCAGAAACATAAATAGAGTTTCACTATATGTTTATCCTGGCAAATGGCAACAGTTTGGACATGTTGGCTTATAAGTTACCAATATGATCGGAGCTTCCAGTGAGTGCAAAGTCAAAGCTCATGTTACAGGCAGGACCGGTGGGGCCCAGGAGGGGGGTCCTCGTCTGGGCCTCAGCCATCTGCTGTCCTGGAGCCTCAGCTACGTACAGGTACTCCTCTATGAGACAGACAAATGTTAAGACATTACTTAAATCAGTATTTATTAATAAATCTGGAACAGATCGAAGTGTTTGTACCTTTGGTTGTGGAATTTTCATGCAGCAGCCAACCTTGACTCCCAATGCTGGCGTCAGTCCAGCCTGAGCTGCCCTCAGTGTACGAGAAATCCCCTGAGGAGATGATTCATGAAGTGACACACACATTCAGTACCAGAACTCGGTTCCACTTTCACCAACCTGACAAACTGGTGGGATTTTCTATCAGAATCAGTATTTTAGAAACGTGTTTTTTGCACCAGCTGTTTGCAGTTTGCCCTTTGAGGCACCTAATGACAGGCTCTGAGACAAGCAGATTCTCCTATGCTTCAGTCAGCCCTGATCAAATCTGAAAAAAATCGGAGCCTTTGATACCTTACAGAGCAGTTGATAAATGAGTGAGCAGGATGAATACACTCACCACATTTGGCCTCATCCTCTTCTCCTGCACAGTCAGGATGAAAGTCACAGATCTTATCCGGCGCCGTGCATGGATGCTTAGGGGGTTTAGGGAAGCTTTCCAGGGAGTTATTTTCTATTCAAAGGGAGAATATGAGAGAGGTTTAGTATAACAGAGGGGATGTCCATTTACATTTCTTGCACAAGGGCCATAAAAAGCATACCTGCTGACAAGCGGCATTCAGGAGACAACACAATGCTGTCAACAGCGATACCTCCGTATTCAAAGTCTCTGATTGCTGCCATTATCAGGATCTGCACGAATTTCAACACAGGAGAAGAAAAGTAATTTTACATTTAAATTTTAACTATTAGAAAACACACTTGAATCAAAACCCAAAAGACACTCAAAGCTTCCAAACAAACGTTTTTCAAGGTGTTAGATTTTCTGAAATATGAGTGTAAACCTGAACATTGCATGAAATTATTAATTGGATCTATCTGAATGCAATTGAAGTCAGAAATCTAAAATACTATTGGGATTTTTTAAAACTCATATCCTCTCAACTGTCAGGCTGTCTTTTATAAGGAGGCTCTAGGCGTCCTGTCTGTCTCCACTGTCAGAAGAAAGAAAAGGCCAATAGAGCCACAACGTATAGAAACAAAGATGTTAAACAGTTGCTAAACTCAATCCAAGGATATCAGAAGGAACTTGCATGTAACTTAAGCCATCTTGGAACAACTCTGATAAAGCCCAGTGAAGATGTCCTGCTATGAATCTGGTATAAATTTACTGACTCAGCTCTGCTTTGTCGAGTACATCCACTCGTTGCTGTTTGCCACATTAAACTGACCTAAACTAGCTGCTTCCTCACATGAATCTGAGGGGGTTAAAAGTCAAATCACTGCCTCTCTGGCGCTATATTTTAGACACTGTGTTTCCTTTGTATGGGGAAAGAGGGGCGATGCATTGCATAGCATCTCAAAAAGATAGAAAGATGATGGATTGTGACCTTACAGTGGTGTTCAGAAGTCTTCAGCCAGCCTTCATTTCTTTCTATATTACAAACTTAGACTGAAACATGTGAAACAGGTGTGGGCTCTGGGGAGGATTCATCTCTCGATAAGACCTGTTTCCACTGGTTTTAAATCTAGTTTTTGTGCTATTTGACACACCTCAGCCTTATGATAGTTATTCTAAAACATTAACTGTTACTACTCACCTTAAGCATATGCTATTAGTCGGGCTTTGTACTTGAATAATTCTGAGAATTGAATGGTTTGTCTTTCGACATTAAATCCAAACCTTCAGCTTACATAATAAATCTACCTTGTTGTAAAAGTACCATGTAGTTTCTGACCACAAACTGACAAGTGTTACGTATGTTATATGTACCAGCATCATTATCAAACTCACCTATGAGAAATTCTTACCTGAAAAGGTGAGTCGGTTACAATCTCAACCTCAGCCTTCACCCAGAGGTCACCCAGAGCGCCGCCTCTTTCCCACACCGGGTGGATGTGACGATCTGCCACCAACACCGTCAAACCGCCGGACCTCGGCCCAAACTGGTGAGTGTACATCACCATCTACAGCAAAAAAATAAGTCAATGAATAAAACAAATCATGATTTGTTCAGAATTTAAATTATTATCAATATCACTGTTCAAAAATGCAATTTTCTATCAAAATAAAATCTAAAATTTTGATAAAAAAGAGATAAGCAAACAAAAAAAGGACTAATCATATGACTCACCTTGCATGGATGTGAGCTCTTGGTGGGCTGAAGAAAGGGACTCTGGAAAGCAGCCCAGTCATTTGTGAGACCAGCATCAGGGACAGTGACATATAGGAAATGGCCTGCCATAAAATTAAGAATTATTTTAAATCAAGACTATTTACAGCCCCAATTTTAAAGAATTGAGTAAATAAATAAAAGTATGAACTGCAACCATTTACAAATCTCATAAACTAATATTTTATTCACAATAGAACAATGAAAGAGACTGTTGTTAAAAACTGTCTGTTTTTAATGACGGCCTGAAGATAATCATGTCCCTTGCACACAGAAATGTCCTCACTTTCTTCGAGTCTTTTGATTATTTTGTGCGCTGCAGATGAAGGAATATTTAAAGTCTTTTCAAAATATTCTGAAATGGCTCCACGATTAGTAGACTGTTTTTCTGCAGAATGTTGCCCAGCTTTACTTTTGAGAGACTCTACCTTTTTGAGGTGTTCTTTATACCTGATCATGTTACGGATCTGTTACCAATCAACATGTGAGACATGTTAAAAGCGTTGCTTTCTGCGTTCTGTTGCGAATGAAATAACTGTTTTTTATTTACATTTTACTCAGAGTCCCAACTTTTTTAAAAACTAGGATTTACTTTTGTTTCAATTGATAAATATTTGCACACTTACAGCTGTCACGGGCAGTGATATTTTAGGAAGCGGTGTTAAGTATACTGTGAATAAAGTGGTGTAAGACGAGTCTAAACTAGACTCTGGCTGATCTCCAGTTTTAACAATGAGGTTCAAACCGTGAAACTAGAGTAGGACAGAATGTGCTATAATTTTTCAGAATAGGATACCTGTAGCAGTGTTTTTGGAGTGATCTCTGCCTGGACCTTTCCACGGATCTGTTCGAGAGATCTCCTCCTGATTTGTTCTCATCCATTTTAGTTTAGAAAGTGACCGCAGGTCCCAATCGCACAGATCCTCATCAAAGTCACAGAGGCGGTATCCATCTGGAGACTCTAATAAATACACACACAGCTCGTACTAACTGATGATCTCAACCAGAATGGATGTACATTTCTCAGATGTCATCACGTTAACCACTCAGGAAGACTTTTTTTTCTTTTAGCTAATATGACTGGCTTATGTAACATCATCACGTGCCAAAATCTGGAAAAACTCTCCATCAACAATGCAGTCCAGTGGAAATTTCCATGTTATTAGGCAGTGCTTTTTTCCCCTTCACCACAAGTCTTGTATTAATGTGTAACCTGTCAGCTCATCAGATGACGTTTCATTTCTCACCACAATTTTTCTCATCAGTCCCATCGCCGCAGTCATCGCTGCCATCACAAACCTGCCGCTGCTCCACGCAGCCCCCACGGGAACAGTTCACCATCCCTTCTGGACACTCATTCCCAGGAAGTGGTACTGATGATGTCATGAGAAAAATAAACTACATCACATGTTTGTGGCTCTGCAATTTTAATTGTCAGAGATGTTGCTTCATACTGATTTTGTTGTGATTAATTGCTTTTGGGGCTCCACAGATGACTGAAACGCTGTAAGATAAGGAGGGACTCACAGGGCAGAGCACAGTCTAGAAACTCCAGCTGGTCTATGGCCACATCTCCTCTTCGTCCCTCTAAGCGCTGCGAGTGAAGACGGATTTGAAAGGTTGAAGGAATGCGGCCAAGAAAGATAGTGTCTTCCTTCCAGACGCGAATAGTGGAGGCCTCAGGACGCCAAACTACGGCCTCTTGTGAGTTCGGGTGAAGGATGGATGCCCACAGGGGGGCAGAGCCCAGACCTGTGTGACCTGTGATGTAACAAACAATTCACTAGGAACGAAAATTACATGTACATAAAAATGGTTGGTATAGTTTGGAAAATGACATCTTTTCTTTAAAATTGTGCATTAACAGTTCCGAGAAGCTGGTAACTGCAGGCTGTGTGTCGTTACCTGAATCCCACAGAAAATATCTGAGACGCAGACGGCATGTTGGTGCAGACTGTTTCATCACTGGAGAGGTGAAAACTGCACTTTTCACAGACTCTTCCCTCACCGCACTCACGGCTACGAACCAACCTATGTGACGAGCAATAATAAAAGCGAACTTTTACATTTCAGGCTGTTAAAATTTCTGCACCAATCAAGCTGTCTTACTACAATCATAATTAGAGTTATATGACAGGTAGTGCAAAAGAGAACAAACACTATGAAGCATAATAAAACTATTCAGACATATACTAACACAGACAATGGACCGTTAGTCATATTAGAAAAAAGGCTGAGCTATGCCAAATGACACAAGAAGTGGACTGAAAATCAGTGGCAACAGGTCTTATGGAGGGATGAATCCTCCCCAGAGCCCGGACCTCAACATTATTGAAGCAGTGTGGGATCATCTGACAGAGAACGGAACAAAAGGCAGCCCACATCCAAAGAAGAGCTTTGGGATGTCCTTCAAGAAGCCTGGAGAACTATTCCTGAAGACTCCTTAAAGAAATGACAGAAAGCTCGTCTCAGAGGGTTCAGGCTGTGTTGAAGAATAAAAGAGCTCAGACCAGATATTCACTTTAAAGCTCCTTAGAAATTAACAAAATCTGTTTTTGCCATAAAACATTGAACCTATTCCATGTTTCCTTAGCAATTTTTAAAGAAATCCAATTTAATTTTCTCAAGGTTTTTGTATAGAACTTTATCTTAATAATCCATCAACCTTCTTTTCTTCGGGTTAGTGGAGATACATGTTCCAACTAAACTCACAGTCATGGAGAAATCATTGACAGTGAAAATCACTCCATGTCACAGAAAAACGTCTCATATTTGCATGGAGATTTAATTAGGAATCCCCACAAAAATCACTGACTGTTGTATTTAAAGCGGGGATTTCCAAAGTCGGTCCTTGAGGGCCGCTGTCCTGCAGGTTTTAAACGTTTCCCTGCTTCAACACATCTGATTCAGATGAAATGGATCCCTTCAAAACATTATTGAGTTATGCTCAAGCCTGCTAATGATGCATTGATTTGAATCAGGTATGTTGAAGCAGGGAAACATCTAAAACCTGCTGGACAGCGGCCCTCGAGGACCAGATGTGGACATCCCTGATTTGAAGCAAAGATTCTCCACTCAATGACCAGCACAGAGCAATGAAGAATATTTGGAAGAAATATGCTAGAACTACCAAATAAATCTTCTTTCCCCTGTTTTAGAACATTTAGACAAAGAAAAAAAGCACTTGATTGATCCTTTGGCATTTACAAAGAGAATAAAAACACCTTACGATACCTGTGGCTGTACCGGTGGTGTAATCAGAAGATGGCCCGCTGTCGGGCAGCATGTCCCCTCTCTGAAGTCTCTTCCAGGTGTACGCTGTACTTGTGGACTGGTCAGTCCATCCACACATCCCTGCATCCTCAAAGTCACACTCAAAAGCTTTTCCTCTGTAGCCTTGAAAGGGTTAAAAAGAAGTTCTTAGCTGTTTGTGTAACTAGCACTAAAAGCAGATCTAAACAGGGAACGCTTAACTAACTGATAAAAATCTTTTGACTCACCACAGTCTTGCTCATCACTGCAGTCAGAACAATCACACACAAAGTCACATTTCCCTTCAGGAGTCTGACACCGTGGAGCCCAAGCACCAGCCGCTGAACCAGTGACAAGATAAAAGAGAAAATTGATTGTTTGTGTTACCATGACTACCATGCAAATGTATTTCCTGATGATGGCTGAGATGCGGTGATGTGAGAGCATGTGGACTGTGTGTGGACATTTATTTTTAATGGGTGTATTTCAGGTAAGAAAATAACAGAAAAACCTAACAAATGTACTGTTCTGAAATCTGCATCCTGATGTGGAGTAACTTCAGCCATCACACAAATGTAATAATGTAAAAAAATACTATATTTCATATTGACAGAAAAAGCAGTAGCAAAGCTGCAGAAGAAATCCGAACATCTTTGCTTCTGAAAATTGCATAAAATCTCACAGATGACTCAGCCTCAAGCTCGCCTATCAGGGCACTTTACCATCAAAGATTTACGACCCAACGTAACAGGCTCAAAGGCCAGAGAGAAATAATCCTGTTAACGTCAGCTGAATGCCATCCGTCCAACCAAAGGTCTCTGATTAAAACTCTGGATTTTGTGCAAACAGTCGGAATTTATATGTGACATCCGGTACCGGATATTTCCACACTTCCAGAGTGCATCTTCCTTCCTCCAAATAAATAAATCAAGGTCATAGTTCAGAAAACAAGATAAAAAGGTTGAAAAAAAGAGTTAAAAACCTGTATGTTTGTAGCCAAATGCAAACACACGCGTTAGAAAATTCATTCACAGACAACGGCTTAAAACCAAGAAATCACTCAAAGGCCTCAGTATTTTACTTGCAAGGGGAGAATAACACACAAACCTTCTCTCTGCAGATTCACAAGAGTTCTCCAGCGAGTGGTTGCCTCCCTTTACCTTTTATTTGGTATCATATCACACACACACATACGATCTTCTACTATATTTCATGTGTTGAGACCTGAGATATATCATGAGTATGCAGTCATTGACTTATTTGGGCAGAGTGAAGATAACATTTCTTTTTAGTACACCGTTCTCTTTGTCTCACCTCACAAGGGTGAGTTTTGATATATAATGGCCTCTCTGGCCTTGACATTTATGCAGTGATAATATGCAGACTTTTCAGACAACACATTCAGTGTATAAAATGCCCTCATGATGTTCCTTTAAATGTAGAATATGGAAATTACTACCAGGTCGTTCGAACACCCAAATTACCACAAAAAGATGGAGATTATGTGATCCAAGTGGTGGAAACACACATGCATCTGAGAATGTGAGATCAAACAGAATAGTAGAAAACACCTCCACATTTCAGCTATGTGGGACATGAACATCGAAGGTGATTCTTAACCCTGAAAGAATTTTAGGGTATTATTTGCTCTTATTTCTTTTGTATAGTTGTAATCCGTTCCTTGTTTTACTACAACTGAAAGGTTTGTTAAAAAGATGGGGAGAACTCAAAATTGTATCTCCCTTATTTGTTTGAGTGATTATTAATAAAATGATACCACAGACTAAGTATTTCTGCTTAGCAGTGTTGTGAAACACCTTTTGCAGTTACAGATGTGCTCTTACCCCACTGCAGAGTCAACAGTAGAAGGACGGCTGAAGTCCTCAACCGTACCATCTTTTTTCTTCTTCCACAATATCCCGTTGAAGGTCTGAGCAAAGCTGGGAGAAACTTGCCAACACCGTCTTCTACTTCTCGGAGATAACAGACGGACTTTAAAATCACCCAGCATGCAACAGCAGCCAGCCATCATAAAATAATTTCCTCCAAACGACATCTGTATGTTGCACAATGGTGGTGCTTGAAAGAAGGGAACAAAGACATACTGTATGAGGCAAAAACAGTTTGACATGTTTGTTTATTGCTCACGAAAAAGATCCACATTTTTATAAGACAAAGGTCAGGACTTTTATTTGGCCATTCCAAAACATTAACTTTATTCATCTTAGACCATTCTTTGGTACAAGGGCTTGTGTCTTTAGGGTTGTCTCACTGCATGACCCGCTTCCTGTCGAGCTGCTGCTCATGGACATGTTTCAACATTTTCCTTTAGATGTTGAATGTATGATTCAGTTATTTTTTCCAGCAAGAATGACAAGACATCTTTTCCCGAGGCCCTGAAGAGTCTTCTGCACTCATCCTGCCTTACACTTCAATAAGCACATGCAGCCGACATTAGAAATAATCCTTGCTTTAAATAAAACAGGAGACCCACTCACTCCTGATGGTCAATTCATTGATTCAAAACAAATGAATGTAATTTCAGTTTCAAGTTCAGTGCAAGTTCACATATTTTGGTTGTTTCACTAAATAAATAATGATCAGGTATAACTTTTGAAATGTACTTTGTCTAACTCTTTTCTCTTTGTCTGTGTTTGAGAACTTGTGTATAAAAATGGTTAAATTTAAGTCATATGTAGAGAACTAAATAAAAGTACCATTGTACATATAAATACACAATATCATTAAAAGAGCTTGACGTAGTTGGTAACAATCACTCGGAGCAAGTCAAATGCAAGCTCTGGGGTTGACCACTGGTCCTCAAGCTTTTCCTCCAGCCCTATAAGTGACCAAACAGACTACTGCTACCACTGAATGCTATGCTAGTCTTGGGGAACTCAAAGCATTTTGTCAAGTTTCTGACTAGAACCTTTTAAATTCAGGTGGCTCATGTTGTTGAATTATGTTGGTTACAGTATTAGCGTGTGGCTGTTTTCAACAAAATATTTAATTTTACCGTACATACTACGCATCAAAGAGCAACAGTATAGTTAGCTCAACAGGTAGCAACTAGGTGCACAACTAAACAACAGCTTTGTGTCTTAGACTGTGTGACCAGATTTGAGTTTGTGAAAAAGAGGACGTCTCAGCAGTGGGGTGCTGGGTAGAGAGATTTAGTGTATGATCATGTGAATGTATACAAATGTGTCCACGGTTAAGGGTTCCATGGTGATGTAATGAGCTTCATTGGCCTTCGACAATATTGTAGCCAATAGGCCTACTTCACACTGAACTTCAACCATCCCCTACTCACGTCCACTCGATCTATGCTGCAGTGCTATGAGGAGATTGAGTGTATAACAATAGGCGAGGATGGGGAGTGACACATAAAGCAAATCTGATGTAAACATATTTGAGGCTGAGACAGAGCAAAATCCCAGGCATTTTGAAATTCAAATAAAGATGAAAGGGACTAGAATGAATTAAAATGTAATTTAACTAGCAGAGAAAACACCATCTGCAAATAAATTTCAGTCTCAGTCACTGTTGTGCAGTGATTCCATGCCACTGCTGCGTTTACAATTGTCGTTATGCTGCTTGGAAACTGCACAGCACAGTAAATCATTCATGCAAATCAAGGAATCTTTTAATACTACATCTTCATTTCAACTTAAGAATGCGTCCGTCAACTAATTACCCCGTCAAACCAAAGGTTTAATTTAAAATAGCCTCGTAAAACCTGATCATTTTCAGGAAAATTTAAAACTCTGCATTTATAAACATTAAATGAAAACCATTTGAGTGGTTAAACCTTCATTTTTTACTGTAAATGATGGACTTTGCTCTCATATTTATCAATACCATTTTAAAATAATTGAAAATGTTGATACGACATGTATGCCATTTTGGTCTTGAAAGGTAAAACGACACGGGTCACTCCGCGTCATCATGGCTTCATTTGTTTTAAACCACCCACATTAAACTCGGACCACAGTAATTAGCAAGACGCCGACTGATTCCTAGCCGCAATGGAAGGAGCATGCACAACTTTGAAGCAGATTTTAGAACACATTTATGAAACACACATCACAAAGAAGTGGTCATGGTTCATTTTATAACATATTGGGATTATTAGGTCTAATCTATGAGGGTATGTGACTCTAAAACAAGTCAGACTGTCCATTTATAAAACTGTCACCGCCAACATATCTTCACACCATGAAAATTTTGATTTACTACGGAAGACGTGTATCAGTTTTAGAACTAAATGCAATAAAATTGTGTTGGAAAAACTGTCATTTCTATACTCAATTCTAAGCATAAAAAAGCCTTGTAACAGATTAAATTATGGTCACTTGGAGTCGATCTTAGCCTCGGATAGGTAATGGGGTTTCAAAAGGTCACTGATCAAACTAAATTACTTATTTAGTTAATGTCAAGTTCTGCCAACTAATAAAGGGCCACAGAGAAGTATTATGTCAGTCCATGAAAAAGGGCGCCCAGCAGAGGCTGGACTCAGTTCATTTCAGTAGCCTTCATTGTCCCAGGTGACCTCATAATCTGGGTACCGAGCCTTCAGCTTCTCAGTGGTCACGGCGTGGTTCGCTCTTCCAAATCCCTTGAATGAAAATTGAAATCTTCCATCAGAGGCAGAAATTAACATTTGATTTCAGCCACGAACGTGCAACAATTTCCCACACATTTGATGCCTGTTCAGTTTTTATTCAGCCCGGTTCTCTTACCATGGAGTACCCGTAGACATGGATCTTTTTGGCCTGTGGATCGTGTTTGATCCTCCCTCCTCCAACACACTCGCAGTCCAAGTGGCCGCCCTTCTCCAGCTCCTCTGAAACCTTCTCATAGATGTCAGCTACCAGATAGAGACGTAAAAAATGTGAGCAAATACAGTGTATAAACACTATTTTTTCATAATACATTCTTCCTTTTCAAGAGGCTGATAACTACTTGAAAAAAAATATATTCGATTGCTGAAAGTCTTATGTTTGAAAATGAACAATTTTTTAAAGTTACTGTGGAAGATCATTTAAACAGACGCTTATCGTTTTTATTTACCGTTTACTGTCTGAAATGTAACATTATTTCCTTCCAGTGACACAGATCAGCCAGAATCTTCAAACCTCCATCAATTTACATGAGTAATATTGATTATCACCCTACAGCGTCTCTTATGTGGTGCACAAATTAGGGAGAAAGTGAACTGTCAGCATATGTGCTGGAAGCAGGAAAAATGAGCAATGTCTGTGTGACCAGGACAAGGTCCAGATAGTGACGACATCTGAGGTAGAGAGACAGGATCTTGAACTTGGCGACACGATCCATCCATCCATTTTTCTGTTCAGGGTTGTGTTTGTTAGACACAACAAGCTTGTCTTTAGACTGTGGAAAGAAACCAGATCACCCAATGGGAAGCCATGCGTTAACATGCAAACTCCTCCCAGAAAGGCCCAAGCAAGCAGGCAGGTTTGAAGTGTAAGCTGGTGGTGCCTCTCAGAACATCAAAACCTCCATGAGGGAATGAGTTATGGGATGGTTACGATGATAGATCGTTCTCCACGAGATAACTTGCATTTGACACGTGTATGCGACATGTTTTGAGGGGATAATCCGGACTCACCATGGTACTCAGCCCAGCCGTACCCTCGGACGATATCCACTTCCGAGTCGTCTCCCTCTTCCCGGCTATGGACTCTGATCAGGACGTATTTAAATACTCCAGACGGGTCAATGTCTGCCTGGGGTATGTTGGCCATGAGAGCCGCAGCCTTCGTCTGTGTGCACATCTCCAAACTTCTCAGCACCCACACCAATAAACCAACCAACAAACCAAAGGCTCGTATTTTTTCTACAAACTCCGTGTTTGTCTATGTAGAAACCCTGCTTCTTTGTATTACAACATGAAGGTTCGTCACAGGGCTATAAAAGAAAGCAGTGTATCTACTACTGAAAGGAAGCATGTGCTCTATGCAACAATAAACTCATTTCCGGTTTAAACTTCGGAATAAATGACATTGAAAACACGGAACTTCCAGTTGTTTGATAAGTGTTCTCCTGACCCTAATAATTAATCTTCAAAACGATAGAAAACTATATTATATTACACATAGCTGTAAATGGTTTCGCATAAAGTTTTTTAAAAAAGGAAAAAAAAAAACACCTGCTTTTACTTTAAAGGCAAAACAATCCGAGCGGAAGCTACAAGAGGAAACGCACCTTTTCTATGAAGGCACGCATTCTGGTAGTTGTAGTCCAAATGGCAATGCTAGAGCAATACATGAAGCGTGGCTAGCTGGGATAAAAAAAAATATTGATTCCACATAAAACGACTAAACTAAGATATAGCTCAGATATAAAAAAGATACAAGGTGAGAAAAAAACATGAATCGAAATTTGATGAAAATGTTTGCATCACAGGTAGCAGACACATCTGTAGCTAACCTGGGCTTTTTATTTGGTACTTATGGCACATATTCATAAGAACTGGAAAATACACATTTGAACAGAGGAGGTGGTCTCAGGTATTACCTTCCCATCACCTACAATGTAGCATTGCCTCTCCTTCCTAGACAGTTTCACAACCATTCACGCCTTGGATCCTGTGACCAAAACTGGCCCTTTCAGGCAGGTAGACAATTCATAGGCGATAGTGACTCAAACGAAGTGCACATCGATCAGGGGGTTCAGTGACACATGTGACTGTAACAACTCTCTTTACTTATGAGCTGATACTCCCCGCCATCTAGTTTAAAACTGAAGAAGCCTTTTGGATGAGAGATGAAATATCTTCAAGATCCAAGAAGAAGTCCAGTTCCTCTTATTCAAGCTTTTACGATTACCATGACCTGGATGACTGAGAATCTTCATCAGCTTATGGCTCATATGCAAGTGTTATGTCGGCCAGTTGTGACCCAGAGGTCATGAACGAGGCCTAACTCGGGTTACGATGTGTTGTGGATGCGGCCCAAATTATATAAACTGGATTTGACATGGGTTCTGGCAAAGGTTGTGAGGACCAAACGTGGCTCACAATATACAGATTTTGGCCATGTCTGGTAGATATGTGGCTGAGTTCAGGCAGTCACGCTCACCCTGAATCAGCGCTGTTACTCAAGGTCAAGTGTGACCTATACTATGTGGGCTATTAGGTCTTTAATGCATCTCAAACGGGTAAAAAGAGCTAAAACAAAGCTTGCCCAGAGGCTAAAATGTTGCTGCCAGAATCTTTATTTGAAGCAGACACATTTTATCAACACACCCTGGGGTTGGAATGACAACAACAATAAGTTTCATCATGGAACTTAAATTTAAGATTCAGACCAGTTTTAGCGTTAGATACATCATTTTCTATGTTATACCTCACACTCTAGTTTACATGACACAGGCCTTTAAGTGCCATTTTTTTGTGGTCCAATATGTGCTTTTACAATATCATACAATGCAATACAACACCACATTGATTCAGTTAAGAAAATTATATCACTATGCACTTATAAACACCTTTCTAATACAGTTAACAACTGATTATATGTTCCAGGGACATTGT
The DNA here is from genome assembly GCF_036924035.1 of Leuresthes tenuis. Lineage (NCBI taxonomy): Eukaryota > Metazoa > Chordata > Actinopteri > Atheriniformes > Atherinopsidae > Leuresthes > Leuresthes tenuis. The sequence continues at coordinate 4,666,328 of NW_027325373.1, forward strand.
ATAAGATTTGGTTATCTGCTGTTCGCCGCACTGTGAGACTTTGTGAACCAAGAGTGAAGTCTGTGTCAATTTAATATCATCCCAATTATATTATATATATATTTGCAGGCTTAAGATCAATAAACAAATGCACTCATGTAGTCGTTGTGCAGTTTTGTATTTATGTTAAACAAAACAAAATGTCGCTGTTGAAAAATGTTGTTTTTCCATAATGATCAAATATTGCTGTTCAAGACTCGTCCAAGGTGCTCAAATGCCTCCAGAAACTTCCTGGTAACAAATGTAAAAAAAAAATGTACAAAAAAAAACTTCACTTCACCATATCTTCATGTTACTCATGTGAATAAGACTAAAATGTGAATGAAAGCTATCAAACTGAAAAACATAGAAATAAATTGGAGTTTTTTTACCCACTTAAATGGTTGCAGTCTCTAAAATGGGCTTCAGTTTAATGCAGAGGGGTGCAGACAGTTTGTTTTCTTTTATTTCTTTTAGTAAAAGCAAAACGTCAGATTTTTTTTTAGAATTCAAAACATGTAAAAATTGGGTCGACAACAAAAAAAAGAAAAAAATTTCAGACCTTGACTGTGTGACTATTGCCACCAGGGGGTAGTGTTGTGCTCTGCATATTATTTGGTCATTGCTACGTTTTTCATTATGCTGGCTCACTTCTTCAGCAAACAAAAGTTAGATACGTCCTTCCCCTCATTGATTAGACCATGGTTTCTCCTACATAAACTGAACTACAGAGGAGATGAAGTTTTACACATCCTTGAGGTTACAGAGATGAACTAAGTAAAATAATACAGTCATATCTAAGTCTATGGCATTAGAAAATACAGTGGGTATACTACACAGAGCAATTTGTATGTTGAAGTTGACTGAGAAACTGCAAAAAAAAAATCTCACTCATTATACACTTGCTCGTTGTGAATGAACACCCTGAAATGTGATACTGTAAAACTTCAGCCTCTGAGTCAGATTCAGTTCAGATGAAAGATGTTGGTGTGCTGAGCTAAAACAAGTAAAAACAAAACTCTGTGCGGCCCTCTTCTAACTGCACCAGAAGAATCTAGATGGGACTTTCACCACCTTCTTTCTTCCTCCCTTTTTGGAGTCGAAGCAAAACAAGGACCGGTGCTGCGACGAGAACCATGACAAAGAGTACGATGAGCATTCCCCACGCTCCCGGCGTCAGGGCCCTCCGCAGCCCCACTTCTTCTGCAGGCAGCAAACTGCTCAAACTCAGCATGTAGCCAAGAGCCCAACCCACTGAGGTGTCCCCAGCCTGCAGGAGCAGCACAAACATGTTGATGCACTGAACGTTTATGGATTTTCTTTTAAAGTAATATTTTCTATTTTGAAATGTGGTGAGTGACCTTTTTCTGGAAGGAAATGTGTGGGAATGATGTGTCATTGAAACCGTATCCCCTCAAGATGAGAGTCATGACAAACACAGAGGAGGCACAGTAGTTCTGCAAACGAGACTTTTGAGCTGGGGCTTGAAGCATCATCTGCAACATAAGCCAGAACGTGTTAAAATGACAAAGAATTCAAAATCCTAAATGATGCTCCCCTGTCTAAATGTACGTGGACGTAGTCTGGAGTGTACCACCAGTTGTGCAATGAATAAATAAAGACCATTACTTGACTGAAACTCAAGCTGCACACTGATTTGGCTGCTTCCTCCAGCTGTTGCGGAGTGCTCACAGTGATCCCAGTGATTTGCTGCAGGAAGGAGTGAATGTAGAAGAATGCAGAAAATGCCTGAAAATATAGAAGGGGCGAAATACAAAAGCTTGGTCATGGGTAATTCAAAGCACGCTGAAGGTGATCCAGAGAAACAGAATGACATCATACAAAAGAGTAGCCCATATTTTTACTTTTCGGTGCCCTTCACAGTCATGCAGTGCTTACTTAAGCTTCATCAGGACCGGCATTTCTTTCTCGACTTAGATGGTTAAATGGTTCTTTAATTTTATTTGAATACATTTCTACACAATATAAGTAGGATTTGTACAGCCAAAAGCATCTAACAAGTCTGTAGAAGGCTATGCGGTAGTTTATTTCTCTACTATGACCAGTAATTTGTTGTATTCCTCGCTGGTTGACTGGAAACAGAACACAGTCAAGGAATTGGATCGCTTTTATAACCCCCCAAAATTTATAAAGACTAAAAAAAAGATTTTAAAAAACATTTGTTTTGTTCGTTTTATATCAAATAAAAAAAAATTAAAACACTGGTATGGGTTAGGATCTGATTTTTGCTTTACTATCATAATGGCTGAAATCATTCACCATAACGATACTAACGATACTAATAATAATGATACCATCTACAGAAAACTTGAAAGAATCAAATTTCTAAAATACCAACTTTATTGTTTAGTCTCCTTTTATATAATCTGCAATATTGTTAGCTTTGACGTTAGCTGAAATGTTATATCCTCATTTGTAGGTCGCTTTGGATAAAAGCATCTGCTAAATACATAAACATAATGTTTGTATATACAGGATATTATCATATATGTGTTATCACCAAGATATTGATTTAATTATTTTAACAGAATGGTTTTCATCAATACTAGTACACTACGACATTTGTTAAAACTACTTTGAGGGAATCATTTCGTTTAACACCCAATTATCACCTACAGGTTTAGATAACTGCTGATCCAACAGAAACATCTTTTGTATTTTACATTAACTGTGCAGGGTAGATTGTATTAAAGTTTCATACATGTAAATGCAAACGTTTCCATATCTGTGGTGTTAAAGGGGAAAAACAAAAGTTACACACAAATGAATTTGTGTGCATTGAAGTTGACCTTTAGTTTATGATGTCACAGCTTTCTGCCATCACTCTTACCATGAAGCCACCGGTGACACTCGGTTGGAATACTTTGTCAAAGGAGCACTGCGAGAAGGGACAGTTGTCAAAGGAGAACATCTCGGACACATTCCCCAGACAGTGCTCATAATGTCCGCTGCCTCGCACTGTAAAAGAAATCTGAGGGTTGTAGGAGCTGGGCCTGTGCTTTGCTGTGCATGGTGAGTTGAATATACTGTCCATTTTCAATTCCTTGCTGTGGTCAGCGGGATAGCAGGGGTGAGTGATTGACTCTGAGTAACCTTGAGACTGAAAGAAAAAGAGAGAATGGGCTGACATTTCCCCTTGTCATGAAATAATAAAATAATTAGGATTACAATGGGTATTTTACAATATAATAACCGCAGTCTGGCCAAGACTACATGGCTAATCTAATTTTAGTATCTAATTCTAAATCTAGTGCCAACAACCTCCATGAAGTGCAAAACAATACAGTGAAGTTACTTAAAAATCCTGCAAATCTGTGTTTAAAAAATTATTGCACTATGCTCTCCTGCTATGGAACAATCCACTTTTGGAAGGGATGCAGAGGTATCACAAAAACACATGTGCAGCAGTTGCACAGCATTTAAAAAATTCATTTTAAATCTTAGTGAGGGATCGAAGAGACATCAGAAGTTCACTGGGGAAATACACAGGGACGATCCAAGTGCATTTCAGTTAACTACAAACACAGGGGGGTAATTTCTCCTCAGTATCATTCTGTGCTTGAGGGCATTTGGGTATTCAAAGTGGCGACAACCGAATAATTCACTCAATCTATGAGATGTTTTTCTTTCTCATTGCAGGCATCCTAGGCCTGGGTTTTAGGATTTGTGCCTCTGTCCTTCCTCTCAACTCCCATCTGGTCAGAGCAGATGGTCGCTTTCCCGGATACTAGTTGTACTGAGGTCTCTTCCTGTGAAAAGGGAGTTCTTCGCCTCCAACGTTATCCGTCATTTCATGTATTCTCAGGATGAGGGATGAACTCAATTGAAGATTTGATAGAATTAGTGGTTTCCTTAGTTTGCTACATTTTATGAAGTGGATTTTCACAAGTGCAGTTATATTGAATTGGATCTAACTGAAACGCTGTGTACTGATTTGATGCAATTGGACTTGCTTTGTGTGGAGGGCTTAGAGACGATTTCTGCTCTAAATTGGAGCTATATAAAGAAAGATTAACTGAATTTGCAGCCTGGTCAGATGCCACAACCGAGTTAGAACCATGAAAAGAGCTTTGCGTGCAAACTGCTCTGTTTTCAGCAGCACTCATTGTTACTTTCAAAAATATGTTAATATTTGCCAATCACTTCTTGTTAGACTGTTTTACCAACCTGGACATATGACTAGTGATGAGATTGTAGCTAAAAGAGGGATCATGCCCACTATCTGTAGCTGAACAGCAGGTTAATGTAAATGAAAAACAACGGCTATGTGATTCTTGAGCTGTTTGTGAAGTTAACAAGTTAGCTTGCTTGTTAAAAATGTATGCTCTGTAATTTGGCCCACCCACCCCTAAAAACGGCTGTTCTGAACAGGGCTGTTTAGATCAAGGAGTCCTCCAATCAAAATGACCAAACAGATAGTTTGTTCTTACTTTTAAATGAGATCCATAGGGGTGTTCTCTAAACAACTGCAGCAGAGGGGACATACAACTTGTTTCCGCGTCATTCTCAAGTGTTTTTTATTCTAACAACCCACAAAAGTCCAATCCCAATTCCTTCCCTTGGGTCTGCAGCACCTCCTGGCCCCACTCCTTTCTTTTACAGGGATAGGGTGCCCCCTTCATTTTGGGGATCAAGGACTGGATGTCATGTAGCCATCCAAATGGCCCCTGATGCCTGGTAGTTAAGGCTTAAATACATTATTTTTACCAACACACTGTCAGCCTTAACGGGCATTTAAAAAAAAAAACATCAATTGCCCCCGGAGGCTGCATCTTCTTTTAGTGTGATTATAAGTTATAAGCTCATTCCCTATATGAATGAACACAAGGGAGGAAGACATTTTTGTGTAGATATGGCTGAGAAGACCTCAGGAAATTCTGTCAACTTGAAAAAGGGGCATAATAAATTTCCTTTCATCATTTAGACTAAAACCTGAAATATGATCACTATCAGCCTTGGGAGCACAACATTGTTTTTATTCTTTTAACTCTCTAAGGTTTTTAACAAAGATTTCTATTTCACCGGTGCTTTTAATCTCTCAGTAGGGCTGGTGTTGTATCCTGTGTCAAACTTGGAGCCAGTTGGTGTCCTTATGTAGCAATAAGTTCATTTTAAAAACCAAAATGTGCATACAATACATCTTATCCCAATATCACGACAAACACGTTTCTCTACCTTAATGATTTGAGCCAACAGTCTCTTGAGGAACTGATCTTGCCCATAGCACAGGAAGCTATGTGTGTACAGAGAGTATTCCTGACCATAAAGTCGCAGCTTCATCATGTCACGTTCATCTTCTACTGGCTCATGAGTAGCAAATGTTATCTGCGTGGACGCCCCACCAAAATCCAGCGCTCCCACTGTAGGTCTGTCGGGACTGAACCAGTGCCCCACAAAACCATACTACAAAGAGAAGCAATCAGGAAAACTGAATCAGAAAAGAGGTTAAAGGGACACTGTCCTCATTAGCTCTTTGTTGCTGGAAAATTTCAAAATCGTTGCAATGACATGAATTTATTTCCCTTATTGAGTTTATTAAAAAAAAAAAACATTCTTTAGACAAGTTTGAGTACCTTAATGAAGTTCTCTAACAGATAGTTGACAGTCACCCAACCATATGCTCCCTCCTCTTGTCCACTTAATATGGCTGCTCCTCGGAAGTTGAAAGGGTACAACCGGATTTTTTGGCCCACTTCCTGTAGGATCTGATCTGACTCCTCCGGGCTGGAAATTCTTAAAAGAAAATTTCACTTCATTGGTGTCACACACCTTTATAGCTTCAGTTAAGACACATAGAGGCAAAACAAAACAACTGGATTTCCAAACATTTCAGGGCTTTTTTTCTTCAATAAAACATAGCTTATTTTTACTTCAACCTTCTAAAACTGGAAATTCAACAAGATTTTAATTCTGAGTTTGAAATTGTCATGAACATGCCCTGGTAAAATCAGTTAATGTTTGATCCGAATCACTGGCCGCATAAAAATCTACTGAAGACAGCCCTGAAGACTCCATGAAATCTAACAGGACTACACAGATGCCTTAACAAAAGGAATCTGTCAGTTGCAAATGAATTTGTGAGTCAGCGAGGCTGTTGAGGGAGGCTGTTCTGTAGCACCTTTAAACCACTTTGTAATAGCTTTTCATCAAAGAGTCAAGAAGAGAATGTGTTTGAACAGATAATTTACCTGGGCACCCCTGACTGAGTAATTGGAAAACAAGTTACATGCCACAGACTTATATTTGAATAAATTTGACTACCCTTGGCTCTTTCATGATGTGTGAGCTTTGTTTCTTTATTTGAAAGCTGTGCATTTCCAAAACTGGTGACTCCTTGGAATTTCAGCTGCAAGCCTGAGTGCAATGTTGGTATAAATCTGTGAGAAATTGTTGAGTATAATTTGTACTATAACTACACTACCTGGCCAAAAGACACTGTTACCACCTGTGTTTAATGAAACAACCAGGAGTGTCCTTTTACCCCTCAAACAAATATGTCAGAACAAATGTCCTTTGTTCCACAAACATCCTGTGTCCTCATTTTCCTATTCATCTGGGCCAGGCAAACAAAACTACTAGTGAGACTGCTAAAACTACTAAAATTAGGTAAAGAAATGTCCAATGCATTGTGAAAACCTGGAAGGAGAGTGGTAAACCATCATCTTAGAGCAAGAAAATCTTGAAATGATCATGATCAGAGAGTATTTATATGTGTGGTGAAATCATATCACAGCAATGTTTAACAGTGCAATTTTAGAACATTTCCACATGTGAAAAGACTAAACAGCCTTAAGAAAACCACTTATCAGTGAGGTTAATTTAAACAAGGCTTTATTTTTCTAGTGAGCGTAAAGATTTCACTCTGGGTTGTGTGATCTGATGAGCCCAGATTAGAGGGATTCTGCGTTTTTCTTGTAACTATTTGGAGCTGTTTCTAGTCTATGTTTCACCAAATTTTAAAATAACCTTTTCAAAGTTTATTTAACATTTATTTTCTCAAGTAAGTGAGGTTTAGTCCTGTTAGCCCATTTATGCCAGACGTCCCTGTAACTGTGCTGGAGCAACGTGGATGGTGGATCAGAGACAAAAGGAAAGACTTACAATTGTAAAAATGTTCATAGATAGATGTTCCTACCTCCATCATATCAATCTATTATGCTGTTGGCCTCCTTAGCTAACTCTGGTATTCACTGCATGTTAAACATTTTCTGTTTTTTTCTGAGTACATCTTTCAGTTTTGTATTCTCTCACAAAGTGGGTGCCTTCATCATATAATGTTTAAGTTTTGTTTGCTTATTTCTCAAGAAATCATTATTATCATTCGGTTTCTCATCAGCTTTTCCCAAATAGTTCAGTTATCCACTGTGGTGCCCTTTAGCCTCCTTGGCTTATTTTGTGACCGTGTAAATCTTTTTTCTTTTACCCCAATTCATTTTAATGCTGCAGTTCCTGTGCCTCAAGTCCACCACTAACTACATTTGCATGCCTGTTTGTATCTAACCAACTGCTGCTCAACTGTCTTCCCCTTCCTTCACTCCACTCAGTCCTGCCTCCACAACCACCAGCTTGCATGCATCCCGAGCTCGCGCCTTGTTTGGCCCGCTCCACCAGCCTCCAGCTTGGCTGCCACTTATCATTATCATTATTACTGTTGTAATCACTCAGAAGTCTCCTTACATTCACAGCATGATCCACCGGCCTCTACCCTCAATCAGTAAGGCTAACTCTTCAGTCTTCTTCCTTTCCGAGCCTCCCTAACAACATTTCCTTCACCTGCACTCACTTCTATTGCCTGCCTCAGAGCTTACAACATATATTTTTTCAATATCATACCCTGTGACTGTACTCTACAGTGCATTAGGGTTCAAGTTGTTGATTTTAACAAGAAACTCTTAAGTGCGCAGGGTGTGTTTAAGCTTATGACCCTGCATCTGACGTGATCATAGCTGCATAAGTTGTTTGTGCTTTTCACAACAAAATGGGACACATAAGCAAACCCAATGATAGTGTGAATTTCCTTATTGGAACAACAACCAGACATATTCTTATATCACTACAGATAGTCCAACAGAAACAAAGAGTCTTTTCACACAAACATAGACAGACGAAGTGACTCACGTGAGAAGTCTCATGCCAGCTGTGGCTCCCAGGTAAACGGGTGTTAGCTGGTGTCTGTTTTTGGGTATTTCTTTTACTGCCTGGTCCAGACATGCCTGTAAGCTCTGCCCCGCCTTCCCCTTTTGACCTGCATAGCTAGAGATTCCCCCACCTGAATGAGTGATGAGCAGAGTAACAATTACATATTCAGTCGTTTGACACATGTTCTCATGTTCACAAAAAACAGTATTAGCTGCGGTGACCCATACGTCAAGTCAAGTCAAGTCAAGTCAAGTCAAGTCAAATTTATTTGTACAGCACATTTCATGTACAAAACAATTCAAAGTGCTTTACATGAAATAAAAGCATTACAGCAAGGAGTGGAAGAAGCATTAAAAATACATTAAAGAATATAAAGAGAAACAAATAAAATAATTTAAATGAAATTAAAACAATTAAAACAAGATAAGTTAAAAGATACCGTGCAGATTTCATGCATAGACACATGAGAAAATAAATGTTTTTAACCTGGATTTAAAAATGTCTACATTTGGTGACAGTTTAATCTCCACTGGCAGTTTGTTCCACTTGTTTGCAGCATAACAGCTAAATGCTGCTTCTCGAGGTTTAGTCTGGACTCTGGACTGGACCAGCTGACCTGAGTCCTTGAATCTAGGAGCTCTGCTGGGTTTATATTCTCTGAACATATCACAGATGTATTTTGAGCCTAAACCGTTCTGGGATTTGTAAAACATCAGTAGGCTTTTAAAATCTCTTCTGTGACTCACTGGAAGCCAGAGTAAAAATTTTAAAACTGGTGTGATGTGTTCAGATCTCTTACTCCTGGTTAAAACTCTAGCAGCAGCGTTCTGGATGAGCTGCAGATGTTTAATGCTCTTTTTTAACAGTCAAATTAGAAGACCATTACAGTAATCGAGTCTACTGGAGATGAATGCATGGATTAGTTTCTGTTGATGTTTCTGAGTTGGTAGAAAGCTGCCTTGGCGAAGGCTTTTATGTGGCTGCAGATCTGAGTCTATCAACACTCCAAGATTATGAACTTGGTCAGTGACTGCAATATATGACATATATGTATTCATATATGTCACGGTGCAAACAGTTCACACCCATGAGGCTAGAAATGCCTGCCGCCTGCATGAGGGCCATTAAACCAAATTCTGAAACCAATGTGGACGAGTTGCTTTTCTCCATCCAAAGGGAATCCTTTTACCAGAAATGACAGATCTCATACTCATACTTCGTGAAATTGATTTACAGTAAGATAGAGAGGTTTCTCAGAAATCCCTCAATAGATCATCTCATCTGACAAGGCCATTTCACACTGATGAAATATAACATGTTATTTTCATGGTGAAATGGGAAACGATGGTTCAGTTTGTGAGAACAATGTGTTTTACTGTCTGTGCTGTAATGTAATAAAATCAAATCACTATTTTATGTCTCTCACATCATTGTTGAGGAAGTTAATTCCACTCTTGTTTGCAACATTGCTTCAGTTCATTGAGGTCTGTGGGCATTCATTTATGTACAGCTCTCCTAAGGTCTGGCCACAGAATTTCTGTCAGGTTGAGGTCTGGAATTTTACTCGACCATCGCAACTTCTTGATTCTTTTCATTTTCACTTATTCTGTTGTAGATTTGCTGCTGGGGTTGTGATCATTGTTCTGATATATTATCCAGTTTTGGTTCATGGTGGACTCAATGATGGCAGGGTGTCCAGGTCCTGTGGCTGCAGAACAAGCCCAGATCATCAGCCCTCCACCACCGTGCTTGACAGCTGGTATGAGGTGTTTGTGCTGATATGCTGTGTTTGGTTTCCTCCAAACATGCTGCTGTGCATTAGGACCAAACATCTCCACTTTGGTCTTGTCCATCCAAAAGTCTTGTGGTTTGCTCAGATTCAGCTTTACAAACCTAAGCTGTGCTGCCATTTTCTTTTTAGGGAGAAGAGGCTTTCTCCTGCAACCCTTCCAAACAAGCCATACTTGTTCAGTCTTTTTCTAATTGTGCTGTCATGAACTTTAACATTTAACATGCTAACTGAGGCCTGTAGAGTCTGAGATGTAGCTCTAGAGTTTTTTTACATTGTCTCTTAGCATTGGGCAGTCCTTAGGGTGAACTTGCTGGGATGTCTACTTCTGAGAAGAAAATTTGTTTTTTATAGTTTCTTATGTTGAAATAAATAATGACATGGAGAAATATCACACATGTTGTTCTTCACCTGTGATTGTCTTTACCTAATTTTAAGAGCTGGTAAGGACAAGATGATCTTTTTACATGATTGTACAATGTCTTATTCTAAGTTTGCTGCAATATGCCAAAATGAGACTGCTTCCGTTTGGTGGACACGCATTTAGGTGCTCGTTGTTGTAAGAAAAATACAGCTAACTGTAGAGGCATGAAACAGAAAAGAGCGTGAGAAAATGCGTTTGGGACATACTGAAACTACAAATGAACAAGCATTTCCAGGGTCACTGTTGGATCTGTGATAATGAAGAGTGTACGAGAACACTCATCTTGTATTTGCCATGCAAAGCATTGGTTTTGGCGGATAAAGTACTGATAGTTACCCTTCACGTGGCATTCACTATGCTGGGTGACCACTCCAGTGCCATTTTGCTTGTCTCCAGGCCACTTGTAGATATACAAAGCTGTGTGTGAAGAACCAGCATCCAGGACAATCCCATACTACAGAGAAGAAACATACACACAAAAACACATCTGAATTAGTTGTAAACAGAGTGAGACTCTCTGGAAGTTAACTGTGACAAGAGCTTTGAAAACTCCAATTAATGAGACAGAAAAACATTGAAGTAATTTATGATCAGGGGAATATGACCTTAACTTTTGGCATCTGGAAAACTTTTGGCGGCAGATTAGGTTAACTAGTACCGCCAGTCTTCAAAGACAGCCTCCAGGGTGTCATATTACATATTCTGCACATCTGCTTTTATGTCTTCACAGCTTGATCACTGCAATTCCCTTTACTCTTTGATATTATTCCAAAATGCAGCTTCCAGGATATGAACAGGTACCAGAAAACAAGAGGCAATTACAGAAATCCTTTCATCTTTGCAGTGTTTTTTTTTTTTTAATCATGTCTCCCTGATAAGGTTCATTTTCACTGCCTGTCATCAAAAGATAATGTTTTGACAATATGCACTGATGCCAGTACTTTAAAACAAATAGTTTTTCGGTCTTTGGCTAACTCTCTATATCACATGTACTTTTGGTATTGAAGTGGTTGAATTGTGTTGTATAGGCTTTAGATATTTCTATTGAGCTGTGAAAACATTAGAATAAACATGACAGACAATGAAACAAGACAAATAGACAGTTCTCTTCTTGCTACTGACATGTCCCAATTATTTAAAAGGCTGATTCTTTTCATTGTGAAGCCCTTCAAACAAAAAAATAAGCAAGTTCTCAGCATAATGCAGATGAGAGCACAAACATGCAAGGACAAGTATAAAAGAAGAAAAGGGCAAATAAGTCATAATGCGTTCTCTGACATTTTCAAGCTACATCCAGGGCTATGTAACAGATTAAAATAAATAAAATTAAAATAAATAAAATTAAAATAAATGTGTTTATTCCCTTTATATTCGTATTTTTTTACGAAAATTACGACTGCTTGCCCGCGCGATCTTCAGGGCCTGAGGCAGCGCTGCATAAAAACAGACATGACAACGCAAACTCATTCGGTTATCAGCTGAAAGGTTGCAATTTTAAGAATTCAAAAACCTAAGCTGGTTTTAAGGAGGAGGCGGGTTGGTGAATATTGTTAACTGACTGACTCTCATACAAAAGGCTCATGACCTGGTTCCGTTTTCATCTTTGCACCAGAACACATGGCATCTATTTCTTTGAGAAAAAAATAAATAGAAATCTTGAATACTGATTGGCCTGCGAACAGTACATATTTCCACTCTGTGATTGTCCAACACAGACACCTCCGAGCCCAGAGAAGAGAACAAAAGGACTTATTTTTCAGTACAGTAAAGTCTAAGGGATGCATTTGTTAATACAATTTCAAATCTTAGTGCTTGACACAGGTTCACATAGTAATCCCTTATCCATGTGGTTATATTATTGATGAGGGACGTTTCTTGATGCAACATAACACTGTTGCAGCTTAGGAGTGAGCTCTTGTCCTTTGCACACTAAGAATTCCTCCAGATTATTTGAATGGTTTAAAAATGACATACACAGCTGTGGGAAAATATACAATCCTGTGCAATCTTTTGTTTAGGAAAGATGTTTTCATTTGCTGACAAACTCAAGACTCTGCCCATCTCTGCTCCTCAAAGACTAAACCTTTCATGTCTGCTGCTTTGGCACCAAATCATGATCACAATTGCCTGTCGGCATAACAGTTATTTTCCCGTCATCACCAGCCATAAATTGGTCCAAATCCAACTCTTAATGTTTAATAACAAACTGAATAAAGTTGATGAGAAAATCTTAATTAGAATAGGTTAATACTGTCTGCAAATAAATAAAAGTCAAAGTAAATGTAAAAAGCCCTGCACTTTTTATTTCTTAGTTCATCTTTTCAAAATCAGCACTTTTGACTTTTTTTGATTTGGGCTTGTGGATAAACATGCATATCCATCCACAGCTATGCTAACACACAGCTTCTAAGTCAGTGTAACAGTATGTAAGAGATGTGTGCACGTGTTTCTCTGCATCTCATTTGAGCTGTGCAGCCAGTTGTAGGAACTCACATTAGCACTTGCCCAAAACAAGATAAGCTCCACTGGTCAGTTTTGTCCTTTCATCTGATACTTTACTGGAACTGACGCATTTGTGTCCTTGCAAAATGTAAGAGAATCTCTTTAGTTGTCTTGTGTGTGTGTGCATGTGTGTGTGTGACTAGCCTCCACGTTGTGACTTGGTGAAAGAGCAGCTTCATCATAGCTACAAAGGAACCATGGGGTATCTGGAAGGGAGGACAAAAAGAAGGGAACAGAGGGAGCTGGAGCTGACTGGAGTAAAATCCTGGTGTGTGAGCCTGAGCAACATTGCAGCACCGTTTCATCTCTTTAGTTTTCCCATCATCTGTAAACAAATTATCTTAGTTGTGCATTCACTGGCATATGCCTCCATGGGGAAGTTTTCCATATTATCTGTCACTAAAAGGAGGCATGTGCAGTTTATCAGTATTTCAGTTATGAGTTCACCTCGATACATTACTGATAACAGATTGACATCCTGGCCACTGCCAAGAAAATAGTTTCAACACTTGCTTGGAGGCTTTTTTTTAAATATCAGGCACACGGACAGTTGTCCTACATCTGCCCAGCTGAGGTTTATCTTTACTTTACACGTTTCCTTTCTCCCACGTGTTGGGAGGGTTAGAGTTAAACAAGCACACTGAGTTTGAAAAAAAAAAAAAAGCATGTGCTATAACAAGGCGGTTTGGTCAGGTGATATCTAAACACACCTGTTCAAAAAGTAAGAGAGGAAGCTTCTTTTTTTATCAAATGACACTGTTGTGCATTACCACCAGCAGCTGTGTCAGCCGTGGATCAGGAATCTAATAAAACTTTCCCTTAGATTTACAGCATTTCTATTTTTTTGTACAACTTTGAAAAGAGATTGCATTCATGCATCATTTGAACTCTGACAGCCTTCTTACAAAAATCCAGGAAATCAATTATTAGAACATGAAACGTATACAATCCCCAGATTCTATATTTGATTAAATCCACAAAATGTTTCTATTTTTTCCTCATATAAACCTCCCGTGTTATGTAATAACGCATTTAAAAGTTTCGTTAATAAATGACTTCCATAGAGTCAGAGTTCAAAACCTGTGCGGATATAACGCATTATCTGAAGATCTGAGGGGAGGATACACTTTACTAAATACAGTGGGGGCAAAAAAATAAGAGTAACCTACATCCAGCTGGGAATGTAAAATAAGTCTTCAGTAATACCCCTTTACTCTGTGCCTGCCACCCGCAGGGCAGAGGGTTGGTGACACTCCATCCGCAACAACCTGACACGCACACTAACGCTCATCCAAAAATACCCGGAGTAACCGACCTTACCATGAACCCCGGCGCCTCTTGGACGTCTTTGGTGGGGATAGTGAGGAGGAGGATACCGACAAGTCCAAACACCAGCAGTGCGAAGGGGGCGTAAAGAGCGGAGCGATGAGCCATGAAGTGAAAATGAGAAGTGACGCTTCGCTGTGCGTCTGCTGGAAATATGAGCGCTCACTTAACAGCGGCCAAATAGAAAAGGTGGATGATGCGCTCTGGCTTCTGTCTCGCAGCCCGCTCGTGGTCACGCTTCCCCTGCCGCCTGCCTCCTGGTTGACATTTCACTGGCGATAGCAAAGCCTGACTTAAATTTATGTCCTGAGCAAGTCCTCCTCCTGTGCGACTGAAAGCTTCTCTCTGTTGCATGGAAACAGCTCCAATGAGGGAAAAATGTCTTTATCGTAGCCAGAGCTGCTCGTTGACATTCAAGGACTCGAGCTTGGGCGGACCCACTGTACAACCCAAACCCCCAACATGATTATCTCATTATTTTAAGGAATGGGGATAAATACATTTAAAATGATTGAATCCCTGATGTGTATCGCGGATCCAGACTATATAGGACTCAAGTGCTGCAAAGCTCGTTGTTTTCATCCAGTCTTTGCATATGAATGGATGCAGCTTAAAACCAAACTTGCCTATTGTCTTCACTTGAATGACTGACCAAAGCAAGGAAATTAAGTTTTCTCTGAAGGTTTACACATTCTTTGTTCATCTACTTTTCTTCTTCTTTTCAGTCTAATTTGACAGAAAACCAGTTTTTAACTGTACCTCAGCAGAATTTATAATGAATTGCTCGAAATCAGCTTCTTAATATACCACTGGAATTGTTCTTCATGTTACCTCATACTCACAAATTATTATTCACTCACAATATTTTGGCATAAATAATGGAAAAGACAACATTCCACCTGAGTTCATGTACATGTTTGTGAAGATATCTGATATTCAGTACATTTGACATTTGAACCATGACCTTTTAGTCCAAGAAATATTGCTGCAGATGCTGGGAGTGGAAAAAGGGGTTTTGGATTGCTGGACAGTGGCAGGAGCAGTAGTAGCTGAGTGGTTAAACACACCAACATGATTAAAAGAGTTTCATAGATCCTACATTTGCCATAGTATTCCTGCAGGTTACCTTCTTTCCCGGTAGAGTTTGCCACATTTAACAACTTACGATTGTTATATAGACTTTTTGATAAGCTGATTATCACAGTCTGGGAATAATCTTTGAGTACGATTTCTGGAGCCACCTGTTTTCACAGGCTGAGTAGGATTGTGACAGGACCTGCTGTCACCGTTGTTGCTCATTAGTCATTAATTCTTACTATGTGTTACCAAATCCTGAGTCTGTTTTTTCCGCTTCCTTTCTGTGTTTCCTTGCCTGGTTCCTTTGACCTTGTAAGGCACTTTGTGTTGTACTTGTAGGTCCATTAGCTTCTGTGACTTCATTGGCTATTTGTCAAGCTGTCAAACAATAGATTTTTTTTTAACTGCAAGTAATTGCAGCTTAATTGATAAATTGTAAATGTACTGTACCTGTACCAGCTGAACCTTCCTCTTTAAGAAGGTGGCATTGTGGGAAATTAAGTTGTGACCTCGTTGTTTTGACCAGGGATACCTGCTGAGAAAGAGAAACACAAGTTAATGACAACAATAATGTTCATCATGAGAGATCCCCCAGCAATATAGGCCTATAGTTGTAGCTTGTCCCACATTATCTCAGTTAGGCCCAGATAATGAGAGGCCTTACTGAGATAATGTGAAACAAATAAACTGAGACAAATCTCATATAATACCTGTGTGTTATTTCAGATCACATACCTGCAAATTTCCAGAAATTGTGCCGTGGACGTCCTGGATTGACCATCGCTGCATGATGACCATAATAGGTCCAGCTGTACACGACCTTTTCACCTTGTCTTATCATCTTCTCCAGAGTTTTTCTTGCAGCGTCATATCAAGATGACAGGTTTATCAATTTATTTGAAAATAGGAAAATTGTGGCTTTGTATCTTGATGAGGAGTGTTGGTGGTGTGAAAGGAACTCATAATGTGTGCAGACCTTTGCTTTGTTGCAGAGAACAGATACATCCACACAGTCAGTGCTGAGAGATTAGCACAAATATTAATCAGAATTAATGACGTAATTGAAACATGATCTTTCTACATGAAGTTATGAATCAAAATAATTCAGATAACTCTTTCTGACAGGCTGTCTGCTGTGATCAGAACAGAAGGCCATTGGACAAGAACAAATATTTCACCTGACAATATCCCGCTTCCGTGATACATCATTAATTAACACCGACAGCTATAATTTGATTAATGTCAAGTCTAATTTGATTTGATTAAACCTGAAAGTGACTGTGCTGGTGCTGTTTGTCATTAAGCTCTATACAAGTGAGCTCCCTCAAAAATTCAGCTTACGAATGCAACATTTTCTATAAACAACACACATCAATGCTTAATTTTCCAGGATGAATCACTGGTAAAAAAAAAACCAAAAACATGGTGGATTTATAACTCCGAATTACTAGATTTCAAGATAATTGTTACAGTTGAATTAACATATCTTGGATGTAAATTGACAGTTTTTCCATTTGTTAACAATAACTGAAGACAGCAGTAAACCCCTTTCTATTTCCCCTTGCAAATAAAGAGTACCATGCTTGTGGATTTCATAGATTTACATCGATATAACATTGTCATATAGTGTAATCCAACATAGAGTAATATACTGTTTAAATATATTACAACAGGTCTTGTACAACACTGGCACATTTTTTTTACAGTGACTAACTGGATGTATCAATTTACAAGTGTTAGTTACAGTTGCAGCTCTGTAACGATGTAACCTACAGCTCTTTAGGCTGCTGGTTACTTTTAGAATTAAACATGTTAGCAAGTACAATCTCAGATCAGTGCAGTCTCTCTGCTCTCTGCACTAACAATATAAAAACTGAGATGCTTTCTTTTTCAATCTTTAAATACAAATCCAATCTAATTAATGAAAGTCCAGCATTCACTCTTTTATTGGATTTGTTTTGTGAGCCTGAGAAGAGAAAAGCTTGCTTTTGGCTCTCTGCTGCCTCCTGCTGGACAGCTCACACACACCTGACTGAATCTGTTATGTTTGTGAAGGGTTGGTAAAAGCATAAAAAACATACCGTCTACATGCAAACCAGATGAATAAAAGGATTACATCTAATCAAAAAAAGATGTTTTATTATATATTTACTATATATTCAAAGGTTTCAAATGTCTAACTTCACTTTAATTCACTTGAGTGAATCGAATCCAAAGTGTTTGGTGTGATTTGATGCAGTTTTAATAAAAAAATTAATTTAGTTAAGGTTTTATTTACTTTAATTACATTAGGCTGTGTCTAAAAGCCTGACTAAAAGTGTATTTTTTAAGTTTGAGCACAGTTTTTATGGTAACGTGTTTCATTATGTTTGACAATAGTTGATAAAAGGCAGAAAACTCTTACAATCACCTTATAATCTTTTTGTTTTGGTCATTTCTGTCCTTTCAATATGCTAATTTTCTGTTCTCTGCATCAGTCTCTAATTACCTGATCAGTCTCACCTGTTCCTCTCTCTTCTTAACCAGTTTGTTGCCAGATTGTCTTCTATTCTAACCTCAGTTGGCGACTCGCCAGCATTCTGTACCTGATTCCCGACTTCAGTTTATCGTTCCTGTACGGGACCTGACCCTGATCCCTGCTTCTGGATTCCCGTTGTCTGTAATGTCATGAAACCCTGACCCCTCAACTATTACTATTACCTTTCTTGGATCCTGGACCTGCTCCTGTTCTGTTTCACTCCTGGAGTATTGTGACTTCTCTGACGGCTAATCACCCATCTGGTTCCCAATCTTTCACTTCCACATACTCTGCTGGGAGTCATTGTTACTGCTGCTGGCCGTGTAACTGGTGGTGTATGGACCCAATTGCAGTACAAAGGAGTCAGAAGACAGTGGTAAAAAGTTCAAGGCTTTACTGAGACGAACGGTTTAGAAACCGGCAAACAGGAATCAGGAGAAGAGAGGCAAAGTTCTTGGTCAGGGACAGAAGGCTGGGTCGAATTACCAGGAGGCAGACGAAGCAGGGAATCAGGGACAGGCGAGGTCGGTACCGGTAAAGCTGGCAGGAGAACGCTGGAAAGACATGCATGGCAAAGAACAATCTGGCAAAGGATAGAGTGTGGAGCTGGTGACTATATGCTGGGCTGATTGCATGTGATGAGAGGCAGCTGTGTGCACAGGTGAGTGGAGTGAACTGATGAGGTGTGTGTGTGGCTGACAGGCTGAGTGGGGCAGAAGCAGGATCAATGGAAAATTACTGATGGTTGGATGACTAAACTGTGACAGGCCATGGTTGGATCCTGCTCAATAGCTCCTGAACTGATCTCTTCACTTCAAATTCTATTAAATCCATAACCCTTTACTTCTGTGTCGCTGGCCTTCATTGTCCATCATTCTGAACGGTCACAGAAAATCATTTCACTCTGTTGTTGAGTTGGACTATTGAACAGTAGCTAATCTTGATAATTTAAGGCAAGTAAAAGCCAACCCCATCGCATTAAACTGAGTAGCAACTAGCTCGCTAACTATCTTCATCATGGAAATGTGTCTTCCTGAGATGCCAGAATATTGACTAATTACTTTTGTGACTGAAACTCAAATACAACATCACTGTAGATGTGGCAAAACAGCTGGGAGAAGTATATCTATGCTGGGTGGATTGACGAGCCAGATTAACGATCTTGTAACAAGCTATCGACTTGTATGAGCACGTAGTGGACTTGCACATTGTGGGATAATTTTATGAAGAGCCAGGGGTGCAGTACAGAGGTGGATTGATGTTGTGCAGACCTAGGGTGATGGAGAGCTGAGGATCACCACCAACACCTGCCTCATTTTTACCAGCAAGAGTTACAAACCTTTACAGGATGCATCTGGGGTTTAATGGATTTGAACAAATTTAGGGATCCACTGCTGGACTGAGTTTCAGCCTCACTCACTGGTGATGTTCACATTGTACTGATATCGCAGCTGAATCCTTCGCAGAACCTACCGTGTGAGTAAAGGTTGCATAAAATTAAACAATGTTACTAATTTAGTCAAAAGTTGCAAGGTAACCAAAATCTTCGATGTGTTCGGTGTGCATTTGGGATTTCACATCTAAGCAGTTTGCTTCACTTACATTTTTTTTCTCTGATATTAATAGTTATCTTATGTTTAGCACTTGAAATCTTAAGTGAATCAGTATGAAGGTGATTTTCAACATTCTCTCACATTTTTTAACACTAAAACTCAAGAATGAATTAAAAACAGTTTAGCTAAAGTGCGTAACTGAGTTGCAGCCTTAAAATGATTAAAGAACAGGTTTGGTTGATTTGAACAATATCGGTATATTTTATTTACAGTTGTATAAACAAGATGATTCAATGTAAGATCTTCACTCAGAAAGGTAAGAAAAGCAAGTCAATCCTCCCTTAAGGGGTTTTTAATGTGCATGTGTGTATATGTTTGAGTGCATGGGTTGATACGTGCCTGTGTATTTCAATCGTGTGAATTAATAACTATAGTATAAGACATTCTCAGCTGCAGTCACAATACAGTTGCAGTATAACCTCCTCATACACAGGACCAGATTGTATTTACATTTCATTCACTTTTAAGTGCCCCATACAGCTCAGCTAACCGTACATGTCAACAGCTGACATCCAAAACAAAATAAAGCACTGGTATTAACACATAAGCATGCACAGGACTAAATGAGGATATGATAAGCAGTCTCTTGGTTTTAAAGTAGAAACCAAACTGTGTTTTCAGTGGTCATTTAAATGTAACATGATAGCGGCGTTTTAGTTTCCAGTACATCAGAAAAAAAAGAAAGATTTCATAATGTTTTAGCGTGTCTGAGAGAGGTTGTTGGTGTTCTGTAGCAGTTCACTGGTAAAGTAGTTTTTTTCCCATTAATTTGGGAGACCCCTTAGCATAAAGTGCAATGCAGTGCCAGACACCACAGAGGACATGATCTTATAGACAGCAATAGTTTCTCATCTCCAGAAAATGGGAAACGGCCTGTTTTTGCAACCAACCACGACCTGGACACAAGCTGAGCTGAGCTCTCAATTCACTCTGGTGCCTTCGTGTAAAAGTTCCCCAATGATGTGCAAGGGAGGAGGTTTTGCATGAAAGACAGAGTGCTGGTTGGGTGAAAAACCTGGCCCCCTGATGCAACCCCTTCAACACTGGAAAGGAGAAAGACTGCTGCTGCAGGAGAGAGGAAGAGAGAGGGCGTCCCCAAATACAAAAGCCCTGTGTCATGGCTGAACATCAACAAAAACAAAAAAACTCAACCATTTCATCAAATTGCTAATTTATATATAATTTATAATGTCACTTGCTTATCTCTTGCAATAAAATATAATTAAAACTTTAGTAAGAGCTCAAACTTTAGTTAAGGCTCAAAATATGTGCCTTTGGCAGGTTAGTGCAAGATTAACGAGGGAAGATATCGTTTGAACATTTACAGAATCTGCTATATAGCCTACAAAATGACAATAATTATTATAATCATTCTTATACATAAAGCTCTTATTCATATACAGGCACACACATGCTTTCTTCATCTTCACTGGTAGACAAGGTAGCTATAATCTCACTTTCAGTGCTATTATTAGTGCTTCCCAATAATGAAATTGAATCTAAAAACCTTTAAGGTGTAGATAAAAACACAGACAGTTCCTATTAAAAATAGCTCTTCTCAACTGAAGCTGACAGTACTTCTTGTATTGCACTCTATGTTGTTAAGAAATACCATTCATGTGGTATCTATGCCCTAATTGGAAGTGATATGTCAAGTCCAATAATTGCACTAAAACCAGTTGATCCATAAACTTAACCAAACTAAACCTGGTTCATTAAAAGCTATGCAGCTGCTCAAGAAATTGAAAAACATCAAATATTAAGGTTATGTGAGTGAAAAAGATAAAAGAAGGTTAAATAAGTTAGCTTATAATATACAGAAGGAAAAGATTGTATATGTGAGTCAGATTGGGTTGTTCTGTGCATGCTCAGGGACCCTAAAAACATCTAAGAACGGGTAATCCTGTCTTCAAAAAAAGGTGCGAGTTCAGTGTAGTCAGCCACTTGTTCAGCAGGTCGTTTCCTCCAAACACCTGAAGCTTCGGCTTTGGCGACGAAGGGAACACGCAGTCCTCCCCCTTCGCTTCCTCTTCTCCCCTCTCATCTCGTCTCCTCTCTCCTTTTGGAGCGAACGTCAGCGTCGCTCTCTTTTTACACCACAGTGCTGACAGACGGGTCCGACAAGTTGAGTTGGCCCGTGATGTCAGTGGGTGGGTACTGCTGCAGAGGTGAAAGAAAACACGGATAGGAAGGATGACGAGAAACACAGGGTGAAAAAGGGTGAAGTTTGGCAGCTTTACTTAATAGCTTTACTTAGTAAGTTGTGATCATTTTCTGCACAAGTAGGAGGGCGCTCTAACCCCTCTCAGGCAGCCTCAAATTTAGTTCCATTTTTTTGTGAAGCAGTTTGGTTGTGCCTGAAGGGGGTTAGTCGGGAGAAGGCAAGAGTCTCCACAGAGGCGCGTTTGAAGCATTCATCATTTACATTTTCAACTCCCGCTGCATGGCAGGGTGATCATTTCACACCATGGCCAAAACGGACAGTTCATTTATCTGTGTGCAGTCATTTATACGCATGCAGACAGGCAGCTTCTCTAATTTTAGCAGCCCAGGAGGAAAAGATGAATTACTGACCAATTTCATAGGGCTGATCTGCAAGGCTCTTGCATCCACCCTCCCCCTCCTCAAATGTGCTTCTTTAAAAGTGCGTTGAATTATAGGCTTATACAGTGCTGAGAGTGGAAACAAGATCCCAATTTCATGCATTTGCTAAGTCTCTATGGCAACAGCAAACTGGTTTTGAGTCTTTTCAGATTGAGGAGGCTGATGATAGACTTTGAGCAAAAATATAAAAACCTGATGACACAACCAGTTGTTAAACATTTTAAATATTGTGAGCTAGAGGATAAAGAAAAGAAAAAAATAACGAAAACTTTCTGTGGAATTGCATGATTTGGAACACAGCTGGATTGGGTGGAGTAAATCGTCTGTGTTCTATTTACAGCTGAACATGCCAATCATAATCCTGACAAACAGTTCTGTGTTGAAAAATCCATTTAATAGATCCAACATGCAGCAAAGCATCAGATTATAGATTAACCAAAAGAGGAGGTGTGCCCATCTCATGTGTCATTGCCGTCTTTCTCATTCAAGCTAGATTAGATCATTTTGGTGCCTCTCATTGTGAGCTGATAAAGCCAATACATTCAAGCATTTGAGCTTTAGAAGCTGTTATGATGCAACTAACATGCTGACAGATGAAGCGACATCCACTCTGAAAACATTATTTTTTCTTATTTTTTTTTAACCAGCAGGAGTCTGAGTGAATGTCCTTCATCTCCTTGACCCGCGAGTTGCATCATCATAGAGCTTACAGCCCCCGTTTGGGTCTCCTCGTGTCTTGTACCTTGAGGGCCTGCTAACAGCACACCCTACTGGGGTCAAGTGGACCAGCAAAAGAGAGACACTTCACTGACATCACAACCACAGTTAATGCTTATCAAGCTACTTATTACAATACGACTATGGCACAGCTACAGATAGAGTTTCTACTGTTTCTACATCTATGACAGTTAAAGTAATTGGCATGCTTGCAGAGGGAGAGAGGAGCAGTGTGGCATGTGGGTGAGGGACACTGACACTCAAGTCCATTGATATCCATTAATATAAAAGAAGAACATTGATATAAAATCAAAATAATGGTCAAAGATTGACGATGGCAGGTCTTTTAATTAGATTATCTCTCTTTGGTCACACTAAATCCTGTTTTGTTTTTGTTTTTTTTCCTCTGGGAGGCTTTTTTATTCTACTAGCACTCCCAAACCAGTATCCAAACCCTCACACAGACATAAAAACAATAGCAATCCCGCTCTTCTTTTCTTGAAACAAAACCGATTCTAATGCGAAGGGGGGTGGGAGTAAAGGTAGTTTACTTCAGTGCAGAAACAGCCATAAAAAGAAAGTTAACACAAGAGAAAGAGAGACAGAAATTCAAATGTAAACACAATTTCTTTTTGCTTTACTTTTTAGCCAGTTAGCCTAACCGGCAAAGGCTATATCTGCCCTGCGAAACATATCCCAAACACAATGTTAGTGCAAAAAACTTTCTTTGCTGACTCCAGAGATTAGTGCTGTTTTCACTTCTTTCATAGAGGTCCAAGTATGATTTAGTCCAGCAGGGGCAGCTGGGTACAAATGACCACAGGTGATTGCTTTATCAGAACACTCCAAGCTTGTGCAGCCCATTTTCCCAATCACAATGAACAGGGCTTTACGACTCAACTGTGAAGGAATACAGAAAACCTGACACTCTCATTGTGCTGCAACAAAAGTGTCAAGCATAGTTACAGAAACTGTGTGAAATTAAATTAAAGGCCGGCTCTACTATAAATCAAGTTTTTAATCTTCTTAACATGTCGAGAATGTATTTTTTCTTAGTTTACAAGACATCTTGAGATAAATCATCCAAACTATGGAAAGCCAAAAGGATAATAATTTGCCAGCTTTCGTTGCGGTTTTAAACGCCACCTGGTGTTTAAAACTTGCCATTACAAATGCCACTAGGCACCAGGCATTTAAAAATTGTCACCAGATGTTTGATTAATGCCTTGTGGCATTTTCAACTGCGTTAAATAATCACCAGGTAGTATTAAATTAAGTACTGGGGGCATTTTAGATAGTCAAACGCATCATGATCCTTTTGGCTTTAAAGCCGGCTCCAAGCTTTTAGCTAGCCAGGAGCCAGTCAATATGTGCATTTCTAATATTATAAAAGTAATTGAAAGTGAATACACTACCATCCTGATACTTACATTTACATACAACCTTGTATAATTTAGTTTCCTCTATACAAGGTAAGCAGTTATATCTGCTGGCAGAAGGAGATATGGGCTTGGCCGGATTAGCATATTCATAGATTGCCGCTGAATGGGGAAAACGTTATAGAATTGTTCTGGGGGGATTAGAGGGGGTTTTTCGTGGCAAAAATGTAGAAATGGACAATTTCGAAGAACACCAATAAGTTATAGAGGATTGATTACTGCTGGAGTGGGACTTTAAGATAAAAAAACAACTTGTGCTTGCCTTGTAACACAGTGAGAGTCTAAGGTTTCACAGACTTTGTCACGTCGTTAGAAACAATCATTCAAAGGTGAAAGAAACTGTCGTCATCACCTAAAAATATACCCTGAAAGAGGCATGCGCATTTCATACCACAAGGACACTGGAAATTAAACAAGAATTATGACAAACAAAATATGACAAAGCAAAAAGTAAACTTATTAATAGAAATCCATGAGATTAATCCTGAAATAGACATGTTGGTCAATAAGACAACGCATTGGTTTTCTTCTCAGGAGGACTGGCCATCACGACCACCTTGAAAATGGATTTTGGAAAAAATGACAGAACACCAGCGCATGCTTGTCAAAACATAAGCAAACCAACGGCGGAAACCCAAACAGAGGAAGTGCAGGATCGGTGCAAAGAAACAATGGATATATACAGGATCAAGCAGTCAGAACAACAGGACATGATCGTAAATATATAAACAGTTACACGTTCATATACAGTACGCACACACCACAAGTCCACCACCAAAAAGAGGACACAACTGCCAGAATCTACGTCCAAACCAGAGGCAGGAAAGAAGAGCAGCCCAAGACAAACCACCACTGGCAGACTCCTTTCTTTTGTCGCCCCTCTCCTCTAAAAGACACTACTCCCGTCAAAACCTCAATATATGTCCTGGACACTTGGGACATTCCCTTCCAAAAATCCGGGCCAAGGTCCTTGCCTGACATGAGATCCTGTACTGACAACCTCCTGCCTGTAGAGGAACTATGACCCCTTAATGTTAATGGCTGATCGATGGTGAAGGGACAGACACTTGGCGAGGCCGCGGAGCCATGTGGAAATGAGTGAGTTGAACATGGCACTCTTTCGTGGTCGGATATGGGGATGTAAACAGAGAGGACAGAGAGAAGAAGGATGAAACTAGAGACAGAGGAGGAGAGAAAAGAGAAGGAGGAAGAAACAAGGGAAGTTGTTGCTTCTTTTTCTTCTTACCGTGTCTTTGGAGGACCTACGTCTCTTGATGCTGGAGGCCAGGGTGGTACTGATGGACCTAAAAGAGGCTTTCTTTTTGGGGTCGGGCTCTGCTCTACCACTTTTCCTATCCTAAAATGAATATATGTAGAAACATTATTTATGCTCTATGGCTGGGGTGATAACTGTGCTTTCAGTCTCACCCCATCTCTCTCCTCACCACCAAAACCACCAGCACCCATCTCTTCAGTAAATTATCTTATTCTTTATTGTCTAATTATTGGGAGGGTCCATGTGAAAAAAAAGACTACATCATTTGGAAGTGTAATAGGCGAAAAGAGGGAGGAAGAAAGGGATAAAGCTTGTTAGATGTGAGCGTGGAAGTTGTCTCGTCAGTCTGATATGAGGGCGTTTGTCTACATTTTATGCAACATTATCACACTCTGACTGCACAAGATGGCACATTAATCCCTCAGAAATGTGCTTGCACATTCACTCGACCCCTAGAAATGCATTGGAATGGGTGATGACTAGTAAAGATGTCAGTGGGTGTGAAACTTATGTTATACTACTTTAAATCATCTAAGATATTCACCATCGCCTGAACACACACACTTCATCTCCACACACAAGCAATCTCAAATTTGATGGGTCAACCAAACATGCTATATATGACTTAATTAAGTTTCTACAATCTACTCTGCACTCGGTTCTGCCACATGACAGAGCTCTGGAAAACAATGCATACCTGTCAAAGTAAAAGATGCAGTCTTTACCATTTCCTTACAAGATGGCAAGCCAGTTTGGTGCCCTCCCTCCCTCAGAGTGCCCCACAGCTACTCTCACAAAAACTGCATTATTTGTGTGCAAAAAGAGAAGCAAAAAACTCATATTAAGGTATTCTTACATCCTGAGTCTCTAGAGAGGAAGAGGGCTGCATAGGGGGAGAAAAGAAAAGTAAAAATAAATTTCCATCCACCTGATTATTACTTTAAAGAAAAGCCTTAAGCAAGGGCAGATACTGCTTTAGAAAAGAAAAATAAACTAGCAAAGCAAACATCCACATCCAAAGCCAGGCAGGTATAAAAAAAAACTGAGAAGCTACGTATCAGATGCCACTAAGGTGCATATCAAAGAGGGAGAACAATAGCGACAAAAGTCAGAAATTGAAGCCCATTTAAAGTCATTATACCTTCAAACAGGTATAATGGAAATTCACCCCACACACAAGGGAACGGGATGGAGCATGGCGTAGGATAAAAACAACAGAGCTGGGAGGATCGCCCACAGAGGAGCGAACCTTGTAATTATTACTGCAATTAAAGTGCAAGAAAGAAAAGATTTGCAGTCGTCCTGTCACTGATTTTGAGATAATATCAGCAAATGGTGGCTAAAAGAAGCTACTTATAAAAGAAAGGGGAACAAAAAAGAAAAAAGCACTCTAAGATGGATGCTGATAAAGAATATGTGGTGGATAGTTGAGTTGCAGCAGCAGGGGAGGCCCTTCAGACGGGCAGGGCAGTGTGGTGTGAATTTCAACATGCCAAAACATTTCATGGATGGAAGGGAGGGATAAGGAAGGAAAACATAGAATAATTAAACACAAAACAAATAGCATGACAAATAAATTCTGGCCAGCACTGGCCCCGCAGTACATCCTTTATCATCAGGTCACATGATTTGGCTCTTTCAGGACACATTTGTACCACCAACGACCCCACCAACCAGCACTTTTCTCTCGATCCCCTGACAATATACATTAAATCAGGTGGAGAGCAGGTATAGATAATAGTGGGCTGAGGAGGACTGGTGAGTGACATTACAGGATTTGTTGCAGGTGAATAACGAATAGATTATTTTTCCTGTTGGAAGATGACATCTCATGTTAGTAAATGGTTAGTAATGCAGTGCATTGGTATTGGTTCAGGAAAAATCAATGTCCAAGTGACATCGGCTCCCATGTTTTAACCTTTATTTTCCTCCGTTTCTTACTCATCTGAGACTGCAGGAGTGCAGCCTGGCCGCTCTGAGCCCTGATGAGGTGCTGCGTGCGCGCAGTCCCGGCCATGCTGGGCATGCTGAACCGTCAGATGGAAGCGAGGGATGGGACTTGCACAAATGCACTGCAACCGTCTGTTTCACGTTGGAAATGGAAGTGAGCTGCTATAGCGCAGCATCATTATACACCATAATTGTTATCATCACGTCGTGGGGCTTTCTGAGCCTTAGCTGTCATCCCAAAGTGACGCCAGTTTTAGTTTTGTTCAGATAGTGCACCTCTGAGTAACATCTGCTTGAAAAGGAGAAGCTAAAAGCTAAACATGTAGCCTCTCAGTCATCCAAACTAACAGCCCCAGAGATGTTACCAGTGATGTAAAACTTTTACTGTGTAAATCTATACATTAATTAGTTAGGAAGAATTTTTTAACAATAGTATCAAATTCATACAAAAGCATATTTTTAACATTCAAACTTGATTGTGCTTGACTTTTGCAATGAAATCATTAATAACTAATTATTTGGGCAGTGGAAGCCTGTAGAAACAAGCTGTTAATACAACAATAGCACTGTCAAAGATGAACAAGCAACAAGTATGGAGCATATCTTACCTACCCAAATACTTTTGGTTCCCATGTTTTCTGCTTTTAAGGTGACATATTAAGCCTTGTTGTGCCCAATTTTCAGAGGTCTTATTGAGATATATGAAACACACTTTGGTTAAAATACCTGCTGGTTTAAGCAAAGTGGCCCTTGTCCAATCCCTTGAACTTGTAGTAATGCATGTGTACCAATAATGTTCCAATAATTACTGCGTAAAACATTTAGTAACATCATTCAACAGTTGTACTTGGAGACCTACTTCTTTGTCAGAAACATGCCGATAATGTAATATTAACAGATCTAGAGAGGTACAGAGTTGCTTGCTCTGTCTTGAATTTATGTTTTCAGGCACTCTGCCACTGCAGCATTGTTGGTTTTGTTTTTTAAAGTTAATTAGTTTACCTCACTTCCCTGCCTTCCGTATAGTGCAGGGAAGGCAGTGCAGTACGATCCTTGTTTGGCATAACTTTATTCAAGTAAAACGTGTTACTTGCAATAATTTGTGAGATTTAGTTGCAACGACCTCTGAATCATTAATAACTGATTAGGACACATGAATCCTGTGGAAAGAACCTAAACACAAAACACAAAGCTTACATGTTGTTTTCATTTAAGCTAAAAGTTAGAAAATGTCAGTGAGCAACAGAAACAGGACAATATTAGTATTCAATGAGATTCATACCTGTAAACATCTAGTAAAGATAAGTTTAAAGGTCTTTAGGTCTGTTGTAGTGATCACCTGCTACTAAAAGAAAAATGTGTTTTTGAGAATAAAATACTCATTTATTTTAACCAGCTTATCACACTTTGGTCATTGGGTTATTGTTATGTTCTTAATTTTTTTTTGTTTTAGTTTTTTACCATTCAGTTTCCTTTTTTTCAACTTTACTTCCTGTTTTATTTCAAAGCATTTTCTTCTTTGTGCCTTCGGTTTAATTTTAAATCCTGTCAATGCTTCACACCTGTGTTCTGTTACTGACTGCCAAACCTGCACCATGCTGGACATTGCTCTGGACATTGCTGGACATTGCTGGACATTGCTCTCTTCACTGCATATATATACGTGTGTGTGTACTACACTATTGTGTATCGTTGTTTTTCCTCTATGCCAGGTCTTGCTTTGATCCTGCCTCACTCGTCACAGTATTTTGGATTAATGTTTTTGGACACGCTGCCCCTACAGCGCTTTTAAAAAAAAAATGTTTTTATCAGTTTACTTCACTTGTCTGCTTCTCATCTGTCAACCTGCATTTGGGTCCTCCACTACTACACATACGTAGTCACTTGTGAAAAAAAGAAACGCTAATAAAGGAAGGACATAAAGATTTAATATCATTCTTAGAAGAGAGTAAGTTTATCCCCTCTATATCTCTGCGGCTACAGTTTCTTAAAGCAGGATGTAGTCATGCATGAACAGAGCACTTTTATGTCTTTGTAAACAACAGTGCCATCCTGCACAGAATGAGGGATTTACTGCATGAGCAGACTTAGTCAGATGTGCACGTTCTCTGAAATTATGTTTATGTTTGAAGGCATGTGGATGCACATTCCTCCACAGTGCTTTGTGAGATACACAAACCTGAGGCAGTATAAGCAATAATTACATGTAACACACATACAAGCAGTCAAAATGATACCGACAATGAGTCTGCAGATTTCAGTGCTGGCTGTACTAAGGAAGGAGGAGGCCGCATAAACTGTGATCCAAGGTTTTCTATTGTGATGACTTTGGGTGTTACGTGATCAAGTTGTTATTTTTGGTTCATGGAAATTAGATCATGCAGAGTAATCAAATCAGCACAACCAAATAATATAAATAGAATTCTGACTAATATTCATGCAGGCTCCCTCGGTGTTAGAGCAGTGACGATTACGTGTGCCTGTTATTCTAGCTGTAGGTCCAAAAGTGACGGTCAGAGGGCAGGATGAGCACACATGAGCCATCTATGTTCAGTGGTGCAGAAAAACTTGATCCTCACTGAGATGGATATAAATTTCACTGGTCTGCAGGCAGTCTAATGCAACCCCCTCCTTTCTCAGTAATGCCACCGGGCAAGCGTTCGCCTGCTGTATGCGCCTAAAGAACATACATCCATATGAGGACACTCACAACAATTGCATACACTTGTCAGTTTGATGGCAGACACCCATTAGAAGGACACTGATTTGCTGACAGGCACTTGTGATTTTTATACTGTACCTTCCTCCTGCCCTGCTGTCTCTTTTAAGCAGGGACAAAAAGTTGGTTCGAGGCTTACATAGTGATACACTCTGCCGGGGCCACATCACAGGCTCACAGTGTGATCAGGCCATTAAATGTGGAAATTCTGCACCCCAAAGCTATTCAATCAGGGTGTGAGTATAAAACTGTGATAAAGAGGTGGCGAGGTGCCTCACAGCTGTACTGATTGCACTGGAGAACATGGGCCAATCATATTCTTGATTGGCTAAGCAAAAGTACTCATTGCTTATGCTTGATTATTGCTGAAATCAGGTCATTCACTCAAAATTAGAAAAAAGAGAAGAATCTAATTTGTGTCCTGTGCTCCCAGAGCTAGTCCTAAACCATAACTGATGCTCCATTCAACTGCATTTTAAAATCATATGCATTTCTTTTAATTAATGTGAACTGACCCTTTAAACTGTCAATTGTTTTAGAAAGGTAGAGTCCTACGAAGCTTCCAGTATGCATGATATTTTAACACATATTAGTGTCTGCATTGTT
Organism: Leuresthes tenuis; assembly: GCF_036924035.1. Taxonomy (NCBI): domain Eukaryota; kingdom Metazoa; phylum Chordata; class Actinopteri; order Atheriniformes; family Atherinopsidae; genus Leuresthes; species Leuresthes tenuis. The sequence continues at coordinate 4,697,066 of NW_027325373.1, forward strand.
GACACTGTAGTATACTGTAGAATTGCACCATATCGCTATAGTGTGCTGACAGTACTGCGAGGGTCACTGCCCCATGACTATGCCAGGGCATTGATTTTGCTCTTTGTGCTCTATTTGTATGTTTAGCTCCTGGCTGTTATGTGACTGCAAGAGTGGAAAAAAATCCATGATGGTATGATCAAAGCATCGACACTACTGTTATATCTGTTTACTGTTTCTGGCAGGGGATTTGTTTATGTTTACGGTCTTTTTCTTGTATCCATCATATGACCTTATGAAGCATATAGTGCCACAGCAGCATCTTATAACTATTAGTTCATGCCATGGACGAAGGTGGTGAAGTTTTATCGTGGATATCCATCATGTTAGAGGGTCGACTTATTTTATTGTTACTCTAACAGCGAGCAGTGACATGGGAGTGGAAATGTCTCTGCTACATACTAAAGAGGGTGTCCCAGTCACCGCTTGACTCCCAGAGGTCTCCTTATTTTCCTGCAGGCACACACAAGAGATATGGGTGCAGTTGGCTCCTGGAAACCATTAAGACCCATAAGGTGGCTACTCACGATGCCATAAATCAAATATAGGTAACAGTTTCTCCTTTGGTTATCTGGGGGTCTGACCGCTACAGATGAGTTAAAAGTTCCAGAGGATATGTTGGGAGACTGAAGTTAACCAGCTTGAGAGAGGGGCTTTGACGGGTCAATTTTAATCTGGTTAAGGCCCTTCCATCCTGGGTGTAAGCAGACATGAGGGATCATTCCTACCTGCAAGTTCTTCCTCCAAACATTGACGGCCGCAAAGGCTAGCTGCATCTGCTTCCTGCGGGCGTCTTTATGGCGTTTATAGGCAATTTCAATAAAGATGAGGAAGATCCCTGCCGCAATGCCTCCAGCGACCAGCATGAAGACTCCTGTTAGGGAGGGACAGACGTACAGAAACAGAAACATGAGCGACCGGTCTACAATTCCGCCGCTCCCACTGAGCATGAAGGCATGGTCTGCGTGTAATGCTCAGTGGTCGCCCCTCTTTTCTTAACCAGCTCCTACTGACGACAGCGGCTGCAAACCACACAGTATTAATAGAAGACCATGTATGCACAAAACCACAGCACATGATATTGTACTGGACACAGAGCACCCACGCTGACACTAAAACAACGATATTGCAAAGGTATTGGACAAAAAAGGGCTACAGTACCTTACCACTGCAGTTTTTGTCCAATCACTTTTAACGCTTTTTCTACGCCATATGGACCATACCTGCCATGTTTTCAAAGGTGAGTGTGGCTGGGGCATTGCTCCTTGAGTCACACTCCTGGTATCTCACCCAGGTTTTATCTAGGTCTTCCATGAAGCCGTTCTCATGAGAACTGCAGGGGGTTGGGGTTGGTGGGGAGAGAAGTAACAAAGTTAATAAAAGTGCCGCAAATGACGGATCATTCGAGTCGCTCACTCCCAGACTGCAACATTAATGCAACAGAGACAGGTGGACTTACAGACAGACATTAATCTGACAGAAACAAACAGGGCAGGAGAGGGGAGATACAAAGAGAGATGTGACATAAGGCAATGAATTGGATGGCTGTAACTGGTCAATACTTGACCATGAAAATCATATTGATAACAAACAAAAAAAAAAAAGAAAAAAAGAAGTCATACGAGAAACGCAGCTTCTGCTGGGACAGACCTGAGAATGGCCAGGGACACATTCTGTTTCCAGGGGCTGTCCTTGCGCATGCCTATGCCAAAGCCCGAACGGAAAAACAGCTCTCCCGTGGTCACCAGGTCGCACTTCTGCGAGGCTTCAAACTCCAGCACCGCAGAGTCCCAGATGAAAGCATGCAGCTTGCTGTGGGGGAGGGGGAGGGGAGGGAGGAGGAGGAGGAGGTAGGGAGGAGGAGGAGGAGGGGAAGGAGGGGGTTACGGTGCAACAGTACAATGATTTACATACACATTTACGGCTCCCACCCTTCTCTCTCTCTCTCGCACGCCAGAACGTGTGTGTCATTCAGCGATTACCAGAACTCTCTACCGCTGCTTATGGCCCAAATGAAATCCAATGCCAGATGGGTGAGGGCGCGTCCCCCATTGGATTCCCTCAATCTCAAAGATGTTCGCCTGGGTGCAACCTGAAAAAGGGTGCTCCTGAACTCAATGTTAGCTCAACCTCACACTGGTGTCAGTGCTCACTGACACATCTACGCCTGCTACTGTCCCTGGAAAACTGTTTTTCCTGGGTGATGGACCTGAACCAGAGGGAACATCGCAGTAAGACCTGCCACTTCCACCTGGTCCGGGAGGTCCATGTCCCTATCCCTGAGATAACTGGCTTGGCCCTGCTCTATGTGCCCGACAGGTCAAGCAGCCGGCGACACGTGCTCTGGCCGGCGCAGGCTGGCCGAGACTCACTTGTCACGCACGGCTTGGATAGCCTCAGCGGCACTCTCATAGTTGTGCTTCTCCATGTGGCGGTACATGGTGCTAAGCTCCACCTGCCGCCGAAAGTAGATATCCACGGAACTTTGTTTCACCGTGGCATAGATGAACTTGTCAGATGGGTTTCTCAGCTGCACAGAGACAAAGACAGGACACACAAATCAAAACAGGAAGAAATTCCACTTCCTTCAATCTCCACATATTAATACTTTTTTTTTTTTGTATCACCTACCCTCGGGTCGTTGATGCCGGTGATGCGCTCCTCAGGCCGGTCCAACACCAGGAAGGCAGCCAGGTTGGCAGTATAAGAAGCCACAATGATCATAGCAAAGCCAGCCCACACCATTCCGAGGATTCTCGCTGAGAAGCTGCGCGGGGCACCTGTGTGATGAGTTTTTTAGCTCGGTAAATTACCCTCTCAGATTAGGTTCATCTTGTCGATTAGCCTTATCTTTGGTTCCAGTAACCTTGTAAAACTGATACTTCTGCATTCTGTAATTTTGTCATTATAAAATATTTCAACAAACAGAGATTGGACCTAATTGACAAAAAAAAAAAACATGACCTGCTAGAATATCAGAAATAAAGAGAAAATACTTCAGACAAATGACACAAGGAAAGGAAACATACAGCAGAAACTTCACCAACGCCTGTTTATAAAACGTGATTTGAAGGCAAATATGTCATAATCCTCAGAGAAAAAGATGACACAGAGGCAGCACATGGAGCCTTAAACACCCTAGATGTTGGTCCATTTACAAAAGTAAAGAGTGACAGAATCACAGTGTTCTGTACGGGCACTGGCTGCTCTGTCTTACCTTCTCCAATTCCAGAGTTCAACAACACTCCCCAGGAGAACCACATGGCAGATGACAAGGTGAGGGCATCTTCTTCTTCTTCTTCACTGTTTACTTTAAATCTTCCAAATGGGCTAGAGGGAAGAAAGTGGGAGGGTTGCAGAAGATAAAATGAGAAATTGCTGAGAACCTGTGGAGGGTGGAAAAACCCTGGCGACCCCAGCCAAAGACGGGAACTAAACATGAGCGAGCGAAGCAAGACAGAGAAAGTCCTGAGAAATAAAACAGGCTAAAGATGGCAGCACAGACACAGAGCGCTGGGATGATCAGAGCCGATCTTCACCTCTGTCTGCCACGTTGTCCACACCGAGGGAAGATCTGCAGTGCTCAGGCGTGCATGTACACACACGCACACACACACACGCACACACACAAAGTGAGTACACATCTACACGCACACAAATGGACAAACAGGTCCCACTTGTACCTGAACCGGTCTAGAAGGTAAAGCATCACCGCCACCACGTGCACCGAAAGACCCACCAGCAGCCACAGCGTGCTTTGGAACGGCTGCATAAACGAGTCCAGTGTACTGCGAGGTATTTCCTAAACACACACACATCAGATACAGTTATCGATTGATTATATACATCTTTGATTTTTGTATCTTATGAATAATTAGAAATGATCGAGAAAAACACACATTTGCTTCCATATCCATAATATTTCAGCTTGCATACATTCTTATTAAATAAATCTCGCCATGCTGTTTTTCCACACAGTTTTTCTTTGAATGTTTCCAGGCACAGTTTCTATAAACATGTCCGTATGTGATGAAATTCATAAAGCTATCACCCCTGTCATTTTGAACTTATGAGATGGCCTTTTATTATTGTCAAAGAAATATAGTTGTGGCAAGTACTGACTGGCTGCATCACCTCATAATAATAACAACAGGCACATACAGTATGGATGCAAAATCTTTGCGTGCTTAGAGAGTTTGACTTGTGGAAATGAAATAAATCTAGTGGACATTTGGATCTGTGAACTTAATAGACATAATAATGGCTAACAGCTATGGCTGAAAACTGGTGGTTCTTTATAATCCAGTACCTGTGGACCATGCAGGAAGCATAAGAGTGCATTTCTTTGTCATGTTGTCATTAACCTTGAATGTCTCTCATCCAAATTGGAAAAAATGAATGACATCTTTGTGACCTTGATAACAAGCATGTTTTAACTATATTAAGTGTTTTCAAACTCCTCTGATGCACCCAAAGTGCATAGGCTATTGCACAAGTTACATTTACCCCAACAGCTGGCAAAAACTGGGATTTTGTAGAAGCACAGATGACAAATTTTCCTTAGAGGTTTACCATAAGGGAACTTTACATGCAACTCCCTGGAGTTGAGCTGGCACAAACAAGAACAGAATATGTTACCTTTTTAACAAGGATAGTGAGGCCTTGATATTTAAATGGTTTGGAGAACTCAATGTACTGGGCTCGTTCGTTGTTTATAGTCAGCGGGGCAACAATCATGTCAGCCAGGCCCCCCAGGAGCTCTCCCATCATGCCATTCCACTCCTTCTTGTTACTGTTGTTCACCTGAATTGCAGAAAGGAAAGCGTTTACATGATGATCACTTATCAAGCTGCTGTCGTGTAGACCACAGAACGTTTCCAACCTTTCAGGATTTGGGCAAAGCCAAGACGGGATCTTATATATCAAAAGAGAGCCTCTTCTCTCTTTTTTCAAATATTTTTGTGATGGGCAACACCAGAACAGTAGAATAGCATCATTGTACTTTGATTGTTGGGCTTAGAGTTGAGTGTTCTGCTTCTTATATGCAGGATTTCTGTTCATTTTGTTCTGTTAACATCTGCGTTGACATTTTGTGAAGAACTAATTTTAAAAAGAAATTTAAACCAATATTTGTCATTTCCTGAGCTAGTTTTAGCTTTAAAAAATGTAAATTATAATTTACTAGTAGTTTGTTAGTCTGTTAGCTTCGATAAAACAACAACTTTGTGTTTGTACTGACACCCAACATGAACTTTAAGGTAACTTTGTTTTGTGTAAAAGAGTGACAGCACGATAACTAAATCCTAAAATGACATTTCAGAGTGAAGATATTGTGAAATATCAGTGACTGTCATGAGGAACTCCACCATTCAACTCATCCAAGCTTCCAGTTGTGAATGTTACAACAATGACTTTGTGACTATATCATAAAATGTTACACTGTGTTCTTCTTTTTATCTATTTTTATGTCCAGTCGCATGAAAAAAAGGTCAAAAGTCACATCTGTGGACATAAATCATCAGATTAAGACCATTTCACGTTTGGCTGGCCAATGTTAATGTGTTACTGTGCAAATATAAAGGTAGGTTAGCTAAACCGGAGCAACACACCTTTGTGTGTTAAATTAGTGTCTGCAAGTAAAACCTTTATTTACTGTATGGATATGACATAAGACAGCCATTTTAAGTTCTAGAAATACATTATGGTGTCCCACTTGAACATTATAAAGTTAGGTTATATATAGCTGATTCCAGCATGTGTCCTACTTCACTTGCACAAAGACGAAACCTTCCCCAGGGGCTTGAATGAGCCACGCCAAAACAAGAAGTCTTCAGTATGTAAATTATGTGTAAGATTGCGGCCTCCAACTGCATGCACCACAGAACAGTTGAGGCAGTGCATGCATGCATGCAGTCTGGGAGTGGGCAACCAGTTAATTACACAGAACTGAATATAAGGTGGTGCGATGCAAAGATGACAGTCAGTGGGTAACAAGCATCTGATTCAGTCTCACTGGAATTCTTGCCCTTTTGTAACCTACATGCAGTTGAAAAAGGACAAACTAGAGGAGTTTCATTTGCTAAGACTGTAAAATTAACTGATGAGTAAGAAAGCTCTTAGGAATATTGAAAAAAGTAAGAACTGGAATCCAAAAATACAAATATTGAAAGCTGCAAATGAACTGCAAATGAAATGTCCCAAATGTCAGTTGAATATGTATTCCTGTTATATCAATTTCCAATCTTATCAAAATCATTTTGTTTTCCCAACTGCTGATTTATTGTTAATAATGTTGGGGTGGCTGCTTTGGTAATTGAAAAAACTTTCATTTACTCCTTTTGTTTCAGAAAGAATGAAACTGAAGTTAGAAGATTAAATCTTGGTTGTGAAGAAACAGTTACTGTTTGTTTTGTTTAATGATGTTAGTTTTTTACTGCTCTGATGAAATATGAGTCTTTCTTTCCCTATTATATGGTCAAGTTGGTTTTATGATACATGATAAATAAGGAAGAGCAAATCCCCCGAACATGCACGTTCTGTAAAGAAATTGCGTGCATTCTGCGTCTCATGCAAAAACGATATGATAAATTATTCTTTCAAGGTAAAACTAACCCGCTCTTGGGTTCCAAATTTTCCATCAGCCACCAGGTGAACCTCATAGGTAAAGTTCATGGTCATGGCCAACTTGATCAGGAGGTCAATACAGAATCCATAACAACACTGGGGTACAATTGGGCGTCCTGTAACAAAACCAGCAATTGTTGCAAGTTACAAACACTCCGGAGGAAATTGGTCAGATGTTTTTTTTTTTTCAATCCAAAGGCGGCGCACGCAGACTGAACAAAATGCGTGACACAATGGTCCACTCCAGACAACGCACAGCCACACAACACACAGGCAAGGCACGTCCAGCCCCCCAACAATCACGCATTCTGAATGGCTGCATGCATACATATATAGATACCTACTGCATATATATGTATGCATCTCCAGTGGTGGCGAGTGCGCTAAAAGCACATTGATATTATAAACGTCCCTGATGTGTTACCTGGGATGGTCTCATTGGGCCCAGTGCAGATAACCTTTTTAATTAAGACTCCATTTAACGTAATTTCCTCCTTGCATGTTCCATCCAGCTGAGTTGGTTTCACATACACAAATGGCTCCTGGTGTATCGTCACTATCTACAACAGACGGGACACAAAGTTGTTTATCATGTACTAAGAGAAGGAGTCATCGCGATCCCCTTCAGTGTGGTAGAAAAAGAGACAAAAAATTAATAATACTCAGGAAAAACCCAGCTATACACTGATACACATGGTCACACAAAGGCTAACAGGTGAATTACTGATGAGGTCACAGAGAAGAGGCTATTTGCGGGATAGATAAGAAGGGACGAAAGTCACAGCGAAAACATTAGTATCTTTTTGAGCATGGATTAACTTTACTTCCCCTGTGCAAGAGAAATGTTAGAGCACTGTCTAACATGGGTGCATCAGCCCAGGTCCGCGCTATCTGTGTGCCGACGTGACTGTCGCACTGCAGCGGCAAAGTGAAGGTAGCCCACCTTTAATCGAGTGGACATCTGGAAGCCTTGTGGTTTCTCAGTCTCTCCTCCGGGCCAGATGATCTTCCGCTGATTGTTCATTACCACCTGCAGGGAAGCCAAACACTTACAGTGTTATAGGAGAGAGCTGGCAGAAGGCATGCTGCTGATGAGACTCTAACACTGCGGGTAGGCATCACTAATGAGTCACCCTTATATAACCACAGCTTAGCAGTTCATTTATTTATTGCATCTACCTTTGAATTACGTATTTTACCTGAGGGGTTTCAGGAACTTAGTACTGTTGTATTTATCAACAGGGAACTGAAATGCTGATCCACGCAGACCTAAATATCTGCTTGGCCTATTTAAATTGCCACCATAAATACCATGATGAGCAGGCTTTTTGATAGCAATAGGTTTTCAAAATGAGATGCCTCTTCTGGAGCTTTCAGCTGCATCTTGCAGCCTTTATCAGCAGATGCAGCTTTCACACTGGAGTTGGACACCAGAGCAAACCCCATTTGCTGGGAAAATAATTTTGATGCACACAGCACAGCCATTTCGGAATCCAAAGAGCAATTCTCAAAGCACACAGTTAAGTACAACCTTCACCTGTCCATAGACGTCGGTTTCTTTCATTCGCTCCCTTAGCTATCTGTGTCGTAGTCGTAGTGGTAGTAAATGTCGTGCTTGTAAATCTAAAAAAAAAAAAAACAGTGCTCATTCGGAATTTATATCTCAGGTTCGTGCAGCACATTTAAATAATAAAAAAAAACCACGCAGCTCCTGTTTCCCATCTTGAGTTAAAGAGAGATAACGACAGATAACGACAGTCAGAAGCATCAGCCAAAGTTTAACATGAGGTGTTGGCTTTGGTTACATCTAAAATTGTTTGGTTGCATGTAAAATTCTTTGGTTACATCTAAAATTCACAAATATCGATCTTCTCAAAGTTTCTCAGCAATGGAAGAGCATTTTCTCCCTGTTAGTCTTATGTGGGATCAAACGTGTTTTTATTTAAATTAAATTGTTATTTGTGTGTGTGTGTATAATAGTAATATAATAATGAATCACACTTACTGCTCAGCTTTAGGCAAACAAACTACTTTGTAAGGGACAGAAAAAGATCATCATGTGTCCTACAATAGAGCTTTTAAAGAAAAATATCACATTGGGATATTTATTGCTTTGAATTGGACCAGTATTGATAATCGTATAATCCTGATAGAAGCTTTGATATCATGTTGATGATACACTTATGATAATATTATAATTAGATAGCTGGTGATAATCTTTATTTTAAGCACAAACCACCCATTTGTCTTCACCTGTACATCTTGCAGACACCTTGTGTTATTTTGCATCTCTTATTAAGTTTTTCTTTTGGTTATTCCATGTCTCACATTGTTCACTGCTTACTCATTTCATGTTGGATTTGACCGTTTTGCATCTCTTCATCGTTCTTTTCTGTCTCACATTAATATTTGTGACCATTCTGTGTCTCTTAGAGGTCATCTTACGTCCCATTTGGATCGTGTGGTTTCTATTTGTGGTCGTTATGTGTCACACTTTGCCCTGTTTGCAAAATCGAACCATGTCAATGCTCACTGGAGCAGTCAGAGATGAAGTTGGTGGGATTTTGTGAAAATATTTTGTACGTGTCGTTGTTGTCATTCTGTGTCTTGGTTTGTCATTTTCCCCTTTTCTATTTGACATCTCTTCATATAGATCTCTTTTGCATCTCATTTTGACTTCTTTGTGCTGCTTCCTGCAAAACATGTATACTACTTATTATTACTAGAATAAGACCATTTATTCCCCCTTCAGTTCTTTACTCCTCGGGCCCCTGAACTTGTGCCTGGTAGGCTTGTGCAGTGATGCATTGTGCATTGTGAGTTCTATTTCATTAAACTTTGATAGAATATACAAGATAATGCATTTGAAAAGCTTCATAAAAAGCATAAACTCTGGATTATAGAATTACCCTACATTAATTGTGCTGTGCTATAGAAAGAAAACTAGGTCTGCATGCTCTCTTTAAAAGAAAAAGTGGAATAGATGCAGCCTCCACATGTGAAGTGAATTGAAAATGGAAAATCATTTCCCATTTATTTCTTCATAATCAAAAAGGCCAGTCTTACCCCTGTGCGTAACTCACCTGTGTTCCGTTGTATACGCCGACTTGAACGAGGCGAGACTTCTGATAGTTGAGAATACTGTAGTGTGCGTACTTCCTGTCGCCGTCGTCATTGAACTCGACACGTCCTGTGAGGCCCTCTGGGTATTTAGAGGACATCAGCACCCTGTGATGAGAAAATGAAAGCCGTTATCTGGGCTATAAATGTAAATATGTTCTTGTATGGATGTTGCATGTCATCATCATTAAAAGCTTTGCTTTTCATTCAGTATGTGTGAGCTAAATTGAGCAAATCACCACTTTTTTGGGGTTGTTTTTAACAAAATATAATGAATGAGGCATAGCTGTGATTGCTGAGCTTGGATAATTTTTGTAATTAGCTGTTGGCTCTGTTGGGGAAAAGTCCATTATCTATTGTGATGCTGCGGCAAAGCCACTCATAAGTAGGTCATCTGAAACTCAGTGGCTTAATTTAAAGCTGACAAATGCAAGGCATTCGATAATATATTCTGGAAAATTCCAATAAAACTGCAATTCAGTGAGGCAGATTTCTTGACTGCAACACAACATTAGTTTATATACAGTACTGTGCAATAGTCTTGAGAGACCTGTGATGTCTTTATTTACTGCCAGGAAAAATGGAAATAGGTGCGACAGTGTATTGAAACATGCAAATGTAAGGCATGTATGTGCACTGGACTGAAAATGAGTAAAAAAGCAGCCAAAGTCCAATGAAAAATGAAAAAAACGTAGATAAAGATCAAATTTTTAAGATTACAAGAAAGTCTGGCTGCTTGATAGGTAAATCTAAAGAAATGAGGGGTGGACCAACACTTGCACTGCACTGTACTTTATGTTTGAAGGGATTTGATCTGATGCTGAAGTTGTTAATCTTGAACATGGAGACAGAATCCAGGATGCTTACCGTTTGAAAAGAGGACCTGTTTTCCAGATGTTGGTGTTCCCTACGCATCCCCGCGGGGGTTCTGTGATATTCTCCTTCTCAAAGAGCTCTTGGATGGACTGAGCCACCACAGCCACTGCATCATTGATATGTGCTGATTCGTTCTTCCCGTTGATGAGCTGGAGGCCGATCAGACCTGAGATCAGGCCGACAACAAACACAATCACCGGCCCGACCAAACTTTCCGGGCTCCGGTTTACACATCCAAACTAAAGGCCAGATACCAAATGCTTGATCCATTTTTGTTGCTTGTTAATCTCTAGATGGGTGCTTTTAAAAGGATTGTCCCTTAATTTTAATTTATGAGCAAACAAGGCGAAAATAAAGATGCATTTTCTAATGTGGCTTCTGATGACCTTTCGACAGAATGTGTAAACACACCCTTGAAGTTTAAGTTGTTGGTTTTTTTTGCCCTGCCAGCAAAGATTTGAGTAATCAGCATAGACACATATATTACTGGTGTTCTTTGAAAAAACAAAAACATAACCAGGCTTAAATTAAACCAAGCAACAATCCAACTTCAGCTAAGTTTTCTGATTGCAACGAGGCCCGTCGGTGTCACATACTCCTAAGAGAAGACATAGACGTGGAGGAGACTGAAAAACGGACAAGACGACAAACTGTCTGCAGGGATTGTATGTGTTGGAGTGCCCAGGGGAAAGACAGTTGACATGTGTGACCATAAAGTGATAAAATATTGTGAGAGAGATGTGCCAGTATATAAAGACAAAAAAAAGAGGCTGATGCAGCTTACCAGTCTATCAGAAATCTGTTGCAAAAACTCTCCCCTTATGATTCATTAGAAACCAAGGTATTAATATGACAGAATAGCACAATGAATTTAGCTTTGGATAATCCAGGACTTGCAAATCTAAACTAAAAAACTAAGTGTAGGCACGCACCACATTGAAACCTTTAAACACAGGGTGCTTAAACATTTCAATGATCAACACACAACAAGCAGCTATTCAGTTAATCATGTGATCCATCCATCATTAATTGTTAATCTCTCTCTAATCTTGCTTCTGTTGTACTCGGCCTCTGAGTAAAGCCAGGGTTAACGCTGATCTCTGCTGGATGAACGTACCGTCTGGTGCCTCACTCAGGGCTTTACCCGACAACTCCCGCTCGCCCACCAGCCACACGTAGCCTGAGCCCGTCATGTTGAGGAAGCGGGCAGCCTTGTACACTGAAGCAGCGTCTTCCTCGCTGGAGTTTGCCATGTTGAACAAAGACGAAATGTTATTTTCAAACCATAGTATGCTGATTAAGAGTCTAGGGGTCCTGTTTGTCAGTTGTCTTTTTTATTTGTACCCACCACAAATGTTTAATTATTTATTTTTTGTTCCGTGTCAAATTTCTATGATCACATATTTTTGAATCATTGGGGAATTGTGTGGCTATCCTTGATTATTCCTAGTTTAATTCAAATTAAGTTTTTCTGTAAGATTGAAAGATTTAATCCAGTTGTTGCATCTCTACATGCTGCAAATGTGTATATACAGTATATACAAAGCTGTCCAAAGGTGGCAAAAGAAATCTGAAACTTCCAGCACTCAGTAAGTTTACATAAGCATGGTCAAGGATCTGTAAGAAAACTACTAACTGTGTTCGCCGCTGCCAGCAACAAGCTTGGGTGCTGATTATAGGTAATTTCGACCGATGAAACCTTTTCATAATTCTTATAGTTATTGGAGGTAGTTCCCACATTTTCTGTATCTGCACCGCAACTGCAACAAATTGTAGCTCCTAAACTGCTTTCTTAGTCTTATCTTAGCTCCTACTTCAGAATAGGAGCTTTTCTAGCATGAAAGGAACTGTCTTAAAGTGAAACACCATTTAAAAAAACCTTCAAACATCGGGAACGATTTGGTCATATAAGGAATAGTCCTTAATGTTAGCCTCTAAAAATCTAAACAAAGCACAGAGTTATGGAGCGACAGTGACGTCGAGGTTTGTCTGCATGTGACACAATAATTATGATTTCCTTTTACTCCTCTCTGTACCCCCGTCCTCTGGGGGGCTCCCCAACCACATATAACCCACATTTTTTTCAGTTCAGTTCAGTTCAGTTCAGTTCAGTTCAGTTTAGTTTAGTTTAGTTCAGTTTAGTTTAGTTTAGTTTAGTTTAGTTTAGTTTTCAGTGAATCCATATTGGTGTTGATGAATATCCAGAGCACTTTTCAGCAGGTGTAAAGGATATGAATGAAATCTCACCTGGCAGACAAGATGATGACTCGGGCCTCCAGCTCTTTAGCCTCCAGCAGCAGGGCAGTTAAGTTAGTCTCCTGGCTGAACTGGAGGACTTTCTCTGCCTGTGATTGGGGCATAAGAAAGGTCAAGCCAGCTACTTTTCCCTACCTCAGACACCATGCTGCCTCTCTTTACCTGCTTGGTTCGAGCTTGGCCGATTTTGTTTGAAAACGAGAGACAGAGATAAAAAGGAAAGCGATCCAGGGGAACCGGCTGAACTAAAAAAAGAAAAAGCTTGAAGGGAAAAAAAAACTTTTGCATTTGTTTGCATGCAAACTGAGGGTTATCAAGGCTCCAAAGAAGAACGTGCATGTGTTAGGTAGGGGGGAAGAAGAAGGTCAATGCAACCAATAACCAAAAAGGTGAAGGGGAGTGAGGGGAACGTTTTCCCTCAACAAAAAAAACTGCTGAAAACGAGGGAAGTGCTACAGAACAGGAGGAAGTAGCATCTGGGAAATCTAAGTCCCACACTACCGGTTCTCCACAAAGGAATGAACTTGCAAACTCTTTTGTGTGTGTGGGTGTGTGTGTGTGCGTGTTCTGAGTACATGCATTCCTTTATTGAAGGAGAAAATGAAAATGATAAAAGCTGGGCGCTGTTCTTTTATGTCTTTTTTTTTCCAAGTAACCGAAAATTATAGATTTTTCATAGCAAAAATCATTCTTTATTTAAATCATGGGGGAATGTCTCAAAGTAAAAATTAAAGAAAACACGTGCTACCAAGAGAGGAACATTTCTGGGTCGGCTGGTGACTGGTTTGGGCTGGTTTCTAGTTGCTACGTTTGGAAAGTTGGTGGGCGGCGTGCATTGACCATGCAAATATACCTTAGGTCCTCGCTTGTTGTCATAGGACAGTTGGTCGAGGTTTTCATAGTTCCTTTTTTTATTCTGATGAGTAATGTGCACAGAGAAAATATGCAGACACAGAAAAATATTATAAACAGTTGAAAATGGAGGGCAGTAAAGCATTCCAACAAATCTCCACTTTTCTGCTTCAAATTGGGATCTTTGACAGTGGGGCTTGCAAAGAACATCAGTGATAAAAAGCATGGCGAAATCCTCATGTGTACTTTCAAATGCAAAGTCCTGCGCAGGGAGGTTTATTAACAGTATTCAAGATAAACACCTGGAACTACACCACACAACTTCAAGGTCAACAGGATGACAGCTATGGCCTCCTGAAAAATAATTAATTGTTTCTCAGATGGTTAGTACTGCATACAGAAAACTGCTAATCAATCCAATTGTCTTCCCACACACTTGTTAAGTTGTTTGCAGACTGTCCTCCCAAAAGCGACCCCATGGGCTGTTTATTCACGGAGACAATTACGACCTATAATCAGGCTCAAACAACATAAAACCACTACAGCTGCATGTGAAGCGTGAAAATGACATCCATTAGGTCAGAAATGTACTTGCTTTAAATTACGGATACACATATTTATTATGGCTGAATCACGTATCCTGCGTTTGTTTGCTGCGTCGCTTGTGTGCATCCTCAGAAATTAGAGCTGCATGTTTGCCACCTGCAATATGTAGGTGACCAGTAGGGGCAGTATGGGGTCAAATTTGATGGGCTGTAGGGTCATAAGGTCAGCTGAGGTAAAAATGGCAGGAAGTTTTGATGACAAGCCTGTAGAGACCATCCACAATTACCTGAATCTTTAAGATGCATCTTTGCCAAATAGCAAATGACAAGTGACAAATATGCTTGGGGAAAAAAGCTGGCAAGAGATCAATATCATTTTGAAAAATGGTCAGTGGGGACAGTGCTGTTGGGGTATTTTTTCCGATCTGAGTCATCTGACATGCCCTCCAAAGGAATCCGCTGATAACGTGTGATTAAAAAGCAAGTATGTTTTTGGTTTTAACACGATGTTTAAAAAAAATGGAAATATTAACTTGTTGTCTTCTCAAACTGAAAAATCCATTTTTAATCTCAAGATGGCATCAAAATGAGTAATTACAGGCGAGGCCACTACCGCCTTCCAAAGTCATGACGTGGAGAAGAAGCAGTTGTTGAATTTGCATCCCACGGAAGAACGGACAAAACACTTGAGAATGATGCAGTATGTTCTTCCTGTTGGGGTGGTTATTTAGAGGACACCCCAACAAGTCATATTTAAGAGTACGAACAAGCAACCTATTGGCTGTAACAGTTTTTGTGACCAAAAATCTATTTAAAACAGAAGCAAACATGCTCTGATACTTTTCTCCCACAAATTCCAGTAATACTTCCCCAAAGCTGTGCCCCACTTTCATGCAACATAATTCTCAGCAGGTTTAGATGATCTCTTATTTTGCACGAAAGAAAGAAAGGCCATATGCATTACTGTGAAGATTTAAAGTATAATTTGTAAATTGTGACTGGTGGTTAGAAAGCTCAAGACAGATCTTAGATAAGTAGAAAATACTTCTACTAACTGTGACATTTTAATGGTAGCGGCATTAAGAAGTTTCCATTTGAATGCTGTCTGAAACATGTGTTAGTATGAAACAGTAGCAATATATACTCTGTGCTTGAAAGTGGGACATAGGAGAAGCTGAGAATAGTTGCTGTGCAGGTTAAGCTACATTCACACACCAACAGTATTGTCATTTTGGACTCCAGCCCTATTTTGTGCCGTCTGACTGGAGACACTGGCTGTGGCATCAAGCCATTTTGTAGGGAAATATGAAATCTTTCTGCTTCACGGAGTTCTTGTGCAGCTGCCTGGCTTTAAAGTTCACACATCAGTGCTCTCTGGGTCTGATTCTTTCCCTTGACAAGGTTTAGGCTGACTGCACATCGTAGAAATACAGTATTCAGCCGACAAGCAAATACTTAACAAAAATCCAGTTACTCTTCCAGTCCCATGAGCAGGGAGCTATAAATGAGAGTGGCTGAATAATTAGTTTGGGTTATTTCAACTGCTGAGAAGTCATAATCAAATGTTAAATTAGTATTATAATATAAACAATATGATGAATGACTTCATAAAAAATAAACTGTGCCCAAACTGTCTTGTGTTTTTTCTTTTTCAGACTATTCTGAGTGCTCTATTTCTATATCTACTGTCAAGCATTAATATTTTACATTATGTTGGTCACATTTGCTCTCTGAGTGGGTCCAGAATATCTCTGCTGGGGTATGACAGTAATCCCTCTGTGACAGTGGGACTTCGCCGTGACTTGAGAAATTACACTGAATCTGTGCTTCGCAACGAGGGGATTGGCAGGAGCGCCACCTCATTATGAATTGGAGTTCAATGTGCAGAGCTGTAATCCTGTAAGTTTAAGTTTGAGTTGACACCATCATCCAAGTAAACAGAGAATGAACGAGATATTCTGCTGATCTGCTGAACCACTGAGATGTCAGACAAAAGGCTAAAGAAAGCAGGGGTTGTTTTTAGACACTAGTGGACTATTTCCATTTACTTTTCAGTATTTAAGCACATAAAGACACACTCCCTGAAATTGTCATAGAGCTGAAAAACAAACTCCCACATTTCCTTTCATCTGAGCTGTTAGGGGCCTTAGACTTTAGGTGGCGTTTCATCAAAATTAGGATGTGCATCATTCAAGAATAAACTTGGCTTCTTTTTTCTTTTTTTTTATCTTGTCTTACTTAAGGCAAATCGCTCATGAAAGCTAAACCCGGCACAGTCCCTCTCTCAATAATTTACAACCTCTCTAGCATGTCTGTGCCTCTCAGCCTCAGGCCCATTTCTTCATACACTGTGTAATGCTTAATTTCTTTAAAGGTACACAGTCATTTTTTGAAAAGGCGGGGAACTCACTCGTGCCTTTGTTGTGTTGTATTTTCAGCTATGGATACATACACTTCACTGCATACTGTATGTATCGTTTGCATCAGCAGGGCAACTGACTCATGGATTTGCTGCTCGTGAAAAGAATGTAGAACACTGGCAGGCTTTTAATTGTGTGTTTTCACAGGTCTTCAGCGTAATTATCACTGCATTCATTTGGAGTGATTCTCAAATGAATCCTTCTCAGAGCTTCCCATAAATACTTTCACTGACACGGCAGTTGCATTGAAATATACTCATAATTAGAGCATCACAGCAGAGAGAGCTGCAGCAACTTCTTTCAGTATTCTTGGATTGAATGGGATGCACAGATGGGTTCATTTTACGTTCCAAACTGAGATTAAATATGCATAAAAGAAACCACCCAGATTCTCATCCTTTAGTAAACAAAATTTTCTTTTATAATGCAGGATGTGAGTCACATTCAGACGATTTAACTTCCACACTTATATTTGAAACTGATATGTTGATACGTAGTTACACAATCCACTGTGATTGTTTTGATAAATGGTTTCACTGTTTTCCAGTGGGTGGCTGATACTGATCTCTGTGGCTTAATTTGAGCAGCTTTCACTTTCACCGTAGCTGCCTTCTGCAAATAGCCTCGGGTGCATGTCACAGTCAGCGTCTCTTCATCTTCTGATTTAATTAAATCTCAGAATCAGGGCTCATCTCACTTGACCACACAATTACAGCAAAGAGTTCCAGAGAGAGAGGCAAGTATTACGGAGTGAAAAAAAACTGTCCCAGTGTGATTTCATCTTATTAAATGGATGACATGGATGGCAGTTTTTTTTCTTTCTCCTTTAATTATCTTCCCTGCCTCCTAAACTGCACACATCATCGCAGTCACAAGAGTGGCTTAAGTTAAGTTTGGCTTAATATTCACCCTTTTACTGACCAGCTCACACAGCTAAGAGCCAAGGAACCAAGGAACACCTGACTTCTTCCAGAAGCTCCAATGAAACAACTCAACAGTTTAGTCTGTGATGGTTTGCAAAGCCCCATGTTAAAGTCCGCTATTTGGCTCCCAGTGTGGAAAGACACAGGATCATTTAGACTGTGGTGAAAAGCAACGTGAAGATGAGCAAATAAACATACAAACTTTTGTCAGATTAGACCACATTAGACGCTGTTGATGTCTCTGGGAATGTTAGCCAATGTTTACACAATGGTGAGAAAGAGATGTGTCCAGATAACAGAAAGGGAAACAGTTACGCACACAGAAGACCTTTGAGGTCTAAAAGCCTTACACACTCGCACGCTCGTGCTCAGGCACTCAGGGGGAGGGAGAGAGGAAGGATTGGGGACCTGGAGCCGGAGCGTCTCACCTTTGTTTCTCTCTCCTCCAAGAGGGTCTCGAGCCTCTTTTGAGCCGCCCGCCCCTCGTGGTCATCGCTCACGATCAGGATGATGTGGTTCCAGTTGAACTCACGCATCAGGTCGAACCACACGTGTGCCTGGTGGGAGTAGGGGGGCACTGTCCGCAGGAAGGACAGGTGGATACTCTGAGGAGCACCAAGCAGGAGGGAAATTAATTAAGTCATTATCTCTCTAGCTCCAATACAGACGCTCAGCAAGCAGACAAATATTGCAAAATGTGGCCATGAGTATGAGCATCTTTTCCCCGTGGGCTGTTTTTGGGGAATTCTCTCTGACAGTTTATGAAAATAATGCAGCAGAGGAAAAGGGCATGTCAAAGCGTTATATAAAAGCTTGTAGTTCTGGAACTATCCAGCCCTTTAGATGTTACGCACTAACTCTCTTCTAATTTCTAACTTAATCCTCACATGTCATGTCCTGGATTTTCTTGGAGGAAATTAGTTTGAAAACTTCTTTTAGGCTCATGAAACCTAAGTCCAAAGTCCTAAAACTCCATTTTACCTGGCAGAAAAATATTTGACTTTTATCATCAGATAGATGCATTTCCTTCATCTGAAAGTTGGCTACAGACGGCTGCTACTGACTTCTCTTTTTGCCACAATCTCATTTACAGTCATGCGGGTTGTGCAGGTTTATAAAATAGATAAGCTAGAACAGTGTTGAAGTTATGTAACAGCCAGCAGCCTGCAGATTAAAGCACTGCTAAAGAAATTTCTTTTTAATAATTCTTCCATCACATATCAGCTCCATAAACCCTGAGCTTCATAGTTGGTTTGTTCCTCAACATTTTTTTAATGGCTAATTTTGAGGACCATATTGTATGAGCCACTTTTTCAAAGTTAGTTTTTGTAATGGCTGCGGGTGGTGTGTTTAATGACAAATTAGAAATCAGAAATTCCAACTTTTGAGCGGGAAAAGATTCAGTTAGAATTTGAATCACCTGGTCTGGATATAAAACATAAAACAAAGTACTGGAAGAAAATTTTTGCTCATTTGGTTCTTAGGTTAACTATATAACTACTTATGACAGTTTTTGGTTAATAGCAAAGAAAAAACGAAAGGCAAAGGATTTTTGACTCTCCACCTCCAAGGTACAGAGGATTTGAAGTTGAAGTTTGGTGGAGATAAAAGTGGAGAGCCTGGAAAATTCTACTCCGAGCAGGAAGTGTGAATCTACAATGCTCACTCAGTTACGTATTTTTAGTCATAGGCACCTAGAACAAAGTGACAGGATTGTGTTATGTTCGAGCTTTATAGATGATAGTGACATCAAACAACCAACCTGTGCTCTGAGCCATAGAAAACCTTATGTCCTCTTTAAGTTAGTTTACATTACATTTCTCACTGACACATAATGATGTATGAAATTGAAAGATTTCTTGGTAAACCAGAGCCTAACTCAGCAGCTAACTGTTGGTGAAAAATTAAAACGCCCTCACCTTCCCTTGATCTCTGCACAGACCCTCAAGGCTTCTTTAAATCTTTAAAGCCTTGGTTTCTTTTAATTGGCAAGATTATGGACTACATGACTATAAAAACTCAATTTATATTTAAGTCGCTGGCATTTCACTTATGCAACTGCTTTTAAGGCTTCACTTCCGTGGCTTGTGCTTCATAACATTTCACACGAAGGACATCATTAATAACAGTCTTTTACATTTCTGCTGGAAACCCGTTTAATCACAGCTCCCCTAATGGACACTGATGGGACATTTAATCTAGGAAGCTTTTGAAGACGCCCCAGGGGAGAGTCTTACGCCTTCACTCTTTCTTCTCTCTCTTCATCTTTCCCCGTCTCGCCATTTTCACCTCTCACATCCATCACTCACCTTGTCTGAGTAGATGGACATCCGGGTGGTGAGCCCCACCACGGGAATGCGGTAGAAGCCTGCAGTGTAGGAGACAGGAGTTGGAGTGAGGTGGTCATTGGACTGGGGAGGGTGACTCACCAGGATAGCGTAGACCTGTGGAGACACAGAAGGAGAACACTCAGTCATTCTGACAGTGGAGGAACAAAATGTAACACCGTTTGAGAGAGACTTTGAGAATTGAGCAGATTTTCTATCCTTCTTCGTTTATTCATACTGCACTGATAAGTATTCAAACATGTCATTTTAACGCACACAATGTTTCATATAACATGTCATAAATGTGATACTGTATAGGCTGGGTGCTGCCAAGTAAAAGCTTCCAGGACGCAGTAATGGCAGTAGTTACACACTTTGATGCAGCATGACAAACGGTGCTTACTGCTTTCACATGCAATTGCAAGCACTTAGGCAAATGTCTCCTCTGCCCTTCTAATTTCAGCACTGTAAACCCACGGTAAACAGAATTTTGATGAATTGGTCATCCTGCACGAGTAGTAGGAAGCCCATTCTGGATAAAAAATTATTGTTCCTCTCACATTATGTGTTGAAATGTGGTCGAAATAGTGATGTTCAATGAAAGGTTTAGTTTAGTTTAAAACAGAGCCACAAGACTAAGTACAGACGAGAAGTCACCTTAAAGCCTTTTTATTCTGGTTTGTATTGCAATAAATCAAGTTTTCAGACTGATTGTGTCAAAGAATGTAGGACATCGTTGGCCCCTTTAGCAAATGCGGCCAACGGCAGCAATCATCCAACCACTGATTCTGCTTTGGCTGAAACATCTGTTTTTCTTCCTTCAGATGATGTAAACGTATTAGTGCTTCAAATAACAATGCAGTCATCTTATAATGAGCGCAATGCTGCTGTGAAATGTAGCGTAACAGATTGAAAATAACATTTTTGAGCCATGTCTGTCCATATGAACAATAACCAAACTCTCAAAAATGCAGAGGAGGAAATACATATCATTTGTTCACATGATGCATACAGTGTGGGCAGCAGTTTTGTATTATTATTTTTAACAGTTTTTTTGGCTGATTAGGTTTAGAGCCAAAGTAGGGCGCCTGCCTCTTTTTTAAAAATCACTTCTGTCAGCTCAGTCTTGACAAATAACTCAGAGATGAGGAGGAAGGGGAATAAAGTTGGCACGGTTGTGTAGGCATGGATTATTGGATACAAGCAGTCCGTATGGTTGGGTCAAAAATGAGGTCTGTCTTCCAAGGGCTGCTCACAGGCAGCTACTCCATCTGCCACAGACTGTCCTTCTCAGCCACTGCTATCACCTACAGGCTGATCTCATCTGATCAAACATTGACTTTCTGCTTTACTTTAGTCGTGTTTTAGTCTTATTTGCAAGACAGGTGTGTGTGTGTCATCTGTCCACTTTATGGGTGGATTGTCTGCTTGTGCTTTAAGTTTAAATGTGACTTGAGACTGGATACAACAGTATCATTCTAAAAGGCTACATCAGTTAGAATCGCTACAAGTGAAGGATGACGGACACGAAAGCAGCACTGACGCTGTGGGTGTTTTTTTTTTTATTCTTTGTATGAAGCTTAATTATGTGTGTGGGAGAGACAGGAGTGAGAGCGAGAGACACTTCACGCCTCAACATGCTGTGGCATAATGTTGGTGCGTTTTGAAAGCAGTGTTGAGCATCCCATCACAGGATGTTTCGTACATTTCAGTGTGCTCCAGCTCTCAGAGGTGCATATCCACTCATCATGCATTACTCATGGAATATGTTTTGTGTATTCTATCTGAAACACACGCAGTGTGAGTCTTTGGGATCGGGGAACAGCTTAAAAAAACACCACTGAAACACTACCATTTTCAAGTGTGTTTCACAAAAACAGCATTTTATGTCATATCAACCACACTGCAACCGAGCAACTGATGCATACCGAAGACCAACGTGCATAAACTGTTTCCTCAAACAACCATTTCAGCTTCTTCTTGCGGAGAGGTTCTCATGCGGCACAAACGGCCAAAACCAAGTGGTTGATTGTACATGACGTATGGCGCTTTTTCACCCCTGACCTGCTCGCTTGCACTTCAGTAGATCTGCAGCTGTGTGCCCAGAAATGTGCTGTTGCCCTATCATCTGAGATATGCTTCAAACCATAATCTATTTTTGGATGCCTGCAAACAGATGGATATGTGGGGAGTTCACTGTGTTAGAGCTATGCAAAGTGGGCAAATTTGTTGGTTTTTTTTCTGCAAAATGTGGATGTCGAATTGGACAAAAGACTGACCTATATAATGTGGGTGAAACCTCTTTTCTAAACAATTTGAAGTTAAAGTGTATCTAGTTTTTTGTTTTTATAATCCTGATTTCAAAGCTCAAGCCTGAAGAGCTCATCATGACAACCATTGTTACCCACTTCAATATCTCTCGAGCAAGAACACTGCCGATTGATGTGGGGCATTTTCCTAAAAGCACCAACTTTATTAGGTAAGAAGCATATAGCTTTAGGCTGCTTATCATCCAAAACATCCTAATTCAGACTAAGAGTGAACAAATAAATTGAGCTCTACTTGTAACACAAGAAGCTGGTGCCATGGGCACTGGTTTAGGGATTAAATGAGGCTGTTGTGTGCGGTAGCGCCCATGCAGAGGTGGCAGTGAACTACCTGACTGGAGATGAGGTCCTCGCAGACGGACAGAGCCATCTGGATGGCGTTGGGTTTGTGCGTTACAGAGATGGCAGTCAGCTTGAACTTGTCCCTGCCGTAGACCTGGTTGGCCTGAGTCACGGCATCTTTGAAGACCTGCTCGTATCTCTTCTGACTCAGGACGGCCCCGATGTTCACGATCTTCGGTTCGCAGCCGGCCAGCGCGCAGGAGCACGAGAAGAACACCGCCAGCAGAAACAGACGCATCGTGTGGACCACCAAACAGCACAGTGCAGCCCGGTCGCTTTTCTTCCCGGTGGCGGGTCGGCTCGGCTCAGACAGATGAATGCAGACACGATCCAGGTGGGCGGTGTGAGCGCAGGAGGGAGGCCAGAAAAGGAAGAGGAGGACTCAAAAAAAAAGAAAAGAAAAGAACAGAAAAAGAAAAATAGCTAGTTATGTGCAATGCGGAGGAATGTGTATGGTCATATTAGGAACAGGCTGTCAACCAGGGGCATCCAAACCGCATTGTACACCCTTTTTTTCTGCAGAAGTGCCCAAACCTCCTTGTGCTTGCGGAGGTAAAAAACGAATTAAATCATTGTCCGAGCTGAAAAGCGGATGGCTCCGTGCGCTCTGTCCGGACTGATCTCACCACTGCGTCGCGGGCTGGTCGCTCCGGGCTGAGCGGCTGCTGTCCTTGGTGCTGACAGCTGTGCATGCGCGCCGCGGTGCTGCTGCGCGCTCCCGCCGCATCTTGCTCTACACTCGAGATTTTTGCGCGTTGGCGTGCTGAGCTTCTGCACCGGGGATAAAGCTGGAGATGAGGCTGGTCGTATAAAAAATAAATGTGCTTGTTCGGGGGGGTAAAAAAATATAAAGAAAAGAAACTCTTACAACTCGAATCATCATGTTGTATTTAATGTGACATGTGGTGTTACCTGCAGGCCGTTGTTTTGGCTTCAAAATGAATTTAGATCGTATTTGGTGCGACTCATTTGAAATAATTAAAGAGCAGGTGGAGAGGGCGAGGAAGGAAGCGGTCGAACAGGGTTCAGCTCAGAGTTGTGTCATGAACACTAGCTTTGATGTGGCTCTTCCTAAATGGGAGAAGAGTCTGATTTTTCATCCTATTAACCACGCAGGGCATCTCTCAAGCCGGCGCGTGGTTTGTTCTATGCGTGAGGACACTGTGAAAGCAGACCGTGGATCTCATGGACTGGACTGTACATATCTGCTCTGTTAGAGACACTGCTGGGAGCATCCCTGCAGCTACAGGCATGAGCAGAATCAGCCTCCTGGTTACCTTGGAAACAAGCTTCTTTTTTTTTTTCATAAACAAGCGCGCGCTCAAAGGAGCCTTTTCATACCGTGGAAATATGATGGCAAGCCGACAGTGAGTTTATTCATCACAGCGGGGCACGTCGAAACAAATGACAACAACAAAACGACCACGAAAAAAAGAAAACAAGATAAAAAAGATAAAAAGGATTTTTAATCTTAGAGTTTCAACTCTTCAAATAGTCGTTTATCATTTTTCTTTGACCATGTTTTTGTCCAGCAGTCAAACAGCTCCACTTATAGGCTTCCTTGATGTGTCAATAACCCCAGTGATTGAAATGATGTTCAGAAATTAGGCCACGTATTTGATCCGTGTTCTGAATCCTAAATCATACAACACGGTGGTGTCTCTGTGCTCAACTGAGCTATTTTCCCCCCATAAAATCACAACTCCGAGAGAAAATCTCCAAATAAACGTCTCACAAACAGGATTTGTTTATTATTTCCAATTTTACACGCAGAGTGTCTCTTAAAGGAGATATTGTACAAACTTGGTATGGAATATAGCCAGTAAGTAACTCATATTTCATCATAGACTTTCATATCTGTATCATCCTCTACAGAAAGCAGCAGCATGAAGACATTTCAACATATCTGCACACACTGGTTTCACTTCAGTTGAAAATGTATACAGTAAGTCTTAAAAAAAATGTTTGATACATATTTGTCTGTAAAAATGTTTTACTCATAAAGAAGTAGTCAGTATATCACCAGATAAATAGTTATGACTGGATGCACAGGAAGACAAATTGCTCAAGGCAACAGACTGATCATGTTATCTCAAAGGGGGAATCTCCCGTTGGGGTTTGGATGCTTTTAAGAGCTGAAAATCTGAAAATATCAGACAGCGACACTGTTCATCTAGGCATGTGCATCCGGCTGAGTTTGGGATTTCGGCTCTGAGCTGATTCTCTGTGACTCAGCCTGGAAAGATGGATAAACAAAAACCCTGGAAGGACTAAACACACTCCTATGTGCAAAAATGCACATGAAAAGCCTTTGTTACCATCAAGCCCCCTGAAAACAACTGAAAAAAAGTAATAAAGTTAAACAGAGCACCAAATGATAACCCTCCAAGCCTGAGCATAACTGCCACAACCAGTTTGGTCCCAACTGTGTGAAGGCTGCTTATTAGATGAGCCCTCCTGCGCCTCTCTCCCAGCCCAGTCATCCACTACTCATACATCAATAAAGATGGAACAATCTACCCTACAGCCATTGTGGGATAATTTGGCTTGTTTGCTGCTGGAACAACTCAGCACAGAGTCAAACACGAAAAAACTTTTGAGACTTTGAATGCCTCATAAAAACACAGAAATAAGTACAGTCAAATGAGGACACAGAGACAGCGGCAAGCATTTTAGGGTACTTACGCTAATCCATCCAAAGATGTAGAACACACAGAGGCTCCACCCACACAGAAGTAACGCAGACCCTCTCCACCCACACAGTTCTCTACTAGGCAAAGAAAGTGTATAGTGTGTGTGTGTTTGCCTGTGTGTGCGTGTGTGTGGGTATTACTCACACTGTGGCTACCTAAATCATTTACATAGTCACATTTTGGAGGCCTGTCTTCCTTATTGGGACAAAAAGACAGACTCCATGAGGTCACAACAATGTTGGGGTAAGCAGCAATCGAATGCATTATCTGTGGAGAATCCCAACATAGATGATAACATAGGAGTCCTGAATATGTGTAGAACATCTTTTCATGATGTCAGAAACCTGAATACAGACGGATGGGGCATGGAAACACCTGAACAAAGGTGTCTTAGCATTCCCTCCTGGTAATGATCAGAATATTGAATGCCAAGGTTAGAGACTTCTCATTATATTCTCAAAGTTTCACTTGTCTTCTACGTAAACTCTAAAACCTGAATATGATCAAAACTTGGAAACTAATTTGTCTGCAAATGTATTTATAGACTGTATAATGATAGTGAACGTCTCTGAATGTGAAGGTCTCTTTGAATGGAGCATTTTACTTGCTTATAGTTGCTGGACTTCTGCAACATGGAACCTGACAGTGTGTGACTCAAGCTGAAATCATACCAGTACATGCTCTGCCAATGCTTTTACAAAAATGACAAGGCCTTGCAATTTAACTGCCTCAAGGAGTCATCTACAGATGGATGTCTGCCTATCTGATGTGTTTTTCGTGTCGTGTGAAGTTCTTGCATAAATTATAGCTGTATGAGCCTCAAGTTCTCCCTTGCTTGCTTGTCCCAATGTCGAGCTGAAGTGATTATGTTGCAGAGAGCACAAAGACTTCCAGATTTAGCTCTGAAACTGCAGGCCTGATCAATACAGATACATTTTTGGGTTCACATTGGGCAGGCCTGCTTGCTACACATTTGTGATTTAGTTATTGAGTGAGTCAATCATGTCAGAAGAAAAAAATTTATGTTTTATAAAAATCTTTTCCCAGATACCCAGCATTAAAAGTTGCGAGTACAAGTGCAACAACTATCAAAGGAAAAAAGCTCAAAGAGGACTCAGTTCCAGCTTTCATCAGTGCTCACGTTTCATGAGGATCATGGACGTAAAGGTTTAGATTAGCTGCTTAACAGCTGAAGTTCCCTTTGTGTGCCCTGAGGGAAGATCAAGGTGGTTTTTGTTGCTAAGAATATACAGCTGAAACAGCACAGGGTGATCGAGCTGTTCTCATGAGAAGTAGGTCAAGATGAGACCCAGACAGATATGAGGAGTTTTGATCCAAAGTCAATCGTCCATTAAGTGAAGCACCAAATCCTACAGAGCTGTGCCACTCTTCAACGAGAAAGCAAATCAGAGGTTGACAAAATGATAACAGGCAGGAATATTTCAGTTGCAGAGATAAGCTTATTTCTTAAATAGCAGTGAATGATGAACTTTCACAGAACAGAAAACTAATTCTACTTATGTAGGAGTTCCTTTATCTTCTGTCTAACTTCAAATTGGGCTTTTAAAGATAACATCTACAGTAAATAGCTGATGTACAGGTCTTATTCAGGATCCAAAGATGAAGGGAAACGTTTGGAACAACCAGGTAAATTGAACTTACAGGCAATAAATGAGGCAAATAAACTGAAGATCAAATGAGATTTGATGAAAAAAATGTATCATCTTGTTCTACATTCAATTCAATCCCTGTTGACTATGCCAAAATGCACATGACTGTACTTCTAATGTCACTTACTGTCAGTAATATGAAAAACAGCTGATTTTTATTAAATTAACTGCCACAAAAGTAGGGCAGTAATGGAGAAGCAGATGGAGGGTTTTAGCATTACTGTTAGTCTGCCATCTAAGCAAGTGTGCCAATGCAGAGCCCATATCGGTTCCTGTGAGCCTGCACCTGCATCTCAGAGTAAAACAACCCAACTGCGATCATACATGGCCTGGATGTTCCTTCTGTCCTCCCACAGTGGGGCACTGAAGATGTCGGTGTCGTTGGCCTGGCTCAAGATGCCAGTGCAGTGGTGGTGTAGAGTGCGAAAGCAGTTAGGTTACGGGGGGTGATGCAGTGATAGCTGAACAGCTTGCTGCAGATGGGGCATTCACGTCGACTGCTGTCACTTCCACTGCAGCCAGGCCGATCACTGCCAGCAAAACCCGTCCCTTGTGAAACGGATGTCGTTTGATCAGTCTGTTAGTGTTTGTGTGCCTACTTTGTGATTCTCATCACAACTATCCTGATGTTTGTGCTGGAAGGAAGCTGCTCCCTTTGTCATGTACGGGATCAGCCTCCCTTTGTAGCTGGCAGATTATTTTCTTTTCATGTCACATCTTAATTCTCAGTGTCATAAAGTTTTGTATCAGCCGTCCTTCATAACAACGCAGATACACGCAAAGCAACCCTAACACAGACTCAAAACTTTATCAGTCCTCATTACAGCAAGTCTACTTTCTTCCTGAATAGGGCTCAAGAGGCTCAATTATTGATGTAACACTTCATAGTAACAAAGCAACACAATTTCCCATGTCACAAACTAAGATAAGAAAAGTACCCTCACAACTAAGGAGTGCTGAGCAGTAATGTGAGCCTTGGAGAAGTGTCACAGACTAAGCCGAGCAGCGAGCATTTCATGGTTATGCTCAATTTAACATGTTAACGTATTCAGACCAATGAAATGCTTTTGCAGAAATGCATGAGCAAGCACATTAGAGCAGAGGAGACATCTGTAGATTAGCCCTATTAATTCCATTTTAATATTGAGAAGCGACAGAGGAGTTCATCTGATATTCATAAGAAGCGTTAAGCGTTTTGACATAACATCATTAACGCAGAAAGTTGAATATGGTCAGGCTTATACATTTGTGACATTTCCAAGCAATTTTCAGACAGTGATTACATAAAAAAAATGTGGACCACATGCACCCAGCCTATTTAAATTAAATCAAATATTGTTAAACTTCTGAAAAGGACCATAAACATACAGCATGGGTGTATTCGGATCAACAGTTTTCTCATCTATGGCGTAATCCCTGTCCACAGGAGAAAAGCTGTACGTATAATACTGTTATAGATCATATGGTACACTATAGATGTACAAGAAGTATTGGTTTCAATGTACTAGCAAAAAAGCCATCTTCATTTTGGAGATGAGAAAGTAGGACACCTCAGCGTCTCATTAAATTTATTTCTTTATTAATATTCAATGAGTGTGATTACAACGGGAATCACAATGATCGCCTAAAAATACATTCTAATGATCACTTCATTATTTGTCGCAGCATCATCTCACTTATTAAGACAGAAGTCATCAACTTTAGTGGCACCTCCATGACCCCCTGGTTGAGCTGGCTTCTTTAGCACAATATCACAAGCCAGTTGTGAACAACTTAGGGTCAAAGTGGACGCAGAACTAAAATTTGACAGCCAGATCACAGCAGTGGTAAAATCAAGCTTTTTCCAGGTAAGGCAACTGAAAAAGATTAAACCAATCATTGAAGGACGTCCTTTTGAGAAGGTGATCCACGCCTTCGGGACCTCCCGCCTAGATTAATGCAATGTGGTCGCACTTTATTTCGGGGCTAGTGCGTACTCCATTGCTCGTCTGCAGTTAGTCCAGCCGACCAGCTGCTCCTGTCAGTACCTCCTCCGAGGCTGAAGCTCAGAGCGGACCGAGCTTTTGCTCCCAAAATGTGGAACAACTTGCCGCCGTACAGGCCTCATCACTGTCACATTTTAAAAGCCTTCTTAAAGCGCATCTCTTTTCACTGGCATTCGACACCACATAGTGTGACGGTTATGATTTTATGATCATTTTTATATCTATATCTTTATCTCTATATTTTTTATCTGATTTTTTTACCTGATTTTATTTCCTATTTTATCTTATCTTACTTTAACTTATTGTAATTTAATTCATTCTACTTTATTCTATCCTATTGTTTCATTGTGCTTCGGTTGTGCATTTTTATCTTTCTGTGCAGCACTTTAAGAACCTTGTGTTCATCTTAAATTTGAGTTATATGAATAAAGAGGATTGGATTGGATTGGACTGGACTGGCGACCTGTCCAGGGTGTACCCCGCCTTTCGCACAATGACTGCTGGGATAGGCTCCAGCCCACCCGCTACCCGACTGACGGATTGACGGTATAGGAAATGGATGGATGGATGGATCATTATTTTGTTGAAGGCACAGGCCAGCATTTTGGGGGAAAATTTATAAAGTGGCACCACACTGATAGCCACAATGAAGAAGCTCTTAAAAACTGAACCATTTGTTCCTTCCGGAGGTCACTGTCTGTGGCCACATGAGAAAGAATATCACGAGTCTGATTTATATTGCATTTTTTATCAACATTTGAAAGAAACAACAAAACACCCATTAATGCATAAAAAGACACATGCTCGCTTGTGATTGCTTTTACCTGTTTCAAAGAAGACTCGATTTGCTTTAGGTGGAATGAAAACAACTTCATGAATCGCATCTGGCTTTCAGTGACTGACTCAGCAGCTGTTTCTGTTCTGAACTGGCAACCGAAATCCCACAACTGACTGGTATCCTTCCAGATATGATACAATATCCCAGAATTTCCTAGAGATTAAAGTAATTCCTGAAGAGGAGCTCTCTCCATCTTCCTCTTGTGCATGTCCACCGCAGCTGTTTTCTTCCTTCATGAGGTTTCTTTCTGGTTAAGACAACTATTTAATTTTCTGTATTGCAACCACAAGCAATGCAGCCTATACTGCCAACCTCTGGCGACACTATACAGACACCCGTGTCTGACTTTTCTCTACTTGTTTGTCTCTGGGTTTTTTAGATTTTTAGATATTTGTCTTGCTAGTGAATGAAAACCCAGCTGTTGTGAAACATGCATACTTTATGTAATTATTAGCATTGTGCAAAGTACTGTGCCTCCCACAACTTCATGGATTTCTTCTTGTTGTAAAAAAGCAGGTTTTGTGTTCTTAGCATTTCTTACTTTGATTTTTAGCACTAGTCCATTGACTGTCACATTAATGGGTTAAATTCACTTAGGAAGGTGCACTTCAGGTGGTTATCTTTATAAGGCTTGACAATGTCCTCTTGGACAAAACCAAGAACAGGAGGTTAGAATTTAAAATGAGGTTTTACTCAACAAACGAGCAAACATGGCATCTATGAAAGATAAAAAATCTATTGTTGACCCCCTCCACTGAGGGATTGTGTCAATCCTGACCTGACATATTGACTCAGTGGAACTCGCCTCTTGTGGATATGGGAGGTTAGAAGTCTAAAGTGTCACGCTGGTACTGCAGACGTGGGCTGTTCTCACTGTAAAACTGACTGTACCAGCGCCTGTGCTTCCGGATGGCAGAGTCCTCTTTCACGAGGAGAGGCTTGGAGACGTATTTCTTATTGTTCCAGATCATCACATCGCGCTCAAACTGCACACAGAACAAAAACAGGAGAGATCACTGGACAGAAATGTCAATTCATATTTAGCAAGATTATCTATTTTATTGTTTCAAAAGTCTGAGAAGCATTTGAAAATACTTTTGCTGACTTGCTGCATTAAATTATCATAACTTATCAGCGGGGAGGGGATCTGTGTGAAGTGTTGTTGATTAAATGTCTCTCCACAGTAACCATCAGCTGCTGAGATTTGACCTTCCACCGTGTTTGAAAATGGCTTTTCTTTGGTGTCAATACCACATGGAGGAAAATAATAAACTTTGAAAGGGAACATCTGTTTCCACCTTCATCTATCATCGTTTAATCAACTGATAGATAAGCAGTATATAAAGTAGCTTAAGAGTTGGAGCTGCTTCACAAACACAATTTCCCCTTTTATCGTGAGGCTATTTCCTAGTTCTTCCCTCTTGTGACTGTGTTTCTTCACCATTCAGCTAATTATCAGGTTTAATGAGAGCTGTTTACACCTTTTCTGTGACTGTGTGGTGTTACTTCTGGCATCAGTGAGTGAACATTGCACCCAATGATCTCTCCAAATTAGAGCAATTCTGAATTAGAACTTTTATAGATAAATTTGAATGTACACATGAGAAATAAATAAATAAAATTAGGCTAAAAAAGTTATGTAACAGCCTGTTGCTGTTGGAAAAGAGTAATAAAAATGCAATAATAGCTTGGTGGAGCTGCAGCACAACCAAACAATCTCACACTATGCTACTATGTTTGTAACCGTAGGCGAGAGGAACGTACTGCACCTGAATACACTCAGCTTTGAGAATGAATTTGGGCACCAGAGCTGGAATGTTCGACTGATAAAAGATTTTGTGAGACACACACTGCAACAGAGGCTCCACAGGAGTCACACTTTGGATGATTACGCCTCGTCCCAAGAAACTGTGTTCAAACTGCAGAAACACTATACCTGGACCCACCTGAAACGTACACAAATGAAACAAAGTGTTAAAAAAGGCTTGATTTGAATGAAAATATGTACAGCATTGTGCACTGAAGTTGTCGACTGTTGTGTGAAGTACCTATGGGTAGTCAGTATCCTACCTGCAGTGGACAGCAGTCAGAGAGCTCTCAGCAGAGAAAAATAAGAGAAGAATTCTGACAGGGGAGCAAAGGTCTACTCAGACCGGGCCACGAAAAAGTGAATTTTCCCCATCAAAAACAACCTAAACCTCAAAAACTTCATGGTGGTTCGAGTGAATGCTGTATATAGTTAAAAAGTTAGCAACAGATTTACTTTTTTCTCAACCAAAGAACGTCTGTGTTGCTCCGCATCATTGCATGCACAGTGGCTGCCAAATGGATCCTGCCACTGATTAGCCGAGTTTGTCAGGAGTTGTGTCAGACGCGTTGGACAGATCGCTGCTGCAATTACTTTTCCAAACACTTGAAAGACTGTAAGTGTTTGTGCCTTTCCACGCTAATCACTCATTTTATTGTCTCGTTGTTGGTATTTTGGAATCAGAACAAACTGAATTTTGTGAGTTGAAGCAGATCAGCAGCAAGAAAATTTTAGCTGCCACTGGAAGTACGATGTGCGTAACCACACAGACGTTCTTTGGCTGGCAAAATATTGGCAGATGCAGTGAAGGGGTGTTAAAGTCACCATTTCAATAGTGTTTGCCCAAATCATTGTGGAATTGCTGAGATTTGAGCTGTTTTAGATAACTGATTATGTGAAAACTTGCTTCTCTGTGACCCCTCTTGTGAGTAGCTCTTAGCTTAGCTCCCTTAAAAGAAATCCTCTCTGACTCTTCAAACTGAGAGCACTCTGACTGCTGTCTACTGCGGTTAAGGCCCTGACTTCTCATAAGTACCTCACACAACCACAATGAAAAAAAAAAGAATATACCTTTGAAAGCAACAGTTCCATGAACAAAACTGAATGCTAATTGTCAAATACAAATGCATTTACATGCATGAGTCCAGTAATGACTACAATTTTCAATGTATCTCATCTCACTCTTGCAACATGTCTGCTAAGTAGCTCCTCACAGCTGTTTGAACTGGAAATATAAGTGGTTTCAGGGTAGAGTATATCTTTTCTCCATATACAACTCACTAGATGAGACAAAAACTTACCAGATGCACACTGTTTGGCCAGCGAAAGAGTGTGATTTTATCTCTGATACAGACCCATATCACGGCACTCATTTTCTACATCAGGCATTGATGATTTATTACATTAAATCCTTCTAGTTAACTCAAGTCTTTTAGGCTATAAAATGACTTCCGCTGTTGCACAATGAAAAAAAAGACAACATTAAAACACAGCAGCCATTTAAAGTAATACAGCTACAAACTGCACTACACCTTCTAGATTTACTGTACCTGTCGGGCCACGACATGAACATCTAGCAGAGGCCAGTGATAGCCAAACACAGTAAGTGTGTGTTTTATCGCCATCTGCGAGCAATGCTTGTTGGGCTCCAGTTCTGGCTCCCATTGAACCTTAAAGAGGAAACCAAGGAGGGAACCAACAGAGGCATTCAGACACAGCAGTACTCTGGCCACTAACATCATCATGCTAACAATTTCAAAAAATGGAAGTCTAAAAACTTTTTAAAAGTTCATCTGTTAAAATGCTATAAATTCAGCACTTTGGCTGCCCACAAACATTTAGGGAAGTGCAGAAAGAACGTCACACAGAGACTTGTCTTTTTCATTGTTTGTTTGGCTTCTTTTGCTGATAAAGTCTTTTACCTTCCAGTCATGTCGCAAAAATTCCCAGGTTTTGCTGTTTGTGTAGCGCAGATCTACTCCGCTGATAATTCCCGGGGTGTGCAAGTGATCCAGGTGAGCTATGTCTCCTGCATTTTCAGGAATCTCCTAAATGGAAGAGACGAAGGGCAGTCTCATAATGATGTGAGAGTGAGATGAAGTCTTTTTATCTTCCTAGAGAGTTCTCTGCCTTTATTCATGCAATAAATATGTAAGTAAATCAAACGCCCCAGACTCCCTAGAATAACACAGTGATGCCTGGGCTTACCTGAGAAAACACCTTTTAAATTATTTTAGTCTTCAGATGATCTTAAGTATAATGCTGCATGAAAAAGAAATCCTCACACATAAACACCTACCTCTATGTGGGCATTGATAAAATGCTCAGTTCTCCCCCAATAGACCCACTGGTTATTAGCAATCTCCTGCAGCTCTGGAATGGTCCACTGTGGCTCTTCTCCATCACAGTGAAACCAAATCAGGATCTGTTGGTTGACCTCGCAGCTCGGCCAACAACGCACCTTGGCAAACTCTGGCACTGAAGGACAAATGAAATCCAAGTCTAAATCATAGTTTGAGGGATAGCAAGCGAAGCTTTAATATCCTATCATCACTGAGACATTCTAAGTGACTTCCTCCCTAACATTCTTCTTGTTGAGTTAAATGACCGCTCTCTGGACATCTCAGTTCATACCTTTTTCTGCATAAGGAATCTTCACACATTTGCCATCGTTCCCCCGAAACTGCCATCCATGAAATGGGCATTCTATGCAACTTCCCAACACTCTTCCGCCAACAGCCAGGTTGGCACCCAGGTGAGGGCAATAAGCATCCAGCACGTAGGCCTTCTCATCCTGGCTCCGAAACACTGCCACCTGTTCACCTAGCAAGATTAATTAGACAGGCTTTTAAATCATGTCTAACTGAGCTGCAGGTGATCATTTTCACTATACAGTAGATGATGCATTCAAATTTGATTATGACAAAGCTGCAGTCATCACCTCCTTGTGTTTTGTTATATTTGTTAGTAATTCATTAATTAAAGCTTTGCGTATGACATTTCAATAAGCTGTTTTCTACAGTTTTCACTACATTTTCTCAACTGCCTTTGATCACCGCCCAATCAGGTGGAAAAAACTGGATTGCCCATTCCAAGTTGGGTATGAATTACTTGCCTCAAGTAGAGGCGTTTATGTATGCAATAGTCTTTCATGACTTGGGATAGAAAGGAGCAAGAGAGAGCAGCTTCTCTAGTAATGCAGATGTTGTACAGATCTATCAGGGTAAAGAGAGAGCTCAGTTGGAAGCTAAAGCTGTCGGTCAGGATACATCTGGTCAGGATACCTTCCAGATGCCTCCAGGCAGACCCAGGATCCACTGGAGAGACCGCAAGTCTCACCCTGCTTGGAGTTGTTGTTGTGTTCCGACAGAAGAGCTGGTTGAGGTGACTGAAGAGAGGAAGGTCTGGGAACCTCTGCTTAGACTGTTGCTTCCATAAACCCGACACAGATAAGCGGAAGAAAATGGATATGGATGGATTTTGTGTATTTTCTGAAATGTAGAATTACTGTATAGCAACACTGTGTGGGACCAAGTACCATACGTGGACCCAATCCATGTCACTGTCTGAGTGAAGTGATGTAGAAAACCAGAATATTGCACTTGAACAGCAATGAGTGGTTTTACATGGAAAAAAAATTGTTTTGTTCCCCATCTCAGTAGCTTTTAGCTTGGTTTGCTTGTAAGGATAAGTTTTTTATTATCAAAGAACTGAAAACAACTAGGAAACATCTTTACAAAAAATCTGGAGACTGCTATGTGTAAAAAAAAAAAAAGCCACACAAGTAGGAGAACAATGCACAGTCCCTACGCTACATACTGATTTAACAATGCAGTGTGTTCAGTCAGAGGTCTCTTCAGTTCTGCTACAACAAAGAAAAGTGCAGGAGGTCCTGCACACAGCAGTAACCCTTGGTAATGACTACTTATGATGATCAGCAACAATATATTTTCCTACTAGAGATTAATAAAGCATTCATTCAGTTCACCTCTATTCAGTTCAAACTTAGAGCACTCTGTCTACTGCAAGACACTAACTGCTCATAAGTACTCCATACAACCCCACTTCATAAAAAAGGGTGTAAAAAATTATACGTATAACTTAAATCACTAACAGAAAATAAGTTATTCCAGTGAAAGTAATTGAAGTATATCTGTATATAGGTACATATATGTATGTATGAACTACCATAATGTAATTTTCAACTAAGTTATCCTATTTAGGGTACTATAAAATTCTGAAAAATACAATCCAATCTTTTGGTGCCACAGCACTGCTCAGCTGCCCAAGACTGTTACTGTGGCTAAGTCACAATGTGTGAGGACAGCATTAAGGAAAAGATGTACACAACAGAATCTGATATGGTGAAAATGGATGACCGCAGGGAAAAGTTGGGAGGGAGCCACTGGAGTACATTCGACGCAGTATGCAGATCCTGCAGACCCTGCAGAGAGGCCAGTTTTTGGGTCAGCAGAATTTGGGACAATAAAATGTCAGTGGCAACAGGGAGGACTTGTCCTACTCTAAAGAGAAGAATGAGGAGACTGTGAATATGTTTATATATGAAAAAGACTGAAAAGATCATATTGAGCAAAAAAATTGGCTTTCTGTCAGTCCCTCATCCAAAAATATGCAACCACTGCTTTGCGAATATCCTTCCATGTTGGTGTCCATAGAAAACATGGCTTGTAGCAAGTGTCCATTTTGTCCATGTTAAATTACTGTAAAATTTAAACTTAGGGCATTCACAAAATAACAAGAAATTTCCTCAGCCCACGTTGCTTGGGTTGTCAAAACGTGTGCAGACTATTTATGGGGTCTTTTACATATTCTAAATACCATTTTTATTTAAAAATCTTATTAAATTAATAGCCAACAGAATAACGGCTGATAAAGATGATATTAGTTCCAGCACGCTGAATTAGTCTGCAAGCACAGATGTCACTTTGTGGATGTCTTTTTCAAGTAGAAAAGCTTTCATACACAGTTTGTGTGATGATGTGTTGCAGATGATGTGAGGGAAACATGAAAGCTCCACGCCCTCTTTGAAACCTTTTTGAACTCAAACTCAAAGTAGATCAAACGGCCGCACCACAAATCAAGATGACAGTAACAAATTCAAAAGGGGAAATGCAGATCTGACTAAATCAGTGACAAATAACAGCGTGAAATAGATTCAAATTCAAATAGATTCAGATAACTACATATGCTATAAAAATCTGTAGTCAAGACCATTCCCTGTATCCGTAGTGAGAAAATTAGTAACCACGACACCTGCCTCCATGACAACTTCAAATAAAAAGCAGGTCAAAACTTGTATGAACAGCTTACGGCTTTGTTAATAAAGAAAGTGTTGCCAAGCAGTGTCACACAGAGCCTCACCAAACAAGTACTTGGCAATTGTTTGTGAAATGTAAACACAAACCAAAAAAGAAAATCTTTAAATGGGCTTGTCTTTCATATCTTGGCTGCTATCAAAGTTGAGCGAGGGCAAAAAAACAGTTGGCAGACATCAGGGCTGTGGTTAGGTTAGCTGTGGAAACTAGAATCTAAAGTGCTAAAAATGAGCAATCTTTGATTGAAATATGAAATTAAAACACAGTGTTAACTTAGTTAGACGTGAATGTATACTAGCGCTTATTGAAAATAATTAGTAATTATCTTAAGAAATTCATTTATATCTTTGTGCACCTGAAAACTAGGCTACTTTTTAGTTTCTACTGAATGTCGTTGAGCTGGTTTGTGTTACTTATTTCACAATTAGCCTATATGTCAACCAGTTGGAAATGCAGTTCACCTCCTTTTATGAACAACAGTTGCTTAAACTGACAAGCATATGTGGGCTAGCATTTATTCCGGGTGTTTCTGGTCAACGTTTTGTCCTACTCCTTGTGTCAGTGTCTCCATTCCCCAGCAGTCCGAAGATAGACACTGATTTAAAAAATTTGAGAGCCTTTCACTGAATAAATGGTAAATCTTAAAGACACATTCCAAGACAAAAGTTATTTTGATTACTAAATCTGATTCGATTCAATATTGATTCTAAAATGATTATCAACTACAACTTTGAGTTTACACATTTATGTACATCTGATTTTGTTTGCAGTGCAGTCTTCTTTTTCTTCCTTATGTCCTTATCAAACTATTTTTCTTAACCTCATGATGTTTTCAAATTGGGATCAAGTAAAAGAGCACTGGGAAAGACAACAGTATACAGCGTAGTCTTGGTTGGTCTTTGCCAGTCATTTCAAAATCTGTCTTTCCAACATCTAACAAATACATATTCATGACCAGCCCAGGCAAGGCTTACAACATGTACATCTAACTTTCTTTTATGGGGATCTTTCTAGGCTTACTAACAAGTTACTTATAAAGTGACCATCATCCCACAGGCTTCCATTCAGTGAAAAGACTCCCCAGTTACCAGTAAAAATGATAAAACATTCAGCATCCTTTGGTGATACCCTGGTGTCAACAGTGAAATGTAACAATTCCCTGATTCATCTTCTGTACTTTAGCACAACTCAAAGGCCTGTCTTTAAGGCATAACTTTACGCTGCACTCTACTTAAACATCCCTGAGTTTGAAAAGAACATCCGGTCCATGTACTCCATTTTAGGCTGCAACTGCAGTTACTTTCTTTGTAGAAGATTAGGAATTCAAAAACCTAATAGGATAAAATCAATAATCTAAAATTATACTAAATGTAATCCAAAAAATTAAGCTATTTGGTGGTCTTTAAAATAAGCAATTAGAATCTGCTCAAGCTGCCAGCATATTGATGAATTAGTAATAAATAATCCAACAATAAGACAGAACAGTGACTAAGTCCACTTTGCTTTGTGATGAATATTTCACTTTTATACTTCAAATCAACCTCGCAGATAAAAACTCAAGCCTTAATAGTTTGACTTCAGGTTTTAACTTTTTTTTACGTGCCATTTATTTCTCATTAACCTGCTCGATAGGTTTTGATGCTTGATACTGCTCAGACAGCCTGTCCTTACGCTGATCCACTTGTCTGACTTTACTTGCACCTACTCAGGCTGTGTACTCGAAATTAAAGGGTAGCTTTTTTAAAATGATAATTAAAGTATTTGCATAAACTGCAATAAAACGTTGGTCGATCTAAAATTTAAATCTCACCACCACCGTTTCTCATACCTAGAACAGAGACATTTTTTACTTCTCCCCTCTCCAGCATGTGGGAGTCCAGAACTCGGTACCAGCCGTTCGGGTAAACCGGAGGGTGCTCTCCGATTTTCCTCCTGCGGCGGACCTCGTTTGCAGCCTGCGCTTTGGTGCGACCGTCCTCGACGATGTACCCCACATCCTCGAGTGTTCGGAGCACCTCCACAGGACAGAAGAGCAGTCGGTACAGCCAGTCCACGGTGAGGAGGGAAACTCCGGCGACGATGTAGAGGACTGCCCGTTCTGTTGCACTGCATAGACCCACTTCGCCCAGCGGGGCGTCCAGCGGGTCTCCGACTTGTGAGGCAAGCATCACACCCACACCCAGCCCAATAACAACGGCAGTCTTCGCACTAAACATGCTCCAACTGTAATGTCTCCGCTTGTAGTGAACCACTTACTTGCTCGGCATCAGGTAGCCGAAGTGTCACAATGAGCATCGGACAGAGTTGCGCGTTGACACAGAAGCTTTGGTGACGGCTTTATATATGTCACACCTGGGGCCGAACAGGTGTCCTCGAACACAAAGCTGTGAATGCCGTGACTTGAGGGTATTGTCTTTCCCAAGCAGTTGCTACAACATGCAATGAGTGCCACAGATTAATTAAAACCACACAAGAGTATGTGGAGTCTGTTGGTGGCAAACCTGTCAGACAGCTGACGGATGGGGGTCAGGACGTAGAAATGAACGGAACCATTTCAAACACTGATTGAACAGGAAAGGTTTATAGAAGAAGTTCGTGTCTTTTCTGTGCGTCAAGCTGCTGAAAATATGCCCAGTCCAATAATACAATTAAAACAGCTTCTTTGGGGCGGGTTCCTTGCTCTTTTGCTGCCTATTAGCTATTGTCTAAAGGATATTCCTGGTTTTTATATTTCTGTAACAAAGCAGCTTTCTGTGAACGAATCCTAAGTTCCATCAGAACTGGAAAGACAGCAAATAAACATCCTTGCATTATGCAAAATATCTAAATGAGAAAAAAGGGAAGTCTTGTACAAAATGTGGGGGACAGTGTTCACAAATATCTCTTATTACTTTTCCACAACATGGAGCACTATTAGAATTATCCATCCATCCATTTTCTATACCTGCTTAATCCAACTGTAGGGTTGCGGGGGATGGGTGCTGGGCAAGAGGCAGGGTACATCCTGAAGAGGTTGCCAGTCCATTACAGGGCCACACAGAGACAAATGAGACAAACAATCACACACAGCTCACACTCACTCCTAAGGACAATTTAGAGACACCAATTAACCTAACATGCATGCTTTTGTATGGTGGGAGGAGGCCAGAGTATTTTATATCAGAGAGAACCCACGCATACACAGGGAGAACATGCAAACTCCACACATTGCAAACTCCAGCTGGGAAGTGAACCTGGAACCCCCTTGCTGTGAGGTGACAGTGCTAACCACCACACCACTGTGGAGAAAAAATGAGACAAAAAAAGAATAAGAAAAAACTTTCCAAGAAAGGGTAGAACATCAAAATTTACTGATCAGACAAGAATGTTAATCAAAGAAGTCAAACCTTGAAGAGGCTTCAAAGCTTCACAATAGAAAGACCATGTTCATTTATTCACTCCTCAGACACTCCTTAGGAAATAAAAAAGATGTTTAGAGTTCTGTGATGTAATGGTGACTTGTCCCTGGTTGTACCCCACCACTCGCCCAATGACAGCTGGGATAGGCTTCAGCCCTCCTGCAACTCTGAATTGGACTAAACATGCCATAAAGTGTCACATGTGGCACAAATCCATAAGAGAACAACATCTCCATGGGTGAAGCATGGTGGTGGTAGCATAATGCTATAGAGAAGTTTGTCATTAGCAGGGCCTTGGAAATGGTCCACAATTCAAGGTATAGTGGATGGTACTAAATATGAGAAAATTCTTTAGAAAAACCGGTTTCAGTCTCTCAGAGAATAGAGAATAGAATGGAGGTTCACTTTTCTGCATGATAACAACCCTATGCATTCTGCTAAAAACTAAATTCATGTCGGAAATCTCAGTGAGATTAAGAAAGTGTTGGATAATTAAAATGATTCTGTACAGAACCCATCTATCTTGAAACGCTTGAGCAGTTTGCCAAAGTTACAAAGACACACCCAAAGAGACTTGTAGCTGTACCTACTGCAAGCCGCAAGTATGAACATTCAAGTTTTCTGTTGTGTTTCACAATCAAAATGCTTTCAAGTGGGCCAAAAATCAAATTTCAAGGCCCAGTGTCTGTGTTTCTTTAAGGTTAGATGAGTGGTTAGACGATTAGTTAATTTGATAGATCAGTGACTGAACTAACAAACTGATTTAACCATTAAAAAAACACCATAAACAGTTGTTCTATCAGTTGTTCTCTACAGTTAGTGTAGGAGAAGGGATTCAAGGTCACCAATACAAATTTTTCACATTCATTTCATGGTGTTGCTTTATTCTTTTTCAAGGTCTATACTTAAGTTAATTATCATAGCAAGCATGTTTGATAAAAGTCTGCTGTACATGCAATCACATCTTATGCATTTAGTAATGTAGTGGCGATAAGACCAGAGTAGTCAGACTCGTCTGGGCAGTCTCTTAGGGGAATTTATTATCAGACATACAAGGAATTCCCAAAGGCAGTAGATTGTGGTATTCTCTCACAGGTTCCGATAACGTTCTGTGCATAAAAGCCCAGTCTCTATCTGACGCCGCTGTGTCTTATATTTCCACAAACATCTTCTGTTGTTGACCTTACTAGAAAACACCCTGATCCCTCTAAACTACAGTATATAAATACATGGATATTTCGCTTTCGTTATTTATCTTTTACATTTAGCTTTAAGAAATGGTTAATTAATCATTTTAGAGGCATTATGTTAATTTCCTCCTTCATTAGATAATTCACATGGAAGTATGACAGCTAATTCTGGCATGACACCCACTCTGGTTATGTAACAATGTCCCATTGTACACTATGTGGAATATTCAAGGTGCTTCAAGTCCTGGCAAGCATTTGTATGTTGTTCCACAGATCACAGATGTGATAAGTTATGAATGTGCAGTATGAACGAATGATTCATGGGAAAGTTACTTTTCATAACCAGGCCATTCTTAAAAAACACAGATTACACAGGCACTGTACTGGTGGTGTTTATTTAAGCAGGGGGTGTGTTGCTGCAAATATACAAAAGACATGACCTGCCCATCTCTGCCGCTCTCTAGCTAGAGCTAGTTACCTTTGTTGGATGGGCTGGTTAGCATAAAGTGTGACATTTAAAGGGGGAAACTAATATGGGCTGTATGAGTATGCAAGTAACTTACAATGTAAAAGCGCTTTGAGTGGTCAAGTAGACTAGAGAAGCACTATATAATGTATTGTCCATTTACCATTTACTGTGTTGCTATATTGGCTTTCTGAGGTTGAGAAAGTGTAGTGATGAGACAAACAACTGTCTGATCCAAGTGTTGCGATGTAAAAAAGGAGACCCACCTGGAGCCACAACATTTTAGTTGTCATCTTAAAGAATTGAGATGTGTTCTAGTAGTCAATTTTGTTTTCACTAACAAAGCAAATGTGAACTGGTCTTTTGAAAAGAGGCAAAAAAACAAAAGAAAACAAACAGAACAAATCCCGATTCCCCTGACTTGTTTTAAGTAAATAAATTAGGCTCCATAGTGCTGTTGGAGGGTGGTAGTGTAGGTTTTGCCATTCAGTCGCCGACTACTAACTGCAACTGTTCGCAGCTTCAGCTCCAACTCCAGGTTTAAGGTGGATTAAAAATGGATTCCATATTTCAGTTCAAGTGAATTGATTGTTTTTCTGAATTAAAGTAGTTTTCTCTAATATAATATACTCTAGGAGAGTATTAGTCCAGTGATTGAAATGTACGGAGATTTCCAATTTAGAAGAATTATTTTCTTGGTGATAGAAAGAGTTGAGGAGTGGGTTCCTGTATTTGACAGCAAGTCTGTCGATCTCATCAATGAGATTTTTCAGTCGAGTTTTAAATTGCATCACAGCACTGAATCTGCCCTTTTAATGACCTCTTTCTTATTACTGTCACAGTCATGCTTTGGGGTTTGTTTTGGTTTCTGAGTCGTAGGTGGGGCTGAGCAGGTTCCAGGAAGTCTGAGGCGGAGTTTGGTTAGCTCCTGCTCTCACACTGTTCCTCATCCACCCTCATAAAGGACTCTTCTTAAGGACCTGTAGGAGCAACTGGTCTTCGCCAGATTGTCTCACTTCATACTGTGGTAATTCGGCCGATTCCTGTGCTTTCTTGTGAGAGAAACTCCTTTGTGTTTCTTACCCTGCCTTCTTGTGTCTCCAGCCGTCTTCCTTGCTCTGGCTTCCGAGACTTTGTCTCTTTGTGGGCGTCACAACTATCTACCAGACACACCTACCTGCCAACTCGCCCCACTGCGGACAATGTGGCAAGGATGAGAATGCTGGAGAGGCTGATATGCAGGGCTGATTGGGAATAAGCTGCAGCTGAGCTTGTAGGTGAGTGTAGTTTGGCTGATTAGGGAGGAGTGGCTGGCAGGTAGACTGGAGCAGAGCCAGGGAGAGTGGGAAATTACTGAGGCAGAGGGATAGCAGGGGAGACAGGGAGAATGAAACTGTGACAGTAACAATTTCTTGCCGCTGGTGATTCTGTTGTCCTTGTGCTGCTGAATCTGACTGCTGCTTTGTATAGTGTGGACCGTATTATTTTAATTTCTCATCTAGAACAATATGTTGGTATCCATGGTACTGCTCTGTTGTTGTTTAAATCTAATTTGCGTGATATACCTTTTGCTGTCAGCACTGGCGAGCACCCCTCCTAGTCAGCCCTTCTGATCAGTGGTGTACCCCAAGGATCGATTCTAGATCCAGTGCTGTTTTCCCTCTATATACTGTCGCTGGGTCCGTATTTAATAAACATAATGTTACATCACTTTCATGCTGAAAATGCACAGATATATCTCTGCTTGAGACTGGTACCAACTCATCTGAAAACGTCCCACTCCAGTATTTAAGCAAAAGTTAAATCCTGGCTTGCATAGAACTTCTTAAACCTAGATGAAAGGGAAACTGAAGTAATTTGATTCCATCCCTCCTGTTTTACATCAGTTTCACCTGAGTTGACCTTACCTTACCTTGGCTATTATGCTCTTTACTGTAAATCACATACAAGGAAACTTATTTTCAATCCTCTTTTGAATTTGATCTGAAGGTCAAGTCAATTTTAAAGCCAGCTTTTATCAGTTAAAAGTTTAAACTAAGGTGAAACCTTTTATTTCTTTTAACAACTCGTAGAAAGTAATTTGTGTTTTTATCGCTTTGAGATTAAACTACTAGAACTCTTGTTTGTGGGTGTAGACCATGCACTGTTGTCGAAGTTGCAGCTAGTGCAGAATTCTGCAGCCCAGGTCTCTCATCTTAAGACATACCTTTTTTCTCAGGCTATTCCAGGTTAACTTTTAGTTTGGTT
This sequence comes from Leuresthes tenuis, assembly GCF_036924035.1. Taxonomy (NCBI): domain Eukaryota; kingdom Metazoa; phylum Chordata; class Actinopteri; order Atheriniformes; family Atherinopsidae; genus Leuresthes; species Leuresthes tenuis. The sequence continues at coordinate 4,741,347 of NW_027325373.1, forward strand.
TTAACCCTTTCAATGCCTGTTATGTATTTGTTTTTACAGTTTTCATAGTTTTTATTTTCTTGTTTGTTGATTTTGTTGTTTTAACTTTGTTCATTGTGTTCTGATTGGCTTTAATGATGCTTGTTCAATGATTTGTCGTGTTTTTAAATGTGCTATAGAAATTGACTTGACTTGACAACCCCACTTAAAAAATACAAAATATCCTTTAATCAGATAACCCAAAATCTCAGACGCCTTAAATACATTGTGAATCCACATATCTCTATTTGGGTATTTTGCTAATTTTAATACAAGTAACCATATGAAACCAAGGCAACAGCTTTTGCATCCATTATCTATTTATTTTTATGAACCAATACTGATGCATTACATTAGATCTATTGGTCTACACTACAAGTGCACCTTGTGCTCTTTATTCTGAGATATTTGTAGGTAAATTGGGCAAGACGCTGGTCCAGAAATGCACATAACGCTGCCTCAGGCTCTGTTTCACAGAACTTGGGCTCGTCTTAGAATTGATTTCCAAAAACTTGTGTCCTGAGTCCGTGAATTCTGGCCAGGTAGCAGGCACGCTCAGCTCTCCTTTATTAGGATCTCTGTAAATATAAACAGAGAAAAAGGAAAGTGAAATGAGGCAGAATTCGACAAAAAAAATGTTTCCTTTGATACTGCTTTAGTTCATGTCTGCAGAATTATACCCAGTCTTGGCAAAGTTGGTCCAGTAGGCAATCATGTAGCCTGAGACATCACGATGGCGAGGCCAGTATCCCAGTGGTGTGGTGAATGGCTTTCCAAACATGTACTGCAGATCATCAGCATGGTCAGCTCCCATCCAGCTGGGGTAAGGCAAGATAAGCCCGCCCATACGGTTGGGCTCAGAGAAGAGATAGGAGTAGGTTCGTCCAGTTCTTTGGTAAACAAAAAAAAAAAATTGGAATATGACCATTTATGTAAATAAACCATCTGTTTGTAAAGATCTTATTCTCACGTGGAATGGGCGGCATGAAGATAAAGAGCAGTCTGTGTGGGAATCAGGAAAATGAAGTCTGTTTCGATGGCCACAACAGTTTTCTTGATGGTCTCCCTGCTGGGATTCGATGACCAATCTGAGGTGTATGTTGAGTAAGCGTTTTCATAGCCGAGCTTGCCCTTCTCCTTCGTGAAGGAAGCCAAGAGCCTCTGCAAATCTTCACTGCGTAAAGAAAGAGAGTGTTTACCGCTGATATATGATAAAACACATTTTAAAATTATTACAGTTTCCTACTGATCAAATACTTTAAACTCACACAGGAGTGTCCAACAACTGAGAGTTGATGGATGGAACATCCAAACCAGTGAAGAGATGTCCGTCCATATCGTTGGCTCCAGCAATGTAGTCAATTTCTGCAGCATTGTCAAACAGGTTGTAAGGCTCATCGGGCAGGAAGTCGCCATCAATCACAGCAGACAGAACCAGGTTGTTCACAACAGGGTCTGGCAAAAAAAAAAAAAGACAAACAATGGGCATGGCTTACATGACATTTAGAGGCCATGTGAATGAATGGGTCAGGATAAATCAGCAAATAGGAGGAACTGACAGATGTAATGTCAACAAGAAGAGGCACACCAGGGGGCGTCTCATTGCCTCCTATTCTTTTTGTTGGTTTGATGGATAAGAGCCTTTTTGCACCCCTAAATTTTCTCATCAACTTTAGAATTTGACACAGCCTCTTTATAAGTCTTCAAAACTTGATAAATACATATCCCATGGCGCTAACATTTCGTATTTCTCAGTCAAATTGAATAGCTGAAATGAGTTTGTAAACTAGGCTGTGTGGAGCTTACTATCGGGGGAGGCAGACAAATTGATAGTGCCCGCCATTGTCAGGGCCACGGGATCGGTCATCTTCAGACAGGCAGCCATTCTCCCATCAGTGGGGCAGTTGACTTTCAGGGCAACCTGGGGAGTGGGTTCCAATCCTCTTTAAATATTTCCAATTACTGATGTTTTATCTCATTAGAATGTTAGAGATTTGTTAGAGAAGCAGCTGGGTACCTCCTCAGCAAACTTGCGGGGGTTCCTGTTGACTGCCCAAGGGCAAAGAGCAACCCCACTCTGAGAGATGGCTCGCTTCAAAAGCCCTTTGTTGTGAGGAGTGAGGATCTGTGAATTGACAGAAAAAGAAAAAGACATTTCTAGTATGTTCTTTAAATTGATTATGAATCATATCCATACATTGGAAATTATGAATAATTTAAAAAAATTACATCTATACAGCTTCCATCCATGCACTTAGCTAAAGCCTATAAAACAAGTTTCTCACCTAAACTGATTTTTAAACATACTCTTAAATTGGAAATTGTGAATAATTTTTTAAAAATTGTTTAATTTCCATGTATCTCACCTGGAAATTCACACTGGCTGCACCTGCAGACTCTCCAAAGACGGTGATGTTGTCAGGGTTTCCACCAAATGATCGAATATTTCTGTGCACCCAGGCGATGGCAGCCTGCTGATCCCACAGACCGTAATTTCCTGACAGAGATCAAACATAGTTACATTTACAGGGAGACTTCCTACTTTAATGGAAGAATTGCAAAAACTGTTAGGGCCAACTTTTACAGGGTTCTTGACTGTCGTTTACCTGGCAAATCAGAGTCTCCAGTACTCAGGAAACCAAGGGTTCCTACACGGTATCCCAACGTCACCACAATAACATTTCCTCTATCTGCTATCTCCTGCCCACTGTACAGATAGTTATCCAGGAAGTTCGCGCCCATTGAGCCTCCAGCCAAGAAGCCCCCTCCGTAGATCCAGACCATGACAGGTAGATTGGTGGACACTAGAGCATGAAGAGAAAGTTATTGTGTTTATTTAAACTTTATGATACTCTGTGATCCTCTTTAAGTCTTTACCTGAGCGGCGGTGAGGAACCCAGATGTTAAGGTGAAGACAGTCCTCGCTTCCCATGGTGTCTATCATAGCCAAGTTCAGCTGAAGACATCTATTTCGGTACTCAGTGGCCTTCAGAATACCTGAGCAGACACACACACAGTGTAAGATCAGCAAAAAGTTTAGAAAAATTATTAAGATAGATTGCATTCATGATACTTCTCTTTGTACGGTTTTGGTCTGATGCTCATTTGTATTTCACACGGTAACAAAAAACCTTTTCAATTAGGTAAATTACAGTTAAAGATGACATAATAATAATACTGCACATTTTGGCTGGTCCACTTCTTCTGAACTGCTTGAAATATCTCAAGGGGAGTCCAGGATTTTCTACCCACACTTGTCTACACCATCATGAAACACATACAATTTCTGCCTTGTGCTTAGTTTGGCACATCTCAAACAAAGAAAAGGCAACTCGCTGGCACTCCACCATTACTGTCAAATCAGCTGACCAATCACAGCAGACTTGGCCTTTGATAGGTTAACCGTAAATAGACAGGAGATAAAACTTAGCATTTCAGATAGGACGAATGATCCTGTAGCAACGTACAGTACAATAATGCATGTATTCTATTCTAATACAGCCCCAAAATGAAACGATAAACTTGGACATTGGCATAACATGGGCTCTTTAAAACAAATTAGCTAAAGCAGTAGCTGAGAGAATTCCAGTCAGTCCACCCACCATCCCACCCAGGGTGACGCTTTGGCTTCTGAAACCTTCCAGGTAAATCAGCAAAGGGAATCCCCCTGAAGATGTCCATGTGATGACGGTATCCAAGGCGGATGTTTTCACCCTCCACCATCCCTCCCTCGGTGTAAACAATCCCGAGCTACAAAAAATAAACACAAAAAATTGAAGAGACTAACATTGTTTGTTTTACTTTTTGCTCATGTTGGAGGAAATTTAAATATTTTACCTACTGATATTGAGAATGCTTAATCATGAATGAACGTGTGTGAAATTACAAGTGCAATAATACTGTACGTCTGTGCATGATCACTGGTGATAAAAAAGGCTAATTATCATATTCAATTAAGAATAGTAGCTGAATTGTAGGTGCAAAATTACTTTTATATGTTAAACACTGTTTAGGAGAAACAAAAGTTTCTTGACATGACATAGAGCGGTTTTGGTGAGGCACTTACGGAGGTGGCAGAGGCCGTCGTCAGAAACGCGGCAACAGCAATTACAATCCCAAGCATTGCTATCAGGATCAAACCATGTGAACCACACTGATTGCTCAACAGACTTTTTATAAAGGGGACCCCACCCCTAGTATGACCAATGTGCAGTCCACAATCTGCTTTTCTCACTGCTATATAATAATTAACCAGCTCATGTGTACTCCTTTTTTTAAACACATACCTTGGATTACATCAAATAATTATTACTGATAGTAATGAACTCAAATGGATGATAGTATTAAAAACATTACTGTTCAGATTGTGAACATACAGGAAGAGGGGTTTAAGATGACAAATTAATTCAGTAGTATTTCAACTGTTTCAGCTTATCAGCTGTGAGCCGAATTCAGCCAAAACACTGTGGCATGTGAAATGTTCACGTAAACTGGCTGATGCAGTGAATTTGAGGTGATTAATCTTTTCCATGTGAGGTACATTTGAATCTGCCTCCATGGTATCCAACTGCCAAAGGTTTATTAATGTTAACTTAAAAATTAGCTCAGTTCTTCCCTTTGACTAAGTTGCAGTTTTGTCTCTGCATAAAAAACTTCTACACAACTTCCAAATATCAAGTCAGGATGGCAGAAACTGTTTCCAGAAACACAGCAACAGCCGTCAAAATCCCAAGCATTGACATCAAGAGCAAAGGATAAGAGCTGTATTTTTACCAGGACAGACTTTCAGAAAGGACACCCCACCACTTATCTCTTTAGCTTATATCTGACTTTAACATTGTCAGGGGAAATTTAATTTTTATAAAAAGCACTTTAACAAATTCTGAGATGAATAAAGAAAAAAATAACACCTTACTTTCCTTTCAGAGATGATTATTTTAGTTTGTCAAGCTTCTGTTGTCAAATATGTGGAAGTCAGTTTCTGCTTAGTTTACACAGCTGTCCAGCAAGGCTCAAAGTCTCACAGCTCAAGTCGTTCTGAATAGTTAGGCTTGAGCACCGAAGGCGGTGCAAAGGCGGACTATATCTGCTGTGTTTGTTATTTTTATTCCACTTCTCCTAAATGAACGTCTTTTTGGGGGCCTTAACATGCTCAAAAAGTCATGACACATTGAGGACGCCCCCTGGAAATGTGGAAAATTTCCAATTTTTGTGGTCTCATGCATGTTTGAGGTAAATTGCATCCACAGCACCACCTATTGTGGCAGCCCTGTGACTGCAGCTGGATAGAATATGTCAAGTCCACCAAGGTGAAGAGATGTTAGAGCCGAGCTGCATTTTAGACATTTATCTTTTTGTTTTGCCTGTTTTCTCATGGCCATTACAGTTTTCCAGTTAATGTGGCACTTTCAGTCTGTCCTTTGATCTGAGATAAACTTCAGCTTGAGTCCCTGACTGATTTCTGTCGTGTTGTATTGACCCAAAGAGTCCATACAAATCAGCACAAAAAAAATGGTTAAACTAAATCTACAACATTTTCCAAAAATGGAAATTGCAAAATATAAGCAATCAGAAGATTATTAAGTGATTCTTTTGTTACATATAGTCCAGAATTTCTGTCTCCTTCTCACTTTGTCATCCTCATCCTCAGAGTCTACATCCACGTTTCTCACTGGGATTTTGAACTCAAGCTCTTGCGTCGTCTTTATTGGAGAAATTCGGGCATTGCTAAAGGAGAGAGAAAATGAATTCACATAAAGAAGCAACTAGTTTACACAAAAGAGGTCACTGTCCCGTCCCCTTTTTTATTGAACTTTTTCAACTAAAACCAGATAAAGTATGTTCTCATAGAGGGTGTCTCCTCCAATCCTCCGTTCACAGCTAAATTTGCACAGTACCCACTAAGTAGTAGCCCCAGCAGCTTAGAAGCCTCAAATGGGTGTTAGTTATCAAATGCTGTCAAAGCAGTCCGTTCAGATTGCAATCAATAGCAGGTGGGATCACCTTTTAAAAGTCGACAATGATGCTTATAGTATAAGTTCTGCAGGGATTTGGTCATAAACCACAAACCTGGGCAAATACAAAATGCTGATCTTCTGTCAGGAGACGACCACTGTCACTGGGAGAAACTGACGGGGAACCAAAGATATGTCTACATTATTTGGAGATCAAAATACCACCTGTAAAGCCATATTGCAGTTGCACAAGATTCTGTTTCCTTTACCTTTGGGTCAGCTGGGTTGAAGCTTCCCGTGCATGGGCATGCAATCAGCCAAGTGGATAATGGCATCATTCACTGGTAGATTGGTTAGTTAATAGCTAAAATAAAGGGAAAACAAGATAAAACTAAATCATCAATATCAACAAACTGTTTTGTTCAAGAGAGTCTCATATGAAAGTGTTGATGCTTGATGTAGACACTGACAAAGTTTTTACCGTGCTTGGTGCTGCAGCGGATCCTGAAATCCAGCATCTGGTATTTCTTTGACTCTGGGCTCTCACCCACAGGCTTCTCTAAAGTCCTGTTATCAACATAAGGCATATCTGATGCTAAGGTTCTGTTTGATAAAGTTAATTATTTAAGAGGCATTTAAACAACAGAGAATTTGAACCCTGGATCTGAAAACCCTGAATTGAATTGAAAATCAGTTTTTTTAATCATAACTTTTTTACCACTTTAATAAAAAAAAATTAATTATTGCAAACAAGAGGCCAAAAATCATGCTAAGACTCTGGGAGAAGGATCAACCCCTGCTTTATCTGCAAAAAATGAACACCTACATGTTGAGTATATAGCCTTGGTAGAATATAATCAATATATAATAATGTTGGGAGTATACTGAAAAAGCCTTTACAGTCAAAACAATCTCTCCTTTTTTAAAAACTTCTGTCCTGAGTCTTTTTGTACTGCTGGCCGCAAGCACAAATTCTTTTGGAGAACACCAAGAGTTAAAAGGGTTGTTGCTTGGGCACTTAATTATGCAACATTATAAAAAAAACACATTCGGTTACATTTCAGTTCAGATCATTTCTTTTTCTATTGAGATTTCCATTTTATCACATTTCTGTTCAGTTGAACAAGAAGCACTCAGGGTTCACAAATCTAATCTTAGTGCTCAGTTTTCCTTTAATTTCAGATTCAAAGAATAACTAAATGACATAAGGACAAAAAGACAACTTTCATTTAACCCTAAACTGTGACCTCCCAGCTCACCATGTTATAGGCACATACGGCCAGCAGCTTCAGTCTATCAGGGTGGATGTTGATGTTGGCCTTGACTGCGTTTTGTGACCAGATGGGTTGCTTCTCAACATCTAGGCACTAAAAGGTTGGTGTGAGATAAGATACTAAGAGTAAAACATATCTTATGTAAAAGTGTGTAAAGATTATATGACATAATTTTCCATTTTGCCATATCTAAAGATAAGTGTTCATTACGATAGTCTGGCCGTGATAGTTAGCTGAGTAATATTCCATTCATGATCCTGGCAATCAGAGGATGTGTCGTGCTTAAAATAGGCAGCCTGCAACTGCACAAATACCTTTTTTTCAGCTGCTCTTCACCTTGCCATATCAGTCTCTTCATGAGTCCAATTCTAAAAAGAGTTTCTACAACAAAGTTTGTGCCATTAACTAAGCACAACTCCAATACCTGACCATACCTTGATATGAAGCGTCTCAGTGTTAAAAGAATCTGTGTCTAAAGAAGACAACACTTCAAAATGTATAGTCCTTATTGTTAGACGCATGAAAATGACTCCATATATCCTCTTTTAACCACTAAAGGCCCTAAAGAATACATTCCAATCTGGAAAAGCACCAGAGGACGATCAAGGATAAAGTATTGTAGCAACACTAGTTCCTGGAATCCAATATCTCTGCCTCAGCTTGGTTAGCATGTGGTTATGTCCTCCATGTCCCGTAATATGATGTATGTGATGGAGAACAAAGTCAGAAATATGAAGACCTTTAGCCAGTATATTTCGCCTCATCTGGCATAGATGTTCTTCCGAGCCTCCCCCCAACTCTTAGAACACCTCCTTTCAGTGCAGGATCAATCTTGAAAAGATTACTAGTTTATGCCTTCCCCTTTGCAAGATGATTACTTCAACAGGAAACCTCTTTATCTGACAATAACATATCATTACAATTAACTTTGTACACTCAACTGTAAGAAGACCTCTTGCAACCTGAGCTTTGAACGTTTTCATCTTTTCTTCAAGACTTTTCCCAAGATGCTCTTTATCCAGGCCAGATTGATAGATAATCACCTTTCTTCTTTTAGAAAGATTCAAACACAAGTTCCTGAACCTAAGACGCTAACAACCATCCTCTTCAGACTGACCCATGAAGAGAAGTGATTGATAAAACTCATGACTGACTTAATCTGCTCATCATGTCTTGATCTCAGGATCTTCTTGGGAAGCATTTGCAGACAGATCAGGGTTCACTGGCCACTTCACTTCAGGCTGAGCATGAAACTCATGCTCAGCTGACAACCAAACGTCAGACACTGGATTTGTGATAAAGGTTTCGAACCTTGAGGTTTTGTTTCTTATGTCCTTCAGCAAAGAGGTACTATCTGTCCAGAAAAGAGATTCCTGCAATTGCATTTGTAACTCCCTTCTTCACGTCTTATTCATTCTGCTTGCAAGCACTGTACCTATTAATTCCATAAAATGGTTGCTAATAGGTTTCAGAGGAGCTCCACATGCTTTATCCATTAGAAACACACAGTTCACCTTTGGAGTAATGGTTAAGTCACCATTCCATACCAATCCTCACTTGCATTCGCAAAGTGATGCAGCAAACACAACTTCTCCAAAGATGGAAGGTTTTAAGCACCTGTCATCTTCAAAGTCTTCTAGCTGATGGAGCCAGACTTTGCCAGACTTTCCACCATTGTACAGACATCATCCCGACCCAACTATCTCCTACATAATCCATTGAATAAGCTGAAAGCCTCCTTTGTTACACAGAGCACGACATGCTTGACAATAATGCTTCTTTTTCAGAACCAGTTAAAAAAGAGAATGATCCACTTTAGTGAGAGCCAAGCTTCAATAAAGAAAACGAGATGTTCATTAGGCAAATAGATCACTTTATAGTCCCCTCTAAAGCACCAACCAACAACCAAGCGGTGGTGAGCTGTGGGTGCATGTGCACCTCAATACCTAAACTACGTACGAAAACTACGGCGGTGCACCCAGGCATATAGTTTCAGCCACTATTGACGCCACTAAAATACTGCAAAGAAAAAAACTGCACAACCACCTAATGTGGTTGTACTGCTAAAATCTACCAGAACAGCTGAATTAACATTAAGGCTGTTTCATTAATAGTGTAGTCATACCTTGAATTCCAAATGCTGCAATGAATGAAGCGAAGCTGACAATGCACCAACATGGATCCACGCGCTGCGTTTCCTTATTTCAGTCGTTCCAGAAAGATCCCAGGAATCCAGAACAAACTTTTCCGTGGGTTGACAGTTCTTATCGACACTTTCTGTTGATGAAAACATTGCGGCTAACCTTATTTTTATTTCTAACCTCATTACAAGCCCTATGTTGTGCTTCCCAACTTTGTTTGTATTTATGCATTTATTGGGAGAAGTTGCTGGCCTAAAAAGCCAAAACTGATGTATATCAACAAATAAATTAAATCTGATGATACTTTCTTATTTCTACCTATCTTTTTATTTTACTATTTGCATTTTCCATGGTGTCCTAACTTTTTCTCACCTGGGGTTCTTGTTGTTCAACATCTTTAAAAGGTAAGCTTTTCCACTCAGTTTGCCAGTTTTGTCAATAATTGAGGATTTTTCAGAATGCATTTTATTTGTTGTAAATAAGTTTCAAGAATAAATCCTATTTGTGGGGGTCGCTGAGTATAAGTTTTTCTATAAGATGCACGATTTCCATGTTTCATTTTGAATCAGTTCCAAAAATCTTCAGATTTATATTCCGAATATTCAGGTTTTTTTTGTTATCATGTTGGTAAATTAAGTGAATTACAAATTTGGTTTCTTAATGTGTTTCTCCTCATGTATGCGTGGGTTCTCTCCGGGCACTCCCGCTTCCTCCCACTGTCCAAAAAGATGCATGGTAGGTTAATTGGTGACTCTAAAATTGTCCCTAAGAGTGAGTGTGAGTGTGAGTGTGTGTGTGGTCGTTTGTCTCTGTGTGGCCCTGTGATGGACCGGCGACTTGTCCAGGATGTACCCCGCCTCTCGCCCGATGACCGCTGGGATAAACTCCAGCCCCCGCGCGACAGGATCGATGGATTAAGCGGGTATAGAAAATCGATGGATGGATGGATGGGTTTCTTAATTCGCATTCATTAAAAAACACATTTACATGACAGATTAATCTGATCCAACTGTGGCAGTGAAATAAATGATCATTCATTTTACACTGGCAAACCCTCCTCCCAGTCAGCCTCCCGGACCAGTGGCGTACCTTAATGGTCCATACTCGGTCCAGTGCTGTTTTCCTTCAATATGTTGCTACTAGGGTCCATCTTCAAACAACACAATCACACATCACTTTTATACTGATGATTCTCAGATACATCTCCCCTTTATACTGGTACCAACTCATGTGAGAACTTTCCACTCCAGTGTTTATCAGAAGTTAAATCACGGCTTCTTAAACCTAACTGAAAGGAAGACTGAAGTGATTTTATCCCGTCCCTCCTGTCTTTCATCAGTGTCACCTGAGTATATTATATCTTATCTTGCCTCCATTGCTTCCACATACAAGAAATCAGTTTTAAAAGCCAGCTTTTAGCAATTAAGAGTTTTAACCAGGGTGAAACCTTTTCTACCTTTGAAGGACTTGGAGAAACACTAATGCAACTCTTGTGCGAGGGTGTAGACCATGTACTGTTGTCGAAGTTACAACTGTTTCGGGATACTGCAGCCCAGGTCTTGCTCATCACTACAATCACTGAAATCTCGTCTTAAGACAAGGCTTTTCGAGGTTGACTTATACCTTGGTTTTAATTATTTTAATGCCTGTTATGTATCTTATTATATTGTCATGTGTTTTATACTGCCTCTCATTTTTGTATTTGTCGTTCATAAAATTGTTTTTAAGTTTTGTTCATTGTGCTCTGACTGTGTTTGATGATGTTTGTTCAGCACTTTGGGCAAGTATCTGTTATTTTTAAAACCAAATTAAATAGCCTTAAATCAGAAAACCCAAAATCGTAGGTGCCTTACATTGTGAATCCACATATCTCTATCCAGGTTGCAAATTTAAACACAGGTAATAACATAAAACCAAGACAAAAGCGTTTCCGTCTGTTATCCATTTATTATGAACCAATACTGATGCATTACATTAGATCTACACTACAACTGCACCTTGTGCTCTTTATTCTGAGAAAACTGAAGGTAAATTGGGTAGGACGCTGGTCCAGAAACGCACAAAATGTAGCCTCAGTTTCTGTCTCACATAGCTTGGGTCCATCTTAGAATTGATTTCCAAGAACGTGTGTCCTGAGTCTGTGAATTCTGGCCAGGTAGCGGGCACGCTCAGCTCTCCTGTGTTAGGGTCTCTGTAAAATAAACAGAGAAAAAGAAAAGTGAAATGAGGCAGAATTCAACAATTTTTTTTCCTTTGATACTGCTTTAGTTAATGTGTGCAGAATTATACCCAGTCTTGGCAAAGTTGGTCCAGTAGGCAATCATGTAGCCTGAGACTTTACGATGGCCAGATGAGTATCCCAGTGGTGTGGTGAACGGCAGTCCAAACACGTACTGCAGATCATCAGCATGGTCAGCTCCCACCCAGCTGGGGTAAGGCAAGATAAGCCCACCCATACGGTTGGGCTCAGAGAAGAGATAGGAGTAGGTGCGTCCAGTTCTTTGGTAAGAAAAAAATTGGAATATGACCATTTATGTCAATACACCACATCCAACAGACTCAGAGTAGATGTTTCTGGCATACCAATTTGATCACTATATCATTAAAGAAAAGCTCTTCTTTTATTCCTGTGTGGAACCAAAGTGCTTGCACTTAAACTGACAGAGACATCTGTTTGTAAAGATCTTATTCTCACGTGGAATGGGCGGCATGAAGATAAAGAGCAGTCTGTGTGGGAATCAGGAAAATGAAGTCTGTTTCGATGGCCACAACAGTTTTCTTGATGGTCTGCCTGCTGGGATTCGATGACCAATCTGAGGTGTATGTTGAGTAAGCGTTTTCATAGCCAAGCTTGCCCTTCTCCTTCGTGAAGGAAGCCAAGAGCCTCTGCACATCTTCACTGTGTTAAGAAAGAGAGTGTTTACCGCAGATAACTGATAAAACACATTTCAAAAGGATTACAGTGTCCTACCGATAAAGTCATTTAAACTCACACAGGAGTGTTCGTCAGTTGAGAGTTGATGGATGGAACATCAAAACCAGCGACGAAATGTGCGTCCATGTCATTGGCTCCAGCAATGTAGTCAATTTCTGCAGCATTGTCAAACAGGTTGTAAGGCTCATCGGGCAGGAAGTCGCCATCAATCACAGCAGACAGAACCAGGTTGTTCACAACAGGCTCTGGCGAAAAATAAAAGAAAGATAATCAGACAGTCCTTTATGTATTTTGAATGAATGAGTCAGGATAAATCAGGTGAAAGGTGAATTTAAACTATGAGGAGATCCCAACTATTACAGGCATGGTGGTAGTCAGACTTGTTTAAATACAAATAATCAACTGGGGGAGTTTTATGGTGATACCTGTTATCATCCATGTCTCTCTCCTTAATTAGATGTTTTTCTTTAATTAAAATTTTTTTACATACATTTAAAATAGTTCATTGACAGGTAAATGCTGAGAAGAATAGAATGTATTTATGTGGAATTTAGCCTTTGATAACACCCTTTTATTTTTCAAAATCATTTAATTTGTTATTTTTAATCACTGAAAATGTACAAGGACACATTTTCATTATGAAGTTATTTTTCCAAGCAACAAATTAAGGCAAACCTGCCTCTCGTTACTTTTGGTTCTTCATGTTTTTGTGTATGAAAGCCTTAAGTAACCTTTTGCACCCCTAAATTTGCTCCTAGCTTTTGAATTTGATGCAGTCTCTTTAAAAATATTTGAAATTTGATAAAAACATACCCTGTGGCTCTAATATTTAGTATATCTTGCACAGGAAAATAATAACAAGATCTTAAATTTGAGGTGGTACCCTTGGCTGAATAGAATAGAATAGAATAGAAAAGAAAAATACTTTCTTTATCCCCCACTGGGGGAAATTCAAAATGAGTCAAGTAGTTCAAAATGTTTTCCTTTTACAATGATTGTATATTAGAACACGAATAATAATGGCAATAATAATAAATAAAAATATAAATAAATACATTTGAGGAAAAACATCAAAGTCAGCAGTCACTGTTAAAAAGCCTTATGGTTATGGGGAAAAAGGACCTCCTGAACCTCTCAGTCCTGCAGCCTCTCACTGCAGCTGCTCTGCTGTCTTGCCAGGATGCTGTGGAGATGCTGTTCCCTAAAACAGAATATAATTTCCTCATCATCCGTTGCTCCACCACAGCACTGAGAGGGTCTAACCTTCTGCCTACTACAGAACTGAACTTTTTCACCAGTTTGTCCAGGCGACTACAGTTTTTGTCTGTAGTGTAACTCCCCCAGCAGACAACAGCACAGAACAATGCACTCTCAATGATAGTGTGATAAAACATGCACATGAAGTGATTGAATCAGCATTGAGTGATCAAAAAGCTTACTTCACTCTGTGCTGCTTTGGTATACAGTGTTAACATTGGCTAAAATGAGCCTGTAAACTAGGCTTTGTGGAGCTTACGATCAGGGGAGCCGGATAAACTGGGAGCGCCCGCCATTGTCAGGGCCACGGGATCGGTCATCTTCAGACAGGCAGCCATTCTCCCATCAGTGGGGCAGTTGACTTTCAGGGCAACCTGGGGAGTGGGTTCCAATCCTCTTTCAATCTTTCCAATTACTGATGTTTTATCTCATTAGAATGTTAGAGACATGTTAGAGAAGCAGCTGGGTACCTCCTCAGCCAATTTGCGGGGGTTCCTGTTGACTGCCCAAGGGCAAAGAGCAACCCCACTCTGAGAGATGGCTCGCTTCAAAAGCCCTTTGTTGTGAGGAGTGAGGATCTGTGAATTGACAGAAAAAGAAAAAATATATATCTTCTTTAATGTGTTCTTTAAACTGATTTTTAAACATACTCTTAAATTGGAAATTGTGAATGGTTTTTTAGAAATTGTTTCATTTCCAAGTTTCTCACCTGGAAATTCACACTGGCTCCACCTGCAGACTCTCCAAAGATGGTGATGTTGTCAGGGTTTCCACTAAATGATCGAATATTTCTGTGCACCCAGGCGATGGCAGCCTGCTGATCCCACAGACCGTAATTTCCTGACAGAGATCAAACATAGTTACATTTACAGGGAGACCTCCTACTTTAATGGAAGAATTGCAAAAACTGTTAGGGCCAACTTTTACAGGGTTCTTGACCGTCGCTTACCAGGCAAACTAGAGTCTCCAGCGCTAAGGAAGCCAAGGGTTCCTACACGGTATGCGAATGTCACCACAATAACATTTCCTCTATCTGCTATCTCCTGCCCACTGTACTGATAGTTATCAAAGAAGTTAGCTCCCATCGAGTCTCCAAACAAGAAGCCCCCTCCGTAGATCCAGACCATGACAGGTAGATTGGTGGACACTAGAGCATGAAGAGAAAGTTATTGTGTTTATTTAAACTTTATGATACTCTGTGATCCTCTTTAAGTCTTTACCTGAGCGGCGGTGAGGAACCCAGATGTTAAGGTAAAGACAGTCCTCGCTGCCTGAGGTGTCAGTCATCATAGGCATGTTCAGCTGAAGGCATCCATTCCTGTACTCAGTGGCCTTCAGAATACCTGAGCAGACACACATACACACACACACACACACACAGCAGTGAACGATTTTGATTAATTACTCAGATAGTTTGTGGCTGCAGGTGATAACTAAAACCTTTTCATTTGAGTAAATTACCCAATGCACATTCTTCTTCAGTATTTCATAGATTGATTTTTTCCGAACTTCCTGAAATGTGAAAGGTCTACAAAGACAAAATAACAAAGCCCACATCAAAAGAAGATACCCTCTCCCACTTCTGCCTGAAATGCCTCATTGCGAGTTTAAAAATGAAGAAAAGGCAACTGCCTGGCACCTCCACCATTACTATCCTATTAGCTGACCAATCACAGCCGACTTGGTATTTCAGAGGTGAACTGTAAAGAGACAGGAGCTTAAACTGAGCATTTCAGATAGGACGAATGATCCTGTAGCAACGTACTAATACATGTATTCTATTCTAATACAGCCCCAAAATGAAACGATAAACTTGGACATTGGCATAGCATGGGCTCTTTAAAACAAATTAACTAAAGCAGTAGCTGAGAGAATTCCAGTCAGTCCACCCACCATCCCAGCCAGGGTGACGCTTTGGCTTCTGAAACCTTCCAGGTAAATCAGCAAAGGGAATCCCCCTGAAGACGTCCATGTAACGACTGGAGCCAAGGGAGATGTTTTCCCCCTCCACCTTCCCTCCCTCGGTCTGAACAACCCTGAGCTACAAAAATTCAACACAAAAAATTGAAGACATACATAATTTGTCATATAAAAGGAAATAATAGATTATATTTGAGGATTAAAATGTTTGACCCAATGATTTAGTAAATGCTTGATTATGACTAAACAATAATGCAGTTCAGTGATACTGTACATCTGTGTATGATTACTGCTGATAAAAAAAGGATAATATTTATTTTAGCAGCTTGACTTTAGGTGTAAAACTCATTTTATATGTTAAACATAGTTTAAGAGTGAAACTACAATTTCTTGTCAAGACATAGAGCGGTTTTGGTGAGGCACTTACGGAGGTGGCAGAGGCCGTCGTCAGAAACGCGGCAACAGCAATCACAATCCCAAGCATTGCCATCAGGACCAAACCATGTGAACAACACTGATTGCTCAACAGACCTTTTATAAAGGGGACCCCACCCCTAGTATGACCAATATCATGGGTAAAGAGTGGCCATGGGCTGCTTTTCTCATTGTTACATAATGATTAACCAGCTCATGTGTACTCATGTATGATGGATTAACTCACATAACTGTTGGTTATAGTAATCAGTACAAATTCATAATAGCATCAAACATTACCATGGATTACATCAAATAATTATTACTGATAGTAATGAACTCAAATGGATGATGGTATTAAAAACATTACTGTTCAGATTGTGAACATACAGGAAGAGGGGTATAAGATGACAAATTAATTCAGTAGTATTTCAACTGTTTCAGCTTTAAAGAAGTACGAACAGTAGGTCTTATCAGCTGTGAGCCGAATTCAGCCAAAACACTGTGGCATGTGAAATGTTCGAGTAAACTGGCTGATGCAGTGAATTTGAGGTGATTAATCTTTTCCATGTGAGGTACATTTGAATCTGCCTCCATGGTGTCCAACTGCCAAAGGTTTATTAATGTTAACCTTTCTGCATAGAAAACGTCTACACAACTTCCAAATATTAAGTCAGGATGGCAGAAACTGTCTCCAGAAACAAAGCAACAGCAGTCAAAATCTCAAGCATTGACATCAAGAGCAAAGGATAAGAGCTGTATTTTTACCAGGACAGACTTTCAGAAAGGACACCCCACCACTTATCTCTTTAGCTTATATCTGACTTTAACATTATCAGGGGAAATTTAATTATTATAAAAAGCATTCTAAGAAATTCTGAGATAAAGAAAAACAAATAACACCTAAATCTCCTCTCAGAGGTGTTTTTTTTTAGTTTGTCGAGGTTCTGTTGTCAAATATGTGGAAGTCAGTTTCTGCTTAGTTTACACAGCTGTCCAGCAAGGCTCAAAGTCTCACAGCTCAAGTCGTTCTGAATAGTTAGGCTTGAGCATCGAAGGCGGTGCGAAGGCTGACTATATCTGCTGTGTTTATTATTTTTTAGGGCTAGGCAAATATTAAATTCTTTAATCGCGTTAATCGTGCAATTTCCTGTGATTAATCGCGTTAATTGTGCGATTTCCTGTGATTAATCGCGATTAATCGCATTGTTATACGCAAAATCCAATAATGAATTCAAAAGTAGCATATCATGCACTTTTATTGGAACTGTACAGTCATATGGTCGAAGTACTCTGGAGATAAGACAATTTAACGTTGCAGTGCTTTCAAGTAACTTTGGCTCTGTTGACTGCGCCTCTGGAAGAACTTTGAAATGAAAATGGCCGTGTAAAAGTTCCGTAACCTTCGCCATGTTTGTTTAACCCGCTTCATCCGCCATTCTTTTATTTTCTGACTGTTTCCTGTGAGGGCCGCAGCAGTAAGCAACATACTAGGCTCGCTCACCATTGACTTTTTCAAAATAAAAGCTGGTGAGCAACAGACGTTTACAATAGAAATAATAAATAACAATAACTGTGTTAAAGGGAGACAAATGATTGTCGGCGATAATGAATTCATTAGTTAACGCAAAAATAACGCGTTAATGAGGCTAGCCATATTATTTTTATTCCACTTCTCCTCAATTAATGGCTTTTTGGGGGCCTTAACATACTCAAGAAGTCATGAAACGTTGAGGATGCCCCCTGGAAATGTGTAAATCTTCAAATTCTTGTGGTCTCACGCTTGTTTGAGGCAAATTGCATCCACAGCGCCCCCTATTGTGGCAGTCCTGTGACTGCAGCTGGATCGAATATGTCAAGTCCACCAAGGTGCAACGGCCTTAATGCTGCTTGCAACTTTAATTAATCCTTGACTTAAAAACTTTAAAATTCAACTGTAAATACCTGTTTTGTGACCTGTGAGAAGTGGCAATATCACTGAATTAATGTAGACCTTTAAAGGTTATCCTTCCATTGTACTGTTTTTTTAAATTTCAATCCGAACAAAGTCTTACCACAAACTAGCAGGAAAAGATGTTAGAGCCAAGCTGCTAGATTAGTGGTGGTTGGTCGCATTTTAAACATTTATCCTTTTGTTTTGCCTATTTTCTCATGGCCATTACAGTTTTCCTGTTAATGCGGCACTTTCAGCCTGTCCTTTGATCTGAGATAAACTTCAGCTTTTGTCCCTGACTGATTTCAGTCGTATTGACCCAAAGAGTCCATACAAATCCTCACAACAACAAAAAATGGTTCACTGTGTAGGATGTAGGCTGCACAGATTGGGACAGTTCTTACACAACTCAGTTTCTTTATTTTCAATAAACTAAATCTACAACATTTTACAGAAATGAAAAATGCTAAATATAAGCAGATTAACTTTTCTGTTACATATAGTCCAGAATTTCTGTTTCCATCTCATTTTCACTTCCCTCAGATGGCTGAAATTCATCTTCCTCCTCATCATCCTCATCATCATCATCATCAGAGTCTACATCATTTCTTACAGGGGATTTTGAACTCAAGCTCTTGCGTCGTCTTTTTTCGGGAACTTCGGGCATTGCTAAAGGAGAGAGAGAAAAAAAGCAACTTGTTTACATAAAAGAAAGGGTGTCTCCTCCAATTCTCCAGGTTTTCTGTCTACATACTCAGCTGAAGTGTGATGAAAAAGCTGAGGTAGAGTTACTTGGCTTAAAGCTACTGAACAGAAAGGAATTATGGGTACATGTAACACCAATCCTGGACACATATTCAAGTCCCTTAAAGTCCACTGTTACACAAAGAGGTTGTGTAATAGACCAGCTCACGTATGATTACACGATATGATAAGTGAGCCTGAATGAGCGCATTTAACATTTTAAAAGTTGTTTTCCATACCTGGTTTTTGTGCCCGTATGACCTTCTTAATCATGGCAGAGATGATGTCCCTCAGCTTGTCTGTGGTGCCGAGAACACACCAGCCGTCGCGCTCATCGCATGTCTGCTCTTTGCCGCTGTTCTGCTCGATCACCTCTTTGATGCTGAGGCACGCAGTGAAAAAACTTTTAGATAATACAACTTTTAGGAGATTTATGGCAACTGGAGACATTACAGGCATCATTTTACTGTACCTGTCTACATCCAAATCACAAAGCTGGTAGAACATTTGTCTGTGAGGAGGCAGCATGCCGTCTCTGAAGATGTAGGATGATTCCTGAGGAGGGGAAATAGCTGTCAGGAGCTGCTTTTCATAGTCAAACTGATGACCAACACCATAAACTTCAAATCTGTGACTGGATCAGAGCGGATGAGATAACCCTTTTATCTTTCAGGATTAAAAACTTGATGCTTATGGGGAGGTAAAGTTCAAACTAAATAAATAGACAAGATAAAATCACAAAATGGTCACTCATGCCACCATTTATACTAATTTGATCCACTCTTCTATAAGACTACTCTTGGTGAAAAGAAGAAGGATGCACTTGAAACCAATGAGCATGTCACTCAACACGGCTTTCTCTTCACAAACCTTCAGCTGGTATGTGACTGCAAGTGAATCTCGACTGGTGCTCGGCCCTTCTTGAGTTGGAATATCCATCACACTAGCAGGCTGGGGACCTGAAAGAAAGAAAACAACCACCATGTTGTTCGTGTACCTTGGCAGAGCAGCTGGACTGGGCCTTCAGTTAATGGTTCCCAGTCTGTCTCACCTGATCTGGTGTAACAAAATGATTTTTCAAGGCTCCTACGCAGAGCCTGGAAACTAGCTCTTTGTTCAACACAGTGCCAGTTTACTGAGCAGCTCTTTAACCTGTACCAGCTTTAGTTGCATTAGTTTCAGGGTCCTGCTGTTCTGAAAGTGGGCTCACAAAGCATTTTCACATGAAATTAGGAAAAGAGTCAGTCTGAACAAAACCAGATTTTTAACATGCATGTAAACATGTTAGCCTGATCGAAATTGTAAAGAATCTAGTAAAGACATTGGTCCAGTGTAATGACCCAGGCAAACAGGCTTGACTCAACTGTGCATGCAACCATACAACTGTCATGACATGACATGACATTTTCCTTGTGGAAAATACCTGCATAAGCTCATATGAATACACAGTTTTATCTAAACAGTACCTGCTTTGTTGAGCGTGATTGGCAGACTGTAATTAAGGGCGCTCCTCTTGGCTTTCACTGGTAGATTGGATAGTGAATAGCCTAAAAGAAAGTGGGGGGGGGAACAGATAAAACTAAAAAAATGAGTCTTGTATGAAAGTGATGATGCTTGATGTAGACACATTTTTCAGAAAAAGTTTTTACCGTGTTTGGTGCTGCAGCGGATCCTGAAATCCAGCATCTGGTATTTCTTGGAATCTGGGCTCTTTCGTGGGTCGTAGCCCAGCCTCACCCACAGGCTTCTCCAAGGACCCGTTACCTACAAAAGGTATATCTGATGCTCAAGTTCTGTTTGGTAAACTTAATTATTTAAGTGAACAACAGAGGATCTTTGCATCTCCAGAGAGGGTGACTGAACAAACTGAGGCAACGACACATCGAGAAAGAACAGCAACTGCTGCTCAGGCCGTGCTGTTTAAAGTTAGATCATTAATGTCATTGTGATCTCACTGTTTGAAACATCTGAGCACCATTAAAGACCTGGCAGCTGTTTTTTTTATAGAAAACACCATTTTGGGAACATATGACTGAAGGCTTGGAGACACTGAGATTTTTAAAAATCCAGAATGAGTGATAGACCTCTGAATGGACCATAGGCAGCAGTGAGGCCAGCTTTTTCACCAGTCAGAGGATGTGCTGAGACCAAAGAAAAACATCGGCTCTGTGGAAATCACTTCCCATGCATAAGTGGCAAAATGTCAAAGCTTAAGATCTGCTGTAATAATCAACGACCACTCAAATGAGTCATTACCAATTTGAACTGAATGACTGAATGAGTTATGACCTTGACTAACAGCCGAATTTCAAACGAAGCACTGAAATTATGAGATAAACTTTGCACATTGGTGGTGGCCCCTAGAGTTTAAGTGCAATGGGTTAAGTGTGTACTCTTAAGTGGGGATGCACTGGGTCAGCCCTGATACCAGTGTTAAAAATAATAATAATGATGATATGGCTAATGGCTGATACCGAGCGTTTTTGTCAATTACTTTCCCCTTAATGCCAGGGAAACCTTACAAGTGCCTTATAAGTAAAATACGTGTGTACAAATTAAGACATAAGTGTGCATTTCCCTTCTTTTCAGCAATTTATAAAGCTGTGGGTGTGTGTACTCACTTTTATAAATCTCAGACTGTGAAACTACATGCATGTGCATGAACCTGATTTCTACTGCCATCTTTACCCATGAACGGCTGGACGACCTCCCCTATTTATTCGCTTGCATATAAAAAAAACAAAATATCGTTTGTGAAGCAACTAAATAGACATCAATGAAAGCAACAGCAAAGAAGAAGCTTAATTTTACCAAACGTAAGATGGGAGACGCTTTGTGAAGTAGAGAAAATTAAATCTGTTTTGTGTGGTTTTTTTGGTGGTTGCGTCATCTCTTTAAGTTCAGAGAAAATTACGATGGCTGAGGTAAAAAAAGGAAAGGCCGAATTATTACAAACAAGAGGCGTAAAAGCATGTCAAGACTCTGGGAGGAGGATCATCAACCCCTGCTTTAACACATACGGGCCGAGCATACAGCCTTGGTTGAATATAATCAGGAGCATGGTATGTTGGTAGTTTACTCAAACAGCCTTTCAAAGCCTAAAGCGACGAATGAGCCAATTTTGTGCCAAAAAATCAAAACAATCTCATCCACTTCACCATGATGCAAAACTATGATGCACAGCTGCCACAACAACAATTAGACAGAGTATATTTGAAAAAATCTGATAAAAAGAAAAATATAGGTAATCATCTTAATGAAATTGTCTGTTTCATGTTAAATTTCATTGCCTTTTTATTTTAGCATTTCCATGAGGATTACATTCTCACATTCTTCATCTATAAAAGTACCAGTTTGTGTATGTATATGAAGTCATTTTGTGTGTATGATTCTTTTTCACTTCGAGTGGAAGCACAAATTATTTTGGAGGGGAAAATCAGAGAAGAAAAACAGCACCAAGAATGAAAGGAAACGGGGCTCTTGGAGTGTTGTTGCTGGTGCAGTTAATTATGCAACGTTACAGGCATCACATACAGTGACAAATAAACTGATTTCAGTTCAGTTTGGTCATTTCTGCTCATTTGTGCAAAGCAGCACGTCACAAACTAATCATTAACATTCATCTTTAACCCTAACCTGTGACCTCCCAGCTCACCATGTAATAGGCATATACAGCCAGCAGCAGCTTCAGTTTTTCAGGGTGGATGTTGACGTTGGCCTTGACAGCGTTTCGTGACCAGATGGGCCGGGTCTCAAACATCTAGGCACAAAAAGGTTGAGTGAGATAAGATACTTAGAGTAAAACATATCTTATGTAATACTGTATAAAGATTGTGTAACATCATTTTCCGTTTTTCCAGTAGTAAAGATAACTGATCATTACGATCCTGGCAATCAGAGGGTGTGTTGTGCTTAAAACAGGCAGACTGCAGCTGCACAAATACCTTTTTCAACTGCTCTTCAGCTTGCCTGTCATTCTCCTTCTGACAGTATCGACTCCAGTTAACCTTGGCTGCCTCGAGGCAATCAGTGGGCACCGTGGGGTCATTAAAACTGACAAATATGGCGTTGTGGGGACGACGAGCACGATTCAAACCAATGAAGTTCTTGCTGATGGGCATCTGGCTACAAACAGAAACAAGGAGAAATATAAATTTAATATTGAATAAAGAGACCTTTTCTTTTCAATATTATTGTTTAGGGTAGTAATAGCAAAAGCTGTAAGGTTGACCTACAGAGTTGCTGTCTTTGGCTGGATGTCAGGCCGGTAGAAATAATCAACAGGACTGTCGAGGCGTGAGAATATGGCTGGGGGGAGGAAGTAAGGCACGGGCTGCTCAAAGAACTCCTGATTCTCAGTTTTGCGGAGGATGATTTTGTCGTACAGTGACGTGACTTTTCCACCCTCTGACTGCACAGCGAGGTACTGAAAGTCTACCAGCCCTGCAAAGGACATTTTCAGAAAACACATCGTCAGAGAAACCATTTCTTTTCCATATCAGTCTATTCACGAGTCCAATTCAAAAAAGAGTTTCTTTAAAATGAAAATAAGAACAGAAAGAAACAATTTGCTAAGCTCTGTTCTGTGGTCAGTAGGGGTGCAACGGTACAGGTAACCCACGGTCCTCCTTTTTTGGGCCACGGTTTCGGTTCAGTTTCAATGAACAAAATACACATTTACCTGCACAAAACGTGAGAATGCTGGTCAGGCACGGTTAGCTCACAGTCGGGTCGCACACATACTGCAGGGGAATGCAAGTACTTAATGAAGGAACTTTTATGACTTTAAAAATACTCCCACATACAGGCTGCTAAAAAGGACCCGACTTACCTCGGAGGCATCCGTCCCAATACTGACGTCTATCAGGTGCAGCTGATGACGTAACCACGCCAGCATTAAGGAGGAGACGCCAAGAGCCAACCTACCACACACAATGCTGTAACTTCCAATATCACAATAATAAAGGCAAGCGGAATAATAACTATTTAAACCGTAAACTGGATAAACCGAAAACCCGCGGTTCATAAGGGTGTATTGTCCCATGCAGGGCGGACCGAACGGTTCAATATTTTACCGAGTACCGTTGCATCCTCAGTGGTCAGACTAATCAAAATTTGAAATTCTTTTTGGAAATCATAGACCTCAAGACTAAAGAGGAGAAGGACCAAATGGCTCGTTATCAGCACTCAAAAGTCTGCATCTCCGATGGTATGGGGTTGCATTAGTACCTATGAAACCGGTTATTTTCACATCTGGAAAGGCCCCATCAATGCTGGAAGGCATCTTCAGAGTTTAGAGGAACATACAATATGCTCCCATCCAGCTTGTGTTTTTTCCAGGGACGGCCTTGCATATTTCAGCAGGGCAATGCTAACCCATGTGTGTATAGGATAGCTGCATGACGACTAATTTAATAGTGAATGTGTCGTGTTTTTTTTTCTTAAAGTTCGTTTTTCTCTCAAAACTGCTGCGGCACCTTCCACTGCTGCGTCTGCCTTTCTGTCCTTGGCACACATGCGCAGTAGTGGTAACCGGGGTCAGCCGTGATGTCACAGGAAGTTAAACCAGACGGGCTCTGGTATCATGGCTGCCCCGCAACGGAGCTCAAAAGTGTGGGAGCATTTTAAGAAAACTAAAGACAAATGTGTGCAATGCAATATCTGCAAGGCAGAACTTGCCTTCCACAGCAGCACAACGACGATACACGAGCACCTGAAAAGGAAGCATGTTGTTGTGGCCGATTGTGAAGAGGGACCGTCATCTTGGTAAGCTAACTGGAAGGTTAGCTGCTAAAATTAGCGTAAACAGAGAGTTAACTTGCTACTCAGTGCTAAAAAGTACGTTCATCTTCAATGGACGGCTTTGTTACAAAGCTAGCTACATGCACACCTCAGCAAGCAAATGTCCTGACTGAGTCCATACTGAACATGTTGGTGTTATATTTGAGTCAGTGAGAGCAAACATTTTTGTGAATAATTCCTTAGTTTCAGATGCCTACCTCATTCAATTTAAATGAAGCTATGTTTGATGACAGAGACAAATGAAGGAAAGAAAAACACAAAAACCTTAAGTATTTCTTTTTGTGTGTTTGCTACACAGTTAAATAATTGTTTGTTGCAACAAGCTACATATTTCATCAAAGGGTTAATGATCTATGATATTAATTGTCTTTTTTTTAGTTAGCATCTACCTTAAACAGTCCAAGCTGAAAGCTAATGATGGTTATATAAGAGCAGCTGCATCCTGGTGCGATAAGTTTTACATTCAATAAAAATAATCAGTGATTAGTCGACTATTAAAATAATTGTTTGTGGCAGCCCTAATCACAACAGCATGTCTTTGTAATAGAGAGTCCAGGTGCTGGACTGACCTGCCTGCAGTCCAGACCTTTCACCACATGGATACACTCGGAGCAAACAATGTCTTGATATATTTTCTATATTCTATTCTGAATGAAATATTGGCTTAAAAGATTTGGAAATGACAGCTTCGGTTTTTCTTCACATTTTACGAAGTTTAAAAACCACAACTGTATTTAATTAACATAAGATTAAAATTACGTTAGTGCAGTCCAGATTTAACTCAAGAGGACAGAATGAAAAAAACACAATTGAAGAAAATCTGCATATACATGTTTCTAAGTAGGGACAGAAAAAGACTTTTCAAACCTAGGAATTTGTATGTTGTTCCTATGACTCCAACTATTTCCATGTGGATCTCAGCATCCTTGGGGTCTTTTTTTCGCACCCGTCGTCGCACTCTGAGGAGGAGGTTGCTTGACGGGAGGCGGTTCCCACACGCAGAGTGACAGAAAGGGTCCTGAGGTCGGAACCGCAGCTCGAGGCGTCTGTTGTGGTCAGCAAATGTCTGTGGGATTAATAGAAAATGCAGCCAAATATGAGACGAGTACAGTTTAGTCACAACAGTGAGAAAATGATGACACCAAGACTCTAAGAAAACTATTCAAACTGTCATTAAATGAGCTTGCTGGTAATTCTATCAAACCAATTGGTGTGTGCTTTTTAATAGTGTTAGTTATAATAGTGAAGTTATACAAAAAATATTGTGACATATATGACTATAAAAAATGAAAATCATAATAAATCAATGTAAATTCAATATAAATACGAGTCTGTTATTTGGTCTATAGGTTTAAGTTTAACATGAAGCTTCTCTTTTGCACAGTCAACTCTATATGCCAGTGCTTGACAAATGTTTCCCACTGCAAACCACTGCCAGTTGGTTTATATCAGCGACTAATGAATGATGGCTCTGCAGGATCGAAGATCAGTGTCCCATTTAGGCTTGAGTTCTTGTCCTTGCTCCAGATTCTTTGCATTATAGAGGGAGCAAAAAGCAAACTCATTCAGTTATTTTCTTGAATAAGATAATCAAAACCTTTCCCACGCATTTGCTGACAAACTGGAGAGTCTCAGTCCATCTTTGCTATACGTTTGGATACTGCTTTTGTACCATCAATCATCCGTCCAATTCCGTTAACATCGCTTGTTTAGATTCACACTTTTAACCTTATTAGTAAACCATCAAACAGTAAAAAAGTTGAGTAAACAAAACATGACATCTTCTTTTTTCATTTCACCATTTGCATTTTCCATGATATCCCAACTTATTCTAATCTGAGGTTGTAGCAGCTGAATATGTTCACTCCGACTCAGCTTGCCAGTTTATGCCAATGGGGATTCTGCAGAGTATGCTCTATTTGTTGCAAAAAAATATATATTATCAGATGTTTCAAGAATATTCGTGGAAAACGGCGGTGTACGTTTTCTTATAAAATGCAAAGTTCCGTCTTTTATTCTGAAAAAACGGAGTTAGCAAATTACAAAGTTTGTCTCAGTTTGTATTCATAAACAACCTTATCTAATATCAGTGGTACCTACTGCAAGCTAAGCTAAAATAACAACAATAATAAAACATTTTCAAAAAATCTTCACGTTATCTGTTGCGTCATCACGTAACTGACACGCCATTGAGACCATAAAAGCTCCAGCAGCTTACTTTGGTCACCGTTTGTTCGCCACCCAGAGTCTCCAGCATCTTGTCCACGCTGCTGATAACCGCCGGATACTCCACACACACCAGTTTCTTGTCCCGCAGCTTCACCGTGGACGAGCTTCCCCGCGCAGCATCTTCACTCTGAGAGGAGAGACTCAGCTCTTTCAAAGTAAAATCCAGATTCACCTCGCTGGGTTCTGTCACACCCATTCCTTCAAGCTCCATCATTAAAAAGGCGGTATCAAATCCCACATTTAAAGTTTAGGAGACGTACAAGTTCACTGTCAACACAGTCGGAAATCCCGCGGAGTGTCAGCGGTGGGAATGCGTCCAAACGCAAAATGACTCCGGCCGTAAACGTCCGTGTGCACATAAGGTTCCGGTAGTATTTCTTGAATTTGAAAAATGTCTTTCGGTACCAAACGTAACATGGATTTATCGTTTTTTATGAAGCCAGAAATATAGCTTGGATAAAACTTTATAACAAATCTTATATCTTTTCATACATGTTTCTTGATTTCTTGATTTGTTCTTATTTTGATAGCATTTATGCGACAACTAAAAAGAAAAAATACACATCTTTATCTGATGTCCCTAATTTTACGAAGCTAAACCCATATATGTTATCTTTTTATTCGCATTTAATTTTTCACATGAGGCTGTCGCCGTAGTAAAGTAACTAATAAAATATTTACTTTTGCGGTGCAGCTTTTGGCCACATGATGGCAGTGTATAACCAAACAACATCAAAGTTACACGACACAAGTCTTCTTGAATGATATGACGATGAGCTTATGCCTAATTCATATTGAACATCTTGCGATTCAGCCGCTGGTAAAAGTATTTTCCTATAATCCTAGAAATCCCACCCTGGAACAGTCAACAGATTGTCATACCCTCAGGAAAGAAAGCCAACTGTGCAATTGTCTGTGTTTACAGAGCTATTTGATATGCTGTTGTATAACTGTCTGATGTGACACTGTTTGCTTTCGTTCAAGTTTGTCTTCTTTTCCCAGGCCTTCATGGGGGTACAAGCCTTAACATCACTCTCAGGAGGTTTTCTCTGTATGACTCATCACAGCCTCTGCTGACACACAGTAGGGGGGTGTGATTCAGCAGCTCATCATTTAACCATCTTTTCATCGCTCTATTTTTCCAAAGAAGTAAACCATTTGCAAAGTGTGTGGAACTTTTGTTCAAAAGTGCTTTATGTTACTATGTAAAGGCACAAACAGCTGCAGAAAAGGAGTACTGCTTCAAAGCAGTTGTGGCAGATAGAAAATTGACTGCAGGTCATTTAATGATATACGGTTTTGCTGCTGACTGTCGGAAGTGCTGGATGTTGGATAAGTGATGAATCTGTTTGTTACACTGAGTAGTTATATTACAAAGACAGTTCTGGGGCATGTTAAACAGGTCTTCTCATTTGATTCAATGCATCTCTTTGACTTATGACATTGCATCTTATTAGAGCAGCAGAGCCTGTAAGAAATAGCATTATTGATGTCTTAATATTTGTAATACATAGCCATTATTAGTTGCTGTTAGTAGCACCTAAGCTTTTCCATCTGTGACAAATAAGTTCAAATGTGAGATGAGTAAAGGGACTGGAACTTGCAGCAAAGTCCCAATTAATGTAATTTTGTGGGCGGGATATACAGAAGGTGACAAAACAAAGACACTAAACCATGACTGACAATCTGTTTTGTGCTGTGGTGAAGATTTTGTTGATCTTTCTGTCCTTTCTCTTTTGCTCTGGGGGCCCACTTCCATTGGGCATTCCTTCAGCTTTTGCTGCTATCTCAGCTGAGGGCCTGTCCACTCCTCCCTGTCTCGCTGCTGGCCTGTTCCAGCCGTTACAGTGTGGGGAGACCCTGATAAGGTTATCAGGCCACCGCCCGGCTCACTCTGGAAGAACCTGCTGCCCAAAGATTTCAAGGCCCCCTCCTCTTCCAGTCATTTTTTTTACTTTTAACTCGTCATATCCCCTTTTCTGACAACCCCTCTTGGCAGCTGTCTGTTTATCAGTTGGAAAGGAAATCTGTATGTATGGTCATATTTGTATGTGTGACGTGGACTTTGAGGCACAACTACAAACCCGTTTGATTGACCCGTTTGACCCGAAACTCGTTTTTTTGAGGCCTCCCTCACTGCATTCATGCAGCCTAGCGTGTTCAGCTACTGGCTTTGATATTTCTTACACCTAAAACTACACAAACGACGACATTTTAATGACTTGGAGATCTAAAAGTGCTTAAAATACCTAGAGCACAGTTTTGCCTTGAAACCCCTAAAAGTGCCTCTGTGACAGGTTGAATAGAGAATATAAAGGTACATCACGTCATGTTACATGCTGGGACAGAGGCACCATCTTGTAAGGATAGCTCACTGGTTATCTTTGCCTACTGCCATTGTTACCTGGTTGGTTTTTGTTTTGTTTGGCTAAAAGTCTTCAGAAAGGAAAGAAGGAGAGAAGAATTTCAGAAGAAATTGAATTGTGTAAATGCAATGTAACTGCAAGTTCTGCTAATCAATAGGCCAGAATTGTGTCGAAAATTTGAATGAAATTATCAAATTAAATAAAAAATTGAATTGCCCGTCCAAATACAGTCAGATGGATTCTAACAAGTCACGTGTGATTGAATATAGAAACTAATCAGATCGTGTTTTTCAGTCTGAAGAGAACAGTTTAGCATTTTGGTTATAAAGTGTAGATTTTAGAGATTGATCCTACAATCTGAGTGTAAAAACATGATCCTGAAGGATCCTGAAGACTCCTGGGTCTGTGCACACAAAAGATCGCCTCAGAGCAAGGGGAAATACAATATGGCATCTGAACAAACCGACGTGTGGTGTTTGCTTTGTATTCTCTGTGCTCGAATGTCTTCTATACAAACTTAACTGAGAGCGCATGCACGAGGAGGTCAGATACACAGCTGTCAGTCTCAGTCATGAGATTGTAAAAAATATCTTTAATTAATGTAGTTATAAATTCTTTCTTATTCAATAATGAAAAACCTCAAGTATAAAACTCTGTTTCACGACAAGGCTACTTTACAACTGACCACATTTAACAGAAATGACACGTACTACAAAAATTAGACACAAATGACGGCTAACTTAGTCTAGCACAGTGGCTGGCACTGATTACAATGTTATTGCCGATTTATATAGTCATTATCAAATATACTGAAAAATGACCAGCTCCTGACACTATTCTCAGCAACAAACAGTTAGGCATCAACAAGTGAGTAATGGCCAGATGCATGTGTTTCTGGGAACTCTAGTGTTTCGGTTATATTATCTGTTTTTTTAAAGAGCTAAAGGCTTATGAAGCTGGATCAGAATTTTGCATTTTAAAACACTTAGACTCTGCTGCATTTGGGATTTGTTGGACCCCCATTGTCCATCCTTTTTCAGGCCTTTTTCAGGTCATTGCTCTGCTCTTAGCAAAGGGATGTAATCCCACTGGCGTATTGAGCCCATCCGTTTGTTTTGATGACTGGTACAGTAAACTACCTTGTCATCCCTGTTTATGTGCGTGTCTCTGCCAAAACACCAGGATGAGCACTGCTTTTTGCCCCCTTAATACGCACACCTCGGTAATGACGTTGCACAGAGGCCTGTCACTATATTCATATGCAATGAGCAGGTAAACCAACCCTAATAATTTTCAGCAGCATTAAAAGGAGAAACTACCCAGTAACTTAAAGCACAGAAAGTGTGAACCTGGAAAAAGTCAGCTTGGCTACATTCACATTTGAGTCAAGCTATGGTTACAGCTCAACTGTCCTATTTAACTGGACCACTGTTCTTGTCCAAGTATAATTGCACAAGGGCGGTATAAAAGTATTGACAAAAGTTCTGAAAAAAAGACATATTCGGCTGATTTTAACTTTTTGTGATTGTGATTCTCAGTTGATGCTGCAGATATAAAATCAGGACTTAATTAGAGCAGAGTGACAGTGAGTGACAAATAGTTTTATTGGGCAGACTTTCTACCACAATTTCTGACTTTTTTCAGCCATTTGACCAAAGAAAGAGAAAAGTATGTGAATGAGAGCTGTTTTATTAAAAATTCAGCTGTAAAAGTATTCACTTTGTCTTAATGATTTTAGAAAAAGATGCAAAATTCTCGAGCTTTGGAGCAAGTACAGAACGCCATGATCTATCTAAGTCCAGTTAAGTATGTAGGTGCAGGAGTGAGTCAGTCCCAAACTGAATTAGCTGGATGTTTTTGTTAAGTTTGAGAAGTTGTGTATATGCATTTTAAAAGTCTGGTGTTAGTTGGACTAACACGATATCATTTTTTTTAAGTGCCATGTAAAAGTGCATGATGCGCTTTTCTCAGCCAGCTGCAAATGTTAGCATGCTAACATACTTACAATCAGTACGTTTCAAGGCATAGTTCACTTGACTAAGCCATTTGACTGGACTATTGTCCTCATTCGAGTATAAAAGCGCAGGTTTATTTATCAAAGTGCTTCACTCCCACTTCATAGAATGCCGTATGACCTCTTTCAGCTTTTTTATTTCTATTGGGCTTTTTCCTGTAGACCTATTCCATCAGAGACCTAAATAACTGACAGTTTACTAGATGGCAATGGTCCCATGTCAAGCGATAAATTGGACAGCTTTACAGTATTAAGCATAGCATGCTTTAATATGTATAACTATTTACAGCGACTCTTTCTGTTACTTCTGGGTCAAAGCCCGGGGTGGGAACTGTGGAGCGTGCAAAGAGCAGCTTTTCAGCACATTTCTAGGGTGTGTTGGCTAATTGATATGATTTCAGTAAGACAAACAAGTTTACAAGCATTTTGAAATAATTTGAGGTTTATTTTCCTTTTTCCTTGTAAAAAAAAGCTAGTATTGAAATCCCTTATTACCATACTAATGTTATGCTATGTATGGATTTTCCACAAATGTAGCATGCTATATGCAAAACAGGGTGAAAAAAATCTGTAGTGCAGACAAAAATACCTTTATGTCATTCATGTTTTTTGTTTTAACAGAGGAATATATGCACAGGAATATATGGTCTTCAACTCACATTCTAAATTCAAAAAAGCAAGGATGACTGGGATGTTGCAAGGAGCTACACCCTCCAACTGCCTCTCCTGCCTCCATACAAAGATTTTCAGGCTCATTATAGGAAACACTTGAGAAGGAAGTTTGCTTCGATGTGGAACTATGAGTCATACCGGTACTTCCCTTTTGCATCTTGAAGGAGCAGAGTTTTATGTTATGTTTTGTATTTAAGAGTGGACAAATAGCCTATATGGTCTTCTCAATTTGAACACTTGCCATTGGTGATGCATAGCCACGTATCTGATATACCTGATCCAGGACCACACGTTGAAGTGACAAGAATCAGATTTAAAAATTGTGATTGATTATTGGATGTCCACACAGCCCAGAAAAATATAGATAAAAATCACATCAATTGATAAAATCAGATTTAAGTCACTTTAGCCTGACAATGTGAATATTACCACAAATCTAAAAGGAAAACATCACATTAGAAAAACTTATGTATATACTGGAGTGTCATGTAATTTAATGGAACACGTTGCCTCTTTCGTGTGAAACTAGGGCCACGGGAGAAGTTGGTGCTGTTTGTTTTTGTTGGGTTTTTTTCACTCTTGTATGATATTTTGCGGGCGTGGCCATTTGCACACATCACTCAGCCGTCACTGCCGCACTTATCTTTAGGAAAGCAGCACACTGAGCTGCTGGCAATCAAATTGTATCACACCCCCATGCTGTGTGTCAGCAGAGGCTGTGATCGTGCTGCGTCTTCCTGTGACCAGTCATACAGAGGAAATCTGCAGACAGTTACTTTTTCTGGCTGGATTATTCTGTCTGACAGTGATGGATGGTTGGCATGTCACTCAGCACAAAGACAGAAGAATTTTATAGGTTTCTTTTGCTTGTCATATAATATTTCTGGACCTATCTGTTAATTGGTAAAGGGTTTTTGAATGCATATATACATATATGTATATTTAAATGTGTTTTAACACTTATGTTAGTAATGGGCTTTAATGTGATTTAATTTCCCGTCATTTTAATTTCCTCAGTTTCTCAGTTTTATGTACAGTTGTAATGATTTTCTTCTTTTTTTTTTTTTGTTTTGTTACCCTGTACGCTGTAAACCTGATCTAAACACGGTTGAACGTGATAGCACTTGGCCCTGGTTTTATCAAAACCATTTGTTAAATGAGAGGACAGTTTAACTGGTTAAGAAACATAAATGACCAATAATTTTTGATTGAGTTTGAAAAAAAAGTAAAGTTTTTGGGGTTTTTAAAGCATAAAGCATAAAGCATGTGTTTTGCACTTAACAGAGCCAGTTAGATATAGAACTTGTGACAAAAAGGTGTGCTTGGCGATTGGTATCTTACAACAGTAAACAGTGTTTCAGATTCCCATGACACACCTTTGATCTCACTGGGAGCGAGAACTGCACTTGTTGGGAATCTCCCATTCTGACTAACATGAATGCAGCATTCATGCCTCAGGCATGTTCACAGATCCTTACATCCTGCAGTGGTTCCAAAGTACCGGCCACGGCTCATTTGCATGAATTTGCAAAACAAATCCAGCTCTATGCTCTATCTCTTTCCCTAGTGTCTGTTTCTGTTAGATGGCGATAGATAGACGTGTTAGATACACAGATGCATTTTGCTTGAGGTGTGCTACCTCTGACACAACAGGACAGTTGTTCTCGTCTTGATTTTCATTTTTTGTTTGTTTAGTTGTTTGCTGGATGGAGCAGATTTGGTCTATCCTTTTTGGTTGTCAGTGCTAAGACACTGTTTGGTATTTTTCAGGTTACTGTTTGATCTAAAGCCACTGGTTAAATAGAAACTTCTTGTCAGTTGCAGACACGTGTAACACTGCAAACTCTTGTAAATACACTCCACATACTTTTCCCTGTTGTTGCCTTCATTCACATGTGCAGGAATTTGTCGTACCTTCACATGCAGTTTCCGAAAAACTTGATTTTGTTACAGTATTTTAGACTGTTTTCTTATAAAGTCAAATAAATTTAGGATATCACATGCCTAAAGCAACATATAACCACATAAGCATCTCTCAAATATTTAACAAAACCACATGCAATCCACTTCAAGAGGCTATTTCCACCCATTTTAATCCTGCACAGCTGTGAAGGATTGCTTCAGGTGCATTCACACCTCTGCACTTCCTTCAGTTTCTCCCGTTTTTCCCCAGGCAACCCCTGGCGGGGACGTCCCTCCTCTTTCAGGACTCATGTCCTGTTTGTTTAGTCCCACCCAGGATGATCCTGTGCCTCTTGTTCAGTTGATGCCTGTGCAGGATTTTGATTTGCTCTGTGTCCTGACACCAGGGTGCTGCAGCAGCAAGTCTAACTGTTGTGGAGGATCACACCTGACACAATTGCCTGTTTGCCAACAAATTTTGCATAGAGACCTCAGATTTGTTTGTCTGACAGTAAGCCCTCATGTCTCCCCTCTTGCCTTCGTAGACTTTGATTTCCTCTGGTTCTTGAATTTATGTCATCTTTTAAATTGTAGATAATGCGCATACAACCGATCAGCCATAACAGCAAAATGACTGACAGGTAAAGTAAGTTGCGCTTGTTATTTTGATCCAGGGCAATGTTCTTC
Organism: Leuresthes tenuis; assembly: GCF_036924035.1. NCBI lineage: Eukaryota > Metazoa > Chordata > Actinopteri > Atheriniformes > Atherinopsidae > Leuresthes > Leuresthes tenuis. The sequence goes on from NW_027325373.1 coordinate 4,775,609, forward strand.
TTTGAAAACCTGCATCCTGGGACTCCTGTGGCTTTCACTTTGACTCCTACGTAAACATATATGCACACCAATCAACCCGTACAGCCAGACAGTATGGCAACACCCCTCCCCTAATGAGCAGCTTTCCAGCACTGAGCCTTGCAAAAACAGCTTAGGAAAGGCTAAAAAGCATGTTCAAGAGCCTGAAGTGTTCCCCTGGCCTCTAAACTCTCCAGATACCAGTCTGATGGGATCTGTGGGAAGCAAGCCTAATACACGTAGACCCTCCCCACAACCCACAGGGACCAAAGGATCCTTTGCTAAGGTCCTGGTACAAGACACTCCAGGACACCTTCAGATATTCTTTGACTGGTCAGAGCTCTTTTGGCAGGATGAGGAGAGCACACTCTGTGTTAGGCAGGTGGTCATAATGTTATGGCTAATCGGTGTATGTGCACATTATATTTGGCTTGGATTCATATAGTAAGTAAACTGCAACAGCTACAATTGCTGCTGGACACTAAAACGGTTCAACAATTCCATTAAATATTCTGGTGAACAGCTTGTTTAAGAAGGCTGTCTTTACCAGTCTAACTTTGTTAACTTTGTTTGGATAAAAGGAGACATATTGGTAGTTAGTCTTTATTTCTCTCATCCCAGGGCTGTTACCTAATTGTGTTATCTATGACTATTGTTGCAGATAGTGATGATCAGAGGATTTTGTCCTTCAAGATAATTAAGTTATTCACAGTTTTCTAGTCCTGGTTTGCATGACTTTCATGGGCCTATAAAGTCTGCGTAATTCAAATATAATGGTTTAATTTCCCTTTAAATCCCACTTCAAATCCATTCGGTTTAGGAATCACTTTCTTGACGATTTTCCGAAATGCAACTAATGAAAATGTGAACAAATAATGCGTCTTCTCGCTTGGGCTGCTAGTCACAAAGCGTATAAAGGTGACAGTTGTCTGTTATGCGTGGACGAAACACTGGTTCCTCCCAGTTGTGTGCCTTTTTTATGCTTGAATGATTCAGAGGTCAGTCTTAAGTGTAAACAAAAAAAACAATCTTCTAAAATGGTCAGGTACAAGGACTGGACTCAGAGTAAGTGAAAAAAACAGCCAATGTCCAAAGAAAAACTTTGAGAAACGTTCAGAGAGCCTGGAGAACTATTGCTCAAGACCACTTTGAAAGATTACAAGAAACAAAAAACGTTTAAAGAGATGAGGATGGATTAAGGCCTCGCCACAGGTCTGAAGATCTGCTGCTGCTTTCATCAATTCTGACTATGCTTGGTTCTACTTGTCAGATTTTAAAGGCACAAGTGATGATGTGATTTGCCCTGAGCAGCTTGATGTACTAACAGGTTTGGTGTTTGAGGAAGGTGGTGAGTCGCTGTTTGTTTGTTTTAACTAAATCCAACAGGCTGGAAGGGTGTGGTGACTGTTAACTAAGTAATCAATCCCTTCGACACACGAACTAATATTAATCCCTGTATCCCATTAAACTCAGTGCACTGCAAAGGCCAGGCAGCTCGATGTGTTCAAGGGTGTGTAGCCAAAACTCAACATGTTCAAGATGCCCATTTGTGTGCGATTCTGATTTTCTTTTTCTGAGATTATGGAGCTGCTTTTGCCTCTGCAGTAACAGTTGCAGAGTACTGCTCAGAATGACACACTGTACCTCCCCGCTGAGCTTCCTTCTGCTTTCTAGTCTGCTCTCTTGACTCGATTTGCATGGTGTTCTAGGTGTGTTGTTTGAATGGAATAATGTTTTTTTAACACAGCAGATCTGCTCACGCGGCAGATTTCCACCTGAGGCTGTATTCTTGGGCTATCTCTACATCCTGCTCTCAAAGGACAGTGACTCAAAATTAAAAAAAAAAAAGAAACACACACATTTACTTCTGAGTGACTGTGAACTCTATGATGTATGATGTTCCAGCATTTATTAATTGATCCTCATCAACTTACATCACTAAAGCACATCTTAAATATACATAACTACTTGTGAGGTTTTCATTCTCTTCGATGAATCAAAAAAACATCAGTACAGCAACCCTTCATCCATGCATCTTTTAAAAAATGTATTCCAATATATTACATTGTAATCAGCTACTTGTTTTTTTACAATATTTTTAACTCCCTAAACTCCCTGAATGACAACTGTCCCATATCCGTAAAGAGCCTAAAAAATGCAACAGGTGTTTAGATTACATTAAAGTCAGCTTGTTGTTTTAATAGATAGTCTAATATGTACAAACCACCGCGCTCTTTTTTTCTGCTTCACTTCATGCCATGCTGGCTCTCGTGGTGCCTGCGGAGATCCACCTTTCGCTGGAAGCCCTTTGAGCAAATGTCGCACCCAAACGGCTTGAAGCCTGTGTGCTTCCTGCTGTGGGTGATCAGGTTGGAGCTTTGGCTGAACGCTTTGCCACACACTTGGCATTTGTGGGGCTTTTCACCTGCAAAATAAATAGATTAAAAAAAAAAAGAAAAACATCCCATGCAACCAAATCTTGTTCCGATTTCATGTGATTTGTTTGGAGGAGTTTCTGTTTTTTGTAATGGCTAAATCAAGTTTGCCACCTTTAAAACAAAGCGCCACGTGTCTCTGCTGCAAAGATAAACTTTGTGTTAGCATCCTACACCGAAGAATTGGACCATTGTTCAGATTTGTCCACCATATGTTGGCAACAAATGCCAACTTCATAGACTTCCTTTTACAGAGCGCTGCACGAGGCAGGAAAACCAGATATGGAAATTTACGGGATATTTGCCTAAGCTTCTGTTTCTGATTTATCAGCAGTTATATTACTCCTGGAAACAATTCCTGCATGCTGCGCCTGGAAAGTAGGCGATAACAGCAGAAGGAGCCATGAGCAGCTTCAGTTTTGTAAGTGAAACGTTCATTTGATTACCGGTGTGAATGTACGTGTGCTTCTTCATGTCAGACTTCTGGTGGAACCTCTTCCCGCAGAACTGGCAGGGGTAAGGTCGCGTGTCGGAGTGGATGAGCAGGTGCGTGGAGAGAGTCGAAGAGCGCTTGAAGGTTTTCCCACACATCTTGCAAGCAAAACTTTTTTCCTGAGTGAGGACAAAAGCCAAAAAAAAAAAAGAAATAAATAAACAAAAGGTTTGATAATAAGGTCATTCCAGGCAATGTAGTTACTGTTTGGGAGCCTTTGAGTTGGTCTGTTTTTAATAGAATCTTATGTGATCATTGCTCTCTTTTTCATTGTCCTATTTTCAGGTGTTTGTGGAGAAGAGGTTGGATGTTCAGATAACTCAACAATCAAAGAGGTTTGAAATTACTGGAAGTCCTTCATGTAGAGATAATACGTGCTTTACATCTAAGTGGCTGACATACCTGAGAGTGGACATTCATGTGCTGCTCCAAACTGACCGCGTGACCAAAGGTTTTTCTGCAGATGCTGCAGCCGAAAGGTCTCATTCCGCTGTGCGACCTCCTGACGTGAACCTCCAGTCCGTGAGGCGTTGAGAACACCTGAAACACAGTCAGCCCGTCAATGGAAGCGGCTAACAAAACTAAACAAGTATGGAAAACGTTTTTGCACTGAAGTGCAAATACTGTACTTGGTATTTTTGCTTGTAATCTGTTCAAGTGGTCTTGAGCAATCAAAGTTTTTCTTTGCACATTGGTTGCTTATTTTTCTTTACGAATTTACCAAATGATTTTCAGGGGAATCTTTTTTTTTGAGCCACTTGACACTGACCTATGCATTATTCAAGCATAATTAGGGCACCTAACTCAAGGTCAAGGAATGACAGTGTTGTGTCTACGCATACCGTCACAGACAACAGAATCCATTTTGAATTGTACCTTTACACTCTTTGTTACCAACTTCAGAGACACATTATTTGTCCTTAAAAATTGCGAGGAGACTGGACAAGTGGAGGACAAAAGAAGAAGTGTCAGGCCTAAACGAGCTACAGCAGTGGCAACAGGCCTTATGGATCATCTTAAGAGAGAACAAAACAAAAGGCAGCCAACATACAAAGTCCTTCAAGAAGCCTGGAGAACTATTCCTGAAGACTACTTAAAGCAATGACAAGAAAGCTTCTCTAAGGGGGTTCAGGCCGTGTTGAAGAATAAAAGTGGCCATACCAAATATTGACTCTCAATCTCATTAGTATTGTACAAACCCTTTTTTTGCATTTTATACTGCATTTTCATTTATGTTTGCACGTGTAATATAGTGCTGCACCCCCAGAGAAAATGAGGGGTGGCTGAATCCTTCTGCACAGTGCGCTAGGTTTTTAAAAGGAGGCTGCATCACACACTTTGAAAACAGACTTGGGGCCTACCTTATCACAGGTGATACAGTGGTAGGTGCTGGAGGTGGGGGAGTAGCGTGTGCTGCAGTCCAAAGGCTGCTGCGGCTGTGGGCTGCGGCCGATGTGGGAGCCATACAGACTGCTGGCGTGCTGCAGCACTGTGGGGTTGAAACTCAACTGACGAAGCCCATAGGAGGAAGACACCGGCTCCCAGGCATATGATGGCTTATAGTAAGGTGGAAACTCAGCCATGTGAGGTTCTGGATGGGTACACACACACACACACACAGAAAAAGGTGTGTTATACAAGAGGTTACAACGTTTTTCATGTAAAGCTGGCTTGTTTGAACAGCTCACCAGTTATGTAGTATGGCTGTGTGGGTGCTACAGGAGATGTGGTTGTCTCTGGGTGAACAGGTAAGGGACAATGAAGCTCTGCTTCCTGTTTCAACGAGCAGGGTTCAACAAGGGAGCATGGCTCCTCTGACTGAGGCCTGTCTGTCCGAACCTCTGCTGGGACGTCTCCAAATTCACAAAAAGAAAAAAGTGTGATTCAAAAAAGCAAAACTCAGCAGGGCCTCTACACCGTTTCACTAAAATATACACCGGAGAAGCATTTTTGTACCCCAGAAAACAATCGAGCAGCTTCAAAAAGCCGTCACATATTCAGAGAAATTAAAACCTTACCTCCACAGATGGAGGCCGTCGGCTCTTCTTCATAAGATCGGTGAACATTATAGGACGCGCACCTTTTGTTTTTTACCAAAAATGACCGAGGCATGTTAACCCTACGCGAGAATAAAAAGAAGAAGAAAAAAAGACCAAGAAGTCAAAAACAGAACCAGGCTTGCAACAAATTTCCCAGTATTTACAGAATATCATTAAAACACTGGAACAAACTCCGACTTTACGTGTTCAATCATACGCAAAAGTTCGGTCATTTAACCATTTAAGCATCTTAATCTAAGATAAAAAAAATATAATATGCATTTAATTTAAATGTCATGGTTAAACATCCCTGAAGATAAAAAAGAAAAAAAAGAAAACGGGTAATTATTTCGTTTTCTATCAACAGTCTCCGCGTTGACATGAAGTTGTTAAAACTTTTAACTGCGGGCCGCAGCTCACTCACCGTTAACTGATCCGCTCCGCGTCCAGAAATCAAAAACGCCTTGTTAGAACAAAAACCAAACGAGAAAAAAACCAAAAACTTATTTCCTTCTTCTCTGGGAGGCAGTCGGTTCAGAAATAATTATAAAAAATCCTTTCCTAAAAGTTAGAAAAGCAAAGCAGCCTGAAAGCATCGCACTTGTCGCTCTGTCCTTTTCTCCCCTCCCTGATTTTCAATCAGATAATTTTGCAGGGGAATCTGACTGTGGTTTCAGCCAATGAAAGAGCCGAGCTGCAGGTGGAAATTTGCTTAGAAAAACACGCGGCCCGTGGAACAGTTATACAAAACACCAGGTAGGCTATTTTATGGGCTGTGGACACGCCGTGTTAAAACACGAAAAGTGAGTGAGTCTTCTGTCAGCGGGCATCAATCTTAAGAAATAAGCTGTGTTTTTTTGTTGTTTTTTATTTATTTATTGCTAAGTTTAAGTTGATTCCGTAAACGAATAAAAATGGTGAAGAATTTTAAACGAAGGGTCTCCATCTCTCGGCATCTGATTTGCGAGATCCACCTGAAGGAATGCTGGATGGCTGAGCTGTGTGCGGCCAGAAAAAGATCGTGCGGCTTGAAACTGTTGCACCTCCAAAGATACACACGCCAAACCAGTCCGGGACATCAACCGTGACTGCTTTCATCCACGCAATGTTCACTGATCAAACTCCTTGGGGCCACGGAGTTCACGGTGGTCTTCATATGGGGCAGTTCAGCGGTTTAATTGGATCAAGGGTTTGTTTCTCGACGGCCACAGTAATAACTATAATGATAACATGAGTGATAATAATAATCATCATCATCATGGTGAGATGATGAGTCCGGAACGCTCGTTTGAGAAGGTTTGATTGAGGGATGAAGTGCAAGCGCGCCATCTTGTGGAGAATGCGCAAATCTTCATTGTTTTGTATCAAACTGAGAGTGAGGGACACTTTTATCTTCACGTTCATAAATGATTCGCAAGTAACGTGTTGCTAGTTAGTTAAATACGGCTTTCAGTGACTATTCATAATAAACCAGATATTTCTATGTAAACCCTGATTAAATGTGAATGTTATATAGCATGTGTTCACAGATTGTCACTTGTTTTCCTCCATAATCTCGACCTTTAAAGACTTTAAAGTGTTGTTGTTCAGCTTGAGCTGTAGATGTAAGTGAGCCATGAGCAGCTTTTATAGCAGCGGTCTGCACTTGAGCAGGCTTCAAACCACAGATTCTATCACTGTCACTGCCCAGAGATGGCTCTATGAGTACAGACCACCAAGCCCCACGTCCTCGGCACTGATAATCTGAAAAGCTCAAATTGAACCCCGAAGAAGCTGCAAAGCTCCAGTGTCTGTCCATACCACCCATCCAGGTTTGCTATGCGTTGCTGATGCTGGAGTATGGCCAGTAAAACTGGTCGTATCTACGTTTTCTGGTTCCTTTTTTTCTCTCTCTCTCCCTCTTGTACTTGTTTGTTTCACAGTTGATAATATTTCTGCTCTTACATGTGTGTTTATCAGCTACAAACAAAAAAAATCAGTTTCATATCTCCCTTTCCTGTATTTCCCGTCTGTCTTTCTTTTTGTGTTTGCGCTCGTGTGTCAGAGTTTTTGGGAGTGGCACACCAAACAAAAACGTCCCTCCCTTGAGTGAGCGGCTGTAGCTCAGGAGGAAGAGCAGTCGCCCACCAATCGGAAGGTCGGTGGCTTCCCCAGGATACATGTCGAAGCGTCCTTGGGCAAGACACTGTACCCCACGTTGCTCCCCCAGTGTATCAGTGTATGAATGTGTGCGAATGCTTAGAAAGCACGTAGTTATGTGTATCTTAAGACGTGCTGTATGAATGGCATGTAGTGAAGCGCTTTGAGTGGTCAGCTAGACTAGTACAAGTACAAGTCCATTTACCATTTACCATTTGAGTGCACCTTCAGGAAACCCTCAAATTCATGGCTGCACATTACGAAGACAACAGCATAAACAACAGGGCTCGCTGGCCAAAACATCTGAGAAGACTGTGTGACTGCTGACAAGCTCTCACAGGAGCTGATCAGGAGCTGATGGTCATTTGCATCTATTTAAATGCTGGCACTATGGTTAAAAAAGAAAGGTTTTTAGTTCTTTGTGGTTATAAAACACTTCGCAAATGTTGGACAGACATAAACTACAGATCAGAGTATTGAGTATCTCACAACCAGATCTGTAAACAAAGCATGAAGGTGAGTTTGGATAATGTGATTCCACCACGTTCTGTGGCTTACTTTGTGTTTTTCAAAGGGAAACATCAAAAAACCTTTTTTGCCCCATTTCCAGAAATTGTGTGCCATGCATTAATCGTTTATGTCTATGCACCAGGATGAGTACCCCACGTAGCCATTAGATGTTTGTCCAACTTACAGAGCCCGGACAGTGTGTGAACATCAGATTTACTTTCAGTACACACACAACACAACATTCATTTTACACATTGCATAGTTCCTTGACATAATTTTGCTAAAACAGTAAGACTACATCCATCTCAAAATGGGATTATACCAACAACAATGTTGATGAGTTCAGACCACACTCATGCTCACATTAGGCTTACATTTCCATTTCCACTACACACCTGTAATATCTTTTGAGTGTATCTTGCCTGGTTTGGGACCCTATTTTTGTTGCAAATGTCTGCCTGCAGATGGACAAATGCAGCCACATTTCTCAAAACCACTTTTGTAGCAGATCTTGGTAGTTTGGCTTCAGACCAAGCGGGGAGATTCAAATCATCAACATTTACCCTAAACACCAAATATTAAAACAGAGCTTTGGTGCAGCTGTAGCTCAGGTGGAAGAGCAGTCGTATGTCAGTAGGAAAGTTGATGGTTTAATTTCCAGCTTTGACAGACCACAAGTCGAAGTGTCCTCGGGCAAGACACTGAAACTCCACATAACAGAATTTCATCTTTTCAGCAGTTTTGCGTCTTGTTTATCTTATTTGGGGGCTGTGATGTGCCAAATGCTTTAGGTTGGTTAAAGGTCTGGACTGCAGGCAGGTGTGTCCTGCATCCAGATTCCTGTACTACAAAGTCATGCTGTTCTAATAGATGCAGCATGTGGTGCAGCATTGTCATGCTGAAAAATGCAGAAATATTTCCAAAAATTAAAAATTTGCTTCATCTGACCACAGAACAATTTCCCCCTTTGCCTCAGTCCATTTTAGATTAGCTTTGGTCCAGAGTGTTTCTGATTCATGTTCACATATGGCTTCTTCTTTGCGTGATGGAAGTTTATCCTGCATTTGTGGATGGCACAGTGAACTGTGTCATTGGCCACATTGCTTGCACACAGACATGTCAATTTCTTACCTGTCGGTTTGTTGAAAATTGTAGATAATGGAAGTCACAGCTGACTACCTGAGATTAACCTGGACACCTTCAGCATAGCTGAATGTTTGTTCATTTATCAGAGGCCTATACACTCAGTTTCTTGCTCAGTTTCCATACAATCACATGCTAGCATACAATAAGCTACTAAATGCCTCAGCAGCTCCGCTGGCCACTCTAGAAAAAATAACAAACTTTCATGTTGCCATGTCTGATAAAATTGGTGAATGAATGAATGCTGGCAGGGACGTGAATGTGAGTGTGTAGTGTAATTTTACCAGATTTAGTGACTTCAGACCACTTTTTTACAGCAACTTCAATATTGCCCTGAGAGTGAAATGAGCAGCACATTGTCACAATAGATGCCAGTACAGGTCACTGATTGGTCTGAGTTTATTTCTAGATGTATTTTGTCAATAGATGGATCGCTTTGAGCCTAGCAAGATTGGTTCTCTTGCTTCTTGCAAAGTATGCGGGGAGAGAAAAAGGAACTCACTTTCAATTTGAGTGATCATCATAGTTTAGGGGCACAGCCACTGCCATAAAGATGCAAAATAGGTAGGACATAATGCAAAAAGTACTCTGTAGAACCCATCGGTCAAGAATGGCGGATTAGGCTCCGAGCTATCCAAAGGGATGGCCTTTTTTTTTTGTTTATATCAGTACCACATGTCTTTAGACACATCTGCAATGCCCAAAGTCAATGAGGAAAAGATTATGAAACATCAACTGTTAGCAGCATTTACATTGGCTTGCTGTGAATCCGAAGAAGGATTTTGTTCACATGTGGTCTGGATATTTACGTTCTCACATGCAGCCCATACAGATCATGTGTGGAAATTTTCACACACACACACAGAACAACACTGAAAAAGATACATTAGCTGTAGCTAACCAATATCTGCTGAAGTCTGAGCCTTCTTTAATTTGTGCAATGCCTTCACACTAGAGAAATTAACAAAGTAGCAGTAGTTATTTTAATGTTGTTTATGGTAATTCAAAGTTAAGTTGGCATTTTATTCTGGCATCAACAAACATACAGCCATAAAGCATTAATTTACCAACTGTGCTGCCCGCAGGCAGGTCCCCCTAATATTCAGTCAGAATGATATTATTGTTACATAATTTGACTTGGACATGTGTAACTTGCCTCATACTATTAGCTGATAAATTCCAATTCTTTCAATAAAAAAAATAACTTTATGTGTGACTAATTTGATTTACAATATCTTCGCCTTACTCCATCATTTGCTTCTTCTTCTAACATTCCTAAATTTTGATTTCTTTTTTCTGGCAGAGATGAGCTTCCATACAGTCCCTCTCTACCTGCCACAAAAAATAAAAACTAATTTGCGCGTGCGCCCTCCGCATATAGGTCACGCGAAACCGCATTACACGTACTTCATCCTTCCACCAACAGCGATGGGGAAAAACAAATTCAGTTAGGAGGTTTAGTTAAGAATCCGTCCGAATACGCGTGAAATTATTATGTAAGTCTCGCTGCATTTCATCTGACTAACTTTTAGACGTTGTTTGGATGAACGACTTGTGAAAGTTGCAGTTCTGGCACGCAGGGCGCTAACTTGTGGGATTAGTTTGCATGCAGCTTGACAGCGGAGGCTGACTGCGGTGGGATGGGCTGTGAGGTGTTCAAGATGGCGGCGCCCTGTGGAGTGCATCTACTCTAACAGGTAAACAGGTCTGCTTATTTACGTATAATGCTTTGTCCTTTCACTGAATATTAACGCACATGATCTATTTCAGTGAACTCGAAGGGTTCTGCTTGCTTCTCCGCTGATTGAATACACTGACAGGCAAAATGAATCCTTCACCGAGAGTGGTTCGCTGCTCCCAGCTAACGTTAGCTGTCGGCGGTGGGGTTGACTTGTTTTTGGGAAGACCCAGTGATGGATTTAGCGGATGTTTTAAAGATTTCATCGTGATTTATATCTGCGTTTTCTGTAGCTGTATAGGTGCATGTCGGTTTGCCTCAGAAAAGAAGTCTTCATATTTTTGCAAGCGGTTAAAGTAAACCCAACCCTTCCCATTGTTCTCTGCGAGTTGTTTACGAGAGGCAGCAGCCAGTGGTCACTCCACATACAGCATCTGCTTCTCCGTCTCAGACCTCAACCTGCCCGGACTCTCCTCCACTGTCCTTTTGCATGCCACTATAATAGACTAATGTTATCACCGATGCGGATCATACTTGCTTACACGACGCCTCATTATGCAAGAACCCTTGCAGATTTTTGCAACGTTGCTTGCTCTAATCTGCAGGCAGCACCTCACTGAAAATCCGCCCAACAGTTTTTTACCTTTATTCGTATATATCGTTGATACCAGGGTTTTGTTCGTATGTTTTCAGTGCCTTGTGATTTCACAGCTCTCCTACCGACATTGAGACAAAATGGGTGGCTAGTTTCAGCTTGACCTCCTCCACCACCTCTCTGTCACCATTTCTGTCACGTTCCCTCGCCTGTTAAAACACTTGCATTTAGCTGCAGTACTGCTGCCAGGCTTTTGGATATTGGTCTACTCTAATGGACTAACCTCACCAGACACAAAAAGAACATGAAATGTTTGCATATTTTGAAGTGTTACTTATTCAGTAATTTTCAGATTGTTCAGATCTGTCGTATCCACACGGACAAACGTGAAGAAACAGTAAATCCTTTATTTATTTGTTCATCTGGTCCTCGGTTTAAATGTGGTGTGATGATTTAATGGCTCCAACCCGTCTCGTCAGAGATACCTACTGTATGGCTGTGCCTGTTAGGGCTTTGGATAATTTAGAGATATTTTTTTAACATAATTTCACATACTTTTGTGCACAGTGTACTTGCATCTTAGCTGTAAAACGCTGCCGCACATCTTTATTCCGTGCTGTTCAACGCTGGATTGTGCTACTTAGAAAAAACAAAGAAGACTCTGGAGTAAGAAGTTGGCAAAATAAGGTTTTGTGAAATTGCTCCGCTTTTGAAGCTCTTGCATTATGGCACCAAGCAGTACGAAGATCAGAAGAAAAGCGTGTTGCTGGCACCGTGTCCCGTTTGCACGGCGGTCCTGAAAGACATGTTAATGTAGGAGGTGAAAAGAGTTGCTCTGCAGACCCGTTGCTGCTTTCTCTCATATTATTGGTTCATCATAAAGTGAGTTATTATTGCGGATGAGTAGGAAGCCTACAGTCTAAAATTTGGATCGTAATCAAAGCTGCCTGTCTGGGTAAGCATCCGTCTGTGGGATTCCCCGAGTTTATTTTTTTCAGGCTGTTTTAATGTGTAGCTCCTAGAAGTTTTAAATGATCATTCTCCTTCTTTAACCGTTAGTTTTCTGGGGGTTTTGGTCATTTATCGGTAATTTTCCCTTCTCTGTCAAGTAATTTAACTGACAAATAAGCCACACTTTTGTTGCATATGGTACTGTAAGCTGTCATCTGTTGTGCAGGTATTTGGCTTTATTTAAGAATGAAATCTTAGTGATTGGTTTGAAAGGTTTGTTTTGGGCTCTAATATAACCTATTATTATCCAGATAGATTACTGGTGCATTAATTCAGAAAGTACTAAATTACTAAAGGTGTGGGGGTTGGACTCTTAGTCAAACAAAAGCAAATTTAAGATTTTAATCAGCATGGTTGTTTTACTGAGCTCCGAGGAAATCTGATGGCTATCACTCTCTCTTATCTGACATTTAGATCATTTGCTTTTGTTAGTGTTAATGTTAGTTGTTGTTAGCCCCGCTAAGTCCAGCAAACCACTGCAAGAAGCCAAACCGAGCGGTTAGGTTGACAAAAATCTTTTATTTAAGGCCCCCATACAGGTCATTTATCTCGTTTATGATGGTGCTTTTGAATATCCTCGCTGGAGGCTCGAAGGCTGCTGATAACGGCTCGCACACAGCCAAATGTAATTTCCAGTGTGTACATGGAAGGGCTCTGGCTGCATAAAGGTTCTTTGTGCGCTCCTGAGCATTCCCAAGCTGCATGAGATCACACTGAGTGGGGCTCTTGTTTGTGCCACTGACCTGGCCCTGCAAGGCGCTCGTGTTTGTATCCACTTTCCACACAAGAACTAACCCAGTGAGTCAGCAGTTTATCGATAACCATAAGTCTGTTGCGCCACAGCAACCGAGGACATTCGTGATGTTCTATTTGTTTGCTACAAATGAAAGTGCCTTGAGAAGACCAGTGTTGTCATGTTTTCAGGGAAAGCACACACGATTTTGATTATTTCTTCTTGCTTCACTCCATGATGAACTCTGTCTCTCTTGGATTTTTTTTTAACAAATAACTTGTGTGTCTGAAGACTATTTTGCAGTGGTGAGCTAATAAAAAGAAGATGGTCATTATCTGAAGGTTTAGGTGATTCAGCCACAGTGTGGAAGTGAGATCTTGCTGATTCATTCTTCCAGTGAGTGAATAAGCTGCTGGGCACCGACACCCTGACGATAATGACCTGCCTATCAGGATTATTTATGCCTGTTTTTCAGATGGAGATTTGCAGGGCTCCCATGGCCTCCTTTCTTGGAATGACCGTCTAGCTTAAAAGTATTACAGACGACACAAACAGACCAATAATCTGAAAAGGCAAACCCTTTAGACCTAGTTGTGTTTTTGAAGCACATATATTAGGATTTTAATGGATTTTCTTTTTTCGAGGTTCAATCGGAGGTCACATATGTTCATCTAAAGCACCGCTTAATCCGTTAGTCTGAACTTTTCTTGAATGCTGTCACATTGTGTCTTGTGTTTGGCATTGTTCTTGTTGATAAAACCGTGCTGTGTTTTGGTTATAGTAGTTTTAACTCCAGCACCAAGGCTATATAGTCCAGTTTTGAGGATTTGGTGCGACATTTGTATTCTACTTTGGGATATCACATATGTGGTGATGTAGAAGCTCATAGTGTGTACTTTATTACACGTAGAGGGAAAGTACAGCCTGCAGTTTGTACTTAGCAGAGAAAAGAGGGCGTATACTGTTGGCTGCCTTCACAAGTCAGAAAAGCACAAAACGGCTCTCTGCATTGACATTTCTAATTAAGAGTTGAATTCACTGAAGTTCTCGTGCTGATGACATCATAAAACCCTATGCTTGACAAAGTTCCTGTTCATGCGTTCATGTCTTTAGTAATCTGCTGACAAGCGAGCATCTCAAACATCAGGTCTCAGTCTACATTTGTGTTGCTATGATTGGCTGCCTCATCCTCTTATCTACATGCAAATTAATTGGCAGCCAACATTTTCATTTTAGAGCCCAGCTGGTGTCCAGTTTTAAAACCCATCACTTGCTCATTTCATGAACCAACCTCCTGCCTATAGTCATCATACACACCTGTCCAAAGCTGTTTACGAGTCCAACATTAGTTGATAAGATTTTACAGGCTTGTTAGGCTTATCAGACAAAGCTCCCTAATATGGCAGAAACATGGATTGTTTAGCTGATCAGTGACATCCTGCATAGTCAGATGTGAGCAGATGTATGAAGCATGTTCTTGGCACCCCATCTAGTGCAGGAGTTTATCAAATGCATTGTAGGTTTTCACAAGTGGTAGTTCCATCTGTTGAAAAGGCGATCCTTTAGTGTGGCCCAGGACACATTTACTGTCTAATGAAGGGACGGTGCCACATACGGCCCAGACCACCTCTGCATGTATCCTGAATGATCAGATGTCTGTGTGCTCTCAGTGCATTATTTCATAAACATATACCTTAGCTATGACATGCAAGTATAAACAGGCCAGGAGTTGTCTTCTTAGCTCATTTCAAGTGGACGTGGAAGGCGTTATCAGCAGGCAGTGACTGAAATGAGTGTGAACACAGCTCACATGAACACAGGCCTGCAGCCAATCGGAACAATGTCAGTGTGTGACACTGCGTTGATCAACTTGAAGTGGCACTTCTCCCTCTTCAGTGTCACCGTGTCAGACTCGCCTCGTATTAGATAAAAGGCTGTAACGGGCCAGTCAGCAGCACATTGTGCCAAAGCCACTGAAACATGAACTCATGAACATGAATTTTTCTGGTCACCAGGTCAGTTATAAACAAAATTAAGTTGATGCTTAGGAATGACCAAGCTGACCATGCTGCCCTTAATCCAATAGAAATGTGGTTGGAAGCTGATGAGCGATTCCTGGGATGAATTGGTTAATTTGCCCAGGCTGATGTGCAGAACTGTCACCAGAATGGTTACGCAGCAGTTATTACTGCACAGGCATGTTGCAACACATATTTTTGTAGATGATGAAATCTAAAAGGTTTACGAGCTGCCAAAATATGTCTTGTTTACACGGCAGCTTCAGAGCATCTTGTTTACTGGTGCGACTCAGCAAGCTGCAGACACGGAGCTATGCAGTCGCTATGGTAAACATGTTAGCAAACAGTTGCATTTATACAGTTAGTTTTATTCTTCCCCAGCACCTGAGGGAAATATATGGCTGTTAAATACTCCGCTTTGTTCACCAGCTTCTTACTGGCTGCTGTGCGGAGCAGGGCAGGAAGCGCACTGTGTATCGTTTTCTCAGTGAAAGGGAGAGCTCCAAGCAGCACTATGACTGTTTCCACCATAAAGTACATTAGAAATTTCGAGAAAGCGTCTGTGATCTTGGTCATCTTAGTGTTTTTTGTTCTTGACTGTCATTTTTAAACATTCTGAGTAGCTCGTATTAAAAGTCAAACAAAGGAAATGCTTGTGAAGCAAACTTTGCTTCCCTTTGTTGAGCACTAATCCCGCATCTGAGCGCTTACTGATTCTGGGTGATGTTTGTGAATCGGCAGAGGTGCCTGGAGACTGTATTGGTGGGTGGTCCCCAGGAGTCCTCCAGGCAAGCAGGGACGGACGCTGTGAGAGAGAGGCGGCCTCCACCTCCAGCACTGCCACCACCATGGCCAAGGAACAGCCCAACGTGGGGGACCTCCTCCCACTCCTGGAGACCTCCGACCTCCACCAGCTAGAAGAGATCCGAGGCCTTATCAATGAGCAGCTCAGCACTGGTAGCTCCACCCTTTTAATTAGAGCTTTGAATAACTATGCTGAAGGTCTGGTGTCGGTATCACGCCTGATGGCTTTGTTAACAAAATAAAACAAAAGGAAGAAAAAAAACTACAAACCGTTTTATAATCTCCTTTCTTTTTTTTCTCGCAGAGCGTGGTTCCATGCTGCTGAATGGGCTGGTGGATTACTTTTTGGAAACGAATTCCGCCCAGGCCATGCATATCCTGTCTTCTGTCAGAGAGCCACATGATAAGGTGAGAACCCCAACGGTGAATTTATCCCCCCAAAAAAGTGTTCTTTTCATAGGAAGCCCCTGCCCCAACATCTTTGAAGGACAAGTTAGTGACATCAACTTTCAGTTAAACACAGGTTCGGATTAACTTTCAAGTTATTGCTGTTTGTTGTTTCTTCTCACAGATTAAAAAACCCAAAACATTTACTGTCTTGCTCTTGTATTTGAGCACAAAAAATGGGTTAAGCTGTGTTTCTTCAGTGCCGATTGTGTCGGACACAGAGCTAACCCTGCCGTGTCCCCCCCCCCAACAGCACCTTCTAGACAAGATGAACGACTGTATGACCAAACAGGCCTGCCGGCTGCCCATCCTCACGCTGCTTGGCCATGTAGTCCGCAAGCAGCCGTCCTGGATCCACAAGATCGCTCGCTACCCTCTGCTGCTCTCTCTGCTGAAATGCCTGAAGGTAACCACTCAGATATGGGGCGATGAAGAAAGCAGCGATAGGTTCAATCCACACAGCGCACTGATGCTTCAAGCTGGAAGTCAGGATTTCTCTGTGTGTGATTAGCTTTGTCAGTTCATGCTCCTCAAATTTGACAGAGGCTTTCGGTGCTGCTCCTCAAACACGGGTTGTTTAAATCCTCGATTAGATCAAGTGTTTTAGCCATCCCGGTGGGGGGGTGAGCATACCGCTGTGGTTCACATGGAAATGTTTGATGAATTTCTTTTCAATTTTCTTCCACTATTTATTCTCCTCTGGATGAATTAGAATAAATCTGATGATCCTGAATTTTTATCTCGCATCGTCTTCAGGCCAAAACTTAGTTTGTCCCATACTTTAATTTAGAAACATGTAAACAAGCTTCATAGAACACTGCGTGACTGCAGCCCTGTAGTCTGACTAAAACAATTGCATCACTGTCACTGATATCTGTACACTACGGTACAAATGAGAGAGAGTTTCCACCATGTGATGTGCTGTACTCTAATGAGAGGAGAAAAAAAGCCCAACAAATAATACAAATCCAAGAACAAATTCAACTAATTTCAGTTGGTTTGAAGAAAAAAATATGTGGTATGTTTTCCACACTCAACAAGTTCCCTTCTGTAAATTTCTTTATGTTGACCATTTGATTGATATACGCAGAATCAGCAAGAAAACAACTCTGTTTAAGCATCAGTCTGTGTCTTATGTGACTGCCCTCCTAATCTCTGTCTTAGTCACCAACTTCAAAAGTCAAATCTTTTGTCTCCTGGCAGACGGATACAGATGTAGTAGTGCTTATAACCGGAGTGCTGGTGCTCATCACTCTGCTGCCCATGATCCCTCAAGCTGGAAAACAACACCTGTGGGAGTACTTTGACATCTTTGGCCGTCTCGCATCGTGGAACCTTAAGAATCCAGGTTGGAACCTCCTGTCACGTCTTAAAAAAATTAAGGAGTGCAACGTGATTTAACTTTATTTTTTGCTGTGAGAGTTTGAACCTGATACTCACACTTGTTCTTTTTGTCTTTTTTTTTATATATATCTGTATTTTTCTTGGCATCCAGGGCATGTTTCAGAGGTTTACTTAATCCACCTGCAAGCCAGCGTCTACTCACTTTTCCACAGACTCTACGGCATGTACCCGTGCAACTTTGTGTCCTACCTACGCTCCCATTACAGCATGAAGGAGAACATGGAGACATTTGAGGAGGTGGTAAAGGTGGGTTATTGTTACTGACGCTGCTGAGCTCTGTTGCTCCTAATTTATTTTGTTGAGAGTTGATGAATTAATTTTTGTTTCCTCCTGTCAGCCGATGCTTGAACATGTCCGTATACATCCCGAGCTGGTGACAGGTACTAAGGACCATGAGCTTGACCCCACCAGGTGAGTGTTTCCGTCCTCTGGCATATTTAGTCTTTTATAAGTCTACTGCATTACTCTGCCTGACGGTGCAATCCTTTCCCGTAGGTGGAAAAAGTATGAAATCCACGATATCGTCATTGAATGTGCCAAAGTGTCTCTAGACCCCAAGGAGGCATCCTGTGAGGAGGGTTATGCCACCATGCCTGAGAATTTTTACCCCCAAGTTCACCTTCGACCACAAGACTGCACTTCAAGCCCCTACACGGACCTCCAGAGCAGCTATGGTCAGAAAATATATATGTGTATATATATATATATATATGCTTGATATGCATGGCACTCATTAGAATTAGAGTAATGCTGGACATTTAAGTAAAAACAGGTATCAGACTTTTGAATGTGTAGGTTTGTTCAGAATCTGTATTGATACTGTACATCAGCATACTTTTATAGACTATAAAGATACTTCTTAAAGGACGTTTTGCTCTCAAAAATATACACTTTTGAGATCTTGCATCACAGAAAATGCACTTAAAGTAACACTAGAGAATTGAGCAGATTTTCACTCTTTGGCTGCCCCTACAGTTTTGGGATTTAACTAAACAAATCTCCATATGAGCCCTGCACATGTACAGCTACACACATTTTTTTCCTCATCTTCAAGAGGCTGCAAAGACACCATAAAATGTCCACAAAAGTGTAAAGAGACAATAAAGCAAAACTGTTGTGCAGGGCTGGATACCAAAGTCATGAACTGTCGTATCTGACCCCCCTGGGGCAGTTTCTGGCCCAGAATTGTGCATAACAAAGGTTAGTGTATTTCAGAAGGAGTCAGAAGAACAAAGTTTTAAGTTGCACAAACTCAATTGTTGCTTTAAGGCATGTTTGTGTGCGGAGCTATTATACTATATTGCAAAGTGGTGATGAAGGCGATGGTGTGTGTTTCTGTAAAAAAAACAAAGTTGTTAACTTGAAGACTGACAAAACTCGGACATGCGCAAGAAAAAATGTTAAGTCTTCTTCTGGACTTGTTTCATTTGGTCAGGTTGTCATTTTCCTTTCATGTCGGCGAGTATCGGTCATGTCATCAGTCATCGCCACGCTACAATGATTTCGCAAAAGACGTCTTCACCTCCCTTTATCTGCATCTGTTACTTGCAAAACATGCAAAAAGTGATAAGCATGATTGTGATGAGCTGCAGTTGGCCGTAAAGATTCAGCCCGGTTATAAACTGGTCGTGTTTGTCATCCAGTACTCACTGCAACCGATTGCCTCCTGCAGGATTAATTGGATATCTATAAGCACTCAAAAGCAAGATGGGAGAACTGAGCGTCACATATTATGTTTAGATGCAGCCGGAAAGCAGTTTAAACGTGCAGTGTTGACAGGAAGTTGCAGTCAGCCGTTTTCTGCTGAAACTTGCTCGGCTTTTATGTTTTACGTCTTATTAGCTTCATTTTGATGCAAAACAGTTGAATCTTTATTTGTTTAAATGAGCTGACTGTGAACACATAGTGCTCATTTTAATTAGTGCTGTAATTTTATTTTTGTTTAGTATTAAAGAAAAAATGCCAAAGAGCACGGAAGTCCGCAGATTGTTGGCTTCATCCATTTGTAGACTGATCAGACTGTTTGTCTTCTTGACCACAGGAAGCTCTTCTTCGACCCCATTCTCCACTCCACGGCAGCCACTACCCCCACCCCTGTCCTTGCCCCCCTTCTCAGGGACACAGTCCTCCTACCGCAGCCCACAGACCTCCCGACGGCAGGTAAGACCATCCCTAATAGGATGAAAAACTGTTCAAATGGTGGTTTCGGTACTTGATGATCAGAGGGTGATGCTACCGAGGGTGTCACTGAGCCTCTGCTTACTGTTTTAATGCCTTGCAGAAATAATAGGCGCATTCCCACTGTAGGAATCTTTTGCAGCTCCTATAACCTTTTCAGGAACTGGGCCGTTTTTTTGCGCATTTGGACATATAGGAACTTGGGACCACGTCCCTCAGTTCCTATAACCACTTTAGCTCCTTCTCCAAGGCAGGGTCTTTTCTGGGTTCCATAGGAACACATATGACGTAGGTGTTTGATAGCTCCACCCCTTGTCTGAAATATTTACTCATATGACACGGACACAACCGGTGAATGTTTGATAAGTTAAACTTACATGTCGTCTCAATGAAACAGTTCCCTGGGGAAGGGCAGGTCTTATAATTAAATTCGAGGTGGACAGTTCTCAGAACTGCGTTCATAGAACTCTCTGTCCGAATGCGCCTAATTACTCACTTTTTGCTGTTTTGTTGCTTTGTTTATTTAGAATAGTTCTTTTTGATCAGATGTTCATCTTTCAGCATGACAACAATCTTAGGCATATCTGTAAAGCAACACGCGGGTGGCCTCAGGTAGACAATTAAATGTGTGGGAATGGTCAAAGCCCAGACCTCATCTGTTAATCGCTTAAAGAATTCTGGATAACCGCACAATCCATCCAGCTTTAAGGAGTTGGTGCAGTTCTTCCTTGGGGAATGGAGAAAAAACCTCAGTGACTGGACGAGCCAAACTTTTCTATATACCCTTTAGATGACCTTAATCAGAGAAATAACTACCTTTCATAAAAGACTTGGCTCATAGTTGAGTCAAGCTTCAGGAATTACAACTCCTTTCACTCATCTTCCTGGTGCATTCCCCTCTGTAAGCACCAGCAAGAGTTGGTTGCCTTGGAGATTTCGTCCTTCCCTCTCTGTGATTGGGCCTGCTTCATGAGGGAGGAGTCTGGCTGTTTTTCTGCCTCCTGGGGTCTGTTAGAGGATTTGTCTGTTGGACTCCCACTGACCCAGACAGGCAGAAAATCTGGGGAGCATGGGATTTTATTTTTTTTCTTTGGAAAAAACGCATGTTACACGGACTCTAACCACCTCCCCCTACTCTTTTCTCACTGCTTAGTAATTAATATTGAGTCTTGGATACAGTATATTTCAGGAAAGTTGCTGTTTCAGCACTAAAATCCTGCAAACTCTGGATCACATTTGTTGTTCTTAATATGAAGAGATGTCTAACGGCTCAGCGCCTGGAGACGGTCACCAGCTTCCACCGTGTAATGGTCACTTTCTTCTTTTGAAGTATGCTCCTAAAAAAAAAAAAAAAAAAGGTTCTGTCTAACTCTTTTGATGCAGAACTCCACCTGTGAACTCAACTCTTCCTGTGGGGGGAAGGACCCTCTATGGAGCCCCTCCTCGTTGTGTGGCATGGCCACGCCCCCTTCCTCAAGGGGCATGTCGCCCAACTTGGAGCTCTCCCACAGTGCCTCACACCTACCCGGCCGCTTCCACAGCACATCAGGTACAGGTTACATCATTCTGAATTGTGTCAGTGTTCTTGTTTTGTTATCTTGTGTCGAAGTGACTCAGATTTATTTTCTGCTCTGCCGATTGTTCTGATCCGAGCAGGAGGTAAAGGAACGCCTGCCTCCAGCACTCCAGCCACCTCATCCCCACCTCCTACCCTATCAGATGACTTCCCCATAATCTCCCTACCAGCCAACACAGTCCAGTCCAGTCCACCAAGAAAAGTATGTCGTCTCCACTCCGTTGTGAAATGTCACGATAGCTTAACTGTTGAGCTTTTTGTTTCTTTTGTGTTGAATAATAAAGAATATCTGAAAACATGTGACTGATAAGCCAGTCAGAGTCACACTGGTTTATCTGATGTGGTTTAATAGGGATTTTCACTCACCCGAGTGCACATCTTTAAATTATGCAGAGAATTTGACAAGAAGCACAGAGAACCTGCGAGCTGTCTCCTGAAAAAAAATTCATAATAGATGAACTGTGTGACTTTTCAGGATCGTCGGCAAGGAGAAACCAGTAAGCCTGTACTGGTGAGACAAGAACCAGTTAGAGATGCAGAGAAGAACTCGGAGGCAGCAGCTAACAGAGGTCAGAGATTATTTTCTCATCACTCCCTAAAGGTCCTCAATTTTGGATGATAAATACGATTAATTTTTTGATTGATATATATTTATAAATAGTTAAATACCCTTTGACAGTGACACTGGAGAATGGGCCTAATATGCTGACACCCGAATAGACCCTCATAAAGAGCCAGAACAGGCAGCTTCACTGTAACTTACAGATGTGGTTAAAATGAGATGTAATTTGGGCCATTTTTAAGACAGACATAATGACCAGAGAAGATGAAAAGTCCATTATGATTCCTTCAGAATTGACTCTGGACAGGAGTCCTGACTGTACTTAAGTGATTTGGATATCATTTAAAATCTGGAATACTATCAGTTTCATTTCATCAAATGAAAGCTTTGTCCATCTTCCCAAAAGTAACCAGTATGTTGATGTCTTAACATTTCTGGTATTGATGCTTTCTGGGGGCTCAATTTTCTGATCAAACCAGCAGCTGCGATTGAGGTTCTTTATTTTTTTTTCTTCTTCTTCTTCAGACGCAAGAACCGCTGAGAATGTCTCCATGACTCTGACGGAGCTGTCGGTTTTTATGAAGAAGCAGGAGCTGGACCTTCAGCTGAGAACAGAAAAAGAGAAAGAGGAGGGTGAGTGTGTAGCTTCTAGAAGCTGCCAAAACCAGTTAAACTGTGAGAATGAATAAATATCCAGGATCCCAGCACTTCCCTGATTATATCCTGTTCAGCATGCTCTCTGCATAGTTATTGGTTTAAATCCCACCTGAGTAGTAAAATTAACGGCCCTTTCAATACTGTGACCACCTTTGAATAAAATAACCTGTTAAACTGAATAATTTCTGCTGCTCAAGCTAGCTGCCTAAACCTAAACGTGTCATTCCTCTATCTATGCAGTATGACTAATGTTTGTTTACTGATTTATGCATGATTCTGTGTGTGAGTCGTGCATTACGAGCCTCTTGTTTCTGCTGCAGCTGCGATCACAGAAGAGCTGCTGAAGCTCACTGAAGATAAGCAGGAGCAGTTGGGCCTGAGGGGCTTCGACTCCCCTTTCTGTCACACCACTGAGACTCTGACTGGCTGTCAGACACAAGACAAGGACCTCTCCAACACCCAGCCTGGAGGCCCCACCCAAGAAACGCACCACGCTGTATCCACACCAGACAAAGTGGAGATCACTGCAAATAGCAGCAGTGTTTGCAGTGAAAGAGGAGCCGCAAGAGGAGATAGCAGGAGTTCAGCTCTGGAGCAGTCCTGGTCCTTTCAGTCCTGTTTCACTCCCATCGATCACCACCTGCACCGAAGCCCCTCCGCCCCCGACGACGACGTGGGCAAGTTTAGGCTGTTCTCCCCGAGCCCGTGCAGCAAGACCCCGGCTCCGGCCCCGTATGAATCGTTATTCGACCTGGCCTTGCCGAGAGCGGCCTCACTGTTTGTGGGCCAGAAAACATCGGAGGCAGTGCACAAGGCAGCAATGGAGAGGCTGCTGCAGCGCGAGGAGGGGCTGGAGGACGGGGAGGAGGAAGGGGTCGTGTCTGCTTCACCACTGGAGGTGCTGGATCGCCTTGTTCAGCAGGGAAGTGACACCCACGACAAAGTTCTCAAGAGGTGAGGGACCTTACTCTGACCGGGTCTCAATTCTGGGTGTCGCTTGTTTTTGCAGGAGAGAGTTTAGGTTTTTTGAACCAGATTAACTGTTTCTCTCTTCAGGGCTGTACAGTGCGACATCAAAACAAGCCTGTGCTAAGAATTGATCTGCCCTGTAGCATGGGTATTATGGGTAGATTTAGCCACAAAAAAATCCTTCTGTATGTCTACGAAGGTAACACGATTACCCTTCCTGGTAGTTGTAGTCAGCTGTGGTCAGTGACTAACGTTATGTCTTGCCAACAAACATGAAAATTGAGGAGATTTTCTTTTTTCAACCTATTCGCGTCGATTAAACACGAAACGAGCAAAAGACACCCCGAACGACACAGACAATAACGTAAATTAAGTTAACAGGGACCCACCAACACCGACCAAAAGCACGCTAACGACAAAAGTGAAAGCTAAAACGTAAAGCTACAACATCGAGTGGGAGCAGGAGCTCGCCTGGCTCAGGCCCGGAGTGGCTAATGGGGATGACCGGGACACATTCCCGGTGGGCTGGTCTGATGTTGGGGCTGCAAGGGCCGGTGTCCCTGGGCCGCCTTTGTGTATTCGTTTTTTTGCAGACGCACCCTGATGTAACGCATCGGTGCACTCGGTCAGTGGTGTTTGAAATATGGAAAGTAGAAAGCACAGACGGCTGGAATTAAAAAGATGAAAGCTCTGGAAACAGACGCAGCTAAATATGCAAATATTTGCAACTTTTTCACTAAAACGAGCTCGCGGTTTGTCACGTCAAATGAGGACGATGAAACGGGTAAGGCATTATGTTGAACTTTGCCTGCAAACCACTGTTCAAGTTAATTAATTATCAAGCCAATGAACTGTGTGGCATATAACATAACCTTATAGGATTTAAATAATAGTGTGCTGCGATGCCTCATAACTGGGAAACTTTGTCTTGTAGCCCCTCAGAGTCAGAAGATACAGCACCAAGCACCAGCCATGAGCCCACAAGTCCAGAGTGGGCAGGATTACTCATTGAGTGAATATTAATGTGAGAATGCTGTAAAGAAAAAAAGTGCCCAGAGATGCTAGATGATTCAGCACTACATTAATGAAGCTCACCTGAATTGATCAGAAGGCTTTGTAAAAAGGGGAGATTTGTGCTGAGAATTATGAGCATTTTTAAAATGTGATTTAGTGTCAGAAGCAGAGCCAGGAGCGATGAGGGGACTGCGTGTGTGAACAAGCAAGCATTGGTTACAATATAACCACTTTCTATGCCCAAACGATAGTAGTTACCGTTATACTTTTATCATTAAAAGTAAGATAGTAAATACACAAAGACCACAACTGAAAGGGAATAGGATGAAAGTGATATGAATTAAACCTGCATATTTTGCTATTGAAAATATCTTAATTGGTTGAGTCAAAATGTGTTTTCCATATCAAATGTAAGGTAATAATTACGTGATTTTAATAATAGCTGGTGTTCTAAAGTGGGCCGGTCTGAGGCATGAAACTCCGGCCCTGGTCTGGCTAAAGTTCGGTGCGACAAAGCTGTAGAGGTGACAGGCATTTTTAGGGTGTGCTGCAACTCTCTGGTCCTGTGCTAAAAAGCCGTCAGCCTCTGTAGCACCAGTCCTATGAGCTGAAAAAGTTAACGTACAGCCCTGCTCTTCTTCTTTTTTTTCTTTTCCATGTATAAAGGTTGCAGAAGACTCTGCGTCAGAAGTGCTGCTTTGGTAGAGCTGAGCGCACGGCGCTCATGTGTGTTTTCATGTGCAGAGCCTGTCTGAGTTGTTTTTAGTCTGTTGGTGAACTCCAAAGGAAACACCCAGTCAGAACAAGGATGACATTGTTAAGAATCTGTTTTTGTTGTTTTTCATGCACATGCGCACACACTCGCAGTGAGTCGGTCCTCTGAGCCAGTGAGACGACAGCAGAGTCAGTAAAGTCAACAGTGCGTTCAACTAACTTGGGTGACTAAGGGGCTCGTCATCCTCATACTTGAATGTTTTTCCTCAGTCAGACAAAAGCTGACGGCGGTAATAATGGCAGCTCGCCCGATGTTTTAAGTGTGAGAAAAATCACCATTTTTATCTCCATATGGCCAATTCTACAGGAGCATAAGAGCATTATCTGGATATTGATAAGTTGGATCGCAGCCTGGTACAACTTGTTTACTACTCTGGGCAAACATAACATTACCATAAGGTTCTGTTGTGCTCAGTCAGATTTGATGTGGCATTTGTGAATGTAACTCTACATTTTAGTGCTTGACTAAGTTTCCCACAGTGATTCTTATATCAGCTGTTGATGGAATTGTGGCTCTTGATGCAGTGCCGTCTTATTTGTCAAACATCACAAGTGTGCAGCTCAGGCTCGAGCCCGTTTACTTCACACACAGTAATTCCTCCAGATTCCTCGAATCATGAATGAACCAGATTTCCTTTAATGATCTCGTGCATGACGAGGGAAATCTGGAAACTCGGTTTGAAACGGTTCTTAGATTTTCACACGCAGACTTATCTGGATACTACTTGTGTGCAAAAGCATGTTTGAAACTTCTTTGCTTTATTTCTTGCCATTTTTCGCCCCATCTCAACTTTTGTTGGAATGTGTTGCAGGACTGAAACGCAGAACTACAGATGGATAGATTGTTCACAGGAAGTATAGCATGATTTACACTAAAGGAAATGGGCAGATGATGCGTTAGGTTATATAAATACAGATGGGGTGAGGATTAATTAGTGCATAAATAATAAAAAGTAGCTACCTTCCAACTAAACTAGTGCAATATTCTGTACATAGTACCGTGTAAACAGCTTGTTTAAAGCGTGCGTGTGCAGAACTGTCCAGTATGTGATGGTTTTTGGTCAGTGAGGAGTTGAGAGGTGTGGATGAATTTGTGTGTAGGGGTCAGCGGGGGGCGGAGTTCAGTAAGGTGACAGCTCTGGGGGGAAAAGCTGTTCCTTAGTCTGCTGGTCCTTGTCTGGAGGGTTCTGAAGCGCCTGCCCGAGTCTATGTGCACCGACTGTTTATAACCATCTTTTTTTCATTCTCTCCCTTTACAGATTACCTTTGCCAAGTAAGTCAGCTGACTGGACACATTTTGGAGGTAAAACAATCAAAACAGCATCACAGTGAGGATGGGTTATCACACAGCATCACGGGGATGTTAATATGGCATGTAAATAGCTTCTCAGAGGAATGGTACAGGTCATTAAAGGTGAATGGCACGCAGTCCTCTACTGAGTCTTCTGGTTTTAAAGAAAGTAATCCAGATCAGCTGTAAAATCTTATAAATTCATTGTTTGGTGATGCGCCAACTTCTCCATCAAGCACCATAAAATTCAGCTTTGATGTTTTTGCGTTTTTTTCTGCTGAAAGCGAGTCAAACTGCACTGGAAACATCCCCTAGCCAAGGCCCTGGCTCTTTGGAAGAGTAGTGTTCTTTAATCTTTCCTTTCCCACTAAGCAAACGCTTGACTGGCTATGACACAGTGACGATGTCACTCGTTGGACAGACTACGCCCTCAATTATTTTGCCGTTAAAAGACAATAGAAAAGAAAGCTGTGAGCTGGCCAGCGTCCCACATGAAGCATCACAGCTGCACAGAGGGATGCAAATCACCACTTGATGTTAGAACTTTATAAAAACGTTGTGTCCTGACAGCCATATGTTAGTCACATGATCAAACAAGTTCAACTAAATCTATGTGGAGAATTGGGATTTACATGATTAATGGTGATTCCGCCTCAGGAAATCATCACATGATTTCCCACCGCTAAGTTGTCCACTGCTAAAAGGAGCCATTATAAAAGCTGCAGTCAGATCATTATCTGAGCATGACTAGTGATTAGTCACAAGCTCTGAGACATGAGCACTGTGTTAAAGTGTTACCAAGTCGGAAAGGGGAATTAGTTCAGCTGAGGTTCATCAGAAAACAAAGTTCTCACAGTCACACACTACCTGTTCTCAGACATGGAAAAAGTTAGATTTCTTCTCCCTCTTTGTTTCTGTGCCAGACCTCAAGAATCTAATTTTCTCCAGCTGCAGTTCACAGCAAAACAGAACATTAGACTGAAACTCTCTGTTTATGTGTAATTACTACTCTGGAATTGTATAATCTCCCCTTGGTTGACTGATGGGAGTCATGTATCTTCAATTGCACCTAAAACAAGTTTCCACTCTTCATGTGTGGCTGATGGTCATAAAGTCACAGCAAAACTAAACTCCACTGTTAAAAACCTCCCCCCTTTTCCACATGTTTACAAGCACGGCACTGTGTCCAGAGTTATGTCGGTCACTTCAGTTAAACAGCAGCCTCACAGATGAGGAGATGAGGTTTTACCTTTTTAAATGGAGAGACTGATTAAATCTGTTCATGTTGATGTTTATGGCCAAAAGTCTTCCTGCAGTCAGCACCATGAAGGTGTCCAGCAAGAGCAGATTGTACTTCTGTTTGAATTTCATGTGCAAAAACTGAACTAGCAAAAACTTTCTAGTTCTTAGTTTGCGATCAGCAGCACACTTGCACTAAAGCATGTATTGTGTGACTGTATTAATGCCATTATCATTGCCGTGGCTTACTCAGGCTCGGCTCCGCAGGACGAGCTTCAGACGCTGCGCAGCCAGCTGCTCCTGCTGCACAACCAGCTGCTGTACGAGCGCTACAAGAGGGAGCAGCACGCCGTCCGCAACCGACGCCTCCTCCGACGCATCATCAACGCCACTGCGCTGGAGGAGCAGAACAATGCTATGGCAAGTTTTGATGTGCTCATGATCACAGATTCACCAGTTTCTGTTTGTTTTAAACCGCATTAGGTGACCAAAGTCCTTTCAACACATTCAGCCAGTCTGCTGAAACCTTTTTTCATCATCACTTTGAGGTTTTTTAGTTCTAATGATCTCAGTGTATTCTGTACTGGTGTGTGTGTGTGTGTGTGTGTGTGGCTGAGCAGAAGGATCAGTTGAACCTGCAGAGTGTGGACATTTTGTCTCTGAGGGAGAGCCTGCAGGTGGAGCAGCAGCGGTACCGACAGCTGTGGGACGACCGCGAGACAGTGGTGACCAGGCTGCACAGTCAGATCAGACAGCTGCAGCAGGCCCGGGACGACTACTACACCAAGAACCAGGAGCTTCAGGTACGCACATGCACACACACACACACATTCCCAACGAAGATTGGTCGACAGTGACGTGTATATGTTTTTGTGAAACTTCAATAAACCTGCTACAGTTGTAATGATTGGAACTGTTTTCTGCAGAGCAAGTTACAAGAGTGTCAAAAAAGGATGGATGAACTGGAGGCGGAGCTTCAGAGGGCCAACAACAAAGTCTGCCACACTGGTCACCTCCTCAACCAGATGACCATCAAGGTAAAGAGCTGTGCTCTGGTAGAGTGAAAGTCTGATTTAAAGTCAATCTCAGCTTTAAATGTTCATATTGGTTTGTTTTAGAAATGGCATCTCTGCTTCTTTTTCCAACAAAGATGATAATGTTAGACTGTGGTTACATTCAGGCTAGCTTTAGCCATCAGACAAACGACCTCATATTTGACTCTAGAATATTTTTGGTGTACAGAGGAGTTCATGGTGGACTCAATGACTGCAAGGTGCCCAGGTCCTGTGGCTGCAGAACAAGCCCAGATCATCATCCCTCCACTACTGTGCTTGACAGTTGGTATGAGGTGTCTGTGCTGATATGCTGTGTTTGGCCGTGCATTATGAGCTTGGGGTGAACTTGCTGGGGCGTCCACTCCTGGGAAGATTAACAACTGTCTTGAATGTTTTCCACTTGTGAATAATCTTTCTCTCTGTAGAATGATGGACTCCAAATAGTTTGGAAATGACCTTATAACCCTTCCCAGATTGATGGGCAGCAACAGCTGCTTCTCTAAGATCATTGCTGATGTCTTTCGTCCTTGGCATCGTGTTAACACACACCTGAATGCTGCAGAGCTGAAAAATGTGAAACTTTCCTCTTTTATAGAGGTGCTCACACTTTATGATGATTCAGCAGCACCTGGTTGCTACTGGATTTATTGTTTGACACACTGTTGTTAAATGAATAATGGTGTATTTACCCAGTTTTAAGACTGGTTCATAACCAGAATGTTTGCTGTTCTGTGCTAATACTTAAATCCTTAGAACAGTGCTTATGTTTTACATGAATAATCATAGGTGTTTGCCAGTTGTATTTGTGGATTCTGAGGGATTATTTTGGCATGCCACCATCATGGTGATGTTAGTTTTGGATAACATTTCATATCCCAACTTGTATCTTGCCTTTTCATCTGTGCAGATACAACATTTAGAGAAGTGCAAGAATGAAAAGTTTACAATAGATTTGCAAGCTTTTGTTGAACTTTACTCTTTAAAAGCAGAGCTGCACGATACATTTCTTTGTCTTTACTTCTGATAGACAGTTCGGCGGACAGCTGAGAGCTCCGACAGAACATGCCCCTGTTCTCATCCAGCAACCTCTCTGTAGATAGCTGAACATCCCAGGCCTCAGTTGCCTTGGAGATGTTGTCTCACCTTTTTTTTTTTTTTGTTGGGTCAGCCACACAGGGGGTCTGAGTGTTTTTCTGCCTCCTGGGGTTTGTCTGAAGTCTGTTTTCTCCCCCTCTGACCCAGACAGAAACAAAATCCTAACATGCAAGGGTCCGTTTCAGACTATATTCTAACAAGCGCTTAAATGCTCGACAAGTTAGAAAAATTAATAGACCACAATCAGAGGGCTGATGACAGACTCTGACACAAATACAATCAGTTTAACCAAGCAGAACTGTAAAGAGTTAATTAGATGTCTTTGAGTTTGAAGGTTATTTAGCAAAAGCAACCCTAACTTTTGGAATAAAACTACATAAATTTACTGTAAATTGGTCTCTAAGAGTTTGTTGCACCCCAGTAAACCCAATTTCGTTGTTTCGCATTTTTAGGCTAGAGAAACCAATAAATAACCTACTGTAGAGAACCGGTGATCTTCACGCCTCAGGAAGAAAACAAGCCTTGGTTACAGCTAGAACTGGCTAACAGCCGAATGTCATCGCTTGTACTCTGTCCACGTCCCTCCTTGAGTTTAAAGAGACTCCCTGCTGGTATTGAGGAGGGTGGCTCTGGATGATGTCACCTTATACTTATTGCCTTATTGGAAGAAGCATTAGCTTTTAGCCCATTTACATACAATTTGCAATTTGCTAGAGAGTAGTTGTATGTCACGTCTTTTGTCGTCATCAGCGTGAATAAACACCTTCTGTTTTGCCTTGGAGTAGCATTTTGCAGCACCAATGAGTGATGTATGCGCGGAATGATTCACTTGACATATTTGCTGCACCTTGTTGAGTTTTTGACGAATGGGCCAAGATCATTGAGTAACTCTGTAATGCTTGATGGTGATGTATTCCCAAATACTTTTGGACATCTTTAATTTGTCGCGTTTTTGCTACTTTGCACTCCGTCATGACTGTTTGTCTCGTTTGTCCTTCAGCTGAGCAACAGCGAGAGCACCCAGCAGCAGATGAGCTTCCTGAACAAGCAGCTGCTGCTCCTCGGGGAGGCACATAAGCTGTCCATGCAGGAAATGCAGCACTCGGGCACCGATAACACAAAGGTATGGCGTAGGGGGAGTGTGTGTGTGTGTGTAAGATGTATGAAACTGGAAGATGGTGTACTGAGGTGAAGAAAGGGACGCTAATTAGACTTGCAGACCTGCATATGGTTGATCGGATAGAAAATCTTGCCCCGTCATCTCAACCCTGAGCTAAAGACCCATCTCACACATCTTTGCGTCCAGTTAGTCCTGCTTTTATTAAGAAAGTTTTGCTCAGGTGGGAATATTTAGATTTTTTTTGCTCTGACTCCTGCGTCCCTCTGTTCTTTGTCCACTGTGCTGGTCCCCACCACCGTCTGCTCCGCTGTGATGAGTGCTCTGCTGCGCATTCTACAGACAGTAATGAGTAACAAAGTGCAGACTGTAGAGTCTTAGCATGCCCACTGTTGTCTATTTTGTGACTGCTGCCAATGAAGAATACTCATTAGGGGTAAATAAGCGATACTGGCTCGGTTATGCTGTGGTCCTTCTAACCTCATGGCTACAAAATAAATGAATGTTTTTCTTCATGATTTTTGCAACATTTAAAGCATAATGGTGGAAGTTTTGCAGGGTTTGTCTGTCTCTGATGTACAACAGGCAGTGTGTTGCTCTTATTTGTGAACGGGGAACATGCCGACCAAAAAACAAACCAAAAAGCACAAATTTTGGAAGAAATGAGGACAAATTTTTACCCATTCATATTTGATTATTCTTTCTTACCACCACCCAGGAGTCCCTCATGCTGCAGCTGTCTTATGCGAAGGAGGTGGAGACACTAAAGCAGAGTTTGCTGGTTCAAGGGCAGAAACTGGAGGCAGCACAGCAGAGAGTTGCTGAGCTGGAGACTCACCTCTCCAAGAAGGAGCACCTCATCGCAGAGCAAAAGAAATTCCTCGAAGATGTAAAATGTCAAGCAAAGTCAGTATCAGTTCACTTAGGGTGTTTGAACCCTGTATTCCTCAAAATATGTGCCTTTAGATGACTTTGTTTTTGTGAGTTAGCACGATATGAATATGACATGATATAAATGTATAAATTGACACTCTCTCCCTCCCTCTTCGTCCTTGTGCCTGTCTTCTCAGGGCTGAGCTGCAGGCCTCAGACTGCAGGTATCAAGCTCAAAGGAGAATCACTCAGCTGCTGCAGACTGAACTCCTGCAGCTCTACAGCCAAGTGGAGGTGGAGGCTCCAGCAAGCAGTACCGCCACCAGCTCGCCTCCCGGGGCCAGAGCTGACACACTCACCCCTGCAGACTCCAGGTCAGGCTGGTTTTGGTGCTTCTGTTTTTTGTCAGATCATTTTGCATGATACAGACAGACGCTTCTTAGTCACAGTTTTATGAACATGACAGACTTTTTACTGATTAATGTGGTTGGATTTGGAGTCAGCCGGTCATGGCTGGAAGGCTGTAACGGCTGTTGGTCTGTTTGCCATTTTGGCCCCGTCTGAAACATCTCAACAGCTACTCAGGGGATCATCAAGTTGGAAAAATTCTGCCGTCTTAATTTTTCAGTCAGTGCAAGCTGCAGATCAGAACTTTTATCCGTTGGTTTATGACCAAATATCTACTAACTGAATGACATTCCACACAACTTCAGCTTTATTTTGTGTGAATTACCAAATGTTAGCATTTGAAAGTAGGACTGGTAGATATTCTAGCTAATAAAGGCACTGCCGTCATCAGACCTCACTTACTGAACTGCTAGTGTTGCTGTTGACATAGTCTTGTTAAATTGATGACATGGCATCATTTTTATCATTTTTTTTCTGTATATAATCAATAACACTTATCGTGGTGCAGATTGCAGCACAGTTCAGTACAGTTTGTGTGAGGTCAGGCCAAACAACACCATCACGTTAATATGGAGGGTGTATTTTTGACGTCAGCGTTGGCACATTTTTGACGTATTGTACCAAGCTATTGTAACAAGCTAAAACTGTGGCAGTTTGAGCATTCATTCCGAAGGAAATTCTCATACTTTCCAATAGATGTGAAAATATGCATTCAGTGTTTTCTGCCTCTAAAAATTTCCTCGAGATGGTGGAACAATGTCAACTTTTAGCTGTGAATCTATGATGGAGGTTCCGAAACTGATCACTGAGATTTAAACCGTTCAGATACATTCAGCCAACCGATACTGAAATGGTGAGAAGTTGGTAATCCACATAGTGGTTCATTCATCTGCAGAACCACCTCCTAACTTGCTTTTCTGCTTCAGTTGTTCCGCTGTTTTCACACATGAACATTGAAGATTATCAGGAGGAAGAAATGCAAGGGAGAGGATGCAGGTGCACCTCTGTCTAAGGCAGGGTTATCAAACTGACCTGCAGGTTTTAGATGTTTCCCAACTTACACCTGATTCAGATTAAATGGATATCTTTGAAAGATTGTTAAGTTCTGCACAAGCCTGCTAATAACGCATTGAGTTGAAGCAGGGAAGCATCTAAAACCTGCAGGACAGCGGCCCTCGAGGACCAGAGTTTGACATCCCCGGTCTAAGTTGTGCTGGAGGCAGAGCATGATGCAGAAATTAGGCTGTGGAAAGGAGAAACCCAGATTTCATTTGAAGAAATTTTATTTAAGGAAGCTGGGCGTATTGATTATTTAAAAAAGGATAAATACAGGATGCACGCTGAGTTATTAGTTTAGTAATAATATCTCTCCTGACATATCAAAATTTTGTCCTCCAGTGTCACAATTCCAGATGGACCAGTTAGAGTTCACACCAACGAGGGGGCGGACAGCAGATCGCCACATGACTCCCCTCGGGGCAACGGCAGCACTTTATTGCCAGGGCAACCAAAGGCGAGCAACATTTCCAAGTCAACAGTCAACTCCATCAACGGAGGTCAGGATCTGGCCCCGCCCCTGCTGGTGGAGCCCTCTTTGTCATGTCCCCACGCCAACCCACTCGCACCCCTGCCTGCCTCAGACGCGCCACTCACTGTGGGCTCGTACCCCAGCGCTAAGAGCTTCCTGGGCATGAGGGCGCGTGAGCTGTTCCGCAACAAAAGCGAGAGCCAGTGCGATGAGGAACAACAACCTCCGCCACCACGCCTGGCAGGTCTCGCCCACAGCCTGAAGACTGACCTGTGCGTGGAACCACCCTGCCCAGGTTATATCGCCACCATGGGCCCTGCACCTCCCCCCGTCCCCTCCTCACCCCCTGCCACAACATCTGCCCCTGCTCCTCCTCTCACTGTGCCCACCAAGGAGCAGCACCCCTCTGAGCCCAAGCAGCGAGCCTCCAGCCAGGAAAGTCCCCGCAGAAAGGCAGGGGTGGGGCAAGGCGGAGGCAGGAGTCAGGGGGGCTCGGCTCGCCCCCGGCAGCAGCAGCTAAAGATTATGGACTACAATGAAACACATCACGAGCACAGTTAAGGACACAAAACTGAGCTGGGACAAAGGGCAGACGAAAAGAGAGACTGAAATTTAACCATGGAGAAAAGCTACAAATCAGCTAAAGAGTAACATGTCAGCAACTCTTTGGAATTCAGTGTTATTTGTCCTATTTCCCTGAGTGGACAACAGGATTCCCCCCCCCCCAAAGTGTCGCATCTTTGTGTTTTTCCATTTCAGACCAACCCAAATACAAAGTTTTGCCAGTGCACATGCAAGACTTTAAACTGCTGAAAAGACACTGACAGGATGCCAGTGAGTTATTAAAAGCCTTCATGTTAAACTGACTCTCATGTTTAAATGGTCAAGTCACCCAAATTTTCCCGCCTGATTCAGCTTATTTTTTTCTTTTTATCACGCAGGAAGCTCAGGTTTACTTTAAGCCAGTTTCTGTCAGAAGTTAAGCCTGTGAGAGAAGGCAGTGCTTTCTTAAAGGAGAATTTGCTCGCCACAATAAAATTACCTCCGATGGCACGTGTTTAAAAGCTGTTTTCAAAGCCTGGACAAATAAAACTTAACTATTTGTTTGAGTCCGCTGCAATAGGCCTGAGTGATACATTCTGTAATATGTCCTGATAACTCACAATCATTTCAGTTTTTAGGGTTTTTTCCCAGTGTGAAAGCTAATATTACCAATCAGACGAGACATGTGAAGCAAGTTGAGAGTTTCTGATCAGATCATCGGATAAAAGACTAGCCCCGTATTTCAAGCAACGCAGCCATCTTTCTCTTACCGTTTTAAAAAACCTCTTCCGCCACAAACACGACCACCTCCGAGCTGCGGCCGCCATTCAGAAAGCGGCGGGTTTTGTTGAGGATTTGGATTGTGGAACCAGGCGGTCCGGCGTTGTTCTTTGGAGTGCTGTGGGATCATTCTGCAGTGCTGGCATATTGGAGAAATTTATTTATTTGCCTAAATTCCACTTTTTCTGCCTTTATTTATGTATTTATTTCTGCGCTTGTTCAGCCACACACTGTGCTGTCGGGTGCACGTGTTACACTTAAATGAGACCTGGTTACTAAAACAAGCCCAGACCCTGAAAATTCGATGCATTCCTCCGTGTGAACATTTGTGTTCTGGTTCATTTCAGCTGTAACATGTCAACTTCAAACATAATCTGGTCCAATGGGTTTCCTTTGTACAGGCCCCGATGAACACGGGTCTGTCTCCCTGTTATTTTTGTTTATTTTCTTTTTTATTATTTTTTTTCTTTAGAAGTAAACTTGATTGTCTGAATCCTGTTGTCCACTGGGAACTTCTGCTGTCATTTCCTTCTGCCTCGCTATCTAAAGCATGTTCAACAATCCTAAATGCCAACTGTAGTAGCTACAGCAAACCAAGACAGAGGGTACAATCAGCACAAATGGAAGAAACCAGGACTGACCGGAGCTGGAGAATCTGGGAAGAAATGGCAAAAAAGGAAGTTCTTAAAGCAGTGGCTTGTGTTTAACTGTGAACAATAAAGATCGTCTTCAATGTTTTGCACTACAGTTTTGAGTTTTCCATTGTTCTCTTAGTAAATATGTTCTTTTCTTTTTTCATAGTTTGCTAATCTATTCGAACAGTTTGAAGGAAATGAATTTGAATGTGAGTCTCTGCTCTGAAATTCAACGGTTTTCTGACATTATTTCAAGGTGCCATGGATAGATTTGTGACCTGCAATCTGCATTTGCTGTGTTTTAACTGAGGAAAGTGTTTCTAAGGCAGTTACAGGGAGCTACTTGGCGTATTTCAAACAAAAATACAAAAGGGGCTGCTTGCTGTTACAATTCTGGAAAGAACGGTAATAACTGTAGAAACAGTTTTTAGGTATTCGTGCTTCCTATGGCCTTTCAAGCTACTTTACACTTCCCGCCATTTACATTTCAAACACGTCATTAAAGATTAAACCAGTGACCTTTAAGTCATTTTTGAGTGTGTAGTGGGTTGTTAATATCCCCACTAAATAGGGATATCTTCTTTAAAACAACTCCAAAGAAGAATTTTGTATTGTAGCTTAGTTTTCCTTACTGTATGCTCACCTTACTGTACATGCTGCTAAACCACTTCTTAAAATGATTAATTTTAGAATTAATAACAATTATTTTCGCTGCTAAAATGTTACAAAATTTAACTAAATTATAGAGCCCCCCCCCTCCTCCCAATGCTGCTTCCATATCTGCATTAATACCAGCTGAATCTGGACAGGTGACACCCCCCAAGCAGTCAGAAAGTTGTAGTACTGATGGTTAAATGACTTCTATCGTGGTCTCAGTAGCTAAAGAAAGAAAAGCTAACAATACCACAGAAGTGATTTCATAAAGCGGTAAGAATAGCTGTATATTGAAGTGGGAGATGGCTTAGAGAAGAGTCCG
The DNA here is from genome assembly GCF_036924035.1 of Leuresthes tenuis. Lineage (NCBI taxonomy): Eukaryota > Metazoa > Chordata > Actinopteri > Atheriniformes > Atherinopsidae > Leuresthes > Leuresthes tenuis. The sequence goes on from NW_027325373.1 coordinate 4,812,346, forward strand.
TTTAGCCTGGCTAATCACTAAGGTAAGTCCACCTACAAACTCCCTGAAAAACTCCTAATAAAAGTGTTATAGGACTATTTAAAATGATTTAGTCATCACGTGTGTTCAAAGGACAGCTTGTGGTTGTGGAAGCTGTATGGAATGAGGTGGCTAAGCTAAGCTAAGCTAACTGTTCCTCGGCTATAGCTGACAGAAATGGGCGGCAAAGGTGATTAGCATAAACATAAAAACCAGGGTGGTGGTGGGTCGGGGGGGGGGTACTCATTGTCGGAGTTCTGGCTTGAGTTGACGTTGAAGTGTAAATGTTGACATCAGTAATACAGAACCCTGCTTAGCTCTTCAAATGTTACTGTTCTTCAAGTTAAGCACTTTGTATTTACACTTAAAGAATATTCTTCACATCTATCTACATAGATGTATATGTGTGTATTAAGCTTCATATAGTTGTTTTTTTCATAAGGTATATTTTTCAGTTTTTCAATCCATTCCTTTCGTTTGTGTTGGCGTTAGTTGTTCTTCCACCACTAGAGGTCACTGTCGCTCCAAAAACTAACTCCAGTCTCTTCCAATGTGCGTATCAACAGGTTCAGCAGCCAGCTAATGAATATGCTGTTACACAGTTGGTGAGTGAAGATGATTCATGTGCCCTGGCTCAGCGGTGAGGTCGGTATACTGTATGACATCACCATTGATGTTATTGATGAGGAGTGCTGTTTTTTCTCTTTTCCATCTATGAATCTGTCCATCTATCTATAGTATAATTGATCATTTCTGAAAAAGCAGAAACACCATCTATAAGCATGCAAATAAAGAACTGAAACCAGCCAAACAGCTAAAATGCATACAGTTATTAGGATAAGTCTGTTCTTCTAGGTCATGAATTTTGTCGCTTTTCTTCTACAAACACAAACATAGAAAAACTGTTTTCCACTTAAAGTATTTTGTCAGTTTGTGTCGTTCTATTATATTTTTTTATGCTGCAGTTATTCGTGTGGACGTACATGCCTGTGACTTGTCGTGCTTTCATCAGCCTCCAGCTGGTTCTCGCTGCCGCCTCCCATCGATGCTTCGGGGACCTTTTTTCTTTTTTTCTTCTTTGTGAGTATAACCGACCAAGTGTGATTAGTTTATCAAAAGTGTGCATATGTATTGCACAAGAGACGGTCCAAAAAAACCCAGAAAAAAGTGATATGATTAATTTACCAGCATTCCACAGGGTCAAGGAAATTGATGCAGGATAATTGGGCACATTGGGAATCCTTGGCAATTTGTGCTTTCAGACTCTACTTGAGAAATTAGATGTCAGTGCAAATGTGAAATTGCTCCTCAATGTTCTCAAAGATTTCATGAAATTTTAAATATAAATCTTAAGTATTTCCAGCAGAGGGATTCTTCCCCTTTTTTTTTTCATGCCAACTTAAAATGAAGCCCTGTGAAAATGATCTAAATGAAGTGAAAGTGTACGTGTGTGTGTGTGTGGTGGGGGGGGGGTCTGAGCTTGTGCAAAGTTCGGGGGTGCACTCCGAGGAGGACGTCGGGGCTGTTGCTCTTCGTAAAAACCCTCATATCAGAATGTATTAGATTCCGTTTGACAGGAAGTAAAGTTTGAATTCATCTGAAGATGAGTAATTATCAGATTCAAGATATGAACGACCATAGCGTGAAAGATAGCTCAAATCTTGCATTGTAGCCCACTTTTTTTCCTCTCTGTTGTCAGTGCGGAAGGTGCCGGCACATGACACATGTTCGCAGGAGAGGGAATAAATTGAAAAGGAGTGAATAATTGATGGAAAGGAGCTTGTATTTGTCAAGGAAGTAATTTAATGATAAAGTTATTGTGTGTGTGTCTCAGTTTGGAAGAAATCAGACCAGTTTTTGTCTTTGCAAGTCTTACAATACACTGTTTTTTCTTCCGTGGTCATCAACAGACATTTGAACAATTTAGCTTCAGTTGTGAGGATTACTTAAAATTAATAAATGATCATCTTCATCATCTGCAGAGTGATCAAAACGTGTTGGAAATCTGATATTTATGCGAGATCAAAACAAACTAATTGCTTGAAAGTCTTGCTCCAAACTCCGAGTTATATTTATTAAATGTTAGTGTTTATTCCACACGGACACCCAGTGCAAAAGAAAATGCTAAACAAGAATATTTTTGGTAAGCATACTACATACTGACACTGTGAAAAACGGCTTCATTTGTCCTCATTAAAAGCTTAAAAGTCCATGAATAAATAATCATTAAAGAGGATACTTTTCCCCCTTTTTATCTTTGGCCTTATGCAAAATAAACTCACTGACTATATAAATATGCTCCATAAAGGCTGTTTAGAAAGGCGCCCTCCCCCCTCTACTTCCACATTTAGATGGCTGACATGCACCTAAAGATCAGATCCTACGCTGGCTGTCGGTTTTGGAGAGAAAAATTGGACCTCCGAGAGTCATCTTAATGCAATTAAGTGAGGATGATGAGTCTTTCTCTCTCTGTGTGCTGCTTGAATCCGTAAGCAAGGCGGAATGAAAACTTAAAGGCAAGAAGAAAAGAAAAGAGCTGGAGATGAGCGTGCACAGACTGGTCCCAGCGGTTTAATTATTTTAATTATCTCTCCTCTTTCAGCTTTCCTAAAAAAGAGGCCATTAAAGGATGCCCGTTTGGGTTAATCTGATTAAAAAAACAAGATGGAGGGAGAGATGAAAGGCTGCAGATGTCAGTGCTAATCAGGGGAGTTAAAACTGCTATTTGTGAACTGGGACGGTTGTTAAAGTTGGTTAGAAAGTGTGTGCAGTGAGTGTTTTTTAAAAAAATTTTTTCTTTTAAATCCGTTTTTCCTCTCTTCAAAATACCTCCTTCCTGCAGCCGCATTTGATAAACTCCCTGGCACGCGTCTCTTCACTAACGCCGTGTTTGATTCTCCGTCACGTTTTGTAACCGAGTCGTCAGCCGGTCAGGTCACGCAAGCCGAGGGTGCGAGAGAAAGACCAAAAGTTTGGAGCTTAGTCCCCAACCGTATGGGCTCCTTTTTTACGGAAAGGCGCCATTTGAGGAAGTGATGAAAGCAGCGTTAGGAACTAGCCAATAAGGAGTGAGAAAGAACCTCTTATTATTTATCTGAGTTTCGTGAATAGGTTTGACCAATTTTACCACTTTAACCAAAAGTCTTATTGCTTTTGAAAAAAAACATGCCAGGAAATTATTCACTTAAACCGACCTCTTGCATTATCTAAAAAATAACCAGCACTATTCATGTGTTTCTCAGTGTGAAATCCTGTTTTAAGAAACAGTCATTTCCTCTCGACACTAGTTTTTTGTTGTCCTATGAAATATATATCTATCAATTTCAATATTTCTCTTTGAAATGTAGCTTTTGATTGGCGCGATAAAATGGAAAAGAGCTCTGCTTGGTAATAATTTAACACGTATAAGATGCCAGATGCATCGACTCGACTTCACTTAGCAGGCCCGTTGCCACGGCGTCAGCTCTCATAATGCAGAGAGTAGGCAAAGTTCCTCTGACTGCAAAGCTTGACATTTGTTCAGGGAGGAATGAGCACAAAACCAGCACAGGTGTTGAGCCACAGCATGGCGAGAGAGGAAGGGAAAAGAGAGGGGAGGGAGGGGGGAGAAAAAACAACAACAAAGATCTACTTTCAAACTAAATCAAGCAGAAGGAATGTCCTGAGTGTGTACAGAGATGGACGGGAGCCCATGCAATATTAAAGCGCCATGTCTGGCAATGCCAACCGTGCCACTCCTCTCGCAGCTCCCGCCCTCCCGGCTTCCCGGCCATCGGCTCTTCCCTCAAGGTGACACTTCAAAGCGGGCACGCAGACGTGGCAGGCCTTGCTGTCGGCATGGAGCCAGCCCCCACCGCCGCCGCCACCCTCTTCCTCCTCGTTTCTCTCCCACCCACCACCCATTCCAGCCCACTACCCCACCACCACCTCAAAGACACAGCTCCTACCCCTGCTGGGCCAGGTCAGCGCCAAGATCCACACTGCTCACCGCCTCGGGAGCCGCTGTCAGAAACCTCCTCTCAAGCTTAATTAATAACGGGCCATTCCTAATGCAAACCCTCTGAATCTGCAGCCTGTTTCTCTCCCATCCTATTGGTGAGTTCTGAGGCCTCGACAGAAGGCAGACAAGGAGAGGAGGGCTGGCTGGGGGATGCATCCAAATCATTTGAATTTCGATGATTTGAATTCACATGCATTATTCGCCGTGCTTTCTAACCTATTTTCAGCGTTGTACAGTGTGCACGCCGTCCTGTCTGGATGTCTTTTATTTTTTCCTTTTCTTTATGAAAGATGGCTCTCTTCTGCAGATGATTGGAGACACTCGAACCAAAAAATATCAGGCTGCTCTCTTCAACAACCTGTCTTAGAGGTGGGGTAAAAAGAACCTAAATGCGCACACATACGCGTGCACACACACACACACACACACACACACAGAGTCTGTATCAGCTGGATCCTGAGTCTGTAATCACCTGTCAAACCTGGTGAGAGAATTTTACAGAGCGCGCCGTGATCGATATTTGCCGATCTGTCTGCCCGTATCAACCTCAAATAAAAGCAGAGAGCAGGAGACAAGGCAGCACAGGCAGGTCGTGGGGAGGTCTGCGGCACTCCCGTTTGATGTCTGGGAAAGCGCTCATCAGTGTGTAGAACCGGCGTCAACTTGGCATGCCAGGTCACCGGCACCTCACCCCGAGCGGCACACGGCTGATTGTCTCGCTGTCGGGGCGAGTGGGGTTGTTGTGTTCTGAGGTGAGAGGACGGATCTTTTCCAGCAAGATGGCCTTGGTTCCTTTTTTTTTTCTTTTTTTTTAATAGGGCCCCAGCTCTGGCACCTCGCAGGCCTGCTCAGGCCGACACGCTGATGATGAGGAGGGGAACTCGTCCAAACTCGCTCCACCTCCTCCTCCTCCTGTCAGTCCTGAGCTCATGTTGCTACTGTATTTTCATTCACCGCATGTGCTCCTCTGCCTTGTCCGTTGCATGCTTGATGGGCTAAGCGGGGGAGTGAAAAAAAGAAAAAACGCAGGCTAAACAACCCCGTGTGCCTCGAGAACCCGTGGTTAAATGGTACACGGCTCTGGAACATAAGGTGTGCAAGTACGAGCTCAGCCACGAGAGCATTGCGGCATTTAGGGCAAGGAGATGGCTGTGTTAGCTGACACACTGATATAATTAGGTCGTAATAAATAAGAAAGTCAACGGGGGAGTGAGGGCGTGTCTCACCGGTGGCCATTAGAGAAACCACATAGGTTGCTTTTTAAGGAAAAAAAAAGTCACCTGTCTACCTGTAAATACACACTGCTTCCTGCTCAGGTCTCCTACACATTTATTCAGTGTCCTACTTGCAGAGTCCTTATAGGTGTTGTTCTAAGCCCCAGAAGTCCTGGCCCTTTAAGTGAGCTAACTGGGATGGTTGTAGGCTCAAACCAGCCTTAATTAGTACACTTACTGCACAGCGAGGGCAGGTACGATCTTGAGCCTCTGCTCTGTGGTTTCCCTCAGATTAAGCCTCAGTTAGGCGATGCTCTAACCTCCCACAATGACTCGGTAATTAACTTCATTAGCTTTCAATTCTCTCTTAGTTTTGGCAAAGTGGTTGAGGCTTAGTTTTGGCCTCTATTGAGATAATAGTCTTAGAAATCGGTTAATCTCGTCTGTCTGTGTTTTATCTCCACCAGTGTTGCTGTTTTTCATGAGTGTTACCTGCTGTTCATCTTGGCGACATGCGTGTGCATGAGCGGGTTGTAATGAGTCAGGCATCGCGTTTTAATAAGCAGAGCTTTACCCGCAGATCCTTCTGTGATTTGCATCCATGTCGGACACGAGGCGTAAAGCGGGGTGATTGATTCATGGCTCGTCCCATATTGGAGTTAGAGAGAGGAAAGGGAGAGATAGAGGAAGGGCTGCAGATTTATTATCAAGCGACAAAGGGAGGAAGAGAGTGTGCATATGTTAATCCGCTGGCTGAACGATGATCAAAGACTGGAACAAGCTGAGCCCTGCTGATCGCCTCGGGGCAAACGATGCTCTCCAAGCAGCTGGGAAAGCGTGCAGACGAGGAGTAAACAGATAGTTAGAAAAATCAATAGCTGAGGTTTCGGGCCGCGGCTTGGTGTGAAGGTCAAAGGAAGCTGGTGTCCGAGGTGTGTGCAGGGACATCTGGAAACGGGCGATTTTAGGCCAATTTAAGAGAAGTGAAGTGTTTACAGCCCAGTTGTGTCCAGGAATCAAAGAAGTTGAAGTTCAGGTTAAGGCTCCTCTGGTCATCTCAGTGATATACAGGATATATATACATACATTTCAATACATTAAAAGGAAAAAACATGAAAAACCTCAATTTGTGGTTGATCTTCAAACAGCACGGGTTCATCTCAGGACCTGGCATCGGCTCATTTGGGTTTCAAAGGATACCCGATTTTGTTTTGTGTCAAAACACCTTGCGAGGGTCTCATTTGTTTATCTGTTAAACCGTCTCCTTCTTCAGACTGACCCGGAGAACTCCCACAAGGCCTCATTCTCAGATACCCACCCTGCTTCACTGCTCTGGGAATTTTTTTGCTAACCCTCTGATCCTGTCCTCAAGCTCATTTTTAGTTTGAATTTAGAACTTTCGTGGTCAAGGACATTTGATTTTCCTGCATATCATCATTTTTTCATCGTAGACGTGCAAGCACTTTTTCTCTCATCAAAAACGCTGGGTCTGTTGATAAATATATTTATTTCTTACTGTTCTTTGTCTTCCTGTCACTAAATAATTAAGATGGCTTAGCTTTTTACCCCCAAACTTTAGCGTCTTTTAACTTCCTCCACTTCTGACGCGGATTGTTTTTGTGATTAGTCACTTTGTTTAATCTGTTAATGACTGCATCCCCTCAGGCTAAATGCCTGATTTGTGCTCACCAGTTTATTTATTCATTTGTACTTTTGACGTGTTAATCTGCATAAACGGCACACAGCTCCACCAGGACTCGAATGTCTGGCTGCACCTGTCATTTACAACAAATCTAAGACACCAGGAAGCAGCCACCCAGGTCTCTGCACCTTGTTCAGGGTAGAAGTCGGCCTGCCAGTCAGCTCTTATCTACTTCGTCCTATGTGAGAGATACTTATATTTACACACAGGATAGCGCTGTTGAATGGAATTGCCTGTCATTAGGATTATTATGAGAAAGTACTTCGTGGAATGAAATGCCGCTTGGAGATCTTTTTATTTACGTTGAGGAACAAGATCACAATCACGGTTTGCGATCACTCGTCACGGTATATAGAAAGCTTCAGACACGGATGGTCTATATCCTCCCATCGAGAATCCATCCATCACACAGCACCAGTATCAGAAAGTTGTCCAATTGATCCAAGACTCATTCATATAATTCACAGAGGGGAGGAAGAACTGCAACCCCTGTTTTAAGTTGGCTGCAGTTAAAGCACAAAGTAAAGTCAAACCTGCCTTAAGTTGCACACTACTGAATATATCAATTTCATGCAGTTTATTAATGGAGCCCTAGTTTACAACAGAAGTCATCTGAACAAATGACATCCAATCAGATACCGTCCAGTTCAACTATAATCCAGTCTGATCTGGACCTGCGTGTAAAAAGTGTTCCGCAGACTGGAAGCCACAGTGATCTATGCAGCATATGTAGGTATTTTCTGGGAATATTAGGAATATATGCGAGGATGAATTGTTCAAACTTCCAAGTTACCCGGGCCCCTTATTTTGGGCCACATAATCTATCACATTGCTGGTATGGTAAATAACCCACACATAAGTGACTTTAGTAACAAATTAGGGGAAAACACTGATGCAGCATTTGAGCAAGTAAAACTTTTTTCCAGAGGTAACTCAGAAAAAAAAGGGGTTGCTCAAGTCCGTTTAAACCAAATGTATTTACGATACGTGATTAGGTAAGTAGTTAATAATAACTTCACAAATAAACAATTTTGACTCATTTAAATCTTAAATTTATTGGCAATAGTACAAAAACAACATGAAATGTTGGAACTAGGATTTTGTTGCTGACTGAAACATACAAAATGCTCCTGATGCTCCAATTTGAATCAGAAAGTTTGGGGGTATAGGACAGGAAAGGTTTAGCAATGCTTTTTGTAACTAATTAGGTCAATTCGTAACAGGTCAGCGACCTGTTTAAAGGTCAGAGGAGCGTCCCAGAGAGATCATTCCTCTGTGAAAGTACAGTTGCAAAGAATTCTGGGCTTTCTTTATAGAAAAATTATAAACATTTCTAAAAATTTATAAAATGTTATATGTATATAACATAAAGATTCAGGTACAGATGCAGAGATCTCCGAAGGCAGCTAAAAGCCATGAACGAATGGCTGTGATCGTTGTGCCCTTAAGCAGCACCACATAAGAAATATGCATCATTTGATGCAGTTTTGGATATCACTGCATGTGCTCGTTAACATTAATGAAAATCATTGTTAGCAAACATAGTACCAATCAAAATCTGAAGTGCTTTTTGGAAATCATAGCTAAAGACATGACGGTCCAACTTGTTATCAGGGCACAGTTCACTAGCTAGTTGTGATGCTTAACTAGAAATCAAAGAAGGAACAGAAAACAAGGAGATAGAACTAAAACTTTCCGGATCTGGTCGAAAAATGCAGGTGACAGGACTTAAGGTGCCTCACCCCAACTTCACCAAGACCATGTCACTTGGGTATCATTTTCCATTGTGTGGATATGCGTTCATGAAAGAAATTAATGTTACAAACAGCTTACCTTGTACTCACTTTTATCCCTTGTTTATTACTCTCCCATACTTGTGCCTGATGTAGTGAGCTAATGACACTTATATTGCTTTCTAATTGTAGCTTCATGCTAGTGCTACACGAGGGTATAAACCTTTCCGTTGGCAGGCGCCTGCTCGAAGCTGAGCTACAGTCGCCCCAGATGAATGCCGAGATTAAGGCTGTTGTAAGCGTCGGTCTCATGCAGATGAATTTTATTGTGTATTTGTGTATTTGTGTAGCCGCAGACCACACATAAACACATGACAAATGAATAATCAGCTGCTGGAATGGAAACGTATATGCATTTGATTGAAGAGGTCTGAGATCCTCTACCTGGCATCTTCCGTCCATGTTACCTGCTTCATCCAGAGTTCATTGAAATGATGCTTGCAGATGTCACTGTATCCCACACGCTGAAACTTTAAAAGCAGTGGTGATGCAGTGCAGTTGTTAACACATTCCCATCCTATCTTAATTAAAATGTGATGCTTCTGACTAAAAATTCAAAATTCAAATAAATCTATCGTTTCGAACTGCATTCAGTTTTTAATTGCTTCGTACACATCATGCCCACTTTTTGGGGGTTACAAAAGTGCTGCATCTAGGGATGATTTACCAAACCACAAGATTCCACTCATTTAAATCTAATCTTCAGTTTAAACTTTCACAAACCTTACCAAAACTCACCCAATACCCACTGGGTATTCTCTAACAAATAAGCACACATACCGACTCGGACTGATACTGATCACTTAACTCTATGCATGTAAAGACAATATTCACAAGTTTTGACCAAACTAATCTGCCAGGGGAGTTGACTACATACCACATGTCAGAAGGAAGCTGATGACCTCTTATGCTGCAGCCTGGCTGTTAGCAAATCCTCCGGTATGTTGTCAAACAGCCTCAGCATAATAATAATTTACTGCAGCGCTGCTTGGTTAGCCCTACAGCAGGCCTCTGGTTATCTGATGCAAATATTGTCAAATGAAACAAATGGGGAAATATCAACAAGCTCTGAGTAATTGCTGCAGAAAAAGAAATGCACAAGAGCTGCGGTGTGGGAGTCCCTTCCTGCAGACGAAGGGAAGTTATCTCTCATTACCCAGTCGGTGATAAAGTACAGCAACTTTGACATCAGGCAGAAGCAATGCATTCAGCTCTGTCTAATGAAGGCAAACAAGTTGCGATATCCATTTGCAGGAGTTTGTAACAGAGAAGAATATTGTTAGTGGCTGAATCAATTAATTTTATTTCTGTTCTTTCATGCTTGCCTATGTGATTAAAAAATTCGTCCATATAAAGTTTTGATGTTTTATTCATTGCAAAACTTCATTTATATACAAGAGTAGTAGTGCACTCTTAGGAATTCACACAAATAACCCCCACAGTACACTTATAAACTAAGGTTTGTTGCAGTTCTTCAGTGGTATACAGAGAATTACATCAGTCTTCAGCAGCAACTTGTCTAGATCTGTTTTTTTTCTCTGTGTTATTATTCAACACCTCAGTCCTTCTGTCACCTAATGTCAGGAGTCAGGACAGACTCTGATTCAATCTGCCATGCAAAACAGCTGTTTGGCTCCAAGAAACCTGAATATTAAAGAGGACGACACGACAGCTGTCGCTGCTGGCACAGCGGGTGATCCAAACTCCTCAAAACCAAAAACATGAGGCTAGATTATGAGGAATGGATGAGGGTGGTTTCAAAGCAAAGAAGAGCTGATATGTCAGTGCTCCTAGGAAACTTGTAGAGTGTAAAGAAAAATGAAAAACAGTGCCTGTTTGGAGTCAGACGATTGCTTGGCCTCTGGTGTTGCCCAAGAATGAAATTGCCGTGATGTACAGTAATACTTTCTAGGAGTACAGAACTAGTACTCCTGTGCACTTTCAAGCCACAGCCTGAGTTACATGACGAGTTGATTCAGTTTGATAAAACAGCAGCAAACTGTCATTCTGACATAGATCACTTTGACCGTAATGTCACCTATGGCCTCATTTGTACACACTGTGAGTGAAAGTGCCATAGTGCAGACACAATATGTACCAGAGGTATATTTCATCAACATTTTGTATCGCTACAGCAGTTCATATTAGCCCAGCATGTATACTGTGGTTGTGTAAAGCCAGCAGTCAATGGGAGTAGCTGGAAAAATGTTTAGGATTAAGCTTGTTGAACAGCCGTTGTTAGTTTCTTCAGGTTTTACTGCGCATCGAGTGGTTTGCTGTCGTCACTGCGGCCTCGTGGCTGTCGGCTGTATTTGTGTCAGATGTGAGTACTGCACTGTTAGATTTATTTATTGAGGGTTTCTCTGAGAGGGAGATCAAACTTTTCCATGAATGTGACAGCATGCAGTTCAGACTTGTGTGAAAACCGTGACTGGTAAATGTTAATAGTTCTGATCGATCACAATAGCGAAGAGTGAAGAACTACATGGGTGGGGACCAAAAGACAATCTTTGGCAAGGGTTTGTACGTACAGCTCATCAGTGGGAATTCAAGTTTTCATCAAGCAAAGCCTTCTTTGCTATTATGCATAGGTCCTACATAGTCACTGATTGTTGATTTCTGTATCTCTTTCACATGGTTGTAATTCCTTAGAAGAAGTAGTTGTCTTCACTTAAAACCAACCTCGAGGAGGAAAATAAACGACAACTGCGGTAGACATCCACAAGAGGAAGATGTAGAGAGCTCTTGCTTTGGCATTACTGTCATCTCTGCGAATATATGTGACGTTGTGTCATATCTGGAAAAAAACTGAGTTTATTGTTTGCCAGCTCAGACAGGACACGTCATTTTAATCTGTTCCCAGGTCAAACATGGTTGGTAAAGTTGTTTCCATTCCCCTTAACGTTGTCAAGTCTTGAAAAAGGCAAGTTTCAAGAGAGCAAAGGCGTCTAAACATTTTGATGCATTTGTGGAAGTTTTTTGTATGGTTGTTTCCATTTCCATTTTCTCATTTGCATCTTCTGAATGCAAATCAAAAGCAGCAAAGGAAAAACAGCTAATGCTTCTGCACCAGAGGAACCTGATCTCATTCCCAGCTGGTCACAGGCTGCGCCACCATACTGTGGAAACGATTACCTTTCTTATCCCTAACCAGTTTATCATTTAACCCAAATGGATGAACCAAACCAAAAAATGGTCTTGAAATGGGATCTTCAGGGATGATAATGCTGTGACTTAGTTCACTACCACCCCTTTCAGGGTTTTTCTTTCGGCAGCCTTTGTTGTTGATCGATAAACTGCTAAAGTTGACTGATATTTTGTTAAAGCAGGAACATACAAATTCTAAATAATTCATATTCATTGTTTGGCTCAATTTATCCACATTCCTCTAAAAATTCCGTCTAAAGATGATCCCTGTTTGATGGCAGAAAAAGATTTCTGTGAAGTTTGAGATCTGTTTGATGCCCATGAAGATTTAAAAAGATAAAAACCTTCATATCTCTAAAAGGTTAACACTTGTGGCAGTGCACTGACGTCAACAGCTGTTCTCAAACAAGCTCTTTGATGACTCATTGACAGCAGAAGCTCCGGATTGCCACTTTCACTAACTGGGAAAATGTCAGCGTCTGTGCTCAATGGAGGCTGATCACAGTCCCCTACAGCTTCCGCCTGCCAGAACGAGACAGTGATGAAATAGCGATGGTGTTAATGGATATGAGAGCAATCTTGACCCTCTCCAAAGAGCAGGCTCTCTGTCTCCATTAAAAGGGGCCTTCGCTTTGGTCGGGATCAGAGCTTTGGCTTTCTGTGTGCCACGGGGAGTAGCCAGACAAAGGCAACTGTACGCCTCCTCTGCCCCTGCACCTCCACATCAGGACTCTGGGGAGCGTCTGTGGAGGACACAGACATTGAAATGGAGAGAAAACACACCGAGACAAGTAATGATTAGGTTATTAGCACCGGGGTGACTAATTACCTAATTGTACTGTCAAAAGGAGGAGGGGGAGCTGAGCTGCAAGGTGAGGAGAGGAGAGTGGAGCAGGGGTGGAGTGTTTGGAGAGACTCAGGTTCATCTCCTCTCTCGTCCCTCTGCAGGCTAGGCTGTGGTGGTGGGTCCCTCGCTACATCTTGCTTTCCCTGCAGCATCCCCCCAGCCTGCTGCTCGGGTCCTCATGACATCTGCTCATAGATCAGCGTGTCGACTCCCCCTCCCCTCTCTCGGACGCCAGAGTACCCCCCACACATGCCTCCCAGTGCAGATGTTGTGGTCCCTGGGTCCTCCCTGCGTAGGGAGCGTGAAGCCCGTTTGATGTCTGATGAAACGGAATCTAGCGAGCCACTCAGGGGCTCTGGGAGATCAGGAGGTAGAGGGCAGGACGACGACGGGTACCAAGAGAGGCGGGCTGGGGGGGTGCATAGTGAGGACAGGGTGTTGGGATAAGTCTCAATACAATATGGCAGGGCAGGCAAAGACCACAAGGTTGGGATGTCCCTTCAGTGGAGGTGAGAAACCTCAGGAAGAAGATGGTGAGAGGGAAGAGACTGGAGGAAACAAGGAAAGGAAATAAAACAAGACTCAAGGAAACAAGGAGATGGAAAAGCACGAGAATGATAATGAATCAAAGTAATGTGATGAAAAGAGGAAATCAGCAGGAAGAAAACCCAGGAAAGATGTATGAAATAAAGGAAAACTGTTAAGAAGTAGAGAGGAAAAGGGACATTTTGGATAGGATAAAAGGAAAAAGGATGGAAGAAAGACGAAGAACAAAACAACAGGAATGAGAGAAACTAGTAATATTACACGTGTGAGTGAAATTAAATGAGAAGGAAGGAAATGTAAAGAAAGAAAGGGTCAGTGAAAGAAACAAAGTGGAAAACCAGGCACATGAAGAGAAAATAGTAAGAGCAACAGGAAAGAGAAGGAGATAAAAGGTAGACTAAAGTGGGTGGAAAGAAACTAAAGCAGGTATGACTAAGGGAAGAAAGGGGATGAGAAAAGGATGAATAAATAAAGAGGAAACAACAAGGAAACAAAATGATTCAGGAAATGCAGCTAAAAGATTGGAAAGGGTAAGAAGAAGAAAACTGATGAAAGGAAAAGTAGATAAGAGTAAAGATCAGGTTAGAGGAAGCAATGAAATATAAGGAAAGGAAGACATAAAGAGAAGAGAAAATCATTATGATAAAGATGAACAGATGAGAGAAGCCCGTAGTAGAAGATGGAAAAAGGGGAATGGAAGGAAGAAGGAAAGAAAATGTTAATGAGGGACGTTTTTGCAGAAAATGACGAAGTAGAACAAGAGAAAACAGGGAAGTGAATGACTGGAGAAAAGGTGAGAGGAGGAAATCGTGGAAAAGGAAAGGAAGGTAGAGAAGATTAAACAGGAAAGGGAAGAAGAGATGGAAGTAAAGAAAGAAATTGAGAAACTAGTGAAGAAACAAGAAAAGTGAGGTGGGGAAAAAAGACGAGAGGAGAGGTGAGGAAAGAGGTGGAATTGGAAGAAGGGCAGACAAGAGGAGACAAGTGGAGAGGAAAGGAAATAACATTAGGAGAAAGGAAAAGTGAACAAGCAAACAGAGCAGAAAGGATGCTTTAAGTAGATGAGAGGAAGCAAAAGGCAAAGAAATGTGATGATGAGAGACAAATCTGAAGGAGAGAAAAGAAAAGTAAATCAAAAACTCAGCCGAAGAGCTGGTCGCAGCATTCTCTCGCATCCTTTGTGTCTTTCTTCCTCCAACATGGCTTCCCTCCCTCACAACTTTGCTCTCTCTTGCTCTATATTCATTTCCTCCCGCGTCTCTGCCTAATCTTGCTCCCTGTGCAGTATGTTAATTATTGTTGTGAAAGAACATAAAGTTAATGACGAGGAGGATGAAGATGATGATGATGCGATGATTACCACTTAGTGCGGGCAGCGCTGTGCCTCATGAAAAAGTTTAACGGGAGGAAGTGGGTGAAGAGGCGCTAACAGGGGATCAGGTGAAGCAGTGGATAGGTTAGCACTTACAGATCAAAGTGAAAAACAAAGGCGGATTTCAAACGGGCCCAGAGAGCTTGGCAACAGACCCGCGGCTCCTCTGATAATACTTAGATCTATAAATGTTCTCGTTTTTTATTTATTTATTTTCTTATTTATTTTTAAAATTATTCATCGCCATAATAATTTGGGCCTAACAAGCACTTGAGGGAGACGGCTTCCTTTTGCATCTCTCCCCCATTTCTTTAGTTCCCCGCTCCATGGTGCTGGGAGCTCGGGGATTTGGGGGCACTATTAGAGAGAATTTCTTTTATTTGCTGCTAATGAATGATATGCATGATACTATTTTCTTTTTTCTTGTGTACTTTGTGGGGGTAACTGCGAGGATTGGGGCAGGAGCTGGAGAATTGGACTCTTTTTCAAGGGCTTTGTTCAGTTAACCCTCTTCTCGCCTTACGAGCAAGTGCACAAGGTTGTTATCCTCACTTTGCCAGATTTCCAATTTAAATATGTTATCAGACTTCACTTGACATCACTAGTATGGAATAGTTTGACTTTGTTTTGCTATTTTTGTTCGCACAGTATGTTTCTGAGATATGGATTAACTGGTCTGTAGATACAGGTGAGGCACAGCGGGACTATAAACGGCTCTGCCAGTGAAATAATGGCACATTTACTGTGCTTAAAAAGTATTTTTTTCTGATCATATAGTGCATAAACTTTACACTATACGCTCATATTCTCAGGGTTAGCTCACCCTCAGTGTTGTTGACCTAAAGAGGCATAAGGCAGCAGGATTTTTTTCTTTTCTCTGTTGCATCATAGTTTTGGTTTGAACTACAATTTTACCCTCAGATCTTTAGTAGTTATGCTTAACACCACTTCATATTTTTGATAGCAGCCATTTGGGAAATCAGATCCTAGAGCTTTTCAAGCTGCGTGATGTCCGCCCAAACGCTTCTGACGGGAAAGAAAACATCAGCTAAAAAGACGATTATCAATGACGACAAAGTACGACAAACTGTAGACGCCCAGTGAGAAGACGTGCTGATTGTTGCTTTTTGAATCCGTTTGTTTCTGAGACAGCTCCTGAATTTGTCTCCGAATTGTGTTTGGAATTTTCCATCATTGCAAAATATGTTTGTCTGTTATAAAAGATATGACCCTTTGTACAGTGTGGCATTGTCCTGAAGTTTTTGTTCTATCAGAGCAAAGACGTTAAGGTTTGCTGGGCAAACTGACCCTCACCTGTCAATACACATGTCATGCCAAGCACCATGTAAAGAGTTTCCTCTGTGGAGTTTCCCAACAACAAAACAAACACACACACGCACACAAACACAGAAACATTTTGCCTGCAGTGATGGCTGCGGTACTATGTTCCAAACGTTAAAGCTGCAGCGCACGTCAGTGTGCTCATAAACATGGCCTGATAATGACCTCCCTCCTGACTGGAGAGCGAGCGTCTCCTCCTCCACTGTCCCTCCTCTCCCACTTCTTCTTTGGTGCGATGTGTGCACGTCGACCCGACTTCCCAGATAACTCTGAAGCTGCCTTTCTGCTACCGTCTGCCTAAGTGGGCAGCTTCAGATGGGAATAGATGGAGACGTGATCCTCTCCCTTTGGCGCAGGCTGCAGGAGAGGTTGTGTAATGAATGTTTGAGCACTGGTGATAAAACCGCACTTTTCCCATGCTGAGAGTCATGCCAGAGGCTTAACATGCCTCACCAGGCCAGGAGGGGAGAGTCCAAGATGGGCTGCCCTCATCTGTATCTGCTACAGTGAGTTATATGGACGGGGCTTCAGGAAGCTTTGGGGCCAAAGGTCAACTGTGTATTTGAGTTTGATGATAAGAAGAGTCACACTGTCTGTTTTTTCCTTTAAACACACTCCACAAACCTTGTACTAATATGTTTGAACACTTTGTGCTGAGGCTTAGCTCATACCGGTGAACAGCCATTAATTAGTAAGCCTACTGGGTCAGTTTCTGTGTTGCACGATCAAACATTTAACTTTTAATCTGGCAGCGGAAAGGTGAAGACAGACTGGATCGGAATGAAATACCACCGCCGACGGACTCGCTGCGACAATGCAGCGAGAGCTTCAACTTGGAGATGCTAAATCTCTGTCTTTGTTTGTTTCTACACAGCTTGTTGCTCCCCAAACCCTGAACATCTGTGCAGAGGGAGGGGTGGGGGAGTGATGGCAGGCCACATAGGGGTGGGGGGCTTCTTTCTCTCAGTCTGTCAGAACACCTGACTGCTGCTGTGGCAGGTCTGCCCAAGGCAAGACCACAGGCTAGGGCCTCCTGTGGGCCTCCATGAGGGCTTGCCCACCTCCCCAAGCCCATTAGAGCATCCCCCTTCCACCTTTGCCCGAGTGGCCCCCACCCAGCCCTGCAGCCCTCTGCCCCAAGATGCCAATGCTCTCTGTCCTGCTCCACTCTGCTCTGAAATAACTCTGTTGTTTTCCACTGTTTGCTGTGTTGTGCCTGTAATAGGAGAGGTTCGGGCATGTTTTTTTCTTTCTTTTTATTGTCTGCCTTTGCTTGCCTTGTCCTCAGGCTGCAGGGTTTCAGATCGGGCTCCTGAGAGGCTCCAGCTTGCAGTGTTATGAGTGTATTTTTAGGGAACAAATCCCTGAAAGGCCTTTTTTCCAGTAACTGCACTAATGTGGTGTGACTGTCAAAGCTTCCACACATGTCCCCCAGCTCCTCTGAGTGGTCCAACGTGGAGGACTGTTGAAGCATTTAACCTGGATTCTTTGTCTCGTACAGCAAAGACATTAGTAAGAAATATTTCCCTTATATATTCCTCTCTTTGATTTTTCCATTTCTTATTGAATGAGGTTGTCTCAGATTCTCAGGAGCAAGGTGAGGGTGTGGAAAGAAGGAATCAGATATTCTGGACATCCTGTGTGAGTCTTTTTGATCTAAATGAAACTACTGGGCTCAGAACAGAGCCTGCGTGTGAATCAAGGCGACTTTGCACACGAGCTGCAGAAATACCAGGAGAGCAAAATTCATGTTCAGCCCCTGTTGCGGATGCAATTTGTGAACGTGAGGTTCTGAAGCGTGCTCTAATAGTTCAATTTATAATTAATCATATCTGATTTGCCAGATTGCCATAAACTTGGGGAATGAAAATTTAGGAGTGTTGGGGCTTCAGATTTTTTTTACAGCATTAACTATTTATGAAGCATGATGGATATATAAACTGTGGTAAATCCGTTGCCTTGAATATAGATTATCTCCAATTAAAAATGCAGTTTGATGCGAAGGTTATCAGCCTTCTGTGGTCAGCCTCCCCCCTCGTTTACAACTTACATGTTATTTTTTCACACTGCTGACCTCCTTGAGGTGTTTCACGCTTGTTTTTCAGTTTGCCAATTAGCCGTCAAGCTCTTTAACGAGCAAGCCATTAGTTCTAATTAGAATGTGGTTAACTGCAATGCGTTAAAAGGCGAAACCTATCATTTTGAAGGATGGCGATGTTGCCACTACACCCGACTTGAAACAGCTGTTGATTTGCCTGAGAGCGTCGCAATATAAACAAATACTCCCCTGAGCACACTGAGAGGATAGAATACCTAATCTTACAAATAATTTGCATGCAAGAGTAGATGAGTGTGCAGTTGGGAAAAACCCTACTTTTATGCCTCCTTTTTTTACTTGGCAAATATTAACTCTATTACTGGGGCCTTTTTTTCCAGCTGGGGTCCCGAAAAAGTCTAAAACTCAGATGACCTTTTTTGCAGTGTTGTAGAGATACACTGAAATTATTTATTTAGTAACAGTAGTCATACTGAATACATTAACAAAGCGATGTTGGTGAGATCCAGTATTCTGTACATGTTATCATTAGTTAAGACCTTTTACCTTTTCTTTGTGCTGCTGCAGGTCATAAGGGTTGGAGGACAGTGCTGCACCCTCGACTGCCAAATAGAAGAGCCGAGCTCGAGTCCCATCCGGACCAGTCGTGCTTTCAAGTAACTTTACTCAGTAATGTTGTTTTTGCATTCAGTGTCTGTTTCTTTGTTCTTCCATGCGCTGAGTAGTTGCTGTTTCACACAATACTAACCTAATTCACACGTTAGGTTAGGTATTACAGCAAGCTGGTTGGAATTAGGGGTTGCACGGTGGTGTGGCAGTTAGTACCGTCGCCTCACAGCAAGAGGGTTCCAGGTTCCTTGCTGAGGCCTTTCTGTGTGGAGTTTGCTTGCTCTCCCCGTGTATCCGGATACTCAGGCTTCCTCCCATCGTCCTGAAAAAAGCATGTTAGGTTAATGGGTGACTCTAAATTGTCCTTAGGAGTGAGTGAGATCGTGCACGGTTGTGTGTGTTGTTTTTGTATCCTGTCTCTTGTCCAATGACAGCTGGGATAGGCTAAATTGGAATAAGTATAGAAAATGGATGGATGGTTAGAATTAGGAAAACATCAGAGCTTCAATTTAAAGTATTCCTGCAGTTATGAATCGCATCAAAGTGTCCTGTTCCTGAATTACTGTAATAATGCAGAAGAAATTATAGTTTTTTAAGCATCTGTTTATTGACATTTACGATAATCAACAAATATGTAAACAAATCTTAAAATTGTACAAAAAGACAAATAATAAATTCATAGTCTGAAACAGGAAGTAAGACTTTCCTCAAATGTTACTGACATCATCCAAGTTATGATGCACATTTTCTATGACAAAAAAAAAATCAAGATCTGAACATGGTAAAAGAAAACCTGCAGAATGAGTCTTTCCAGTTTCAGGTGTTGCATAACATCGCACCATAAGTTTCAAGAATAGTACTCCAAAAGTAAAACTTTAAACCACAGCAGACAGCTGACAACACAAGGGTCTACATCTGGACACATCCAAAAGTTTACTGATACAACCAACTGATCAGCCATGAAATCGTAGACATGAGACACCAGCCCTTTGGATACAGGCTTCATGGGATAACCACTTCCATCTGACAACTTTGGTTAGTTAATTGGGAATTCGAAGATGTCTAAAGAAACGGTTTAGGGGCAGATTTTTTATTTTTTTTGCATTAGATGTTAAAAGGAAGAAAACATGTTGCTGATATAAAGATCTGTCATTTAAATGTCATTAAACGCCTCCGTGGTGGTTAAGAGTCGTCTAACGACGATGGAAATTGTGATCTGCGTATACAAAGGTGAGGAGTGTCTGTTCCACCCAAAATAAGAGCTTATCTTCCTCCAGGTTGTAAGGTGATGTTAAACAACCAGACAACTTTGAGATGTATCTGTGATGTCAGCTTGGCATGTGGAAGTGGTGGTTGGTCATTGTTATTTTATTAGATAGGTGTACCTCTTTGATAGCCTTTTTCATACAAATTTGGTTGGACAGACACACTTATTAACCACTAATACACTATTCTTTTTTTAATAAAAGGGTTTTAAACTGTGACGAGCTGAAACAGCCTATAATAGCAGGGCAGATTAAGTCATAACAGTGAGCTGGCTCGGTAGTCGCACAGTGACACTCGCAAACTAAAAGATGGTCGATTCAATGAGGAAGTGCCTTGAAATGCTGCTTCTTAAACATCTCAAGCCCCAATTTACTCCCATATCCTACTCACATATCCTTACTCCCATATTGTTTTACTAACAAATCCTCCAACTGAAACTGTCATGTCAGCTGTGTGTTTACACTCTGAAACGGGACCGATGACAGCGTCCTTTAGGGTACCACCCCCTGCACGCGGCAGAAGATGCACGTTTCCACATCGCACAGCACTTTCGTCACTTCCTGGTTGTGTTTAGACAATAACCTGGCTTGGTTAGGGCTAAAATACAGTGACCGTCTCCTCCATGGACACCATTCTTAGCCTTCATATGCAGTTGCTCCCACGACCACTTGAGACAGCATGTTCTTTAACCTTGATTATTGGCAGCATCTGCCGACAAGAACAAATGTCACAAGTTTTGTGAGCAGGAGACTCTTAATGACTTACTAAGACAAAGCATTTGTCACACTTTATGGTGCCATTAGCCACATCCCCTCCTGCCTATCAGTGTGCTGAGGGGGCTTCTGAAAATAATTTCATTATTAGAACGATTTCAGGCCTTGTGTATTAGAAATTTATCTTTTTTTGCTTGTTTTCTTGTGGAAGGTTACATGTGCTGAAATGATAACCAGTAACAATCTGAGGGTTCTTTGAAGCACATTTTAACACCACAACGGAATTTACTGTTGAACACAAAGCACATTCTTGGTACAATGAAGCTATCTTTGACACGTACATCTCATAATCTCTTTCAGGTGAAGCTGAATCTCATTACCGCAAGTCAGACTAGATGGCAGACAGCTGTCTTGGCTAATGTGTGTGCAGCGATGAGGGAGATGGAGGAGGATGGCAGGGCGGTGGCGGGGTGTAGCTGAGGATGTGCAGGTGCACAGCGAATCTGACAGGAAGGTACACACACACAGAAAGCAGGCGGAAAGGAGAATGAAACGCGGGGAGAAAAGATAAAGAGGGAGAAGGAAATCAGTAAGCTAGATTTGTAATGTGGGAGTCGCGGGGCTTGGCATAAATCGTCGTAGATTACGGAGCCTGTGGAGATCTTTCGACTTGTGTTCCTCCTCTTCCTGCCTTGTGTTTGACATGAGAGTGAATGAGGTAATCCACGGTGCTCAGGGGTACACAGGCTCTGCTCCCATCTGGGCTTTGAACCTCGTGCTCACCTCACACTCGGTCTCTGGTGCGTCGTGGTACAGTGGAGCATGTCAGACAAAGAAATTAAAGATGGCAGTTTACAGGGAAACACTCGGCTCGTTTGGGAACACAGCTCCAAGAAGAACCTGACAAATTGATTTAAAAGGATAAAATACGTTCCCCAACCCACAAACGTTTTCCCCACACCTTTTAAAACATATTTACCTCCCTGCCTGTTCCCGTTTTGTCACTTTGGGAACGAGTGCGTACTTTCTGTTTTCGTGCTTGCATTTATGCACTCATTCATTTTTCATGCTCGTAATAGTACTTCTTTGCAGCTATTGTTATCCATCAGGTTTTCTTTATGTTTTCATGTGAGATTAAATATGAGTGCATACAGTGTGTGTGTGTTTCTGAAAATGCTCCACTTGCAAGTGTGTTTTCAAAACCAGGACTGCGACTGTTCTTTTGTTGCTCACAGCTGTCCCGTATTAGGGATCAGCCACTATTCCCCAGGCTCTAAAGGGTTTTCAGAGCACTTGCTAATTGGCTGTAATCTCCTTTTTAAACTTGAAAGCCAGCAAGCCTCAAGCCCTGCAGTTTACAAGCAATTAATGCAAGGGAACACCAAATTCTCTGGTCACAACTGGTGTATAGCTGCTCCGTCTTCCTGTAGCTCCCTCTCATCTGATCTCACGCCCGTCTCAGTAGCAGATTGACTCCTCCTGTGTTGTGTGCCCTGGTGTAAACAGCTACTCAGTAGTGGGGCCTTCTGGGGAAGAGGAGCTGTGGGGGGATTTGGTCTGAATCTTGAAGTGTCCATGGGGATGGTGGCGCAGTTTGGGGATCGGACGGGTTCCCTTCTCAGGCGCTGATGAAATAATAATGCACAGAGTTGGCGAGGCTGAAATTTGCACATGAAAATCCTCTCCCTTCGCGCTTCTTGCGTCTAATGTGCCGGCGATGACAATCCCTGCCTCTCACAGTTTATATGCAAATGAGTTCTCTCAGCTTCCTCCTCCTCAGAGAGTCGCCCAGCCGAGCTGGAGAGAGCCAGTTAGACGGAGGGATATAAAGTGAAGGAGACAGAGTGGGGCTTTTTTGTTGTGTTTTGTTTGTGTTTGTCTTGTTTATTTTTAAAAGGATTCTTAAAAGATGATAATATATTTAAATTTTTCCTTTTGTTTTTTTTCTGAAAGGCAATAAGCAGATTCGCTGAAGAGTTTGAAAAGCCGCACTTTTTTTCTTTGTTTAATTGCTGGTAGTCGAGATAAAGTGAGAAATGGCAGATTTATTTTTTCTCTCGGAGCAAACAAGTCTCAGTTTTTCCTCAGGAGTATAGCAGATAAATATAGTTTCCTCTCCACAACTTCTTTTCTGACTGATTCCCTCTTTTTTGTCCACAGGCCCTTTAAAGCCTTCAAAGATAATTATTAGTAGTAGTCCTTTTAAAACCAAATCTCATGAGCACAGCTTTTATTTTTACGTTGAAAAGTCAGGTCAGATTACAAATGCAGAGTTTGTTTCAGCCAATGATGAGCAAAAATTTAAGCTTGGGTATGTAATGAAACCACAGAGCATGATTCAGCAACAGCATGACATAATCTTTCATTACAAATGTATTCAGAGACTGATTCCTGTAGTTAAATATGCAAGCTGTTAGTAAAGATGCCTGCCCGGAACCTACTGGGTCAAACTATCTGGTTTGCTAATTGATTCTTTTCAATCAATTAGCTTAACTGTAGCTTGTTTACTAAATAAGTTTCACTGTCTCTCTGGTTTCCTGTAGTCTGCATTTCAAAGCAGTCAGGTCCCAGTCTGACGGACACGGGGAGAGGAGGATGGGAGGAAGAGGAGGGGAGGAAAAAGAGGGAGAAGACAGGGGCTTCATGTCAGCCTGCTCTCCTCAGTCACGGCCAGTTAGTTAAAGCAAACGCTGTCGGGCCCTGGAGAAAACACGGGGCAGCGGAAAGTGCCAATCACGGCCGAGCTCTGGGTATTCCCCGCTACAGCTCGCCTTGAGCAACTTTTTATTAATTTAATAAACATCCCACAGAGACAGAACAATGTGGACTTGCGTACCCTCACAGCTAACAGCAGTGGTCAGGCCTAATGAGATGAGCTGCTCAAACACTGCATATATTCACACATAGACAAAGAGTGGGCACATTCTGTCTGAAAACACACAATTTTGCACATCCCACAGGCACAATTGTTAAATAAATGTAGAAAAAGAAAAAAGGAAAAGACTGTTGGCATGAGGATAGTTTTATCTGCACGTTTGCAGAAATACAACACATTTCTTTTTGCCTTTACCCTCAACATATCAGAAGGGAAAATAATTTCCTATTTCTGAGAAAGAGCTCCACACAACAATCAAAACAGACCCAACAGGACAACAAGAAAGGCATCGATATATGAAAGGAGGTCAAGATGATTCGTGATCCATATTTAACTTTTAATCAAAGGAAGTGAAGGAAATGTTCCATTCACTTCCACTGTATTTGAATACAGATTAAAAAGAACAGCAACAAAAAAAACTTTAATATTTCAGATGTCGGACGGTTGCTACTAAAAGTTTTACCAGTAAAGATAAAAGAGGAAACAGAATTTGTTGTTGTAATTTGGGAGAAGTTGCTCCTAAAACCGGTGTGCTCTCTTTTAAGTAAACTTCCTTCTTCCCTTGTAACCCTGCTCAGACCCTGAGTTCATTGTGATTCTGTTGGCGGCGTGCGATGCACCAGGGGTCCGGCTGAGAGCGCAGAACATTATGAAAATAATAACGATCTCACTTTCACGCTTGTTTCTTCCGGCCCCGGCTGCTCATAGCAGGCTTCGGTGTCAATGGGAGTCATTAGAAGGGGTGGCCTCTCGTCTCGGCTGATGAGGGGAGGCTGCAGCGGGCGGGACCGGGGGAGCGAGAGAAGGACGGAGCCTGGCACATTAACAACCACAACCACCACCATCATGAACACCAGCAGCAAAGTACCACGCGTACATGCTGCTCTGGTGAGACGCTGCTTCCTGTCAAACAGTGGAAGGACGCCGGTTCCCCTGCGATGCGAAGCCGCGTGTGTGTGTGTGTGTGTGTGTGTGTGTGGCTGCAACCCGTTTTTGTACGTGTGTGTACATACTGTATGTATAAATGTGTGTGCATCCTGCTGTCTACATAATTTTCCCAGGTCTCAGCTCGCTCTTTGGCTTTGACTCTTCACTCTTTCTCTTCCTTTACCTCACCCCTCTGTCTCCCCCCCTCGACTCCCATTTCTCACTGTGCCGCTCCATATATTCATGAATTTCCTGTTTATCATGAAAACTTATGCATAAAAATAGAGGATGGGAAGGGAAAAAAACAAACAAAAAAAACAAAACAAACAGGGTGAATGTTGATGGGGGTTTTGTCTCGTCTGGTTGCCGCGCTGCACAGGCAGCCGGGCCCTCCAGGGACGCACGCAAGAAGACCCTGATTCCGTCTTCCTTTTTCTTTTCATTTCCTTTCTTTTCTCTCCTCCACCTACCGCCTTCCTTCTCTCCTTCCCAACATTCGTCCCGCCTTTGCTTTGGCCTCCCCCACCACCTACACACTGCCTCTCTCTTCTCCATCTCTCCTTCACAGTGTCAACGCCAGTTACAGGCAGAAGAGCTCTCCTTCTTAAATAATTCACAAGTTGATTAATAGACTCACAAGGGTATAATTAGGCAGGGGAGAGACGGTGGCTAGTGTAACCAGTACAGTGCTTAGGGGAATTAGAGAGCGGGGTTATTGAGGAAATGGAGAGTACCAGTAAAAAATAAAATAAAATGAAAAACCGTGGCGGCTGCAGTGGTGGACTCGTGGAGGAGGGATAGGAGAAGGGAGGGGGGCACCTTTTTCTGAGGCTGTGTTGGATATGAGGCAGACTCTCCAGGAGCATGGAGCCCAGGGTTTGTTTGATGTGGAAATTGGACAGTTTGAATCCGTCTCCTTTAATTTTTCACAACTTACAGGGCCCCCCCTGGGTGCTTCACATTTCTCTTATAGGATATAAATTAGTTTTTTCTTTTTGTTTCACTTCATTTTTTTTAAGCCCCTTTTTTCTGTTTTCTTTTACACATCATCCAAGTACCCCTGGTATATATATATATATAAATCTCCTCCTCTTCTTCCTCTTGCTGAAGAGAGTTAAAGCTTCACCTCGATGTTTGTCAAACAGTCAGTCATCAGCATAAAACTTCACTTATGTTGCCTCTAAGGCATCTTTTGTATTCTGAAAGGGATGTGCTTTCTGCTGCCAGACTGGTCTTCAAAACAAACAAACAGAACAATAGAGCAACAGATCTCTCAGTTCAGACATCGTATTTTTGTTGTGGTGATCTCTGTCTGCCTCGCTTTTGCTGTTAAAATAAAATGAAAAGAACCAACGGAAATACACCCAGACAGGTACAACGCTCTGCCTCTCCAGCT
Source organism: Leuresthes tenuis (assembly GCF_036924035.1). Taxonomy (NCBI): domain Eukaryota; kingdom Metazoa; phylum Chordata; class Actinopteri; order Atheriniformes; family Atherinopsidae; genus Leuresthes; species Leuresthes tenuis. The sequence goes on from NW_027325373.1 coordinate 4,838,168, forward strand.
TGTGTTTTTTTTCTCTCCTCCTTCCCGGGAACATTTCTGCTAGTTTAGGCAGTCATGTTGGATACACAATGTTGTTTCTTTGGATTGTTCCTCTGTATTTATTTCACTGTCAATATCTCAGATTGCCTCCCGCAGTTCTGTGGTTACCTTTTTTTTTTTCAATCAGGGTTCAGCTGTGTCCAAACAAACTGATATGTCCACCCTGATACACCGACACACTGGCACAGGGCTTCGTGTCTGCTTGCTTGTCGACATGTCAGCTCTAATTCAAACTCTTCTGTTCTCCTCTCATCATGTCTTCTCCAGATGTTGCACGGGGTGTCGAAATTGATGCCTGCTCCTTAAAAAAAAAAGGTGGAAAGCAACATATTTCTCTGTTTGTTGAAATTGAAAGATAGACTTTGAAATTTCTCTCAGACACGCAGGAGGAGATGAGCCCAGTGAACGCCTTGATGCCACTGCTGATTTCATTTCTTGCTTGTTATCTACTCTGAATCTTCTGACATGACTGCCAGGAGAAGAAATGCACTGCATATCGGTTAATTCAGTTCTCTCTTTGCCTTGTCTGCATTTGACAATTGTGCATTAATTATCCTTTCTGTACCACGTAATTGGCCTTTTTTTGTAGTCCCCAGCAGACAACTAATGACTTCTTGATATTGTTCTGGCTGTGCAGATACCCTGCCACCAGGAGGCGCTGAGAAGAGCAGGACCCCTGTGTGTTGATTTATTTATCTGTGTCTGGATTAAAGCCTGTATACCTGATAAAGGGGATGTCAGAGGAGCTTTGACAGCCACAGAGGCAGCAGAGTGTGTGCGATTTGGTCGCTGCGTCGGCAGAAACATGGAGTGTCGATGGCATCTTTGAAGTCTTGACAGACGAGAGCCTCTGAACATCCCCTTAATCTTGCCTTCCCTCAGAAAAGCGTGCGAGCAGGCAGGTTCTGAGTGCGCTCGGCTCCCTGTTTGCCTTATTCTCTTAATGACACAAACCATTCAGCGACCACGCATGATAGCATTTCATCTGGCATAATGTGTGGTGGCTGCTTACTTCAAACGCTTCAGCGCCTCTCAGTGTTAAGCCGGCCAGAGACGGCAAGAGCCAGGACACAGAACGCACAAGGCTCTTCCTAGAAGGGATGCCTGTGTGTACTGTATGCTGTTTGATTGTTTTTTGTGAGCCCACCTAAAGCAAATACAAAGAATCTGTCTTGTACGATTGTCTGGAAATAAAATCAGTGGCAAGAGATCTGTTTCGCACCCAAAAGATCTGTCAGCCAGTCGTGCTTACATTGGCGCTTGAACTGTTACCATGACTGGTGCTTCACACAGCACATGCAGTGCTGATTTCTTATCTAAAGACAGTGGAAATGGTGGGCTTGCAATGCTGAGCATTTTATGTGTTTTTCCATCAGTTCACATCTAGGACCAATGCCAGAGCAGGAGTGCAATCTAAGTGAATATACAAGGGTCGTTCAGTGTGGAGGACCAGAGTTGCTTGGCAGAAGAGGGCGACAGGGTTAATTACTCCATTACTGGGTGGCTCAGCCAGGAGCTGTTTAAACAGGCCCCAGTCAGCAGGGATTAGGCCTCATTACTCCAGCTAAAGTTGCGCAGACGACCCTTCCCCACCACCTCATAAACCTGCAGGTTTATGTGGTATTTTGTGGAATATTCACATGGAGGTAAGAGGGGGAAATATAGGAAGGAAAAGAGATTAAGACCAAGCGGAGGGAGAAGAACAGGTGAAGGGAAGATGAGCAAACAAGAAAGTACGACAGGGTTTAACTCCAGCGGATCACCTGTATCATCACTTGAGCTCAGCCAGGGCTACAATTATCCCCCAAAATGCCCAAGCGTAGTGAGATTAGGATCTGAAGCTCAGGTTACCCTCCCTCCCACCGAACCGAACCCCACAGCCATCTTCTGCCGCCGCCTCGCCACCGTCCTCCTCCTCCTCCTCCAGGTGTCTGATGGCACTCGGTGATAATGACGGTGCTCTCGTTTGCAGGAAGGACAGGCTGCTTGAAATTAGGTCGATGTTTGTGCTCGATGAGGGAAGCACGATGGGTCAGTTTACCAGGTCTGCAGGCCAAGAAATACTTTGGGTTACAGTGACAGTCATATCACTGAGAGATGAAAGGAGTCATTATGAACCGGACTAAGAAATGTTACCGTGACTCTCCGTGTCTTTATCGTTTAAACTTTCATTATCAAAATGCAAAAATAATGACCCCTACAAACATGGTGTTTTGCCAAGAGCAGACTAAAGGATTATTGAGAAAAATCTTATTTTTCAGTGCAGGCATGATTTTACCACTTGTTTTTCTATTCTAATTTCTTTGTTGAGTTTCTGGGCTTTCTGGGCATTTTTGTGAACTATAGAATTTTACAGCAGAGTTGTAGTTGACAGAGTTGTAGTTGACATCTCAATCATCTCTTTGTCAGAAAACAAGTCTACAGCTACTCCAGCAGCTCTGAGAACTAAGCATGAAACAAAAACAGGATTTGGGCAGCAAATGCCGCATTTTTTTTTGTAATCTTCTTTTCGTGTCAGCACCTCACTTTCTGTCTTTTGCAGATAGATGAGATTTTACACCAGATAAGCCAAAATGGAAAGACGTGTGAAGTGGACGAATATATAGTATCCCCAAAGCATCTCTTTTGGACTTGCAGGCTTTCCCAAGCTGGTAATATAACAGTTTTTGGATACATTGCCATGGCAACATGGAATGGGACAGCAAAGTTTTTTGTGATAAATTGAATTTCATTATGTATTTTAACACATAACCATGATGTTTTTAACTTTAACCAAGTACTTGTAATGACTACCCTAATACCTACCTCATAAGGTAGTCTACCTTAAGACTACCTTATGAGTAGTCAATACCTTACAGACAGTTGACAGTTGGCAGACCGCTCTCAGTTTGGAGAATCAGAAGATATCCTGACCAGCGAGCTAGCGAGAAACACAACTCAGACCGGGACCACTGGAAGAGCAAATTTTTCCCGGACTGTAACTATTCAAATCTCAAAAGTTTCATGGGGGGGTCAAGTGAATGCTACGAAGTTGCTGTGAAGTTTTTAAGGTTTGAGTTCGCTCTTCTGTTGCCCCCATCAGTGTATCTTTTAGCTTTAGCTCACTTGTCAGAAAACCCTCTTGATTCTCCAAAGTCAGAGCGCTCACACTAAATACTACAAACAACTCCAAATAAAAAAACACTAAATTAGCCCTTAAACCCAAGTACTTTTGATGCCTAATCTTAATTTAGTTGTTTAATTACTTATCCTTAAATAATGATTAAAGAAGAAGTACAGTGGAGCAAAGGAAGTACAAGACTCAGACTGGATTGCTACCGTCCAATCGCATTATGCCATCTGTTCGTTATTTTTAAGCCTAGGTGATGTTTTCCCATCACTAATTACTACCGACAATGTCAGTGCACCACTTACAGCCCCAGAAAGATAATTTGCTATGGGCATTATTTCCCTGTGTGTCAAAAAGTAGCGTCAAAGTACACCGTACATTTAAAAACCAATGTGAGAGGCTTTTAACCAGTTGGTACTGAGAATGTGCTAACATTAAACATTAAAAAACAACTTATGCCTAAACCTAACCAAGCAGAAACTGAAGGCACAAGTAACCAGTGGCTGAAGACAAAAGTGACGTTTAAAACTAAAGAAGTTTCAAAGAAAGTCTTTGGACCAGTATTAAGACTCAGTTGTGCTTTAAACTGAAGCTTATTATCATCCTAAAGCAGATCAGTAATCTTGATAAAATTAAGTAGTGATTACGATCATTCATTCTCAGGGAATGAAGCGAAACCAAAACCGGTCTTTTAATGAGCATGTCAATATGTTAGTCTTACTGAAATCCTATGGTATCAAGCTTCTCAGACACCCAGACAATGTGGTCGAATCACTCCTGCATGTACGTTTACGTTCAGTTTGACTCAAATGTTCCAAAGTTCCATCTTTTTGCAGAAAGAGTGACACATAATGACTAAATCAGATTCCCGGTAAAGCTGCTCCCATTCACATAATTGACTGAATATTTCAGAAATTGTGATATAAACCAGCCTATTGAGACTACATGCCAACTTGTGGTCGCTTAAAGCACTTCCAGACTGTTGCTCTGCTCTAATAAAATCTTGATTTTATAATTTCTCCGTCAGAAATGTTAGTAACTTAAAGACGACATCAGTGGAGTGAATTGGTCTATATTTGTGTGTACCATGATCTCCCACAAACAGAACTGTGTTGCTGCGTCAGACATACTTGGCCTAATGACTCGATTCCCTCCCTGCATTCCCCTGCACGTACACTGGGATAATGACGGTGGTCCAGTAAAATAACCTTAGCGACGGCAACGTTTTCATCTAACAGTCAGCAAGAGAATTACTTAAATTACATCACATCAATTAACATCACATCTGATTTCCCAGGGGAACCCTGAGAAATTATACAAACAGAGTAACATCCAAGTGAGTTGGGACAACATACGAAGTCACTTCAAATTGATCAGGTGAAAAAAATGAGTGGTATAAAAAGTTTAGTTTTTTTTTTATCCTTTCTTTCATTCAACAGGCAAAAAGAGAAAAATCGCATCAACGTAAAGTATTGTGAGCTCAAGCATTTTCTCTAACTGTGTTTAGATTCACTGGGGGGCCATTTATCCTGATTTATTTGTAGATCATTGCATTTTCAGGAAAAGTTAGCTTTGCTTTTAACTTTAAACGGCTGTTAGACTGAGTTGCTCAATTCTTTTTGTCTTTAAACTGTGTGTCCATTTTTGTGTTTGCCCACAATGATGCTACTAACCTGCATTTTCCTGTCAATACTGATATCCCTGGGAGGATAACGGATTTACGGACATGTTTCAGCAATGTTGCCAATGGATGAGATGGCTAAAAATGTGGATGTCTTCCAATTAGAAGAGTCAACTGTGTACTGGGAGAACTAATCCAAGGGCTTTTCAAAACAGATTTGTGAGAGCTTGAGTTGTGGCGTGTTGAACTGCAGACTGAAAGTTTTGTGTCAGTGCCTCCTTGTCTTTAGTCCAATCACCTGGAACACAAACAAAAAAAAACCAACAACAGACATATCCTTCTGTATCACACAATCGCACTGTAGTCCAGCAAATCTCTCCAGAGGGGCTGCCAAAAGAAGTCGATAAGAATCCTTTTTCATATGAGTCAAAAATGCTCTCTTGATTTATGGGACATGGCCGCTCGCCAAACTATGTTTAAATCCAGAAGAGAGCTTCTATTATATAATTGAGGACAAAAAAAATCAATAAAAGCAGCTGGATGCGGCCACGGCAGGCTCTGCTCACATCCATATTGAGAGTGTACCCACTTCGATCTGTGTCTGGGCCGCTCAGCTTCACTAGCCTAATCACACACCGAGCAGGTCAATCTGAGGACTTAGCCAGTGGCGCTCTCTGATGGCATATGTTAACATGATTTTCCCCCTTGTTCACTGTTAAACAAAAAGCTGCACCTGAGATCCTTGGCCATTCAGAGCTCAAAAACCAGGGATTATTTTAAACATAGCCTGAGGTGAGAGCGAGATTCTCCGCTCCAGTAACCTGAACGAGCTGGAGGTAGGCGGCTGAAGACAAGAGGGGCAAACAGGATATTTATCCTATTGATTTTCTAAAGTTGAAACAAGAAGATTTAGGGGGGCTTGACTCTTAAAATTCCCAAGGAGCCGCTCACTGCTCAGCCCCATGGCCGTGAACACACACAAACAGAAAGCATCTGGCTAAGGAGGAGTGTGAGTGAGGTTTAGGGGCCTTGAGCTGCAAAGCTGTGCTGTGCTGTGGAATGATGTGCCCCAATGTGTGTCAGAGGAATCATTATAGCTAGTGCTGGAGCTGAAGCCTGCCTATGGTGGATGAGTGTATGTGTGAGTTATGTGGCAAAGTGGAGGTGTGAGCAGACAACAGATGGGAAGGGCATCAGTATTGTAGAGATAGAGCTTTTGTCTCTCCTGCTGAAGAGAGAAAAAACCTGCAAATCAATAACAAACACGCTGTGAAGGAAACTGTGTGGGAATGTGACTCAGCACACAGAAAGCTTCTCGGAAACTTACAAAATCGGATGGTAGTCTCAGAGTGAGTGATGTGAAACTTTGCCTGTTGCTATGGTCAGAATATTATGTTCTGAGTTAGATTAGTTACTATAGTTAGTTACTTTAGTATGTCCGGACTTCTTATGTTGTCAGTTGCTATATATGAATAAGTGGGTAGCTACTGACAAGCATTAAGCATGTCACACAGCCCAAACATATAACATTTCAGGACACACCACACAGTTAATAACCACAGTGAAGCGTGTCAAAGCCCAAACATGTAACATTCAACAGGACACTTACACAACACATTCAAATCAAACAGTCAGACAACATACAAGAACATATACCCCAGCCGGCATTGCTCCCTGCCTATTTTCCTACAGCTCACTATGTGTGCGCACACCTTTATTCACAAACTCTTCAACTTAAACTCTAATCCAACTAAAGCTTGTTGAAATATTGGTCTGCATTAAGCGAACAAAACAACTGGGATTGCCGAAACTATTAAAATAGGTTTAGGGCTGTCCAACGCATTGTTAAACCTCGGAAGGAAAGTGGTGAACTATCCTCCTCATGGAAGAATGCAGTCTGAAGAAAAATGTGACTGATTAGGATGGAGGATTTTGGTGAACTAAAATAGTAGAACTCACAAAACTGTTTAATAGTGAAAGCAAGCACATTTCCACATACATATTAGGAAGAAAACCCAAAGTAGTGAGCTTAAACTGCTGTGTAGCCTTAAGAAAACTGCTTATCAAAGTGGCTAATCCAAAATAGAAAAACCAAGGCCTCAGTCTGGTAGGCAGCATAAAGATTGGACTCTTTAGCAACCTTAACCACATTTAGCAAGTTTAGAAATTCCTGTATGAATTGACAAAGTTGAATGAATGCATATTACAGTTTTCCCTAATTCAAAAACCCTTTATTCAACTTGTAACAACCAATTGTTTTTACCTTATTTTGCACAAGAACTCAATTACTCTAAAATGGTTTTAAAGGCAGTTTGTAGTGTTTCCAGAACTTCCTCAGGGAGCAGCCAGGCAACCGTTATTTATTGATCAGATTTCACAAGCAAATGTGATTCAAAGCCCTATGCCCCAGACAGGAAACAGAAACAGCATAAAATACTGAAATGAGAATAGATTTTTGCAGTAAAATGTTAGTAAAAACAGCATTGAAATGCATATTATGAATAAAATAAAACAGAATATACATCGTTAATACAGAAAAGTTAGATTAGGTATATGTCAAGTTTAATGGATAAGCAAAAGTGTCACATAGTTAGATATAAAAAACTATATTTTTCATTAAAATGTAGAGACAAAGAGTGTACCTAAGTTGTTTTTTCTCCCCCAATAAACTTCACTACGTCACTGACCAGCAGCACGACCACCTGACTCCTTTCTTCCAGGACCACATTCACGTTTTTATAAAGTCCTTTTACTCACTTTTCATTTGTCCAGCTTCTTGATTATCAGCCTCTGTTTGTATGATTTCTAGGTGAAAATTCAACTAGACCTCTGGGTTTAAAAGGATATGTCTGCAGAGCTGTGGACTTGAACTCCTTTAAGATTGATTTAGCACTTGAGACTTGATTTGGACTGAACTGCCGTGTGATTTGATTAACTAGGTTTGACTTTAATACAAATTTGAGAGCGGAAAAATTCAAATATCCCACTGCTGCAACATCTCTTGACTGTTTATGCACCTTGAATATGTAATGGAGTGATCCACACTTCTACAGAAACCTATTGAAAAATCTACAAAATGCTTTACGATGTGTTTTTTTTCCCTATTATATAATTTATTTCAAATCTATATAAGCAGCGCTTTTTTTCCTCTACAGTCGCACATCAGTAAGCATATCAGGGGCAGTGTGGGCGTTCAGTATCCTGACAATGATACTTCATAAACAAAATGGACAATGCTGCACACCCTCCACATGCCATTGTGATGAACCAGGAAAGTGTGTTCAGTCAGAGGCTTCTTCAGCTCCTCTGCAACAAAAACACAATATAGGTCATTCTTTTTGATGACTAATATCTGATTCTTAATGCAGCAAAGTAACTTCCCTTATTGGGATTTGTAGTACTTGATTCAGTTAAATTTGTGGTTGGTGTAATCATTACTTATCTAGATAAATATCTTCAGTTACTCAGTTTTTTATAAGAGTGAGATGTACAAAAAGCGTCTGTGATGCACTTATTTTATGTTTTTGCATTCTGTTAAACATGCTTTCACTTCGAGAATCGCTGCTTGGTTAGGTTTAGGCACCAAGAGTTCGTAAGATTAGGCAACCCTGGCAAAACTTGAAAAGTCCCATAAATCAAACCTATTGATTTGTGTAGATGATTTTTACTGGGATTTTTTTTCATGCTACAATACATAAAAATAACCCCGTAGAGTAAGAGAGAGTAATAGTGTTCCAGCATTTTGTGAAAAAGGCGCATATTGACTGTTGCCTCACATTTAGGAGTCAGAAGTGGTAGGAGGTGGCACTACACACCCCATTGCCAAGTGGGAGAGTCAAGATCGAGTCTGTTTTTACCACTGGTGTCTTTCCAGTAACTTTACTTTAAATCGGTGCTTTTGCATTCAGTCACTGTTCCCCTGTGCTTTCTGTTTTGTCACCGTTTTACACATTAAAAACTACTTGGTTAATGTTGGGTATTTTAAACAAGGTGCTTATGGTTTGGAAAACCTCATGTCTTGCATTAAAACTGAACCTGTAAACATTCATCACATCAAAATATTCTTTTCCTGGTCCAGTTCCCCTAGTTTTCTGTGACGTTTCACAATTTTCCGTTAGACTTGCTTGGCATTAGGTTTAGGAAAGATTAGGTTTTGGTTGAATAATTCTGAACACACCACTGAGATGATGCTCATTGAAGGACACACAAACATAAATTATCCAATTTTATTGCCATGGTTCAGTTCATACAGTCTGCTTTGTTAGACAATCAAACGCGACTTTGAGAGTATAGCACAGTTCACTATGACTGCATCACCTCATGATAATTACAGATTGTCAGGCAGGTCACCGGCCTGCAGTCTTGGCTGCAGTAACCATGCCTGCATTCTCCAGCTGTTCCCTTTGGACCTCCTGGGCCAGCGTGCAACCATGACTTGCCACCCGGTGGTCATGACTCATGACTCCTTAGTTGTGCTCGCAGATGATTGCTGTTATCATAGGTGGGGAGGAGGTGCCACTATAATTGTTCTTTGGAGTACCCCAATTATGCCATTAAGGGCCCCTCAGTGATGAGGCTAATGGCGGGAGACCTCGTTTGCATAGCATTATCTTAATTGAGCCCGAGGCCTGGCATGAAAACAACAGAGAGATAATGTTACTGATGGATGGTGGCGATGGTCCGGCGGCAACCATTTATCCGACAGCTATATTAATTAACAGCTATCCTGTTACATGGGCTTTAACAGGGATGAATAAGTTAACATGGTGACTGTGACGCTGGTGGTGACAGGGCTCCCCTGCCTATGTGTGGCTTCTAATCGAGGAGACACACTATTACAGGATGTGTGTGCGTGTATGTGTGATGACGGATGCTAAAGAAGGCCTGGCATCAGATCTTATTACCCATTTCCTAAAGGAGGAAACCGAGCCAACAGTAGTACCAGCCTTTAAATAAATCACCATACAAAGCCTGTACTAATACTTTTAATCGTGAATTAATTACACGCTCATTGCAGGGAGAAAAGCCGTAAATGTTCCAATATGCTCGGGCCTAATATGCTCATCGTACAACGTTTCAGGAAAATTGTTCAGAATGCGTCGCCTTATGTTACGTGAAGCCGGGGCTCATTGTGGATCACTCTCAGACCAGAACCTGGGCACACATGCAGAGTGACTCTGGATCAGAATGGAGTTTTAAATGAAGCGGGCGAGCCAGGTAGCTCTTTTGTTATGTAAAGATGTGTCATGTGATCTGGTGAGATAAAAGAGGAGAGAAAAAGAAGCCGTTCAGATAAGCTACCCCTCATCAGATAATTAATGATGCCTTTGCTCCAGTTTCTCCTTCTTAGCATAAGTGTCTGATCAACTTTCAAAAAGCTCATCAGACAGAGTTGTTCCTCGATGCTTCCATCCAGGGCTTAAAGTAGGTTCCCTCAGGATCTGTCAGCATGAGTCAAATGCAGCGCCAGGGGTCTTGGCTTCCTGTCCATACAGAAGGACCCAGATACATTTACTAAAGTCTGATGTTCTATTACAAACTGACAGTCGGTCATTAATAGTGAACATTTTCTGTTTTTCAATCAGTCCTTAAGTCTACAAATATTTATGCTGGAATCAGTGAGAAGCTATTCACTTGCTTTTGTTTTAATTATGAAAATGGTTGCAATATTATTTTCAAACTGTCCATTAATAGTCCATTTCAGGTTTTAATGTACTTTTTGCTCAAAGCCACAGTGCTCCAGCTGCTGGCGCATGTGCACATTTCATGTAGCCTCCTCGGATGTCACAGCTCCGGCATCACAGCAAATGAGCCATGCAAATCAGAAAAAAACAATTATCATATCATTTCTTAACCACACTGCCGGGGGGTCGGAAAGCCGTGCACGGCTACGGGCAACAATAAGTGAAATTAATTACTGTTAGTGCTGCCACGTAATAGCAGCCCCTCGATGAGCGGCTTAGACTTTTCTTCTCACTGCTGCTTTTTCCCACCTCGACACCCCTTTGCTCCTTGTCAAAACTCTTCCTCCACCTGTCACAGTGTGTGAGTTTTGTGCATGGTCGCCCCCCCACACCCTGCTTCACCCCTCCTCCTCTTCCTCTTCGTCGCCCCCTCCTTCCTGCCTCCCCTTCTGCCAGTTTTTAACTACACTCCACTCTGGCCTCTGCTCTACTTGTTACAGCCCCAACATGAGTGCAAACAATCAAAGTGTTTGGGAACGCTAAAATATGCATGGCTATCCGTGACAGACAGATAAAGCAGGGCAATTAGCCACGTAATCCTAGAGCATCGTACGGAATGGTCCGCCTCGGCTGTCCTCCCACCCCTCCTTCCCTTTACTCTCTTGGTCTCCATTAGTTAAATGTACTCTGTGTGTCGGCTCCCCATCAAATCAAGTAACACTTCCCCTAATTGGCTTATAAATAATACAGCAGGGCCTACATTATAATTTCATCAGTGGTAAACATTGCGGGGGCAGTTGGTAAAGAACCTATCCCTCATTAATTTCTTAATTTGGGTAGATGGAACGAAGGGGAAGTAAGGGAATGAAAGGTGGAGAAAGAGAGAGATGTGCAGATCGGATGAACGAAGGGACTCGTATCACCTCAGGCAGAGAAAGAAGGAGAGATGGTAAAAAAAAGAAAAGGGAGAAGTTGCTCCTACTGCTTTTGTTAAGAGATGTCAGATATTCAATCCAGGGGTTTTGTCAGTACTCCTGTGCAATAGGTGATGAGGGCCCCACCGCCCCCATTTTGCACACCAATACACACAAGTAAACACACTCTCGCTCTCGTTCTCTCTTGCCGTTCTTATTTTAAACCAACTTAATGAATATTTCATAACAAGCAACATAAATATTCATTCTAATGGTTTTGCACATAGTTATTACCGGTATTTCCTTTTTTCTCCCCCCTTTAAGCAAAAAAAAAAAACAAGAAAAATACTCATTACAAATTCTGCATAACCAGACACAGAAATAAGTTTGCACTCCCATGCAGACAGAAAATTATGTAGTTCAACTGCTGCAAGTCACCGGAACTGTGTTGAAAATCTTGTGTTTGCTGTATGTTGTCTTTAAGGTGTAATTATCTGCATGCTAAAAAAAACTTGGTTAGCTATGGGAAAAGCATCAAGTTCTTTTCTAATTTCAGTCATCGACTGCAATCACAAGACAAAGCCGAGAAATCCACAGAGTCCTTGCATGATGAAATCCCTTTTGTAAAAGGCAATAGGTCTGTAATAGCCTTCCTCCCCTTGGCAGATGCATGTCACCCAAACCTGCTATTATATTGCATAATGCACTTTTAAGGGAATTTTACATGGCCTGTGATAGATGCAGTGAAATATGAGGTGTGAGAATGTGACACTCTCTGATCTCTGAAAGACAGATATTAAAGCAAACTCAAATGAGCCATTTCCCTGCCTCTCCCTCGCCACTTTCTCCTCCAGCTGAAATCAGAAAAAATAAAAGGCGCCGAGAGCCCTTCAGCCATCAAAAGAGAGTTAAGCGCTCCACATTCTGAGCGAGATTTTTGAAAATGGATCTACCTGAAGGCAATCTGTCTCCGCTGGAACCCGGCTCGTCACCGTTACAGAGAGCTGTCACTTCACTCTGCCGGCACTGATGGAGACAGACACCCATCATCTGCTGCGTTTTACGAACACTACGTGATGTCTTGCAGGCCTGCTTAACAGCATATTTCACCAAAGATCTGCTGAAGCACGCTCGTGCAAAGCCAGGAGGGCTTTTTCATCACTAAGCGCTGTCATCCTAAAGTAAAAAGAAAGAAAATACTGCATCTAAATCATGAATCAAAGCAGGGAAGAAACGACTGTCTATCAATCACACTCAAAGCTAAAACACACAGATTTCATTAAACTGAGACGCAATTAAATCCTTCATGTAAAAGCTACAGTAAGGCTTTTTTTTAATGATTTTAAAGCATATGTTTGAAAGCAGTAAAATGTCTTCAGGTATAAATAGAAATCTCTCATTGTTTCTCGAGTTATTTGTATTTGATGAGGCACTGAGAGATAAATAAAGAATTAAACTGAAGCTGTTAAAACATATGAATTTATGATAAATGGGGGTTTCTCATCTCTTCAGCCTTGTCTCCTGTCCGTTATCACTGGCTCAATGTATCTGTTGGTTATGACAAGTTAATTATTTTCTTCAGCTGAGTTCATTTCAGTCGGTTTTTAAAGGAAAAAATTATCCTGTCGTTCATGGAAAAAAGCAAATATTTCAGTATAGAATCGCATCATTCTGTTCTCATCTTTTGTGATCCCCTGTATATATATATATACATATGTGTATATATATATATATATATATATATATACATATATACACATATGGCAAGCAGTGACAACAGCATGGATGACCCACACTGAAGACCAACAAACATGAATATATTGTGAAAGAAGTGTTTTTATCAACCATGACCTTTTCGCTCCCGGCTCTGTGGGGAAGAGCTTCAACTTGTCATGAAATGGCAAATGGATACATTTTTTCCTATTTGTCATGATGGAGTTATTAGTTCAATTATTTCCATCTAATCGGGTTGCTGAAAGTCCTTAAAAACTAATCCTAGTAAAACTAATCCTCAATTCTATCTCTAGCTCTACCCACTTTATGGTCAGTTCTATGGTCAGTTCTGACTCCAAATGCTGACCTAACTTGAGGCTTCAAAAGAGAAGATGGTGATGTTACAGCTGTTACAGCCACCTTTTATCTCCGGTCTACGGATGGTACTTTCATTACGCAGCGAAACTATGCTCAAACCAACTGCTTCTTATGGTTGTCTTAATCCGATTTTTTAAATTTTAAATTTTATAAAGTGACAAGCAAGTGACTTGATGAAGCATAAGTCAATCAAAGTCATGAGTTCCACCAATCAGACGAAGGCATTACACGTAAAAACCACCGAGTAGCAGCTGCCACTGTTAGCTGTGTGCTAATAGTGATGCCTGAAAAACGCCTGTAGCTACTTTTACTGGACTTAAATTTGTCCAAACTGCCACACATCGATAACTTGAAGCCTGATTAGACGGATTCTCTCGTGATTCTAATTGCAAGAATCCAGCAACTTCACAAATGTTAACAAAAGTCTATGACTGATACATTTTTTATTTCTCAGTATTCATCTCTTTTGTAAATTGCTGCATATATTAGAATAATATAGGCCTTACAAAAGACCCTCTACAAAATTGCTGGTTCTTAAAGGTTATCTTTAAGCAGTTCTTTTCTCCGTTTTTAATATGCATACACTGTTAAAGTCTCTGAAAACTTTTATTTTTCATTTGTAACTATTAAAAGTTCTTTGTGAAAAACTGATTAGGACTGTGTGAGCGTGGCTTGCCCAGATCTGAACAGTAATGGCCCTCTCACACCACCAAATAACCCAGTTTTGTTTCACAGTTGAAGGTGATGTCATTCTTTAACTTAGCTTCATTCACTCCTGGTAAGCGACTAATTGATCAACTATGTTCTCAGGTTTTTAACCCATACAAGTGCGATTAAAAGAATTGGAACTAATTTTCAAATAGTGAAATAGGAGCATTCGGCCCTTTTAGGGTATTGGACCCTGATACAAGTGCATGTTGTGCTCATTTGGTAATCCAACCTTGGTAATATTTTTGGGAAGCATTACTTCATGCACAACTGGTCCACACTGGAAAACGTAGTGCTTTATGTGCCAAGCAGTTTATTCTTCCTGAATAATTGTCATCAGTTGTAAAATGTTTTATTTTGATGACGATCGATTTTTTTTTCTGCTAATAATAAGTAAAAATGAAACACCTACTCGTTGATATGAAAAATATCATAATTCAGTGAAGGGGCAGGTTCAAAGTCTCGAAATGTGAAAGAAATAAATAGGACAAGCACCGCGAAACTGTGCAAAAGCACAGCGCTCGAGATTAGACGTATCCTCTTTGTCACTTTCCTGCTCTGAAAGTGTGAGATGTTGTGCTAAACGTCAGAAAAGGTTAAACCAACCGTACTCACAATGCGGCCCCTCCACTTAATTACAGCCGAACAAGAGGAGACGGGGAGCATGTTGAGAATGAGCTTAATTAATGTAGCAGTAAAAAGTGGCCCTCCCTCTGCATGTCCATTCTGCTGCTCAGTATTAGTTCCACTTCAGCGCCCTTAAAGGCACGAACAAATAGTGACTCTAATGATGGACATACAACCTCCCCCCTCACACAACCTCTTGCCTCGTCTCGGGTCACTGCCCTCCTACTCGCTTCCCTCTCCCCATGGCTCCCCAAGGGAGTAGAGGATAGCTGGAGGGGGGGTCCACCAGTTTGACAACCATGTTCACCTCATCAGTTCTGAAAGAGCGGAGGACACCCTTGCATACTGACTTCATTAGTGCTGACACGTTTTGGGGGATGCGGCTCAATTTAGAAGACTTTAGAAATAGAGGAACGAATCCTCGTGGGGGTGTAGAGGGAGTCAGACGCAACCCTGTATTGTTGATGCACTGTGGTGATTATCACGGTATATTTCTGAGCCCAAATCTCAAAGAAAGCAATGTTTGCAGGGAAGGAAACATCAGTTCGCTGTAGAAAATACAGGACCCATGGAAGAAAAAGGTTTTCCTTCTATATACATTTGTTATTCAGCAGTTGGAAATCGAAGGTGAAAAGTGTATGTACTTGAGCGTAAATTTTAGGATTTGATAATCAGTTGTCCTGCTCAATCATTTGCAACAACGCTCACAATTTCCTCCTGCAGCCAGAGCTATTAAAAAGAAACTTCCACAGTAATGCAGTATGATACTGCCCAACACTATTTTAGAGGGCCCCTGGAAATTTCTCAGAAAGGTTCAACAGGAGACTCGTAAGAGCTGTCAATCCAAAATAAAAAATATTGTCAAATGTCGAACGCTGCTACGTTTTAGACTAAATTGAAATATTCCGGAGCAACACAATGAACCCTCAAGAGAATACGGTGGGACATATCATGTTCAAAATCTAGTCTAAACAAAACAAAAGGAATATCACATGAAATTAAGGTGTGAAAAGGTGCCATGAATGTTTTATGTCTCCCAGCCACTGACATAAAGGGTATAAATATTGTATGCAAAGAAAAAAAATCCCCTGTTTGAAGTCTTGAGAGCAAAGACAGTGGGAGAGAAAAGGAGGGGAAGCAGGTAATTACAAGTGGAGATGCACTTTGACAGATTATTATATTAAAGCAGGAGGAGGATCAACCAAACAGCTAACCTCTAACAGTGCTGGTCTCCACCTAGCAGTGACAGGAGTGTTACAACCTGAGGAGCCACTTCTATTTGACAAACAACTCAGTGAGCACCAAATCCTTGGGCTAAGAAAAAAAAACAAGCCTGACAGCCACAGAGGCATCGAACACAGCAAACCTACCACAGCCAGGCCCAATGAAAAGCTGATTACATGCTGTTTGCTTATTCTTTTCACAGTAAACTAAATCTGCAATTTAACTGTATGATGTAATAAAATGCTGCACCCAGCTTATTCCCAAATCATCAACGATATTACGCCTCTTCTGTTAAAAATATAGAGGATTCGCATTGAATAACTTCAGTTCTTTTGTATGAAATCAGTCTCTATAAGTAGATAGATCTATGAAATATAATAGATTTACACAGTCATAGGTACATAGGTATACGCTGTCATAGCAGGAGGTGGCTGTGCCTCAGGTGCAGCAGCATGTCATAAATTCATTCAGATGTTCAGCAGCGTTATCGACAGTCCCTCAACCTGCTGAAGCGTGAACACAGCTGCAGCTTTTTTAGATCTTAAAGTAGTCTATAAAAGTAGAAAACTGCTAAATGAACACAGACTATACACTTAAAGCAAATGTATCCCCATTTAGTTTGAGCAGGTATTAATATATATTTATGTCAGAGTGAATATGCTCATCTCTCAGTGGAAATTGATCTTATAGATGGTTATAGACTTAATAATAGTTCTATTCTTTTCTTTGTCAGTGTCTCTGATTCTGTTTCACATTATTGATGATCGTAGTACGTTGTTATTAATGCGGCTGGGCTGTATTATTAAGAACAGCCTCATCTACTGTTGGCTACAGAGAGTCTGACTGCATGAGTTCAGGATTTGTGAATGAGAGCAAGACAGAGAAACCATTTTTTTTTTTAATTAAAAAAAACTGTTGACTAACGTGTCAGATTGTACTTGCGATCTCAGCCAGATGAATGGTTGGAGCAGCCTCAGACTTTATAATTAGTTTAGTTGCGATATCAAAGCTTCTGGGTCAAATTTGCAAAGCAGCTGTCTGAAAAGTAAAGACTGCAGATTCGTGTCTTCTGGTGCTTTCAGCGGGCCACTGAATAATAAACGGAATCTACTTCTGTCGTACTTAAACAATCTTAGGTCAGAGAAAGCTAACAGAACCTAGTTTAGTGCTCTCACAGACGTAAAAAGAACACGTTATGTCTGCCGTCATCATAAAGTAGCATCACCACCGAGCTTGCACTCCTCGCAGCTTACTATCTTATTTCATGGGCCTCTCACAGCGTATCAAAATTAGGTAAAGCCGCATACTAAAAGTTGTCAAAATTGGATCCTCTATTCTTCTACGTAGAAGATGTAGGTTTTCTGATCCTGCCTTTTGGAGACTGTAGGTGATTTAGAGCAGAAATACCCAGCCTTAGCCTCAGCAGTGATGGCTGACTTAGAATATGATACGTCTATAACATCTTACCTACCAAGGTTAAAAAAGATTATTCAGTTTGTTGCCCAGCTACAATATCAGTGGTGTATTAAACTGGATAATGTTGATTGTATTGTTTTGAACTCCCAAACTGTCGAAATGACACTAGATGCTCCAGAGACATTTCACTTGGTTACAGTGATGCAAAAGATGTAATGATTAACTTTAAACTAAAATGTTATAGTTTTTTCTTCCCAAAATAAACTATTTATTTTTGCTGCCACCACTGAGAAATGTGGGTTTTAAAAAAGTAAAGTAAAAGTTCCCTTTGAGGAATGTTTGAGGCAGAGCTGCCTCCTCTCTGCTCGCCCCAGGGTAGGCTATCATCTGCAGTGACACCAGAGGGAGGACAGCGCCTACCTCACCCCATCAAACCTCTGCTGGGTCAGATGTAAAGGATGAGGGAGGCCGCCGTGGAGAGGAGGCTCCGCCACCAGCCCAGTCTCTCAGGTCCAGCTGGTTCTTTGATCACCAGCCGCTGACCTCCATGAGAACAAGGCGACGGGGCCGATGGGAGGGCCAGAAAACACACGGCTCAGTCTGTAACCCCTCCTCGCAGCCCTTGTTTGCTCCAAATATGAAAAAAGGGTTAATTGTATTTAACAATAAACCCCCTAAAGCCACCCCCCACCCCCCTTATCACCACCAACCTCCCCTCCTTGATTAGAATTAGAATCACATCTGGCGCTATGTTCTGTCCCTCATTACTGCTGAATCTCATTACAAGCCGCTCCCGTGGGAGGGTCGCGCCGGGTTTTTAAGCACACTTTTCGCTTTCTTCCTGCCTCTTGCTCATTTCATCTGCCTCGCTGCTTCTTCTCTTCTGCGTTTACATTAGCGGAAGTCCTCATCTGAGAGAATGACTGAGCACCACTACATTCCTCCTCCTCTTCCCAGAGCTTGGAAATTGTTTTACAGTGCCAATTAAAGTAGGTATGTTGAGTTTTTTCCAGAAGATGTATTATTCAGTCTGTATTATTTGTTGCGCTCTAAAAAAAAAAAAAAAGAGAGAAGAAAAGCTAAAATAGGACTCGCAGAGTAAGTTGCACTTGCTCGCAGTACAAACTACACCAAAGGTTTGGAAATAATAGTCAGCATGAAGAAAATGAGGGAGCTTATTTATGGTGCCCTGAAGTCCAAGTTAATAATGAAGACCTTCTCATATAACCAAAATTTCAACTTTGTTTCTGTGCAAATACTGTCTCACAGGGATTTCATTTTAGGAGGAAGAAAAATCTGTAAAGTTCGACTAAGAGGTGTAACATTTAAAGCCACAGCAAGAGAAGCAGTTTCTCTGCAGACTTTATGGGAGTTAAATAAGGTTACCAACAAATAGTCAAAGCTTTTTATTTCCACTTTTAAGACACTTTTAAAACATTGTACAATAAATAAAAAATGTGGAGTTTTTCTGTTTTGTTTTTTTTAAACCGAGCGCTGGATGTCACAGGGAAACACCGGAGAACGTTTAATTTTCCATCATCGGCGAGTCACAGAGCATGCAGTGCGCCTGCAGGATCTTCTTGATCCACTCTGGATCTGAAGGGAGAGACAATGTTGTGGAAATGATTAAAAGTACATATTCGTAAACATGATGGAAAGTTTTTTTAATGTTGCTCTTAACTGAACATCGAAACATTATTAGCCATGATAAAACCTTTAAAAAGATCCTTTCCAAACAGTTTTTAAAGTAAATTCACAGTTTCCACATCGGCTCATGTGAGAAGTGACACCGTGATCAACCAACCCCACAGACTTCAAGCAGCACTTGGATCGATCCCCATTAGGGGAAACAAATGAAAGAAATCAGAATAAGTCAGTAAATAAACAAAGACAGGGAGCAGAAGAACAACACGGACACTTGTTTGAAGACGCGCCATGAACAACGCCTCTAAAATGACCGGTTTTATGTCCAAGCATGGGAAGCATCGGCACAGCCGACCTAAACGATAGAAGGAACGGGATCAGCTGCACCGTTTGCAGAGCTCTAAGTGGTTCATGGTGTGGGCAGAGAAAGCAGGTACCCAGCCTTACTTTCAATTATAGATTCAGAGGGAGGTAGTCCGTGTCTGCAAAGGGTTTCAATTGATGTATTATTTGCCTTTAATTTAAAAAAGAAAAGAAACCCGTAAAAGAGCACCGAGATGACTGATGGTCGTTACTGAATTTTGGCCAGAACAGAACTGTCATGGGCTGCAAAGACCAGGGAGAGCAGCTCTTAGAGGAGACTGATAAGAATCTAATTTAGATGTAGCAGCCGCATGAAGTCAATCCTAAAACACCGGGAAGATCACAATGTTTCCCTCCCAACTCAAACACAGCAGGAACCACATAAATGCAACAAAATGTGTCTGTTGGGTGCTCGGTAAATCAACCAGCTCTAAACTAATGTAGGCTACAGGGTTCAGTAGCTTCCAACTACACCCGATTTAACACGTTATCACAATACCAGCATTTACAGAATGTGTTGTGGATAGATGCAAATAGGCACGGATGTTAATATTCTATACAGCTTCATCAGGTCAGTAAAACAATTTGGCGGATTCCTCTGAGCCTCTGAAAAATAATAACTCACCTCTGCAGTGCTTGCAGTCACTTTAACATGACAGCAGCATTCTACACTCGTGCCATATTGACAGTGATACAGATACGCGTTGCTGTGTTACCACCGAGTCAGATTTCCGATGCAAAATGTCACAGGAAAGGACCGATTCTAGCACGTCGCCGACACGTCCATTTGCCACCGTGTCAGTGTTAAGCAGTGCATGACTTTAAGGGGCTTATGACAGAAATCACTAACAAATTACATGGGATTCTCCATCACTCCTCCATGTGATAAACACACTGGAAACACCTGTTTCTACATGTCATGGACCAGCAGGTAAAAATAAATCACTTCTCTAAGTGTGTCCAGAGACAATACTCCTCTAGCCCTACTCGGTCGATTGCATCGTTGCCGCTCAGACTCAGATGCTCACTTTCTACATGTTAGACTACAATCTTATACTCTTTGTGAACTACACTGGAACTAACTGAATACAATTTTAAATAATAGTAATTTAGTGCTGCAACAATTCCCCGCTAGAGAGAAAATTGTGGGTTTGGCACTCATCCAGAGAGCTGTTATAAAATGACAGAAGTGGCATAGGTCTGAGGTTAATCAGCTATCAGAACATCAGCGCTAAGTATAAACATAATAAACAATAAGAATTTCTACAGTTTCATGGGGTTAGAATCCAACAGGCTCTGAGCAGCGGAAGGGGGGTGAAGGCTGACGTTGAGGGAGACAGGAGTAGATGGCTGATGGAGAGTGTGGCTGTGAAATGGAGGAGGAGGTAGATGGAAAGTGGCGCTTACCCTCAGGCTCTGGCAGTCTGGCAATGCTATCCAGCAGGAGGCACCGTCTGAACGTCAGCGTCTGGCAGGCCTGGTATGACAACACACACCTGGAGGAGACCACGACAAATACATAAGAAAGCTGGATGGCAGGGACACACACACACACACACTAACACACACACAATACAAGAAGTTGGGCGGAAACAGCACTGAGGTGCAACTGTCGGGCACAGAGAGGAAAGTCTGTGCCCACCAGAGGTGCCATGTGCGAGCTGCAGAGGAGGCAGGAGAAGCATTTGACAGATGATATTCATGAGCAAGAGAGTTGGTGGGTAAATATCAAAAGGTGGGAGGCTTGATTACGGCTCTGTAAAAAAAAAAAAAAACTGCCAAAGAAGCATTCACATTCAATTCATGTCTTTAACTGAGAGAACAGAGCTCCTGAAAACATCTGCAGACAATTAAGCTTTTCAAAAGTTCTTATGCAAATACCTGAGCCACACGTGGCCGTTTTCACAGGTGGCTTGCTTGTGGTCCGTAAAGGGCAGCACGGCCTGGCAGAGGCTGCAGTGCTCCGGAAACGTCTGCTTGTTCATTTTATTCCTGATGTGGCCGATCAGGACCTGGGAGAGATGACGCATAGAGCCAGAGGCGTGGAAGTGAATACCGACTTCATCATCAACCGGTAGCACTACAGCAGAGAGGACAGCACAAATGTGAGTTCAGCACCACTTCAGTGTTTTCGTTTACGCCCGAAAGCAAAGCTTCCTCACATGATTTTTGTATTGCATGTGTGCGGTTCATGAATCTGTTGAAATTATACCCAAATGAAATGACTTCAAATCCAAATGTGCTCAAATCCACAAAAGCAGTACGAGTGGCTGAGCCTCACCCTTTAAGAAATGTTATTTCTGACTGTGACGAGGTTGTTTTCAGACGTGAGCAAGTAACAGACGAGGAAGAAACTGACCGACTGTAAACAAAGATGGAAGAAAGCGGAAAAACACAGCAAATGCATGCCAGCAGAGGTGATAGGATTGCTCATAACCAGGCACGAGATGAGGCCAGGTGGCAGAATGACCTCTTTCATACGTGCACTGCTTTCCTTTTATCTGGTGGAAACTGAACTCGTCTCTGTCCTGTGTGAATTACCCTCTTTTTGCTTTTCCTTAACATTTCGTGACAGAAGCATTACTCGGTCGGGCCTATTCAGATAAACACGGCACAAATGTGATCTGCAGCAGTCACACTAACAGGCAGAAACACACACGCCAGCGGTGGGTTAAACTGATCATACGACATATGATCTGCTGCTCAGAAGAACCTGAGAGATCCCGTTATTAAAGACACGAAGAACAGTAGTGTCCAAACTTTCTTCCTCCTTATTTTTATCTACGAAAAATAGCAGCAGCAGCATCAAATGATGTCTTCCCCTCATATCACCCCGGTAAATAATTGTGAGAAAACTGTTGAAAGGAGTTTCAGCTGCAGCTTCCTCGTTTTCTGGCCATATAAACCGCAACACAATGCAGCAGATTTGTTGGCTTCACATGTACTTTTATGGCAAAGCAACATGTTATGAGGAAAATATCTGTCTCTTAGACTTTGTGCAATACGGCGCTGGATGAAGCAGACTCTGTGGTCTTCTGTTGCTGCTGCACAGGTCTTGTTATTGGGGGAAGATCAGCACTTGTTCCGGGCTGTGTTTGTGAAAGTTTGCATTCTCCGTGCTCAAACAGGTGGCGCTGCTTCAGATGAGGTAAAGTTATTCCTCGATAGCTATCGTTATATCGCCCAGGACTAGTCCAAAGAGTAAGTTAGGGCTACGCTCCAGGCTTCGGTAAAGAGAGACTGCTACGACAAGGATATGCAGTTTCTCAAAAGATTCCGGTTTTCACAACTCCCAGGTACTTGGAACACCACTGTTGCTCGACTTGAAGGTGATGCAGCGTTTTCCACATAGCGTTACCTCTGTTGTCAGCTGAATGTAATCTGGAGCCAACTAAAATCACTGGTTTGCAAAACGGCTGGAAAATGCTGCGGTTTCCTTTCCACCAGCAGCTGACAGGAAATGCAGATCATGAATCGAATTCTACAACCACTTGTGTTAAAAGTGATTTTGGTCTTTGAAAGTTGCATCGTAAACACTCCATTCCTCTGTGTCGGTTTAATTTCTTAGAGGCTAGTGTTAAGAACTGTTGGCTACTGCAAACCAAAGTTAACCATTTTATTTTAGTAATGGCAGAGCCATCGATGGTGCATTTATTGAATATATAAATGTCAAACTTCCAGGTGCAAAGAAAATTAAAGAAACCCTGTTTGAAGTCAGACATCCATGTCGGGATATGAAACACTGGACGAATACCTGATAAACTAAGTAAACAATATAACTGTTAGTAGCCATGCAATAAGCAAGAGCTAAAGGGACTGGATAGTGTAGTGGTATGATTGCCACCTTCCATGTGGGAGATCTGAGTTCAAATCCCCTGCATGAAAGGTATTACCTCCAGTAGGGGTCCTTAGGCAAGACCCCCTTACCCTACCGGCCTACCTGTAAGTCGCTTTGGATAAAAGCTAAATACATAAACAGATAAAGTGTAAGTCTTCCCACCTGCAAGGTACAGCAAATACAGCGTGACTTCAGCTTGAAGTTGGACAGAGATGAAGATGAGGAGGCTGAATATTTCTACTATAAACTGGGAGCTAACGTTGAAATCTAGTGCAAATTTTCAGTTGGCAGCAACTTCAGACACCCTAGTATATGCTCTGAAGTACAGAAAGTGAATGTTTTTTCCTTATGTCCCCTTTAAATGTGCAGCTACAATATGTTGGACTGTATTCCACTCATTTTGGGGCTTTAGTTCACAGCTTGTAATATTAAAATCAATCCAATTCTGTTAGAAAATACTCAAAACAGAGCAGGGCATTCATACAGCGATTAGGTATCAGTCGTGTTACCTCTGACGCTCTGTCATTGGCATCCCTGGAGAGATAATCCATCAGGCCACAGGTGGGTACGCTGGTGTTCTGTGCAATCCAGGTGTTGAGGTACACCACCCCTAACACCTTCTTCATGTTTTCCCTCATTAGGTGGGTTTCCACGGTGGTGATCAAAGCCTGCAGTTCAGCCCTCTGTTCCTCTCGACTCTCCTCGGTCTCCTGTTTTACTCGACTGGAATCGCTGTCCTGTTTCTCAACAGCTTCATCATCTTCTCCGCCCTCCTCCTCCTCACCCCTTACCAACACCTTGGTTTCCAAAGGCGTAGGTTTCCAGCTGAAATCTGTGTGAGGAGTCTGTAGCGATTTGTGAAGTACACGCACCAAAAAGAGCTTCAAGCGCCACAAGTAGGGAGAGTCTACTTCCTGAATTTTCTGATCGAGTTCCTCCTGCAGCCACACTGGGATGCACTTGTTTTTTGAAATGTGCCACCTGACCAGGTCAAGCAGGTCAGCCATTTTGTACAAGTTCTGTGTCGTGGACTTGAGCAGCAGTGCTGCTGCAGTCTCTGGCGCTTTCAGAGTCACGAAGTGAACCTGATAAGTCCTGTTAATGGGGTGAAAGCTTCCAACCATACCCTGCGTGCTGACAAGAGCAACGTATGCTCCATTGTGGCTCACCGCAATCCCGTGTATCCTCCTCCCTCTGAGGTTCTCAGGCCACAACATATCCTCTTGTTTCAAAATAAAAGAGCCCTCTGTAAACGTAGGTATCAGCTTTTTAATGCACCCGTCCATGGAACACGTGTACACTGCGACATCATGTTGACCAATCGCTAGGGAGACCACAGGAAGTGAGTGCAGCCCTGCTATGTGAGAGTTGTGCACATTTAGCCCGGCTGGTGAAATTATGAGCAAACACCAAAAGACATAGCAGCCGCGCGAGGCAACAATGAGGCTGCAGCTGGATTTATGGATGGGGTGGAACAGTGAGATACATCTGATGTTTTCAACAGCGATTTCGTCGCACTCCTTCCACAGGATGACGGGCTGTCGGAGGGTGAAATAGCCCTTCACTCCCGACAGACTGACCGGCATGATCTTGACGGGTCCAACTGCGCTGCCGACGATCAAGCCGCTCATACGACGGTCTGCATGTTCGTACTCCCACCACGCCAAATCACTGGGTCGAGTCACGCCAGATTCTATGAGGTCGTAAAACACCACATCTGCCCCGTTTGTGAAAGGCAACACAAGCTTCCACAAAACAAGGTCACCGTTTTCCATCAAGACTGCGAGGAGGACCATCTCCACATCCACACACGAGTTGTCCGGCTGAACCTGTTTGATCGTGTAAAGGCTCGACCACTCCATTCTCAGAGGCGTCTGCATACCAAAACGCCGTCGAAACTCATCAAAGTCCAGCAGGTTTGCTTCTGGTGGCTTTCCGTCTTTTTTGGCGTAGCCTCGCTCCTTCAGCCTCTCACTGTACTTTTTGGTGAGATCGACCAACATGTTCCACTCGTGTCGCTTGTGGCTGTGATGGACAGTAAGTCTGTTTTCAAGAGTCAGGCAAGCGAGCAGACAGCGTCCACTAGAATCACAGCCCAACGGCGACCAGCTGGCAAACTTTATTCCTTTGTGCACACCTACCGATGGGTTGCTCACGCTATCGGCCAGAAATTCTTGCCTTACTACGGGGTCCGGATGCACAGTGAACTTCTCCATCGCTTGAGCCAGCTCTGCTGATGGCCCCACCTAAAAAGTGAAAACACAAACAACTAAGGTTGAAGAAGGGCTCGCTACACATTTCAACGACTTTTTTAAAGCAGAATCTGTGGTCTCCGCAAATTAACTATTTGGGATTACAGTGGCAGAAAATAAAAATGTCAGTGCTGATAATGAGTTAAAAGGAAACCTGACTAATAAGACTCAAGGGTTTCAATATGTTCCAATCCTTTTATCAAAATGGGCTGTTTAAAAAAAAAGTAGAGCTATTTCAAGTATGTGACATATTTTGAGCTTCAAAGGCCACCGTATTACTTTAAGTGCAATGAATTCTGGGTCAATGACACGTCATACTGTTTCAGTAGCAGGTGCTTCTCAAAGACAGGGAAGGATCCTTAAAGGCTACTCATCTCGGATGCTGCGTCATAAAATCTCACTCAAGGACCAATGTGAAGGATCCTTTGAAGGACTCCTTAAAGCACCCACAATCCTTTGCGTGTATCGAAAGCCGTGCAGGCGCAAGGTGGATCAAAGGTGGCTTAATATGAATTTCAACCTTTTATCATTTTTCACCATATTTGTTGTCACCTTAAAGTTAGCATGGCAATATGTTCCATCCAAACAACTTTCTATCTCTCAGCAGTAAAGACACTGATCCAGTGCCACACGTTGCTGCTTTAGTTTCTGCTCAAAAGCTTCCTAAAAAAGACCAGCAGCAGTGCTTTCACCACGTCTCCCCTGTTACATTTCATCCATTTGTCAACTACACAATTTGGACCTGAACTCGACAGTCCCGAATCATCTTCCGTCAAAGAACCAGACCGAAAACTAAGCTCTTTGCAACAGTGTCCTTTTCAGTTTGCAGCCAAAGGCAGCTGATGCACAAACATCATGAGCATTTTACAGTGATATCTTCTCACTGACATTACCCATGCTGCATGACGACAAATGCAAACAAGCAAATGTTTTAGAACTATAAAAACAAAGACTCTTTAGTACTTTAGGCATCACAATAATATAACCAAACCAGGGTTAATCTCCTAAGCATAACGAGTCATATTAGTTCCTTTTAAGATGGTGATGCTTCCTTGTTTTTAAGTTTATTAAAAATATAGATAATAAGGTAACTAGTTTAGCTAAAGCACATGTTGTTACCGGTTCCTAACCCAACGTGTTTCAAAGCTCCCTGGGTTCAGCTGAATCTCCTGTGAGGTGCTGGTATCTGGAGTAAAACCGTAGTTATTTACCCTTAGTTTGTTAGTTTCAGCCGGGACAGGGATGGAGCTCCTGTGCAGCGTCAGGTCCTGTTTGTTGCTGTGGGCATCACACACCAGCTCGATCAGCGACAGGGAGTTAGCGGTACATACAGCCAGGCGGTGATCCTGCGACCAGGAGAGAGGCTGCAGTCCGCTGATCGGGGACGACAGAGGGACGACTGGGTCACGCTTAACCGCAACGTCCCTCGGGCTGCAGAGCACATCGTCCTCACAATCCGGTTCGGTCTTGATGACAACATTTCTGGGTACTGACTGTGCCGCCTCACAGGGGCTGACAGCCGCCATATTTCGTGTGAGGAGGAAGTGACGTCGTCGAGCGGCAGGAGAGAAGGGTGGTACTTACTCCGCGGAATTAAATAGTCCACTTGTCAGTCATTTAAAGCGGAGTGAATGCTTGAGGACCGTGTTGCAATAATATTTAAATGTATAGTAAAAAGTTTACAGTTTAATTAGTGCTAATGTTAATTTTTTTAAGAGCTTGGAAATTAATCTACGTAAACAATAATATTAATAATAACAATAATGGAAAAAGTACTTAGAATCAGGTTACTAGTTATATAATGATCAATTCTATACTTTTTCAGTACATTTGATTAAAATTACAGTAACCAAGATCTCTACAATGTCTGTAAGAACCTTTGACTTTCTGACTCTGACCCAATAACAAGATAAGCCTGCAGGGTCACTGAAAAGTTAAAGGGCTTCATGATAAACCTGTCCAGCAAAATTGCAATCTGTTTATGACTCGTCTGCAACATATTGAATTCCTTCAACTCCTCTGACCTTTAATTCTTCTTAAATTGAAACAATCTAAAAAGAGAAACGTCATCCTTTGATCGAGCAGCGAGAGAATGTCAGTTACATCATGCTTTACTCAGATTAGGTTTGAAATGACTGGCTGACCCGTGCTGTTGGGCACACCTGGCTTTCCAGTTTTAATTTCCACTCACAGTTTACGATTAAATTAATTATATCGCTTAAAATAAAATAAAAAGATTCTGCTACTAACTAATCCTCCAATCTAAGTGTTTTATATATTCACTGACTGGCCACAAAAGTCACCACCTGGATCTAACTTAACTTAAATGAGCTGGTGTTGCTTCAGTTTTAGTCAGTTAGTTAATCAGGGCAGGGTTCAGAAACATATATGTGCCCAAACATGAGGTCAGCTGACTCCTTAAATATACTGAATGGCCAGGTTTTTACCAGCAACAGATTCTTTTCTCTTCCCTGATGGCTTTGGCATGTTCCAAGATGACAATGCCAGCATTCATTGGGCTCAAATTGTGAAAGAGTGGTTCAGGAAGCATGAAACATCATTTTCACACATGGACTGGCCACCACAGAGTCCAGACCTTAACCCCACTGAGAATATTTGGGATGTGATGGAGGAAAACAGTCAGAGTGTCACATCATCAATACAAGATAGAGGCAAAAATGTTAATGTAGCCCTGGATAGAAATGAATGTGACATTGCATAAACTTATTGAAATGATGCCACAGTAAATATGTACTGTGATCAAGAGTGTGATTTATTATTTTTCTTGTTTTTTTTAATTATTTTTTGGCCATGCAATGTATTTGGTTCATATGTTTTACTAGTTTGTGTGCACAAAGTAAGAGTAGAAGATGCTTAGCAATGTGGCAGAAAACGCTTTAAATGTGGTGGCACTTTAACTTTGTAACCGAGGGCAACGCAGTGTGGATTTTGTAGTGCATATCTTTATATTCTTTTTCCTTGCCTGAAAAATGAGCATATCCAAGCATATCCACAATATGATCTCAAAGTAGTGGACAAAAATGGGCCCAAATCCTAAAAAAATATCCAGCTCGCGCTTCAATAAAAATGCTCCTGACAATATTAATTCAATTTCTACCCCGACTTGACGTTTTTAGCACCAATGCTCTTCATCAGACAGAGTTTAATTGAATAAATATTCCTTGCTTCTCCTGCCCTGACCCACCAATACAAAATGCTTTCTGTGCTCTTGAACCTCCCGATTTACACATTAAGCACTGTGTAAGAATATAAACAACAGGATTGAAAATCAAAGCAATCTTGCCCTGTTTTTAATTACATTTTTGTCTTGAGAGCAGAAGCTTAGCTCGTCGCCATAGGAGGAGCAGGGGAACAAGTGTCGGACGGTGCCTGCATACGTACGATCGTGGTGATATTTTAATGTGAAACAGCTACAAAGCAAAGAGCAGTTGTTGCATTTTCTCACCTTGAATCCAGTCAGATGTCCCACATATTTTTGTATTTATAGTAACAAATATTGTGGTATTTTAAAACAAAACAACATCAACCAACCAAAAAAAAAAAAACAGATGAATTGCCTCTTAAAGTGTTTCAAGTTAATTGATTTGTCCGTCCTATGTAGTAGAGCGGTTGCTTTGCAGCTTTGGACTCTTTGTCAGGACTTGCACATCCTTAATGTAATTAGATCAGATTAGATGAAACTTTAATGATCTCCATTGGGAAATTATGTCATCACTGCGACACATCCGTTCAAAAAGGATAGCGCTGTGTTGAAGCAGCACTGTCACTCTACAAAGACACATTTGCCACTCTGAAAGACAGGAAAAAAAAGAAAGAAGAGCGTAATTACTGACAGGCGCAACATTAGTCACTTTATTAAATGAAATGACTAATGTCCAAGTGTGACCACCTGTCACCAGGAGACATCATTAGTTGACATTAATTAATAAAAATGGAACCGTTCCATCCACTGGTGACGGCTCGGATATATATCAGCACGCTTTGTGTGAGTAGTCACCGGACGCTTGTGGACGGGTTAAAGGTCAAACCGCTTCAGTCGGATGCAGTGCCTGAGAGTCCCAGGCAGACGGTGATTTGTTACAGCCCTCAGATGAAAGCTCCTCTCACTGTAGCTGCCTGACTCTCAGCAAGATGACAGCGGGATTTCAACAGGCAGAGTTATTTGTCACAAAACAAATTGTTACAAATCTGTGAGACAAATACAGAATAGTGCGCCCACCATGTTTTAATCTCTCATTTTCTCTCTTTTGTTTCGATAATCGAAATGAATAAATGAAGGGGGACTGTGGTGTGTTTCATTCTTAATGAAGCGTTGTAGTGGATTAATATTTTACACACCTGCTGTGTGTCTTTGGTGGATTTTGACTTGGGACTCAATCCCAGCTTGGTAAGTATGAATGTTGGATTAAACATTCATCAAATGCTGTCACAAAAACTTTACCCTCTCCTCTCAGCCACACATAAAGATGGAAACACTCCTCAGTGCAGGCCAAAGAAGCCCAGCACTGATTTGAACCTCAGCTCTCATTGTGCGGTAGTGGTATTATTTAGGCTACACTGGAGTCATGTCTGAAGGTATATAGGTTATGTAGTGTGGGTTTATGGATATGGATGGGGTCAGCCCAGGTCAATCCTCTGCATCTCTAAAATCCACCTGCTGTCTTGTTATTGCCTGCAGGTTCCTCCTCAGCCTTTCAACCCTCAGTGGACCACAACCTCTGCTGTTTACTGGCTCAGAGTGTCAGAGGAGCTGCTTACATGAATCTTGCGAGGGAGCCCGCAGGGACGTTTTGATGCATGGTTCATCGTACATGTTTTAATCATTCAGTCTTTCAGACACCTCCCAAGAGGTGGCTGCTGCAGCATATTACCAAGTACACACAATTAGTGATATAATCATGATGATGATAATGAAATGTATTTAGAGCATATCAGCGCGGTTCATTCTGTTTGGGGAGGCATTAACAGAACTGCAGCCCTGGAAAAGCCTCAGTGCTTGGGCTCCTGGTGTTTTCCCTCTGGAGACCGGTAGTGGCCAGCAGGTCGCCACATCAGAGATTAGCAGTCATCGCAGTCGACTTGGCGCTCCTTCTGCGCCGTCAACTGCAGAAGTCTCACCTGACAGGTGTTGCTCTCAATCAGTGCTACTCTGCTGCCCCCAGTGCTGTCCTTGGGTTGGGAGGGGATGAGAAAATCTCCTTTTCCCCACTCATCCATTCTGACAGCCTTTAGCAAGCAACGCTCTGAGATGCGGTGGGCCTTATATGCCAGAAAGACAAGAGCAAATCCCCCTCTCAATGAAAAACCATTGATATCGCATCAGTAACATCAGTGGGAAACACAGAGGTGGCCTTTTACTTAGCTCCCCTCAGGGATGTTCAATCTTGTGTAAAAGGTCAAGGTGATGGGATGCCTGGATCAGAGGGAGTGTTTCAGTGCAGAAATAATGGTACATGCTGTGAACTGTTTTTACAGACTGTAGCCCAGAGCAAAACCAGTGATCACTGGTCAAACATAACACTAAAGGGCTAAGGATGTCTTTGTTTTTTTGATAAAAATACATTACAGCTTCTGGAAATGCCCTATTCCATATTGACTTATTTTGGGAACATAACATTGAGAAAGCACGTATGCAGTGTACATCTAGCTGTTATTTAGTGTCTATTCTCTGGTTAGAAAAGTATACTAACAAAACAAGCAGTTTTCGTTGTTTTAGTTTCCATGTGAAAGAAGAAAGTTACGTTGAAAGTTGAGATAACAAAGGTTATGTTGTGGTTATGGTGTGAAATTTGAAAAATTCAGTTGTGAATAGAAACACTTTCTTCAAACAAAAAATGAGTTCCCTCTTGCCAGGAGTCTGCTTTGAGAATAAAGTATTTGCCGCATAAAGAGATTTGTTGCTCTTTAATTCTCTCAGTGTAATTTTTTACATTTTTGCCAAGAACAAAATTTACTTTATCTCCATTGCTCTGTGAAGAAAGTTAACTTTGATATGGCTAAAATAAAACTATCTGCATAATAAGTGGAAAAAAATGTATAGGTCTGGCGAACTGACTAATTTTCAAGTGCACACATAATTGCTGCAGGCCTATGTTGATTTTTTTTAACTGATTTGCTTGAAGCTAACAGTTTTAGGCCACATGCTGTTGTGAGCTAGCTGTTGCATGAAGCCAATGCATTTGTTCAGTAGCATCTAATTAGATGACTGGAGCCATTTAAAGGAAGACAAAAAAGTTTCAAACTCCATAATAACTTAACTCTAACATGCTTCAAAAGCTTCTATTTTATAACATTTGGCAATATAATATGCTATATATCAGGAATGTCCATAGTCGGTCCTCGAGGGCCGCTGTCCTGCAGGTTTTAGATGTTTCCCTGCTTCAACACATCTGATTCAGATGAAATGGATCTCTTCAATAGATTGTTAAGTTCTGCAGCAGCCTGCTAATGATGCATTGATCTGAATCAGGTGTGCTGAAGCAGGGAAACATCTAAAACCTACAGGACAGCGGCCCTCGAGGATAGAGTGTGAACTTCCCTGCTATATATAATAGCAACTTCAGCTAATAAGCAGCACTACCTCAATCCAGGGGCTGCATTTTTTTTATATTTTTGGAAAAGCTAAGATAGACAGTCCTATCAAATAAGCATTTCTCATCAACTCGAAGAATGGCACTTATTTCTACAGATAAATAACTAGCTTAATTGCTGC
The DNA here is from genome assembly GCF_036924035.1 of Leuresthes tenuis. Taxonomy (NCBI): domain Eukaryota; kingdom Metazoa; phylum Chordata; class Actinopteri; order Atheriniformes; family Atherinopsidae; genus Leuresthes; species Leuresthes tenuis. Next base: position 4,870,431 of record NW_027325373.1, read on the forward strand.
CTTTACTAACAACATGTAATGTTGCGTTCAAAATTAACTCAGCAGTCAGAATTCTTAGCTCCCATGTGGTAATATTCAGTTAAACACCCCCAAAAGTTTTTTTAGTTTTTTTTTTTACTTAGAAAGTCCAAGGAACTTCACCAGCCCCAATCTCAAAATCCAACATGGCTGCCCACACATAGAAAGTTGCATTAGCTGCAGTAATTCTTTTCTGTTATTAATTCTTTCAGTATATGTCTCATTAAATCAGTCACACACAATGTACTATCCAATCTCTATCACTGAAATATTGCTATGGGGTGTGTCTATGCGCAAAATACAGTGTGTTATAAGCTTGTATTGCTAATAATAGAGAGCCTGCTCAGTGAGAAAAACACTGACTTTTCTCAGATATCATTCTCAGATTCAGATATCTTTCTCAGCTCTGAGGTAGCATAAACTTCTCATCAAACACTGTTGTTGAGTTAGGACTGTGAATGTCACCCGAATGAGATTAAACGGCTTTAAAAAACTTCCCACAACTGCTGAGTAAAAGATCCATTTAGTATCGTTTTATAATTCTTTTTTTTTTTAAACAAAATCCTGTCCCTAGTTAGATGATGTCTTTGTCCTGGTCCTAATCTGTAGGTTATCTAGGGAGACATAATAACTGAATGGCTGGAACTCAGGAGAAAATCCAGCTTTCTATTTATTCCATGCGATAATGGCTGAATTATTCATCCTGTGTGATGATTAATTAAAAGAGGCCCCGGGTCCTGTGGCAGGTACAGGCTGCTGACATTCCCATGTGATGTGCTGGATGTCTCTGCCTCCATCCGCCCTTCTCTTGCTTTCCTCTGCACGTCTTTAGGGAAGGTGCCCTCACACGTGTTACATTTTTTCACACCCAACATTTTAACCTAACTCATGAATACATGAGGTGTAAGACTAGTGTCTAGTAGTCGTGTGTAAGCACGCTCAGGGTCAAGTCACCGTTTCCACTGTTGCTTTTTGCTGAAATGTCTTTCACTATAACTTGCATCTTCTGAAAAGAGGCAAATGTAGTGATTGCAATAAGTGACCATGTGTTGATCCATGCAGTCAAAACTGCTTATGTATGCTCTAGATTAACATTTTTGAACGTGTGTACGCAAAACAAAGATCTTTAATCAAAGCTGTTAAAAGGATGCAGCATGTGTGATGGTGCTTATACCGTGCTCCATTTTGTTTTCACTGTCTTTGTGATTTTTGTCATTTTTTTCCCTGCACATCCATGTGGTTTTTGTGACTTGCTGTAACCAGCAGCTGGTTGCTGCCAGAATCAGGTGAGCAGCGGCTGCTGTGTCCTCTGACCCAGTGTGGGCAGCTGGCAGTAGGAGGACATGCCCTGTAGCAGTGCCAGGGGAAGGCCAGGAGGGCTGGGGTCCAGACCTGCTCTTGCCTCTGCTTGGGCCCCACTAATGGAACGGGGCTGGGCTGTCCATATGGCACTTGTGAGAGGAACAGGGTGCTCTGGCGGTTGGCACGTATAGTCACCAGGCAGTCTCCCGTTAGTTATTAAACAGGACAGGGCCAGACCTGCGCGATCACCCCACGACCACCAAGAATTATAGATGTGCTTACTGATGGGGATGGAGACACACCTGCACCAGAGGGTTCTGTCAGGATTATTATTGCTGTTCTTTTAAACTGAATGGTTAGCAGAGTGCTACTTAATTCTGCATATACACAGATATTAGGAAGGCTGCCCTGCTCTGAGAGGCCTGATTGGTTGGCTCCACTGGCCTAATCAGGCACAGTTTTCCCCTCCATAGGTTCGTGAAAGCATTTCAACACAAAAGTCGTGCAAAATGAGTCACCAACATTTCAAAATGTTTGTAAAAACTTGCAAAAAACATTCAGGAAGGCTAAAGATAAACTCTTTTGTCTTATTGCTATCTTGAGTCCTCTACTGGAACTTGAATTGTGGAGTTGGGTGGCGGTGAGTGCCAGCAAGACAATGAGGGAAAACACCAATTCTGAATGAATGAACATTTTGAGTTTTACTATAGTTTACCTGCAGGTACAGCCTTCAGTGAAGTCAAAATCCAGCCCATTATTAACAGCCTCAACATTGTTATCTTTATTACCTCTCATGGTATTTTGTGATCGACTATGTCATAATAACTGCTAACTTTCTCACTATACTGTACTGTGTAAAAGAGGTATGCTTTTTGCTATTGAACAGAAATGAGTCTAGAAGCCTTCATCACTTACCGACTGGCTCTAAATTGTTTGTTTCTTGCATTTGATAACTGGTCGAGAAACAACGGCAATGTACTGCTCTGTCACGCAGTGAGGTCACACAGAGGTTCAACAGCTTCAAGCTGATGGAGAACTGTAAATCCTTTCCTACGTAAGAGGCCCCTACAGCAAAAATCAATACAGCGTAAGGTATAAAAGAAAATTAAAAATGCAAAATCTGAATAATTAAAAACTACAAAATTTATCTGGAAATCGCTCATCTTTACCAACTTACAGTCTACGGTTTTGGTTCAGACTTCCTGCTTCCTAATTGCATAACAACTCAGAGGAGGCCTCACTTTTTATTTTCTGAAGAGCTGGAGAACAGAAAAGTCAAGATTAACAGAAACTTTGAGAACGTCCTCTGCATGGAGGTCAAGGAAAAATGGGTTTGCCAAAATGTATGCTGTGCTATGTGTGTGTACAGAAGCTGGCCTGATAGGGCTGTGTGTAGGCGATGAGGTGGACAGGGGGAGAGCAGTGTATAGCCCACCAGACTCCACTGGCACCGGACCGACCTGCCTCCTCACTGAGCTGCACGGGACCAGGAGAAGCAGAGCCTCACGGGAAGTGAGTTGGGCCGGACTGTACTGCTGCAGTATTAACAAATGCAACTGCATACACTATGTACTATAAGAATGCTTACACTCCTGGCAGACTGTACCACACAGGCTGATGCCAACTGAACTAAAATTACCTCTTCGGGATGACACTGGCAATTTGTACTGCAGACCTAAAAAGAAATAGCGAGGGTAATTAGAGTCAGCGGAAAAATACAGTTTGACGTTGCCCTGCCCTGGTTTTCCTGCTAATACGCCATTAGAAAGTGAGGCCAGACTTTTAAAACAGGTCACTCTTACTAACCCTCCCGCCCATCTCCATATTCTCCCCCTTTCTTTTCACCACTTCTTCATCCCCTCCTCCTCCTTCCACCACCCACCTCTCTGGATCTGGAACAAAAGCCACCTCCGTTGCCACCGCCTCCCCCTCCTCATCTCCTGCTTTTCTGTTTTATTGGTGACAGCTGCCGCGAAACAGACTCGCGGAGCGAGAGAAATGATGTGTCAGTGGAAGGTCCTTTAGCCCGCGCTGCTAATCTGTCACACGCCGTTTGTTGTTTACTGTTTCTTCCTGCTCACCGACTGGCCGGCAGCGTTCACCGCACAGTAATGGCGACAGATGCTGACCTGCAGAAGTGTGAATCTTGCCGATTTCTCCCTGCTGTCAACCTGTAAATTACAGCTATCTGGAGTAATTAGACCCGATAAAACCCTTCCAAGCCTCACCCCACACCCCCCTGATACACACATGCACATGCACACAGCTCTGGCCTGTCAGTGACCTGAGTGTGTGTAATTTGGAGACAGAGGACTCCAGACCGGAACTGTTCAAACTTCAATGTTTCAAAATGCACAGTTTTTACTTTCAAGATTAAATTAGGTTTTAATCCACTCTTAATACAGCTGTGTATGTAAAATCTTCAGGACTCTTTTTATCTCTTTTTTAGGTCAAAGTCTGACATCTTTCTCCAAAACCACCCCATGACTTTGAGGACTCAAAGATTGATGTTGGCAGCAGCCCTGAGATTACAGAGGTGAGTCCATCTACAGTGAACAATCTTGGATGAATCTGTAGACATTGCCATTCGTCCTCTACTTATCCTCACTGAGGTTTTGCAGGGACAGCGGGGTTTTGGGCACTACCAGAGAAGTCAGCATCGGGGCCACCTCTTCTTGCCCTGGCATTCGTGTTCAGCCTGCAACCACCACGGTGGCCACCACTGCCAAGCATGCTCTTAAAAGCAGGGCCTCTGCCCCTTTCAGTAACTCATGCGATACCAAAGGTCACACAGCCAGGTCTTGTCATCCTCTCCCTCATTCTCTGCACTCCTCCTCCACCTCCTTCTACAGCCCTCGGTGCCCACTTCCTGCCCATCAGAGCCAATCACATTCCACCCCTCACCTCCTTCGCCGCCAATGCCGAGCGGCAATCTGTCACTAGGGCACTGGGAGATGCCACCCTGCCGTCCGCCTTCCGTACACTGCGGTAATGGCTTCTGGCAGCCCTAGAAAGATAAGTAACCGGCAAAAAGGCAGGAGAGTAGGCTGAAGAGGGTGGGAGAACTGATGGCCAGGGAGAAGAGGACCCTCTCTCATATCCACACTGCCCCCATCTCGCTGCTGCTCGACCCTCCTCCCCCTTTTGCTTCACCCCGCTTTGGCCCGGTCACTTTGCACGATACTTCAGTGAATAAATGAGTCGTTTTAATCCGACTGACAAGCTGGCATTGCCCAGCCCTGCCCTCCATCTGTACTGGTCGGCCAGCGCAGCAGCAGGCCCCAGGCAGCCCGATGTGCCAATCCAACACACAGCTTATCCTGGCTGTAGCTTCAGGGACAGAAGGGTTAGAGCTCTATGCCGCAGCTACCTTCTCCACCAAAAGAGCTATTTATATAAGAAAGAGATTAGCTGGTGGAGGCTTTGAAGCACGGACAGAAATGTGAATATACTCCCATCTTGCCCTAGTGCTTGAATTTGTGTTGTTTGCTGAAATGAAAACCACAGTTTGTGCTTTACTTATCTGCTATGAAAAAAGTCCCCTTTGGCTTTGTGAAATTATATTTTGGACTCTCCAAGCAAGTGTTCATTTCCGTGGGTGGTCAAGAGTTCAAACGCAAGATTCTTCTGCACTTGTCTCTGCAGCAAATACAGAAAAACTGAAATCAAAACTAGCCATATTTCAGTGTCGCAAGCACAGAGGGGTTAATTTTGCCCCGTCATTCTTGGCACAGTGCGAGGGCAAATGCACTATCACTCAGTCAGTCCACCTCCCTGACCAAAAACCCAGAGGGAGAGAAAAAAACACTTGGCCGTAGGAGGTGCTAAACCCTCTGCTCCATTTCCTCTCTCCACAAGCTCCTCTGCGCTCCCTCACTTGGCCATGTGTCACCTCCAAGTCGTTTGGGAAGGGACCTGGTAACATTTGAGAGCCCAATTAAGCGCAGGGGCTCAGTTCTCGCCCCCCTCCGGGTTCCGTTCAGGCACGTCACCGACGAACCACGCACACACTCACTTACATACACACCCCTCCCACCCTCTGATTCCTTTTCATGCTTACTTCCCCCGTCTGTTCTGCCTCTTTTTCACACAAACACCCTCCTCTCTGGTTAAAGATCCCCCGCAGATCTGATTGCAGCTTATCTTTGGAACAGGAGGTTATGACTGTTTGATCCATGGCAGTCGGACCCATTGCCAGTTATACTCCGGGGCCTGGATGCTGTTTATTAACTGGATGAGTCCTCCCACTGCGGCACTGAGCTTCCAAAGGCCCAGTGTTTTGCTGCTTTTGGTGAAAGATTAAGCACTGTTTTCTTAAATTAGCCTGGAAAACATGAAGCATGAGGATAAAAGGAGATATTCTTTATCCACAAGGTCAAGAAGGTACTCATTATCACCCAGATTGAATAATTACTTGACTAAACTTAAGAAGCTGAATAAAAATATAACAGCTCAGTTAGTACAGTCAGGTCTTTTTTGAAGTGCTAAAGGACTGCTTATTCCCTTAACTGGAGTGAAAGAGCATCACTGGATAATTTAGGTTGCAGTCTCAGCAGTGACAGCTGGGCAGCATTGAAAGCCAACCAAATGGACATAAATCATTGCCTTTTTTTTCATTAAGTAGGTTAATATCTCAGAATGGTGTTTAATGTTTTATTCAGAGCTGAGACAGAGACTGTGTAAAGGGACGGCAAGTGTTTTGAACGCAGATGGGAGGTGGAGGGCTGGGCAGAGTTTGGCATCTCCCCACGGTTGCCTCCGAGTGCACCGGCCCTGTTAAAGGGAGTGCAGGAATGATCCTCGCCCCTCGCGAGCCGTCTCCATATTAAACAAGTGCTTTATAAGTGTGTCATCATAACTATTCATCACAAATAAATACTTAAACACTGAGAGCTTAGCACCCCGCTGCTTTACAGTTATCCATTTTTTTATCACCTGTTTGTCGTTTTTGTGTCTTCCTGCCTATGTTTCCCTTTTGTGCCTAGATGTTCCTGTGCCCTTCAACTCAGTAGTGTGCTTGGAGGCAGCTAGTGGCGAGTGCCCATATGCCAAGCCTCCCTGCTATGTGTCCCATATACTCTGCCCTCACCTGAGGCCTTGCCCCAACAGGACAGCAGGGCCAGAGGCTGTATTGTGCTCCGTGCAGCTCCCTAGATAATGGCTCTCTGTTTTCAGCACTTTTTTCCTTCACACTCTTTTTTCCATTCAGTTTGCACAACAAACACCCTCAAGTTCAAACATGCTCTAGCTCTGCCCCTGACACGGGGGCAAAAGTCCACTGCAGCCCGTCCTCTACGGTGGGTTTTTGGAAGGTGATCCGATGCTTTTGCCTCTGCCACGGTGCTTGGTGGGCTGGCTGGCTCCGGTGCAACGCGGCATGTGCTGGCGTGGAGGCTGAGCCTGGATCAGTTTGCTCAGAGGCTGATGAATTGCAGGAGAGATGCGGAGCGGCAGCAGGCGAGGCGCTCCGGCAAGCGGCCGTCACGCGCCATCACCGCCTGCTTGTGTGATGGGGGAAATCAGAGAGACAGCGCTGACAACTTAATTTAACACCAGATCTGGAGGAAGCCAGAGTGCCACTGCGCTCTGGATAATTGATAACTCTGCCACCCCACCACACCTTGCCTCACCTCGTGCTCATCACACCTCTGCTCATCATTGACCCAAATCAGCGGTGGGCAGATTGTTGTAGGGTTTTTGAAGCTTTTCAGGTTATTTTGCACAACTAACATCATTTGAACAAGCTTATAGAGTGTAAAATTAAACGTGTGTATGCAGAAAAAACATTTATTTCTTCGACTAAACCCGTTTTATCTTTTTAACCAAATAAGACAGTAACATCCGCATCAATGCACAAACATTGCCAAAATAAAATCCAGGCTAGAAAAAAATCAATTTTGACTTTGACTTGTTGATCAAAGAAAATCTTGCTTGGTAGTTTTCCATATTTTGTGCCAGAGATAGCAGTCCTGGAAAAAGTTCTGAGATTCAATACCCAGCTCCAACATCAGGCTTTTCATGCCTTATGTTGAATGCTCCCTTCAGTAAACAGTGACTGCAGTCAAAGCTGATCGGCTGCAATGCTGAAATTTCTCCTTGTGCTGTGGCGCTGCAGGGGGATTGCGCTGCCTGGATCTTCTTCACAGGCTGCTGAGCAGGAGCCCGGTTGACTGGTAATGCCTATTAATTACTAATACAAACTGCTAATTAGCAGACCAAACACTGGCATCTGTACAGTTTGTTTCCCTGCAGCGATGATATTGAGCTCTAACACAAAGAGGCAGTAAACCTGAGCTACTTGACATGCATCAGAATTAAAGGGTACTTGCTACAAGGCCCTCACAAGGCCAGGATAAAGCACAGGAGTGAAAGGGCAGAGGTCATTACAATGAGAGGGTACGTGTCCTTTTTAAAGAGCAGCAAAGTTGAGAGATGGTAATTAGTTGTATACTTCTACTAAAGTATTTCTGCTGAAGTGTAACTTTATACTGTATTTTTCCACATGATCTATCTGCATAATTTAGCAGTAAACTATAGGTTTGAAAACAGACAGATGATCCTAAACATTCCTTTCCTTTATAGGATAATATCATTCATTCATGAGATGTTTACGTTGTGTTGCCAATACTTATTTAGATTTCTAAGTCCCTGTGAAACAGCCAGTGTTGCCTAAGGTAATTTAGCTAAAGTCTCTTAAAAAATGTCTAAATCTCGCTAGATTATGCTAATGCTGATTAGCATATTCAAAACATCATTACTTTATGTGTTCATTCTGCTTTTGTGGAGCCTTTTATATCTGTTTGCTTCACTCCTACACTATGCTCACACATCTTGTATATTAGTATAGCTATACTCCCAATAAATCTACTTTCAATCGCTGTAAGACTACGTGTTCTTCCACGATCTGTAACCCGACAGCATTGTGAGGCTTCTTCTGTGCTCGAATGAAATCTTTGATTTTATAAGCACAGCGTCATCTGACATATCTATCATTCCTCTCGCTGGAACTCACAGCACACACACAACAGGAAAAAAAATTGTTCCTCGTGGAGCAATATTGGCAACTCTTCTCCAAGAATTCAGTAAAGTTTGTTCTGAAAGTTGCTAGATTTGTTGCTAGTTAATTTTTTTAAGGAAAAAAAGCTACAAGGGGGTTCTGAAAAGTAAATAAATCTGGCAACAGATCCACCAAGTTGGCACCTCTGGAAACAGCTTGTTGAGTACTAGCTGCTTTTGCATATTTACATGTTTCCTGTTTAACAGAAGCTCGAGGGTGGGGAGGCAACCCCCCCTCTGGAAAAGCCCAGTCAGCTCTGATTGGTCTGCTCCAGTGGCCAGATCAGGCACCACTCGCTGTTTAGAATCTGTTCTGTTGGAATTCTACATTTTGACAAAGCCTTTCATTGGACGTTGCAAATCTACATCTCTGCCCTCATTGATGGGCTGCGTACTTGTTTGTAAGTGATATAAAATGTAAGACAGACTATATAAAAATACTTGGCCATCTAATTTGCTTTCATAGGAACTTCAAGGAGCATTTGAATTTGATTAGATTTTCTTTGAACAGGCTTTCTTCAGTGAAAGTTTTCTTTTAATGCCTTTTGTTGTTTGACAGCAGAACTATATGAAAAATATGATAGAACAATTTCAAATTATATCATTGTAAGCAAGTAAATGCTTAAGTCACTGTGGGATGAATTTATGAATTATCACATTGGCTAGCCCCACCCACCTCTTCCCAGCCAACTCAAGATGCCACTCCACCCTACCCAAGCTTCTCGCGCACACAAAATAAATGAGTAATTGGCCACAAAGTGTCAGCCAGCCTTAATCCCCTTTTAATTTCCTTGTGGGGCCTGCGCCAGGGCTCTGGCTGCACAGTGAAGCTGGCCGCTGATGGCAGGATGGCCGCAGTGACAGGCAGGCAGCGCAGGCGTGAGGGTCTTTACTGGGATCCAAGCAAAGAAAATACAATAACCACACACTGCCACCACTGTTTGCCTTACACTTGAGCAGGATTTAGGTTCCCTCAGCACTCTGTCAAAAGTATGTGTGCTCACGTGCCCACGCACTCAAACACACACACACACAACTGTCATGCAACCAGACTGCACTAAGGACATATGCATGCTCTTTTTCTCTCCACTCCCTGCATGAGAGTGCACACACACACAAGCACACACCTACAGGCATATATTAAGCATGTGTTTGAGCACTCAAGCACACCCCTGGTAATACTATACTAGATGAGGCTATTTATATCTTAATTTATACAGGTTGGTCTCAGCGTAGGGGTCGCTGCCACACAGCTGCCCAATCCCCAGCTATCCCACAATGCCAAGAGTGTTATCTCCTTTTGAACAGCAATTTATTTTCTTCCCTCTTCACCGTTATTCAAAAGTAAAGGTCCCGTCATTAAAATGTATTCTCTCTCAATGCACTCGCAACATAAAAGGGCAGCCGGAGAACAGCATTCAGTCCCCGTTCACGTAATGAAAGGCGTAATGGAAGAGTGATGCGCGGGCTGAGAAGATGGTGCACGTCCTCGTAACACATATCCCTGAGAGGTGGGTTCAGCGGAACAAAATGGTGAAGGTTAACACTATTCTGGCAGATGAGAGATCTTTTTTTCATGACATTTGCACATAGCAGGGATTTTTTCATTTTTTTTTCTGAGAGGACCCTCATAGCACTCAGAGTATATGAACAGTGGTGTATGAATTAAGTGTACAAAATATTAAAAGTACTTCTGAGGAAGTCCATTTTAATCGTGAAATGTGTTGCATTTGTTGCCAATCATATTGAAAAGGTGCATCTAAGGGGTTCAAGATTTTTTTTTTTTTTTACTGAAATATAGACAAACATGACTCCCTAACTCTGGAAGGGAAAAGTTATCCCTCTTAAAATGGTATTGAAGATCTTTTAAACAGTACATAAATAATCAGATCTTTACCAGATTTGTGCCAGCTAGAAAATCAAACTTAGCATTTTCAAGCTCTGGAAAATTTCCACTTAATACAATCCAAGAGACTGCTAGTTCAAGACTTATTGTGCTCAGCATTTTCCACAGTCGTCTTACTTATTTACCTCCTTCTACTCCCAATTCCTTCCCTCTCTGCACTCTGACCAGTTAAAGGTTTGGGTTAGGAGTCAAAAGAACATGATTAGGATTGGAATTAATGTACAGTGTTAGGTCTAAATGTTTCCCTTAAAGAGAAGCTTTACACTTTACTCTTCATAGTCCCCAGTTCCGGTAATGTCACATGAACACTGCCTGACAGAAAACAACAGCATGGCGATACACTGGCCTCTTACAATTTACAGCCATGGATTGTGACACGACTACATTTCAGACATGTGGACAAATGTGCTCATTGCATGTTTTCTGGTGAAACAGGACAACTAACGAGGCAAATCTGCTTGATTGATAAAATAGTGTAAAGATCTCCAAAGAATATTCTCACAACATTTGCTGTCTGACATGGTCGATCTTACATGCTTGTCTGTGTATACATTCTTCTTCAAGAAAATTGGCAAAAACCCACATCATTTTAGATGCAGCCCCCAAAGAATATTTTGTTTAATATGATTTATTTTTTGGGGATATTAGCAGGATTAAACAACCTGAGAACTTGTAAAGGTGAATTTTCACCATTTTCTGACTTTTCATATATCAAATGAAACATCAATTTCTCCTCTACCCTCCTCTGAAATTGACATTATAGTATCTGCTATGTTTGATTATGAATACAGGCCTGTAAGTGTGAGTGTAAAAGAGAATATTCAGACTGCCCCTGCTCTCTGTCTGTGAGGGTTTTTCTAAGCGGCGCTTTTCACAGCAAAGGTCTTTATGGCAACATAAGGGGTTAGCCTAGATTTTCAGTCCAGTCTCATTTAAGGCTAATTCCTGTGTGGGTCTGGATGTTTGATCCCATTGCCCATCTGAAGTAATTAAAGGGTTATTAGTAAACAGATATTCACGCTCGCTCACTCTTGCCAACTGTTTCATGCCATCTGCCGCCGGCACACGTGCTTTGACATTGGAAATATGCTGCTGAACCGATACTGGCGTTTCAACGCATAGGGAATGAACCAAGCTTTCATCACATCTAAACACAGTCAAACAGTGTCATCTTTGTGTGTGTGTGTGTGTGTGTGTGTGTGTGTGTGTTAGAGATTGGGACGGTGGATAACAAGGAAAAGGAAATCAACCCGATTTTGCTATTTTAAACCTGCTTGTTAATTTCAGTCGCTTTTAACTGGCTCCACTTTTGTCAGCAGCCGACCACCATTCTTACATTTCATCTCTGCAGCCCCCTCTACCTCCTCTTCTCCGTCTCTCCCTCTCTCCTCCGGCTCCAGCTCTGCCCTCCTGTCTGTTTTTATCCTCTTTTTATTTTCAGTAATATAGAAGGGATTAACCCTGCTGGCCCCTTGGTGGTTACTGTTTCATTTTATTCTTATTAAAATCTTAAGAACCTGCTTTATTATTCTTGTTTGATACTACCTCAATAATCCTCTGCCTGTCTGCATGTGTGTGTCTGTGTGTCACTGTGGGTGAGTGCGTGTGTGTGTGGCATGCAGCCACAGATCCATAGGTGTGCTGTGTGATGGATGTGTGCACTCATGTTTGGACTGGCAGGAAGTCTAGGACACTTAGATAGTCATTTTAATCACGTATGTGCAACATATAGATGCACAAAGACTGAAATCCAACGATTTCTTCTTATTTCCACATTAAAGACCTTTAATATGAAAAGAGAAACACTTTAAAAGGGACATGTTGTATATTTCAAGTCATTGTCTCTTGCGTTTTCTGTAATTTGCTTCTTTCTGACAGATGCATTTTTTTCCCCCTGTACATGTTGGGATGGCTATTACCACTGATGGGTCCCCAGTGTTTGCTGTGATCTTTCTTACAGCGAGCTGCATTGATTTTGTGAAACCTCTGATAAATCTCAGACAGCAACTAGACAGGAGTGTTGTCACAAGCAAAGCTTCTGCGGATCACGCAGTGATTTCTCCTGCAGTTTCATTGACCCGGAGAGGTTTATTTCGAGAAGCTGAGCAGAGTTGGTACTAAAAGGTGTTGTCTATTAGTGTTCCGTTACATCTACTGCTAAATATTTTAAATTCAACCTCTACTGAAGAGCGACTAAAAGGGTGGGAGGGAGGATTGATTCATTCAGTTTGAATTTTCTCTTTTTCTTTGCACCAGCTACATGAATGAGACCCATACAGTGGCTTCATGGCATATGATGGCACAGTGGCATATTTGAGCAGGCAAATGGTGGAAAGGGTGATTTCAGCTGAGCTAATGTAATATTAACCTATCATTTAGTATGCTTTTGGAGAGCATCTGTCCAAGTCTGGCTGTAAGCTTCTCAGCCTGGAGACTGATCATCTCTTCATTAAAAGCGTGATACTGTTCAAGCGTCTCCGCCGGCAGCCGCAAGCGCAGAGGATTACACTATCGACTTAGTGAAAGGTCAACATTATTTGATTTTCTCAAAGGTTACTATTTATACCTATTTATCGACTGAAGTTTCTCTCGTAACATATTTGAGCGAGTGCTCGTGATCGGCACATATAATTCATTTTCTTTCCTTTGTTCCCGTGTTTGAGAGTCGCCTGCAGAAGAGCGTGCATTCTAATTTCTCATTTAAGATGCATTAAATTCAGATGAGAGGAGGATTGTTGGGGACAAAGCTGATCATGCTGTGCGAGATGAGTCAGGAATTGAACCAAAGTGTTTCATTAAGAGGTGCTGGCTGGCTGCTAAGGCAACACGGAGGGGGTGAAAACCCCCCTCTTCACTCTCTCTATCTTTGCTTCCTTCTTTTCTACCTTTTCCACACTCACCATTTTTTTTACCCACACCCTCCACAGGTGCGTATTTTGTCTTTTCAGCCACTCACCTCCCCGAAACGATCCAACTCTTCCTTCCACTTCCTTCCCTTCCCTCCTATTTCCTTCCCTCCTTTTACTGCTTCTCAAAGGCCTGTGCGAGCACCTCCTCCTCGCAAACAGAGACAGAACCAAATCCTTCCTCCCCTACCTGTGCACCGGGGTCGCGCCGTCAAAATGACTCTTTTTATTACAGTTCATAAACAGCGGCTCCCCCAGAGGCCCCGGGAAATTTCACATAAACTTTGATCAAACACACGTTAGCCTCCCTGGTCCTCAGCCACCTCTTTCTATGCGTGAAAATAGCTCCGCTCAATCACAGGCAGAGAAAACACACAGAAAACAGTGCAAATAGCAAGGCAGCCGCTGATATATCAAGTCATTATTGACCAGAACATCAAGGGAATAGATCTCATAAAAACAATAAGTTACTCTTTGCCCCCCTCCCCCCCCCCCTTGCCTTCCCACCCCCTGCCCTTTCCTCTTTTAGCAGATGGCAGTAAACTTTGTGGCTTAAAATTAATAGCTTCGAGGGGAGCTGAGTTGAGCAATCCAAAGTGATAAAAGCATCCAAAATAAAACCCAGCAGTTGATTTGACTGTGTGTACGCAGGCGCAGAGACCTGTAAAGCAGTTCTTCATGGCTTCCTCTCGCTCCGTCATCCTTTCTGTCTCATTTAGTAGAGCTGTCAGACCAGTTTTTGTCAGCGTCAAGGGCTCATGGGGCTCCCCCGTTAGAAACCATGGTTGAGGCTCAGTGTAATGGAGAAAGGAGGAACAGTTTTGTTGTTTAGAAAGGTTTTCAGGATGGGGTTGTCACAGTTTTGCCACAATTGTAGTTCAAAAGGTCGATTTCCTTTCCCTTCTGTCAGGTCATACTGTGATAGACCTCCAGAATTCATACTGAAAATGATGGAATGGCATGCACACTGCTTTAGGAGAGCTGAGGTAAATTCCCCTCTTATGAAAAGCAGACTTGTCATTGTAGTTTATTTGCCACACTGCCTCACTTTTTCATTGACTGAAAGGTTATTTTGTTAGTCCCAAATTTTCCAGTGTAGGACAGTTATGACAGAGAGACCTGACAACAGACTTTGGATTGAAGAAAAGGCGGAAAATTCTGTCAGTGCAGAGAGGAAAGTTTACGCAACACGAGATTTTACCCACACTCAAAACTCCATAGAATGGAACTAATGAGGTGGCAACAATCCTGCACTGAATATATGATTGTTGGTTAGAGACCGTTGTGGGTTATAGTTGTAGAGGTTCTCAGTTGCTGCTGCGGCGCAATAATTCCCACGATATATGTCTCCCAGAGGACATATTTCATATGTACCAAAAGGAGCATTTTCTGTCAATATGGCTGAGTTGTGCACAGCTGTCAGAAATATTCTGAGACACTGGAGAGCAGCTAAATATCCATGAGTAAAAGAATGGGCGGACGCAGTGGTCGAGGCTTGGGTTGGTTAAAGAACAACAGTGAATGAATGCATTTTTTTACCTTTTAATTCCTTTATCTCATTGACATCTTTGTGTAAGGGTAAATTGTTTTATGTTTGTTAATTTTTTATGTTCTACTTTTGTTTTATACATTTTTTGAGCCCTCTACTGGTGTCACAGGTTCCACAAATTAATTTCTACCATATTCCTCGAAATGTTATATGTCACATCAATATCAATCCTGTAGACTGTAGATTGTGTTTTGGAATTTATTTTAAACACTTAAATGTTTTATTCAGTTGGAATTGATAAAGTAAAATAAATATCATGCTTATATGATATTTATGTTACTTGTTTATATTTATCATATTTCTTTTATATTATTATGATTGACAACTTTTAGTTAGACTGAGTCAGACAAAGCACCAAGACCACCAAAGTGTCCCTGCATAGGATGCTTAATGCTGCATTACACCATGCATTCATATTGATGTGCTGGAGTATTAATGACAGGAACATCAACCTCAGTGTGAAGAAATGAATAAAAGAGCTTTATGAGGACGCATGGTATAGCTATGTGGTAGTCATGTCTGTGTTAGTCAATAAAAGGAATTGAAAAGAAAATTGACTTTACACCATGCTGTAATGATGAGACAACATTTTCTGTGCCACCCCTCAATGAGAGTCAGTCTGGACAATTTTTAGAAACTCCCTCCATCTAAGATACCTCATCTTAAAATAAAAGCTTCAGATCCAGCCTCTCTGTCTGCAGTCACACAGTGATTTCTGTGTGTGTGTCAGCTCCAGGTTAGTTAGAGTTTCTCCTCTGTATTGTTGGTGTATCTTCCTCCTCACCGCGCTGTACCAGCTCTGCCTGGGCCCTCATATCAGCCAGTCTATCTCCCCCACCCCCCGCTGACTCCTCACCTTTCCCTCTGCTACATCTTATGACTCAAACTTCCCCTATCTTTAATACTCCATTAACCACACCAATTATTCTATCTTTCCGGGCCATCTCACCACTCCTTTACCACTCCTCCTGCCTCTCCTCTCTGTTAATCCTCTCCCAGACCTAATTGAAGGGGACAGCAGCTCTGTGGGGTCGCAGAGAGCCCAGTTACCGCGTGACACACCTCTTCCTCACGATGCGCTTGCCATATATACACTCTGCTGCTGTTTTTGTCTGAGCCTCTTTTCCATTTCCAGCTCTTCTCCTGTTTCTCCTCCTCAGGGTCAGATTGCAACCTCGAGCTAGGTGCAGTCTACAAATTGTCAGAGAGAAGCCCAGAAGAAGAAACGGAGGCTAGGTGCCTCTAGTTCATTATGACTCAGGGTGTGAGTTAGGCAGCAGCATGTGTTGACATTGTCATAGTTATCACGGGTACATGTGTGTACGGCCTGTCAGAGGTGTGTGTGTGCGTATAGAGGTGTGTGACTGTGTGCTCATAGCAAGGAGGACGTATTTGTGTGTCTTCATGCATATACACCCTACAGATGCATGTTCTCCCAGTGCATCTTCTTTCTGTTTTCATGTGTCCATGTGAAGAATGATGCTTCCAGGTTTGGAAGATGCTGGCTTGGCACCCACGGGTTTGCTGAAACCTGCCTCTGCGCAGGATCAAGGGGCGCAGAGGCTTCTGCCGCACCCTGCCAGCCTGATTGCACGCCAGCTGCAATCCCCGGTGCCTCCGCCACATCCACGGCAGCCTGTACCCCTGCCCTTTTCCTCATCTCCTTATGAATTTGCTTCTTTATTTTTTCCTGTTTTTCATTCCTCAGGAAAAGTGACATAAATAAAGACCATTAGACAATAGTGTTTGACCAGTGGGAACGTGATAAGAGACCTGCTAAAACCACATTTTCATTATGTAATTACATTATGCATATAGAAACACAGCGACCTAAATGCAGTTGCCAGTTCTAAATGGTTCTGCAGAGCTGTGTAGAAAATGTTTGATGTGATGGACTTTTATAGGGGAGCCTGTTTGTCTTTGTACTCTTGTCAGTGTTTACAAATATGTTGAATTATTTTCTGTGGCGCATAGTGTTTGTCCTTTACTGTGTGTAAGAGGATGTTGGTATTCTCAGGAAAAAGTGCTAACGAGAGCAGTCAGGAAAAGTTGATTCCCATAAACAGGCTAACTTAAGACATGTGTTGCGAGAGACACTTGAATCAGTTTTTACTGTTCTGAAAATTTCATAACCTCTGTGTGCGTGTGTGTGTGTGTGTTTCATTGTTTATTGTTTATTCCCATGCAAATGGGAGAATTTGTTGTGTTTTCTTGGGGTGTTTTTATGGTTGAGTTTGGGGACTGTCAAAGCGACGCAGCTCAGCACAGATAAACTGGGACTCTCAGTACCCATCAGGCCCCTATGAGCCTTTGTGAAGACGACACCGCAGAAGGCGCCATCCCGAGAAAGCGTCACATCCAGTTAGCAGACACCCAGCGTGCTAAAGAGGTTAAACTGCTGTGCCTGGCACAACCAATTGTATTGATAACTGTTTGAAGCTGGTTTTCTCTCCTGCCTAGCATCACGCTTCACGTGCTTTATTCGGCTTGCCACTCCAGACAAACTTCAAACCTGGGAGTGTGTTTTCCCCTCCACTCAGGTGTATACAGGTGTGGGTGTCTGTGTTTATGAGTGTGTGTGCAGCTCCAGGGGCCTTTGCTGTTGTTTGTTTGTGCTGCCTCCATTCTATAAAATAGGCTTCTGATCTCCCAGGCAACATGCCTCCAAATTCTTCTGCTGTTCCCTCTCCATGTAAATATATCGGTGTCAGTTTGTCTGATGATGAAATGAGTATTACAATCCGGAGCAAGGCAGGGAAACCACATGGCTTCTTTTGTGATTAAAGCCATCCTCTCTGCGGTGTGAGATCTCCGGCTTCTCCACCGTGTTCGAGAATAAAGTTTCTGCCAGTGGAAAAGTGTCGCTGCACATCTGTTTCTGTTGCAGTCACGGCCTATTCCTACTTTTGCTTTACTGCTCTCTGCCATCTTTCCCTCTCAAACTCCACCTGCCTTTCATTAGCGGCTTGTTAGCCCGAGGTCCTCGCCGTGGCCTGGAGTTATGGCTCTGTCGGGCAGCTGCCTGGCCAGCCGTCGGGGTCCTCAGAGGCAAATGGCATGTCAAGGAGTGGTCACTGAGGTAGATTGTTTTCTTCACCATCAGCCTGGCCGCCACCGGTCTCACTTGTCCAATTAGAGGCTTTTTGGCCCCCCTTTAAGTCACCAACTCATCGGCTCATGACTGATTCTCTGACATCTCTGGCCCCGAGATGAACACACCTGACACCTTGCATGAGCTCAGGTACACATAAATACTGTCTGGCAGACAAGTGCAAACACACAGCCACAGAAAAATGGACAGTATTCTTTGTTTGTTCATGACATGTAAGAGTAAGTAGTTTATAAAGAGGCACTGTTGTGCAAACAAATCCATTAATAATCATCTCCAATTTATGGTTACAAGTCAAAGAGCACGTCGGTCGTAGCTCCAAATATTCATTAGTTTCATCCTCTTAAATGTGGCGCTGTGGCTTGTCATTAGTTAACAGTCAAATCCAACATTAGAATTACTTAAATAAATCTGGATTATTTCAACTCAATATGAAACAGCTAGCACCCAAAAGCCCTTTGAAAAGCATTTCTAGCACAGGCTTAAACCGGCACCGCCCACCACTCCGCATCATCTCTGCCACTTATATTCTTTAAAAAAGATGTGAAAAAGAATTGAGAATTCTCACCCTGATACTGTAAAAGGCACAAGAAACATGAAAGTATGAGTACACTTAGCCCTTAAAGCTGTTAAATCTTTTTCGGCAATGTAATGGAACAACGCTGCATGACATGTGAATAAAGACTGAATGTAATTATCTGCAAATCTCACGAACCAATATTGCGTTTATAACAGAACATGGAAAACATATTAAATGTTCTCAAAAGATTTGGGTTAGGACCATGTTGACACCTGCGGGGCATCCCCTATTCTTTTACCAACAGTCTGTAAACATAGAGGAACTGAAGAGACCTGCTGGTGGAACTGTGGGAGAAGATGTTGTCCCATTTTTGTCTAATCTACGAGTCTAGCTGCTCAACAGTCCTGGGTCCTGTGTCGTATTTTGCATTTCATGATGCACCAAATGTTTTTAGTTGGTGAAAGCTCTGGACTGCAGGTCGGTCACTTCAGCAACTGTTACAATAAATGCAATATGTGGGTTAGCATTGTCCTCCTGAAATATACAAGGTCTTCCCTGGAAAAGGTGTAATCTAAATGGGAGCAAATGTTGCTGTAAAACCTATATATATCTTCCAGCATCGATGGTACCTTTCCAAATGTACATATTGCCAGTCATTAGAGATGCAGGCTTTTGAACTGAGCGCTGGTAACAAGATGGATGTTCTTTCTGTTCTTTAGTCTGGAAGATTATATGGCGTCCATAATTTCTAAAAGTTTCAGTTAGTCTGACCAAAACTGTCCTTTGTGGGGGTGGGAATCGAGAACCAGTTCTTGAAAACAACCGGTCCGTGGAATCCTTAATCCGCCTGCCTAACGATCCGATTTATAGGTTCTGCTAACGTCTGACGCATTTGCGCGATTACGTCATGTGCACGCTGCGTATTTTGGCTCAGATTGTTTCCAACATGGCGTCGAGGTAGAAGCACTCCAAAGTTTGGTTATATTTCACCAAAAAGGACAATACTAGGGCCAGTTGCAACACGTGTAGAGCTTCGATCACATTAAAGAGGGGAAATACCAACAAACATGCTGAAACATTTGACCACACAGCATGTAATTACTTTGCACGAATGTAATGCAAGTCTTCGACGCTGCGAAGCGTGGCTGCAACTCTCGCTGCTTGTGGCACAGCGTCTTCAGTCCCAAAAGTCCCAGGTAACGTAAAACTTCCATGTCCTGTTGATTGTAGTAATGCTGAAAAAGTTCCTGTTTTTCAACTTAAGCCAGCTTTAATTATAGTTACTATATACTAACTACTAATACTAATAACTTGAGGTGACCAGATGTCTCCGGTCAAAGCTGTCCCCGATTTTGACACTGAATGGGGGGAAAATGCGCGCAGACTAAAACTAACACCAGTTATTACGGTAGCCATTTAACGCATCGCAAGAGACGCAGCAGCGTCAACAACAACAATCAAGAGGCTGCAAAAAGGAAAGAAAAGGAGACCAGCAGCCGCGATAAATGGTATGCTGTGTATTAACTTATTTATTTTGTGTGAACTGGCTGTAGACTTGGCTGTGAATGTGTGTGTTTGTTTTGTGATGTAATATTAAAGTAAGTATGATTGTTTTTCTGAATTGAAGACTTAACTAATGTTATAAAAGTCAGTGAAGTTAACATTATGACACTGTTTTCATATCTGTCATTCGTGAAGCTGTAACATTAGCATGAGATTACCAGGTGATGACACGTTTTTCTCATGTTCTCCTCTGCTCTTATTCTACCCAGGCTCCTGAGGTGGAGGTGCATGAATGAGGAGATACCTGTAATGTCACTAATTTTTTCAATTGCCGCCTTTTGTGTAATAAAAGCTGGTCAAGATACATGAAAAAGTACTTGCCTCTGTTTTTTTTTTTTATAATTATGATATTTGATGATTTTTTTCACCACTACAATAAAAATGTTCCAGATTTTCTTTTAAGAAATCTGGTCACCTTAATATAACTGGATGAGAATCGATAAGCGATATCGATAATGGAACCGGAATCTCTAAATTCTTAACAATTCCTATCGCTGGTCCTTTATTTTGTTGCTTCTGTCCATTTTTAAATTAGCTTTGGCCCAGAGAAGACATCAGTGTTTCAGGATCGTGTTCACATATGGCTTCTTCTTTGCATGGTAGAGCTTAAGCTGCATTTGTGGATGGCACAGTGTTCACAGACAATGATTTCTGAAAGTGTTCCTGAGCCCATGCAGTGATTTCCATGACAGAATCATGGTTGTTTTTAATGCAGTGCTACGACTGCCTGAGGGAACGAATATTGGGCATCCAGTATTGATTTTCGACCGTGTCCCTTGCACACAGAGGTTTCTATCGATTCTCTTAAACTTTTGATGACATTATGCATTCTTGTTGGAATATACAAAGTCTCCACAATTTTATGATGGACAGCATTATTATGAAATTGGGCCACAATTTTTAGAGACAGTTTTTAACAATAGCTAAACTTTACTTTTAAGACTCTGCCTCTCTAAGGTGCTCTTTTGATATCCAATTATATAACTGCCCTGTTGCCAATAAACCTAATTAGTTGCACCTTTTTATTCTTACTCTTACTTTTCCAGCCTTTTGTTGCACCTGTCCCAATGTTTTTTCAGACGTGCTGCTGCCATCAAAGTTGAGGTGAGCTAATATTTTTCATGAAATAGTAAAATGTCTCACTTTCAGTATATTTGTAAAGATTGAACTCAAGGGCATAAAATATGTATGAAGACAGGATTAAAGTAAATTTGTTCACTCGGGTTAATTACTGAGTGTAAGTACAGTAGAAATGAACACTAACGTGATTGTGTTTGCACTGCTAACCATAACTACTCCCTACACAATAACTCAGCAAACTCATTTAAATGTAAATCTAACTGTGGCTGCGCTGGTATTCCTGCCTGCCATCCACTGAATCGATTGTCATGTGCCTGTGCACTCCCCTGTAGGCCACATGCGACATCAATCATTTCTTCCCTGCCAGAAACCAGTGTTGCTCCCTCTGACTTTCTTCAACTTCCCCGTAATTTATCCCGCACTGAGACCAGAAAGCTCAGTGTATGGAATTTTTAAAAGAAAATCCGCGGTTTACATTTTGTTGGGATTAATATTGCTGCATGTAACGTGCCTGGTTATCACGTTCTTTTGCATTGAATGCTGCACCCTTGAATAGAAATTCATAAAATTGCTTTTTTTTAACATGTATGATAGTCGATCAATTGATGATTTGATGATGAGTCACATTTTTGGCATTTTATCAATTTAATTATCAGGTTTGTTGGGGTAAAATACAACTGACAGATTAATGGATGGTAAAAATGTGGACTACTTTCCCTAAAGTTTTTGTTTTAACATGGGTGAAGAGCTCTCTCTGGCATATGTCATGTTTGAAAAATATCATGAAAAATATATGGATGCCAGAAGGATATCAGCCATGCTTCAAAGAAGGTTGTGTCCATCTTCAATAACTTTATGATAGAAACCCTGTAGGTGCAGGGTTTGACCATCATCTCTTCATTTTCTGACACTTTAGTGCTCTTTTGATTCCTGTTATTTCATTATCAAACTATTTCTCACTGACAAACAGCAATGACCCTGGTGGGGGAAAAAAAAGTGGGAACTTGTTCCCTTTGTGCCCCCTCCCTGTCCTCACCTCAGACCAGCACGTTTGGGGGGTGGGGGGGATGCCTAACTCAAAAAAAGCATGGTCCTGTTCTGCTCTCTGGCCTCCACCAGGAGACAAAGTGTGAGCGAGCTGCCAGACATCACACAGAAGCACCGTTAAAAATACATGTATACCAGTCCTCATCACTTATTGATGGCCTTTCTTCCCTTTATGTTTATGAGGTGAGATACCTCCCTGTGGCCCCGAACAGTGACCCCAAGGATCCGCTGGGGTGTCCAAAAAACTGCCTGTTTCCTGTAATTGAGCTCACTCTCAAATGAGACTCAAACATATCCATTCTGCCACATGTGTAAGATGTACGCAGGGGTCAAAAATAGAAAGTACATTTATGCCGTGTTGAGGGAAGAAATCTGCTTTTTTAAAGGGTAAAGAATGTAGACCTTGGACGTGTAAAGGCATTAAAATGGACTTAAAATAGTCAAACCTTTTCAGCGAATGAGAGAGACTCTAGTTTTCTAGCAGATAACAGAGCCAAGCTAACTCAAGGCTGCACATCAGTTCGTGTTGTCCTTATAATGCTCTTGCTGAATTCATCATGTGTCAGCTGCAGATGTGTAACATGCCAAGACTGGAGGAGGGGGGGGGGTAATAATTTGTGTTGGGATTTTATGGCTGGCTTTGCCATCCCCTTGAATGTCTTTGTCTGGCAGTCATGCACACATCATTGTGAGATTTACTCATTGCTTGAGGAAACCGTCTGGTCCCAGAGGCATTTGCAGGGCTGGCTGGACAGTGGGGGTCAGGGCCTCAGGCTGTTTTTCTTTTTTTTTTTTCGCCTTGTTGTCTGACCAAAGTGGCTGCTGAGAGAGCAGTGTGGCAGGCGGCGAAGGCTTCCAAAACACAACAAGATATTGATTGAGTAATCTGTGTCATCTGATAGTGATATGTCTTACATCGGCTCCCTGCTGCGGAGCCGCACAGCCTTCGGTGCTTCCTGGGAAATGCCGAGACGGGTCACATCCAGAGGATAGCAGGACTTTGCTTATTTAGACCTGTTGCATGTTTTTGGTCGCGCACGTGTTTGCACGGGTCTTATTTAAACCAACATTTTCTAAGGACAGTGTGTTGAATTTTATTATTTGTGGAAAGTGACTAAAGTGTGTATTCAACAACAACCAGACCCCAAAGTGTTGATATGAATCCTGTTGACTTCAATTGCAATTTAATTGATCTAAATTGCAGTTTTGCCTATTTTAGAACATTTTACTTGTACTTGAGATTAAATAATCTAAGATGTGACGGAGACAAGGCCAGAATTAAATGTGAATATAAAAATGTAAAATGTAGGTATCATGTTGGATATTGGGAGAAAAAAATCCCTTTATCTGCCTCTATTAGGCAATACTAATATTTATCTGCCTGTCGGTGGGGAAAAAGTTGGTCTATACTGTTCACATCACAGTTGGAGATATTGGATTGAATGTTGCTAATAGAAACTAGATGGAAGTTGTTTGAGACTGCCACAGGATTTTGAGCAGAAAGAACCGACAGAAGTGTGTACCCCACAATACGATGTATGGAAATGTAAATATAATCCAGTATTTTTACTATTTCATTGAACCAGATGATTTCAAATCAGATGTAGAGAGCCAAAGTCATTATGACTGCCCATACTGGCGTCTTTTTCACTTGTTTCAATGGAATATTCCATCACTGATCCAAAATGAAACGTACTCCTTGGGACTTGATTCAGTTTGTCTAACAAAACTGAACTTTACGATCATCTCACACACACAAACACTTACTTTCAACCTAGAAAAACTACAGCTTCTGTGTAAGTACCCTCCATGTTTGAATGACGTTTTGGGTTCATTGTCATCGTCTGTCAAGTTGTTTCGGAACTTAATCGGACGCGTTTCTGCTGTTGAGCTGTGATGTTTCACCTGACAGCATCCTGTTCCAGCAGGTTTAAGGTATCAGTCACACTTTGAATGCAGTTTTGTTATTTTTGGAACCAAATCCAAATTTCACTGGAATTATTTTATTTTTTTGCAAGAAAGAGAGAAAAAACAGAAAACAACCACTTAGCCTGTATGTTGGCTTGTTGGCTAGAATGCGAGGGATACCTTTTTTGCTGGGTATTACAAGCGAGATGGTTTCTGTGTCAGGGAAGGCACTGATCCATGAAAATGGCCAGAGAGGGCTTGATGCCGTGCAGTTGAAACTGGAAAAGACAACAACAACGAGGTCCATTTCGATGAACTTGGACAAAGCTGTACTTTTTACTTGCTTATGAAGCCACCTCTGAAGTCTGTCTCCATTGTTGCCGTTTGGTTTGTTCAGAAGCTTGCACATTACTCCATGCATCTGATGGAACTTACACTTCAGTGGAAATAGCTGGTAAAGATGACCTGATGCGCCACATTCTCAACAGAACCCAGCTGCCTAACACAAGCCGGGTTTTCTTTGCTGTATTTGAGTCACATTTTGAAGGTGTGACTATGGAAGCCATAGAAATGAGGTGGTGTTTCTTGAAATAGACACGATGCACATTAGAGGCATAGAAACAACTTTTGTAAATTGCATCTGACCTGGCAGAGATTAAAATGTTGTGACTCATCAGCTGTTTCTGCTCTTTAATAAACTCACATAACTCAGGCTTCCCAGCTGTGATCTAATATTCAAGATATTCCTGAAGTTTAAAGTAATTTCTAAGGTTAGTTTCCAGTAAGGGCAACTTCTTCTACTGAATTACAACCACAAGCAACATAGCCTATAACCACTGCCGTCTGGCAACATTTACGCAGCGAAGTTTATTAATTTCAAACCAATCAATGGAAACATTTCTGATTCTAATTTCTTTTTTGCAGTTTTTCAAAAGATAGCTTCGGATCTGCTTCGCCAGTGACTGGAAACCCGGCTAATAATGGGACCGTTTGAGTAAATGTTCACCTTCATCCCCCATGTCACCGTTGTGGGAGTGCAGCTTATACTTAATGCAGCATTAGTTACCCTATACGTTGATGAAGAGAGCTAGCTGGACGTCTGTTCTGGCTGATTCAGTAGATTGATATAAGTTCTGAGGTAATGAAAATCTACAGCTTGAAATTAGCACATTAAGACAGTTTTATTGTTTTTGGAAGACATGCAGGCTACATGCTAAATATAACAATCAGAGGTTTTAAGAGTCAGTTGCGTTTGGTTGTGAGGAAGCATCCCCACGCCTTTTCCTCCCCCGTGTCTATCCCCGCTCTCCCTCTTCTCTCCAGTCTTCCTCCCTAACCCTTCTTGTGATCCGAGAGGAAAGCTTTCATTATTTGCCGAGATTGGGATGTCAATCCCAGCACCCCTGACCCAAGTTTGTAGTTCTCTCCCGTTATATTGGGGAAATGATTAGCGGAGTTATCTCCCCTCCACTCCACGAAGCTTTTATTCTTCCTTGCGCCCCCCCGTACCTCCAGGCAAAGAATGAATCTCTTCTTTTCACTCTTTCACACTCCCCTTTCACACTTGCTAATTTATCACACCAGATACTAAACGATTCTGTTCATCACCGAGTCAGATTCATTTGAACATTGACCTCTTTTTTTCTCTTCGGTTATGGGAGAATCTGCAGCATTTTCACCTTAGATTTTAGTATGAAAAAAAGAAATATTTTTGAAAGGTAAGTTTTGTTCTGCTTACACGTATTACAAAGACACGTTTGGATTTCTGATTCTTTTTAGATCAGTTTTATTGTCTTTTCTTATTTCTTCTTTTGACAAAAAAATAAAGGCCTTTGAAATAATATGAAGGGGAAAAATGTGAACTACTTTATTTGTGAGCTAAAGTCAAACACTTTGTTTGGAGTGTTACACGTGAGGATCTTAGTAAAGCTTGGTTGTGAAAGCCAAACTCAAAAGTTGTCCCAAAATTGACCTAAAATGCACGATAAATGTGGATATAAAAGCTAGGCGTATGGGAATAAATGGTGTTCTTTCTCATCTGACTTAAGAGCAGATATAATAGCCAACATTAATGCCCATTTCGCTTACGCGCACGAAACCGAACAATTAGATCTGTTCGCGTATGGCCATTGTTGGGGAAATCACGGCAAAATAGGCCATGTTTTCCTTGAACATTTTTAATTGATCTATTTTTCATTCTTCCCTGCGGATTTTAGAAAAAAACAACGCAGAAAGTGCGCTGGAACAATCCTAAAGCGAGCAGCGAATGTGCCTCATTGGTCCGCTGAAAGAAATAAAAGGAAATATAAAAGCTTCGCTCCACGAAAACAATGCAAATCACACTTTGATTCTTTCTTAATTTCATCAAAAGGTTATTGTTCTTGTGTTTTCCCCCCCTCTTTGAATTATTATCATTATTAGGAGTCCATTGGATTAAGAAGAGTCACTGATCCTCGTTGTAAGCCTTCCTTTCTTTTTTCTTAGTGTGTGTGTGTGTGTCGGGATCCCAACGAGACTCCATCCGCACTTCATTAACCCTGAGCCGGGGACAATCCACGGTGAGAGCTGGGGGATTTATCACCACCCTTTCACATGCAAAGAAAAGAGAAGGAAAAAAGGACTCGCTGGGGCTTTTCCTCACAATCAGCTGTACACTTTGCAAGTATAACTCTTTCTATCATTAAAAAAAAAAAAAAAAAACGAACTTCGTTATCTGAATCGGTCACGGATCCTCATGATGGGACTTTAATGATCTTTTGGCAAGTTGGGAATTCATTTTCTCCTCCCCTTCTCTTTACATTACACTCCCAGTCGCCAAAAACCTGGCCGGCTCGCAAGCTGTATTTTTAATGCAATTTTACGCATCATAAAAGCGCGAGATTATCAGTCCGTCAGTCTGATATTTCACGGCATGGTCAGCCCCCAAAGAGGAGGGGGGCAGATAACAGGTGCCATGCGCGGATGACAGCAGGGGGAGCTGGCTATCAAACCCATTATCGACTTTCAATTAAAACCTATTAAAGTCTTTTGTCTAATCGTTAACATCCTACACGCCAAGTCTTGTCCGTCAGCCTGAACTCCTTTAACCCCTAACGCGCCGCGGACGAATCATTTGGGTCCACGCAGACGTGGAAGTGGGAGAACGAGGCTGGTGTATGGGAGAAATTTGTATGGAGGATGGGTGGGGGTGTGGGGGGGCGGACTGGTGGAGCCGCTGACCAGCTGTCCCCACGCTGATCCGCGGTCTGCAGTCAGCTCCAGCCCGGTTACCAGCTGTTGGAGCCGTTTGGCAGAGGAGCGCGCATCCAGCACCCTCAAGGAAGAGAAGGATGGAAACAATCAATTTCCAAATGGGGATCATTTAAGGCACTTAAACAATTGCGCACATGACATTAATATTTCATCTCCTGCATTGTTTATGGAAAACGAGTTGGAGTTGGTGCTGTTCATTTAGGAGAGTGGGAAGGGTGAGAGAGGGGGGGGGGGGGGCAGCAGGGGGACAGGGGCTCCATTTTGGACAGGACACCCTTCTGCTTTGTTGGCCCTTCTCGAAAGACATCAGCTGGAATAGATCTTAGATTGCACTTTTGCATGTGTGTGTTTGTGGAGAAGAGATAAAGAGGTGTGTGTGTGGGGGGGGGGGGGGTCTCTGACTTCTGTCGTTTCCAATCTAACCATCTCCGCTGTGTACTGTGCAATCAAATCTGTGCTCATAGGGAGACAAAAAGGAAGAGATTACATCTAATAAGCGCCATGATGAGGAGAAATATTGTTGTAATTAACACCGAATCGCGTTAACATCGGTCCAGATGTGTCTCTGTCTGCTCCTCCTTTTGAAAAGGTTAAGAAGAAGAAAAAAAATATGTTAAAACACAGCGCTCCGCTCGTGACTTATTAACGCTTTTCCTCCTCTGCACGTCATCTCAGCATTAAATAAATTGTGTCAACGACACTAAACCAAACAGGGGAGGAAGAAATTAGTTTGACAGACGCACGCTCAAATTCCCTCAAACGCGTTTTCTTTTAATGGAGACTCTGCTTATTATCTGAAGGCATGCAGCTCCTCATCCTCGGCTTGCTCATGATGACATCAAATAAAAAACCTGCAGATACTCCCAACTTAATCTGCTTCTGATTTGTATTCTTGATTCGGTTATAGAGGTTTTTCATAGTTTCAAACAGTCAGACTGTTACATTTTGAGACCAATCACTTTGGTTTAAGCGTCCGGCTCCAGAGAGGGGGACTTTTTATTTTTATTTTTTACTATATTTTAAAGGCTCCAAAAACGTTACACGTCTCACTTTTCTTATGCAAACGGTAACATTCCCGCGTCTGTGTGGAAGTGAAAAGAATTTGGTGTTTCGAAACGTTTCCACAGAGGGCGAATGAGGTCCAAGGGGCTGAAATGGGAGAAGATAAAGGAGGAAAACATAAAAATTCCAAGCTTAATAGAACGTAAAGAGCACGATTAGGTTTTTAATGGTTATGGTTAAGGGTTAAAAACACGTGGTCAACAATGAGAGACTTTACCATCCAACAGTTTTCTCAATTTTTTTCTCAACTTGTGGTTAAATGTAAAGCTGGATGTAACATGGCGGCTTCAAACGCACCGCGAGCACAAATCTCAGCCACCTGAACGTTTTCCTGTTGGCTGCATCACTCGCTCATATGTCTGCATTTTTATCCTTTTTTTAAAATTTTATAATATTTTTTTTTATAGAACAGTCAGAGTCCACGTGTTGATTCCACCTGACCAAATCCCCGCGTGGCATTTCCCTTTCACACACACATACACCCGAGGCAGCCACGTGATTAAATGAAAGACTTTTATTTCCACATTTATAAAAGTAATTTCTCTTTTACATCAACCCCCACCCCCCTCTTTTTTCTGTCCAACTTTTGCTGTGAACTTCGCCCAAGGAAAGGGGGGGGAAGAAAAGGAAGGGGAAGAAAAAACTTCGCAAATTTGGGGGGTGGGGGGTTGGATTTGAGGATAAGCCAGAGGAGGAAAATAAAAGTAGTTCAAATAAAAAATAAATAAATAAAAAAGAGAGAAACGATCCCGGGGAAATATACGAAAAACACTCCACAAGTTTGATATCTGCAATATACATTTTCACCAAGGGAGAGTAGAACAATTAAGAGTCATCACAGCTTGATATGAAATAACAGAAGGAATGCACAACGTCTGCTCAAATACAACAAATCAACAGGCGGTTCCACCTGCGCGAGGACCCGAGTCCGATCGGTCTGTTTATTGAAAAAGAAGAAGAAAAAGGGACCCAGAATGAAACCATCATTTCGGGTGATTTCGTTCCCTTCTGTGGTGGGAAAACTGTTCCTTTAGATATAAATCACTTGTCGTTTTTACTCAGCTCAAACCAGGACTGCAAGAAAAAAAAAAAGAAGACTTCATATAGATTATTTTTCTCCTCCACGTCGGTCCACGCAGGAAGTCCGTCGCTTCTCAGACAATAAATGCATTTTTTATTTTAATATGTAACTATTTATTCATTCATTTTGTTTTTACTCCGACTCGCTCGCCTGTGTGTGTGTGTTTTCGGGGGGCGGGGGGCTAAAACCGAGCATGTTCCGTTAAATTGGATCATCGCGGTCTGAAAAAGACGCACCGACAAAACAAAAGTCAGCCTCTGCAGGGTCAAAGGCAAAATATTCTTATTTACAGGTTGGTGACAGCTGGTCGCCTACAGCTGGACGCACACGCGCGCGCACACAAAATTTAAAAAAAAATGACAGTTTTACAAAATGAAAAAAAAAAAAAAAACATTGTTCCTTTGGATGTTCTAAATACATCTGGTTCAAATTACATGGAAGCGTGTTCGTTACCGTGAATTATGTGGGCTGTGCATCAACCCCCACTTATGATAATAATAATAATAATAATAATAATGCCAATAGAAGGTCCGATTGGCTTGAAGTGGAGGTCAAAGTGCTCCTGTTGGGAGCTGAATACTGAAACTGGGTTTAAATAAATAATAATTTAGACGCTTTGATTCATATCGAAAAATAAATAACTTATAAATAATGCTCCTGTCCCCCAAAGACAGTCAAAAGGAAGAAAAACAAAAAGTAGTCCATAGTCTTTGTGAGTCTCATTTAGGTGTCAGTCACAGAGCTCCTTTTAACATCCACGTCGGCCCGTTTTCATCATGTAAAAGCCGGGATGTTTTTATTTTTTCCTCTTCTTCGTCTGTTTTCTTTTGTTTTGTTAGCTCTTTCTGTCTTTGACTTGTTTCGTTTATTTAAACTGCTTCAAGAAAAAGAAGGAAATAAAAAAAATAATTAAAAAAACACATCAGCAGCGGGCGGCTCACCGCTGCTGAGCTGGCCGGGGCAGCACGCCGGACATGGGGGGCAGAGGAGGCGGCGGCTCG
The DNA here is from genome assembly GCF_036924035.1 of Leuresthes tenuis. Taxonomy (NCBI): domain Eukaryota; kingdom Metazoa; phylum Chordata; class Actinopteri; order Atheriniformes; family Atherinopsidae; genus Leuresthes; species Leuresthes tenuis. The sequence continues at coordinate 4,900,791 of NW_027325373.1, forward strand.
CTGCCTCCCTGCAGGCCGTGCAGCAGGATCCGTGGGACCAGGGGTCTCTGTAGGGCCGGTGGGGGCGCCGAGGGGCCTCTGTACAGGTATAGGGCCGCCCCGGGGTCCAGGTTGGACACCAGGCTCTGCGGGTAGAAATACGGGGAGGGGAACATCCTCTGCAGGGCGGAGTAGTTTCCAGCTTCAGCCAGGAGCTCGAGCCCGACCGCCGTCTGCCTCTTCCACTTTGTCCTAAAAGAAAAAAACATAGACCGTGTTTTAGTCTTCGTTAGCAGATGTGTATCTATAAATGCTCGCGGTGAGTGTGTTTGACAAACCAAAATATATCCCATCTGTTAACCTGGGATCCAATTAGAAGTCCGGAATGTTCTTCTTCTTTTCCCCCCTTGCTTCCTTCCTTTCTTTTTAAAATCACCTAAATCTCCAGCCTGCCACTTGTGTTCACACCCAAACATGCCTTTTAGATGCACTCCTCGCAGGTGAATAATTCATAATAAAGATAATTGAGTCGATATAGTAGTTTCTTTGAATTATTAATATGCACACATGCAACTATACATTATTCATAAGCTACTCAAACTCAAATAGTGTTTTTTTTAAATAAATATATTTATTTGTGTCATTTAGCTCAGAACAGCAGGCAAATAAATAAATGGTTGTTTTTTCTCTCCACTGTGACCGGCGGGGCTTGTTTATTTACTGGAAGACGACCATTTGGTTCGCAGCTATTTGCAGGGTCACCTCACTTTAATTACACGCGACCCTCACAAAGTAATCTTGCTGCGTGGAGATGATGAAAACTGAAGAAATAAAGAGGTGACAGGCGAGCCAGCCCTTCAACAAATACTGGTGGAAGGAAAAAATGTCTCCTTGATCCTGCTTTTTTATATATTCATTCCATTTTTTTTCGTGAGAGCTAAATCAAATTAAATGGAATTAAATAAAGGCTGGGGCTACAAATTGGGGTGCTGTCACTAAGCACCTGTTAGTATAAGTTACTTATATAGAGTTAGAATAGAGAGTCAGTGCTGATATGAGTCAGAAAGTCATTTCAAGAAGTTGCACCTTTTCAAAGGTGAACAAACTTTATCTCCAACTCCCATAAAGTGGGACTGAATCTTTTTCAGGTGTTCAAATGATAGAAAAAACCCAGAGATTAATTTTAACAGTGAATGTACCAATCGAGAGGAAAATAAGATTAGTTGCAGTCCTCTGTGAACCCCTGCCATCTTTGGGTGATGGTGAAAGGAAAACATGGCGTTCCTGGGTCAGGAGAAACCAGATTGTCCTCATCCTGAACACTTCTTCTTTAAGGAAGAAAAAACACCAGCAGCGGTCTTACCTCCGGTTCTGGTACCAGGTCTTGACCTGCGTGTCTGTGAGGTTGAGGGAGGCCGCCAGCTCCATGCGGTCCTGGACGCTCAGGTACTTCTGACGCTCGAAGCTGCGCTCCAGCTGCGCCAGCTGGTGGTCCGTGAAGGCCGTCCGGGCCTTCCTGGGCTTCTTCAGCCGGACCTGAGGGCTGTCTCTGCTGCTGGAGATCTCCCTGTCGCCTTCCTCTTTCACTGCCGCGAGGAAAACAGAAAAGGCGCCGAGAGGAGAAAGAAGAAGAAGAAGTGTTAAACCCTGCAGAACCAAGGCCTCTGATATTAGCCTATGATGGAACCCAACAGCCATCTACGCGCAAACAGCATAGGAAGCCGGAAATAAACCTGCTGCTGCGATTTACAAGGACCAGTGAACCGAAACAGAAGTACGCCGTTCATTTTAAGCAGCTTAATTAAAAAATATAAAAACAAAAACGTGAAATAAAATCTGATTCTTCAAAAGTGGATTTCGATCACTTTTTTGAAACTTTGCGCTGCGCGGCTTTAAAAGCTCATTTTGGGTGTAAAAGAACAGGCTAACTAAAATCCCAACTCTTCCTCCAAGGAAGACTTGCAAAATCTTTGTGTGATGCACTCATTTAGTTTCAGATTTTAATTTTAGGTGTGTGTGTGTGGGGGGGGGGGGGGGGGGGGTAAATCTCAAAACGATTTACAAACATTTCCAGTTTCACCAGTTTGCTGCTTTTAGACACCCTGATATGCCTTTAATTTCAGCAGTGGGGTGTAAAGTAACGGTGCTGAACACAGTGTCTATAGGCTGTGGGCTATAGGGCTGTTTGATTTGGCCTTAAATTGTTATGAAAAGCTCTTCCAATATTCTGCCTTCCAATGTTATGATTTTTTTTTTCTCCCTGTCAGCAGAGCCGTAACCTTTGTTCTTTTTTCTGCGTGGATTCGTGTCAGGGCAAACGCTGAGATTGGCTACTTATAGTCAATTCTCTGGGAAGAACAAAAAAAGAAAGTAAGAGAGAAGAGGAATGAAAAGAAAGACGAGTAGGAGAGAGAGGGAGAGAGATCTTGAATAGTTGAGTCGTCTCAAGAAGCACAATAATCCGCCTAATTGAGCCACAAGGGAAGGATTCGCCTTTCAACCGCGACCGGAGAAACTTCACAGGAGCGTGGAAATGAGTGGAAATCAAGAGCCGGGCGGCCGCGCGCGCGCGGGTACAAATCTGATTAGCGCCGGGGACAAATTGCATCAAATCCGTGATGCATTCCGGGCGGCGGGTTCGTGGGAAATCACAGTTGAGATGCGCTCAGGAGGTCTGTGGGCCCCCCCGCGGCTTCCTCAATCAATCAGCGCGTCGATGAGCTTTCTCTTTGCACCCCACGCGACCGCGCGGACACATGCACGCCCGTCGGGCCCTATCAATAGCTAACAAGAGTAACTGAATTTGGAAGACGATGGTTCAGAACAAACTAAGAACAGGTTAGATACGACCATAAGAATAATGGAGAGGAAGAAGAAGCATTGCCTGATGCATCACGTGGGGTTTGGTTTTATATGTCCCAGCGTGCAGCGGCCGTCTTCTTTCCAGGCTCCGCTTCATTAAACTGTCAATGGAGGTGACATGTGTGTTATGGCTGACATGATTGGAAACAGAAAGGCCCTTGATGGCATTTATGTGGAGGCGATCCATGTCATCTCCTCCACTCGCTCCTGTCTGACATCGATGCTTTCAGGATATTCTGTGTATGCAGAGCTCGAAGCGGACTGATCACGGTGCAACGTAAACTAAATAACACTGAACACTTTAACCCGCTACCGTCCCGGGACAAATGGCAGAGTGCCGCAGCGCACCCCGGCGCAGCAGCGCAGGGTCTGGCCCATGTTTTCGGTTGCGTGTGGTTTCAGATGAGCTGCTGTTTTTTAACCTGGATGTTTGTTTTCTCACACTAAAAAGGCTTTTTTTTTCAAATAAAATAAAAATTATAACATGTATATATATTTTATAGTAAACACTTTAATACTGAAAAATAAATTTAGCTCCATCAGGTGTATTTTTCTGTAATTTCTCTCTAAGATTAGCGTTTTGTAGCTTTCATTGAAATTATTATTTCATCTACATTTCCTGCGCTAGACCACGACCCTGTCATTTATTTCACTTATTTTTTAAATTGATGATTATTTAGTACATTTTGGGTAAATTGAATTTTAAAAAATAAAGATCAGATGAGCTGCAACACGAAAAATGTAGGAAATAAGATTCGCGTAAATACATTTATATGAAGAATATAGGAAGAAACGCCTACTTCTCATTTACCCCTCAAAATATTAAAAAATTTTTTTTATATTTTTTGTAATTGTTTCCTTTATGAGCCAAATGTCTTGTATAACACCAGAATCCTTACCTTTATATTCGCTGTCTGACGATGAGTTGCTGTGGATTTTCTCCATAAAGTCGTCCGCTATCTTGGAGGCCAGCCTCCCCGCCTCCTGAGTCGGCTGTCCATTGCTGGAATAAGGAGCGCAGGCAGCCAGAGGCTTACAGTCCGCGAGAATGTCTCTGATGAGGAACGACGAGGTCACGGTCCTCTGCTGCGACCCGGCAGAGATCTGCGCGTGCTGGAGGTGAGGCGGCAGGGCCACGCCGTGACCTTGCCTCTGGGCCACCTCCTCCACGCACTCCCTCCTCGGCGACGGAGGCGACGAGCAGCCGCTCTCCACATCTGATCTCGGGCTGAACTCCAGAGGCGAGCGGCACTCCCCCACCAGGCTGTCCCCTTTGGACACCGGACTTCCAGGCCTGTGGGACAGCAGCGAGTCGATGCCAAAACTGGACCCATTGGCGGACGCCTCCATTGTTTTTAAGAGGCCTCCTCAAATTACCATTTGGTATCGTGATAAGTTTTATTCTTTGAGGAGGAAAGGGGCTGTTTTAGGCAAAGTTGATCCGGAAGAGGTTGAACGACCCCCCCTCCAGCTCCAACGCAAACGTTTGTGGAGACGCTACAATTTAAGATTTCCCACCCACTACTTCCAGCTCCCTTTGATCAAATATTTCCAGGCTAAGCTCAGCTAAAACAAGCGTCCATTCATCCGATTTTCTTGTTTTTGGCAAGTCTGAAAATATGCAATCAATGCAGCCGCTGGAGTCACAGTCGTTTATTTCGGCTTCGGGCAGGTTCAAACTCCGTCTGCTTGGACTTCAGAAGCCTCACCGGGAAGATGAGCCCGTTTCTGCTGTTATGATCTCACCTGCAGAGGAGGAAAAGACCCCGAAATTCTTAATATCTCTGAAAACGTAGCAGAGGTAGCAGCAGCGCGTGGGAGTCTTCGGCAAAATGCGTTTCAGAACCATGGACAGCTACAGGCGAAGGGTGGCGTTGAGAGCAGCCCGTCGCGTGAGAAACTGTTGGCATTCCTTTTGAGAAAAACAGCGAAACACCACGAATTGCGAGTGAGAGAAGTGTCCAAGAGGCTGGCGAGCCGGAAGAAACGGGACGATGCGAAGCGCGCTGCAGAAGAAGAGGATGGAGGGGAGAAAAAAACCAAGAGAAGAGGTAAACTGGGTTAAATAGTCACAACTGGCAAGTAAAGGGACGAGGTGTGATTGGGGTGGGAGGGAATCCCAAAAAATTGAACTTGAGGAAAAGTCAGGAGCTAGGTTTTAAGAGCGCCTCGTCCACGTGAGTCCCCTGTGACAAGCCCTCATTGGCTGAGGGGAGCTGGAAGTGGACCTCCCTACACGCCCACTAACTCTGCCTCCCTCCCTCCTCCCACCATCCTCTCCCCTTCTCCCTGGCTCATCCTCACTTTGATAAAAGAGACACTGAATTCATCAGGAGACTCAGATCCAACTGTTTACAGGCAATTTTCACACTGTTTGCTTTCATTACATCATTGATGAGGCTTCTAATGGGGTTATTATGTGGAGCGGCTAGGTGTTTTTCTTCTCGGTTCCCTTTTCTTTCCCCGCGTGTGTTTGCCACCTCCACATCCCCCTGCCATACAGACACCCCCCCCCCAAGATTCAGACTTTAGTATCTTCAGTCATTTGATTTTCATTTAGATCTAAACCTCGATAGGACTGTGTCGTTTACCGTTGCTTACAGAGGAAAATGCTTTTTAGAAGGAATTTTTTTTTAATAATGACAAACTCATTTACGTAAAAGTTATTATTATTGTTATAGTTAAGCTTATTATAGAAATGATATTTTTGGTTTGCCTGTAAATATTTGTTGTGTGTGGGCTGTTCGATTTTATTTTTATTTAGTTTTGGATTTTTTTCGCCATTATTTCCGCCAATTTCAGCTTGTTCACATCACACTTTTTATTTCTCGTGGCTTTTTTGTTCACCTTCAACATTCTCTCTGTATCAATCCTGCTACTGTGATGCACTTTTTAAAAAGAATACAGAAATACTGGAAATAAAGCCCCCCCTCAACATGATTACTAACAGTTCAGGGTAATTGTGCCCAATGGTCCCAGTCGCCTGACCAAATAAAAACAACTTTAAGGCGCCATTGTACGCACTTTCCCCCTTAATACGCGTGAAAACCCATTGTGCGCACTTTTAGCTCCATCTTGCACAACAGTTTGCCCCGCGCGGTGGCCTCGACAGCCCCTAATAATCTAACAAACTAACCCCCTTCGCATTATCATCGACACCCCTCGTCATCACCAACACACACTCACACACACACACCTCCTTCTCCTTCCACCCCATGTGACCACCAGATTGGAGGCGCGCGTCGGCCTCACAGACACCGGCAGGTTAGTGAATCCGCTCCCCGCTCCCATGGGGTCCCATCACGGCTGCAAGCTGTCACATACGAGGCGGGGACAACACAGATATAAGGCGACACACACCCACCCCTGACTTAGCTGGTTCTTTCTCCTCTTCTGGTGCGTGAAAAGGAGCAGTGGTTTGATGCTTCCTCTCACTGTTTTTTTTTTTTTTTTGTAATTTTCTTTATTCCCACTGTGCCTGGGTCCACAGGCTCCAGTAATGTTGTGGTGAATTAATCATAAGGCGATTCAACTGACTTCTTCCACTTTGGGATCATCATGCCTCAAAGTTTATCCTTTATTTGACTGATTCTTTTTTTTTTTTTGCTGTTTCAGTCTGATTTAATTTTTTTTAACCCATATTTGCCTGTTAATTTGGAGCAAAAACGAGGGTCTATTTTAAACGAAGTAGACAAAAATAGATTTAAAAAAGCCTTAAATGTAAAGACTTTAAAGAAAATATCAAACCAGAGTATAAAGATTTACCAGATTAGAAGAATGACACAGTGCAGATTACTGCTGCAGCTATAAGGATTTTATTTTATTTTATTTAAAAACTGATGATTACATTTTCTTTATTTTTTCTTTTTTATGATAACTTGGTCTTTAGAGTTTAATAAAAGGGAATTTTTTAAAAGTGAATAGTGAGATCTTCATCCAAATGTTTAATTTACTCTAACAGAAAAAAAGCAGGAAACCCTCATGTTAGAAAAAAAGAAAGAAAGAAACTGGTGCTGGAGGAAATTTAACAGTTTCTGCACATCCCATGATTTGGATTTCTCAGATGAAATGAGGAGTATACAAAGTAATTTCTCACCTTTTGTATCACGAACATTAGGAGTGTTATTTAGTTAAATTAAACTTATCCTTGTGGATTTTTGGGAAAGTTCATAAACCTGTTAAAAAGTGAAAAATGTTTTGATATGCAGGAGGCAGCGCAGCTACTGTAACTGTCGGTGTGGGAATGTGTGTGTGTGTGTGTGTGTGTGTGCGCGCGCTTCTGACTTTAAACAAGTGTCCCTCTGCTCAAGCAAAGCTCGATTTTATTTATTTATTTATTTATTTATTTATTTATTTTCCTCCAGGAAGTGGTGAGAATTTGATGGCTAGTGCAACTGATGAAACACGCAACCTCTCTCTTATGGCCACACACACACACACACACACACACACACAGTGATGCAGTGGAAGGATGTTATTGATCCTTGTTAAAGAGAGGAAACGGGGATGTTTTCAGGAAATTAATTGCTGTCTGCCTGCTCTTGGCCGCTCACCTCTGGTGGAACAACACTTTGTAAGTGCTTCAATCTGCACAACCTTCTACTCAGATTGGTATCAAAACAAAGTTGGCACACTTGTATCATCACAGTGACGCGACTGCTCCTCTCCTGGCTGAGATCACACCTGGACAGTCTCCATTTCCCCAGACCTATATTGATTTAATATCTAATTCTGATCAGGCTGCTGGTCTTTTCTGCACAGGTGTCAGTACTCTAACATAAAAAAAAAAATTAAAAAAAAGGATGGCACCAAGAGCAGTTTCATCATAATAGTCCATACTGACCTGTCAGTGTTAATAATCTATCTATCTGCAGACATGTGCTTTATTTTGTTTCCACCCTCCTCTCCATTATTGGAATCCTGTCCATAAGCTTTTCCACTAATAATGCCTGCTGGGCCCCCTTAAGCTTCCAAGGCTTTAGTAAGGGGGAGAAAAAGAAGAAGAAAACATGTGCTACATTTTATTTACTTGCTCAATTGAGCAGACGTGTTAAATATGTATCCAGATATGTTTTGTAAAAACGTGTGTCGCCTTTGAGTAAACTTTGGCGTCTCTATCGTTTGGGAACATCGAGTAAAGCGTGTGTTTCGAGGGGGGAAACGTGTACAAAGATGACTCCTCTCAACAAACAAACAGCACTGAGAAAAAGAGAGAAAGAAAAAAAAAACTAAAGCTCTTGAGCTGGTGCCGCACCTCGGACCAGTCAGGGATGCAAATGATGCGCCTCGACGCTATCAGGTACTGGAGTTGACAGAAAATAATGAGAACCCGCTGAATCTTTTATAAGGTTAACACTCACATTTCCCAGTCAGCTGTCACACAAGAAAGAATTTAGCACATGCATGCGGGCGAAATAAACCTTCATCGTCTCATTAATGCTGACAGGGCCCTGGACCGGCAGCTCCCTGCGCCGGCGCCGCCACCACCTTCGTTTTGTGTCGGTAATTTGCAGCAGAGACAGACCCCCTTCTCCTGGAGAGAAAAAGAGGAAGAGGAGGGAGGAGGGAGATATTACGGAGGAGAGCCGTGAGTGAGGAGTGAGAGGGAAAGAGTGGGGGATTGTAGAGGATCGTGGAGTGAGTGCAGAAGAAAAGAGGGAGGGAAGGTGGGTCTGGAGGGGTGGGGAGAAGGGTGGAAAGATGGCTAGCGCGCCAGGAGTCTGATTCTCCCCTAATTGGAAGCATTGGGCATTGTCAACGGAGGATTTTCAGCTGCTCGTTGACAGGTAGAGCCGTCAGAATGATAGCCCACTTGTCAGCGCAAAAGACCAATAAAAACAAACCACTTTTGATTTAATTGGAGGCCTAACCATTGTGTGTATGTGTGTGTGTGTGCGTGTGTGTGTGTGTGTGTGTGTGTGAGAGAGAGAGAGAGAGAGAGAGAGAGAGAGAGAGAGGTAGAGAGTGTGTGTTGCCTGCAGGCCCAAGGCCACGGGGAGGTGGGAGGAGGTGTGAAGATGAGTGGGGGGGGGCATTTGTGTCTGTGTTTGTGAAGGAAATCATCACTCCAGCCATCAACGTGCTCGACCTGCCTCCATCTTTGCCGTCACTCCTGGCTTTCATCCGGCTGCTCTCTGGGAGGAGGAGGGGGGCTGGTCACCAGGCGCCCATGGTAAGAGAGATTCTGGAGAGGCAGGTTTTGATTCTCTCCCAGGGGGGCTTCCTGAGCAGCAACATCAGAGCAAGATTTTTATATATCCTTTTTCTTCATCCTCTGGCTCCATCAGCTGACTGGGTTCAATATCGGATGAGCCGGGTTTGACATTTCTTTTGTCCACTCTTCCCCTTGTAGCCAGAGTAAACCACCACAAACTTTAATTGTATTATGCCACAAAATGGTGCAACCAGTTTTAAAAGTTTATGTAGAGCCTGCTACAAGCAGATTTAGGGTTTGGGCTCTTCGATAATGGACTTCGATAATATTTCCATTCAGAGGGTGTTTAAATTGAAATGTGGGCCACATTATTTTCCCATTATTAGTCCATATTTGTCCAGATAAGGTTGAAATTTGGACCACATTTATAGATTAGTTTGTATGTTTTTAGTCCTCTATATCAATCATAAAACAGTTTGACAAAGTCTGTTTCCAAGCATGTTTTTATCTGATCTTTTAAGATCATATGTAAGGACTATATGAACCTATATTTTGTTTCGATAAATAAAAAACGGTACTCTGAAACATTACTTTTATTTCACATGACTAAACTGCAGTGATGTTAAATATGTCTTTAATATGTTAAAGTATAACCCACACCTATAAGCCATTCCCACACAAACCAAAGACTGTTGGTTAGAAAAATAAGATGCCTTGATTGGTTTTAGTCTACTTTTTAAATGCAGTTTCACACATGGATCTGAATACACACTCACCTTCCTGTCCTGCTCCGTCGGTCCGATGCTTGTGCCCCTTACAGCCAGTGTTTTATTATTCTTGACAGAGTTCAATGAACACATCTGGTCAGAGGATAAGAGGGGATGGAGGGATGGCGCCAAGAGGTGTAGAGGTGAGTGTGGAGCCAATGGAGAGGGGTGTGGGGGGGCAGAGGACGAGGAGCTATGACCATCCATCATAACTGTCCCTCATGAGGAATGCCAGCTCCCTCAATCTACAGCCAACTTTTCCTGGCTTCTGACCCTCTAGACCTAAACTATGAAGTCAACCAGGAATGCTCTGGAGGAGCTCTGGATTTGAGGGATTATGATCTGTCTGTATGTTGTCGAGCTTCTGCAGATTTTTAATTTGATAAAACATTTGAAAGTGACCAAAAGAGGATCTACTGTAAGAATTTTGTCATTCAGAGACAAAAGTAAAGAGATCAGAGTGTGTTAATACTGCAGTAGAAATTAAAGGAGGAAAAGGTGGATGTATGGCTCATAAAAGTGTGAAAAGTGCATTGTGAGACCATTTTTTTTAAAAATATTGGTTTCTTCAACCATGACCATGCTTTTTAGAGCCATACTAGCTCTAAAATTTGAACCCAAACTAAAACCTCTTTTTGCAGCTGAGTAATATTTACTTGTTTTGGTAATTGACCATGTAAGGCAGTAAAAATTGTAACTCGCTTTTAATTACTATAGCTACTAATTATAGGGTATTTTAGCTTGGTTGAAGATGTAGAAGAAAAAACGGCCTTACAGAAACTCAGAGGTTACCTCAGCGAACATCAGCTGCTCATGTCCAGTAAATACTTCTAATTTGTAGTTTGGCTACTAGTTATTGTTTCCATATATAGAGGCTGGGGATCAAACTGCCAACCCTGCAATTATGGGGAAAAACACCATGAAGTGTGCCAAGACAAGCTTAAACTATGTTAACACATCAGGAGAAATGTCCAACTCTAATAAATAAGTTGTGTTTCAAGTAGGTTAAAAACAAATTAAATAGTGATAATGATATGATTTGAATTTTGTGTTGTTTTTGCATTTAAGATGATGATGATGTGTAATCAAAGCAACTTTGAAAATGGCGTGTCTGTAACAACACAAGAATATTGTGTATAAGGCCACATCGTGGTATTTTTCCAACCCTAACCAGGTAGGTTTGATCTATTCCTAAACTTAACCAACCAAGCAGATTTACTACTTAACCGCTGACAAAGAAGTGTCGGCTGAAAATAAAGAGAGTGAGTGACTGAAAAGGGGGGAAGTGGGAACTTGTTGCTGTTTCGAGAGATCTTGAGAACATCGGATGCTCTTGGCGAGTAATATAAGAATAAAGCATATTGGAAAGGCTCATGTGAATAGTATTTGAAGGTACTGAGAGCTGGAGACAGGAGCATGAAGCAAATCCCAATCAAGGTATTCTTTGGATTTAAAGGGGATAATATTGCTCAGGTGGAAGAAGGAAATCAAGACACAAAACCACTGGTGGCCACTAGGTGAAGACTCCAATAAACTTCCTTTTAAGTAAAAAAAATTCTCTCACAAAATACTACTTCAATAAAACTTTCCTACAAGTTATTATAGTAACAATAGTTCACAAACCAATAGGTGACATCATGGCACCAAGAGTATGTGTTAAGGCATGTATGAATACAAACTTACAGGCAGGAAAATAATTAGATTGTACTCAAATAAACTGAAATTTGCCACAAAGAGAAGTTAAAATAAAGTGCCGGTCAAGGCAAGAACAGAGCTTGACTTAGCATGAAGAACAATAAAAAAAAAACACAAAACGGCAATGTCAAAGACGATAATTTAGCACTGAAAAAGAAAAGAAAGGGAATCTGAGAATATATATACTGAGAGAGATAATGCAGGTGTCACAGTCAACCAACAAGGACCTGGTGTGAATCATGAACAGGAAGTAAATCACAGCAGAATGCACAAGGAAGCATTAAGTCTAAAAGAAAACAAGACAAGATCCACACAAAAAAAGAAGAAATGCACCAAAAACCCATAGATCGTGGCACAAAAAGCTAAAGACCATGATGTATTTCCATCTTTTTAATTCAGTCTATGGGCTTGACTCTTCCCCAAGAAAGCCTAAAAAATGTGAATTTATGCGACATTTTGTTGTAATTCCATGACACTGTGGTTCTGCGCAGTGTGTAGTTATTCATATTTCCACGGAAAAAGATTTGTCCCAGCAGACTAATCAATAGATTACTTTTTGTGACAATTTCAGTAACTGTACTGGTGCTGTGTTAAGTTCCCAGAAGTGTAGATAACGTCTTTAAATGGCTTATTCTTCTCAAGTGCACATTTACATGAATTAAAATCAAGATAAAGCAGGGAATGGCTATATTTATGTGGGTGGAACCAATAAGCAGTGATTTCCAGAAGCCAAAATGCAAGCAACAGTCAGAGAAAGGCTTACTCCACATGTTGGTATGTCATAGTTCAATGTTAATCTGTCGTGGATGTTCTGTCTGAGTGATGGCATATTGTGGGGCTCACATTGGGCAGGGGGTCCCTTGCAGCTGGCACAGGGAGACTCAAACAAGCTGGTGGATGGTCTGGAGGCATTCCCTTCAGCTCCTGTACCTGCAGGAGAGGGACAGAGGGTCCAGGTTTGCCCCTTCATGTCTACCATTCCCAAAGGGAGAAAAAGGTGGGATGGGCTTTGGCCTTTTCAGTCAATGTGGGGAAGTGGAGGCTGCTCTTACATCCATGATTCACATTGTCACAATGTCTCATAGAACACACTCAACCAGCACACACACAGGCAGAATATGCAAGAGTTATTAAACCAGCGTTTGACAAGAATCTGCAGAAACCTGTAAAAATACCATTAATGGCGCTGTGCACCATGAGAATGATGGCTTTGACTCTTTTTGGGGGGGCTGCAACTTATATTGGTTATTTCATCATTATCGAGTCAGAGAAGTATTGCAAGCAATGCAGTTTAGAATAACATGAACAAGATAAATACGCTCATACTGGAGACGGTAGTAGTGAATATTTAGCATTTTTGGCTTAAAGAATATCTGGAATAAGCAGTCATCAAAACAAACGATTTGAGCTGATTATTATTGTCTTAATTGATAAAAATTGTAAGTTAAACTTCCCCAGCCCTCCTTAAGTAATCATTTCTTTTTGACCTGTAAGTCAGTAAACAGATGAAATGTGTGAACTGCCTTGTGATGACTCCCTTATATCTTATATTATAGCACTTAGCTCTCGATTTATTCCAGCTTATTATACTTATTGATCTTATCAGGGTGCTTATGGGTAGTGTAATATAAATAAATAAATAGTGATACTGGATGTTGTCCAATGCTGTGGAATGTACATTAGGAAGCCCACCATAAATTGTCATTTCCATTCTATTACACCGAGCTCTTTTTAGCATGTGCCAGCTCAAACTTGCATGTGTTACTCCACCTAACGAAGCATAAGGTGCTGGGGAAAAAATGCCATGCCTTGTTCTAGTTTAATCTCACAGGCAGATACGCACAAAACACACATAAAGGGGGTCGTGGTAGGGGGGCTCTAGCTTACCATCCTGGCCTTAAACTCCCTGCTTCCTAATTTGGCCAATATGCAGGTAATATGTGGGATCGCAACATCTCAATTATCACACCTCCTGTCAGTGGCTCCCAATCCTCCACTCGTCGCTACCTTCCCCTCCAACATGCCTTCAGCCCCCACCCTCACCCCTCCCGCCGTGACTTTTATTGCTTCATTAGTATGCTCCACATGCTCCAGTGCACACCCACACTCGGCGAGCCTTCAGACCTTAACAACTTTTGGCAGATCAGCACGTGATGAGGGGATGATGAGGGACACTTCCCACTAAAAGCCCACCTACCTGGCGCAGTGGTCCTTTTTTGTCCAAGTGTGCGGCCTACCGGCTGATGCAGAAAGTATGTGGGCACAAGGCCTATCTTTTTAAAGCTTGAAACTACTGTACTTAAGGGGAAATTTAAGGCTAAAGTTAGTCAGCTCTCTAGGAGTTTTGCCAGAATAAAAGAAGTAAAAGAGAAAGTAAAAGAAGTAAAAAAGAACGTGACTCATCATCCAGTGGCATCGATCAATGCTCGACACTTTTTGATGGCTGATGCTACGGACACATTTTGATCAATACTGAAAAAATATTGAAGATCCTCACACCTGCCACAGTTCATAGCTGACATGGATCACTCACCTTGCCCCTGCTGTCTTGTGCACCTGCTCTCCTGCAGTGATGTCTGATTTTTTTATGAAATACCTGCAGGGATGCACGCAAGCATTATATATTTTCTGTCACAACCATCCATCCTGCAGCTAAGCAGGTATGTCCAAGGTGTGTTTAGAGAGCATGTGCGCTCATATGCCTGTGCAAGTGTGTGTGTGTTAGTGCTGGTGGAGAGGGTGCTCAGTGTTGAGAATAAGACCCCAGAAAATGCTCATTAGAGTTGACCTTGGCACTTGGAGCGGGCGTTTGATGGATCAGGTACAGGGCCAAACAAGCCCCTGGGGAGCCATGATCTTATCTCTTATTGTACACACATACACACACACACCTCCTCTCCCCCCACCTCTGTTGACCCTATCCCCCCCTGCTTCCCCTTCCCTGCTCACTCACACTCCTCTGCTCTACACGCATCACAGGCAGAATAAATCTGTGTTTGACACCACAGGAAAAAGGAGAAGGAAAAGGGGGGAGAGGCCTTGGGGACTATAGGAGAAGAGGCAGAGCTTCAAGAGCGATGCGGGGGGGGGGGGGACAGACACACAGAGGGCCGAGGAAAACCAATAGCTCACAGAGGTGTCATTACCTACATAAGTCAGATGTGTGTGTGCTTTTGAAAAAATATCTGCGAGGCACTTGGCGTGTTAAAGGGAAACTGAAGAAATTGGCTGAGTGGGGGAGGAAGAATGGGGAGTTGAAGGGGTGAGGATCAGTGGATGATGAGTCTGAGATGAAAGGCAAGACTCTCAGGTATCTCTGTGGCACATTCATGGTTTGTTCTGTTCCTCTTCCCTGTCCTTCTTTTCCATGACACACACAAATGGAGGCAAACACACATACATGAACGGTAGTGCCACTGCCACCCTCATGTACCCCCCCACACACACACACTCCCACCCAACTCCGATGCCAACCAGGGGACACACCAAACACATAAAGAGACATGAGGCAACATCCACCTCCACGATGGCAAAGTTTTTCCCCCACCGCCCAGCATTATTCACAGGGGTGGCATCACAGGCTTGTGGGCTCTTTGTGCTCTCTTCTTCTGCTGCTGTGCTCCGGGAAGAAAGTGACACTCTGAAGTCTTAATTGAGGTTTACCTGGTGTTTTTTCCCTCAGAGTTGTTTTGCGATAAAGTGTGGTTAAACTTTATAATCAAGCCTACAGGGTTTACAGTGTGAAGCACAGAAAGCGAGGAGCGTGTGATGACATTACAAACACGGTTGTTTACTGAGCTGCAAGCAGCAGTGGAAGCTAGCTGCATCTCGTGAACAACAACAACAAAACTCTGCCACATTCTCACTGTCAGTCAGCAGCCCTCTAAACAAACCGCTGAGTGTTCCCAGAAAAGGAATTTGAGTAGAATGCAACTATTTACTGAATCTTTGGCCATGTTTGAATGGCTTCTACTATTTTCTCTTTGCGCTCGGTCCCCCCACATTGTTCCTGTCTGTCAGTCTGTCTTTGCAGAGATCTAGAAGGGACTGTGAGACTGATGTCTCAGCTCCTCCACGATCCCACCAGGAACGCCTTTTGACAGTTGCAGGAGCAGCAGGATAGAGCCCAAAGATGTTACTGTAATTGCACCTGGTTGCGTCATGAAAAAGTAATAATTTGCTGTCAAGGACGTCAGGGTGTCAGTGTTCGGCAGGAGTTGATAAGGTATTGACTGCCTCCAGAGTCCTCACTCACTCTCACTCATACTCTTTCATAAAGTTGACTCCCAGAGAAAGAGGGAGACAGCAGAGGTTGGGGAACAGGGGGAAGAAAGGCGAAAGTTAAAGAAAATGGGGAGAGGGGGTTAAAAGGACAAAAGCAGAGAAATGAGCAACAAAGATATAGGCTAAAGACAGTCAATCTGCATGTTCTGATCTTCTAGAGATTAACTAGAGTCTATCTGCTACATTGCAAATGTGTGTTCATTTATAATAGATGGACTTATAGCTTTAAATTATATATAAGTGATCAACAAGCTAAAGCAGTGTGGCCTGGTCCCCATAAGTTGAATAAAACACAATTAACGCCTAACTCACTCTTCAATTCACTTTGATTGCTGTCACAGGGATTATTAAATCACCTCTGACTGACAAGCGCAGGATGGAAAAAAAGCAGACCAAAAGTGGGACTACTTGTTGTGAAGTTGACCCTGCTGCTTCCTTGAACCCCGATCTTAAGAGTGAACACAAAGCCTCATGGGAAGCCAAACCTCTGCAGCAGAGGGCCAACACAGAGGTGTGTTGACACGTTAACTAACACAGCCAAAATGGCCTATTAGCAAGCTAACCTAACATTTGTTGACTAGTGTGGCATCTAGCATTGGCGTTTGCCAAAAGGGAGTTTCTCAGCTGACATTCCCCAAGTGGGGAGCCGGGGGAGGAAGTGCTATATATATATATACAGTGTGAAGTGCAGCCTATGAAAGTGGCACAAATGACACAGTATTTTAGGGTGTTTTATTTTTATGTATCATTTGAAGGTTTTCTGCAGAAGTTTGTGCACAAATACCAAAGGAAAACATTTCTGATGCCTTTGTTTTAAAAACAATGAGGTCCACATGAACTTCATCTTTTTTTTAAATTGTCAAAAGGTGGCCAAATTATGATTTTAAAGGTAGAAGATCAAAGAATAAGTTAATCTCTGTCTAGAAACTGACGACTGAGAAGATAAAGTGTATCTTTAAAGTAATCTGCATTACTAAAGATTTCTACACAAGTATAGATATAAACAGAAAAAGGTTGAGTGCTCCCTGCGAGTTGGAGATGGGGCCTTGCCTCAAGTGGAGGAGTTCAAGTACCTAAAGATCTTGTTTACGAGTGATAGCAAGTTGTAGAGAGAGATGGACAGACGGATAGGGGTCTCGTCAGCAGTA
The DNA here is from genome assembly GCF_036924035.1 of Leuresthes tenuis. Lineage (NCBI taxonomy): Eukaryota > Metazoa > Chordata > Actinopteri > Atheriniformes > Atherinopsidae > Leuresthes > Leuresthes tenuis. The sequence continues at coordinate 4,917,680 of NW_027325373.1, forward strand.
ATTGGGGCCCTACTCCGTCCATTGTGGGGAAAAGGAAGCTGGGCCGAAAGGTCTATCTTTGTTCCAAAGCTCAGTCATGAGATTTGGGTAATGACTGAAACATTTAGCTCATGGATACAAACGGCTAAAATGAGTTTCCTTTGGAGGGCGGCTTGGTTCAGCCTTAGAGATATGGTGAGGAGCTCGTGCATCCGGAGGGAATTTGAAGTAGAACTGCTGTTCCTCTGCATTGAAAGGAGCCAGCAGGGACCAAATTAGGATGTCTCCTGGTCGAATTCCTTTGGAGGTTTTTAGAGCATGTCCAGTTGGATCCAGGGCCAGAAGGTGAACTCGCTGGAGGGATCATATATATCCCTTCTGGCCAGGGAACATCTCAGGACCTCCCCAGGAAGAGCTAGAGAGTGTCACTGGGTCTCCCTCCTGAACCTGTTGCCCTTGCAACTTATCCAAGGTCGTGATAAGTGTAAGATAATGGATAGATATGAATGTGGATGATAAAATTATCATCCACATCATTATCAATTATCATCCAGTTAGGGTTTGAAAAATATGGATATAATAAGAAAAACTGCCCCTGCTCAGTTTAGGTAAGTGATGGCAGTTGGCATGGCACAAAAAGCATGCTGTTGTCACGTAGCAGTTTTTTCTTGTTTGCTGAATATGTCTTTTTTAGTAATCTACTAATCATCTTATTTATTAATGAATTAATTCATTTGCAAGGCCTTACTTACAAATGCTGCCAAATGTCAATGTTTCTCTATTCAGTCATTTTTGTTGGCATCGCTGTGTTTAATGACCCTTCTTCATCACTTTAAGATGTTTTTATTCTTCGATTTCCTGCCAGTCGCATGATATAAATATCATCAATATGACCTCTTACTTCTGGTAAATTCAGGCAGTTACCAATGAATTCACCCACCGCCTTAGCTGTCCATTGAAAATCGACCACATGTCTTGATTTTCCAGTGATAAAGCAACGACCCCCTGCAAGCGACCGTTGGCTAAGCATGTCAGCAGCCGCTGACATGTGCTGGCTTCAACAAGTATCAAACCTACAGGCTTCATTTACAGTACAATCTCCCTCCAACTGGTATTCCATCCTGCTGCTCTCTTATCTTTGACCTGCTGCTCCATCTTTGATCTGGGACAGGCCCTCTGAAGTGTGATGATGCCCCGGGCCCAAGCTTTAATATCGAACTTCCCTCCAACTCTTTCCTCTTGATGTAGTCCAGGCCATTCATCACCGTGGGTAGATAAAAACAGATTCACAGTGGCATGTTTGACAGCCAGAGCATGCAACACATCATCCACAAGTGTGAGAAGAAAAACACCTGCTTCAGTCTTTGCATCCCGGCTTAGCATAAGGGGGATGCTACTTGCTTCAAAGCTGGGGTGACGTAAGCTAAAAGCCCTTTATGAGTGTAAAGTGAAAGCCACCAATACAGCAATGCAGTAGTTATCTGTCTATTGTTGTTTAATGAACCGTCAATGGAGCTACTTGGACCAGCTTATAGACTTCTCATTGTTGCACAGGGGCTCCCAGGGTTGATAGATTCAGCATTAAGGGTCAGGATTTGTGGAGCTAGAAGCGCAACCCTTGAGATATTTCTCAGAGATCTAAAACCCAGTTAATCAGCTCTCCCTTCATGATCTCCCTGGCTGTTCATCTTCCCATGGACGAGTTCTATCATTCTTTTTACCACCAGCCTCCTTGTGCTTTCTCTGCCTTTCTTCTGCTGTGTTTGTGTTTGGGATTTGCCCAACTGGCCCCCGGATCAGCTGACCTGACCCCAGCTTGGCGGAGAATGGTCCAAGTCTTAGCAGAAGTCTCTCCTACATTTCAATCACAGCTCTCTGCTTTTCCATTGCTGCCACACACACACAGAGAAACACTGCAAACTTTTATTTCCACAAGCCCAAATGATCGGCACAGTAGTTATGATGGCTCTCTTTAACCTGCATTTTTAAACAGCTCTGAAGGTAAACTAATACCTTGCGGTGCCCGCTGTAATTGTACCTGCTGTCTTTATTTCTCTTGGATAGCCTTGCATAAAAAATTTCCCCCCGGATATTGAGCGCCACCCCCCCTTCCTCCCCCCTCAAACTCCATCCCCCTTCCTGTGCAGTTTGTCAGCTGAAATGATTGCCTCCTTCTCCCTCCCCCTCAGTGGCATTTAGCTATTCTCATTTGCATGTACATGCCCTTGCTGTGCGGCCCGTGGGCTGGCGAGATTGATCAACAATGCCATGCCGTGTTTTATTACATGTCAGTCGGGAAGATAGGTACCACACACCATGGGCACACATGCAAATGTGTGTACAGGCGGGTAAGATACCTCAGTACTGGTAGTGACGCACGCGTGGCAGGCTCACAAATACAACACAGAAGGAGCTCATACTTTACTTGCAGATTTTGACACTTTGCAAATACACATGTACACTTGAGACCTGTTTAAAAGGTAGAGAAAACACACACATCATCTTTGACTCTGCACCTCGTGGGAGCTGGTGCAGCTAAACACGTACATTCCTGCTCAGAGAAACCCTGTGTTTACGAGTGTGTTTTAGCGTGGCCTAAGCTTTCATCCCCTCATATGACATACAGAGCTGACACATATTAATATGCAAAATAGGAGGATGCTGAACAAAATGCTGATAATTAAGTGAAGATGTTCTGGGTAGAATCACGCTTAAGAGTGTGCACGTGGGACCCAGCACATGGTAAGCCATATGCCTCTGTGCAGTTAGTGCTATCCTTTGGGGTGGTGGTCGGGGGGTGTGCGGGGGGGTTGGGGCCTGCTTCCACACAGGCACAGTGCAAATGGAGCCTGGGAGACTTCAACTGTGTGCTTATCGTGTTTTTATAGAGTCATCAGAGAAGAAATATGCCCTTCTTGCTTTGGTTTTGTCAAAGATGTAGCTTAAAGTGACTCCAACACACAGGTCAAAAGTCTTAGAGAGCTCCTCCTTCTGGCCTCACTTGGTGTCACTTTTCAATAAGTGGTTGCTGTGTTATGTGACACAAAGCCGTATCATCCGTCTATCAGGTGCCTTACCCACCTGCTCCTCCTTCCTTCTCTCCCCCGGCTGATCTCTCCTTCCATCCCTAGAGGGAGCGAGGGAAGTGGGGAGGATTTTCCTGATGCCGGGGGCGACAGGCTCTCTGTGCCATCCACTTACACAAACGGCAGGATCAGCGCTCCACACAAGAATAATTAGAAGATAATGGGTAGTAATGCGGCCCGATCTGTCCCGATTATCTCCTGGCACCAACCGGCACAGCGCCATCTGGTGCCAGATCTCAGGGCAGCGGCTGCTCTGCCACATGAAAAGAAGGTGGGCTTAGACTTAATCTCATACCCCATTCTGTTATTGACTGTCTGTGCGGTGCTGTATTCAAAAGCGGGTGAGTGCGAGAGCGTGTGTGTCAGTCTCTGTCTGGCCTTGTGAGATGGTTGATATACATCACAGAGGAGAAAAGTGAGATTGCATTTATATTACATGTGCAGGTGACAGGCAGTGTTGCTGAGTGTCTTGGTGATCGACAGTAAAGCAGAGTGTTGTTGAGAGAGTGGTGTGAGTTTCTGCAGAGCTCTTACATGGACAAGTGTCTGTCACACTGGGCTCTTTCTCTCAGCTTAACTCCCACCCTGCGTCTTCTTAACCAGCCTCTCTCCCACAGCTCTGGGCCAATTCAATATGACAGTCCATTGTGTGGCCAGTGTGGCCTAAGGTTTAGTGCATTAAAGCGCCTGTGTGCTTTTTGTTTACAGATGCTTTACGTTCCCAGCAGAATCCAAAAGCCCTCGCTCACCCCACACCTCTACGCAAACCGAACGGCCTAATTCTTGTAATGCCCCTGCTATTATCTGTTAGACTGAACACAGGCAGGCCGCTTTATCAAATTATCCCCTCACGTATTCTGCAGACAGCCTGAGCTGTGTAGAAGAAGCTGTGTTTTTTCACTCAGTGCTCATGGGTTGGCTCCATCTTCTAGGAAGGAAAAGCTTCGAGTTGTTCTGCACAAGTATTTTCTGAAATGTGGAGACTTTTCTGTGTTATTTCCAGACCCCAGCAGACTGGAGCTAAAACAGACAGGAAGTTCATCAATGTTTGTCAGGGATTGTAATAATTGATTGTTTAACCCTGGCTCCAATATTCCTTCTTCTCACTCCAGCCTGTGGGGATCTTCGGCCTGCTCTGTTTCTGGGTATCTTTAATCAGTTTTTACATTATTTCTCACTTTGTATTGACTACAACAGTCTCTACAACTGACTAACAAGCTCCTTAAAACTTAAATCTGATAAACAGCTAAATTAAATAGAAAGTACATTTCAAGTTGTATACAGTGATCAGTTAGATTTAAAGATAAGCCAAATATGACATATTATGTTAGCTCAATAGCAGATATGCTGCATACATATGATGGTATTTGTTCACCTGTGTAATGTACATAAAATACATACCTTTACACATAACTATTGTAGAATAAATTCTGATATTTATAATGAACCTCTTAATAATCGTATAATTTGACTAATATTTGATTGTGATCCATTTAGTTTGATATTGTGGGGCTTTTGATTTAAGTAAACAGATGAATTTTGGCCAGTTCTGCAAAAATTAGGTCAGGATAAAGATATCGGTTTTAGGAGTTAAAAGAGTTGGAAAGGTGTGTATTTTGAGCCTGATTTGTGTGGTGTTTCACTCTCTTTTTGTACAGGTTTTGACCCCTAAACCACCTGGTTTGGTTAGTCATTAAAAGCTATGTGGCTAGTTTTCGCATTAAGAATGCTAGGGTAAGGAAATATGAAGATCTGCCTTAAACTGGACCCTCCACATGTTTGAAATCAATTTTTTCTGGTTTATCTGGTGATGAGTCCCACTCCATGAGAAACCATGATGAAGGCCTGTTTTTAAAGAAATTTAATTTATATTGGTTGTGTTTCACTTTAGTTTTCACTTGGTATTCAATTTAACTTTCAGTAGGTGTTTTGTTGGGTTCAGACACCAAAACTCTCTGTTTAAGGATTTGGCCAAAATGCGTTTATTTTTTGGGGGCTCAATAACATTATTAATCATACATGTACATTAAAGATGGGACATATGGAATAGTGAGTGATTCCTCTTTCTAAGTCACTATTTGTTAACAGTAGGTCATAAAATTTTGATGTCTGCAGATTTCTCACAATATCTTTTTAACTATCCTGGTAGAGGACAGTCTTATGCAGCATTTATTGGTGCAGTTTGGATTTACTTCAACTCCAACAACTCCTAACCTTCAAGCACTGCTCTCCCTCCTTCTTCCAACTTCTTAATTTGCACTCCCTACACAACCGCTGCTGTTTATTGAGATGCTAACTGTCTTTATGAGCACCTAATCCCGGGGCAGGGTGGATAATTTATGAGGCATTTACATGAAGAAGCTCTGCTAATTGGAAGCATGTGTCTGTGTAAGCCCTGCAAATGCAGGCACGATGCACATGAGCAGGAATGTCGCTGCCTTTAAAGTAACACCGTTGTCTTTATTTTATCTCAGAATGAAAATTTCTCCTTGTCTCTGCACGGTATCCATGTTCTGAAGTGTGTCAACTGAAGAGAGTCTGGGAAGCCGTCTTTTGTTTGCCTGGACACGTACAGAGGGACTCTTCTTCACAGGCTAACTGCCCCATCAGCAGAGAAATGAGCCGTCTGAGACGTACTCAGCGCTGCCTCTCAAGCCTTGACCCCCACTCTGCCATGTCCAGGGTGAGGTCAGAGGTCAGAGGCAACCAGCCAAGAGGGCACCAGACTTTTTGATGTCAGATGACACCTCCACTCTCCACTTACCACGCTGCTGCATCCATGGCCCTGTTTTCTCCAAACCAATGCTCCCACAAAACACCCCCATCCTCATTTACATCAGGTCGTTTGTTATGACTTTATGATTATATATGGGTCTTTGTCTTGCTGTGCATGTACCTTCACCACTCCCAGCTGGTCCCCATTAATAACAGGGCCCGGCGTAGACAGAGCAGGGGAGACGGAGGAGCTTGTTAGCGTCATAGCCGAGCGTAGGGGCTCAGCATGTGAGAGTGGAAGGGCCGACAGGACAGGAGGGAGATGTACAGTACACACACACACACGGTCACCTGGAGTATCTTTTTACACCGCGACCACAAATTTGAAGAACTTGACATGATGCCCAGCATTTGTCCCAAGAATTACACAAAGCCATGATGTATTTGTGTGCAACTCTATGTGTAAACGTGTCAGTCGGCCTGTTTTTGTGTGTGTGTTTGTGGACCACTGGGCATGTGTTGGGGTGAGAGCATAATGAGGCTGACTGGACTGAGTGGGCCGTCATGCAGACGGGCTCCATTGTGGGTCCCAAACGGCGGCAGAAGCCCCTAAAATCTGCGTCCCTGATCTACGCTCCAGGAGTCGGTGGGGAATAAAGGCGTGGAAATAGGATTTATTTAGCACGCCTCATCAAAAGGGAATTAGCAGGGTTTGGGGAGGGAAGACGGGGCTCTGTTTAGAGCTAGGATGAATGGCAGGATCATCTCTGTAATCCTGCCCCCCCCCCCCCCCCCCCCCCCTCTCCTCCTCCCCCCAAGAAAAAGAAGAGAATCACCCACATTAGCTCTGAGGGTGCCTTCTGTAGCCTCTCTCTGAACCTCAAACCAGCCATCCTAAAAGGGAAATCGCTCTGTAAGATCTTGGCAGGTTAGGTTAAAGCACAACACCTGGATCCTTTCTTCCCCTCTCCCAGCCGTCTCTATCTTTTAATTCCTCATCTCCCCTCAAAACATGGCCGCGGAGTTGTCAGACTCGATGATAGGGAGGCTGACAGCACAGAGCTGGCGCACCAACATGCAACAAACAACGCGCGAGCGTGTAAACTAAAGCAAACAAAGCCTCTCTCCGCTCCTCCAAAGGCAGGATCCCTCCCACCTGCCACGCTGCGCCGCTGATGAAACATACAGTAACGGAGAACAGCCATTAAATGGGCGCGCGGTAAAACCGACTTGTGTACAATGTGAGCGGGGCTTGTTTTGCCGTATCACGCTGTCAGTCATAAACACACACATACATACACACACGCACAAGCTTGTTCATTATCATCCCTGCTCGTGTTTGTGTTTTGTGCCTCCTCTGCCCCAGACATGGGGGGGCATATGGGAAAGGTTTGTTACCTGAGAAAAGCTGACAGGCTAAATGATGCTTGACTGGTAAATCTCGGTCAATGAGGCAATCAGCTCAATAAAGTCAAATCTCACCAACACTCCTCTCAGTATTTATACAATCAGATTTGTAAGGGGTATCAGTAATTGACAGTAATCTCAATTCCCTGGAGTTGGCGCAAACAAGGTGTAAGTATCCATTTTTGAAATGTCACAGAACAAATACAGCATTTTAGGTGTTTATTCGTGCTGAGCTGCAGATATTTTCTGATTAATCTCTTTCATTTCTCCTTTTTAAAAAACTGCCAAGCCACCGAGGCTTAAATGAGGCTAAAGTCCACACATTTAGACAAATGAAGTTTTAATTGTGGTAAAATATGCAACAGTATTAATCTACATTTTCTGCTCCCATGGGCTCATCTCACTCCCTGTCTGCGTCTCCCTCCTCCTCCTCCTCCTCCTCTCCGTCTCAGCAGCAGAGCTGATATAATAGGCTTGGCCAGAATAAGCAATGTTACTGTGCCCATATATATCTCATTGCCTGGGTAATTCCAGCTCAGTTTATGTGTTCTAGAGGCTCCGTCAGGGCCCCGGCAGACCCATAGCTCCTTTATGTAACACCCAGGAGAATCTGCCCTCTGCACAGGTACAGGCCTGGGAGAAACAAACACCATCAGTAACCTGTCTGCTGTTCACGAGGCTGCTGGGCCCACCTACACCCCTCCTCCTCCTCAAATCCATCCGTCCTCTCTTCTCCTTCTATCTCTGCACCCCGCAGCCTAATCATCGCCGGCCCCCATTCTCATGATTTATCGCTCCACACGCTACTGAAAACCAATAGATCAGGCTTGCGGCAGGGGGCCCGAGAGGCAGAGAGGGACAAGAGATGTGGACGGTGGCAGAGGGGGGCCGGATGGGAGTGCAGAGGACCTGCAGAAAAACCCACCTATGATGAAGTGCTCCATGACGCGGGGGAAAAGCAACAGCAACATCACAGCTCGCAGTCGGCGTCCTGCCGTCCCCCGGAGCACATTCCTCTTTCTTCCTTTACTCCGTCCCTGTGCAGCCCTCTCTGTCTCTGTTGTTCTCATCTCTTCTCTTCATGAATAGCCGCCTCCTCCCTCATTAAAGACCTCAATGTTACTCCATAAGGACCAAATATAAACATTAGCTTGGGGATAATTTCTGCAATTAGCTTTGATCAGCGGCCTGTGCTTTGTGATCACTGAAATGGAAGAGAGCCATAGAGTCATATGGGTCCATATGTCTTCCTCCTGTGTGCTTGTAATATGACCATCATGTGAAGGTTTTTCATATGAAGAGGTGAACTCCAAGTTGTGAAAACATCTGCAGGTCACGATCCTATTGGTGATTTGATCCAGAACTACCAGCCATGACACAGGCGCACCAAGTATCTCCTCGACTAAAAAGCCCTCAAAGTTGATAGTGTTTATCCTTTAATAATCCGTTCTTCCTATTGTTATTGCATTGTGTTTGCCACACGGTGGGCGGCCGTGGCTCAGAGTCCAACAACGGTTCGATTACCACTCTCACCGCTCAAAGATTGGTGAACTGACAGCTGGAGGGGTGGCAGTCCACCTCCTTCACATGGCCAATGTGCCCTTGAGCAAGGCACCTTACCCCCATGGCTCCAGTGTTTATGGCATCTGTCTCCATGAGTGTGTGACCCTGTGCATGTGCATGTTCAATAGGTGCCAACCTGGATGGGTTAAATGTGGAGGAGAAATTTCATGTATTTACATGACAATAAAAGTCTAAATCTTAATTCCAGACATGTGGTGACAGAAATGTTTTCAAATCTTAAAAGACATCCTAACACAACCATGAAGTGACAACATGTTGGTTGTTTTGTAGTGTCACCAGAACAAATGGCAAAATGGGATCCATTAAGGTGACGGTGGTGATGTAGAAATAAGGTTTTTCGGCCCTGGCTGAGATAGCTTTTATTCCTAACTAAATCAGATTGTTTCCTCAACCCAACCAGGAAGTACCAAAAGTGTTGGTGTTGCTGTCACGCACTGAACGTTGTCTTATCTGGGCTGGTTGACAGCGCCCATGGTTTGAAGCACTTGTGCGGAAACTCATATCAGTTAGGTTAGGGGTCCAAAGTCGGTCCTCGAGGGCCGCTGTGCTGCAGGTTTTAGATGTTTCCCTGCTTCAACACATCTGATTCAGGTGAAATGGATCTCTTCAAAAGATTGTTAAGTTTTGCACATGCCTGCTAATGATGCATTGATCTGAATCAGGTGTGCTGAAGCAGGGAAACATCTAAAACCTGTAGGACAGCGGCCCTCGAGGACCGGATGTGAACATCCCTGACTCCTATGAATCGCATTTCTTTCCTGCTGCCTGTAGCGGCGGGACCAGGAGTTGCCCAGCTTTTTAGCTTCCCACCCTCGAAATAACAAGTGGCAGAGACCCTTGACTCCCACTATCGTGAGCTGAAATATACAAACATTTCTAATAATCTAGTTAAAACAAGGCCACAATGGCAACACAAACAGCCTCAACAACCATTATACCATTTTTAATCCAGTTATAACTACTTTTTTTATCTCTTGTTATGATTATGCTCAAATGATGCTATTATCATTCATTTTTTTAATTCAACTTGTTTTTTTGTGGATTATCTCCAGACCCCATTACAGTGAACTTTGTAAAATTTCTATCGAACTATACTACCAATTACAGACCAAAAAAAGGGGAAATGCTCATAATACACTGTAGGCCTACTCACACTGTACAGACTAAACCATTGTTGGTTATATTAGCACAGAAGTTGCAATTATATACGTAAATCTCCAGCTGTGTAAAGAACAGAATAAGCAGATGACAGAAAATTGATGAATGAAACATTAATGGAAACACATTCATCTATCAGTTAGTGAACTATATTAATTAACATTGGTGCTTAAAATTGAAGAAACATTGAAGCATGCACCTCAACGGGGATCAATAATCTGTTTGTTTGGCTGCTCCAAATACCAAACAAATGTACGGCTTCAAGGATTAGGTGAGAATTCACTGCAAATAATGAGACACAACTAAAGCCTTTGGATAGTAATTTGGATGTTGATTACTACGGCAACGGCTGATGGTTTGAAGAACTCAGGTCGGCCAAAAAGAAAAATATATTTCTATCAAAAATTTTAAAAGCAGAAGAAAAAAAAATGTTTAAAAAAAAAAAATGATAATAGCCTTACTTTTGACAACACTCTGTCACACAGGTACATGCAAACACTTGACCTACTGGCCACCTGGTCTCTGCATCCACAGCGGACACATGGTGGCAGTCCTCAGAGAGTACACTTCATTACAAACATAGATTGGATTATGTCTTCCAAAACAGACTGAGCGTATCCAATCACTCTAGCGCGCCTTTGAATGAAGAATATTCACCTTATGTCTGGACCGGTGGGTCGGGAAGGTTGACGTGCACACACACTCAGAGACTAGCCCTCCTGGGGACTGGTACACGGAGCTGGCAGGGAGAACAGAGGGGGCATTAAAAAAAAAGCACGGGGGTGGGGGTGGGAAAGAAAGAGAAATGTCTTTTAAATGACATCCCCATTGTGAGCCAGAGCAGGACGATGGCACTTTGCAAAACTGCTAACAATGAGCGCAAGAGAAATCCCTTATCCTACAGGGGCCTGGCAGCATGCTCGCCATTACCATAGTCATTTAAATACAGTAATCTCATTTTCTGCCTCAGCCGAGTGGGCATGCTAAATTTCTCAGTGTGAAGGGAGAAGGGAGGGGAGTGCACAACGTTCATGGAGACAGGATGAGGGACTTTTCCCAAATTGTGTGTGTGTGTGTGAGTGTTTCTGAGTTTTGTGGCTTATAGCAACAGCACGCTGCAAGAATGCTACTTTACCAAGTAAATTTAGTCTACTATGGAGGCCTAAAAGTCTAAATCTGGTATATTAAAACACTGGCTGCCATTCTGTGCTCACAGGGAAAATGTGCTTGCTTAGATTTGGGAGAAGGTCTATTCTAAACAGACAGAGTCCCATCTTAGTTCAAATTTGACCCAGCATACTTGCCAAATGCACAGTTTTTCTATGCAGCAAGGTCTCACAAGAAAACATGGAATGAGTATGTTTGTCCTCATGTCCAGAGCACAATTAAGGGTTCAAATTCATGAGATGGCCTCATGTGTGAAGGCTGATGGTTTGTGTACAGGGGCGTCTACATGACATGACAATAATGGCAGTCTGTGAATATTGAAACACAAAAGCAGTAACAATGTATATTTTTGCAGACCTATTATGTATTCTTAACCTAACATATTAATTCTGATCCTAACGATTTGCAACCTATGTAGAAAGTAAAGACCTGAGAAGACTGTGGAGAACATTATCTCGGACGGGTTTTAGACAGTCAGCGGACTAATGCCGTTCACCACCCCTCTTGCTCATCAGCGAGCAAATCAACAGCGTAAAGTGTTTACTTTACATTAATTGAGCAGATGTTTTTATCCAGAGCAACTTACAAGTGAGGAACACAAGACTTCCTGTAGCTCAGGAGGCAGATGGATGTTTGAATTTAGGTTGAAAAAAATCACGAGATGCTGATGGTGCCACTTTTAAGCCTTTTCTGTGAAACTGCAACGTTATGCACTGTCGACCAACCTAACTATTATACATTATGTCGACAGATCAGGTAGCTATGTGTTGACATGTCCTTTTATTTTTTCTTCAGATTAATCATCTGTGGAATTCAAGGAGGTAAAAGAAAATGTCCTCAAGCCCAAAGTGATGTCTCGACATGTATTGTTTAACTGCTGTTTACTACTTAAAGGGCCATTCTACTAGTTTATTATTGCACTCAGTATTTCTACTGTGCAACCAATGATGTGTAATAAGTAATTCAATCATCCTGGAGGTTTCACCATCATTGCATGCAGTCTCTCATTTGATTGCTGGTAAGGTAAACAACTTGTGGTCAACAACGACCTTAACAACCCTCAAAATGGTCGGGTGAGTCAGCATCACACAAATGACCTCAGTGAACAGCCCAGAAATCATGACCGACCAGTAAAAACTGATAAAACCTCTTAGATGAGATGGAAAATGTCTTAAAGGACCAGTAACAAGTCTGGCAACCTTCTATTCCTTTGACTTTCCAACTTTTGAATGCATTACGATTGTAATTTCTTGTTCAATAGAATATATCAATAACACATTGCTTTACACAGGTGGAGTATATGTCAACCAAAAAGCAATAAAACGAATTGTCCTCTGTCAGTATTTGACTTTAATTTGACTTTGATGATGATGTCTTGTTTCAAAAGATTTCCTGAAAGGTGGGGGCAAGTATCCTGTCACTTTTTTTTTTCAAAATGACTTCAGAGAGGGCATGTTTTTTCTTCATGAGCAAGAGTGCACTTTTCAGGTGGTGAGGTGGAGTGAGTGCTTGGGTCTGTACGGGAGGGGGCGTTGGTGGGGGTTACTGCAGCAGCTTTGGGGATATCATATCAGATCGAACAACAAAAGAGGAGCGAGGGAGAAAAAGCTGTTTCCACACAAGCTGTTTTCATTCCCTGCTTCCGGTCCAGTGGAACAGTTGATGAAGTTTAAATGAAGCAGAATTAGGAGATCAAGCAGACACGGGAACCAGTGTTGATGACATCTGCGAGGCCCCCCTCCCTGCACCCAGGAGAATGGAACTGTGGACAGCTGACCTGGATGAAATTGAGAGAAAGAGAACCATGAGGGACAGGAGGAAAAAAAGACAAGGAGGAGGAGGGGGAGCACTGGGGGGAATCTGAGAGAGATAAGGGGATGAAGTATCTCCTAAATGTGATAATCTCCAATCACCTCTAACATCAATTCTGTCAAGGCCCGGGTTAATGAGCTCACAGTCGATCAAGCGTTATGCGCCGCCACCCCATCCACCCCCTGATTCTCCCTTTCTCTCCCTCGCAGTTGCTCTCATCATCATTGTTGTTCTTTTGATTTAATCCCTCTTACTTCAGCTGATTTGAGCAAGAGCAGAAAGAGGGACGGAGGGAAGGGGAAAGCCTATTACCCAAGCTCCTCTGCTCTCAACTATCTAAATGCTAACGATGTGAGGGGGCGAGGGAGAGGAGGGTAGTAGGAAAATGATGATGGGAGGAAGTCGCCGAGGGGAAATGGAAAAGAGAGCACGAACATGTCGGCAGAAGAGGACAAGATGCAGCAGGGGGGGGGGGTAATCTTCTGCAGTTCAAGGTCTCTGTGAGCAGTTTGGTTATCTTGAAAGCAGGTTAGGTGAGGAGAAAGCTTGACGCAATGTGTGCTGACCTTCCATCCCTGGGGTCAAAGCACCTGATCTTTGCTCTTTACTTTCACTTGAGCTGTTGAGACACTGAGATCAACATCTTTTGCTTTGCCAGCGGTTCATTTTTACCTGCTTTTCCTTTTTCATTGATTAAAGCAGACAAAGCAGAAGGTGGTGGTGGGGGGGTGTCCACCCACTGCACAGAATTAGATGTTATGGATCTGATTCGCTTTGGCTGGTGTAGTTGGTTGGAAAAGACTGGGGTAAAAGCTGTGGATCACCTTGAACTCAGAGTAATGTCTGTTTCGATCTGGTCCTCTGCAGAGCGCCGAAGGAACAGAAGAATTTTCAAATGATTTTTTTAGAGTTTCTGCTGCTGACTTCTGAAAATAATTTTTAATGTAGTACCCATGGGCCACAAAAACAACTGAGTAAATATTTGACTTCTGCCAAAAATTATGATCTTGATCCCTGGTTTGGCAAGACCACAGGATGATCTCAGAGAGATTTAATTGGACTTCCGATTCTCCAAAGAGATCACTCACAATCGGTTGCTTCCGTTGTTTAATTTCACTTTTCGTAAACTTTGCAATTAAGCTGAGGTAAGTGGCAAGGCACCTCCACCTCACAAATGATTTGCCTTACAAGTTCAGTAGGCAGATCGGCTAATTTACAGTATGTGGCTAAGTATGGAAAGGAACACACTGCGATGTGCCACTGTTTCAACTCCAACAATCATTTTGAGTTGTTTTCACTGGCTGGCACTCAGCATTTCAGTTCTTCTCAAATACTCGAGAACAATGGGAGGAATTTGCTCAGAAAGCACGCACACACACACACGAGTTGGACTCACTCATGTCTGCCTGAGAAGTGCCATCATTTATTCTCTGCATAACAACTCTACCACTCAGATTCTCCTCTTTCAAAAAATCCCATTTGATTTCATATTGGCCAATGAAACTGTGGAGGGTGAGAGGCAAGTGAACAATCAATCTTTGTAATGTGATCCCCGGATTGAGCACGGTGAGTAAATGTTTGCACAGGCATCCATCCAAGACTGCAGTCAAACGAATTCTGCAGAAAAGGAATCTATCCAGGGCAGGCCTCTCTCTTTATCTCCCTCCTGCCCGACAGCAGCAGGGTATCAAGCACATTATATTCCAGCGCTCTGTGCATTTTTCATATAGGCTCTCCTTTTATGTTTTATGTACGCCAGCTCAGGGGAGAACAGCTGTGTGGGCGCCGCATCCTCTGTAAGTTTAGAGGGAGTGAGAGAGAACTCATTTCAGCGGGAGAAGTGGAGCAGAATGCCAAACGCAGCGAGCGCCGTACCTGCGAACAAACAGTAGCTGCAGACCAAGGCCTGCCTCAGCTATTACATTACCATAATACACAGAAACAACACCTTGCATGCTGTTGCTGCAGTAATTTGAAAACAGACTGACAGGATTTACAAGTTCTCAGCTCATCTTCGCCATGACCTCTCTGACCTCCATCTTCCCCGTCAACTTCTGGAGTAAAATCAGATGTCGGAGGCTTATTGGCAGTCGTCCCAGACTGTTCCAGGATAATCTGGTATTATAAATAATAATGGAAATTGATTTTCTTTCAAGTTGCTTTTGATTCCGTTGAAATGTGCCCAGACCAAATAAAATATGTGGTGTGATATTATAATTGACCCTACTTGCTCCATAATGCAAAGTTGATAATCCCCGTAGAGTGTCATGCACTTCTTTTATGGGAGAACTTGCAAACTTGAACAAGTCTTTCAGGGATTGAGAACAAGTTTGTGTTCTGCATGCACAAAATGTTGTTTGCTGCTAATGCAGACCACCTGAAAATAAATTACACAATAAGAAAAGAGTAGCTGCTATGGGTTTCTGTGTCGCTCGAATAAAAATGTGCAGGTGTTTAAGTGCTTTTTGATTTTTTTTCTTTAATTCAGAGTCATTTACGTTATCATTTTCAAATTGAAATCAGTAGTACCGAAAAAGTTCCTATACGTTTTTTTTAATTGAACTAAACCCACAAACTAAATCCTTACAAAAAGGAACTGTCCACGCTTGAGATAATCTAATCCATCAATTAAAAAGGTTGACAATGAGAATAAGATAAAAAAAAGATTCGATGAATAGTCCTTATCGGCACAGATCAGGCCACATGATGCATAAATGTGTTTTTTTTTCTTCTCTTGAGCTTCAGACTGGTCAAACCTCAGAGGATCTTACCTCTCAAAGTCTGAGCCCCACTGCTGAGGACAGATGGTGAAATCTCTTTCTGTTTAGGGGGACACACTGCCACCCAGTGTTACAGCCTCCAAGGCAGGCAGAGCTGAAGTCCATTAATGTTTGTCCACTGCACCATCAGCAGCCTCAGCCGGCTTTTTCCTCTGCTGGATCAACCCCGTCTGGCGTTAATGTAGTCCAGGGCACTGGCTAATGCACAGAATGAGCTGTGCCTTTATGGAGAATTTAAATACCATTGAAATGAATACTGTTTAGCTCGGAGATACTGTATTATTCATGAGCAGAGTTATGGACTCAAAGACAGAAGTTTAGCGATGTAGGGTCTGAGTCCCATGTATTCCTGTTCCTCTTTTGACCCTGAGTCACAGAATGAAATCATGCTAGTTTACGTCACATTATCCACCAGCTAATAAGGCAGCTTTTTCTCTTCTTCTTTTGGATTAAAGTGACAAAGAGCTGACTTGATGATTTTTGTCTCCCTGAAAATAGTGAGAAAATATCGCAGCTCAGCACATATAATAACTAACTAGGCTGTTTGGTTGTCAGCCAGTTTTTCTGTGGAGTGCTAATTTATTCAAATTCTCAGTTTATAAATATGATGCAGTGGGGACTCTTTTTTATTATTATTATTTCAAAGGTAAGTAGCAGTGAATTAATTTTTTTTTAAAAAAGCTTTCCAAACTTCCAGAGAAAAATTCTAAGACCTTTTAAGATGTATCTTATAACCCTAAGAAGACTGGTACTGTGACCAATCAGAGGTTTTGTTTCTACAGCAACAGTCTCAGCTCTCTTCAGTTATAAGCTATACGTTTTTCTTGTTTACCATTCTCATGTTAAGCAGGTGGCTGGAATAGCAGCTGTTATGTACTCATACCTCTGCATGTTGAGTTTAATTCAGTTAGTTATGGATAGTTAAACGCCATGAAAAGTTTAGTCTGTGTTTTGGACTGTGCTGGTTGGTCACTGTAAGCCTCCTTAAACTATGAACCTGCTCGTGTTTAAAACATGAGGGAATTCTCATTTGAGATTAGATTAGAAGATAAAGGGAATCTAAAGTAAAGTTCCTGAAGATGATGCTGGTCCGGTTTGGAAAAAGATGAGGCTCACCTCAGTAGAAAACTGCATTTACGTTTTTGCTGAATTTCTCAACACGAGAGTGTTTCTTATCAGCACCTGGATCGGTCAAGGCCAGCGTCCACTCACCGGCGCACATTCATAAACTCTCTGACATGACTGAGCTGATGTTGAGTGAAATGAACCACTGCTTTTCCATTTAAACATGGAAACTGACTTTTAAATCAAATTGAATTGAACTGAATAGCGATGTTACAAGTTAACAAACCTTTTCATAGCTTTACTAACAGAAATGCCTCTAACATGATTAATTTCTAAGAGTAATTTAATTTATTCAAAGGTTTTTATATATCTATGTATACATGTAACTGATCCACTGATATACAATATTTATATTTCACCATAGTATTGGAAACCCATAATATTTAATAAACTATGTCCTGCTCTCAAACTCAAGTTAAAAACAACACAGCTGATCTTTTTTTTTAATTTATTAATTTATTAATTTGATTGTGAGTTAGTTTGTCTATTGTTGAATAGTTTACATATTGCTAAGTATGGTTTTGGTTGTGACCAGAAATCTCAGTGGAACCTTATCAAAGACCCCTGGTGGTCACTTCTCCAACCACTTAACTAATGACTAGTGTTGCACTAAAATATTCATTCATTCATTTTTCAAAACAGAAAACAAAGCTCTACCTAATGTAAAATTTCACACTTGCAGGATTCCATTTTTCGTAAGAGTTGTATCGTTCTCTCTCTTTTGGGACAATCACAGGAGGAGTTTTTCTGTAAGCTTCGTTGTTGGAGCTGAAGTGCTGTAGTAACTTGTAGTTGATTATCTGGAGCCAGTTAGTTTGTGATATTCTTATAGGATATCAAGTTCAAACAAAAATTACTCCCATAATGTCTAATATAGTTCCTACAGTGTAGAGTAGAATCCTAAAACAAAAAAACAAAAGACAAAGATTCCCACGTGTACAGCATAAATCAGGAACACTACCATCAACCTTTGGACTGGAAATTTAAGACAGTCCTCATTTGAAGGCCTTTTGTGAGTTTTTAGACCACTGCAGCTCTATTTTGATGTCTGGCAAACCCATGAGGATTTGGTACTTTGGTAAATTAAATCAAATCCAAAAATCAAAAGTTCTGTTTTTTTTTTTTAAGCTTTATTCTGTGAACATTAAACTGTCCTGTCTCAACCCTATACGAACATTTGTGCACAATGCAGAGACTAGTTGGCTCTTAATTGATTCTTTTGTTCACCCCAATCCCCATCAGCATTAGGCTGAACCTCCATTATAGGCTAAGAAAAGAAGGGATGGAGAAATGGCCAGATAGAGCATGAAGAGAGATAGTTGGGGGATGAGGAAAGATAACGAGGAGGACAAAGTACCCTGTAGGATTAGCAAAAAGGGTGGATAATAGGGAGCAAGTGTGACCACAGAAACAGTGGCCTATCAAGTGGGAGTGAAAATGGGGAAAGGAGTGGAAATGAGCGAATCATATGCTGTGACTTATCCTCCCAGTTCACCAGAGACCAAAGGCGCCTCGGTTTGAGGTGCAGGAGGATCGAACTTCAGGTAGCCGCGGGGAGATGGGAGGATATTTTTTCACACTTGAGAAGGTCTTGGCTGTACCTAACTGGCCACATTGGCCACCAGTATTGTGCACTGGTCCCAGCATGGTGCTTTGTCAATGTGCTGTGACTAATCCAGGTGGGATCCCACGTTTTCTTTGTCCCTAATTAAAAGAGGATTAGATGGAATGGAGCTCCAGCCCAATACACACAACCACCGTCCCTTCCCTCTTCTAGGACAACCATATTTACTGGATTGCCCGGATTTTCTGTGCATGCCACCAGCTGAATTTAACAATCATCTCTGACTCTTAAATTATTTTTTGTAAGACTCAAAAATACAAGAAAAATGGACTGTTCCAAAAAGACAAAGTATATTTACATGCACCAGATAACTCCTGCAGGTAAATGCTCACCTAGACTCAAATAGGTCCAGGGACTCTACGTGCACCAAAGGTCCACCTTTTTCAATCTTTTTTTTAACAACAAGAAAGCGTAAGTGTATATTAATACAGTCGAATTCCCAATAAAGCTGTCAGACAGCTAAAGTTGTCAGAAAAACTGTGACTGAAAATTTGCCCATTAAGACTATGTATTAACTAGTGGTAGAGTGGTTCTCTGTCCCTGCATACTTGGACAAGGATGGTGGTCCAGTTGAAATGACGCAGTAAAGCAGTCACTGTTGCTCTACACTGTGTTGACTACAGCATCTCCCAAACTATTCATCCATCCATTTTTTATACCCACTTAATCCAACTGAGGGTCGTGGTGGGGCTGCAGGCTATCCCAGCTGTCATTGGGCGAGAAGCAGGGTACACCCTGGGCAGGTCGCCAGTCCATCACAAGGCCACACAGAGCACACTCCTAGGGTTAATTTAGAGACACCAATTAACCTAACATGCGTGTTTTTAGGCGGTGGGAGGAAGCTGGAGTGCCCAGAGAGAAATCATATATAAACGTGGAGAACATGCAAACTCCACACATAAAGGCCCCAGTCAGGATTCAAACCAGGCACCCTCTTGCTGTGATATGAAGGCACAAACCACCACAGTCCTCTCACAAACTAGTATGTCTAAATATTCTGGGATATGTAACATGGTTTAAAATGACAAGTGTAATCTTGTTTTCCCTCATAATAACAAGTCTTAAAAGCAGACTGTGGTTGCAGCTGAATGATAGACCACATTAAGATAAGGTGACCAGATTTGTTAAATGAAAATCGGGGACATTTTCATTGCAGTGGTAAAAAAAAAATCATCAAATGTCATCATTATGAAATAAAAAACAGGGACAAGTACTTTTTCATGTATCTTAACCAGTTTTTATTACACAAAAGGTGACAATAAAAAAAATGGGTGAAATCACAGTTATCTCCTCATTCATCCACCTCAGGAGCCTGGGTAGAATAAGAGCAGAGGAGAACATGAGAAAAACGTGTCATCACGTGGTAATCTCATGCTAATGTTAACGTTACAGCTTCACTAATGACAGATATGAAAACAGTGTCATAATGTTAACGTTCACTGACTTTTATAACGTTACGTTAGGTCTTCAATTCAGAAAAACATACTCACTTTAATTTTACATCACTTCACACGCACACGCGCGCACTCAGCCAAGTCTACTGCCAGTTCACACAAAATAAATAAGTTAATACACAGCATACCATTTATCGCGGCCGCTGGTCTCCTTTTCTTTCCTTTTTGTCGACTTTAGATTGTTGTTGTTGACGCTGCTGCGTCTGTACGTCAAATGACGTCGTCTCTGGCGATGTGCTAAATAGCTACCGTAATAACGGATGTTGCTTTGAGTCTGCGCTCATTTTCCCCCATTCAGTGTAAAAATCGGGGACATTTTCGGGGACAGCTTTGACCGGGGACTGTCCCCGGAAATCGGGGACGTCTGGTCACCTTACATTAAGATTGTATTGGAACTGTCCACTCATTCACTATGGCCTTCTATGAGGGTAGTCAGCCATTTTGTAGTGATGAAATTTCAGCCATACCTTTTTATCTACTATATGGTGCACAACAAACTCATCATGCTTTACAGTAAAAGTAGTGTACGGAAGCTGAAAACTAAATTGGTGAAAACTACCATTATGCATTGCTACCTGGAGCCAGCAGTTATGGAGCTGACTGAGTGTGCTAATGCTAAAGCTAATGCGTACAGCCATTATTGTGATTTTCTTACCGATTGCAAATGTTTGTGCACAATAATAACACCTCAGACATCTCAACAATAGAACAGTTTGTCTCCTCCTCTGCCTGATACACAGGACCTTTGAGAACATTTCCAAAATATGTACTGGAAATTTTAGTTGTCTAGTCTAAACAGTTAAGCTTAGTAGTAC
Source organism: Leuresthes tenuis (assembly GCF_036924035.1). NCBI lineage: Eukaryota > Metazoa > Chordata > Actinopteri > Atheriniformes > Atherinopsidae > Leuresthes > Leuresthes tenuis. Next base: position 4,938,386 of record NW_027325373.1, read on the forward strand.
TGTAGCTTGCTTTTGAAATAAGTGAGCATCAGCTAAAACTGTGGCTCTGAAAGGAGATATTTACAAACAGCTGTTGGGTTTTGACATGTGTAATTCAAAAAAATATATAAGGGAAAATATTAAGGGAATATATAAGGGATATATTAATTACAGTGTGTTCAATCTTGTGCTGTCCATCACCTGAAATTAGGTGTGTATCTATCATGCCCTCGTTGGTTTATGTGACGTGCATGTGAGGATATCCAGCACATAATCATGAAACAACTCTGCATTCAAGTAGTGTCCACAAGTAGCTAGCTTACTAAGTCAGTCCTCTCTTAAATTAACATGATTTAGTGGGTCAGTGAGTGAGTAACCAAGTTGACAATCTCAACGCAGCCTTCTGTAAACAATTGTTGTATTTATATCCAAATTACAGTAAGCTTTAGGCTATACTCTTAAAGAATTCCAAAAATGCTTGGATAAAACTGAACTCGATGTAAGATCAATTGTGGTCATCAAACAAATTACACAATAGAATAAATAAATCATAAATAAACAACGGCAGAAATTTAAGTCAATCACTAATAATGGCATCAGCTTCCCCTATCCATAAGAAAAGTGTTATGGATGTTTATGTTTATGTATTTAGCAGCTAACAATAAGCTACATAGAAGGAAACCACTAGTCACACTCTGTCGGAGGTGACAGGGGTGACAGTGTAGGGATAGAGGGAAGTACAGAAAGATAAAGTGCAGTGGAGGGGGATGCTCTGTCACTCTGCACATGAAATTGTGTCATACTTCAGCCAAAGAATGTTTGAGTTCACATTTTCAATGTGTTTTGATGTTGTTTCTATGTTATGACATGCTGTTTGTCCAGTGAAATATATCCAATTCACGCATGGAGTATTTGTCATATTTCAGGACGTCAATGGAAAATCAGCTGTTAACTTACCCTGAATTGTTTCCTGGAAATAGCCAGCTAAGATTAGTTTGTTTAAAGTGCTGATTGATTTAGCAGCCAGCTGCCACACTCAGGGCTGTTTTACTCAAACTGCACCATTGGTATGTGGGCAGGCCTTAAAAAGTAAACATGTGGCCCTGATCTCAAGCCACACCATTAAGGAAGATGGTTAAGGGTTGTTTTCAGGCCGATATTCAGCTTGAATTGTTATTCAGTGTTTACTTTCAAACAGCCATTCAGCTGGCAGCACAAACCAAGTATCTGTAAATATCTCAAAGTGGTTTGTCAGTTATTGTTACACTAAAGACCTAAAACAGGGCTCAGTGGTAATGTTGTCGATATATACATCACGAGGACCAATCTAATGTTTTATGTAGCAGTACTTTTTTTTTACCTCCAGGTATTGCTGCTAAAAGTGTTTTTACACACACGGCTTCTGACTCTTTGCTATAGTTTTTATTGATTACTCGTTGTAAAATGTCCGTATGTTGTTATGTAATACTATTCTGTGTATGCATACAGCCACTGTGTCAAGCTGGTTTTGGGGCAGTTTGTTTCTTAAGCACAAAACCTTTGAAATCTAAATCCGCTTCCATGTAATCCTTTTTCCAATATTGTGCTCTTCCGCTGCCGCGCCCACCTTTTGCTGGGAAAACTGCGTGCTGCGTCACAGAGTTTACAGGGACTAACGTCAGGACAGATAGACCTCCTCCTCACACAGACAGGAGCTGCCCACGGGATACTACAGTTCAAATTAACACAACGCTTTCACTTATCGGCTGTTTTTTCCGTTTGCCCGGACTATGGATGACGATAACGAAGTGGTTGCAATGAAGGAATCCAAACGTCGAGAGCGTCAGTCAGGTAGTGTCTTCGGGTATCTTTTGTATGGCACAGAGAATATATCGGTAGCATAGCCGCAGTGAACATAAAATTAAGTTTTTGGAATTTCTCACTTCACAGAAACACAGCTTTCAGTTGTATCTCTACCTGATGTGAATATCTTAACCGAGTATCAAATTATGCAATGGCCTTATATTTTAAAGTACTGTAACATGACGGGCTGAACGTGAGGCTAACGGTAGCAACCGTTGCCTAACGTATACACAACGGAAACGTTTTCATATTAGAGAAAAAGTTTTTTAATGTGCAAACAAACAATTTTCAGCTGTGGACAACAATAATTACACAGCTTGCATCTGCACCCCGTGGATTCTTTTGGTGGCGTTATATTCATAGATCAACGTATACCGTCGAAAAAGTGGAGAAAGACGACATCCTGTGAGCGTGCGTCGCTGATTTAATTTTGTATGGTGACATGCGATATGAGATAAAAAAAATAACTGGTCATAAAAACGCTTCGGTCGATGTTTCTTTTGTACAAAGTGGATTTCTAATTGGAAGCTAACGGGTTTGCTGTTATCGACAAGGTGGGTAATGTTTATGATGGGGTTGTAATAATTACGATTACGTCAGTGACGTCATTACGTAGATCCGTCCTGTTATGGACATCTGTGCCACATTTTGAAACAAATAAACCTTGATTTAGTTCATTTATTGCAATTACCAATGACTGACTCTTAGGTCAGTGCCTATCTGTAACTTTAGTCTACGTCGTCCAACGGCTTTTTGACTTCTAACTTTGTGTGTAGGTCCAGGCGGGTATGATTTACATGATGTTGAAGGTACGAACCTCGGCCATTGATCGGTTGCATGTCATTATCAATTATCAATACGTATGACTGCGTGTAGCCTAACACTGGAGCACTAAGTATCTGTGTAGAAGTGGGTTCATGTGGCATTAATCCTGACTAACAGAACGCACACGAAAGCTTAGTGTTTAGAGGTGGATGGAGGCTGTCTTGATGCATGACTGGATTAAATCTGAACTTCTTCAATGGGATGTTTTGCATCTAAAACAAAATTAACAGGTCTTTTTACAGGCCTTGAGTATTAGATTATTCAAATGATGATGAATTTGTTTAACTATAAGTGTTTGTCCTCTGTCACCCAGAACTGGAGAATTCAGAAGTTGACATCGGCTTATGTGGGTGGCTGCTGGTTGGCATTTCCATCCTTCTCATGCTGGTTACTCTGCCCCTCTCTATATGGATGTGCATCAAGGTCAGCTGCTTATCAGATCCTGTTTTAATTTACTACTCTACAAGCAAAGCTTAATAACGGAATACTACCTGCTCAGTTTTTGACCTGTGGACTCAGACGCATTACGGTGAGGTGTTTTTGCTCTCTGCAGATTGTGAAGGAGTACGAGCGAGCCATTATCTTCCGCCTCGGGCGCATTTTGCGCGGAGGAGCCAAAGGACCAGGTCAGAATTTCTTTCTTTTTTCTCTTCTTCTTCTTCTTCTTTTTGACAAATGAACTGACATCTGTCTTTTGTTCCATCAGTATCTTAAGTTCTTCTGCTAAGATGATAGGTTAAGCTCTTGTCCCCATATGTCTTCTTGTTTAATTTTCTGACATAAAATAGGGGGAAATTGTTGTAAATAGATATTTATATCTGTTATGGATTCTTTTCTATGAAGGTGATCAGTGGATGGCTTTAAGCTGATACAGGCTAAATACAGGCTGACAAAGGAGCTCAAGGAGGCCAAGAATTGATTATGGGGTGTGGCACTTCGGCTGAAAATAACAGCAAGGGGTCACGTGACCGTTGCTTCAGCTGGTCCTTCATCTGTGGTACAGCCAATTCATTTAGACTTGATGGCTTTGTTTCCTTGTCTGCTAAATGACTTTGGTTGCTATGACAACTCGGAGGCTCAAAGAGCAGTGCTGAGATATAGTATACAGAGCAGTCTGTATTTAAGCGGTGAGAAGTGGTTTGTTCTACTCCTGCTCTTGAAGAGAATTGGTTTGACGTTAAACTAAAAGCTCAACGTTCAATTGAGGTCGTGTTTACATCCCCTTCAGTTGAACTGTGCAGCAATTGCAGCTGCGTTTATACTCAGCACCTGTGTGTCAGCTTTGTGTGGGGCAAGATATATTAAGCGATAAATTCAAAAATGTGTCAACGTAAATCAAAATATAGTATCCTGTAAACGGCACAAGCAGAGTTTGTACAACTCTAATAAGTTTCAAAGTAAATATTTGGTGTGATCACCTTTATTCTTCAACACCGCTTTTAAAACCATTGAGTGCAGTAAGAGGCCAAGTGTTTCAAAAGTGAGCAAGTTCGCAAATGGTTTAACAACAGTAAAAAGAACCTTTCTCAAAAGAATTTGGAGATTTTGACATCTACGGGTCAGGGAATCATTCAGAGATCAATATTTTCTGGAGAAATCCCATGCTGTCAGCACAGAGTGCAAAAGCGTCAGCATCTGCAGTGGCATATGAGCGCACTGGTGCACATGCAATGGGTTACTCACACATCGGCAGGTTTCGGGCAACATATGCAGCAATCTGGGCAACATCTTTCTCTGCCTTTTGTGGTCAGACAGTTCCACACCACATTCTGCACCTTTTAAAGTAGCACAGCTGTAATGTAAGTGAATTTAGGTGGTTGAATTGGCTTGTCAGCAGTTCAGAGCTGTCACCAGCTGAGACCTTTGGTTGGTGTGTCATGAAATTGTATATATGTTAGGGTAAAAAGAATCAGCAGATCCTTAGAATGCCTTCTCTTGTACCATAGCATACATTTATCAATTTTATTTTTCCAGTCCGTGCAGCAGAACCATAGAAAGCACTTAATTTTCATCCTATTGGGGCTGTGAATAGCTTTACAATTTTGTGCCAGTCCGCAGTCATTGAGATGTTCCCTTTTGTGCCAAAACCACGAACAAATTGGCCAACAATCCTGCATTGCTGTCCCCTAGAGCCATGCCACAAGCATGAAGCAGAATTAGTGGGGGAATGTAGATGGTGCGAATCACATATGGTGGGGTGAAAGGATGTCCTGCTGTACTTTCCCACGGATCCACATCCTGCAAGTGGCAGATCCACAAAAGGCATGTCAGTGGTATAAATTTAAAAAGGAAAAAAATATGGTGGTCTGATGTCAACCACACGAGGAAATTCCACTAGAGAGTTCAGTCAGGTGACATGGATGGGTAGAAATGCTCTAATAATACGCATAATCCAGAAGATCCACATGTCTGGTAACATTGCTGCATGTTTCCCTGTCCTGTTCACACCGACTTTAGTTTTGAAAAGAAGTTCATCCGTTATTAAAAAAACTCTTCTGTGAGGTTGAAAATGTATACATCTCCAAACTCAATGTGTCTTTGTCTGATTACTTGTTTGATTAGATCTAAAAACCTGCCAGTACGCTCTCAAAAGCCCTGAAATGTGACTCCTCTGAGCGCTGGGGGACTGTGTACATGACAGCACAGGGTTAATTATAGCCAGCTGCCTGCCAACCTCACATTCTTTAAAGGCAGGAGTGGTCTGTGGCAAAGTTTAATCACCTATACACCTCTCTCTGTCAACAATAGCTGTTATGCAAGAACAGATTTTGGTGTGTTTACTGTGTGTTTTGTTTAAAACAAGCTTTTTTTTCTACTACAAAAACATCAAATTGAGTTCTGGGAGACTGCTGTCATCTGCATTCCCCTCCCGAACAGATGGTCGGGATCTCAACATTTAAATTCACAATATCCTGACAGGAAAAAGCGGCCAACCCCTCTCTTGCTGTTGTGGTATTAATGTTTGCTAAACGATTGCACACCTAGCGCGATCGTGTGTTTTGCTGTGGCACATGCTTAGCATTGTCTGAAGCACTAATCCGTTCAGGGCGGCTTGAAACGGGCTAATGAAAGCCTCAGAGTTCCGCGGCTTCGCCTTGCTGTTAACACAGCTGCAGTCTCATGAAGGGAGCTTGACTTGGTCTCCCGCCAGGATTTCTCTCGTCCCAGTGTTTTCAAACATTTGCGAAGAAGCTTCCTCGTTATTGTGTTTACTGAAGCTTTAGTCTTTGCTAAACCCATTTGCATTTTTGTGGTTCTGCAGGTTTGTTCTTCATCTTGCCGTGCACCGACAGCTTTATTAACGTCGACATGCGCACCATCACCTTCGACATCCCACCACAAGAGGTAAAGATGTACAACTCGCATTCCTCCAGTTGAACCACACAGAGGATTTTAACTGTTATGTAAATTGAGCCTTCAGTCCTTTAGTGATGTGCTCTTTGTTGAATAAATTAGTCATTTTTATCTCTTCTTCTAAGACCCCCTTTCCTCTTTACATCTTGATAATGTAACTCCTTCACTTGCTGTCCTTCTCCCAGGTTTTGACCAAGGACTCTGTGACAGTGAGTGTTGACGGTGTGGTTTATTACCGGGTCCAGAATGCAACTTTAGCTGTGGCTAACATCACTAATGCCGACGCTGCCACCCGACTGTTGGCCCAGACCACCCTGAGGAACGTCTTGGGTACCAAAAACCTTGCAGAGATCCTGTCTGACCGTGAGGAGATTGCACACAGCATGCAGGTAAACTATATTAGCTTTTATATCCACTTTATATCCACTTTGAAGTGTGAAGAGACCAAGATTAGTAACATCAATAAACCCTAACATGCTCTATTGACTCTGTCCTACTAAAATAAGGCTATTTCCCATTGATTCAGTTAAATTAAGGTAGTTTACAAGGAACCAAGAGATTATTTCAGCCCTAGGACATCTGCATTTCCACTGAGGTCTAAGGTACTGGGTAGATGAGGCACATCAAACGGCTTGTCCAGGCTGCAACGCTGTCAGCTGCCAACAGAGCAGTCCAACCAGTTTGAGCACTCAACCCAAGTCTTCAGGGTAATGGCAAAAGAAATTTCCTTACTGAGGTCATATCTACAGGTAAGATATCTCCCCCAAAACCTTTTTGTGGTGGAAATGGACGTTGCAGATGAAAGAACCCTTTAAATCTCATGAGTTTCTGGGAATGATTCCTGCTTTCAATATGGAAGAAACCGTGTTTTTATTTTAGTATTTCAAAAACCTCATTTTGCTATAGTTAACTATTATGACTTAAGGAAAGTTAAAGCTTTTGCTGACTAGTGGCAAACAAAAGTCAATATATTCCACATGGTGCTGCTTTTAGTTGTAGATTCTGGTGGAAAAGCAAGAGAGGAAGCAAAGCAAGTCTTCACAGGTTTCTAAGCGATGATGGACACCCTGCACTGTTTTGCTTCATCCACCCTTGGAAGACTATAAACTAATTGTACCTGTTATTTCTCCCTTAGTGAGTGTAAAGGTTTAGGCGAGTAAGATATCATTAAAGGTGTGTAATGGGGGAGTAGTTCCTAGGAGCAGATCCTGCTTAGGGTAGTTCTTGTGAAGTAACACATGATGTGATTTGAATCACCCTCAGATTGGACTTTGGTTTAGATTGAACAGTCTAAACAGAAATATTTTTAAATAATCTATAACATCTGTATAACTAATGCAAATGATTATATCTTAAGCCATGCATGTCATGTTAGTTAATAGACGTATAGTGTATCAAATAAGCCATTTAAACTATGTTGCACGGAGCATGCTGTCGGGGTCCAACATGTAGTTGGCACCTGAACCGTCGGCATCAAACTGTAGTTAAAACTGTGCACGTCGGCTGTCGACCACAGAAAATGTAAGTAATCCTGTGTTCCCCTGTAGGGCCCAGCTTTAGTTTGCTTTTCTTTTGAATTATTTATTTATTCATTAAACTTTTACCCCCAGTTTATGCTGAGCTACTCTAAATGATTAAATATTTACTTCTTTGCAGACCCAGTCAGAGGGTTTGTACGTGATCAGTTGGTGGCTACGGTCATGTGAATTTCCCAGATGACCAATTTTTTTTCTTTAGAAGTTTCAGTTAGTTGGTTTGTTTACATTTTTGTTTGTCTGTTCATGCTATTTATAGCCGGCTTCAGCAGGACCCTGCATTTCTCATAGAAATTTCCAGCTGTCGTTGGTGTAAAAGTGAAGTTAAGATACTCATCTGCAGTGAGATTTTAGTACTAATAATCCTAAAGTTTGGGACGTGTTAGTGGTGGCTGCTAATGATGAACGCTATAATAGCCACTATCTGTTGGACATCACATTTCTTTGAATACATGTCATCACTGAGGTGTCATCCGTGTAGTTTGGATGTCAGACCACTGCTGAGGATTAACTTGGTTATTAAGTTGTTTTAATGCAAGCACCTGTTAACTCGCAGATAGTGCTTGACATCAACAATAAGTGATAGTTATTGATGAGAATGAATCTGTTTTTTCCCCCAGCAACACTGCTGCACTGTGATCAAACATTTTTCTTTTTTAGGCTTCTAGTATGTATACGGTCATCTGTGCCCATTTAAAAACTCTTGGTGTGCCATGAGTAATGTGCAAGGAGACTCATTAAACCCTTATTCATAAGCTGACACAGTTTCCTGAGGTCTTAACTGGTGCGACAGTTTTGGGGCGTGACATGAGAAATTCTGCACCACTCGCCCCTCTTTTCTCCAGTTTGTGTCTTAATCTAGATCTTTCATACAGCTTGGAGCTACCGTTCCAACATTAATTCGGACACAGCTTACTGTCAGTAAGCCTTCGAGTTATTATTCTTTAGACACATACAGTCAGAGAGCTCGCACTACCCCACAGCCAACCCATAGAGAAATGGGTTTCCTTACACTGAGCACTAAGTCCAACAGACAGGATTCAACATCAATTCAAATGCATCGTCCAAAATTCTCAAATAAAGCATTACAGAAGACCACCTTTCTAAATAAAAAGTTTATTCAGCGTTGTAGACTCGCCGTTATCCTTTCCATCTCATTCTTTCAGTCTTTTAGTCCGTTGTTCCAAAGTGGTTGGGTGAGGCTTGATTCAGTTTATAGGGATAATTTTGTGGTCAGCACTCTTAAACATATACATTCTTGTTTTGTTTTTTTTCCACCCCATCCCCATGCATTGTGGAAATGCATTACTTAGGAATACGGTACTTGCTCCCATTTGAGCTGCTTTTAACTAAAGTTTGATTTTGTGGTAGCATTTGAAATCAGAATATCTAACCAATAACCAATATCTAGTCCAAGATTTCAAGAATGCCACATTTCCCAGCCTGGATATCAACCGTAGAGCCGAGCAAAATATTTTAAACTTTCCACTCGAAAAGTACAGTGAACGCAGCGTCATTTGAAATTCAAGTTTGAAGCAGAGAAAAACGAGGAGGCGGGATCATTCTCATAACCAAAAGATAATCTCAACATTTCTGGCAGAGGAACTTTTATGTTATGTTGTGTGCTTCACATGCACCTGGTTTCCATGTGTATTTACACTCATCTGAACACCGTCTGTATTCTGCCCGGCACAGCTCCATCTGCTGGGCAGTTGTTAGAAATGCACTAACACAGGTTTTCATTTAAGAGGGAACTTTATGGAATGGCTTTGTCTTAAACACGGCCTCTACAGGTGGGGTAGCACAAACTGTATTTTATCTTTTCCTCAGTCCACTCTGGATGATGCTACTGACGACTGGGGGATCAAGGTGGAGCGGGTGGAGATCAAAGATGTGAAGCTGCCCCTTCAGCTCCAGAGAGCCATGGCAGCTGAGGCTGAGGCCAGCCGCGAGGCCAGAGCCAAGGTAAGTTGGACGTGCCTCACCCTCACTCGGTTTAAAGGTGAAGATCCTAAAAAGAAGAGGAATAGTTCATATAAAGGGACTTTCTTCTTCTGATCTGAGCTGGCACAATAAACGAATGGATACTACATTACAGTAGTTAATTATCATGCGTTTACTAATTATTTGTATGTTTCAGTATTTCTTTTGAATGGATTAATATGCCACTCATTCTCACCCCCACGGGTCTAATCCTACTAAACAATGATAGATCCTAGTGTCAAAACGGGGGGGGTTAAGATGAGAGACGGGATTTAAAAATCAAATGAGAAAACTGGCCTGAGCCCAGTAAAAAGAAGCTCTGAGGAATGTCTTATTAAGAGCAGCCCTGACTGTTGGTGCTGAGGCCTCTTCCACCAGGATGTGAGATGTGCTCCTGTTTCCTTCTCAAGGTGATTGCAGCAGAGGGGGAGATGAAAGCGTCGCGGGCACTGAAGGAGGCCTCCCTGGTGATCGCCGAGTCTCCATCGGCCCTGCAGCTGCGCTACCTTCAGACCCTCAACACTATCGCTGCGGAGAAGAACTCCACCATCATTTTCCCGCTGCCGCTGGAGATGATGCAAGGTTTCATTAAACACTGAGGAGCCTAAAAAATGACTTAAACACTCATAGAGATCTGTCAGGCATGTATCTTTTAACCAGCAGTGCATTCAAACTTCTTTATTTATTTTGCAAACACATTTTAGTTCTTATTTTTTTCTTTTAAGCACAAATAGTGTGTGTTTTAACATGTTTTGAACCAAACAGGAAGTAAACATTTGCTGCGAGACTGATTCAGCTGAGCGGAGGTCGAGGGCAGTCAGTCGAACATCCAGCAAAGTCTACAGCAGTCAGCCCGCCGTGCCTGCCAAACACTGACCACTGACTCGCCAGATTTAGCGTTGGAAGAACAAAAGCAGCCGTAGTGTAGCGGGTGGTTCAGTTTTATTCTGATGTAAAAGTGTCAAAGCAGCAGTAACCTCCAACCTTCTTCATCACCTGTTTTACATTTTTAAAGGAAAGTGCCTGCTGCATAAGAAGCCTGCACCTGATAACACACACACACACACACACACACACACACACACACACACACACACACACACACATATCTCTCCTGATATTGTAACACTGCTAAGACTACTGCCAGCATCACAGTGCTGAAATGATCTCGTACCCTTTTGATTCTATCCACACTCTGGCTGCATTGCCCTCATTGACAGTCATATAATGGGCATTCATCAGCAGCACTGCAGCCTACCGCTTTCAGTTGTGCCTTTCTGTTTTTCTTTCCTCCCTCTCTATTTTTAATCTCTACTTTGGAGATGCAGGGGCTACAAATCTTTCAGCCAGAAGCCTTAACTTACTGCCATCCGTTCACTCTCACCACATTCTATGCATCTCTTTCTTTAAAGGGTTTTATTTAATTTTTTTAAAAACTCTGATCATACTCTCTGTGAGTAACACAAGCCAAATAGATTTTAGCATCTTTGGTGATACATTAGACATGTATTCTTATTGTTTAGAATGTTACTATATGTACTTTATACTTTTTAGTCTGTGTACTCTACGATGTTTCATAAATATATATATATATACATATATATATATATAGTATTAGTGTGAAGTTTATTGCTAGGGATGGACAATGAATTCAGTGTCATCTGGCAGAGCTATACCATGTACTTTGTCTCTGAATGGAAAGGCTGTTTTATTATTTTATACTGCAGTAACGTCTTGTATTTCTGTGTTTATTGTTGCCACGGCAAGATTATTTTGCTTCATAACCCGTGTTGAATATAAACTGAAAGTCTGCTCCAGGTAGAAGAGAAATGGACACACAAGACCGTCAACTTTGCCAAATATGTGACACTTGTGTCTTCTCCACATTCTCAGGCAGCAGCTGCGTTCCTGGGAGTTACCTATCAGTTGTTACGCTTCAGCAGGTCATTAATATAAAGCAGTTCTGCAAAAAAAACCTGGCACACATCAGTGTTACAGCTTTATTAAGGGTTAACAGCTGCCAATACATTTTGCACAGCTGGATTTCATAGAGTTGAACTGGAATCAACATGTATGCAGACTTCCAATAAAGATGCTGTTCAGAAGCATGTTTGTGAGGATTGAATTTTTTTTCTCGAGTCGGAGCCGGAAGTGAGTGCAAGAACAAACAAGAACAGAAAACACATGACTGATTTTAATCTGGTTTAATGGAAATGATGTAACTGGTTTTAGAGTTTGACACTGGAGCAGGGGATGATACTTTTACGATGTGGATTTTTAAAAAATAAATACAAAAGTTATATCTAAAGTGATCCTTTACCTGGAACAGTACCTTTTCTAAAAGGAAAAAACAACAAAGGCTTACTGTAAATTATATTAAAGGAGTAAACGTTTTTCTTTTTTACAAAATTAGAATAATTTTCTAATCAGATTTTAAGTGCAAAACTCATCAGTCAAAGCCCTGTTTCTACTGGTTGGTTCACAATACGTGTGAAGGCACTACTGTAGCATGTAACGTAAAAAAACATTTAAAAATCCTCTTGGTTCAAGGGTGCATTTGCAGCTGGGGAAGAACAAAAAAAGGCAGCTTGAAGCTGGCAGCACAGCAGAGGGGTCGGAGGGCAAGGCAGAGTGGAGGGTAGGGTGAGGTGAGCGCTCACAGGGCCAGTTCTGCCATGGCGCGCTCCAGGGGGTCGCTGGTCCAGTAGTCGTGGTCCCAGCCCAAGAACCAGCCGGTGAACGTGGGCGGCTCGAAGCCCTGCTTGAGTTTGACGATGGGCGTCCTGGAGTCTCTGTTGGCCGGGTCCGTCTCGATGTAACGGACAGCTGAGGAAGATGAAAAAAGCCTGAGTCGGTGCCAGCCACAGAATGAACTCCAGTGGCTAATGCACTCATTCATGACAGCGAAGTGGGATTACTCTTTAATATTTGGTTCTTTTATTGATAAGAAAACTCTGCATGCATGATGGATAGCGTATGAAAGGACTATGGATACCACTTTTAGAGATACACGATGATGCACTTTTGCGATATCCGATATTTTCCAACAAATTTTGATTGATTGCTGATGACGACGCTAACGAAGCTGAGGAATTGTCGTAATAATTTTTTTACTGTGACGGCTTCAGTTTACAAAGTCACAGGAAAATAAATTTATAGATAAAAATAAGTCTAACTTGTATCTGTATCATGCCATATTTATCTTTTTACAGATATCAGCTCTTTCTCATCGTGAAGAGCTTTGAGAATTGAAAAAAAATTGCGTACAAAGTTAAAGCAACTGGACCAAATTTGACATTCTTTTTTTTTTTTTTTTTTTTTATCTATGCCGATATTTCATTTCAAAGCCAGCATCAACAATGCGGATGACGTATCGATATCATTGTCCTTTTCCAATTGTTTTAACTGTCAGAGACGCCATTTTAAGACGTAGTCTATGTAAGTTGTTGCATTTGGAGAGACGATGTAGTTGTGTTTTCCTCTTTTATCACTATCAATTCTCACATTTAAGAGCAGTCCCTCAAAGTGAAATGAACCTATGTTAATAAGAAGATATTGAGCTTTGCCCTGTATTTTCTTACCAGATGCCATGGCCTCAGTCTTCTCTTCCTCCTGGGCCTCATTTCCAATCCAGACAAACACCTGCAGAGGAAAAAGGTTCATTTATTTAGTTGTTTTTTATAGATAGTAGTGCTCTGAGCGATGGACTCTGAAGTGATATTGGTGACATAGCGAACTATATCAGAGTTTTCAGTGTAATGAATGTGGCTCTTTGTTAACCTGGTTAAATCACCATGGTAACTTAGGTTAAACATAATCACTGTCATTGTAGCCATGGTCTCTTAGAGAAGATTTATGCTTTGGCGACCCGGGTAACACAAAGAAAGTTTGGCTGTGTTCAGCTACCTTCTTAGTACACCCCTCTGAATTAACGCGGCTAAAGCAGTCATGACTTTTTCCTTTTCTTTTTTACCTGCTCCCAAGCATCAAGGATCATGACATCATCAGTAGCGAGGTCATCTTGGGTCATCTCCCCAGGTACCTCCTCAATCTGAGAAGAGGAGAAAGCTTTAGTGGTGTGGTGTCAACCCAAAGTCCTCCGTACTTTCCTAACCTGGCACATTTACATCTATGCTATAATAAGTGGCACAAATGCAGTTGGAAGCCTACATAAATTACACTAAAATGATACTTGAAAGATCATTTGGTTGGAAAATTATGTAATATGAGAGGAGAGGAGAGGAAGTGAAATCCAAAGACTTACAATAAAGTTTCCGGTCTTATTGGAGCAGGCGAAAAGACGAGGTGGATGAGCGTCCATCTTGTCCTTGAGTCTGGTGGAGGTACGATATTCTGTCTTCCCACCCAGAGCCTCCCAGAACTGGTCTATAATGATGACAGACAATACCTTGTTATTATAGTAGAAAGTACTAAACAAGGAAACAAGGAAGTGCATCCTCACCAACAATTCTTAAAACAACTCTTTGACTTTTTGGCTAACTTAAAACCACCTGCCCCATGCTGCGCAGGTACTCCTCGGCGTGGACTCAGCAAGACTTCTCAAGCAAACCCTAAAGGCCTGGCATCCATTGAACACAATGCTTTTTCCAGCAGTTTGTTTTGGATTGAGGAACTCTAGAGACGAGGTCAATATCTTTTACTCCATCATGTTATGATAGATTCGATATTAGAGAAATTCGACATGAATACAAGTACCCAAAACACCAAGCTGCCTCTGCCGCCATTTCCTCTTCCCACAGAGCATCCTGCTTCCATCTCTTCTCCGGAATAAAAACGCATACAAACATAGCTGATGACATTGTGCGAAAGAAGTGTTACGGACTCATGGTTCATGGGAATGCTGACCCTGTTATGAGGCTATGGAATTCCAGAAGCAGCAAGCTGTGATAGTGTTTTGACAACTCAAAGCTGCAGTTTGTGCTACGGTAGCTCATCTGTTGGATCAGACGATACAGGCCGGGCTTCCCTTTTCATGTGGATCAAAGAGGCTCTGGAGCCGATAACCCCGATTTAACCACTGTAAACTAGGGACACCCCAGCTGGAGATGCTGTGACCCAGATCACTGCACTTGTCAGAGTTGCTTGCTCATTTTTCCACACACCAACTTTAAAAGCTGTTTTCTTCAGTTGGTGTTCTTGACAAGTGTAATGACAAAATCAATGTAATTTACCTCAGATGTTAGTATTTTAATGTTATGACTGATGGATGTGCATAAAGTCTGTAACTGATTAGCTTAGACTGCTGGCCTTGTGTGTAAAAAGGAAACAACAACAAAAAAAAAGACTGTGAAGGTGGATATTACAAGAACGGGATAATGCTAACTGTCTACTAATGCAAAGTAAAGACCTCATTTACAAGTTTTATGGCTAACTTATTAGCTTGCAACTGCTTACATGATCTTAAACAGTAGCATTTATTTTCAGTTATAGTTTATTTAGTCTTTCTCTGGTCCTGTATTTAGTCTTCTTCTGTCTTCTGGTCCTCTAGTTAGTCTTCTTCTAGTTCTGTATTTAGTGTTCTTCTAGTTCTGTATTTAGTCTTCTTCTGGTCCTGTATTTAGTCTTCGTCTGGTCCTCTAGTTAGTCTTCTTCTAGTCCTGTATTTAGTCTTCTTCTGGTCTTCTATTTAGTCTTCTCCTGTCTTCTGGTCCTCTAGTTAGTATTATTCTAGTCCTGTATTTAGTCTTCTTCTGGTTCTGTATTTAGTCTTCTTCTGGTCCTCTAGTTAGTCTTCTTCTGGTCCTGTATTTAGTCTTCTTCTGGTCCTGTATTTAGTCTTCTTCTGGTCCTGTATTTAGTCTTCTTCTGGTCCTGTATTTAGTCTTCGTCTTCTGGTCTTGTATTTAGTCTTCTTCTGGTTCTATATTTAGTCTTCTTCTGGTCCTGTATTTAGTCTTCTTCTTCTGGTCCTGTATTTAGTCTTTCTCAGGTTCTGTATGTAGTCTTCTTCTGGTCTTTACAAACTCCAGTAAAATAATTTAAAAAAGAAAGCTCTATAGCTGCTACTAAATTCTCAACTGTAACGTGCACTAGCTAGCAGCTAACTGCAGTTTAGCTTTAGTTTAGCCCACCGTGGCTGAGAATGAGGTTGATGAGCACTGTGCTGAACCATTCCGTGCAAGAACCATGAAAAAACCAAAACTTCAGCCAAGTCACGCTGAACATAGTACACCGGCAGTCGTATTTGTTCTTGTTGTAAAGGTCCTTGAAATGGCTTTTTATGATTTATTTACTTAAAATATTAAGATAATATGATCAGCTTTTACCAGCCTTATGGGTCAAAATAGTTATCTACTTGTACTTTTAACACAACCACATGAGGTTTGAATAGGAAACATTTCAAACCATCAGGTTCAGCTTGCAGAAAAAGAATTTCTCGTTTCTCTTTAGCAGCCTTCACCTGAGACTAATCTTCAAACGTGGTGTTTATGAAAAATTGAGTCTTGTGTTTTAGCCTGAGGTGTTTTTATGTGAAAAATTTTTAGCAGCAGGTTTTCTCTTCTATAACCTGACAATCAAATCACACGTTTACTGGTAACAGCTAAAGGGGTGATGCAACAAGGCCCCCTTTTTTTATATTGATGAACACAAGCACTTCACTGCAGTACAAGAAGAGAACAATTTGGCTCCACATTAAAGTGCTGTTTTAACAGCTAGACCACACTTAGACCACACTGTAGCAGAAACAACTGTCGTGTTTGCTCACCAGTCTCTCCTCCCTCAGGCAGCTCAGAGGCCGACACTCCCAGAATGTCACACAGCTCCTGAGCTCCCTGCTTCTCTGTGTCACTGGCACCCACTCCCACCCACATGAAGGTGCCGTCGGGGGTCACCAGAATAAAAGCGTCATTGGAGTTCAGGTTGGATGCCGCCGCGTCAAGCTGGATGAGCACAGACAAAACTGCAGGTTAACTTGTCGCTCTGCTTTTTAAAAGAGGCCTTTTGAGTTAATTTTCCATTTTTCAACTTCTGCTAATGGATACAGCAACTTAAAAAGACACATCTAGAGGAAACCTAGACGAGTTTCTGTTTTATGCAGCAGCCAGACTTTACTGTGGATCACATATGCACTGTAAGATATTCTGCTAGTTACCAGGAGACTAATTAAATAAAAAAAATAGTGTTTTTTTGTGCAATTGACATTAAATTTTGGCATTTGCACCCAAATCATAGTGAATCTAAAATCTAAAAAAGCTTTAGTTTTCTTGAAAGCTGCTGATATGTACTGATATGATCCAGTATATGTGATTGTAATATTTATTATCAAAAAGAGCTACAGCCATCTGCCTCATTTTTATCTTTTTTTATGGATCAATGTTTTCTGTAATAAGCCTCAGCCTAAAGCTCAAACACTGGAAAACAAATATAGTCTCACACCATAAAAGTCAATAATTTCCTAAAACAGCATGCTATCAATCTGTACTCAAACATGAGCAAATGGTATTTGGGGTGTATTTTCAGCCGCAGATTAATACAGATCTGGTTTTCCAGTGTGTGTGTGTTCACAGCAGCAGGCTGGCACATGTAAGCTCCCCTCAAAATAAACTACAATCACTAATGAAGGAACATGTCTCTAATAGTTGGATCTCAGTAGAGCTCTGTGGCACAAAGGAATAAGTCACGAAGCTTCAGCTATTAGTTCAGTGCTGACTTTGGTCCTTACATAGGATATGGTGACATGGAAATAATGAAACTATACAATCTCAGCAGACTTGTTCTTCAAAGTTAGCTCTAGCTGCAATGAAGTTGAAAAGTGAACAATGTGATTTCTCTTACCTCCACCGCTCTGGTGTGTCCTGTAGAGTTGGAGCGCACCTGGAAGAGTCGGATCTCTGCGGGAGCAGACTGACCTCCTTCCCTAGAAGTTCCTCCCTTGTACACCACCATGGGCTTTCCTCCAAACAGACTCATCAGATGGGCCGGCTCCTTGCCCTGCACCACCCTCACCTGGTGCACAAACTCCAAAAGGTTAAAACTCTGGATCTAACTTGATGGTTGTTTCTGTGAGTCAGATCACACAAACCTCATGCGTTTGTGAGCTTTTCCAGTGTGGTGCAAAGAAATCAAGGCAGACACATTTCCCCTTGTGTCTCTTGAAATATGCACGAACAACATGTGACAGACGTCTTCTGCTATATTTAACTACAGACACAAGGTGGCAGCATGGAGCAGAGCCGTGAGTTCACAAGAGGGGGTAAAGAGCTGTCAAATCTGAAGTTAGGACATGAAGGAACGTTGTAAGTCATGTCCAACATCACGGTTTGAGCCTTTGACTTTTTTCCCTAAATATTTATAGTTGAGAGACGTTGCAGTCTGTTGCTCTCAGCCAACAATGCAAATTATAGTAATCCTCAGCTTGCTCGAGCAAACAGATGTAGGGTAAATATTAACAGATGAGTTTACATCAGATCAGAGAGAAGAAAAATTCTGAGTATGATAGGAAGCTTAGCAGACAAAACTGACAATTAAACTCCTGTTCTGCAGTTTGATCAAATATTTGACACTTGCTGCTTTGTTGCTTGTGGCTGTTGGTGTAATGTGATTTCCTGTCTCTCTCGGGATCCGGACATGTTCTCAGGAACCATGATAGGTATCCAAACAAAACTGGCACTAAATGATAAACACAATTTTGTTTACCATTTTCTATTTATGTATATATTTCTATATCAAACATTTTTATACCTTTGTTGTTAAATGAAAAATCAGAAAGACTGTCTATTTATGTCATTGTACCTATTGGACATTCAGTCATTGTACAAAAGAAGTGTATCCTCTTTAATTTAATTGATTTTCGTGTTAAGATAATAAAAACCATCGGGTGCTTATGAGGCTTTAAAATTGGGCACAGTACTACTTCAGAGGAGCAACAACACATGACACTGTGTCATAGTTTATTTAATAAAAACCAAACCAAAATGCAGAAGCAGTGTGTTTAAGTCATTTTGTCCACCATAAACTCCTCTGTATACCAAAAAGTTCTGGGGTCCAATGTGAGGCCATCTGTCTGACAGCTAAAGCTTGGCTGAAACTGGGTCATGCAGCAGGACAATGATCCCAAACACAGCAGCACATCTGCAACAGAATGTCTGAAAAAGAAATTAATCGAGGTGTTGCAATGGTCCAGTCAGAGTCCAGACCTCGTCCTGATTGAAGTCTTGTGGCGGGACCTTAAGTGAGCTGTACAGAAACCAAACCCCATGAAGCCCAATGAAGCAACACGTACAGACGAGTGTTGTCGTTTCACTTCAGGTTACTGCTGTTGAATCATGGTGTTTTTCAGACACTGCTTCTGCATTCTGGCTTAGCTCTTACTGTAATATGTCATGTATTGTTGTTCATCTGAGGTTGTAATTATCTGACTTTAAGATCTTGTAAGATTTTTTTACTTCTTTCACATGACATCACATACTGAAATTCAGGTCTTGTAGCAGTGACTCTATTTAAAAACATTCATTCATTCAAGTCAACTTTAATTTGACAGTCTGTGGAAACAGATGTGACATTTTCTCTAAAACTGGACAGTGAGGGAAGGGGTACATCTGGAAATATTAATGCACATGTCCTAACGTGAACGGATGGATTTAAACACACACAGGCTGAATCATGGCACAACATGAACATAAAGGTTGTCCAAGGCAAAATGACATGAAGACTCACATGAGTACAGAGCCACTGTAACATTTATGGATGGAACTTGTTATGCCATTTTAATCACTATTTCAAGGCTCCTTGCTTCTTTGCGTCTAATAATTGCAGACAGACTAAGTATTCATGGTGTTTGGAAACAGGGTGGCGACAGAGGAGGGAGCCTCCCATTAACATCGGCACTGGAATGTCCTGTTTGTGTTGGACTGAGTGGGTTTTACTGTAAATCTGATTAAATCACCACAGCGTCCTTATTATTTTCTCATGTATCTAGTATGGAAACAGAGAGACAATATGTTCATTGTCCATTCTCTTTGTGGCTCTGGACAAGTCATGTGAGTCAGTTTGCAAACAAGAATGAGGAGCAGCGGATGGAAGGAAAATACCTGAGTGGTTATAGGAGCACCAACAACCTGCAACCAAGAAACCAAGGAGGGAGGAAGCAACAGCAGCAGGGAAACAATATGGGAGAGGAGAAAGAGTGAAAGGACGTAAAGGTCAGACGAGATGCGACTGCGCTGAGTAAGCCAGAGGACAGCACACATTAATAACATGGATAAAAATATAAGGTTATGAAAACAACACGTAGGTAAACACAAAGCCACTGCAGGAACAACTTATTGTACCTGCACAGGACCACCGCCGAGCTCTTCATCCAGCTGGGCGCCGAGGATTGCAGAGGCCCCGATTTCATCCTGACTGGAGTCCATTCCCTGCCTGGTAAACAAGACCAACTTATAACCGTTCAAACACACTGGGTGGCACACATTGGGATCGCAAGCCAACCAATTAGATTTCAGCTCAAAGTGAAATAAAATTTAAAAAAAGAATGGACCGACCACCACAGAGTCCAGGTTTAAACCCCAGTGAGAATCCTTTGGATGTGCTGGAGAAGATATTACATACATCCAAGTCTCCCATCACCAATATGAGATCTTGGAAAAAAATGTATGCAACTCTGGACAGAAATTAAAGTTGTGACTTTGTGTAAGCTTTTCAAAATGGTACGGGGGCAAAAGTGTGCCGAAGCTAAAGCTAAAAGAATTCTGAGGTTTTGGTACCTTAAACCTGTGTTATTTTTACCCTTTTTATTATATCTACATGTATATTTTATTTTGTTCTCAGTATATGTATATTATTGAGCTTATTGTAGCTGACCTGGGCTGGCCTGGATACTCTTGGAAAAGAGATAAAATATATCTTTATATAGAATTCTATCTTTATATAGAATAGAATAGAAAAATACTTTAGTCGACTTTAGGGAAATTCAAATTAGTCAAGTAGCTCAAAAAAGTTAAATATTAATAATTATTGTAAATAATAATAATACTAAATTATTAAATAAATAATATGTGAGAAGAACATGTCAGCAGTCACTGTTAAAAAGCCTTATGGCTGTGGGGACAAAGGACCTCCTGAACCTCTCAGTCCTGAGGCAGAGAGATGAGGATTAAGAGGTATATCTTATATCTTTATGTTTATAAAGTATACGTTAAGGGTCTGACTCCAGCATTTATTAATCACTTAAAAACTAATCTATGTCACTTATTTTGGTAGCCTGATAGCGCTTGGCCACATATTCTAGCAGCTAAATCGGGATACAGCCGCTTGTAGATACGGCAGATAGCAAACACTGCGGCAAGGCTGGCCGGCGATAGTTAGCAAGCAGCTGCAGACGCTAGCTTCTCCTCACAGCTTGCCCTATGTTTTCATTTCATCAGCTCCTCACAGCATGATAAAATTATCTGTGAAGTCCTACTCTGTAAGTAGTCAGGATTGGTTCCTCCTTTGTTCTGTGTGGAACTTTCGGGCTGTCTGATTTTTGGTGACAACACCATGTTTCCCCGTGACGTCTGATTCCCAAACTCGCTCGGTTACCTTTTGATTCTTTGTGTTTTTTATTTGTAAACTCCTTAATGCTCATTAGAAGTTGGAGA
Organism: Leuresthes tenuis; assembly: GCF_036924035.1. Taxonomy (NCBI): domain Eukaryota; kingdom Metazoa; phylum Chordata; class Actinopteri; order Atheriniformes; family Atherinopsidae; genus Leuresthes; species Leuresthes tenuis. Next base: position 4,959,507 of record NW_027325373.1, read on the forward strand.
TCACCCAATAGCCAATCAGCCAAAGATCTCAAAAAGGTACAGTAAGTCCAGTTTTCTGGATTCAGTCAAATTTAGTTGCTTCAGCTTGATTACACCAAAAATGGTGAAACTGGTGGTTAATACTGTTGCAATCCTTACAAACTGTTGCTTTATTCAATGGGTTGTTTTCTCACCACATGTAGATGATGTGTCCCTGACGTCCTCCATGACGGTAGTTATACAGAATGATGTAGCTGTCTCCTCCATAGAACTGTCCATAAGTGGACGGATCCACTGGAACCTTATCAGATCCCTCGATACGCCAGATCTATTGAGATGAAGAACACGTAACAGCTATCAGGCTGTAGAAATTCCACAGGAAAGAGTTGTTCTGTTCTTGACAGACGCAGGCACATCTCTGACATAAATGAGTGTAACAAACTGACTCTGACCTGTTTCTCTCCGCTGCCATCATCCACCATGCCGTGCTGGGCGGCCATGGCGGAGGACTCGTGAAGGCTGGCGGCATCAAAAGGCACCTTCTCGATTTTGGCGATGCTATTAGCGATGTATGCCACGCCCAGGCCCTCTGTCTGATCCTTATCCCGCCAGTTTTTGAAGAACTGCTTAAATAGCGGCGTCTCGCCCATTTCCGGCAGGATCTGGACCTGCGTGTGTTTGGGGTAACCCATCTTCTTGATGAACTCGTCAGCTGCCTTCATTGCTGCCTTTCTCTCGTCCATATTGGCATCTTTGCCTAAAGAGGAAAGATGGTGAGGCTAATTAAATGGAGACGGTGGACTTTACAAGCCCTACGGAGACTCTTAAAAATCAGATACAGATGCAACTCAATTACGACTCAAACTTTTTGATAAATAGAAATAATGTTTTTGGCTAAGTCAAACATTTGTGAGTGTAAAAAGTGATACCGTACACCGACCTTTCCAGACAAAGATCTTGCCGTCCGAGCCATGATCCAAAATGAAGCAATCACCGGACTCCAGGGCGCTCTGGGCGAACGGGTTCTCTGCTGCCACCAGAGTGATGGTCATGCCTCCGCTGGCATTCGACACCTGCAGAAAGGGAAGATGGAAGAGATAGCTGTCAGCTGGAATCATGAAGTGCCACTTCCAGTGAGCTGAGATGCAGTTTGGCTACTCTGCGTTTTCAACCTGAAAGATGTCAGCAGCCATATCATCCCTGGCTGCTTACAAATGAATAAAAAAAGCAACTTTTTTTCATCTTCTCGCTGAATTTGTATTCATGCACAGCTGCAGTGATCAAATAAAGTGCGCAGTACAAACTAGGCTACACCTGTGTTTTAACTAATTTTTGTACACTGTTATTTGACTGGCCAAACTACATAAACCTTGAATATGAGCCCTTTTTAGCGAGTGATTTATTGGAAAAGACATTCATCCTCCTTAATTTTCCACAAAGACCAGTATGATGTATGGGATTTCTGGAAAACAGTTGACAGCCCTCCTGCGACTCAGAATGAGGTAGGTTTTTGCTCTTCCAATCAATGGCGGTCTCACATTGTACAATTTCCACTCAGCATAGTAATGGAAATCTACAGTTTTTTTTGCTTATATCGTCATCACAATATTACAGAGCCTACAAACTTTTCTGGCTTGATTTTATTTGAAGTGCTGTATGTGGGCGCCATGTTTAATCCGGATATAAGTACCTTGTAGAGCTTCGCCCTCTTCCTGTTTGAAGCGTCAGCTTTGATGTCATCAGAGACGCCAGCAGGCAGATCCGGTTTGGGGCCTAAAACCTAAGGACAGAGGCAGCTATTTCATTCAAAAGCCTGACTTTGTGACTGAGTTTGTTGCTGTAGTTCAGGGGTGTCACCTCTAAAATCTTCTCTCTCTCCACCCCCTCATCGCAGACGTAGACTCGAGCCCTCCCACTGCGCTCGTTGTCACGGATACCCTTGGCGACCTGAGTGGCCTTCAGCTTCTCGAAGCGGTTGCTCTGAGAGCCACACCACTGATAAATCTCCTGTGCGGTGAGAGGAAGAGGAGCAGATTGCAATGTGAAGTGACTAAAGGGGAACAATTTTCTTGTCTTTTCTACTGCTCCATCTGTCAAACAGTTGTTTGCCACGATTCATATCTGATGATATACTGCTCAGTCTGACTCACAGCTCCCAGGTCCAGGATGAAGCAGTCTCCCTGGTTGAAGCTGTCCCAGCTGACAGGCACCTCAGATGCCCTGACAACACGACGACCTTTGACCTGGAGCACCCGCTGCACCGTCACCTCGTTGGTGACGACATGCTTGAACCCAGATGCCACGCCTCCTTTCTGAAAGAAAAGAGCAACAACTCAACATAAAGTAAGTAAAAGTGGGACATACTGAGAAATTTAGACACAAACTGACAAAATAATGACAGGAATCCCACTTTGCATACAATATATGACAACATACCATGTATTTGAGTCCAGACTTGAAGTAACCCAGAAAGGTTTTGGACTCATGTCCCTGCACCTCTCGGTACTGGATGGGTTTTCCGCCCAGAAAGTCGTCCATTTGGACTGTAAAGATGGCCGCCGAGCCGCTCTCATCCTGGGTGCAAAAGTCACCTGCGCCAGGGGAAGTACAGAGGCCCTCCATTTTAATTCTGCTTCCCGTTTTATCTCAGTGTCATACAGTTGATCTACACAGTTTTGAGAAAGAATTCTTGAGGCAATGACACCACTGAGTCAGGAGATCGATATGCGGGTGCAGCAGAAGCGTCAATGATCTGTCTAGCTAACTAAAAGCTAAGAAATCAATAAAGGAAAACAATTGTAACTATTTTCTCTTTTTACCTTTAAGTAGTTCATTCAAAATACTAATCTTAAAATAAAATGTTTGTGTCCTTGAATGGGATGAGTCAGTATATATATATTTTTGTATTTTAGGTCTCTACATCCCCAAAAAAGGTGATACGAGGGATATTTAGGACTATCAATAGGGTTTAGAAAATAGCAATGATATTATTCCAAACAGTTGATGGCAGTTGAGGTGGAAACATGTTGTCAGACAAATCAATGCTGTGCTGTGTGCACTGAACCAAAGAATGAAAGGACCACCCGGACTGTCATCAGCAAAAAGTCCACAAAACCAGGCTCTGACGTGGTATGGGGTTGGCAAAGCTCATTAACACATCTGTGTTCACTGAGATTATAGAGTTAACATATGCTGCCCTCAAGATGACATCTTTTCCAGGAATGTCTGTGCATTTTTTTATTCAAGATAATGTAAAACCACATTCTGCAGACTTTATAATTAATAAAAATAAACTTGGCTCAGGAAGAGCTGCAGTCTTGACCTTTCCCCAAAAGTGGATGTCTGGAGAATTTTTTAATTTAAAATAAGGTCACTGGGACAAAATAAGACCCGAAACACTTAAATCACTTGGTATAATCAATGCAGAACTTCTGTTAAGTGCTATGAGAAGTAATGGCAACACTGGCAATATTAGAAAGCGGTAAAAGGTTGACTGTCCCAACTTTTGTTAGTCTGTGTTGCAGGCCTGAAATGCAGATAGGCTTTTCCCATCACAGCCTTTTCTCATTTCAACTTTTGATTTGAATAGGAATTAGATCAAACTATCGCTTGAAATTTAAATGTTACATGTTAAGATTAATAATAAATTCTGCATGAAGTTGTCAACTTGTGGTGCTTCTGCACATTTTGCTGCTACACTTCTACATTCAAATGGTGATCTAATGATCATCTTTTGAATGTAGAAGTGGAACTTGGATAGTTTTACAATGTGTTTTTATTGCAGTATACAATCTTAATATGTCATCCATCACTAGTAATATAACTGTAAATGCTAAATTATGTTGCAAACTACTCTAGACAAAACCCAAATTACTACAATTGCCTGCTATAAAATTCTACTTCCACACGTTGCTTTTCCCAAGCTGATGGATGAATGGCAGAGCAGCTACTATCCAGCATTACCTGCTGAAATGGTTTGATTTTCGAGACAACGCTGCTTCTCAGAGCACACTGTGTGATTATCACACGTAGCTCTGACTGGTGTCAGCATGTACAGAGAATACTGCAAAGCAGCAACACTGTCGAGTGACATGATTAAATCGCAGTTGCACAGCCTCGTCTGCTTTGCAAGTTAAACAGGATGGTAGCTGGAAAACTGAGATAATTTCTTGGTTGTTTTGACACATGTTAGATGAAACCCCCCCAAAAAACTAAACAGAATTGAAAAAGAGAAAAAAACAATAAAATCCAGAAACGTTTTTCCTGTTATTGTCTGTCTCACTGCACTCACCCAACCAGAAGTGGAGGTCGTACTGCAGGTTGCCAGAACGCTGTTTGATGGTGTTGAGAATGAGGTAGGCATCCCCGGTGTAAAATCCCCCGTACAGGTTCTCGGGAACAGGCACCAGGTTGAAGTTCTCTACCCTCCACACCTGGAGGCCTGGGTTCTGTCCAGCCCGCTCGAACTCTGGGTGGTGCGCTGCCATCCTGCATGGAAATAACACAACCCAGGGTTGAGGACCTTTGTAAAAAGTTTCTAAAAGCGAGACGGGGACGCCCCATTCGAGGGAAATTCGCTCAGGAAAACACAAAGCCACTCCCTTTAAGGCTCAGCTGTTGTCATGGATGCAAAGATAAAGTTTAGGGCTATAGTTAGTCATTAATACATGCGAGAATGAGTCACCAGTCATAAGTGTTTCCTCCACTGAGCAGCAACAGGAAATCCTGTTAACTGTCAGTGATGGCTGTAAATTAAACAATTAAACAGCTGTTTCTTGCTCTCAATGATATCACAACTATATGCTGTCACACCTTTTAACTTTAGAGAACGTTGAAGTTCTGTCTTCAACAGGATGGTCACCGAGTATATTTTGAGTATAAAACTAAACAAACTAAACTAAATGTGGCATAAGGTTTATGTTAAGTAACTTCATTTCCTAATACCGTCAGAATTATATAAATAAAACGTCTCCCAAAATGTTTCTGATCATTAATTAGAGCAAAAAATTGTCTAATGCTAGCATTTCTTAAATGCTGTATGAACTAAAATCTGCAATTTCGTTTGTTTGAACATATATTGAACAAGAAAAAGTCCAACCAAATGGGTTTATTCTTTTTTGTTATGAAGTTCCTCAGTGACAAATAATTTCTTTGCACGATTCAAACAAATTCAACGACAGATTTAAGTTTTTGTTGTAATTTAGAGTATTTTCCAACTTCTTTGCATTGAGGGTTTGAATTCCAGCCATTCAGTATTGTACATGGATGAAAAGATAAAGCACACATCAAAAGTACACAAACACTCAAATCCAGACATTCAGGCACACAAATACCAAACACTTCAGCTGTATCTGACAGCATAGAAGACACATGGCGCCCAGTCAAGAGTTTCAAGTAGGTGTCTGTGCTGCACTGAATTACAACCCTCTGGCTTCTTAGTAGCATGAGTGGATGTGTGAGATTTGTATGATGAGAGTCGCCGATCGATTAAACGCTCTGTCATGCTGTACGGGGAGATTCAAGGTTGGCATTACATTTCATGTGCGCTCAGTTTTTAAAAAAGGAAAGCAAATACACTTACTAATCTTAGTAAAACAGTTAAAAACCGCTCCCTCCTCTTGCAGCTGTTTAGCAGCTCGGGGTTAGCAAATAGGACTACGCAATTTATACCAAGAAGCAATTCTTAAGTAAAAATGTGCAAAAGACTTTGCAGCAGATTCCAACCCACACGGACTCCACATTAATTGCTAGTTGGGACAATAATCACTAGAGACCATAAACAAATTCTTAAAAGCAATGCGGCGCTCTCTCTGAATGAAGCCTCTGTGACCCTTCATCGTGCATTTAAATCTAAATATGCTCAGTTTTTACTTGTACTCTTGTTTAGTACGCTTTTGTTTTTGTTTTTTTTAAGAAAGGCCAAGTTTTTATATGATAAAAGCTGTATAAATAGGAGGTCATGTAGTTCAAAAATGAGTACACAATCTAGTTTTCCACAGGAATGCTGCCTTCCAATTTGCGTGACTTGCTGTCCACACTGCATCAAGAATCGGCCATTCTTCGAGGCAGCCATTTGCCCACAAACATGGTAGGAATCTCTTCCTGACCCTGGAACTGGGAAGTGGCTCGGAAATCACACAACCAGGCCAACCAGAGTGGGGTTCTTTTTTTCCCCATTCGTTCTCTCTGCTTATGTAACTGCCAGACTCGGTACCGTGCAGCTTCCTACCGGCAGTTTCAACATGGAAAACACGCGTGTTAGTTGCGACAACCTTGCTCAGTGTCAAGCTTTTCAAGTTTTTATGACATATTGTATTTTCTTGAGACCTGTTGAGTATCTTCTGACACGATGAGGAAAATGAAGGTACTTTGATGCGACTCTGTGTCAGACCACGATGACCTTCCTGACTGAAAGCTCCATTTGACTTCACAGTGAGACAGACAGTATGGTGCGCTCACAGTCAAAACATTCAACGTCCTGGAGACATTTGAGGCTGTGCACCATCTGAACTTCCATCAGCATCCACAGCTGTGTTTGGTTGGATTACACAAACTTTTTTTAGATACTTTATAAAAGACATACGCAGGTCCAGTAAGAATTTCTAGATTTTAGGTGGTAGTTTGGTCTACAATAGATTCTGTAAGTCCGGACTCCAGCCAACACACTATATTTGCATTGGTATGATACAATTAAGTGCATGTTTACTACCCTAACTGTTTAATTCTTCTCAATATGTTGTTTGTTTGGTAAAATATAACGTATTCTAGATTCCTTTTTTATGGTGTTCTTGGTGTCGGGGCTAAAAGGCGTGAGACACCAGCGACCTGTTGGTGTCGTTATCTGTGAAGCAGCAGAGAAGAAGGTGTCACATCGCTGTGGCAGTATCAACATGTGCCAAAAAAAGAAAAGTTGACCTAGAAAACCAAGTATTCAAAGATATACGCTCAGAGAAATGCACATTTATTTTGCCTCAATCCAGCACGAGGCCCGTGTGTTTAATTTGTTCAGAGAGCGCTGGATTGGTTAGGAGTGGAAACGTGAAACGCCACTATGACAGAGAAAGGAAAAAGAATTTCCTTATCGAACGACACCTCGACCAGGAGGACAGAGTTGCTGGCTGATGACCTCCTAAAGCAGCTAACAATGACGTTAAGGAAGCACAAAACATTTCACTAGCGGCAGATGAGTCAGCAGAGAGCACAGACCAAGCCCAGTTATGTGTCTTTGTCAGACACTTCGGCAAAGCAAAGGGAGTTCTGTGAGGACTTGCTAGGTCTTACCCAACTCCATTGTTACGCTCGATGAGAGGACATCTATGAAGCCATCATGCAGATGCTAAATGAATGTGGAATTTACATCAACACTGTCGTGTCCATTGAATCTGCTGGTGCTCCAGCCATGTTGGGAAAGGAGAAGAGAGCTGTACAGCGCCTGCAGGAAGTCATACCATTGTATAATCCACCAGCCAGTGCTGTGTGCCAGTCTTGGAAAGTAATATTTAGATGTCATGGACACTATGAAGCTTGTGAATTGCCCGAGGGCCTCCTCTGCCCTTCAGCACTGTCTACTACGTGCATTTATCACTGAGGGGAGTTAATCTTGGTTGTCGTGTGTTTTTGTATTGTGTAGTGTCGTGGGTGAGACACTGAGGTCTCAAAATGACTGTGTGACGACACACAGAGAAAGAATCCTGTTTCAGAGCAAAAGTACTTCATTTTCAAATGGATCTACTGTACTGGCGAGCAAGACACAAAAGCTTAATATCTCCCCCAGTTATGTACCAGCATGATGGCAGATCTACCCCTAACATCCTCCAGATATGCATCTAAATTAATATATGTAGTAGAAATCCAAAGTCACATGCATTTGAAAGTATGTACCATTTTAATCGAAATATATAGAGAGAATACCGTTAAACCTACATTTCTAAGCTGCTGGTCACGTGTCCACTTAAAAATCTGTGAACACATGAGAGACAGAGAATCTTAGCTTTTCCCCAAACTCTTTCTCTTACCAGGTTAATGCTGCCCATGATGACTTACTCATCCATAATAATGTGAGGTGGCTGAGTGAGGGCAGGGTCCAAAGAGAGCTGCTGGGCTATCGGGAGAGACCTGGAGATGAGTGAATTCCAAAGCCAGGCAGTACTTTGATTTTCTGAGAAATGGTGACAGCATGGAGCTTGTGGCTTTTTTGGTGGACATAACATCTCATCTTAATGAGCTCTAGCTCCGGGGCCAAGGCAATACCATGTGCGATCTGAACCAAGAGCATGTTCCCATCAGCAACTGCAACATCTCTGCAGACTGAACTTATTGACCAGCAGGAAAATTTGGCTTCGAGGGAAGTATGGTGGGACGACCGCACCTTTTGTGCCAAAGTTCAGGCAGCTTATTGAACGCAGTCAGCGCCATTGTTCACATTAGGTTGATATGTGTTTTAAAAGTCTCACAGCATCTGCAATATCTACCTAAATCAATTTGATGTGACAGCAAAGGCAAACAGTAAGATGGTGTTGAGATTATTACAATTTTCTAACATCAGTGACTAAAAATGTTTCTAATGTGGATTTTTTTTTAGAAAGTTCCTGTTCAGGCTGATGAATGGACTGACAAGATACTTATGGTTCCCTAATTGCCACAAACCCTAAGAGAGCCCTTAGATGTGTTCGTCTGAATAAACCTAATGTGACCTAGCATGCGCGTCAGACCAGTGGGACCAAACTGGACCAAAAGTAATACATTCAAACTCCACATTTAGAGGTCCCAGCCGAGCAGCAGAATCTTCTTGCAACTTCTTTTTAGTTGTCATTATGTTGTACTTTACAGTTTTCAGCTGCAGTTTGGTCAGGTTTAGGCAACAGATTATGGTTTACGTTGGTGTAGATTCTCAGTCATCCAGCTCACGTAATCCTAAGAGCTTGAATAAGGGCAACTTGACAACTTTTCATGTGCGCAACTGACACACCAAACAAACACAGGATATGCGAGGCAGCCATGGCAAACATGCATATGAGTAGTCAACAGCAACTGTATTTTAAGCTTTAGATTAAGCCAAGCTAGCTCCAGTTCGGCTCTTTTTCCGTTGTTGTTTGTTTTTATGATATAGGCGGCATTGACTTGTATCACATGCTAACATTTAGGAAAATTCAAAAGGCATCTAAATTAACTAGCAACTACATCCTAAAACTGTAAATATCTAGGGAACTGTAACAACTGGTGAGAGAATACAATAACACAGGGTGTGCAATCAGCTGGAAACAAATCAATAACTTCCACTTGACATACTGCAGCCTCTTGTTAATTTAAACTACCAAGACTCTGGAAACAGCTTACATGCAGACATACTCATTAAAACAGAGACGGGCACACAGCATCGATGTTGACTTTAATTTGAAACCAAGCCCCTGAAGGTAAAAATAGAAAGTTAAAAACTGGTCATTACGCAGACTTTCAGTATTCTAGTGTAGGGGGTAATGCAGTTTAAGTTTAGCTACAAAAGTAAACCCATTCAGACTCCTTAATAAATGCAGAAAAATATGCTGCATGATTTTTTTTTTAATCCTGAAAAGTTAACACGTTTAAAAAGACAGACAAACTTTTTACTCATGGAAACTATCACTCTTGTCTTTGAGCTTTTCTGAAAATCATATTGCCCTCACCTAATAGGTGTGACTGAATATAAATACACCTTTGTCTACTTTGACTTGAACAAGCACACACAACTCAATGATCCTCAGCTGCTCCAAGTGACTTAAGAAGAGGTAGTTTGTCTGACTTCACACGCACAGCTGCAGGCGTAAATAGAACTTGTCACATGATTAGTGGTCACAGACGTACTGGGAAAAGGAGATGATGTCTGCAGCCTGCCTCACACCTCTACAGAACCGGAAGTATTCTCTGAGTCTCCTCATCTGCCCACCCATCCCCCTTCATCTCCTAGCAAACACAGAGTGAGTGTGCCATTCCTACCTCACATATTTTGTCCCCTCCCCCATTTCTCACCAGCCTCTCTGCCGTGTCAGCCTTTGCTCGAGGCCTGAATGAAAAAACTGAAAATCTGATCCACTGTGCAGCAACTGTGGATTTTATTCCACAAACTTGGATATCTGGACTTTAACAGAATACCAGTCCTGAGTTTCCACCCCCTACCCTCTCAAAAAGAAGAGATTCCTTCCTCAGGAAAGGGGGGCTTTCTGATGACTCATTTTCTCCATGCATGCCACTCTCAGCCTCTTGAGGGCTGTTGAGGAGCTCTGCAGCTCGATCAGGACACATCAGATAACGCACTGCACTAACTTTTTACTGGCCACACTGCTTCCTTAACATCTGTTGACACAATGTAGGAGAAAGATAGACAAAATGGATGTTTATGACTTTGTAAACAGCCCTTTTGATATACAGATGGTTATTAAAGGATATGAGACAGTTATAGCAGGAACAATGTAGCTGAAAACAGATCTGGGAAACAACCACAGGTGAGGTAATCTGTAACCCGTTCTCTTGCCTGAATGAATCAAATGAAGCAAGCATCTACACAGTGTGAAACACGCTGCCTTGTCCTAAAATTTAGGACACAAAGAGCATCAAGGGCAACTGCAGCTGAGCTCTTTGTGTCAGGGGTGTGGCTTTTTTTCCACATGCAGGGAAACGTTGACCAAAAATGCACTGTCAGTAAATGACTGTAACAAACCATGTTACAGTCCGAAACAAAGACTCCCATAAGCTGTTAGTGGTAGACTCTGGCATCCATTGTTCTCTACTAAACTGAACAGTGCGATTATTCCAAGATCTAAAACGCTCTGTAAAGTCTCCTGGCAAAGGTTGTGATTACCTTTGAGTTTGGCCAGTGATTTTTACAGGTTCTGCTAATCAATATAAATAAAGAGTTGGTTATACTTCAAAGGAAACCATCTACAGGTGGCACAGATTTGAAACAACAGCCTTTTTATCCAGGACTCTCCGTAGCAGCAGGAGAAGAACATTCGATGTTCCGAGAACATAATCTGTAGGTTACTCTTGCAACTGTTGGTGGCTCAGTGCAGAGATTGTACTAATTTAACCTGCATGTGAGGCGTGCCAGATAAGGCTTTTTTAAGGCTTTTTGCTATCCACAAAGAACCTTAGAACTAGAACTAAACTGCCCTAGTTTACAGACCAGGACTGTAGAGTAATATGCTGCGCTCCTATAAATCAAACAGATTTTTTTAGCCACAGTAAAAGCAGACATATTTGGCACAATCCAAAGACATCTTTTCACGAGAAGAGCTTCATATCATCTCTGAAGCACAGGGGTGGAAATGTCAGGGTTTGGGATAGCTTCACTGCCTCACAGATAGGGCAAGTTGCTGTCAATGATTCATCTGTGAGCTCTAACATCAAAAGAGTGCTTAGAGATAATGTTAAGCTGTCTGTCCGGAAGTGTATGTTGAACTGGAAGTAGAGCCTTTAAAAGTGGGGAATCCCATGCAAAGCCACAAAGAAGTGGCTCAGAAAAAGGAACATGGCCATGTTAAAGCCTTGATTTAAATATTGGATTGATATTTGAAATAGCTAACTCTTTATTCAGCTCTCTGTTGGTGCCATTTAAAAAACAACCAAAACAATACTACATATCAAACTATTGGCCCAACCACTTTTTGCTGAATCACCTTGACATTAACTGACTCTTGTGGACACAGAGGACTGAATAAAGCGAAAGGTCACTTGACAGGAACTGCAAAACAACCTGTATTTAAGTTTACAACACCACTACAAGTTGTGCCATCCTTCCTCGTCCCGTACCCTGATAATAGCCTCCCAAATGGGAATTACTGAATTCAGCAGTTGAAAGCGATCCAGAAATGTCTCCAGCTGTTGAGTTGCAAACACACCCCATAGTTTAGCCTTTCACAAAGTATGCCCTCCGTTGTTTGGGACTTAAAACAGTTGGGGAGCTCAGGAATGCCACAGTCTCTGGGCTCAGTATCTGATACAGCTCCTTCTAACCAGCCAAGAAAAGTCTGTACATCTCTTTGCCAATCATTAAAGCTGCATAACACTGTCTGACATATTCACATCACGGTGGAAGTAACAATCAGCCCCTTACAGGGTGTTGTGACTAAACTTCCTCAAAACAGTCTGGTCATCTCCATAGCTACACAGATGTTTTCCAAATACTGTGAGGGATTTACATCAGCAGAGGAGAAGCTGTTGAACTGAGATGCTCAAACAGGAAAATAGACACCATGAAACTGCACAATGAATGTTTTTTGTGGTTTTGTGTTTCAAAATGCAGAACTCAGCTCGTGCTGCAACGGAAGATGTGAACACGTCTGTGGTGACGGTGAAGTCACACGTCGTTTTCAAGCCAGTGTTTCTGCAGACTGCTCATAAATGGCAGCTCAATCTCTAAATGATTCCACGTAAAAGAATCAGAATCGTGTTTATTGGGCAAGTATGTTAACACACACCAGTAATTTGGTTCTGGCTGATGGTGCCTCTCAGGCAACACGGTGAAAACTACAGTATAGCAATACACAATAATGTGCGTGAGAGTATAAGACCAGGCCTAACTGTGTTGTGGTTACGACATGTGGTGTTGTAGCAGTTTGTGAGGGTGGTGCCATGGGGGGAAGAAATGTACTGTACTGATTGGGGCATCATCTAAAGTTCTGTATTGTCTGCCAGACGGGAGGAAATCAAAAAGATTGTCTCCAGGGTGTGAAGGGTGAGAGATGATTTTTCCTGCCTGTTTCCTTGATCTTGTTGTGTACAAGTCCTGGAGGAAAGGCAGGGACCCACTGATTCTTTCAGCGGCTCTTCCAGTCCGCTGCAGTCTGTTTCTGCCCCTGTTTGGTTTGTTTGGATCAGCTGCACAATTGCATCAGCAGCTCCTGGGGAAGACCAGACCAGTACCAAAGCACATCCTTGGCTGGGCCTTTTTCAGGATGGGGAGATGTTGCTGTCCCGCTCGAGGGTCTCCACAGTTGGCACAGGGCTGGTGTCTTTTGCAAACTTCAGGAGTTTAACAGTTGGGGCCATGGAGGGTGCAGTCGTTATGCACTGTAAAGGCTGCTCTGAGATGTTTTTTTATTCTCCAGAGAACACAGAAAGAACGAGTTCGTTGTAAACCTAAAAGGACTGCGTCATATTATACCAGACCGTTATTCCAGTCTGAGCCACAGGCAGTAGGTCTGGACTAACGGGCGTTAAATAACGCATTAGCCTAGATTTTAGTTCCGCAATCTGGGGTCCGGGCATCACTGTTCCATTGAATACAGCGGGGTAAAAACGTACAGCCGGTCTTACCTGAATGAGGAGGTTGTGAGACCGACGGATGGACGGGTGTGGACCTGAGTGAGGCGCGGAGAGCGTTTCCAAGCTGCAGCGGGAGCAGAGAGGCGTCGAGTCGGCAGCGCAGTGGAGCTCAGAGCCGCTGTTTATGCTTCTGGCCCGCGACGGGACACTCCCTGTTACACCCCCACCCCCCGGTCTGCGGAGGGACGGCCAACTCGATTACTCTCTTTTTCTATCGTTCCAACATGCAGCACTTCCAAGACAACGAATACACAACTGGGATTTATTTTATTTAATTTTACAGTAGCCGGAAATGTTATCTCAGCCACGACTCAAAGTCCACACTGAGGAGATAGGAACATTGTTCGTGCCTGGTTCGGGTGCAAGATCACCAAAATATACTGCAGAATACACATGAAAGTGCTGACTGCACATGGAGCATGCAGAGACTGACTCAACACGGTCACAAGAGAACATACATGGCTGCTAACTGAATGCAGAGCTCTTGTTTGGGGTTATTTTTCTCCTATGGGCTCTCCTACAGTCCATGACAGGCATCAGCACCCTATGTTTTTGGTTTTCTAGGAGGCCATACTGACTGAGTTAAGTAATCAGCGAAACTGAACTGAAATACGGCCACAGCATACTGACGTTATGAGACAATAGCTGACATATCTAACATAGCACCTTTGAACTGTGACTTGTGACAAACTCCTCACATGTCTGCTCTTGGTTGGTCTTCTCTTTTCTGAAGCATCCATCCTGTTATGTTCTGTCATTACACCTGAATGACAGCTCGAGGCCTACTTTAGTCCAGTCTAAATGTGAAAACAGAGTGTTTTCATTCAACTTAAGATTCATTGATAAAATACAGATTTTTTTGTGTGATGATGTCTATGCAGCCTCTGGTCCCTGGGCTGTATTTTGCCCATATATGGTCTATACTGAGGAGTCCTTACACTCTGGGATTCTGACTGTTAATCCGCTTTTTATAAGATTATCCAGACAACCAGTATTGCGCCACAAAGTTCAACATACGCATGGAAATTTGTGCTCATTACTCCTGTCCTGAAGTTGCTTCAGTGGTTCCTTGTTCCATTCACTTCAAAATCCTCCTGATGGACCATAAAGCACTTAGACGCTTGGTGCATTTCTTTCTCTCTCACTGTCTATAAACTGATGAGACATCTCAGGTCATCAAGTGTAGGTCTTTTCCCAGTTGTTGCCAGAATTAGATCGAATTTTACTTTCCAGACAACCTTTCTTGTTCTCTCAGGCTCATAATCGATAAATATGTGTACGTGTTGGAGTCAAAACACATGATCTAAAATAGCCATTGTTTGTTTTACAGAGTGACATTTCAACGTAAGTTCTTACAAATATCGACACCCTCCCACAGAACCCTAGATTTGTGTCTAGCATGTAATTTATGACGTCTACACAAGTGATTAACAAAGCTGTAGAGAGAGAGAAAAACACTTTTTACATTGTGTTGAATCTCCAAGAGGATGTGTAAAGATCTTTTGGATGTATTTGTTGTTATCTTACGGTAAAGATTGGTCCTTTCAGCCCTTTTGACGCTCTGAGTGATGCGGCATGGACAAAAAGTAATATAAAAGTTGCGAACCTGTAGCCATCTGCAGCAACATGAAACTCTACTGACTCTAAGGAAGATGCTGGCTGTTGATGATGAAATTTGCAGACATTAACCTGACTTCCTGTAGAGAATGCAAAAATGTATGTATATAAAAAAAAAGAGTCAGAAATGGTTCCACCTTGTTATAATCAGCGATTTTGTGTGCTTAGAAAGTATAAATCTCACGAAGATTCTATATTTCTTTCAGCTGCCATACCATGGCTCAGGAACCTGGAGTAAACTGGTTTTGCATGGATTGCACAGCAGTCCACAAGTTGCAATTGTCAAAAAACTGCTTTTTCTGTTGTTTCTCTATTATTATTTATCGGTAATTTGTATTTATGTAATCAGCAGTCATAATCTAATGCTGATATTAGGATGCAAAGAAAGTATCAGACCCCAATAACCAGATGGCGATTCAATTGAAATCAACTTGCAAGTCTTCAAAGCTTGCTTGTCCTCTAGTGGCCACAGTGACACACTGCAGGTATGTTTTCATTCATCCACACAAAGCCAGCATACTTGGATAAAAATTATATGGTTGACTGAGCAACAACAGTGGTTCTCTGAACAGAACACTTAACACGAGGGATGTGATTGTATCTCCTATCCCCTATTTGTAGAGATGGGTTGAAAACAACACCTGGCAAGATTATGGATTTATCACTCTTGAAGGATCTTCATTAAGTTGTTTAATTTAATTTTTAAAAAGTTCTTATTATCATCATTATCATTGTTATTATAGTTCATGTTGTTGTTGTTATTATTATTATTATTATTATTATTATTATTAACATTGTCATTACTAAGCCTTGTCATGGACCATTTTTTTTTAATTTCCAACACGAATCTTCATTTAGATTGAAATCGGGACAGTTGTGGCAAGATTCATTATCGTTCTGAAAATGACCTCAGTATCACCACACCTGAATCTTTTGATTGACATTTTGGGAACTTTTCTTCTTCCTTCAATGTGTGCCTGTGCCATCTCCCCTGGTCCTTTACCTGGCATCAACCCCATGTCATTGATGAATGAGGAAATGTGCTCGTTTTCTTCAGGCGTTCGTTTTCCTATGTTTCATTGGACCTGCACCCAACAGAAGTTCCATCACCATCTCCTTGCCCAGTGCAGATCGATGATTTATCACTCAATATTACTTTTATCCAAACATCCACAGTCCATGACTGATGGTCTTTAGCCCTCTATAACCTTGCTTTGTTGGTGGTGGTGCTTCACCTTTGGCTTTTTTAAGGCTATGAATCACATTCATTCATCTGGTTTCTTGCAGTTTGGTCGGAGACACTGGCACTGACTCCTTTTTCTATGCATTTTTCATTTCCAAGGTGTATTACTTTGACACTTCGACATCTTCCTTGGTCGACCTGTATGTTTCCTCTTTTACATGCTTCCCATTTTGTTCGTATCAGCTCCACATTTTGGATGTAGTAGACAGTTAACCCTCTTTAACTGTAGACTCGTTTGCATTTTGTATTTAATGTGTAATACATGTTTTAAAAAGCCAGAATATTCACCTGGGAAACAAAGGTTTTGTGCCATATCTGTGATATTTTTGCTCCCATGAAATAAACCAGATAAATTAATATCCTCTAAGAAAAGCGATGCCATATTGTTTGCCAGGGGTTGTATATACTAGAATATTGAGCATATGTACAGACAACACAGAAAGACACTCAAGAAGCTTACAAATGCGTGAATACAACATGCAAAAGTGGCCAAAGTAGTGTGCTATCTATATGAACACATAAGATCATGTTGAACAAGTCGGTG
Source organism: Leuresthes tenuis (assembly GCF_036924035.1). NCBI lineage: Eukaryota > Metazoa > Chordata > Actinopteri > Atheriniformes > Atherinopsidae > Leuresthes > Leuresthes tenuis. The sequence continues at coordinate 4,976,189 of NW_027325373.1, forward strand.
CAACTTATTCATTGAATTTGCATGTTGATTTCAATGGATACTGTGTACTGTATTGTTCTCATTATTGTCTACCACAGTCTAAAAGTTGTAATTCCTGCACACGTTGAAGAGATCCAGTTGTAGATAAAAACATTCAAACAAGAAAGTCTTGTTTTTGTGCCTTGCAGCTTGAGGCAGGAACGCGTGCCTCAGTCAGCCTGGAACAAAGGAAGTTGTGGAACCCTTAACTGACAGAGCAGCGCACCTAAGATGCCCTCTGTGGATGTCATGGTTAAACTAAAAGGATCAGCTCAACCAAATCAGAGCAAGTGTTTCAGAGTGTGCCACATAAAACCTTCTGTGGTGCACTGACATTTTTTTTCTTGTTTTTTTGTGTGACATATCATCTCCTGAAGGGATTTGTTTGTTTAAAGAATGGTTCCTGACTTTGATTTGAAGTTTAAGTTATATTTCTTCTATTACCACCAGCAGCACAACTTTGTCGTCTCTGTTATGAAATAATTCATTATCTTCTCAAAGGTTTAGTATAGAATTTTTGCACAGACATTAACAGGCTGAATCCTCCTGGTATTGATAACCCATAAAAATGTAAGATTTAGACCTATGAGTAAAAGCAGTTGAAGTTGGGCTTGGTGGGTTGTCTTTAAAGACAGATATACATGAAACCTTGGCTGGCCTTACTTCCAGCTGCTTTCCTTTTATTACCTTGCTGGGTCTTGTTTGTGCTGTCCAGCTGAGGGGTGATCTTGTCTGATGATGATTGATATAGATCTTATTCTCTGAAATGTCAATAACGAGACTTGAAATCATGAACTGGGTTGGAAAGCATAGCTTGGGAGTGAATTCACATATTTGACAACTTTAATAAACCAAACTGCATTTGTCTGTTTTAATAGCTTCAGGCCAACTCTGCAAGCTTTCAGCAAAGATAAATTCATCTCAGTTTCTATCCCTTTGGGCCTTCCAGTGGATGATGTCCCTCACATTCTGAGCCAGCTAAAGTGCAGGAATGCTGTATTTCTCTCCAGCAGGCATGCTTTCTCTGAAAAAGATAAAGGATCTGACGCGTCCATGTGGGTGGTGAAGCTCACCCAAGTCAAGGCCTGCGTGTTGGTGCTGTGAAGAAATTTTACAAGCTCTTCAGTCCCTCCAGATTCTTTCAACAGACAATTGATTTTTTTTCAGCATGCATGACTCACAGAAACTCCTGGAGGAGGAAAAATATCTTGCTGAGAAACTGTGACAGGCAAGAAAACATACATGTTAAGCTTATTACTGTATAATAATCTTATAGTTTACCTGTGTCATGTCACTATTTGCAAAAATTTTGTGTTACATTCTGTTAAATATATATCAAGTTTAACATCCAACTCTCGCAGTTATTACTCACGTAAAGAACTCACCTGTGTTCCTGAAAACAGGACGTGTATGTTCCTGCAACTTCTTCCTCTTTTAGTGAATGGGTTTTGATTAAGCTAATATGGCCTCACCCACATCCCTGCCCAACAGTTCTGCAAAGTCTCCTCCAACTGTGCAACACTGGCTCTGCTATGCTCATACTGTAAAGACTAAAAAGCAATAAAAAGCGAGGCACTGACAGAGCTGCCCTGGACTCACTGACTGGAGCAAGTGGGGCAGAACTTTCTCCACCTGGGGCAGAGAGTCGGTAAGCACATTTACATGTCACTACAAAAAAAAAAAAAAAACAGATTATTGTTAGTTTGACCAAAACAGGATTTTTTAAACATGTGCATGAACTGGAGGGGCTCAGAACAGTACCCAGCACAGAGCCAACTTTCTTTATCGGTTTGTTCAATTTCTTTGAGTCACTGGCTCTGAAGCTGCTGCACAAACAAACGGCTGCAAGGCCCACTTCACTCTCCACAACAGACTGGTAGAGAACATGCAACATTTTGGTGCAGAAGGACCTTAGCAAAAGGTACAAGCAGAGTTACAAGTCTGTTATGCCATTTTTTCCCCAAGACAGCCTAAGTGTTGCATTTCCAGTCCAGTCTGCTGCCCAGGTAGACTCCTAGGTATCTGTATTCAAGAACCTGCACCTCTTCTCTTAAGATGGAGACATTGTTTGGCTTATTTCTGGAGATGACAGGACTCTGGAGTTATACTGAGGTGCAAAGAGAAACGGTGAGAGTACAGTCCCCTGCGGTGCTCCTGTGCTGCTGACCACCTCCTCAGACACACAACCCTTCAGTCGCAGTTAGGTAGTCAATAACCCAGGAGGTCGTGGAAGCATCCATCTGTAATTTCTGTAGCTTCTTACGTGACAGAACAGGCTGGATTTCTGATAAAAGCACTGGAGATATTAAAGAACACGGTCCTCACTGTGCTGCCTGTTTTGTCTAGATGAGAGCAAGCTTACTCAAGCAGGTAGATGATAGCATCCTCCACACAAATCCCAGCACGATAACAAACTGGAGTCGGTCCTGAAAGGCCTTCACTTGCTTACTTTGGTGAGGCAATAGCTGCCTCTCCAGGACACTCATGATGTGGGATGTTCTAGAGTTGTGTTGTTACAAAAACATGCAAATGGTGAGTTTATCCTTTGCTAGAAAGGCCATTTAAAAAAATAGATAGACAAAACAAACATCGAGAAGGAAATTAACAGTAAGTTTATACGCTTTTTTCCAGGCACTACTACACTAAGTGTTATTCATTAATATATGGACATAGTCGTATCCGTTTGTAAGACTTGGACATTGCGACACAGTAACAAATGCACCTTTTAAGGAAGCTGAACGCAGTAATTATCAGCACCTAAGTTTACTCTGTTATTTTAAGAAGCAGCGTTAGTTTACAGATTAAGAAGGACAGTTCTCTCTCCATCCAATGCTAGATATCCAACAGAATATACGCGCGTGCCTTTACAGCTCCTTTTACCGTGTGCGCGCGCATTATAAAAAGCCTTTGGTTCACGTGCGGAAGAGAATCTAGTGGGGTGGGGAAGAAGTGACTTGTGGGATGCGAGGTAGCCGGCGGCGAGAGAGGCTGACACACAGAGGGAATCAGCAAAGGGAGTAGCGGGAAATCAAACGGGAGAGTAATAAAATACCCAGTGATACGCTTCATTTAAGGCCTGACATCCAGCTCTGCGCACACAGTACTGAGCGGAAGAAAAAGTTCAGATCCCACGAATCAGCGCGTGGGAGTGGGAAGCAGGATCGTGACTGACTGAGGCAAGCTCCACTGTCTGTCTCGTCATGGCAGGTAATTACTTTAACCATTACACTCATAAATGTATTAACCTGAGTGGCTTTTTTTTTTTTACTGCGCGGCTCTGTTGCAACAAGCTCTCCGACTTGGGAGGTGACAGATTTAGCTAACGCAGCTGACTGTTGGTTTAGCTAACGACAGCAAGCTAGCCAAAGTTAGCCAATGCTAGCCTTAGCTAGCTAGTAAACTCAAGTGTCATCGCCCATCTGGCCTGTCTTTACCGGCTAAAGCTCGTTAGCCATCGGCTGTTAGCATACGATAGCTGGTAAACCGACCCGAACTATTATTACAAGCTAACTATGCGTACCCTTTTAGCCAAACATTGCTATAATTATTTGACACTGTAACGCCAAGTTCTCGTAGTTGTAACGGCTTATTATCAGACTTGTGCATGGATCCTATGAACTGCTTATTTACATGTTCTGGTATGTTGCTAATGGTTAGAAATTAAGTAAATAGTCAAAGGTTGTGGGGGCGGTGTCTGCACCACTACAGTTTTCTTAAACATACCGAAGGTGGCTTGATAAGCCAGGCGAGCTAGCTTTAGCGCAAACTTTGACATTGCCCACATGCAGGCTAGCAGTCCAGGCCTGCCGCGGACTGAGCTGGCTGTTTGTGCTGTTCCTGCCCAAAAGGACTGAAGAATCACAGGGAATGTGCCTGGGACATCAGAAGGAAGAGAACGAACCGTTCAAATAAGATGGTTGAGAATGAATTCAATCTCGCCTTGTTGTGCTTGTCATTCATTAGTTTATCCTGACAGTAAGGGTGGAGTTGTTGTAGTTATTGAAATGGGTGTGCGCCCTCAGCCCTTCCTTACCTGTTTGATAGTATAGCCCTTCAACGGTGGCAAGAAATGTTTCTAGTAGATGCATTTTGTCCATTTGGTAGTAGAGACGACACTGGCATTGGGTGTTATCCCAAAACTGAATTTTATTGGAGGATTGAATTTCCTCATTGAGACATTTATTGACTTTTCCTGGCAATTTCTTGGGTGCCAGCTCTGTCTTTCCTTATTGTTTCATATCAGGATCCACTTCGCTACGTATGCCTGACTAATAAGTGTCCTTGATTATTTTTGCAGGGCTTTTACGATATGTGTGGACATTGTAATCAGCATATGAAATCCGTTTTAGTTTTGCAGGAGTGGAAACAACCATGTGTAAAATCATGTAGGAGCATATCGCCTTTCTTTTGCAATGAGCTATGTTGAAGAACCTAGGCGGGTGTTTATTATCAGTTAAGACAGGATGCTTTGTTTTTTTTTCCCCCTTTTTTCCAGCTGATGTATGATACTGTCCTCAGAACATCTCCTGCCATTACTAGTTTACAAGTCATAGAAAAGATGAAAGTCTCTCTGTGATTGTAACTGTGGTCTGGAGTACATTCTGTACGGTGGACATGATTTGTACCCGACACTTCCCATAACAGAACTGGTTCTGCAGGTATCACGTGTGCGTAGAGTAGTCCTGGAATATCTCTCTGTTTGTATTGCGTGAGAATTAAATGTCAGTTTCTTTTCTTTGGTGTGAGACTTGCAGAAGTTGTGAGGTTATGTGCACATCGATGATGCCACGCAGTTTTGCAACTGGTCTGCCATCAGTCTTTAGTTTCAGCATCATTGTTCTTCACTGCCTGATTGTGCTTAAACCGATGCCTTTTATTATTCTGCTGTTGAAAAGTTTGCATGTACATAAACAAGAGAAGAAGAAGGGGCTTTCTGTTTCTTTGTGTTGTTTTTTAATGATGTCATAAACCTGTCGCTAGCCAGAAATGCAATTTGAGTGTTTGTTCCTCTTGCAGGACCTGGAGGTGACATGCAGTGGTGCTTCTCTCAGGTGAAAGGAGCCATTGATGATGACGTAGCTGAAGGTATGAACTATCATTTGAGGGGGAAAAAAAGCGTAAGGCATGTTGGGAAAATATGTCGGTGTGTTAAGATATTGAGCAAACATTAGCTAAACAGCACTGTCACTATTTAGCAATCTGAGGGTGTGACAGTCTGTGATATTACACATTTTAAATGCACACGCCCCTCAGCAGGATTGTAATGTCATAGGTTTTTAATTTGAACTCTGAATCCCTTAAATAAGCTGTGTCATTGCTCTGAACTCGATGACTCATCTTTTGTGTTCAGTTTGAAAATGATCAGTGAGAGCACTGCATGTTCAAGATTTTAGCCAATATTAAGATTTCAGCTTTAGTGTTTTGTTCACACTAATGGTTCAGTTCTTATAATCTGTTTCCTGAAACATTGGTCTTATTAGAGCTGTATTATAATTATGGTAGTGCTGCTGCAATCCAGACACTTATTTTAATTTTAGAAGCTACCTGTCGGTGAGCAAAGTTGGACACCCAGCCTCATCTTATCTCCAGTAACTGAAATGCAAAGATTTTTGAGAGGAATTATTTTAGATGGTAAATTCAGAGAGCTGTATAAATGCTGACATGATAATCACCTCTGCTGTGCCTACACTGTGCACTCTTTTGCAGTTCACTGTGCAGCAGATGTCGTATTAAAGAGCCATTTGTTTCTCATTTTGTAAAATAACAATTACTGACTTGCACCTAAATTCTCTTCAACAAGTCAAACGCCATTAATTGGCTTCTGACAAAGCGAAGATGGAATTTTGGCTTAGTTCTGCTAACTTGCTAGGTAACATCAGGGTCATTTTAATAGCTCAAATAGCTTTCTTTGCCCTATCAATTGGCATCTGTAAGTGCTGATCAGTATTTATAAGCAGCAATGCAAATGGGATTTATACAACTGTCTCAAGTGGGACGTATAATCGCCAGTTAGCGACATTAAAACGCTCGATAATGTTTGTGACAAAGTTCAGTTCAAATTCACTGAAAGTGGCAGTGGTGAGTGCGGCACATGGGGACGGGTTTATAAACGTTGCCTGGCAATAAGAAACCGCTAAACAGCAGGGAATGATAATCCATGTTGAAACCCGTTTTTTTTCTTTTCTTTTTTTTGTTCTGTTTGAAATTAAGCAGATTGAACAGTACACTGACTCTGAATATTTAAACATGGCTTTTAAACCCTTTTAGCTGGTTCGATTGGGCTCCATAACCTTGCCCACAGTCCCAGATGCTTCTTTGCTCTGGCCCAACAAAGAGCTGGTCCAGAGCTTTGGTGGGTCAAACAAAGAAAGGGGGGGGGGTATAAGTAAGATTCTGGCTCTGGACCAGCATTGCATCCACTTTTAGAGGAAAACCCCCTTGAGAATCCGCCATCACAGCACATTCAAGAATAAAACTGGAGATGTTGCCTCACATGTGACAAAAGATCCATCAGAAGATTGTTTAAGAGGAGCTGTGACTTCTTTTTACACCTCTGCCTGTAACTATTACACTCCCCCCTTGCTGTAAATAAGTCAGATTTAACTTTCTTTACTTGCCAACACACTGCATGTATAATGGATCTCAGTGAGGTGCAACCTGGTGTCTCAAAGCAGTCGACTGATTATAGTGAAACGCCGGCTGATGTAAACGGATGCCGTATAATTGACTCACACTTGATGCGCCTATTAAACACTTTATACTTAAGAATATAAAGTTTCTCTTTCATTGGGACATTTTCTCAAGTAGTTGAAACCTAATTTTTTTCGACTCTTTGATGTTTTTATTCCTTAATAAGTGAACGAATCTGAAGTAGCACCACAGGACTCTTGGATTGTCACCGGTTGAGTCTACACTAATCATGGGGTTCTGCAGCACTCTGACATGTTTGAGTTTTGTTGAATATTTGAATTGTTAAAAAACACGCGATGCCTGAAGTTAGATTAATTATGCTTTTCTTTAGCCTTAAATTCCATTTGTCTCTTTATCCTGTATATTGTTGCCTGTTCTGCAGGCTGCCACAGAATCTTTAAATGGACTGTTTCCATTTGTGCAGACCGCATGTACAATTTTTATCCGATAGGGATGGGCGACATGGCCAAGGTATTATATCTCTGTATGTTTAGATAGAATAGAGATGCATGATATATTTATCTTGGTATCCAATAGGAAAGACAGACTTAAGCAAGTACTTATGTATATGTGAGCGAGAGGATATTTTAATACTGTCAGAGTAAGGGGGGGGTAAAGAGAGAAACTAGGTTAGTGATCATCTACTGTCTGCTCTACATTCTCTGACATATCTCTGCAGCTCAAACATGTCCGTTCATATAATGCTCTGATTCCCAGAGAGGGAAATGCAGGGCTAGTTGAGACTGACTACGTTGTCATTGTTCTTGGTATAAATAAAGTTTCTTTTAACCTTTCTTTTATCTTTTTGTTTTCAGCGGACATTATTTCCACTGTTGAGTTTAACCACACAGGGGAGCTGCTGGCCACTGGAGACAAGGGTGGACGTGTAGTCATTTTCCAGCAGGAAATAGAGGTACTCTCACATTCCAACAAACTATCACTTCCTACTCAGAAGATGCTTCTTTCTGTTTGTAATGCACCTGATGAACTCATGTTAATGTGAATTTTCACATGGCTCCCGACAGAATAGGAATCCGCCTCAGTTTCGGAGCGAGTACAATGTTTACAGCACCTTCCAGAGCCACGAGCCCGAGTTTGACTACTTGAAGAGTTTGGAAATAGAGGAAAAGATCAACAAGATTCGCTGGCTTCCTCAGAAGAATGCTGCTCAGTTTCTCTTGTCAACTAACGGTAAATCAGTCACTGGATAAGTGTTAACTGCTGAAGTCTGCGGTGAACCAGTTTTTAAACAAATGGGAGCGGTTCAAACTGTGTTTTCACAGAAAAATGAGACCCTTTTAGACTGAAGTCAGATGTGAACATGGTGAAGATCTGCAGATGAAAATGTTTATAGATTAGGTATTATATTATATAGGTATTATGTGTCCTGGGTGATCCGATCACAGGTGGACAGCTCTCTGTACATGCGTATGCACCTGGCACTAAAATACGTCCCCACAGTGCTCGTTTGTGATCAGGGGCTGTGTTCATAAAGATTCCAAGTGCATAAGCCTGCTCCCTGTGAGGAAATTTCAGGAAAACTACCAAAAGATGTTTAAGAGGCTTTGGAGTTCCATAAGCGGGGAAGAAAAGGCAGAGATCGTGTTTTTCAGGAAGTCGAATCGATCATACAGCAGTTTTTCAAGCAAAGTGCACTACAGTGCTTCAAAAAGCAATTAAAAGCAATGAAACACAATATAAAAAATGGAAGAGAATCACTTAATTTCTATTACTTTTTGTAGATTACAGTAAGATTAATAAAATCTGCAACAAACAAAAAAGAGATGAAATTAATATGTTGAAGACCAAACCCAAACCCCCATATAAGCTAAATTTTCATCTTAGTCTTAAACACAAAGAGATGGCCAGTGTTTGATACACATTACAAAACTACTATATGCAGGAAATTAAATTAATCTCTGTTAAGATATTTTTTAACTGGGGGAATGCAGCTATGGAATAGCGAGGCAAAGGTTTTGTCGTAGAGCTGCGTCGGGCTCTCTGTGTGTACATAAGGACGGAGTCTCCGTCACACAGTCGGCTGAAGAACAAACAACAGCTCAACTGTTTCTGGTGAAATCACAAATGGATTTAGTGACCCGAACTATGCCATTATTTAGACATGAACACCTTTCAAACAGCCCGAGTGAAATGAAGAAAGGAACAAAACCGAAGGCAGGAGTGGGCACACATGTGACATACCTTTAGGGAAGCTGAGATAGTTGAGAGGGCCAAAGCATTTTAGGATGCAGTGGGTACAATCGAAAAACATCGAAAGCGCTTCCAAAGCAACCCGATAAGCTACTATCTGATATTCGCCACACTGAATCGGATATTTCTTTTCATGGATTAGGGTTGGCTCACAGCTGCTCTGTTCACTGTTGCTGCAGTAATTAACATAAAAGATGAACAGGAGGTTTTCCTTTGAAATCTGGAAATACTGTTGGGGGAAAAAACATCTGGAGCTAACTCCACTGTATGCATGGATTCCCTTCGGGTCAGCAGGTGGTCTTTCAGTGAGGCTCAGGACACATGTGCGTTTAGACTGCTAAACAAACGTAGATGAATGCATCCGAGGATTACCTCTGAATGTAGCCTGAGCAGTCGGGTCAGAATGCCTGCTGAATCCACCCGGAGTGCATTCACGCCCGTCTTTAGGGCTGTGTCCCTGTGATAGGATCACCCAAAATGCATGTTTCAATCAAATGTTAACAGGGCCTAAATGTGATATTTTCTCTTCACACAGATAAGACAATTAAATTGTGGAAAATCAGTGAACGAGACAGGAGACCAGAGGGCTATAATCTCAAAGAGGAGGATGGAAGATACAAAGATCCAAACACTATCACGTCGCTGCGGGTCAGTCAAAGCTGCAAAACATACGTGACATGAGAAGGAATACAGTGGGGCATAGAAATCACATTATAAAGATATTCTATGGAGCGTAACCAGGTTGTAGACTTTTCATCATCTACAGTACGGAACTCAAAAGATTAAATGCAGAGGATCTGTGAGTTATGAGGGTGCATTCGTTCCCACAGAACTGGCAACTCGTACATCTGAAAAGGTCCCATCAGTGCTGAAAGGTGTGTTTTAGGTTTTAGAGCAACATGTGCACCCTTCCAGATGACGTCTTTTTCAGCAAGACGATGCTAAATCCTACACTGCATCTATTCCAACGAAGCATGGCTTTGTCCGGGTGCTGGACCGACCTTTAACCAGCCGAAACCATTTGATGAATCATGAAGCACAAAATACAGCAAAGAAGACTCGGGACTGTAGAGGAACTAGAATCTTAGTCATTATCTTGGTCAATCACGTTCAGCACAGGTCAGGCTTTGTCTTTTTATTTGTGGAGACAGAATCTTTTTTACAAAAAAAAGGAAAAAAAACAACAACTGGGAGGCTCCCTGAATAAAAGAGGATGCTTTGCGCCATTTTCATCCAGCCAATAGAATTCCACCCAACGTACTTGCTACATGCTCTGGTGAATTGAAAAAGAAGTATTTCTAAGAGATTTTAGTGCTTCAGAATTCAGCTCTCCTAATATTAAGGTGATCTCTTGCTTTTTCCTCCCTCAGGTACCTGTTTTGATACCGATGGACCTCATGGTTGAGGCCAGTCCACGGAGGGTGTTCGCCAACGCTCACACCTACCACATCAACTCAGTCTCGGTTAACAGTGACAATGAGACCTACCTTTCTGCAGACGACCTCCGCGTCAACCTCTGGCACCTGGAGATCACCGACCGCAGCTTCAGTATCCTTAAACGCACGTCTGTCTGAGCACCTTCTCCATCCAAATCCAGTGTGAAAGAAACAATCGAGTCAGACTCTCTTACGAGGCCATGTCGATGTGTCCTTAACCGTGTGCTCCTCAGATGTTGTTGACATCAAACCGGCCAACATGGAGGAGCTAACAGAGGTGATCACAGCAGCAGAGTTTCATCCTCATCAGTGCAACACCTTCGTCTACAGCAGCAGCAAAGGAACAATCCGCCTCTGCGACATGAGGGCTTCAGCCCTCTGTGACAAGCACTCCAAGTGTGAGTACTTCCTGTGTTTGTTTTTATCCATCACTCTTCTTCTGTTACGGCAGGTAGATTAACCACTGAAGCTTGACAATAAGTTGTCAGTGAGCTGTTGGTCCTTTAACACCGGACCTCTGGAGAGGGCTGCACTTTTGATCGGTGTCTCCTTCTGCTTTCAATCGTCCAGTGTTCGAGGAGCCAGAAGATCCCAGTAACCGCTCCTTCTTCTCTGAGATCATATCGTCGATCTCAGATGTCAAGTTCAGCCACAACGGGCGCTACATGATGACCAGGGACTACTTATCGGTGAAAGTTTGGGACCTGAACATGGAAAACAGGCCAGTGGAAACGTATCAGGTGAGAATGATGAGCAGATGCTCGGCATCACCATGTGGTGTGAGGCTTGTTACACAGTTGCGAACACATGTAATATAATTTAAAAGCCCAGTGCAATTTGATGGCCTTGTTGACACAAAGTACAAAGCAGCAATTCTTTTTTGTTAATGACGTTTTAATGTCAGATTGTCCTTTCATTATCATGCTCCAAACCACACTATTTTTTATTTTTTTTAACAGCATTAATGCTGTTCGCCACAGTGAAATTCAATATATCTAAGTGCCATTCACTTACTTCATGGGTCACAGAAACTATGAAGTGTGAACAGACTTGCCAATCTAGTTTAGAGTAATATCTCCAAACTGGATCAGTAAGAGTCTGTTCACACTTGGCGCTCCTCCACATCTGCCTCTTTTTACAATCCTTCAATCATTGCAGGTTCATGAGTACCTGAGGAGCAAGCTGTGCTCGCTCTACGAGAACGACTGCATCTTTGACAAGTTTGAATGCTGCTGGAATGGCAATGACAGGTACAGACAAGTCCTTCTGGAAAATACAATGCTTTTAAAAATGTCCTTACATTAGCTGGGTTTCTTTTTCTGCTCATATGCTACTCATGGTTGGTCTCCTGATAATTGAATCGTTCCTTTTGGTGTGGCGTTCACAAACCCTGGAGAACTTGAAAGATGGCCTTTCAGTTTGTTTGTATTTTTTTCATCTTTGTGACCAAAATTAGTTTTATTTTATTTATAATTAGTAGCTGAGCAGTCTGGCTTTGTAAAACATGCACTAAAAGATCTCTTAGAACTTTTTCTTTTTCATCAGATGAAGTGGAGTAAAAACGATACGGAAGCTTGGGGCGTGAACTTGAGTGGACTTCTCTCATGAAAATCAATATTTTTCATCAGTCGGGTTCCATCTCTCTTGTAGAGCAGCTGACAGACCATCTTTCTAGGATTAAGCCTCGTCATTAACCTCTTTTGTTTATTTTCCCTGATATCCACCATATTTTTCAATCAGAGTGAGATCAGGACTATTTGCTGCCAGCAGTGGGGTGCACAAAAGGCACATATAGCCACTGTCAAGGGCAGTTTAGCACATGTTTTGGCCCCCGAGAGGGCAGTTTAGTATGCATTTTGGCTCCCAAGGGCGCACTTTATTATGCGTTTTGGTGCCCAAGAGGGCAGTTTAGCATGCGTTTTTTAACAATTGAGCCACAAGGGGGGGCAGCCCCTTCATGTGTTCTTAAGAAAACTTGAAGGCTCTTGGCTCTTCAGAAAGATGCATCAACATCCCTTAAAAATTGTCTCTTTTTTAGGTATTTTACAGAGCCAGAAAGTTCAGCTATCAAATAAAAACCACCTGTTGTTGTCTTTTTCTTCTTTTTCTCACAAAATAAAAAAAACAAAACTGAATGAACATCTTCCAAGCCCGGTGATTTGTGATTATCGCTGGGGATTGGAGATGTGATTCCTGGATTATTGCTGTCTGAAGGCTCATACACTCTCCCCTTGTGCCCTCTTGTCAGTGTGGTGATGACTGGCTCATACAACAACTTCTTCCGAATGTTCGACCGCGGCCACAGGCGGGATGTCATGTTGGAAGCGTCCCGTGAAAACAGCAAGCCCATGCAGGTCCTAAAGCCCCGCAAGGTGTGTGCCGGCGGCAAACGCAAGAAGGATGAAATCAGCGTGGACAGCTTGGACTTCAACAAGAAAATCCTTCACACTGCCTGGCATCCCCAGGACAACATCATCGCAGTGGCAACAACCAACAACCTCTACATATTCCAGGATAAAATAAACTAGCAGCAGGGTGACCCTCGTGTGTGATCAGGCGAAGGTGTCGTCAACCGTACCACTCGCAGCCTCATCCGGGGTGATCTGTGGTAACGCCGACAACCAGCATCCCTGTCCGTCGCTACCGAGTGACCAGACTTTGCCACTTTGTTCTAGATGTGGACAGATGAAGACTCTGTTGCCCATCATCGGTCTGTCTGAAGCAGAGGGACGTCTGCCTTGTCGTTTAAGTGATGTTGTGCCAAGTTTTTCCTTTGTCATGTCTCTTTTTTTTTTTTTTTTTTTCTTGCCCACTGGCCCTTTTCTTTCTAACTTCTCTAATGTGGGTAAAACAGTTTAATTTCCTTCAAATTCTGACTACAGACACGCTTATTTTTATAACTTCCCCCAAAAGAATTGCTCTGTAGTTGAAAATAAACACTTGAGTATGTCCCCTTTTTGTCCTGTGCCATCGTGGTGTTAAATTTTTGAGGAAAATACGACCTTTTTTTGAGGTTCTTTACGTCTCCGTGTTTATTAAAACATGCACTCAAAGGTCACACAAGTGTGCTCAGTTAATTTATTATATATATAATTTTTTTTGTCCCTTCCACACACTAACTGTTCATACAGGACCACAACACCTCAACTGTGGCCTCCCAAGATTTTAAGTAGAGTGTTTTCACGGATTTTGGCCCAGAGAGGTGTTGTTCTGCTCGCTGTCGCTGTGCCTCAGGCTCTGGGTGACCAAAACAGCCCGAACACCAGAAAAGATTTAGTTTTTTTTAAATTTTATTTACTTCCTCTTTAGATTGGCTCTTTGTCTTGACATCTCTGTGCATTGGTTCTTATTCCCTCTTTTGTTTTGTGTTCAACAATAGTCAGGTATGAGAGATAGAGCCTATACAAAGATAATTATTATGATTGTCATATTTATATTAAAAAAAAAAAAGTTTAAAAGTCTCCTGATGTGTTCCGTCCCATTTTGTGAAATGAAGCTGGACCTTTTGACATATCTTCTTGAGTGATCTTAAGTATTGTCTTCCCACGTGTACCATAGCTCCCCAGCAGCGCTTCACAACAGGGAAAACTTTGAATCTGACACTGGACTCTGTCGCTGCACCAACGGAAATACTTGGATATCTGTGTTGTACGGCTGCAATTAAAAACAAAAAACAAAAAAAAAGTACATTATTTGGGGCATTAAGTCGTCCAAAGCATCTATTCAAACTACCGCAGATGTTATTGCTTCTTTATTTGACGGTGCAATAAAGCCACACAAACAACTTCTGCACTTGATATCTACAAATCATATTTAAAAATGTGGGGGATTGAGTTATCGATGCCTCTGGTAATGTATAACTGCAATTTTACTCTTGACAGCGAAGGAAAAAAATAACAATAAAGGACTACTTTTGCATCCTTGTGATTGCCTGATTAAGCATGCCTGGTCTGTTTTAAATGCCTGGTTACAGTGATGCTCTCATTGTATTAGTCGGTTGCCAGATTTTTTTGTTTTTACGCCATCAGATTAGTGTTGACGCTTTACTTAAAAATAATGTGACTCTAGTTGAACATCTGTTGTAGTTTCTCGCACCTTACATGGGATTTCTGATGGAAACGCTCTGGGAAATCAGCCGCACGGGTGTGTGGTTGCAGAAAACTGCAACTGAGCTCGCATCTGACTAATTAGCGCCATGTGTACGTGGAGGCACGCACGCCCCCACCAACATTGGAAACTTGGGCTGGCGCCAGTCTAAATGCCACACGACTTAACGCAGTTTTACTTATTTCAGAGCTAATATATTGATGCTTATAGCTTATGCCTGCAACATCCATCATATGCGTGTTTTCTTTTTTGAAGTAGTTACGTAATAAGTAATTCGACGCCCTCTTCCTCTCGTATCAATCAGGCGGAGTTACGTCATCACCCAGCTCAGAGGAGATGTGATCTGATCGGCCCGCCGCCACTGCTGCCTCCAGACCAGCTAACCAGCGAAAACTAACGGCTGTGGCGCTTTAGCTCAGCTAGCCCCCTTTTTTAAACACAAGACTGAGGACAGTTCGGGCCACTTGTGCTACCGCGCGCCTGAATGTGTATAGATAAGGCGGTGCACGGCTTGCACTGACTTGAGTCCTTAATGCAACCCACCCTGCTCACCAGGCACGACAATGTCTGACGCTGCTAACGTTACTTCTACAGACAACGGAGACTCGGGGCTAAACGGTAGGCTGAATGCTGTTCTGTAACACCCTGTCAGTGTGTCTTTTTCTTCAAGAACGCCACATTATGTGTCGTTGAAATTAATTTGTGGGGTTCATTCAATAGGGTCTGCTTAATGTGCTCATATATATATATATTTTGTTTCAACGCGAAGCTTTTACCGAATGGGGAGCATAGCGTTCTAATTAGAACGCTATGTTCCGTGTGTACGATGACAGCGCTGCGACCAATGGCGATCCTCCATGCCTGATTGACAAGCAAATAAACCAATCACTGATTAGTGTAGAGGGTGGAGGCGGGCTGAAGTGTTGTCAACAAGGATAAAGGAAATAAGTGAAAGCTGGTAAAAACTCCGCAAAGGCATTTTGATCATTTACACACACTTACGATACATTATAGTGAGTACATTTAAGATAAACTAAAGTTATGCATCATTTCACTCATTTACGTATTGTTATTTCAGGTAGTAGACTTGATAATGTTAAGAACATTGTTGTTTTAGTATAAATACGTTTCAAGTCACTCCGCATTAGTTTTACAGGGTTGACCGTAAATTCTTGGGCAGTTCTTTATAAATTCTGCTTGTGTAACTGAGGCGGCCTTATGTGTCAGACCTCGGCTTATATCGGCCATTGGAGACGTAAACAAAGGGGTGTTTATTACCCTGCTGCACTGACTCAGGGCACTGCCGACAGGGCTGCTGTGGTAAGTTTTGCAAGACTATGGGGGGGCCGTGGCTTGGCATACTATTTATGGCCTCAGCGGCGAGGGGACAGACGTTTTGGACATGATGAAGACGAGGGAGGTGTTACTGCACGCAGCCCACGGAGCCTGGAGACAAACTTTCCAGCATCTCATCTGAGATGCACATAGATGGGTTTTTTTTTTGGCCATCTTTTGGGAAATGGGTGATAATGTTTCACCCAGCTATGACATAAACATAACAAGTGTTGGCTTTTATCAGAATGTTACATCATTATCCTCATATTCCTGTCGTTCTGCTGTGTGTCATGTCCAACAGCCCAAACTTGGTATCTTATTGTATACATTTCTGCCCGTAAACTCTCTGCCTCGCAACATTAATCCAACAAGATTTTTGGTAAGTCTAGCTCTGCTATTTGGCAGATAAACGTGATGCTCATGATTGCATCAGACTTAACCTGAACTCTCTATATTCTTTGTAGCTGGTACATGCTGATGCACAGCTTTAAGGAGAGCGAGGCCTTATTTTTTTATCAGCTGGTAAAGGATAGCCGCGTGTTCTGTTGTGAGACAACAGAAGTTGCTCATAAGTGTTTTTTTTTTTTTATGTAATACACAAAGTCTTCAGGCAAGAGGTCACATCGTGTCTCCCTTTGATAAGCCGATCCAACAGCTGATAACGTCTCTGAGGCCAGAATGTTCGGAAGCGTCGGCGCCATGGCAACGTGGTTTTAGTCCACGGAGTGGAGACAATGGGCTGTGGACAGCAGCTTGGCCTGCGGTCCGCTGTGTAATCCACAGGATGAGTGCGAGTGCTGAGTCGATGCCTGTTTATGGGGGAGAGATTCCCTGTTTAGGTGGCGTGTACAACATGCTGTTTACTCACTTTTATGGGGTCGTGTGACAAATAAAGAGGCCCTCCTCTTTATTTGTTTTTCTGGGGGGGGGAGTGTTGTGATAGCGCATGATGAGGGATGGCAAAGAATTTCTTCCCCACCCTGTCACTAACCTAACCTGCCCCTCCTCTATATTTGTCACCCGGCTCTGACATGCTGTGCCTTTTCAGCTGCCAGTCCATGCTGGAGCTCACGTACAAACCGGGAAAGCATTATATATCCCAGTCAAGGTCTACGAGCACAGTACACACGCACGTAAGCATTTACTGCTCTCTCATCACTCAGCAATAAATAGAACGTTACTCCTCAGCGTCTTTGACTGATGGTTCATCTTTTTTCCTCCCAGCTTCGGATCGCGTCGTAACTTCTGACATTTTCCTTTTCCCCCCTTCGGCCTTCTTAGTAAAAACTTTTTGTGTGATACTCCCAACTTGTCAAAGACTTCAGGTGGACATTTTGACACGACATAACCGGCTAACCCAGCACACAAGAGGATGGACGGTGTGGATTTTTTTGTAATAAATATGAGGAAAACTTTGCTCCTTTGGGAAGATTTTCTGAACAGGATATTAGTTTTATTGGTTTGTTGACACAGATTATGGTTCCTGACTCTTATCAGAACACCCAGTCAGTTGTGTCCACATATGTTTAAAACAGAGAAGTTCTTTGACAGGCTATGACAAGCTTCTTTGTTTTGTGTCTTTTGGTACAAACGCGTACATTCAATCCACTCATCTTGTGTAGACTTAGTTGAGCCTCTGTTTTGTGCAACACAATGCTTACGTATTGAGAGTCTGTTTTTACCTCTGGAGGTGAATAAGTGAAAGATTGAAACAGAGTAATGGCCATTGGAATGGCAGCTCTTTGTGCTCTCTCTGTGCAGTTTATTGCAAGTTTCCTCATTTAGTGTCCGAGTCTCGTCAGAAGAGACATGGAATCTGGATGAAAAATAATTGAAACTTTGTTCGGAGAAATTCAGCAAAACTCACCAAAACAAAATAATATCTGTTTTAGAGAAAATCTTTTACAATCAAACAAACCTTTGCAGCAGTAGCTGGAGTTACTTTTTTGGACCAAAGTCATCCATAAGCCTTGTTGCCTCAGTGCATTTGCTTATATGAGGTTGCTCCACATACGCAATTTGCCTGTGTAAGCAATCCTAAATCTCATACTTGATCCTCCCATAGTGGGATCCCCGTTTCCCCACCCCTCCCCATACAAACAGGTGACCGTCACGTCAGTGACACAACTCAAAATAGTGCCATCGACATGGTTTCTCAAGCTTCTCTCCTCTTAGTGTGGGAGGTGCAGATTGAATACAACAAAGGGTGGCTTAGAAGAATGGATTCTTCTGGAGGTGGACGCATTTTCAATGCTGTGTGCAGCTGGGATTCAGTAAGTGTGACATACATGCACATCGTGTAGCCTAGAAATGATAGATTAGGGGAGGAAAAAAGGCAGCCACTCTGTCGATGTTGGGAGTACTGGAGGTACAAGGTAGGGAACTGAGTTGAAGGCTTATTGTCTCCTCTATTTTATTGAAACACATAAACATATTGCTGCATGGTGGTTAGCACTGTCAGCTCATAGCAAGACGAGTCCTGGTTTGAATGTTGCCTGGGGCCTTGATGTGTGGCGTTAGAATGTTCTCCCAGTGTTCGCTGGGTTCTCTCCACGTACTCCAGCTTCCTCCCACAGTCCAAAAACATTGGTGATTTATGCGTGGTTGTTTGTGTCTGTGCTGGTCCTGTGGTGGACTGGCGACCTGTCCATTGTGTGCGCTGCCTCTTTCCCGATGGCAACTGGGATAGGCTCCATTTTGTCACGATATCTGGTAATACTGGTGCGTGCTAAGTAATGCGCTGCGGTCAGGAACCAGGAACACTAGATTTCTTTTTCTTTTTTATTTGAGCACTTTTTTTCCCTCCTTAAAGCATGTTTCATGTCTCTACTTCACAACAGTTTCCAATAAAGTAATTTGAAGTGCACCTAAAGCATGGATGTGAACATGGTAGGAAACGAACGAGAAAATTCACAATTTTTCTGTTTCTCCTCCCAGGGTCCTGGGTAGAGTTGGAGATGAACAGAGCTCATCAAGCCCAGTCCTCCTCCACTGTTGGCCTGCTGCCCCTCCCGCAGGTGGAGGAGGAGGAGGCCATAGTGGGGGGACTGGAGCATGTCCCTTCCTCTTCCTCAATCCACAACGGGGACATGGAGAAGATCCTGTTGGACGCCCAGCACGAGTCCAGCCGCAGCAACTCCTCCTGTGACAGGTAGCCTTACGAACACTTTGCCGTTCGAAAGATCCCGTGATCGGAGGCGAAAGCTTCTTTAGATTCTCTCTCAGCCCCAGCGTTACTCATTTTTGTTTTGAGCTTTTATTTTCCTTCAAAGATGGCTCTCCATCTGTTAAACGAACATTAAGAACTCATGAAGGGATGCTGTGTTTCTTTTTTTGTAGGAATAATTAATTTAGAACCTTTTTGGTAGAATCATGATCTATGATTTCAATCTGAATTTCCGTGTGTGAACCAAGTACATCCTCTTTTAGTTTCAGCGTTTCACGTATCAGGATCTAATAAAACTTAATGTGGTCCTTATCAGATTGTAGAAGTGGGTAAATACAGCCTGAGATGAACAGCAGGTCATGTGACACATGTCACTGTGTCATTATTTATTGAACAGGCGACAGAAGTTCTGTCAATCATTCAGCAGCTTGTGGAACCACTTT
Organism: Leuresthes tenuis; assembly: GCF_036924035.1. Taxonomy (NCBI): domain Eukaryota; kingdom Metazoa; phylum Chordata; class Actinopteri; order Atheriniformes; family Atherinopsidae; genus Leuresthes; species Leuresthes tenuis. The sequence goes on from NW_027325373.1 coordinate 4,995,595, forward strand.
TTAAGCAAGAAATTTTCTGTTGTGCTGTTTCAGTCAAGTTGAGGTCTGGACCATTGTGATGCCTTTATGTATTTATTTCAGCCCTTATATTGTAGATCTGCTGCTGTGTTTGGGATCATTGTCCTGTTGATGAGCCAGTTTCAGCCAAGCTTTAGCTGTGGGACAGATGGCCTCACATCTGACTCTAGGATACTTTGGTATACAGATGAGTTCATGGTGGACCGATGACTGCAGGGTGCCCAGGTCCTGTGGCTGCAGAACAAGCCCAAACCATCAGCCCTCCACCACCGTGCTTGAGAGTTGGGATGAGGTGTTTGTGCTGATATGTTGTTTTTTTTTTTTTTTAAAGTATTGCTAGGAATGCTGATTCATATCAAGATTTTGGTCGGCTATCATCTCGAGCATGTTATAGTGCAAAATACCATAACATGCCTGAGATGCGTAATGCATTCAGCTGTGTTACGACCACCCACGTTTTTGCGTAGTTCCTATTGGGCAGGAAAGTTTGGACTCTGCTGTTGCATCCTTTATTTGAAGACAATCTATCCAAACAGAGCTCATTTCACAACAATTTTATAACAAAGGGAAACTTAACCTCCAAAAACATATTTGGAAAACAAGAATCCACCCAACATTGAGGAGTGGCTGGTGCTGTGTTGAGTCAGCTTTGAATCAGAGGCGCCAGCCTATCAAGGTTTGATTTTCTTCCACAAATATAATCATACATGCACGTAAACATCTTCTTACCTCACATTTGTTGACATGTTAGGAAAATATGACCCTTCATCCTGTGTCCACATCATGTGCTCATGTGTAACCCTGAAGACGGCGATAAAGCTGACCTTATCAGCAAGCTGGACTGTCAGCTGTCAGTGAGTCACCTGAGGATGTTTTCAAGTATTTGAGCCAAGGACATTGTGTTAGCTGGCGACTCTGAGCTAAGCAGGAACACAAACATCAACATAACACTGCTTCTACCACTTTTAGAACAATACGTGTGTCAGGGCGCTCCAAGTTAACCAAGAAAATGTTTCTTTACACAGACCGCCATACACATTTCATAAGAAAGGTCAGAGTACAGGAGCAGCTGGACTTTACTGTGAGTAACGGACTGGTCAAACATTGAACTCAAGATGACATTTGTAAGCATTAATAGATCACAAGGAGGGCAAGTATTAGAGCCGCAAGTTGCTTTTTCATCATGTTTTTACTGAAGTTGTGTAACTTCTTTGGCTCAGCTTGTAAAGTGTCAGAAAATAAAGACAAAAGAACTGGAAAGTTTCCTCAATCAGCAAATATCCAATCACACAGTTGGTTCAATCATTTTGTTTACCACTCATGAGTCATAGGACTATCCAAAAGTGTCCCAGTTGTCTGTTATAACTGCTGTAACAGAACTGTAATAACTTATCTGTCCTTTATCACACTGATACCACGAAGGTAAAAGGAAACTTCGTGCTCAAGGTTTGTCATGTATGTTTTCCAGGTAGTTTATTAACTAGTAACCGAGCACGCACTCAGAGGTTATCAATAGATCTACTCTAGCGGAATGGTTCTGCTGCTTTGGGATTGGTCATTAGGCTGTTGGTCTTTCATGTGATCTTCAGTCGGTGCATAGAAGTGTCAGGAATTTGCTGATGTAAAAGGCCTCTGGTTTGTCTGCTGTGAATCCACAGTCCTCCGCGGCCCCACTCTCCCCAGGAGGAGGGACAGATCATCTTCGATGTGGACGTGACCGGCAGAGGAGACAGCCAAGTAAGAGCTTGTGTGCCTCCTCAGCTTTTCCATCACTCTGTTGCCATGGCAACCTCAACCACTGGCCCCTGAGGTGCTGTGTGTGAACAACTGCTGCCTGCCTGTTGTTTCTGTGGAGATGGCTTCCTCACTGAGAGTAGATTTTTCTTTTTTTTCGCTTTCAGCTTGTGCTCACCATTACCATTCCGTCTCTCACAGGACAGCGGATTGCTTGTTTTCTTTTTTCTTTATGTTTGTTGATGGTGTCAGGAAGTGATTTTAGAGCGAGCTTCTGTTTGTTGCACATGCATATACAAGTATTCAGAACATGTCCTGTTTGTCCTGACAAAAGTTGCTTTATAGAGCAAGTCTGCGGCGTCAGACTGTTAAAGACTGTTGTGCGTTTTGTTCCTTCAGTCTGAAGAGGACGTCTTGGACAAGGAGAGGGACATGGACATCCTGATGAAGGACGCAGATTGGGTCGCCGACTGGTCCAGTCGACCGGAAAACATTCCCCCCAAGTACGTCTAAGTTATGTAAACTTCAGCCTTCTGTCTCCATGGCAACTGAACACACTCGGCTGCTCGTCGGTGCAGAAAGAGGCGTTTGTGATTATGGTGATAAAAGTGTTTAGCTGCACAAAAATGGAGCCTGCTGCGATGAAATTTCAATGCAAACGGAAACAGTCAAAGGTTTAGTCCTCTGCTATAGAAGTCTTATGTGAAGGGGTGTGTAAAACTGACATGACATCACCAAAAATCTGCATTCCCGCCTGGATTACAACTGTAATAAACACTCAGACGTACATAATGACCCCTTCATCTTCCTAACGGCTCGTGTCAGTTTTATGAACACCCTTGCACCGAGTCATAACTTTAACCTTAATAATCGGTCTCATTTTTCTTATCTTTTAATATATTTTAATGGACTTTAATGCTTCTTTTCAGTAATCGACTGCAACATTAGAAACTACCGTTGGATCACAGCTAAAGATCATTTCCCCCCTTGCTAATTCAGCCGATCATTCAGCCACCACAGTCTTTCAGTCAGTGACGAAGAAAAGAAGCAGACTCTGAAGTGAGAAGCCTTGGACACAGAATGACAATTTTGCTTCACAGATGGCTGACACTGTGAGGCGTTTGGATGCATGTTTACCTCGGATACGTGTCTGGTGGCATCTGAAATGAGTGTGGTTAATTTTCTTTCTTGCAGGGAATTTCATTTCCGTCACCCTCGACGGTCGGTAACGCTCAGCATGAGGAAGACCGGGGCCATGAAGAAAGGAGGCATCTTCTCTGCCGAGTTTCTCAAAGTCTTCATCCCCTCGCTGCTGCTATCGCACATCGTTGCTCTGGGGCTGGGGTAAGACGCAAACGCCACAAATCACGTTTCCACTTGCAGCGTCTGTGTGTACAACACTGACAGTGGCAATGACTCTTGACCATGGTGTATTTTTATTTTTTTCCAGGCTTATATTGATATATATGAACATGTTTGAGGTCAAATAATTGTTTTAAACTGTCGTTTTAAAAAAAAATCTATGATGAGTTGTTCAGCTTAGGGGGTGGAGATGTTTACTGTAATCCAACATTTTCAGCGAAGAAGAATCAACAAATGAGAAGCAGACATTAGTGTCAACTCACTCTGTTGGCTCCAGACCTCAATATGTGATGGTCTGTTTCCACCCATGTAGTGTAAAACTTCCAAACACATTACTGCTGGTGCACTGTATTGGATTATATTGTGAATAAGAATTTACAGATGAAATTTCATACGGTGCGACAGAAAAGCTGAGTCACTTCAAAGTGCAGTGGGTTCCCACTTGGTGCCTTGCCATACGGCACAGTAAGAGGGACAAATATAGACTGTTTAGAACTCAGAAAAGGCTATATCCGTGTTGCAGGAGGCTATATCCATGGTAAAGGCAGCTACTGACCCAACCACTTGTAAGGTGAGAAATTAGAGGGCGAATATTCATTCGACTTAGACAGTAACTCATGCATTTAACGCAGCGAGTCTGGATCATTTACCGTCTCTTAGCCTAAAGAGGCTAACGACTAGCATCGCTAAGCTTGTGACCAACTGGATTAGACACAGCCTCGGATGTGCGTTAGCATGTACAGGCTGTTAATTTATATTTATTGGTTCGCAACCATCATGCAGAGGGTAATAACCTACTAAATCACCATCTGCTTTGGTTACAAGTCTATCAAAGCTAACTGAATTTGCTGCTGCGTTAGCTTGTCTTCTTTTCTGTTTTAGCGGCAGATTGAGCTTTGTGCTGCTGCCACCTACTGTTCACTTGGTTGTTACTGCAGTCTGTGGCTCCCACTAAGTGCAAGGAAATGATTGCTTTGAGGTTTGTCTCGCAAAATACGTATTTAATCGCAGTTGTAAAATAAACAAAAAAATGACAAAATATGATAATAATGATCAGAGGTCTCTATAGGTGAGTTTTGATAACCGGGTATGTAAGCTTTGAATGAGCACTTTTAGATTTCTGCACCGTGCAAACATCATAACTGATGCGTTTCTGATTAAAACATACATCTCAGATACATTCACTCTCTAATGTAAGGCCAACAATCAGTTGCTGATACAGAGTCCTGGATTACATGTCAACGGGGAAAAACAACAATTAGTGACAAATAATAGAAACAAAAGTCAGAAACGAGCTTACAAACATCCAACTTTACGTCTCATCCATTGACCGAGGAATGGAAGCTCAAGATGGCCATTTGTTACTTTATGGACTCATTGTGCTGCCAATGGGTGCTAATTGGAGATGGTTCTATCAATGCGTGTGCACACGTGTTTGACAGGAAGGATTGCCGCTTTTCCGTAGGAGCCAGTGAGTGGATGATAAGTACATCATTAGATTTAGTGTTTCTTGTGTCAGAATCTGGTCCAACTACGGCATCTGTAGTTTAGTTTTTAAAAAGAAATTTATCGCACTTAAAGTAACAATCTGCCGTTTTTACTTAAGTCAAAATAGTCTTTTTTGTTGTTGTTTTAAGACAAGATTTCATAGAGGAAGTGACCTCTCGACTCTAAATTACAAACACAAAACAACGACCTAGTAGCTGTGAAAGCACGTTTTATTGCATCACAGGTTGCTTTTAGTAGATTAATTATAATCACTCATAGAATTTTCAGCGCCTAAAACAAAATGAACAGCCGGTTTATGCTGTTGATACAGCTGAATATCACCAACTGGTTCGGGGCCAGGCTGCGGTGATAGCCATAGTTTGTCCAGCAGAGGGAGCTGTAGGCCACAGGCAGGAGTCAGCTGTGTCTGTTGGTCTCTGCTGAGCAGCTGCTGCACACCTGCTGCCTCAGATCCGGCTCTGACACTCCCAGCAGTGTCCTGTTTGTGATAACACTCAGGCTTCCTCAGTCAGTACAGCAGTCATGTTGAACACCATGAGGTCTGAAACAAGTCATTGAGCAAGCCATCACAACCCCGCTGGACGTCCTGGGCTTTGATATGTTGTAAAATAAATCCTTTTTTTTCTCTCTATTTGAAATAAAAAGTGCTTGTTTGTTTTTTCTCCTGTGGAAGTATCCTTTCATATCTGTTTGATTGAATCCTCTCAACCAGCTCATTTGAATCATTTGCAAACCACCTTCTTCTCTGTTTCTCAGGGTCTACATTGGAAAGAGGTTGACCACGCCACCCGCCAGCTCCTTCTGAACCCGAATCTGTAGAAAAGTGCCTGACAAGTGGCCACGAGCTGTTGGAGAAAGTTTAGCTGTCGCGAGAGGAATGCCCGCCTCCCCTCCCTCCATCCCGCCTGCCCTCGCTTCCCCTCCTCCGCCCTGAGATATGACATGTTCTCAGGAGAAACGCATCTGCTTTCTCCCGCCGTTTCCCCTCCTTCCTCTCGCTGTTTTTTCTTGATCGGCTGTTCTGATTGTCTGTAGATATCCCCGTCTCCACTCCATGACTCCCTCACTCATTTGTACGAGCTTTTCAAGAATGAGTAAGGTCATATCCCCTTTCCCCAACAATTGGGTTTAAAAGCCTTCGATGGGTGGGTTTACAGGGAGGGTTGCAGCATTAAACCAAACTCCTCTACTGCATGTCTTTTTTTGGTGCCCTCTGATCATGTGACAGTAGAGGAGGACTGACCACAGATTGTGCCACCTGCAGCAGTAGCCCAGCACTCGATCTCGTTAGGGTTCGACCAAATTCAGTCAGCTACGCATACTGAAGATGTGATCATGCCTTTTTTTTTTTGTCCCTGAAAGTAGCCATTTTGTTTCTGTTTCTTTAAGAAATATCTTTTTTTTTTTTTGTTCATTTAATTTAGATTCAGTGGTCGTTTATTAGGAAGTTTTTACAATTGAAGGAGTTACCACAGTGGCCAACACAAACTATAAGAGCTCTCTGCTTCCGTATGCCACCAGAGATTCATGTGTCCATTTTATTTTCACTGTTTCTGTGACGGAAAGTAGAGAAAGCCGCGTCTGAATTCACACGGTGTGTTGTGAATCGACAATAACCGGAAAACAGGGTGTACGGGAGATGTGAGTTGTTTGCGGGCAGGTTCTGTGCACAGTAACACGTGTACAGATCTGACTTGGGACCGTGTGCTCCAGAGAAAGTTTCTGTTGGCTGTCCGGACTGCTTCTGTGTCCACACCGAGCCTCTTGTGAGCCTCCTGGTTTGTCTGCAGCTCCATCTCCTGCTTACTCTGACTTCACACGAGGCTGGGTGTTACATCGTTTTAATAGTTTGTTTTGCAAGGTATCGAGGGATTTTTGTTTTAAAAAGTCAGAGGTATTTCATGAAGAAACGTAAGGCTAAATCTTTCTTTTTATAGAAGGTTTTTTTATTTAAATTTTTTTTCCAAGATATGAAACTGCCACTGTTTTGGATAAAGCATCCAACATAGCCAGTCCTGTACTCCAACACGTTGCCAAAAATGCCAAGTAAAGGAGCAGAAATACTCCATGAGGCTGCAGATGAAGGGATGCTTCCTCAGAGTCTGACTGTGGACAGGCAGAGTGGTGACTCTCACCTCTATATGACGCTGCTAAAGCAGCAGCTTCTAATCAACTGAGGGGGTTGGGGGGGTGTTTGGAGAAGCTTGGCTGCCATGTCCACTGCAAAACTTGATGTTAAAGTTCAGCATCCGTGAGGCAGACTGCAGCATAGAGGCTCACATCCTTTTGTGTTATTTTAGCATGAAAAGCCACAGCCGGTGTGGCGTAGAGTGGTTCCATGCAGAGGTGAAATGATTCCTAGAGATCTTGCGTGCTGTGAGATCTAAACTTGGACAGCAGCAGCAGCAAGTGTTTTCAGTCATTCAGGAGAAAAGCGAAGGCGGCTTTCAGCGTTGTTCTTCTTTCTCGGCCTGCGGACCTCTGCGTCGACAGACGAACTTTGACATGAAATGTCGCGGTAAAGGTCTTCATAGCTGCCTTTGCAAATAGCTTGTTTAATTTTTTTTGCACTTAAACATTGTCGCACAACAGTAAGTCATGGATCCGCCTTGTTTCAGGTTCAAAATAGATCTCGTTGTGAAGAGGAGAAAAAACAAAAGCTCGGTCGCTGAAGACGCAGTGAAATTAGCCTCGCCGGTGAATAATTAGCACACACTTCTTTTAAAATTTCTTGTAAAGGACTCCTTTAACAACCACCAGAGACTCGTGTTCGTTGCAGCCCTCACGCTTCTGCCTGTTTGCACGTGCAGCTTTTGAAAGTGGAATTATGAATCATTCTTTCCTGAGTAGTTTGTTTTAATATTTAGGGTTAATTTTCTTTTGTTCGTTTGTTTGTTTTTCTTTTTTCCCGACTTTATAGAGAGACGAACGCACAGAGCGGGAGTTGAGTTTGACGCACATTGTGTTTTGAAAGAAAAAGGCTAAAAACACAACCCCTATTGTTGACGGCAGGGCCCGATTCATAGAAACGGAAGACGCAGAAAGAGATTTCCCTCAAGGCTGCGAAGGTCGAACAGTAGTTATTGTAATGATGCGTTTTGCTTCAATTTTTTTCCCCACTACATTGATAAAATTGATGAACATTTTATCATTAAAGATGACCTGAATTAAGACATTTGTGACTGTGCCTTTTTAATTTCAGCAGTTATCAGAAACCTTTGGTGTAAAAGTTCTATAGAAATTGAGGGGCTTGAATTTTATGGGTTATTTAAATGAATTTTCCTCCTTTTTTTTTGTCAGTTTTTGTTGTGTATTAGATGGAAACCCATCCCAAGTTTAGAGAGCTATTATTACTGCTATTGTTATTTTAGTATTCAATTTAAAATTAGCTTAATTTCAGGCTCATTCAATTAAAATGACCATGGATGCCTTGAAGGTTGATGGACAGTGTTTACAGATCTAAGCACTGTCCATCAAATCAGGTCCAGTTTTATCTGCTTAGATAAATGAGCAGAAACTGTAGTGGATGGTGATTTGTGTCACATTGCTTTTTTCTACAGTAGTAGTAAAAGATACAGAAAAAGAATGAAATTCTAAGGTTGTACAACTCACAGTGTTGAGCTATTAAAAAAAGATCACCTGTTCCTTATCTGGTCTTAAAAATAACGTAAATACAACCTTCAGAGCAAACGCACGGCTTAATGCATCACGTCATTATTCACTGAACAAAAAAACAGTCAAATTGGAGAAGCAGTGTTTATATAAAAAAGACAAACAAAAAAAAACTTTTAGTACATGTGATTTCATTTTGAGGATAGATTCAGTGTTTCTCAGTTCCGGTCCTCATGACCAATGTTTCCCTCCTCCACCACACCTGATTCAAATGAATGGCTCCTTATCAGGCCACTGCAGAGCTTGATGACGAGCTGATCATTTTAATCAGGTGTGGTGGAGGAGGGAAACATCGAAAACATGCAGGGCGGTGGGTCATGAGGACCGGAATTGAGAAAAACTGGATTATGACGACTTTGTTGAGCTTTTAGTTATTTTCAAAAATGTCATCTATCTTCTGTATTTACGTGCCTCACATTTGACTCAAGAATACTGTGGTTTACAGAGGAGTTTGTGGCTGACTCGGTGAGTGCAAGGTGTCCAGGTCCTGTGGTTGCAAAAAAAGCCCAAATCATCAGCCCTCCACCACCGTGTTTAACAGCTGGTATGAGGCGTTTATGCTGATATTCTGTTTATTATGACCAAACATCTCCACTTTGCTCTGGTCTGTCCAAAGGACATTGTTCCAGAAGTCTTGTGCTTTGTTCAGATGCAGCTTTGCAAACCTAAGCTGTGCTGCCATGTTCTTTTTAGAGAGAAGAGGCTTTCTCCTGCAACCCTTTCAAACGACCCATACTTGTTCCGTCTTTTTCTAGTTTACTGTCATGAACTTTAACATTTAACATGCTAACTGAGGCCTGTAGAGTCTGAGATGAAGCTCTTGAGGGTATGACCTTGGGGTGAACTTGCTAGGACGTCCACTCCTGAGAAGATTAACAGCTGTCCTGAATGTTTTCCACTTGTGAATAATATTTCTCACTGTGGAATGGTAGACTCCAAATAGTTTGGAAATGGCCTTTTAACCCTTTGGAGATTTATGGGCGGCAGCAGTTGCTTCTCTAAGATCCCTGCTGATGTCTTTCCGCTTTGGCATTGTGCCATCACACATCTAAATGCTCCTGACCGGCAAACTGCCAAAACTTCTGCTTATATTGTGGTGCTCACACTTGCTCACGGTCAATTTATCAAGTGTATTTGATTAGAAACACCTGACTGCTTCTCACCTTCTTAATTCCTAAGGAAGCAGTGAGAGTGAACTTACACTTCTTCTGCATTTTGGCTTAGTGACACAGTGTAATGTGTGCTATAATTCAGCTGAAGTTATATTTACTTAATTTAAAGACCTGGTAAGAACCAGACTTTAAAAAAAAAAAAAAAAAAAAAGAAGTATTTTTTTGTCATGTCGCAATAAGCGGAACCTTTGAATTTAAAGGATGTATACTTTCTGAAACTGTCTCTCTGTGCACTTGATTTCACATGCTGTCACACTCAGCAGCTGTCACAGCCCTCAACCACTTTTTTTTTGGGCTGTGGTTCAAGTCCACAGCAGCAGAAGCTTTGCAAATGTTTGAGTAATGACTGAAATCTGAGGCACTGAGCTTCTCTGGAATTCTCCGACTTCCTGGAAAGTCCTGTAAGCTCTGCCTGACAGCAAGAGGATGTTCAGATCAGCTGAGGGAACAAAAGGTTGAGAGGACCATCGTGTCTTTCACTAAGTGAATGTAGAAGAAACTGGAATGCCAAAGAGTGACATATTTGTTGAAATGTCGGCTCACTGCACATCTGGACATTTGAGCCTAGTTTCCCTGCAGACACCTGGTTCTTTAAAGTTCTTCATATGTCAAATTCTTCCCTGAAGAAACCATCAACCCGTCGTCCATGAAAGCTTCGACCCAGTGTAACCTGAATGTTTAAGCAGATTGAAACCAGAGCCCGAAGACCTTCAGGAGGACCCCATGTCAGTTCTGATTATGGCTATTTGAAACTGCACAATGGGGCCCCTGAACACACCTTTTGTCTGGTCACTAAGAGGACAACAGTGAATCTGTTCAGAGGGGAAGCACTGCACTCCTGTGGCTGACAGCCTGCACTTCTCTCTTTACTGCATCATCCTGTGAAATGCTTGTAGTCAGTCTGACAGTGTGATGATACAAAATGTGATTTAAACCACATAAACACAAGAAATGATGCAGCTCAGGTTGGGTTGTAGGAATGCAGTCATATATATGTCACCACTTGTCAACACAGTCCAGGCTTTGAATAAAGTATCAAGTATGTGTTGTCACACTTTTAGTCGAGTAACAAAGATCTGATCTTTAAAGTAGCCCCCACTACATCGATGCTCCCTCCTCCCCACATGGAACCTCGCAACACCTGTTCCCAGCCAATCCAAAAGCTCTGAGACATGTAGCTCCTCCCACTGCAGCTGACAGCGTTACTATGGGTTACAGGGTGGTGGCCGGCTCCATCTCTATCCCTCTGGCGAGGAGACTTCATCTCCCCGGCTTTCAGCAGAATGTACTGCAGCAAGAAGCCATTTTCAGTGACAAATATCCAACACATTTGAGATAAAGTTGGTATAATGGAGTGTTTGAAATGTCTGTTCATGCAAGCAGGCGCTTGCTCCAGCTGCTTATCTGCACTTAAGTATGCAAAGAAAGACCTGTGGGTATAGGTCCAACTAAAATCACCTTTTTTTTGGTGCACTTTTTGGTGTGGGATTTGTTTCACTCTTATTTCTTGTCATTTTATGTGCTATTTAAAAAACAAAAAAACAACTTGTGGTAAGATGTAACAGTTATGTCCAAACTGACTTGTGGAAAGTGATGTTAGCTGGTGGTTGTTTGTTGCTCACTCTTTGAACAAGGTGCAACAAAGAGACATCAGCTTTAGTTTTCTTGTCGTCTCTTCGCATACGTGTAGGACAGTGATGCTCGTCATTTCTGAAAAATAGTAAACTGCAAGGACTTCTCTGCCCACTAGGAAAAACAACAGACAGGGGGCGCTGTCTTCAGCTAAAGACAAAGATTCATTTTCGTGAAGCTTCACTCAGAGCTTAGATCTCTGCACTACAAGTTGAGAGGACGAATGGAGATGGACAGAACGCAGGTGAATACAGAAATGCTGTGCTATGTGTGCATCTCTTTGTGCAAAACTCTTACATCAGAGAAAACAACAAGCAGAAATCACGTCCATTTTCCAAGCACAGTGACAGAACACGCAAAAGATATTCATGAACAACACTGCTAAACACACAACTGTACAAAAATAACATTTTACAAAACATGAAGAAAAATACAACAAAAGTTAGAAAACATTTGTCAACTAAATGGGAAAAAACGCGTTTCACACAGGAGACGAAAGACGTCTTTTCTCAAAACAAAACGTCACAAAACCCGAGGAACTAGATGCGTCACTAAACTAAATGCAGTAAAACAACATTTAATGAAGTGAAACAATTCTGAATTGTTTTTATCTTCTGAAGTTGTGCTTTTTACATCTTTTTGTCTGGGTTTGTGTTCGTGTGGTTTTGTATTTGTTGTGTTTCACACTTCACTGCCACTGTGTCATTGTGTTTGGTAGAGCAAAGTAATACTAATAATCATTCTGACCTGATGATGGGGCAAAATTAAACTTGACAGGCACACAAAAAGGAATTTCAGTCCTATCCACTGAATAATTGAGCGTCTGCTGGCCAGGAAGTACACTGGGTCATCCTCTTGACCTGTCCTACCCCTCTGGTTCACCTCCGGAAGCATCTCTGGAAAAGACACTGAACCACAAATTGCCTCATAGTAAAGCCAGCGCCTTGCATGATAGCTTAATATCATCAGAGTGTAGTTGTTCGTAATAACATGTTGTGAATACAGCATTTTTTTTGCTTTTATTCTCAAATCTACACACTCCTATTTCCAAAACAAACAAACAAACAAAATAGCATAATGCTAGCTCAGGCATCTCAATTTTTGTTTTCAGACTGTAAACTGATTAGAACCTGACCAATAATCTAATCCACTCAGAAAGTCGCCCATGTTTTCTCTGAGATCAGCCAATAAGAGGATCCACACAGATTTCGCTGATCTCGCCGCTTGTCCTACATCTGTTCTGGATGCCAAGGCCGTGCCCTTCCTGTACAGAGACCACACACTCCCTCCTCCTCTTCCAACTGCTTATCGGGCCCCCTGCCAACTTTCCCCTCTAATTATCAAACACTTTCCCTGTCTCTGCTCTGAGCCTTTGTTTTGGTTTGTGGGAAGACAGTTCGGCGAGGGGGTGGGTGGGAGTGTCAGGACATAGTTTGGACCTTTTGGGCATAACTGCAGTACCAACACTTGGAGACGTAGACGTAGAGTTATTAGCCTTTGCAGTCCTCTCCTGCAGAGAAGACAACTCACCCACACGTTAAAAAACGCACACACACAGCAGCCGTCATGGTCCTCTGGGAGAGGGAATGGAATCAGCAAAGCCATTTACAGCCCACCACGTTGTTATGGAAACTGGGCCGACGTGGACTCGGTGCTAAAATGTTTTCCATGGCCTCTTGTGCCTCTGTATTGTAAGCCAGGCATCAATGATGTGTGTTAGAGTGGACTCCTACTTCCTGTTCTTATCGATCACCATGCAGTATTAATTCATTCAAACCTCACAGGGAAGTTCAACTAAAATTGTTTGAATGCAACTCAACTTTAGCGCCATGATAACTTAATGAAGACACATCCAGGTAGACAGGATGTTACTGACTTTCGCTGCGGTTTAAATCAACTGACTTTGATGCACCTTTGATGCTATTTGAAAGCACTAATTACACCCCGGATCTTGATGCATACTGCCATAATGTTAGAACTTTATGATGGGCTTTGTTGCTCCAGTAACATGCTTGCTATGACGAAATACAGGCAGAGCAGAGTGTCCCTCCACATTCTGAACATTCAGCATTTATCAGACTGTAGATGCAGCGGGGCTGCAGGGGTACTGTACTCTATGTGGTTTTGTTAAACAGGCTGAACTGAACATTACTCGTCTAAATGACAGCAAAGCGACCACACCAGATGAATTAAAAACTTCTGGGCAGAGACAGTGCGATACTAAAAACTGTCAAGCGGGCAAAGTTTGAAAAACAGTGGCATAAGCAGAAGTTTGCAGTGCGGGATTTTGCAGGGGGTTAATGATCAATATAAAGGTAAGAAAGAAACTATAAGATTTAGTGAATAACGAGAGATTATTGACATTTATGAGAGGGCAAAAAAAAAGAGTAAAAACCAACCAGTTGAAGCTGAGATGCTGATTCTGAATCCCAACTCCAACACGGTGTCCCTCATTTCCCAAAGTTCAACTTCTGTTCAAATGTAAAAAAAAAAAAAAAAAAAGGGCACTGATTACTTTTATTTACTTTTATCCGTTTTGTGCATTTCAGGCCTGCAACACAAAAAAAGTTGGGACAGCGGAAATTTAGGTACTGGACCTGTCTGCCAAAAGTTCTGTCCTCAACAGACAAAAAAAAATACAACAATAACCTGGCACTGCTGCACATTTTAAGACCTGTTTGCAGGAAAGACCTGGGACAAAATATGGGCATGTAGTGAGAAAGAAGTCATGCCTTTACAACACCAGACCAGGACAAGTTGGAACGATATGGAAGTTCTTTTTTAATCTCTATTTAAACTGCATTGCTTTGCAGGCAATATAAACCCAGGTTATTTCACGTGTTTTGGCTTATCAACTTTGTTAATGTGCGTTCTTCAGTTGCCCTACAACACAGACCTGTTTCATTGTTTCCGAGCCTGTTGATACCTAAAGATGCGTCTGAAAACATAAATACAACTTTCATGAGTCCATGATTCAGCATTTTCATATGTCTGTCCTATGTATGCTAAATGGCTGCAGAGACATGCAAGTTTCCCAACAGGGACCAAGACAGCATCACTGGATCCTGCAGACTGATACCAGATCAGCTTACAGTGCAGTTTTGAGCATGATAGCAGTAGCAGACCTATTCAGAGGAATCCAGCAGCCTTCTAAATGCTGTAGAAGTTGTAAATAACAGCTTTACCAAGGTTTTGAAGAATAATGTGATTTCTTTCAAGAAGTTTTAGCTCTGATCTCTCCTCCTACATGAATAGTCAGTGTTCAGTTGTATGCAGGTGATGCGAGGGTTTCAGGGCATTTACAGTAACTGAAAAATTAGAAGTAATAAGCCCCCCAAAACAGCCTATCGTGGGATTTACTAAATGGATAATTGTAATTATTCACATGACTTGTATTTGGCATTATATTTCTTTTGTTTTGATGTTTCCTCTTCATCATATAGATTTATTTTCAGTACATTCCTGTGTATTTATAGAATATGCACTTTTATGTTATTTTAATCTGGGTGTTGCTGCTCAGACATTCTCAGAATAGAGTTGTTAAAACTTAAGAGTCCATTTTTCCCCCTAGCTAAAAAGATGGTGAACTAAAGTTAGAGGGACAAAGTTTACCATTTTTTAACCAAAGAAAGTGCTGTTTTACCGGGGTTATCAGATGGGTTTGAGTCGCGTGGATCCTGCAGCTGAAACTATTTCAAACTTGACTGGGTGTGGAACGCTAAGGTGTGTATGTGTGTGTGGGGTGGGTGTGGTGCTGAAGGGACAGCGCCCGTCATTGTTAGGACTGGGTGTGACTTTGTGGAACTCTCCGTGGTCCTGATCAGTTCTTGACCTCAGACGTCTGACAGAGACGCCCCGCGGAGACATCCTAACAATGCATGACACGCTTTACAGAAGATATTACATTACACAGCGTTAAGACTCCCTGACAGGCAGCACACCAGAGCTTTTGGAGAACAAGTCTCCAGTTTGGACCCATCAACACACTCCAACAGAGTCTGGACAGCTTCTCTCAGGCTACAGGTAATCCCCCATTGGGAAATATCCTCCTCCCATAGCTTATTGGATCTTTTTTTCCCTCTCCTGTAGGTCTCCCCCTCTTATGCTGACTTATAACTCGCGCAAGGATATAGGATTTGTTCAGACACATGAGTAAGCGATTCAAAAATTGTTGATGTGTAGGGAGAAACGGGAGGATTTTCATCTACCTTTCCCCTAATATCAGCCACAGAATTCCAGCCCGTGGTGCAGTTCTCTCTCTACCGTGGGAGTGTTTTCAAGCGGCATTAGCCGTACAGATTGTTTTCCCTTTGTCACAGTGCGACCACCTGCGCTTGAAACCCGGTGAAGGCGGTGGCTGTCCAGGCGCGCGGAGCTGACAGGAGGAATAAGAAAAGCTGAAGAAGCTGCGACACACGGAGCATCCTCACAGCCATGTCAACCGCCGGGGAAGTGCCAGCCTTCTTCCAGAGTATGGGCTCTGACAGCCCCGCCAGGCCCAGGCAGAAATTCTGTGGGATGTTCTGCCCGGTGGAAGGCTCCGCGGACAGCAAGACTCTGGACTTTGACGCGCTCTCGGCATGCAGAGGCAGGAGTGCCTCGCGAGTCATTGACCGACAGACCGACATCTCCCAGCCGAAGAAGGTGGAGATAAGGGAGAGCACTGGGAAAGAAGCGCTCCAGAACCTGGACGATAAACGGGTAAATTTTTGGATTTCTGCATGCAGATTTTTTTTTAAAACGCACTTCTATTTTTCAACCTGCCTATTGTTTTTTGTTTTTATTTGCTTTCTCCTTCTTTCACACTAACATTTACTTCTCATCCAACATTCAGTTATTTGCACAGACCTGGGTCATTTCAGTGTTGTCAACCACAGCCCCTAAATTGAGTTAATTTAAGCTTGCACAGCCCGGGTAATCCAGACAACTTGGCATGACTACATTTCCCAGAAAGCACAGTGATTTAACGGAGCAGACACAGGGCCCATCATGCAGAGCAGCCAGAGGGAGTGGCTCTGTTAGTCAAGGCTCATAATGTTGATTTTTCCCCTTTCTGCTGAACAGTACATTGACTGAAGGTGAAGCAAACATCTGCAGTGTCAGCAGGTTGGACTGAGAAACACATATACATAAAGATGGTTACGTGTCATCCATTACGATGGTTACAAATCAAACACACGAGTGAACACATAACATTAGATGCTAACATGATAGTTGCACTGTTGCACCACCGTTGCAATATATTCTTGAGCTTCTTTGCTCTTTTGTATTCTGTAGCAGCAGAGCTGAGGTCGTAGAGCTGGTGCACCACAGACAGAAGCTACCATGACTTGCAGGATTCATTGTTGGGTGGTCCACCGTGGCACCATCGGTACTTCCTTTACCTAATATTCAAGCACTCTGGATGGTGTTAAAAGCTTGGGGCGGTGGTGTTGAGCCATTGTATCATGTTACATATTGATCAGTTGCATCAGCTACGTAATTCTCTCTTTACTCTCTTATCTCTTTCATGCATATTAAGGTGGTCTTCTACAGTCTGAAAAAGTACATGTGGAATTAAATGGCCTGATCTTGCATATGAATTATATCAATAATACAAGTTATTTTCAATTACATCAGTAGAATGTTTCATGACAGGCTGACATCTCAGCCCCATGCTTGAGATACAATAAGACTAGCCACACCTTGGTCCATGAATGCACACATTCATAATACATAATACAATAAACATCATACTAGTACTTTACTCAGGATAAGGCTGGGCCACTCTTCTTATTTGGTACGTGCTGTATTTTGTGTTATTTTGTGGTGTTATTTTGCTTTTTTTTTTTTATCTGAGTGAAATATATATACATTTCTGATGAGTATTTGACAATGAACAACAGTATAATAGTTTATTTGCACCACTGTTTATTTACACTTTTGAGTAAGTTTGTCAAAATTCTGGCTTTGTATCTCAGATTTCAGGTTTAGCATCTCAGAATTATGAATCACAACTCTGAGATACTATCACAGAATTCTGCTGTATCTTAAAATTCTGAGATGCTAGAATAGCAGACTAACTTTCTGTTTCATAATTTTGAGATATTATCTAAAGGTTCTAAATCACAGTCTCAGAATTCGGTCCCACTTTGTCAGAATTCTGGCTTTATATTTCATCATAGTTTATGAAAAATTTTGAAATTGTGAGATTTCTAAAAGTTTAGACTTTGTATCTCAGAATTCTGACTTAGTATCTTAGAATTTTGAGCAACTATTTCAAAATTCATCTTCAGTATCTTAAAATCCGTATTACATATTACTTGACTTATTATTTTGTAATTCTGACTTTGCATTTAATTTCTCTCAAAAATCCAAGTTTGTATCTTAAAATTCTGATTTAGTATCTCATCCTTTTCACAACTGTGAAGAAGAAACAATTTCTTCCCTTGATAATCATGGGTGTGATCAGTGGCAAATAAAATGAACAAGCTTGGAACTTGGACAACGATGCAGTGGGAATATTGGATTTTGGGGGGGGATTTTATATTTTATTTTATAAGGCCAGAATTGGAACTTTCTTTGTTTATTTTCATCACATTGGTGGATGTAGTCTTCCATACAGTTTATTGCTATAGACTTCAGCATAATTTTAAAAACGATCTCTTGAGACGAATGGCATTGTTTTAATATCTGAAACATGACATAGACTTTATTTTCCTTACAAATAACACATTTAACACATAAGAACTAAAACGTACTCTCTGAGTACAAAACACACTTAGTTTTGCTCCAGTGTTTCATGTTACAGATGAGAGAAACAAGACATAAGCAAAACCACTGCTTAATATGACAATAAGTATATCATGCAGTTGATTGCATGATGCATTGGTTTATTTCCTCTCTTGTACTCTGAATAGAGCTCCTCTTAAGCCTTTTAGCTTTGTCCATCAATGCAAATCAGTTTTATTTGATGTAAAATTGTTTTAGCCTTATAGACTCCTGCCTTCTGTGGCCCCAGCAGTTTTCAGTTTCTTGTCACATGTTGGAGTTATCTTGTGACAGTTTAAATCACTGGTACCCACACTAAAACAAGTTCCTCACGCCTGTGCACAGATCTCAGCTTGAATGCACTGACTGAGCTCTTCCTTGCCTTGACAAAAACTCCTAGACTCTGAGCCGCAACAGATGAAGTGAACTGAGTTAAGATGGCTGCTGGGTGTTTCTTCATGTGGGTGTTTGCAGGCTGCACTCCATGCCTTCCCCCTAATCCATGAGAGCAATTGATGGCATTAGTGGCTCTCCTGTCAATGGAGCAGGGCGAGGCTCTGCGCATGCTCCGTGGGGTTCTTTTATGGGGAAGAGGCTCTTTAGCGGTCCCTCCCTCCCCTCTTGTCTGACTCCGTCTGGGAAGGAAAGGCTTGGTGCATCGGTGGACACCGGGAGGCTGTCAGGTAGCGACGAGAAGTTGAGAGATAAGTTTGATTCCTCACATTTGTGGCCTCCCAAGGATCAACTGCACGCCACTTCATCATCGTCGTCCTCATCGCAACCCGGCAGCAGGCAGTAAATCCGCACATCCTGAGTTGATAGCGGTCCAAGGCGCAGCGCGAGACGAACCACCGGCGAAGATGTCTGGATATCAGGGCAAGAAAAACATCCCCCGCATCACAGTGAGTGCCTGGCTGTTTGAATGTTGACGTAGGTGAGGAGAATTCCAGCGTGGGGTCCGGTGCAGGGTGGTGCAGGCCTGTGGGTGTGGGTGCAGGATGTCACCGGGGCGGCATGGTTTCTGCGCCGCTGCGCTCCGCCACAAATCTGAGCGGAGATCCGCAGGACATCGCCGTACGGGCTGCTTTCTTTAAAGCATTCTATTGATGCGATTTGTTTTTATATGGCAAATCAGATTTTCGGGCACTGAACGCGCTTCACCACGGGCGAATCGACGAGGCCACTGAGATAGTGGTGTGGCCGAAAATGTCAGATTTTTTGCCGCGGCTGTGCGTCAAGTGCTCATGTGTGGATAAACCTGAGGTTTTATTTGTTAGGATGCATGTTTCTGCTCCGGATCCCCACTCAGTCCAGCTCCCTGTGTCTGTGGTATGCATGACAGTTGAGATTTCACGCCGCTGCTCTTTGTTAGACGGTGTGTCTGGTGTCCGGGTATCACTGCACACCAACTGGTAGAGCAAATGCTTCCCCGCATCCGCTGCAAAGGCTCAGAACCCGGCTTGGTTTTTTGTTCCGTACGGGCCCTTCTTCCACCTTGGAAAGCCGCCTTCACTTGTTTCAATTTATCCTTAGAGACGCAGATTAAGTTAAAATGTATCAACTATGTCAGTGTGGAGTCGATTATCTCCCTGAATTCATAGCGGGGCTGCAGGGATGGTGGCGGTTCAATGGAAAGTAGAGAACGGGGAGGGGAAGGGAGGGGAGGGGAGCGAGGGAAGGGAGGGGACAGTGGGTCCTATTTCCTTCAGTGTTTTTCTTTCAGCTGTGTAATGAGGAGAGGATGTATGTAGGCAGAGCTGATCAGGAAGGAGGTCACTGTCTTTACATGGCAGTGTCACTAAGTGTAATAACTATAGGAATGACTCAGAATATCCCCACAAGAGGCTGCGTTCATATGAGCCATCATTATCAGGGGCTCAAAGCAGTCAGGTAAGCTGGAGACTGACTTTCATGCCACAAAAAAGGAGAAATAGGTGCAGTGATTTAATTAAACCTGTGAAAACATGAAGGAAAATACAGCCTATCAGGCAAGTCATCAGTACAATTCTAATGCTTGAAAGTCATTATGTGGTATGAGCACTTTAATTCTCCAACACAACTCTTTGACAAGCTTTCTTGTTAATTCTTTAAGGAGTCTTCAGGAATAGTTCTCCAGGCTTCTTGAAGGACATCCCAAAGCTCTTCTTTGGATGTCGGCTGCCTTTTGTTCTGTTATCTGTCAAGATGATCCCACACTGCTTCAATAATGTTGAGGTCCGGGCTCTGGGGAGGATTCATCCCTCCATAAAACCTGTTGCCACTGATTTTCAGTCCACTTCTTGTGTCATTTGGCATAGCTCAGCCTTTTCTCTGGCTTCTTGACAAGCCACCATTCCATGGAGACCATTTCTGATGAAGCTTCAGTGAAAGTCCAGGTGCATCCCTTAGGTCCTTAGCTGGATTGTTTTCCTGTTACTTCGAACATCACTTTCAGATACTGCTAATCTGCTGTAGATAGTTGTTACCACTTGTCAGGTTTCCTCAATGTTTTTAAGGACACATTGCACATCATGATGACTTATGCTAAGTTATCAGTTTAACTCATCATCACCTTGTTGGTGCAAAAGTACAAATTTCTGTCAACGTCTCTTGTTCTTACCATTTTTGTTGATGCAACCGAAGAACTGTGAACACATTTTGTGTCTTTTGATGGGCTGCTTGTAACAATGTGTCAAAGATACAATTTAGAGTTAGTTTGAAAAGCTTCCTCCTATATACACAGCAGTGGTTCATCCTTTGAGTTGGGTGACTTTTTCATGCTTTAATGATTCATAGGTCAGAGCAGAGGGCTTAACAAACATAAAAACAAAAAAAACACATTCCTCTGAAAATGGTCAGGTACAAGGACTGGACTGAAAATGAGTGAATACGTAGCCAACATCCAAAGGAAGCTTTGAAAGACCTTCAGAAAGCCTGGAGAATTATTGCTCAAGAACATTTAGAAAAATATTACAAGTCCTTCTGATTGGAGCTAAAATACGAGGAGAACGAGGAACGAGGGGTGGACCAAGACCGTTGCACAGTATTGTAGTCTTGCTAACGCGCATAAATACATCAACACAAACCTCAGAGTAAGTAAAACAGTCGAAACACACACCAAGATTTATGTAAATGATCTTGTATGTGGAGAAATACCAAAAGTATGTTGCTATGTGAAAGAAAAAAGCCTCCATCTTTTCTCAATGTTCAGTGAATATTTTGCTTTTATTACAACCGTGCTGAATCTTTTGGTGTGTGTTTTTTTTCTCTCTCATGAAAATCAGAAACCTTTTGAACTGTGTGATTGTTCTTCTCCGCTCTCTTTCAACTGCTTGAGATGCAGCAGCTGGTTGGTGGACAGATCAGAGGATTAGTAGGTGTCGTAGGCCTAAATGGATAGACTGCTTATTCTTGAGCAGCGCATGAAAGAAAATGTGGGTCAGAGACAGAACTGATTCCTCTTAAAAAGTTGCTGTGCTCGTTTCTGTCAGGAAAGAAACCGATCAACGTGTTGGTCACCTCACAGATTTCAGCAGTGTGATTGGTTCTGAGTCCCTGCAAGCTTTGGGTAACACAGCTACAACCGTTGGATTGCTTCACAGAGCCTGAGGAACATATGAGCTAATTAAACCGCACAGACGCTGGAGAGGAAATGAATGTTAAATTTAATAAAAACGAGACAGAAAAAGGCCAGAGCGGAGACAAAGAAAATCAGTGTGTGACACGCCTGTCCGCATGCACCTCTTAGATCAGTTTAAGTTACATATTACATTGAATTTAAATGTTAAATCCTTCTTACTCACTTCCCAGTCACAATGGGTGGAGTGCTGGTGTCCGCACAGCGAGCCAGATGGAGTCAGCAGGTCAGCTGCTACTGGTAGCTCTCATTAAATATGAACGAACCTCTGCAGGTTCACCACCTGGAACTGGAGCTTCTTTGTGACCTCAGATTTATGCAGCTAAGCCGTCAGAGCAGAGATCAGAGGTGTGCCGGAGAAATGAACATCTAGACCAGGCTGCCGGACTGCAGTTTTATTATGGTTACTGCTATTAATTCATTAGTAATTGGTTTTCTAAGTGGTCAGAAATAAAATAAATTAGGGGTTTTCTCAGAGCTGATGCCTGTTTTTTCCCCCTAAACAAGAGCAGCCGGGCTCGACATGCTTCACAGTACAATGAAAGATATTAATACAGATAAAAGCAAAGTAAGAACAGAACAAAAATGCTTGTTTTGGGAAACTGAAGGCCCCTCTGGTGAAGCTGAGGCTAAAAATAGACAGCTTCTATTGTAAGACTGTCCTGGATTAACATCTCTGTGGCTACAATCCTCTGCAGATCATTAGGTAGTCTGCTAGTTTACCTGCAGCACAGCAGTGGTCTCCGGTTCAGCTCAGCGTGCGCGCAGTTCCTGCTGATGGTGGCCTGCTCATGCAGTTGTCTCACAGTGCAGAGCAGCCCGGAGAGTCTCCTCACACTCCTCACACACAGCACGCCAGCGTCCCAGTCAGCCACACACCGGCTTCGCCTCGTTTTTTGATGCCCAGAGTCAGTCTTAACTCCATTCATAAAGCCAGAAGTCAGAGAAAACATGTTCACAAACACCATTGTACCCAGCTCCTGAGTGGAGGAGGATCCTGTTAAGTAACAAAGTCACAGTGCCTCCGGCTGCTCAGTGTCCGCAGCAGAGTACAGGAACAGGTCAATAATGGGTGTTTTTTTTAGAGGGTAGAATTTAAATGAAGGACTAGAATTGAAGTGAATTTAATAGGAAATAATGGGCAAAGTTTTCTGTTGAAGCGAGACTTTACAGTTTTTGCTTCAGAAGGGCAATTTTAACGGTTAAAGAGAAATGAAGGAACTGTTGTATTCTCATTGAGATAACTGTTATAGCAAAATAACTGTTTCTATATGGATGCAGACAGAACTTTTCAGCTTTCTCAGCCAGAGAGGATCTATTTAGCTTAGCATTAGCAGTGACAGAATTAAATTAATCGTAATCAAAGAGAAATTTAGTAAATTGTTAATCCTAAAATGGCTTGTAGTAAATCAGCGAGACTAATTTATGTTAAAAACCTTTAACTATGTATTTCTCTTCTGATTTCAACTGATGCAACACTTCCATCCAAAGCTCCAGCAGGTCTCTGTTTTTATGTTTGTGTGTTAGATCGATCTGTATTTTTGTTGCCAAGGTGTAACGTTACCTTTTACTGTTTGGTGATTTACTTTCTTTCCTTCTTTTCTGGCTGCTCTGAGAAACCAACTCTTCTGTTTTGTGTGTTTTCACGATCGAACGTCTATGGAGATGGTTTTGGTGGCATGAATGGTTGTTGCCCCGTCCAGAACACACATAATTCATAGTGCTGACTGTGTGACCTGGCAGCATTGGCTACCTGACTTCACAAATGTTCCCAGGATATTTTCCATCTGCACAACAACACACAACGTTGCCGGGTTACATGTAACTCTGGCAGACGTTTGCTCTGCACCTAAGCTGATTCAGTCTGTTCTTTAAAAATTTCCTCTTTTAAAAGAAGAATCAGTGACCAAGCTTCTCTTTTCTTCAGTTTTATGATAAAGCTATATGCACAACCTGATTTTAATAATGCTAGATTCTGATTGTCTGTGACAACGGAGCATCTCAGGATTCTTTAGGGTTATTATATTACTCTTAATAAAGTTTTATAACAATTTTTTTTTAACTAACTTATACCAATTTTTGTGTTAAGGCTACATAGTTATAAATGAATGTTATGCTCATAATGATGAACACTCGGTTCCTCAGCTCTCTGGAACATTTTAGCATCTCTTAGCTCAGTGTTTTGGTTTTTCAGCATGCAGCTGTTGTAGTTAAGTCTCATTACTCTATTCAGCATTCATCTCAGCTGCAAGCATTACAAAAATACAATAACTCTCTTGTCTTGCTGGGCATATAGCACACAAACCAACTTTACGGCAAGTTGTTGAACAAAGACAGAATAATTTCTACATTTTTATGGTCTTCCCAGCCTTCCCTGTAGATTGACACTTTTTTGTGTGTGTTTAAGTTAATAATTTAAACGTTTGCTCCAGAGGGAAAAAAAGAAGATATTTCTACAATTCTAAATTCTTAACTTGGAAAAAAGGATGAAAGTTGGCAAACTTTCGGAATATTGGAAATTAAGCAGAGAGAGAGGAGCAGGGTTGAAATCTCCAGAGACTGCCATGAAAGCTTTGGGGTATTGTGTTTGTAGCTCCACGACAACCAAGCTGATGACATCACATGCAGCGTCAGCAGGTAACATGGATGAACTCTCAGTTGACAACTTGGAGTCAAACTCCCAGCCAACAGTTCAGTAACCAGGTACAAGATTCTGTTTTCAGCAAGCACTGCAGTCCGTCCTCCTTTACTTTTACTTCTCTGTCTGTCTGCAGTCTCTGTCTGCCTGTATTTCTAAAACCAGATGTTTATTTGCTAGTGATCTCACATTCCACGTGATGATCAGTGGAAGAAATGGTTTAAGCTCCTTATTGCTCTCCCCTGTTTTCCTGTCCTGCATCCTAGATGTTTCTGCTTCGACTTCGAGACTAAATAATGGCACGAATTGGGTTTTGAAATGCTCAATATGTCGCTCCTAATCGCCCGTTGGCATTGTTTACTCATCTTTACAGATGTTACAAACAGCCAGCCAACAGAAATCATTCCAACAGTACAACATCCAAACAGGCTTATAAAAAGGTTTCAGAAATGAGAGTTTTCACCCCCCCACTAAAAAGCTAATCAAAAAAATCTCAAGCGATCCGAAGCACAGTATGACCAGCGTTACTGTAACAGGTTACCACTAGTGTGGCGCCACTTTAGGATTAAGTACTGTGCGTTGACAGAATACTGACCTGGAAAACGAAGGCAACAGGGAGCTCACCTGCTGTAAAGAGTGAAGCTGTCCCTGGAGACAAGGCTTTGCTGTGCTGATTGTTTTAATCAAAGAAGAAGGTGGACTTTTTGTGCTATTTTACAGTTTAAACCTGCAGTGCAGAGGAGCACTCTGCCTCTGCAGATCCAAGTCCCTCATTTTCACAATAACTTGGATGTTTGGTGAAGGACATGGAAATCAAAAAGAGAAATTGAACTTATTGACTTCATTTGAGTGACTAAACATTGAACTGATAATTTTTTAATTGCAGCTTTTCAGTAGTTAAACCGCATTTGTATAGTGGAAAAATATCAATGACATTACACATTGCAGTCTGGAGTGAAAACAGTGAACCCACTGAGATTTGTCCACATCCTGTTTGTGAGCGCTCTAAGAGATTCCCATGCAGGAAAGGTCACTGTCATGTTTGGAACGCATCCAGTACACCCAGACCCAATATCCAGTTACATTGTCAGAGAAATGCAGCCAAAGCTTCAAACTTTTCTGCATTAAAGACTTTTTTAGAATCATCCCTACCACCCTACCACAACGATCAAATTGATTGATTCTGAAAAAACATGCTGATAGTGTTGACTCAGGAGCTGTAACGTCTTGGCGAACTGCAGTGACTAATGCGATAATGACAGTCATGATGGTGCACATGATGTAACGGCATATTTCAAAGCAATCGTTGGGATGAAAACATGCCAACAGTGGGCTGCAGCGAGGCCACTTGCTCCAAAAGGGCAGTCTGCTCCACACAGATCGAAGATTACAACATGATCTATTTGCATTAGTTCCATCACTGCTGTCAGAGTGTGGCCACACCTTTCAAAAGACAACTGCAAAACATTTTCTTGGCCAGCTGAAGTGTGTGCATTAAGATTCTTCACTCTATATTTAGAAGAATTTTTCTGTTTGTAACTTCATAAAGAAAGGGTTGATTGAAGTCTCATCTGGATTCGGAGGCAGCTGCCTGTGAACCTAATAAATATTCTCAAATGATATCATTGGAATAGGGGTTGACTGAGGCTGAAGATTCCAAGTTTGAGAATGGAAAAAAATATGAAGACCTGGAGTCAGAAAAAGATGACCTTATATGTTTCAAGGTGTCATGACCCTCTGATAGTTAGGTAAAGTGTTGCTAGGTTTTGAAGGAAGACCAAAGAACATCTTAATTAAATAAAAAAGCAGTTTTTCTGATGGATTCATCAACCATATTTGAGAAGTGCTAAGCTAAACAGGTGGAATGTTTTTTTAAAGTAAATTGAAAATCCAACATTGGGGGACTGACTGACATTAAGGACTGACTAGCTAAACTGATTTGACTAAAATACAGCTTGGTTTTGCCGCTGAGCTAATTGTGAAAACTGCCAATGCTCCAACCATTTTTGCGGGACACAACAAGAGTTCCGGCAGGCATGTCGGTCAGGTGGCGAGTTTTTTTTATTTCAGTGTGTTATCTCTCTGTTGCTGCTGGGGCAGTAAGGCCTCCACCGGCCGGGGCTTCTATCTCAAAAGGCCCAAGCTGACTTGCTGACTCACAGCTCGGGGCAGAGGACTGGCCGGCTTAGCACTTGGGTGCAGGAACTGCTAAAAGCAGAACAGAGATAACACATTAGAAAAATAAACTTGCTGGTTCACCGACATGTCTATTCGTACCCGTGGCGTCTCCAGGAGAATTGACTAGAACAGCATCAGTCTTCATCGCTCAAGAGGCCCTCGCTCTGCTCCACTTTCCTTCGGTCAATCACTCAGGGCATCTCTGTAAGTTGTCTTGCTAAAGATGCAGTGAGTACAAGCGGGTGCCACTGTGAAATTCTTATTAGTCTTAAGCTCAGTAAGTGAATTATCACCGCTGGTTATCATTTAATTGTTTTTTGTTCTTTATTAATGTAGCATAGCTAGTTTTCCACAAACTGAAGAGGCTGTGCAGAAATGAGCATATTCACAGATCGTCTTTCACTGAAAGTCAAAACACCATGCATTATTAAGACCATGAGGTTTTTTTTATTTAGCAATTTTAACAAAAGTGCATCAGAGTCTTTATTACATTTAATGAAACTTGGTTTTGTAGATTTTTGCATAATCTTGCTAACTGACAAATAAAGAAAAGGTAGTGAACACCTACTATTTAGCAGTGTTTTAAGGGTTTAGTTGTAAATGTAGGAAAGTCTACTCTGTGTATGAAACAGTTTCTATCGGGTACCACAATCCACCTGCTCTAAAAATTGTTTTTCTACAAATGGGGCAGAGAAATCTGATTGAATCTATCTAAAAAATGTATGAAAATATTAGAATTTTGTACATGGCGTTGAAGGTGCAGGATTGGGGGCCGGCAGTGCAGCAGTTGTGCTCGGGCCAGAGCTGCTGGCCAGGCAGCAGCCAGTGGCAGCAGCTCGAACAGAGCAGCCTTTGTTAGCCGTTGATGCTGGAGTTCTTGTGACCAGAGCTGCCACTCCCTTTTTGGAGCGAGGGCCCGGGCCCCCAGGGTGACTCAAGGGAGAGACGGGGCAGGGAGGGGCCGATAGTGGAGGTGGTAGCCTCCCCCCTCCCTCCTCTTCCCCTATTCTGCCTCCTACTCTCCTGAACAGGGACAATTGGTGCAGTAGCAGGAATGGATGATTGATCACACGGTCCGTTCTCTCACTGGTTCTCATGTCTGTTACTGCGACAAATTGACCATGTGAACAGGACGGATGGGTGTATCTGTCTTTCTATGTGACTTGTTGTTTAAGCAGAGCAGAACTGATCCAACAGCAAGAGGAGGAGTGATGAAAATTTGCTGATCGTTGTCATTGTCCAGGTTTTACTGCCTTTTGCCCAATGTCAGCTGGAATAGGCTACAGCCCTCCCACCCCCCGAGACCCACAATTGGATAAAGCAGGTCTAGAAAATGGATGGATGGATAGATGGAGTTTTTGCTGGAAAACAAGCTGCTCCCCTCTCTTATCAGAAGAAAGTAAATGTTTCTTACTAAGTTTATCACAAAATCTTTGCTTTTGTGATTATTCTTAAATGCTTTGGCTATCGTTAGAGTCTTGAATTTCAATCTTAAATCAAAACCTTGAATTTCTTTACTTTGTTCCTCTTCTTCTCCTTTCCTCTTTTTCCCTCCTTTCTGCATCCTTTTTTTAAAATTTATTGCTGTTCTTGTTTCCTTCTGTAACTCCCGCTTGACAGTTTGAACATCCACTAGAAACTCAGTGCCGCTCCAACATGCAGTTCTGTTTCACTGCCTTTTCTGCTCCATCCACGTATTAAGAGTGTATGCACTGTGTTTTTGGGCATCGCTGCGTGTGTGTCTGCCGAAGAAGTGAGCCAATATCAGCTAAAAAAAAAAAGCATCGCAAAGCCATGTGGTCTTTATCATGAAGAGAGCAAGCCGTGTAAATTTGGCAGGTTGCGGAGGATTATTGTTTTGTTGCGAGTGCCAATCCACTCTTTTATGTGACATTTCCCAAAATGACTTCCATTAAATGCCCTTAATCCTGCATCCAATCAAGCCAAATCGGATACTCAACCTCATAGGAGTATATTTATAGGTCTATAAAATCCCCAAACCCAATGCAGTGCTCCATTCCCACAGCTTTAGTAGCTGCGCATTCAAAAACACGACCGATTTAATCAAGAATGGTTCAAGTAACTGTCTTTTTTTTTTTTGCTTTCCAGAGTGACCGTCTTCTGATCAAAGGAGCGAAGATTGTGAACGATGACCAGTCCTTCTGCGCTGACATCTATATGGAGGATGGAGTCATTAAGTGAGTTTAGTGGTTTTTCTTTAGGCAGTTCATGAAAACTCTGCTTTTAGGTTGTAGAGTCAAATGTGGAGTGGAAATCAGTCAGCGCTGCCACCATGTGCTTATTCAAATGGCATATTCTGGTTTCTCTCCATATTATTGACCCTTTCTAAATTGAGCGCCATGAGGTGAAATATGGTGTGATTCAACACTCTGTAAGTTGAACTGAATGACAGCAACAGTTTCTTTTCTCCATTCTCAGACAAATTGGGGAAAACCTCATTGTTCCCGGTGGGGTGAAAACCATCGATGCCCACGGTCGCATGTTGATGCCGGGCGGCATCGATGTGCACACACGTTTCCAGATGCCAGATCGGGGCATGACGTCTGCAGATGACTTCTACCAGGGGACCAAGGCGGCGCTGGGCGGCGGCACCACCATGATCAGTAAGTCATTTGGAAAAAAGCTCTCCATGACCAAAGATTCAACTGTGAGGTAAATTGTTAGTTTAGTGTTCAAATGGATCCAAGCAGTCCTTGGTTCTTGCAGCGATTCTTCAGTCACTGATTGGCTCTAATGGAAAGTTTCCTAATGAGAACAGGACGGATGCCAGGACTGTTCTCGTCTGAGCCACATTACGAAGCAGTCCATCTAGTTTCTGGAGCCATGAAGAAGTCATACTGAGTCAGGGAGAGTTTCTCTTTGAACACATGGACACAGTAGATTAGTTGCCTGTGTTTCCCAAAGGCTGTTAATCTTTCAGGTTTCATATTTGTGTGTTTCTGTTTTGGATTTCATCGTGTTTCGACTCCCATCCCTGTTTTTCACAGTTTTCCATCAGCATATTCCTTCTGGGTTTGACACTCCAGAGTAAAGTGCCCAGTTTCATCCTCTGTTTGCATTCTTGGTGTCACCTTTTACAGCTATAGTTATTGTTCCTGTTGTGAACGGCATGTTCTTATTCATTATCTTATCCAATATATAATCTCAGCTGTAACAGTGGTTAAATGTTAAGTTTTCATCTTTTTTCAAATATGTACTAGACTACAATGATTAAAAAAGGTAATGGAATGGAAAAAGAAAATAAATTGAAATGAAAACTTGTTCTCTAAATGCCACACGGGCCCTCCTCCTGCTAATTCAGCAGCTACACCGTCCTCTCCCGGGATGCAAAACAAACTCCCTCTGCATGCCGCTGTCGCCTCAGGCTAAAAGCTGACTGGCTGCCGTGGACCCAGCCAGAGTCACACAGGTCTGGAACTTGGACATAATGTACAGCAGCCACTGATGACTGGCGCCATTTCGCAGGCAATACCGGGACACATTTTTACAATTAATTACATTATACGCTACATTCTGTCTGGTCCAGGCTTAATGAAATAGAGCTGAATCTACAGTGAACATAAAGACAGAGTTGTAATCACTGTTCTCTATGTGGGCGTATTTCCTCTCTAACATGTTTGACTGACATGTGTGAACTAAATCTGTCTTGCTCAAGTCTGTTCACAACATCAATCGATCTGGGTTAGATATGATATCAGCTAAAATCACTGTTTGAGTTTCTGCCTGACTGTGTCCGTGTGTGTGTGTGTTTGCGTATCCAGTTGACCATGTGGTCCCTGAGCCCGGCGTCAGCCTCATCTCTGCCTTTGAGCAGTGGCGGGAATGGGCCGACAGCAAGTCCTGCTGTGATTACTCGCTGCATGTCGACATCACTGAGTGGCACAGGGGAATGCAGGAAGAAATGGAGGCACTCGTGAAGGACCACGGTAGGACCAACTCAAAGTCACCCTCCATTTATCTGAATTCATTAGAGAACCATTCAGGGACTAAACTAGACAAGAAAATTAAGTATTTTTAAAGCTATTCCAGGCATTCTGATCAGATTTTTGAAAGAGATGAACACATATTAATCTCTGTCCAACACCCACTGCAGCAAATTCTTTAAAGCAAACTTATGTTCCCATGAAACAGGGAGCAGGGTGCTATTTGCATCACATACTTAAGGGATTCTTGTAAAAATAGAAGCCAAAAAATGCCACTCTGCTCCGATAGGTCAACTCC
The DNA here is from genome assembly GCF_036924035.1 of Leuresthes tenuis. NCBI lineage: Eukaryota > Metazoa > Chordata > Actinopteri > Atheriniformes > Atherinopsidae > Leuresthes > Leuresthes tenuis. The sequence goes on from NW_027325373.1 coordinate 5,026,118, forward strand.
ACAGGTCTGAGCAGGCCCTGCCCACCATTCTTTATCAGCTCCACAAGGTCCTTCTTTGAATTTAGGTTCATGAGAGAGGATAATAAAAATGTGTTTAAGTATTTCACTATATGAGTGTTTCATTTGCAGCTGAACTAGTTAACACCTCTACGTGCAGAATGAGTCACCAACGCCTTTTTTTAGTATTTTCCAGGAAATTATGAGCTCTAAAACCAGCAAAGAAGGGATGTCCCCTGGACTTCCATAAGACATTGGTTCCCACTACAACATTCTCACCACCATGTTGGAGGGACTTTACCAAGTAACGAGTTGTCATGTGGTCTCAGTGCTCTATTCTGAATGAGATGTACATCTGGCCTTTCAGCCAACATCCCCTTTCCTCCTCCAGATGACATTTTCACCAGGACATCGGGATATTTCCAGAATGCTCATTTGATTACGTTTTATGCGTGAATGCGTTCAGATGTACATACATAAAATCAGTCACGTCAGATATAGGCGTCCTTTAATGTCCTGACTTTAAATCTCTCTCAAATAACATCCCGGTAACTAAGAGTGAACTCTGAATAGCAACATATGCTATTCAGAGTATGGTGTCTGTTCGAAGAAGACCTTTAGCTTTAGTGAACGTCCAAGAGACATCTTTTTTGTCTGCTGGGAAATCTCATTAAGAATAATATATATATATATATATATATATATATATATATATTTAAAAAAAAAAAAGCTATTCTTTGCATTTTTGGCCAGGCACTGACCTATTCAGTATTGTACAAAAGTCTCGAGCCAGCCCTTTTTACTTAACATATTGACGTAAAAAATGGTTTCTTTGCTAACTTTGTTACACAACACTGGTTTATTCCTTGAGTTAGGTGCTTTTTTAAAATCTTGAATTATTCATAGGTGTTTTAATGAGTTAACAAACAAACAAAAAAAGAAACGAGTGTGAAACACAGCAACTACAGAAAGGGGGATAAATACTAGCGCCCTCTAGAGGTGGTTATGCTCACAACACTACTGAGCACAGGGGTCATACTTCTCTGCAAAGAAACATTGTGGTGGATCTGCAATGTTTGAGGTATGTGGAAGTCAGTCATTATTATTATGTCGCCACATTGCTATGAAAGCTGTAAAAATTTCACTTTACGGTTTGCTTTTGTCAAGCACATTGTCAAAGTATTATGTCCTTTTGTACATGCTAATAAAACTCACAATGTGGCTCGTTAGTGGTTTCTAATATATATGTATATTTGTCTGCTATTTACTTTGTGTCCCACAGGTGTCAACTCTTTCCTGGCTTACTTGGCTTATAAAGATATTTTCCAGCTAACTGATGCTCAGGTCAGGCATCTTCTGCATCTTCTTGTCATTTGCATCTCCTCTGAAATGTATTTCTGAGAAACAACGAAGACTTAAGGCCAAAACTGATACGTTTTCTTTACATGTTTCGGCCTTTGAAATGATGATGGATTCTATATTTTTCATAAATTGAAAATAACTAATTGGAACCAGTCGGAATGCCAAGGCAATCACCACATCATGATGCATTGAGAGCAGAGGCAGTAGCCTATGATGAGCAAAATATATCCTGTATCAGTGTTAAGTTTGGGTATCACACTCAGACACAGCGTGAGTTACAGTGTGAGTTTGTTTGTCTTGGCAACACTTTGTCTCTGACCAAAAGTTTGAATGTTCCTCTTGGAAGAGAGAGAGATATAATTAAAGAAACATTTGGTTGCACATTTCATTCTGACTCATTGTTCAAAATGAATTAATCTCACTTGAAAGCAGCTTTGAAACAGTGTTGGTGTTTGCACCTGCGTGAGGAATGCTGGCAGCGTGGTGCAGTCTGAGTTTATAATTTTCTCTCCCATGTCAAAATCTGATGAGTCTTTATTGTTGCATGTTTGGCAGCCGGGAGGGGATGACTCTCTGTGAACTCATGGCATTGCGTGAACAGCCAGACTGTAAGAGGCTTGCTTATATTGTGTAAAAAACAACAGACTCCGTTTCTCTTTTACCACAAATATTGTGACTTTTTGTAGTTAAACATTGACCTGATTTCCAAAAGGCATGAAGAAGAAACATTTCTTTTAAAGTTTAAGCTAGATAACGTTCTTTAAGTCCCTGATCTGACAGTTTCAAAATATCAAAAAAGGAAAGGAGCCTGAAGGCCTGTTTGGCAGAAATCCCAGCTAGTAAATGCTTTTTATAGCCAAAAGTCTTACAGCTGTTATTAGTCAGATATTCGTCCATTCTAAAAAGTCAAAGGCATATAGTTCTGTGAGGTTGTTGAACTATTTTGCATGCATTGAAGTCAATCCACAGAGTTTTGGGAGACTGAAGGACATGGAGAAACAGGTGATTGCTGCACAGTAGAACACTGCACCAACACTTGAAAGAGTCTGTTTAGTCAACCTGAAGTCGCTCAAAAAGGAGTTTTGAGCTTCCTTTTTACAAACCTTTCAAGCTGCTTTCTTGGATATACTATTCCATTCCTCACTATCGACCTCCACCATTCCTGTTGACTGCTGTTTCTTTATCACATTACAACCTGAGGAACTGGCCACCTCAGCAACCTTTAGTTTTTCCTTATAGTCTCCTCCTGCTTTGTGGGCTTCAGTTATTTTGATTGTGCATGGCTGCTGATCGAAAGGACAAGTTTTGAGAGTTATTAACATTTCCCAGCTTCTTTTTTTCCAGTTGTACAAAAAACCAAAGGAGAGTAACCCTAATTTAGCTTAAATGTTTTGCCTGTGACGTAATGCCTTTCACAGATCAAAGAAACTCTGACAACAGGTGCTCAAACCTTTGCATACTACTAAATAGATTATTGTCTGAAAATCCGTTATCTTGTAAAAATGTAGTTATAGCGACGTAAATATCTTTCAAGTCAGTTTTACAGAAAAATCCAAATGTTTTCTGACTCCAGGTCTGTACATGTAACAATTTGCTGCTGTTCTTTGCCAAGTTGGATTAAAAAATGAACTCATAACTGTGTTTTTCTCTTTAATACAGCTGTATGAGGTGTTCAGTGTGATCCGCGATCTGGGAGCCATCGCCCAGGTTCACGCTGAGAATGGGGACATCGTAGCTGAGGTACACCATGTCATACCAAAGTGAGATGCCAACTGGAGATAAACAGACAGTTTTCTGCTGGATTTCCTAATTGAATTCAGCTTTAGATGGAACAGCCCTGAGCCTTGAGTATCTCAAGGTGCTGCTTGCCGCCAGCACGTTGAGCAAAAAGGGCCGTGATGCATCATTTCCTCCTCCGTCATGACAAAATCTGAGCTCTTAATAGTCAACAGATGAGGATAAATATTCATGAGGGTCATGGCTGTGCTAAGTTTTTTTTCTGCCAAGACTGCTCATGAGGAACATGTGAGCACCTGCACATGACTCAACATTTCACATTTCCCATGGTAGCCTATTTGCTTGTGCTTTTTCCTTTTTCTTCGCATGTTTTTAGGAGCAGCGCCGGATCTTGGAGCAGGGGATCACTGGGCCCGAAGGACATGTGCTGAGCCGTCCTGAGGAGGTAAGAAGGAGTGTCAGCACTGTGGATACTGACTGGCACCTCTGAATACTGGGTGAAATATTGCTTTGACTTTTGGGCAAGAGGGATCAGCTCATCTCCACCTTGTATTTGCTGTAGTTATTTGTCTTTTGACTTTTCCAGCTTTCACAGCTCTTAGTGTTAAAGTGTTTGACAGTTTTATATTGAAGCTGTTGGCGTTTCACTATCTTAGCAAATAACATCCTCTTCGGGGTCATCTTTAACAAGATGAGTGTAAATATTCTTGCCCTTGAACCATGAAAGATAAGAGCACATCATTCCTACATGAATTAGCGACTGGTGTTACTACAAGATACAAAAAAACGATTAGAGAATGAGATTTTGCCTCAAGACATCTGTTGTAAAGATAACACACTGTGTTGCAGTAAAACTTTTTCTTAGCTTTCTTTAACTCTCCCCTATTCTAATTCCTTAAGGCATATTACTCAATGCTCAGTGAGACGAAAGAGAAAAGTTCTCATGCTAATGTTCCGGATCCTCAGGCTAATCAAATGTGGACTGGGATAAATGGTGTTATTTTTGATGATTTCATCGAAAGTTAAAGAGGACGCTCTGGAAAAATAGGCAAAAGTGAAGAATTCACAGTATTCTTATCATAACATGTTGTCATTTCGCTTTTAAAAAAAGTCTCTTTTTTGTTTTTGCTATGGCTAGAGAACAGATTTTAAGGAAATAAAGCAGCAGCACAGTGAAACGAATAGTTCAATACTTATTCTCGCAAAGAGTTCGATGAGAACACAGATTCTACGGTCTGTCAAATATGAAACTACCACTGCCAGCACCTGGTTGCATCAGCTTATATTTGTGGAGGGAAACAGCTAGCTTAGCTCTCAAGTTAGCTTAGCTTTGCTAGATAGCGTCAAGCTGTGTACCCCTCCAGTGTTTATGCGAAACCGCTTAGCTATTTGCTGACTGTTGGCCGTAGTTTGTGAGTAGGAAAGTAAATGTACCCTGACTAAATTAGATTTTATTCAAGCTAAATCTGTCAGTGCACCTAATTCTAGAAAGGAAAGTATATCTGTATCATTTGTATGGTTGTAACAACTCTCTGTTGTTATACTTCATATTTTGCCGTTTCTTTTTTATTACTTGATTAAGCAATCCATGATTTATCTTTTCTGTATTTTTTTTAAAAGTTTTAATTCTTTTACCTTCATGTCATCATAAAAGTTGACCATTTTGCTTCGACACTTTAGAATAATGAGCGCACAGACTGGAGTTTTCCCTTTTATGAGTGACAGTATGGAAATCTGGTTTTCATAAGTGAGCGAAACATGACACAGGAGATGCAGGAAGAAAGTGTGGTGGGAATGTTTCAACTCAATTTTAAAATGCCCCATTTCTCAAAGAAAACTTCATCGTTCACCAGGTGGAGGCAGAAGCTGTCAACCGTGCTGTGACTGTAGCCAATCAGACAAACTGCCCCCTGTATGTCACCAAGGTGATGAGCAAGAGTGCTGCTGATGTCATTGCTCAAGCCAGGAAGAAGGGTAAGGAGCTTAAACTAAATATGCATCTTATTTTGTATCAATGCTACCTGCATATCCTGCAAAACACAATTTTCAAGCGCATTGTTAGTCCTCATAATAAAGTAACTACAGCTCCAGGAGTGTAGTAGTGCCTCATGTTTTAATAGCACTGGACTTTCAGGCACTGTGGTCTATGGAGAACCCATTACTGCTAGCTTGGGAACAGACGGTTCACACTACTGGAGCAAGAACTGGGCCAAGGCAGCAGCCTACGTCACCTCTCCTCCTCTGAGCCCTGACCCTACCACACCAGACTATCTCAACTCCCTGCTGTCCTGGTATGTATGATCCGATCACTAAAATGCGATTCAAATAAATTTTGTCTGAGAAGTACGATTGACACCAATTTCTTCCTTTCCCCTTTGTTCTGCGTAACTTTTCATAAAGTGGTGACCTGCAGGTGACAGGAAGTGCACACTGTCCCTTCAACACTGCTCAACGTGCGGTGGGAAAAGATGACTTCAGCTTGATTCCTGAGGGTGTCAATGGTACCGAGGAGAGGATGTCGATCATCTGGGACAAATGTGTGGTATGTGTTTATATTTTTTTTCTCTTGGGCCTATTTATCGATCTAGCTGTTGATCAGTCAATCTGTCATTATGAATTTGAGTATAGGTATACATAGATACATTTGTGAAGAAGTACAGCATACATGTATATATATATATATATATATATATATATATATACAATATATACAATAAAACAGAGGTAAAAGGAGGGGGATAAGTGTGTGGGCTGTTACCCACAAAGCAAAGCCATGTAACTCTGAACGGCACAAAGAAGAAAAGGATTGATTGAAGGGAGGAAAGCGTGCTTTTCTCACTCTCAGCTCTGATTCATTTCAGGTGACGGGTAAGATGGACGAAAACCAGTTTGTGGCTGTGACCAGCACCAATGCCGCCAAGATCTTCAACATGTACCCCCGCAAGGGCCGCATTGCTGTGGGTTCAGATGCTGATCTGGTGCTCTGGGACCCAGACGTCACAAAGATCATCTCTGCCAAGAGCCACAACTCGGTATGATCTTCACGGCCCATTGTTGATACAGCAAAGCCCAAAAATGTAAACGCACTGGGGCCATGGAGGTTGCATTACACACAGAGCATTTTGATATTTCTACAAACCACAAATCGTTCTACTATGTGACAGATGTAATTAATGGTGATTCTTTTTTTTTTTTTATGTCATTACTCAGTCTGAGCGACTGGTTTGTTTGTCCACTTCTTTGTTGTAAGGGATGACTTATGGTCGTCTGTTCAACTGCTGAACAGGGTGTGGGCCTCACACAGCGTCGAGGGAGTGATGTCATCCATAAAATCTGCCAGAGAACTCAAACACATCATCGTATGATTGTTAGCAGGCCAATATCTGTGTATATGTGTGTGTGTGTAAGAACGACAGAGAGACTGTTACGGCGTATGTTCTTCCGATCTCTTTGCTTTATCCCATCTTGTTCTTCGGTTTCTTTTTAATTCCATTTTGTCCGAAAATAACGCACCACGGGAAAGATTGCTCATAGCTTAGCGTGTAAATGTATGTGTCATGGGATAGACCAACCTACTGGTGACCTCATTTTGGGCTCTAAAAGTTTGCAAGATTGCCATGACTTCAGCTTTAGCTCCAGTGGCTTTTAGGAGAGAGCTGTCGTAAGTCTTCCAAACCACTCTAATGACCGCGCTTCTTTTTCTTCCTTTTGGCACAAGAACTGATGCCTTGGTGCCTGTCAGCTGACTTCCTTCCTTCCCCTCCTAACAACTTTCTTTATTGGTGCTTTCTTTATTAGTATTGGGCTAGAGAGAACACTTTGAACACAGTGTGAAATAAATAATTTAAGCATTTTCCACAACTGCGCTTTAATCCACACATTGGGGCTGTTTTTATATGACTGCTTCATAAGTCCAACAACATAGCTCAGGCAGTTTTTAAGATAAAGTCTGGGTGTGGTTTCATAAATCTATTAACTAAAAGGGGCATTCAGCATGTGCTACAGGCACTTACATCATCCCGATGACAAGGGAAAATCAGCTGTATCCCTGCTTTGAAGGTATTTTTGCTCTGACTTAATGTATCGGCACTGAGGTATAAGCGGCTGTAATAAAACATCACAGAAGCACAGCTGTGGGCTGTCAGACAAGAATTGTAACTAGTTTAACATTTAAAAGCATAAACTAAAGATCAGCAGACAAAGGAATCTTTTTAAGATGTCATATCAGCTGCATCACGTCATGGGTATGTCTTCAAAGCTTTGAGAGCCCAAAATGAATTATGCAATTAGATGACTGACGTCAGGGCCTTTTAGGTTAAACATTCTGTTGGTGCCTCTTTCTGTTCTATCATGTCTCCACAGTCCTTTTTAAACCAGTCAAAATCCACAAACACCTGCTAACCGGTGAGTGTAATGGGAAAGTGTTTGATTGGCATTCAGTCCCTCATCAAATCACTCTGCAGTAGTTACAGGTGTTTAGCGGCCCTGGCTCTCATTCACAGTGATAGGAACACAACTTCGGAGCGCACAAGCTAATTTTACTGAGGGTGCGATGCTTAGGGCTGCAAAAAGTGGACAGAGCTCACCTTTTCTTTACAGAAACACACCTTCAACAGCCCTCAGTGTCTCATATGGAGGCTCCAAAACTGACATCAGCAACTCGTGGACCAAAAAAAGTTATGAAATTGATGGCTTGATGGGCTGATGTCCATGGTTCTGTCAAAGAAAACTAGCCTGATAATCTTTTGAGAGTCACAAATGATGGTCCATGGGAGGTAGTGATAGTTTCTGGCAGTTTCATTATCAGTAAGCTGATAATAGATAAAAACACTGAATACAACAATTTTTACTCAGACTATGCACACATTCACATTCTTAGGGTAGTAAACACAGTACTCACTTATAACATAAAGCAACGCCAACATTAATTATGTTTAACTGAAAGTTAAGAGTTTAGCTGAAAGTGCGGCATGAAAATAAATGCCTCGTACAGTTGTCACAAAGGGACAAATTAGCTTTAAAGGCATTATTTTGCCAGGCTGTGAAAATATTTATTTCTGTCATATATTTGGGCCTTTAACACTTGAACTGTGGAGTGTGGCTCACATCTGTAAACAAGCCCTGGTGGTTATTTGAGAAAGTGCCATTTATGGCAGTTGGCTGAAATTTTTTAGCCCCAGATGTTCATGTTTGATCATGATCATGATCTGTTGTACTAAAAAAAAAAAATACAGAGCTGGATTCATCCTCCTTTCCAATTAACATTACTTTGAAAGTATTCTTCTCGTCCTCCTCACAGACTGTGGAGTACAACATCTTTGAGGGCACAGAGGTGCGCGGCGGGCCTCTTGTGGTTATCAGCCAAGGGAAGATCGTGTTGGAGGAAGGGAACCTGCACGCCACTGAGGGTTCAGGACGTTTTGTGGCTCGTAAACCATTCCCTGACTACGTCTACAAGAGGATAAAAGCTCGCAGCAGGGTAAAGTGTTTCTTTCTTTCAGCTAGGATGTGTGTTTAGTATGTTTGTCTGATGTTGACTGTAATACATGTGCAAAATGTGCTACAGGAGTGGACATTTTGTTCATCCTTTTTTCAGGCTATTAAAAGTAAGGATTTTCAATGTTCAAACCACAACTCACATTCAGTATAATTTAAAAAAAACTTACGATTGTTAATTGGAAAACTGGAGGCACTATGCAGCTTGTCAGGCTTTAACTGCAATGAATGCTGTCTTTTATTTCCCACAATGCAGCTGGCTGAGCTGAGGGGTGTACCCAGGGGACTGTATGATGGCCCAGTCTGTGAGGTGTCAGTCACTCCTAAAACCATGACTCCCGCCTCCTCTGCCAAAACCTCACCTGCCAAGCAGGCCAACCAACCCGTCCGTAACCTGCACCAATCTGGCTTCAGCCTATCCGGTCAGTCATAAAACCATAACTCGTTAACCTTAACTCAGTGTTAGCGTGGAGTTGATGGTTCAGTTCAGGGCCTTCAGTTTGTTTTCTTTCTCAACATTCAGTCGAAAAAATTAATTAAAGACTATAGTAGTGCTGCCCAATTTTATGGCAATCCATAAAAATAAAAAAATGTGCTCAGGCAAGATTTACTTTGTATTACTGGATAAATTTGAAATTCTTGTAGTTTACTTAAATCTGATTGTTTTCTCATGGCATTTGAGAGGAATAGTATACTTATCTGACACCTTTCGTAACAGTTTCTTTAAGAAATTTGATGTATGCACACAGATCAAAGGAAGGATTTATAAAAAATATAATTCTTTACTAAATAAATCAAGTAACAGTTTAGAGAGGTATATCTGAAATTATTTAGAAATTGGTTGACATCAATGTAATTGGACACTAGCTTTAATCTTTATCAGCTTTGGTTTTGTTCAGTAGTTTATTGGTAGATCCCTACAGTCACTACATAAACACCGCAAGGGCGGGAATTTGTGGTAATGCTCCGCTCACCACCACTGTGGCTCTAAAAAAATCAGTGCACTAAGCTAAACTCCAGTGACTCCACATCCACAAAGCAGATTTTCTCTTAATAATACCAATTCTTTTTAAAGTCATCATTCCTGGGCAGTTAAATAAGGAGCCCAAGTTGCTCTGCAAATTCAGGCATCTAAGGAAGATTGATATGTGTGACAGAGCCAGCATAATTAGATAGCTAATTGTTGAATGTTTAGCTAGGTGCTACAGATAGCTAATCAGATGGTAATGCCTTAAGTATTTAGAACACGATAGTCAGGAGCACCACGTTTTGAATACAATTCAAGCCTGGATTTCTGACTCACCAAAACAATGCTAAACACAAAACACTGGGGAAAGAAGGTTAACAGTTTAACACCACAACTGTTTTCAATCTTTTTACATGTTTTGTTTTGAAGCAAATCTTCAAATTTTCTTAATACAGAATTAAAGTACATTGCAGACATTAAGCTTAAGTGAGGTCTGCAAAAAAACTTTCTGAGGAGTTAGCTAAGCTTAGCCTACAGTTAGCTAAGTGTCTTTTAGCTGGTGATTGATTTTAGTGTATTGATAAGCTTCATTAGCTTAACTGACACGGCATGTTGGGTTTCACTGAATCATTCTTGTCTGTCACTGCATTTCTTTCAACTTTCATTTAGACTTTGTTTTTGTTCAGTTAAACCCCTTTTTCTGGTTCTAACAACCGCTGATAGAAAATATTTTGTAGCCTTCATTGCATTGATTGAAAACTTCAAATATGGATTTCAGAATTTCATAAACAGGTGATATCCACAACAACTTAATTAAATCTTTTGATGTATAAGTCAAAAGATGAATTATACAGCAGGTGTATATTAATCACTGTACATTCATGCTCAGGTGTTAAATGCAGGTTAACTTCCAGAATTTAACATTCCCACTTTCTGGTTTGAAAAGAAAACAAGACAGACATATAATGAAATAAACTCATGTTTTTTTCCTTTGATCGTGAAGGTGCTCAAGTAGATGACAATATTCCTCGCCGGAATACCCAGCGCATCGTGGCGCCTCCAGGCGGCAGGGCTAACATCACCAGCCTGGGTTAGAGCTCCGTCCCCTGCTGCAGAGGAGGAAATACAGATTTGTGGAAGGATGGCCTTCAGGAGCTGTGCAAGTCAAGAAGCGACGTTACTACACCTGAAGCCAAACCCTACACGGCACCTGAGCGGGCCACCCAGCCTTGATCTAACACCTCCTCCTCTGTCTCCTTTTTTTCCTCCCTCCCACAAACCCACTCTCCTCATCCCCTTAACCTGATCCTAGTGGACACAGTAAGAAACAAGAAAAAAAATCTGCCTCATATGATAGGATAAAGAGAAAAAAATGTAACACTGCTTATTTGAGCACTTTTGTTATTTTGTTGTGTTTCTTTTTATACTGTATTTGCTCCCTGCCATGTGTCCTTCTGATGCTTGCTTTGCTGTGTTGTTTTCATTGAGGTCAGTTGAAAACAAAACTGAATTAACACAGTTAAGGAGAGAAGATCAATTTCATGCAGGATGTTCATTGTATTTCCATTCATTCATTTCATTTTGGAAGTAGCTGAAATGGAGCATGGGTACAAAGCCAGTACTGTTGTGTTTTCTTTTTCTTTCCTTTGTTCAATAAGCCAAACACAAGCTTGAAATTGAAGTCTTACGGTCTTGCAGCCATGTTAAGAATCTTCAAGCTGTTGACTATCTGACTACCTGTGATTTTAATTGATGGTTTGCTCTGAGGGCTGCCTTAAGATTTGACATAATTAAATACAGCAGTCTCTTATTTTCACTTTTAACTGTCATTGCCGTGGCTCTCATGTTTTCCCACCTGTGGCTTTGCTAAGGTAGACACGTTATGAGTCGGCTGGAGAATATTGTGAAGCAGAGCGAGCTTTGGCACGTCATAAAACGAGATTTAGGTCATGATTAAAGAAACAAAGTGTAGGATCTAGTGACATCTATTGGTGAAGTTGCAGATTGCAACCAATACAATAACCCTGCACCACTCTGAATTTACAAGAGGGTGCGTGAGATTATCCTGGGGCTCAAATGGCAAAAGAAATTGTGAAACTCCATCACCAGAACCAGGGTTTGTTATGTTATGTTATTTATGTGGCTGCCATGGAAACATGATTGTACAAATATGGGGGACACCCTGAGGGAGGACCTGTACCTTCTGAGATATAAAGGCCTCACATTAAAGTCATATTTTTAAACAATTCTACACAAACGAAACCATAATTTGGAATACAATATGGAACTTTGGTCAAAAGATCTCTCTAAATCCTACACAATGAAACTTTAATATAAAGAATATGTGGAAAAGAGTTGTAGAGGTAAGAGGAAGTTTTACTCTGTCACTTCAAACTTAGCCTTTCCTTGCCTTACTGTCTCTTAACTCAGAGAGTCAACTTAACTAAGAGAGATTTTACAAGTGCGGGAAAGGTGCCATTCACTACGCAGATGCTCATTTTCCACGTTGTTTGCGTTCCTATGAATCACAAAGTCCACATTTCTTGATTGACAGCTGCAGAAACATCTGAAAGCTGTCCGTCACCAACCAGTGCATTTACATACAGAATGTTTCTCCTCCTCCAAATGTGACTTTTATACTCATCAAAGTCCCTCTTTCCTTTCTACTCTTTATGTGCCTGAACCCACAGAAGTTGTACTGATAGTCTGATCTTATAATTCTTGTTTTGTTATTCTTTTTGAGGTAAGTGAAGGATGTAAGATAAAAAATGTAAAATAGCCAGGATTAACCGATTCAAAGGTGCCAGACTTTGCGCTTTCGTAGGGCCTATTGTGCCGATAGAGCCCCTGTAAAGACGAAAAATGCTTGTTATCTTGAAATGTTCTAATGTTTTAGAGTTTTTACCTTGTTGTCCAACTGCTTTTTAGTGTTATTCTGTAACTAGGTGCCTACGGGCTGAGCACTATTGATTTATGCTTGAAAGTAGACATGAGCTATTGTACTTCTGACTAGTGTACAGTGTTGATGTGTGAGGGATGGGACACGCACTGCAGGCTCCTGGTTGTGGATGCTACATCACGCTGGGCAATCTGTTCAAATGTTCTCTCTCTTTTTTTTTTTAAGCATCTGGTTTTCACTAAGCTATCATTAAACAGATTTGCAGTGCTCCTGCTTATATTGAAAAGGTCCTGACCACCTTTCTGCAGCCTTTTTCCTTCCCTATAAGTCAACACAGAGCAGTAAACTCACTCTGGCATACATGTAACCAGGAGCCATTTCTTTAATTAAGACTAGAAAAGGCTTCTGGCTGGGCTTAAATTCAGCAAGTTGACTCATTTTAATGTTGCCACTTGGCTTTCATTCTCAAAGCCAGACTTATTCACTCCTACATAAAGTTGATGACCAAATGTACACCGCCTCTTTATGTTTGTGCTTTCAGCCTCTGTTCTTTCAGGCAAAGTCCATCACTTTTACAACTGATACATGTATTCAAAGAATCCAAGGGACAAGGATCGTAGCCAGTGCACGTCCCTAAGGCATTCAAAGATGGCACGAGATAGGAATTGCAAATCAGAACTTAACCTTTGTAGCAAATTACACACAGCATGTTTTTTTTCTTTGTCTAGAACTTTCTGTTGAAATTACCAGCGTTTATCTCACTTTTCCTTTTTTTTTTATCATCCAAGTTAACATCAATTTGCCTCCTTTAAAGACACAATAAACTGTTACTGCAAAAAGAAAATCAATTTGGTGGCAGCCTAGACTAGCATAAAGTCCAGCTCCACTAACACAAATTGGCAGCAACCATTCCTTTCACTCTTTCCTTCCTTTCTCTAACTCCCTCCCTGCTTGGATCTTTGGTTGTTTCTGGCTGTTGCCGTGGGGACAGACCCCTCCACTCTCACTCGGTGCTGCTTCTTTATTTGTCATGGCAACGCTTTGTCAAACTGGAGGGTGCCATTAGCAACCCGCCCTGACCTGGTGCTATTAGTACAGCTTTGTGCGGACACGCATATTTTTCCAATTATTCTGTTACTGTGCAGCAACATCTCTGCATAATCCTGCGCTGACTTGGGTGGAATCCAGACTCGACTACACCTTGAAAAAGACCGTTTTAGAAACCGTTGCTATGATGCATCGCCTGCACCCAAAGAATTGACTTTGATACTAAAAAAAAACATCCGTCAGCACTGGCATCTTTGCTGTGTCCCATGCCTCCTCTGTCTACACACACATACACACACACTTATGCTCCTTTGATGCTCTCAGCTTGGATGCTTTTTCTATGCCATATTATGCTAATGATATATGAGTGATATGTATGTACACAACGTGCTGCAGACTGAGAGGAACTTCCTTCCGTTCTGAGGTTGCCGATGCTGTTGAACACCGTCTTTCCCCTGAGCCCCTTATAGTCGACCCTCTGTAAGCTTTCCCCGCCTTTGTGAAAGTGAAACTGTGTGATGGTGTTTGTCTTGGTGGCTGTAGGGTTTCTGGGATGCTTGCTTGTTATGGGAAAAGTGTCAAATCCCTTGGATGGTGATGTAAAAAAAAAGAGAAACAAACAAGGATTTCAAAAAATAAAAAAAGGAAAAAGGAAACAATGTCTTACATTTTTGTTTGACTTCTGTGGGATTTTGGAAGCTTTCTGAGAGAAATTAACTACACCTGAAATTAACTACACCTGCAGTTCGGTAACCGGCAGTTACCGAACCACTTTAGAGATGTGTAAAAGTGTTCCATGATGAACTTTAAGTAACTGGAGGAGTGACTGGAAGAACACTGCCAGCTTAGTTGTAGCAGTGTGGCTATTCACAGTTTGTACTCAAGCCTTTGCTATGCTTTTATCAAACAGGCCTCTGTGTTGTTTGACCATCTAAAGAGGAAAGTTTTAACACCTGTCCTGGAAAGCAACACTCAAAGGCAGGGTCAAACACACAGTGAGCAGTTGCAGCTGCACAGTTTGCAGTGTACACACAACTGCAGCCATATTTGGTGAGCTTGGCAGCAGCAGTACAGGGAGGTGGAGCGGCTGCTGCTGCTGCCCTGGTGGGTGCTGCTGCCTTTGTTGAACTTAATTATGGCACAGCCTTTTCAAGCAGTTTGTCATGTGACCGTGGCGACCACAGAAACGACAGCATGAAAACGACACAGGAGCTGAGGATCCTGAGCAACACTTTGTCACATGCAGAAACCAAACACAGGGTACACGCTTGACGGGCTACCAGTCCATTACAGAACCACACAATTTAGAGACTCCAATTAACCTAACATGCATGTTTTTTGATGATGGGAGGAAGCTGTAGTACCTGGAGAGAGCATGCACACAGAAGGGTCTCAGCCAGGCTGCGCTAACCACCGCACTACCATGCAGCCCGTACAAATTTATGTTTATGTTTCCACTTCCTGTTTTTTTTTTTTTTAACCATTCTTATGTTACCCTTCCCAGTTACTTTTGGTTCCCATCTGATTTCAATCAGGTGATTACTCCTCACCTGTGTTTACTCTGTTCATCACTCAGTACATACTGGGTCTGGTCAAATAGTTGATTGCTTAAGGACCGTCCTAACCGAGTGAAATGACCTGGAAGTATCTGCGTAGCAGCCAAGATAAGAGCTGTTCAAATTCTCTACATACTAAAGGAGCTCCAGTGCTTCCTTAATGATCTCGTTTAGCACCGGATACACTGGACAATCCTTTATGAGAGAAAGGAGATAATTCCATCTGACAATTGCTTGGGGCTGTAACTTTTATAGTGATGCTTGATTATTCTCATCCAGTTGTACTAACTGCGAATAATGTGGATGAATATGAGAACAGGATGAGTATGAGTAGCCTGTGGCAACACTGTATTTCAGTTTAATATGTTTCCTATCATTTTCAGTTATGAGCTTTGATAAATAAGTAATCTGCATTATCTTTAATATCATATATAAGACATAATTTTCATGTACCAAACTGAACAGGCAAAGTTTCTGAAGCACCTTTTGCAGATTATGTATTCCGCATCTGTAGTTTCACTGCAGCAGACCCACATCAATGTGGTTGAATTCTCATTGCAGCGAAGTTGTCTTTTCCTCAGCCTTCTTTGCTACCATCTTTGTTTCGTCCAATTTTGATTTGTTTCACCAGGTTTTTGTTTCATAAACCGGATCTAACTACAACTTTTTTTCTGGTAGGTTTCAGTCCACCATTCCTCCTAAACATATGGTTAAAATGATAGAATATACTGGATGGGAACAAATGCTCATTAACAATCCTCATGTTTGGATGGTGTCTCTTTTAAACTTATTCTTGAAAAAGTCATTAAAACTTTGACAAAAATTGACAAAAAACAGATGGGTTTAGAATGAAAGCCATACTTTTAAGTAAAGTCATTTAGTTTCTAACCGTGCTGTCTCAAACAGGTTGTAGTCCTTGCCCCTAATTGACCATCTGAAAGCGCTCAGGGTGTCTAGTCTTGCAGTAGATGTTCATGTTAGACGGCCTGGAATGGCTGAACTGCATGACAATGCTTTTGCCTTTCCACCTGTTGAAATGGTCTCCAGCCTTTTGCAACTCTACGCTAGATAAACCAAAGTAAGTGATACTCTGATTACTTCATCCTTAAGGGAAAGACAATTTTAATCCATATTGCATTCATTCTTCTCACATAATTTTCTGTTACCT
The DNA here is from genome assembly GCF_036924035.1 of Leuresthes tenuis. Taxonomy (NCBI): domain Eukaryota; kingdom Metazoa; phylum Chordata; class Actinopteri; order Atheriniformes; family Atherinopsidae; genus Leuresthes; species Leuresthes tenuis. Next base: position 5,042,347 of record NW_027325373.1, read on the forward strand.
CACAGTGAATGCTAAAATGAATGTATTGCATTTTTTACACTAGATGGCAGTGCTGTCTTGCAGTTCCCACCATCGCTCCCAAATCATTCTGCCACACAATATTGAGGGATTTCTAAGGCTTTTTTTTATTATGTTATGAGAAATTCTGTTACTTTTATCTTTCACGTCGCTGCACCAACTTTAGAAAATTCACCTTTGACTGGGGCGAAATCAAATGGTGGTGTTATTCAGCTATACAGTCTATGCCATAAACCTGCTGAGCCTGTTTTCAAGAGCATTAAGCTGAATCCATAATTTCCTGAAGCATAAAAGAGTTCTGACTTCAGAGGAGCTTTCATGTGCTCTCTTCAGAGGGTTGGAAAAACAGGGGGGGAGAAAAATATGTGGTCTAAATGAGTGAGCTGTTAGAGGTTGAAATGAATGTATTCCATGAGGATTTCCTCTTCAGGTTTAATTGTTCATTGCATTCTAAAATTAAAGTGTTCAAAAAGCCAAACTCAAGTTCACCTGAATTTTCATAGATCAGCCTTATTTCTTATCTGTGAGTTAATATTGCACTGTTTCTCATATTCTGCCCACTCACAGATATTCTTAGAAATACAAAAGGATTTAAAGGCTGTGTTACACAGAGGATTTTCATGGTTTCGACTTTGCTTGAGTGCTTGGCTTATGTAACATACAATTTGTCATCTGCACCAGTCTGTAAGCGTGCTCTGGATCACTCTGAGGCCAACCATGTGCAGGCCAAAAATTTGTAACTGTGCATACTAGGATTGCCAACTGCACATGTGCCTGCATTGATCTCCCATTCAGGAAAAAAAAAACAGACAAAGGAGACGAGGACTAGAATAACAACATGGATTCTTCTTTCAAGGACAGATTTTGCAAGAAAATAGTTTGTTATATATACCTCAACAATGGACCGATTCTATGCCCATAAGTGCTGTAACAATATAGTTTGAAAACAAGATCCCTGTGGTGGGGAAATCAGAGTAAAATTATGGTAATATCAATTGAAAAGCTGAAAATAAAACATTGCTATCAGACTACTCGTTCCCTTTTGTTTTAAGAAATTTTGGAGGGAGGGAACCTATTGGGGAGGGGGGGGGGGGGGGACACACCAACCTCCTTTCAATAAAGATTTGATTTAATCAGCTAACATCAGATCAGGAAATCACTTGTGTACAATCAACATGGATATCTTTTTTTTCTCTTTTTAATGTTAAGATTATCAACAATACGGGTATATCGCAATACCCTTATTGCCTCTGCACGAGAAGCTTTGGTGTGACTGACCCACACCACTTGCATCAGAAGACCCACTTCCAGTTTGTTTGCACACAAACTGGAAACCGGGAATTTGACATGCATTTCACACAATGCTCTCTTACAGCTCTTGTGAAGCTCTCTCATGGCCACTCTGTGCAACTTTGGGTGCCTTTTTCTAAAATATCTCACTATAATATCAGTCTCATATAATCCACCAATCAATGAGCAGCAGATTGGGCATTATAGTTTTATTATATAGGAAAATTGGTTCCATTAGTAGTTCACTGGAGTTCACATTTAAATAGTTTTTATAACCTCGAAACAATTTAAATACTGTCATGAAAAAAAAATGGTCTTGGTTCTTTGTAGAGCTTAGACCAATGTCTGAGATCTGTATTCCTTCAGTCACAACTCGGTTCTGGCACCGTGCCTGTAGACGCTTTAGTACTGGCGGAGAAGCTCAAGGATATGTTGTTCTTTGTAGATGTCCAAGGACTGCACCCCCTCACAGTTGTTTTTGTTGATTTAAAACTTTTCTCAGCTTTGTGTACCTATAAGAATGATAAGCATGAATATAAAGATGTCAATCAGTCTGCAGATGGAGTCTCAAAATCATGCCAGTTGTGAAATAAGTGAAAACAACTGTGTAGATGCACTCTAGTGCGCTTTCCATCTGGTGTTCTTTTAACACAATATCAGTGTATGCTCATAAATTAGCCTTGTCGGCAGTTATCTCTAGCCCCATGACACCTTGTGTAAATTACGGGCCCTCTGTCCATCCAAAAACTGGGCACATTTGAACCAAATTTCCTTCAGCTTTTTTTTTTTTTTTCCTGATGATAGCCATGGGGGAAGATGGTAGAAAACAAATTGTACTTCTCAAACCTCAAATGATGGAAATCCAGCATAGTCTCAGGGAGGTCTTAAAACTGCCACTGAAGGTAATCTATTGATTCACATCCTTGGGTCAGAATTAATAGAAAATTCTCCTCTATTGTCTGGAAGGAGTATTTGAGGGAAGCAAAAAGTCAACCATTTGAGATCAGAAGGGTTTGATTGAGGAATTTCACTCATGAGTAGCAACCAGAAGATCCAGATCTGTTTCTTGTCAAAACCAGTACTTCCTCAGCTTAATTTGGCTTGAAACCTAATTTTTGTTTCCAGTAGTTGTTCTGCTTTCAGTTACTGTTTGGTTTGGTTTAGACATAAAAAAAGAGAAACTGAAAAACAATGTAGTCAGGTTATAGAAACCATAGTGGCTTAAATTGAAATACTCTACGACATAAAAATCTACCTAGATTATGAGTCCTATCAATTCTGCAAAAGAAAAGATAGAAAACGTGTTATTGGTGGAGGTTCCACCTCAGGAGCATGGCCAAACTCCGTCCAACACTCACCCGGGCAGATGCAGAGAAGCTCGTCCACGCCTTTGTCTCCTCCAGGCTGGATTGCTGTAATGCTCTCCTCATCAGAATCTCTAGCAAGAACATCCAGAGACTGCAATACATTCAAAAGAGCGCTGCCAGGATCAACAAATACGACCACATCACCTCCGTTCTGAAATCTTTACACTGGCTCCCTTCTCACTCATCAGTGCATTCACGGACATGCCCCCTAATACCTAAAGGAATTACTCACCATCCAGACCTCCTCATGCACCCTCCGTTCTGCAACCAAGAACACCCTCCAAGCCCCCAGAACCAAGCTCTGCACAATGGGCGATCGGGCCTTTTCCTCTGCAGCTGCGAGGCTGTGGAACACCCTCCCCGACCACCTGAGGGCCCCACAGACTGCAGAGACTATTAAACGACACCTAAAAACTCATCTTTGTAAGAAAGCTTATTGCTAAAATGACTTTTATAGGTTCTCCTTTTAAATGTATATGAACATTTTCTTGTCTTATTTTTCTGCTCTGTAGCACTTTGAGATTGATTAAAATATAACGTGCAATACAAATAAAATGTATTATTTTAACAATGCTGCTAGTGAAATAGATTACTTTGAAAGTTGACTGTTTTCTTAGTTGAAATTCACAATTCATGTCCACCCATACATACAGAATTATTTTAATCTTTTTTCTTAAGTAGACGGTACAAAAATTTTAAAACACCTTAAGTTTCCATCTGCCAACTTTTTCACTGCAGCCAAAAATAAAACCTGTGAAATTGTTCAACTCTTAAAAGAATTTCAAATTATTTATGTTCAAGAGCTCGATGTTCAGCTGTGTGTTTTCAAACTGAGCAAGTTTTTAGTACAAAACTTCAAAAGCACATTAGAACATGTGGCAGAGTTTATGGAATCTTTTTTGGCAGAAGCCAAAACTCATCTACAGTTATTCAGATGTAAAACTTGGCCTGTGCTCTCTCCCACAGGAGAGAACTGTGTCTTTTACATTTCGAACCAACTCCATGAAAACATTTCCTTTGTTTATGCCTACTGATTTCTTGATGGCAGGAATAATGTCCCTGAGCTCACATTTCAGCTAATGCTAAAAAAAACCCACCTTTGTTTGTTAAAACATTACTTTGCCAGCCCGTAGTGGTAAAAGACGTATGATCACACGAAAGAGTAGACAAACTCCCAATCTTGACGTTATGCTTCTAAAACAATATGATTGCAAAGTTAGGTTATTTTTACTAAGACGTTTGTATAAATTATGAGTGCACTTGCTCCCATGTTTACCACTTTAAGGTTTTAGTGATTTTAAGTTGGCTGTGAATGGCAAAATATTGCTCTTATAGTGACACTGGTCTGAGTAGTAGTTAGCTTAATGCTAACCACAATTTATAGCAGGTAATTTTTCTTATACACAACCCCATTTCAAAATATGATCATTTAAAATATTATATCTCTTCAAGGCAGAATTCTAGACGTTTGGCTAATAGGGAACTTCCAAAACAAGCTAATAGAAAACAAAGCAACATTAGCATTCACGTGTTGTGTCTATGAAAATGAGCTGTACAGTTGGTAATCACTTTGTGGGCTCATCACTGCAATTGTCTCCCAAATCCACTTTGATTAGAATATATTGATTTTTGATGACAAATTAGTTCTGTTGGACAATGCAGAAAATGCCTGCCTAAGCTGAATAAGAATGAAGAACATTAAACTGCAACCGCAGAGACATTCTCTTTAATTTAATCTCATTTCAGAGTGTTTTTGCAGCCACTGCTCGTCCACATTAACACATGTATTAAAATAAGCTATATGAAAAAAGCATTGGGGGAAACGATCACGATTTGACATTTCTCGTGTCGCAAAATATCATCATAACATTTATTGAGACAGAAAATAATTCAAGCAAACAACACAGATGAAAAAAACAGCAACACCTACATTTACACGAACATCAGATACAAACTTAAACATGGGAACATTCTGGATATTTTGTGGTTGGACATTCAAAAGTCTGTTCAACATGCTCTTACAAGCCATCATTTCAGTAGGAATGCCTTTAAGTGTGTTGATACGATTCAGAATTTGTGCAGCCACTGGGAAAAACCTTTTACACAGGAAGGACGTTCAAGGACGTTTTCCAGTTTAATACATAGCACAAAGCTCATTTTCCTCATTGACCTCAATAATCTTTAACTTCCTGATGCAGTTAGAATACTTGTCATCTGCCTTACTTTGTTGCTCAACATTATTAATCATGATCATCCCTTTGTAATGAAACCTCACTTTGCTGAGTCAACTGATTAGGTTGAAGTTCGCCTTTCCACTTATGAGCCTAGATCCACTTATCATGACCGTTTTTACCTAAATGTGACTGGGCAGCAACTCTCATTGAATCATGTGCTGCTTCTTGAATTTGAAAGCTGCATGTTTAATATGAGTCTGGTGAATTAATTTCCATAAATAATACTGAGAATGATGGAAGCAGACACAACACTGCACGACTGCTCGTCACACACACACCTACTAACGGGAAACAAATACTGCTGTACACACACGTGGATGGACACAGATTCACTTTAATGTGGCTGTACACATACTCAGAAAGCAAGCAGTGTTTTTCATGCATCTTCCCCTGTGAGTGCCCCTTGTGACCTGTTATTGTGCTGTGAATCATTTCCTGTCAAGCTCTCTCTTTTTCTTTTTTATTTATGAAAGCACCTGCAGTGTCACATCAAGATGATTCAAGGCAGTATGAGAGATTTTTCTATCATGAAATGTAATTTGGTTAGATCCAGAAATATTTGGACTTTTAACTGTATCATCAAATTTTATTCCTAATTATCATTTGAGATAATTAATGTGTCAAATTAGCTCTCTCAGTCTAAGTCAGAGAAAAGAGGGCCCTCCACAAGCTGCAAAGCATTCATAACACTATCGGGGAGAAAGGCCAGATTAGACCGCCAGACAACATCTTAAAAAGTTTTGGATCGTTCTGGTGATGGATGAAACTAAAACGTGAAGAAGTGGAGGAGCCAGTCATCTGATCTCTGCCCTGCTAAGATTGAGTTTCATTGTCTGAAGATAAAAGGAAAAAGACCCATGAATAAATAGTGACTGAGAACAAATGCAGTAAAGACCAGGCAAAGCATCTCAGGGGAAGGAACCTGTTCTTTCTTTCTGTCTACAGGTTTTTAAAAGAAAAAAAAGGCATTTAAAATGAACATTTTCATGATGTTATGTTCATTGCCACAGAAAACAAGTGTACATGATAAAGAGCCCTGCCTTCAGTTTGGGTGTGAATACCATGAAATTAAAGCTGGTAGTCTGTCCTTTAAGCATATATCCACAGTATAACTGTAACTCAACTGTATCTTGGTGAATAACTCATATAAAAGATAGAAAGAAAAAAAAATCCAGCACTTACTGTATATGTTCAATCTTGTTTCTCTATGGAAAAAGTCAGCAAATCTCTTTGTGCTCATTGCAGCGTAAAATTAAACCTTTGGCTGCTTAATTCCCAATAACAACAGCTGCATGTTTATTAGCAATCTGAGACAGTCTAGTGGCAACAATTATGTAAAGTGTGGGAGCTTACAGAGTTTGAAATGAGACGTTAAAGTACAAATCCTCAACTGCAGAGCAGGATGACGAAACTATTGAGCCCTGACCTTGGGTGATTGCAAAAATGAAAACCCACTTGTCTTCTGGAAATTCTTTTTACATCTTCCCTTTCAGAGATAATCCTTCTCAGATATTCGTTATTGTTACAGTGTCTGAGGGGTAGAAAAATGTTTCTGATCCAAGCACTATGGGGGGTTCTTGTAACTAGGGAAAGCAAAGGGTTGATGTCAAAAATAAGTCCTGTGACAGTTTTTTAGAAAACAGAAGACACCTGAAACACGTGTCATACAATGGGATTTGTGTAGTTGATCGACAGAATCAATAAAGATTTGTTGTGTTGTGACGGCAGGGTGGGACGACAGACATCTGTGGAACATACCATCCAATACCTGCAATGAAATCTATCCCCTGTGAATCATTCTGTGTTGCTGTGACGGGTTATTTTCTAGAGTCGGCAATGTGATGGTACAACAAGTCCTCCGCTTAAAAAGACAAAATAGGTTGTTTGTTCGTACCCTCACATGCCGTTACTGTGCCCTCTAAAGTGCCATCTCTACAAAGCAGCAGGTGCGAAACACAGCTCATATGTCTGCCCCCAAACTGAAGCAGACACCACTCAACTGATTATTTTAGAAAGGGGGCTTGAGCGGTATGGTATGTGTGTAGATGCAAACACCAACTGTTCTTTGGTTCAACCTGCAGTCACTGTAGTGACACATTCTTCTGCTATGTTTTCATGGCAGTTAGCGAACAGCTCTGTGCGTTACCACCACCTTGTGGTTGCTTTCCTTCCTGATGCGTTTTAAAATCTGCACTTAAAGTAGCTTCAACAAATCCATGATAAATCTTAATCATACACACCTTACAAATTAACAAAAAGATTATTCCCTGACTAAAAAATTGTATTCATAATCTTCAATGCCAATATGAAAATGAACAGCTAGTATGTCAATATTAACATTTTAAAGTAATTTTTGTTGATTTTATTTATGTTTATAGTCTCATAGTGCTGGTTAAGGATTTTAGATTATAATTTAGTATTTCTTTAAACTGCCTTTAGTGTTTCCTCATTGCAAATCTACGAAATTTACGAGCTCTGAATAGGATGTAGTTTCCCCATTTGCTTTGTATTGTTTTTTTCTTTTCTTTTTAAACCAAACGCCCTGTCTCACACTACATACGGTCACTTTATGAGGGCCCCAACATCCTTTAGCTTAGTTTTTCCCTGTGCAAACCTTTTGCTGTGAAAGGGGGACATTTTTACCCAAACCCTGGCCAATTTCTCTCTCTAATCAAGTATGTTTTGTACCTAAACTGTTTTTGGTCAATGCTAATCAAGTTTGTGAAACAAAAGACAATCGGCTCATTCCAAAACCAAGCTCTCTTTTCCTTCCTAATTGGAACTTTGTTGCTTATTCATAAGTCTGTTTTTCCTCACAGCATCCGTTATGCTACTGCTGGTGTGTCACAGTAGCAACGTGACTTTGACAAGACAATATTATTTAATGTCCTGGGAGTGGGAACCAGTCATATCAAACCAGTGGTGCTTTAACCACTTTTGCATCAGTTTTACAAAAAAAAAACCCCACCAGTGTTTGTATGCAGTAAATCCATCTGTTAAGCTCATCGCTGGCAGGAAAACAGCGTCCACACACAGCAGTCCATCATCATGACAGAGAGAAAAACATCTGACACCTTTTCATTTATTTAACACCACAAGCAATTATGTAAAACATGGAAAGCTGATTCAACATATCTTTGATGAAGCCTTTACTAAAAACAAAAGCAGGACTTTGGTTTAGTGAAGAACTTTTGCATTGAACTGTACAATAAATCGTTTCCCTTTATTTACCCTTTTCCTAAATATGTCAGTATGTCTCAAATTTAGCTTCTTCTCTTTAAAATCATGGTCCCACATGTGATACATACCAATACACTCTTACACCAGCCTACACATTCTCGAAGCTGTCAGTGAATACTGATTATCCTCACAACCCCCTAATACCGTCACCTGATTGGCTTTTGTGCAAACTGCAGAAATATCACTAATTATTTAAGGTTGTTTAATAGCTTCAGTTTCAATGGATTTTTAAAAAATCTCTTTTATTCCTTGGCAAGCACATAGCATGATATACCTTTTATCCTTCTGTCCATAATGGCAAAAAAGGGCTTTTGGCTTGAGTTTTTCCAGTCCTGTTACATATCTAGTCCTGGAGCAGCTCTGGAGTGGCGTTCAAGTGTATTCATTCAGTCTCCAAATTAAAGCTACTTGATGCTAATTTTCAAGAGCTAAAGCAACAGAGCTATCCTCTGCCTGCTCTGGATTCATCTTGACCTGCTACCTGATGCCTTTGGGGATTATGCTCACCTAGGAGTTGTACATAACTGTTACCCAAAAGAGACCAAAAGCTCAACAGGGTGAATCAAACAGCCTCCCCTGAAATGCCAAGAGAGAGGCGCAAGACCTTAGTAGACCTGTGAGTGGAGGAGTTCTGTGGTACCGGAGTCTGCCTCGCTGAGAAACACCAAGCCTTCAGCAGACTCTTACTTTGGACTTGTGAACTGTGTTTCTGGTCCAGACCACCAACAGATGAGGAGGAGGCTGAAAGAACCCTGCAGCAAGCCCACGAGGAAACAGTGACATGGTTTTTGTCTGAGGTAACAGATGCATCAGCTGTGGGACCGGGACTGGAGGAATGGGCGGCGACGTGTCCTTGCATTTTGGCAGATGGCACTCCTGTTCTCAGGCAATGCCCACGCAGCACATTATGGAAAGCTTTTTTGAACTCCTGGCTGAAGCATGGGTAGATAATGGGGTTAATGCAGCTGTTGAGGTAACCCAGCCAAAAGGTTATTTTAAAGATGGTTTCAGAGGGCTTTAAGGATGGAAAGATTGATCCTGGAAAAGAAGCACAAACAGATACTAATCAGAAAATGAATATAAAAGAGTACAAATATTTAAGCTCACTTGGATGGCCAGATTGGCTGCCAGGTCTAAAAAGTCTTTTAAATTCAGTGTTTTCTCAGTTATTTCATAACTTAATTCTAAGGTTCAACTTCTTACAGTCTAAATGGCCAGCACATTCTTTACTCATCACATAATGCCGCTTCGTCAAGAGGGTCTCGCACCAGTTTTCAGAGCATCAGGTGCCCCTTTTTCATTAGTTTCCACTGACAGTTTATACTTTCGCATCCTCGAGTTAACTTCGGGCCTTGACCTCCTTTTACTACTGCACTGAAGTACTTGTTAAAGGTCAGGAAAACATCATGATTAAACGTTCAAATACACAATAACATACATTCTGTTGCGAAAAAAAAACCCTGCGTGTCCAAAAGCCATGCTAAGGGGGTACCCTCTGCATTCAAAACCGGTACAGCAGGTTCTTGAGCAAGCGTCAATATGTGACGAGTTGGAAGTGAGATCAGTTTGTAACTGCATCACGTTCCTTTACAGTTTATTGCCATTTTGTAGATTTGTGGAAAACGGATCCTTCCCTCTTTCAATATGATGGCCTCACTATAGTGGCCCTGAGGGGAAAAATACAACAAAACCAACCAACAACATATTGTATGTCTCTGTTGTAGCACTCTGCTGGGCAGCCTTTACATGACATGGGACGTGGGAATCACATCACATTAATGTAAAAATATGCAGCCTGTCACTGAGTAGATAATTCTAACCGTTTAACCATGTATTTTCTGGTAGGTAGACCAAACCTATTCAGCGATAAAGTTAGGCGTCCTACTCCTAAACATGTACTTTTTGTGGGAATTTTCGAGAACATACAGAATTGTTGCAGTGGGAACACATTTGCAGCTCCTGTGAAAAGTGGGAGACTAGCAAGAGATGAAGGCCACAAAAGGCTTTTCATCTGAGGAGTTTGAAAGATAAAATTGTTCGTTTTTTCCTAACCTTCAGTCAGATTCTTAGACTATCATTGAATAAGCATTTCAAAGAGTGTTGTGCTGTGAACCATGAAGGTCTGTCTCAATTGAAATGTATAACTGTCCTTCTGTGACTGGCTGCCTCGGGAGTCCAAAGAGTGACTCGATGCCTCTTGGCATTACAGCCCATTAAGCCTTATGCTTGTTATCTGTAATAGCTTTCTTAGAAGGGAGCAATAGTTTGGTTCATTCCATTTCATCTCACAGTAGAAGCCCATTTTGTTTGTTCTATTTGGTTGCTTGTAATTGAATTTCTTGATGTCCCTTTAGAGAAACTACAGAGTTAGAACAGTCGAGACACAGCAGTCTTGGTGAAAGAAGGTCCCGCTTGACATTTTGCCCACACAGCAAAACATATTATCATGCAACGTTAAGGAAATAACTCAGGCCTCAACACCTTTTGTTTCATAATAGTTGTAGCTGCAGCGCTAACTCATATTTGGGTTCCTCTTTTTAAAAGCTGAATTTAGACTTTGAGTTGTTAAAACAGCATGACTCTGGAAGGTAATGTTGGTCTGTCATTCTGCCTGTCTCTCAAATGGTTGGTGAACTTCAGAGTGACATATCTGACCAACCTCTAGATGTACTGAGACAAAGCTTTGTGAAATATCTGATCAGTTAAAAATTCAGGTCACCTCAACATTACCTGTAATTACTTTTTGTGATCCTGTGAGTTTTCATCCAGTGCATCAGGTCAGAATCTCAATTTTTATGATACTTTGATCTATGATGAAATGCCTTTGAAGTCACCAAACAAGAATTCTTCAAAGGTGGGGATACTTTTATGAATATTCCTTGTGCTGAAATTCAAATGGAATCATGCAATGACAGCATGGGTCTGAGCCCAGCATGTGAAAATGGAATTCAATCATCATCTTTTTCCGGCCCTGTGGTGGACTGGCGACCCATCCAGGGTATACCCTGCCTCTCGCCAAATGGCAGCTGGGATAGACTCCAGCCAACCTGCGACCCTGAATTGAATTGAGAGGGTAAAGAAAGTGACTTGTGACTTTTTAAAACTGTACTCTGTGTAATTGTGTGTACACAGCAACAGAAGACTTGAGCATCTCAGCTTACTTTGCCTGGTTTTTGAGCCGGAGATTGCAACAAAAATGGTGCCAGTATTTTTGTTCACGATATTCTCTTAGGCTCTCATCAACTAAATTCATTGTCTGTCCACACGAATGAATGACATCCGTCTTTCTGCTTTGCTTCACCATTGCATGAACTTCTGTTTTGATCCTGAATTGTTTTCGCTAAAGGAAAATGAGAGTTTTTCACAGTGTTCATTTCAAATCTTATAAGCTACGGTTAATGCAGGGTGAATGCAGGGTGAATGCAGACCTCACGAGGGAGCGGTGTGGCTCTGTCAAAGCTCGACAGAGAGAAGTGCTACAAAAATTATAAACACAGAATTGTTGATGCAGCCGGTGACAACAGTCCCAGTGGTTACCGTGGTTACCAAGGCTACCAAAGTTACAGGCAGCACAGGAATGAAAACAAGAGGATGCGTCTGGAGGCCAATATGCTGTCCAAAGACATAAGACATAGATGAACAAATCATGTGGGGGTGGGCAGGTCCCTGTCACTTTCTTTACCCGACAGAATATCGCACGCTTGTATGAGTGTGAATACATTATGACGCATATTAAATCCATGTCATTTTCAACAGCCAAACCTAATCATCACTGGGTGAGAGCGCTGTAGAAAAGTAAAGAACTACGAGTGGGAGGGAAGTCAAATGTAGTTGATCTAAACTCTGAAAAAGACGGTATTACCGGTAATTGTTAAGCCGTAATACCATAGATGTACTCATTGTGTCGAGTTGATCCTCCTTTTAAAGAAGCTTTTTATTCGGGAAGGCAACAGGTTCCAGTGTTTGTTATCAGGGGACATTTGGATTACACCCTGGGCCCTCAGTACAGCTGAACACACTGCAAATAAAAATAAAATAAGGAGATGGTACATAATTTTGACCAGATGTTTTGTCATGCACATCTTCCCCATTCCTTGTCATATTTTTATCTGTCTGTGAACACTGTGGTTCCCCTGGACCCACTCCAGGTATCACTTAATGAAGTGAAGCCATAAAAGCATTTTTTAAAAGGTAAAACATTGATTTTTTTGAGTTTCTTCCATAACGCCATCATTATTCCCCCCCCCCCCCCCCCCCCCCCTCCCCCTTGACAGTGTTTTCGAAGGTATGATTAATTATAGATAAAGCAGAGAACCTCTGGCTCAGTGGGATTTTACTTTTTCCTGGAACTTAATTCCCCTTCTGCATTCTGAGAATACATTTCCACTAGAGATCTTATCTCTAGATTTGCATGATGTTACTGTTTGTGTAGAAATAAAAGGAGGGAAAAACTGTAAAGGCACTTCACAATGGTATCACTAATTGCAAAACTTCTGATCCAACGAGATGCAGTATGTGGGTCGTATATCTGGTTCCCTGAACATGCAGCATCAGCAAAATAACTTTTTTTTTTTAAAATTGACACATTTCCCAATGACAGGCTTGGAAAGCAGTGTTTGATTGCTCCCTCTGGTTGAATGTTTCAAGTCTTCTGCAGTCATAAACGCACTCACCAGTGATGCCAGTGTACTAACACATTCCCACTGCAGCAGCAAAGTTAAATGATTAATTTTCAGTTTATTTGTGATTTCCATATCCATTCTTTATTTGCATGAAACTCACAAACACACACACAGACATAATTTCGTTTGTTTCTGCGGGAACACTTCATTGATACGCATTCCCTGGCCCCACAACTGAAAGGCTAACCCACCATAAACTTTACCATGATTTAATTCTTACCGTCACCCTAAAGCCAAGTCCTAACCTCAAAAATCCCTTCCTCCCTTTGGTCCCCATATTTACAATGTAAAGTAACTTATTAGGTTTAATTGACAGTGTTCACGTGACCCAATTTAACTAATAAATGGTGGTTTTGTTGCCTGATTTCCGGTTTCTTTTTCTAATTTGCAAAGACGAGAGATTTGTCTTAAGAAATGTGAAATGTTTTATCAAAGAGCATAACATTTCCAACAGTTGCACGATTTCACCAAAGGCCTTGAGTTGATAATGTTTGCAGGAAGTTTTAAAGTCATAAAACTGGTAAGACCCCTATAGGATGTGGTGCTAAGAAGAAACTCAATCAGAGAAGTCTGAAAGAATCGATAAGGATTGTTGAAAATAAGCCACACTGAACATCTGAAGGGCCTCAGGGTGAGCGAGAGCCAGTGGTCTGTGATGAAGTAGAGAAAGAGGTTTAAACTGTGAACCGGAATGACCTGAAGGTGTCAGGATCATGTTCTCCTAAAACAAAGAACACAGATTTTTGACATGGAGTTTATGATATATGGTTCAGGTCCTTAAAGATTACATTTCATATTGAAATAAAGTTGAAACGCTTGAATTTACAGAACTTGAAACAAATCTTTGATAACATTTAAAGTCAGTTTTTATATTTGAAAAAAAAAATCACACCCTCCTTTTCAAATGTGGGAATTTGCATCCATTTCTCTCAGCGCTTTTGTTAAATTCTTTTCATTTGGACTCACCGTGTCCTTCTGAGATTTCTGAGACCACCTGAGGAAATAGTCAGCAAATCAAAGGCAATAATAATTAGTTGCAGCCTGATGTTTTGTGTTCCAGCCCCATCAACTATAATCGTGAAATCGCTTTTCATTACATTTTCGTGATTCTACACGAGATGTAATGATGGAAATGTGACTGTGTTAAAGTCACAGGGTACAATTTTCACAGCTGAACTTTAAAATGAGCGTTTGTACTGTGTTGCTTTCGTATTTCTGCTTCAGGGAGCCTCTGAATACTTCCTCCACCATTAAAAAATCCACACCGAAAACCATGAGACTGACCTTTCTCACTGGCACTGCAGAGAAAACTCTCCATCTGACGACTAACTCCATCATAGACTATAGGTGGTCTGCGGCCAATCACACAAAAACCTGTCAGTCCATGTTGCATGAACATGCACGGATACTACATTATTGATTCTTCTGTGTCAAAGCCTGGAACAAGAGGTCACTGAACCAATCACAAAAACAGCAGAGGAGCAGAAGAATCAACTTGCTATGAGTTTATCTAATCAATATTCAGCAGCCCCATTAGTTGTTTTTCTCCGTTGTGAGTTCTTTTAAAATCTTTTATGAAGCACTGCTTCATCTACTTAATTAGACAGGCTGTCGCCTTCTGCAGTAATCTGGAGTGGCAATTTCAGCCTGTATTATCCACTGCCCACTTAACTGAGCCCAGTGAAGACACCGATGTTGGGAGAGAGGCACAAAAAGGCAAGAATGTTGTTTGTGAAAACAAACTTAGAAAAGCCACAGTATTTCAGGGATAATTACTCTGCATATGGACAGAAGAAAGCAGAGTGGAGCTCTTTGAGAATGCAGTGCATCGGTCTGAATATAGCCATATAGTCAAACATGGTGATGTTGTGGAGGATGTGAGGATGCTTCGCTATTGAAGGCATTCAGTGTTTAAACTGAGAGTATCAACAAGGCATTTGACAGCAAAATTTATAACCCAGCCTCTGAACTTCCAACAGAAGGGTGGCTGAAAAGGAAAAGATGGGCTACCCTAAGCTGGTCAGCAATGTGTCCACTCCTAAATCTCACTGAAATCCCTTGGAGAGAGCTGAAATTTGCCATTAAACAAATTCTTGAATCTAAAGTACTGGAGGAGTGGCAGAAACTACAGGCGGACTGGTAAAAAGAACCTTCTAGATGGCTACGAGGCAGACTCAGAGACTCTCATTGTTGCTAGAAGAACATGAAACCAAACATTAGAATGGTGCTAATAATCATGTCAGGGGAACATCAGGGGGGCTCAAATTCTTTGGGCACTGTATGAAAAAACCTGATACAAAACTTGATCATTTGCATTTATGTCTGAAGATATTCTGAATGATCTACTTGGAATTAAAGGCTAAAATGTTCTGCCAATTATTCTGTGATGCACATCAATTGTATTTTTATATTTGGAAGATAACAAGTCTTACTTTCACAAAAACTTCAATCTAAAAATTAAACTTGAGACAACTCGGGTTTTATCAGGTTCAGTGCAGAGAAATTTAGGAAGTACCTACCGATTGGTAAAACCAGAAAAAAGGGGAGCCAGCACAGAATGAAGCACCCGACAACAATGCCAAGTGTCCTGGCTGCCTTTTCTTCTCCTGAAAACTTCAGCATCCTCGGCAGGTGGAAGGAGGGGCGTTTATGCATTGCAGCATCCTCACAGTCCTCCTGTTTCCCTGCCTGAGCAGAATTCCCTCTGTGTATCCTCAGCGTCACCCCCTCCATCTCTACGCCCTCTCCCTTACTGCTCTCCCTGAGGGTTTTGGTCTCTCTTCTCGCCACTGTGTACACACGGCAGTACATGGCCAGGATGATGGCCAGTGGTATATAGAAAGAGCCTAATGCTGAGAACAAAGCATAGCCAGGCTCCTCTGTAATCCGGCACACAGTCTCATCTTCTGGGTCAGGCTCCTTCCAGCCAAACAAAGGGCCCACAGATATAGCTGCTGAGAGTCCCCATAGCGCAGCCACTGCGGTCAGGCCTCGCCGCCCAGTTGCTATGGCGGGGTAGCGCAGAGGATAGCTGACAGCCAGATATCGGTCAATAGAAATCACACACAGGCTGAGGATGGAGGCGGTGCAGCAGAGGACATCCAGGGCAGCCCAGACGTTGCAGAAGGACCGGCCAAACACCCATCTGCCCAGAGCTTCTGAGGTGGCGGAGAAAGGCAGGACGGCAGAGCTGAGCAGCAGGTCAGCCGCTGCCAGGTTGGCAATGAAGTAATGAGTCACAGAGCGCCACTGATGATGGAACAGCACGGACAGGATGACCAGGACGTTACCAAGGACTCCAAACACTAAAAAGACGACCAGCACAATCCCCAAAACCACCGCCTTGGCTACATCCACCTCTTGGTGGGTGGAGGAGCTGCAGTTGGGGCATATATCTACTGAAGAATAAACACTCATCATTGTTTATTCAGCATTAACCACCGTAAACACTTTCTTGAGTGTCTTGCACACTGATGGCGCTCATACCACATCTGTTCCTGAAGGAATTACAGCCCCATGCCTCTGCTGTGTTCTGCTCCATCCAGTGTAGAGAGGGAAAGTTTTTCCAGCTGCAAAAGCTGCTCTTCCACTTCCTTTGCAGACGCAACAGCTCTTGCCAACAATCCAGCAATCATGTGGCCTGGCTTTCTTGGCTTATTGTCATATCTTGACAGCGTGACACCACCACAGTCTGTCATATTTGGACTAAAAAATGGTAATGAAAAGGACACACAAATCAGATCAGATTTAAGTGGCAGTTGCTGATGGATTTGACGCTGATGCTGAAAGACCTCAATGCAAGAAACCTGTAAAAGAAGGACAGCCATTAAGTATATTTAACCACAAATCAGTGATAGTTTCCTTGTATAAATACTCTAAACATGCTCATGATTCCTTAAACCCTTCTCTGTCAGACCCTGTTCTTGACAGCGAATTTAAAAAAAACACAATCATTACAACATATGGACCATAAATAGCTGTTCAAGCTCATTACACATTACCCAACTAAATAAAAAGTAAAAATATCACTTAATAGTCTCTCTTTGTTACAGCTTCAGCAAAGAAAACATAGCGAATGTTTGAGTGAGCAAGGGAGCATTCACAATTTCCTTTACATGCTTGACAAAAGCAAAAAAAAACAATGTTAACAGTGTTTCCTGCTATTCTATTATTTTTACTGCTGTCAGTGAACAACTGACAACCATAACAGTATATCATTATTGATATCTTTCTTTTGTCTAACCTTTATTTAACCAGCCAGATTGATGTTCTTTAAGGGTGCAGGAGATTATCACAGACAGGGAAAAATATGATATAATCACAGAACAACAGGGGCGAACACAAGGACACCAAAGCAGAAATAATGATCCTCAGGAGCAAAAGGAAAATCATTTGTGGCATTATGAGAAATCCAGCCAACTGTGCAGTGGGAAGATAAATGAAAGCACAAATAATTATGTTTTTAAGGGCAGACATTCAGCCAGAGCCTGTGATGTGTTCCTTGAAGGTCTTGTGTGTGTGCAGATCGGGCTTTAAGTCATCTGCCGAATGACAGGCCAAGAATTGAACCGTGAGGAGGGCAATATATAAGTCCCTGTGAGGGCTTTGGCTGCTGATAGTCCTGCTCAGTATCACTCTCAGTGTACGTGTGTGAGACTGAGGATGTTGCTGAGCGAGATAAGCCCCGGCATGGCAAAGAGGGCCGATAAAGCAGCTGCGATACAGCCTTGGGAGAACAGAGTCATGCTTGTCACATGTTCATGCAGGATCAAAGGCTTCTGCTCGCTGAACTGAGCGGCGGAACCAAATACACCGAAATAAACAGTCGAGGCTGGGATTTCAGCATCAGTGGCCAGTGGGGAAATGAAAGAAAGTAGATGGGGAATGGATATCTTGGATTTACTGGGAAGTGAATTCAGTCATATTTGGAATGCATTTTCAACAGTAATGAGATTCTTCACTGTTGTAAAGTGCATGCAAAAAAGAGATTAACTGCAGTGTTGGAGGACTGTTGCGTTACTGTGAAAGTGGCGAAACATGAAATATATTAATCCTGACCTGAGGTTAAACAAGATTGCTGATATTTATGTTGCCATTTGTTATTCCTACACTCAGCAGCAATGTATGTCCTCAGGCTGTAAGATCTGCTTTTAAAGACTTTACCAGAGTTAAAACCCAGAGCAGTAGGTCAGAACCAGAGACACATTTATGTCATGGAGCTGCTTGGGTGACGCACGGCATACATTAGATTTTATTTGCATGCCCTGTGTTGATGGCTGCCCTGAGGCCCGAGACATAGCTTTATATTTGCAGCCAAAAACATATCTCTCCACTTCATGCTTCATTCATGTATTCATGAATTCATGCAGGTATTACCATGGATTGGGCATTAAGGTGACAGCAGCACAGAGACAAAATTATGAAGTGCTGTGAGATGTTTGAAATGACCTTTTCAGTCTGGTCCGCTATGTATTGTCCTCCAACCCTCTCTCAAGTGTCATGCGATTACCTCTTAGTGTCTTTCCATCAAATATTTCTCGCTCTGAGAAAACAGAGTTAGCATACCCGTCAATTGGCCCCAAATTACTTGTTGATTCAGTCTATCATCTGGGAGCTCATGTAATCACCGTGTGTTGCACAAACAGGTATTAGGCCTACAGCTTCTCAGATATGAAGATTTGCTGTATTTCTCCAATTTTATTTTGTTGTGGACTTAGAATCTCTTAAGGCTATTTTTTGACATTATGCAAACAACAAAAATAACGTAGCGACTAACAGATAATAAGGAGCAGCGGTAAGAGACTGAGGCCAAACACGTTCTCCTTTCTCAACAGACAGGATTTGATTAAAAGCTATCAGTGAACATTCTATTACTCCAATTTACATTTGAAATCCAAAGGGTGATCTGCTCACGTTGTTGCATTAATGGATGTAATGGAAAGATGGTGCTTTGTCCTTGAAGCTGAGAGGCCATTACAGAGCTGAAACTTGTAAGCCAATTAAATGTAGGATTGGATTCATGATTAGAGTTTTGTTTGAGGAGACAGAATATTAGCGAGCATATTAGGCTGCCTAATGTACCCTGACATGTGGGCAGAATTACTCAGAGGAGTAGTTTATAGTCCAGAGAAGCACTAGCATCACAGAGGTTACACACAATATGAATTTACGACCCTAATTCTGCCTCATACTGTAAATTTCTCCTGATAGCATATGTGGATATTTTTTGTGACATACCGCTGCATGGTGTTAGTCACATGTTCACCCAGCAAGCGCAGAATGTGTTACTAACATTAGCCTGCGGTTCTCCTAAGGTTAATGCTAAGGATTGAAAAGAACCATGAATTAATGTTTGGAAAAAGTGACATTTGATTGTAGTGGGCGTTTTTAACATTCTTATTGTAGTTTTAACATTGCTGTGGACGGTAGCTCGCAGGTCGCACGGTGTGACAACGGCTAAGAGACGCAGCTTGCTGTAACCAGTGTTGAATTTAGTAAAATAGAATTTATGGGGGTGTCTCCACTTGTACAATTATTATTTCTTTGTTTTTTTCAATTGGCAAACTTATAAGTGCACCTTCTAGATTAGAGTGTATAACAGACTTTGAGGCTTAAATTGTAATTTTTTTATTGTGTTAATTTGTGATAATAACAGAAAAGGTGTTAGGTGTAATGTTAGGTGCATTTGCCAGATGGTTTAAACTTAAACGGCTACATTAGGATCAGGATCAGGTCAGATGGGACAAGCATTGCAGAAGCAGGCAATACATTTTGAGAATTCCAATGAAAACAAACAAAAGTCCTGTTCAAGGCTCCATTTACCACATTACAAGCTTTATGATAGCCCTTGGGGAACCAAAACATGTAACTGAAAACGAACATTATTTTTACATGAGAAAAACTTTTCTGGTAAGCCATCCAACAACCAAAACAAAATCATAGGAAACACCTTTTAATGCAACCAGACGTCAGGAGAACGAACAGAAAAGGGTGACCCAAAGATTTCCACAATATAGAAATTAGGGGAACCAATATATTTACAGCAGAAACCTTTCTTGGTGAACCATATAACAACCAAAACAAACCTTTAACAAACATTCCTCACAATATTTTGTTTGACACTAATCAGGGAGTTTGCACTTTGCTAACTCACTTATACCACGACAGATTTATTACGGTCGCTTGTAAGTTTTGGAAAAAGGCACATTTGGACTTTAAAACAAAAAGAAAGAAAAAAGACTCATCTAACAAACGATCTATAACCTCCAAGAAAACCCCAGTCAACAATAAGAGCCAAAAAACCCAGATCTTTCCTCAGAAACTCTATTAACCTTACTAAAAATGTTTCAAATGCCACAATAGCAGCTCAGAGTAAAATGCTGAATATGTCCTTCCAGTCATGGTATCATGAGAGACAAATGAAATGCCGCCTCCTCCTCTGCTGTCAGAGTCGGTCAGTTTGAATAAAATTGCTGTTTCCATAAACACTGTAATATAACAGTTTGTGTCAGGTCTATGGAGAGGGGCACTTCCATGATGAATTGCTCGTCGGAAGTCCATTTCGAAAATGCTGCATATTGTCCCCAGGGATGAGTCACTGCTTGAAGTTCCTAACTCAGTTCCTTTATGATATTTGTCATTATGATGCATCAACCCTGTATATTAGCTACATGATGCCCTTCAGAATATGCCTTAGTTTTGATTTCATCCACCTGAAGAGGTTCTGTTGTTGGTGCTGGTAGTCTGTCATGTCACTGCAGCCAATTTGTGTTAGTTATTGATTATCTTCTTTCTGCTCGTTAAGTACTCCTGTTAATTTTCTATCTCCACATCTGTTTTTAAAGATAGCCCACCTGTTGAGGGGGGAGCTTCAGAATATGAATCTAAATCAAGGCAAAGGGAAACACCCTGTGTTTTCTGGCTTATTAGCAATAATATTATCAGGTATATATTGTTTGTATAGCTTGTACACGTGCAAGAAACAGAAAAAGAAGCTGCATGAATGAACATTGCCAACTGAATTTTAAAATATAGCATTTTCCCCTTCACTGTGTTCCTTTGTGGCCTGCAGAATCACTCACTTCCAAAATAACAATTATGACTAAAAACCCATAATAATTCATTCAGTAAACTGGAAGCCATTCAGAAAGTGAAGTAAGCTGCTGGATGGAAGGAGAAAAGGAAGAAAGTCTTACCTTCCTCAGAGCGCACTCATATCACAGCTCCCATAAAAGAATTCAGTTAATTTTCTCTGAGAGCAGTCATTCGTTATTGTGCCTGCCACAGAGAGCACAGTCAAGTGCTTTCCTCCCTCCTGCACTCCTGCTGCCTCCTCTGATAGAAAATAAAGTCACAGTGGACCACCAACCTGATCCTCCCAGGCTCCGCCCCCACCCCCACCCCCCACCCCCACTGTAGCAGCACAACCTTTGATTACAGGGGTGTGTCTACATCTGTGTGGCTGTGAGAGCCACCTAGGTCGACGCTCTACGTTATCATGATAATCAGGTAGGTACTAGAGACTGTTTTGCATCCACATTTTCATACTGTGATGAGGGTTTGAGTTACGAGGTGTGATGAAGGAGCAGGTTGGGTATCTAACCCTTTACTAATGACCTCTCAAGAGATCAACAGTTTATGAGCTGGCTTTGTATATATGTATAGAATTCTGATGCGTTAGACTGAACTGGACTGGGTTACCACTGACTTCCACTTTTAGGGCCAATCGATATCAAGTGTGCGGTCCAGTCTTTTTCTTTGCCTGCCTCACTGCGTACTTTGTAGCGACCTACAGCTATATAGTTCATAGTCTGACCTATAGTCCATCCACTGTTAGTCACAGAACACCTCGAAAAAAAACTCAAAAGCTTTTTATCTGACCTTGAAAACCAGTCAACCAGCCGTGATAAATCCTTATTGTAGGCCTACTGGATCTCTTACATTGGAACCACATGTCTCTCACATTTTAAATTAATGGAAAAAGAAAGGAGCCAGTCTGGCACACTGATTCCAATATAATCCATTCATTTTGGTATTGGGATCAGTCCAAGATTTACAGTTTGTAAAGGGGAATGTTGATTTATGTTAGAATTCTTTTATTTCAAAACAATGAAAACAGCTAGTAGATTAAATCTATAGGATCTCTGCTGCTTTGATGTTGATGGGGCACAGAGGAATGCTAAACAACAAAAGTTGCTTCATGGTATTTGTCCAACTAACTTTATGAAACTTTTGATTTATCATCTATCTTTGCTATCAGTCATCCCCTTCTTTGGCCATGTTTAACAAGAAAGACACAGTAAAGACTGTAAAACTACAGTTTACCAAAGAAAAGTTGGCACTGTATAATTCAGTTTCTGTCTGTAACGTGTCAAAGTCCAGGTTAAAAGGTGGCCGAGGAACACAGAATAAAAAAACAACAACTTTGAAGCAGGAGCAGCATAGACAGAAGTAAGAAATCCAAAGCTCTAAAGCAGCCATGAGGAGTATGGCTGGGAACCCTGAGTCTGGTACGGCGAGAGAGATTTCTTTACTGAAAGGCATTTTTCCCTCACAGCTGCTTGCTCAAAGGGGTTTTCTCTATGTAAAGTGTCCAAGGTGGACTTTTGGTTTTGAACTGGCGTCATATGAATAAAACAAAAGGAAGAATAAAGGGAGTGGACACAGGCAACAGACACTGAAGTGAAATGGTTTTAATGTGGACAAACAGATGAGGGAAAGAATAAATTGGCTTTAGATACATATGGAGAAGCAAAGATAAGACCACTCAAGTGAAGAGTAGCAAAAGCACCTGGACGGAAAGTACATCAACGCAATTGTCTTCTCTCATTTCACGGTTTGAACATCCACTTTCCCTCTTCTCCGCTTCCCTTCCTGGATTTTATTCCATTCCATCTGCAATACAAGAGGAGGAGCTGAGAAAAAGACACCAACCATAAGAGGTACCTAACAAGATGTGACATCCTTACCTCAGGGCCGTCGTTCTTAATCAACTGACACAGCCGTGTCATCTGTTGAAGGTTTGTTACAGCCTACTGTTGTATTTTACAGCCTCTGTCGGATGAACGGTAACTGTTCCCGTTCGTGGGATAAATCCATAATTTCATGACACTGATTGCTGTGGAGAGAGGAAACAATTGGCACTAATTAGAAAAAAGAAGGCAATAAGGTAAGTGACTTTAAAATAAAAAACAACAGGAAATGATCTACTTGGAGAAACATGGGCTGCAGACAGACAGACACCAACTGCCAGTGTAAATACACAGAGTTATGAAAATCATTTTCCTTAATGCTTATATTGTGCTATTAATGCTTATTCGTGCGTCTCAGTTTCCGAAACTCTCAGATCTTACTTTTAAAAAGGTAGCACAAGTGAACTTAAAGTGACATGTCAAATAATACCTTAATGTAGTCTGAAAAATGGCTTTCTTTGACCAACTTGGCCAGAGTAGAAAAAAGGTTTCTTCCTCCAAATTGCAGAGATAACAGGTTGCAGCTGTACCAGACCTACCCAGGCCTGATTACCGTCTGCCCCCTTCGATCCAGTCATCATTTAAATGGATATTTTTCAGAAGCTTGAGGGATGTCAACAGGTGTCACAAGTTGCACACGGCACGAACGTGAAAAACAGAAGAGAAGAGCAGATGGTGATTGAAATACGTAAGTCTTTGCAGTGTTCCACAGTTCCTTCTTAGGCAGGTGGATGCCACGGATTCACAGTGTGGTCGGGACTGATGAACCTTCATTGTGCATTTGTGTTGTGTGCACAGAGGGAGTGTGGTGGGGGTTGAGACTGTTCTGGAGCTGATATGCCTGAGTCAGTGTAGGGATGCAGTAAAAGAGACAAAAGAGGATGTGAGTAAGGGAAGAGCCAAAGTGGAGGAACATGATGCAGCAACCGGTGACAGTGATGCTGAGATTCCACAGTGCGGGTGAAAGCAAACGTCTTTTTTGAGCCAATAGAGGCTCGAAGCTTTGAATGGATGAAGACACATCAGTAAATCTCGCCAGAAGTAGACTACCTCTCCACTGTTTTCCAAGAGCTTAATGACGACTCATCCGGATGTGTCAATGAGTGCACCTTTCACCTTAAAAGAGGCCGGAGTTCGTGATTCCAACAGCCAAAAGACACTAGTCAGAAAGCAAAAAGCACTGCTATTCCAGATAGACATAAATGTTTTTCAGGACTTTGTCCAAACACACAGAGATTACTTTGGGATAATATTTCATGAACTGACGAGTGAAGAACTGTTTGGACTATTGTGGCTCTTCCTTACAACAAACTGTAACAACAAAGCTGAAAATATTTGCTATGTTGCAAGGTGCTGGCATAAAGCAAGCACAGAATTCCAAAAGAGGAACATCATGAAGCATAAAACGGGGTGAAAATGTAATGTTCCGAGTATGTTTTCTGTCTTCTCGGACGGAATTACGTGCTATGATTAGGGGGAAATTAACTGAAGTAGATTATCAGGTTGCTGTGATGATTACACTATGTTTGAATGTGTTAAAATATTTTGGATAAAATAAATTCAAATAGATAATCTCTTTGTGTACACATCTACTTGTCTTCAAGTCTCTGAGTACAAAACAAATCAATGTCTGCAAATAAAAATCAATTTCGGAAGTTAGGAATAGTTAGAATGACCAGTCAGAACACCGTTCTGTCACACAGCGACAGGTCTTTCTTTTTCTTCTCCCCACTTATCCCCACCTGCAGGGTGCGATTTGCCCCCCCTGCGCTCGCAGAGAGCAGTTTTATTTTGAAAACCAACCGAATTTTCTTGCGTTTCACAAGTCTAACTTCCTGTCTGCGTCACCGCGCCAAAACAAAAGCTTAAATCAAAGGAAGAAAAAATGAAAAGAATCCAGAGCAGCGTATCGTCATATTTTACAGGACCGCAACAAAAAATATATCCTGTTTTCATAGTCTGACCTATAGTCTATCAGATTAATCATTAAAAAATCATTTAAAAAAACAAAACATCTTGACAGCACATTGTGTGTGTTTTATGTTGAACTGATATCGGTAAAGAATTAAAATTTTATTTCTATTTGACAAGTTTTAAAACAATATTTTGAGGAAATATTTCTGCAAATACAGTGGTTAAGCGCACGATCAAAATAGGCCTACCGCCTACGTTATGTAGCCTAAGTGTAAGGTTTATCTACACAAGAATCAACAGTTTTCATGTTTTCACACTGTTTTGTGGTAATTTTTCTTAATAAAATGTTTCTAAAAATTACCCCCCTCTCTGTATTTTTCACAAATCGCACCCTGCCCATCTGTATGGTTGCCAGCCCATAGTTGGCACAGTACAGCCACTTTTTTACGACATTCCATGTATGCCAAAGCTGCATTCATCTCACATCCTGCTACTAGGTTGGAGACTGTCTGAGATGTCTCTTAGCAAAGCCTGCAGCCGGGATTCTGTCTGGTGTTGTCTGGCCTCTTTAGCCCCTGTGCTCAAAGCTTGTTGTTGTGCTCTATGTTGTCTTTCAGATTAGCCTTTTCTTGCCATTGGTAGGACTTCTTGATATCAACCATTTCTTCCATATCCTTCTTCTTCACCTACCTGAGGCATTCACTTGCTGTTCATTATTGGTGTTCATTCCTGATGATCTCCTGGAGATTTGTTGTTTTGTCCTGAAAAATGGCTCTGACACTAACTAGCATCTGGCTAGTTTTGATACCATTTGAGGTAATGTTTCTGGTATTTTAGTATCTTTGCTGTATATGTTACTGAGATGGGCTGACAGTGAACTAAAGTCTTGCTTAGTCCTGGCATACAGATTGCTGTCAGTCATAACCTTGCATGCTGTGAAAGTAAGATTTCACCTCCACAGAATAAAAGGTGTAAACCATAAAACCAACCCCACGGCAAAACTGAAGTGTTTGGTTTGTAACGTGTTTGGTTACATATAGCTGACTTAAATGGTTAGGTATTAAGCAGTGTTTTTGAGTCTTAAAGCCCATCAGACTGTGAGGGATATGTGGGGCTCCAGTGATGAAAAGACACTGCCTCAAGCCTGGTGGCGCTTGTCTTTTGCTTTACAGAGAGATACAAGATGTATTGAAGCAGACCCTTTATGGGACCAGGAGGTGTCAACTACATCAATAATACCCAAAGGATGATAAATAGGCTATCTTTCTTTCAAGTTATTGTTTCAGGTTGACTTATTTATGGTTTCTCCAATGGTTCAGCAACCTGACTATTGGTGTCTCAGATACCACTGTGGGCCCTGGCATCTGTTCACTCTGAGATGTTTTTTTTGTTTTTTTGCTTGAATAGAGAGATGAAACATACATCTTCAATGACAGAGTTGTCTCATATATCTGCTGCTACTGGGTGTATTGATCTGACTTATGGATCTTTTTTGTTCTACGGTTTTAGGTTGCAACTTTCAGTGCACATTTGGGGCCGTCTTCACACTGTCCTTAGACTTGCCATGGTGAACTCATGCTTTATTTTTTTTGTTTTTGTTTTTTTTACTTTGTTTAGGACTGATGCGAATTATAGAACACATTTCTGAGAAGCAGAAATAGATGAAGCAAAAATATACGACTGTAATAAATGAAAGGTACAACGCAATAGCAGATGTGTTTTAAGAAAAAAACCTGATATAATGCTTAAAAAAATTCAACTGAATTAATTTCAGTTTTACTTATGTAGCACACAGTCACAACCAGTGGCACTTTAAAGTTACAGTCTAATTCAAGCCAGTAATTCTATGTAATTCCAATCAAATCAAATGAACTAAAATAAAAACTAAATTTTTTACTTCATGTAATGCAAACAAACATGGTTGCAGTAGTTGTGAAATACGGATACCATGGATAGCAGAATAAGTTGGAGGTGAAACAGTGAGGCTGACAGAGCAGAATGTACTTCTTAAGGTCTGTCAAAGGTAGCACCAAAAAGTTGTATATCTTTTATAAGTCTGTGGCAGAGAGCGGTCTGCTTTACAGCCATCTTTTGGGGCAGCAGCATTAGAGTCAAAGAAACTGAACAAATTGACAAGAAAGCTGGCTCTGTGCCAAAGAACAATGCGGCACAAGTTAATGAACTTAAAGAACAACACTGACCACCCTCTACATTACATCATGTTGAAACAAAGGAGTGTGTTCTGTAAAAGGCTTCTGCAGCTCCAATACAACACAGAATGACACAGGAGGTCATTCTGGCCAGCAGCAATAACCATGCATAATGATTTAGAAAAAAAGTGACTGCATTATTATAACTTCCCTTTGGCATGAATAAAGTATTTTAAATTTAATTTGATGGGAAGCAGTCAAGCCCATTTCAGCATAACTAAGGAATATCTCAGGGAAGCCAGAACTATCTGCAATTATAAACTTTATCAAAAAGGAAAGTTTTAAGCCTAATCTTAAAGATAGAGATGCTGGCTTCAAGAATTGTGTGACAGAGTAAATAAAGCTCCTTTCACGCATGCACTTCTTTCCATTAATCTAGTGGCAACTGAACGTGTCAGTGTTATGCTTTTAAGTGACATTTTGAGGCAGAAATCTAATTGGCTTGGATCTTGTAACAGTGTGGCACAAGTGTGAACTGCTGCAGTCCCATTAATGGACAGGAACACGCAGCAGCAAGGGCTGATTTGGCATATGAACAGCTGTCCAATGAAATCTGACTGGGTGCATTCTTCCATGAAAAAATCATAGCACTGTTCAAACTTTCCTCCTCCATGGTTTCATCTAAAGCAATTCACCATAACATCTAATGTGTGAAAACCAATCTCATTACAGAACAAGTTGTAGCTGATTTGTTCCGCATCACAAAGCTTTAAAGCTTCAGGTCATCCGTCGGCATTCAACATGTTTGCACGTCTTGCTATTGTACGTGACGTCTATCACGCTCCACATCTTGTTAAATGTACTTGTCATGTCATCCTACACTTTTAACACTGGTTCTAAAATGGTATTAGATATTTAGAAGGGAAAGCGAGGGGATGGCGGATGATGCCAGCCTGTGGACTTCTATCAAACACACTGATTGAGTTTGAGTCTTACTCTAGTCAACCCTTTCCATAGTCCTTACACTTTCAACTCAGCTTCATGTGAAAGCTGGCCTACAGAAAAATAACAGCATAGAGATAAGTTGGCATTTCATAATTTACCGCTGTGAATTGTGTCAATAGTATTTACTTGTGATGTGGTCAAAAATACCAATTACACATTTACTGGTGAGACTGTGCTTGTTCAGTTCCCGTCTTGGAATCTGAAACAACCAAACTCCTTCTATTTAAAGGTCAGGTTACTCACCTTCTTGGCAGAGAAGCATCTCAAAGAGATATTACTGCACCACAGTCCTTACAGCATTCCTCCATAAATGATGTTCTGTCACATTCGCAGACTTCAGACATTAAACTGATTACGTTTTGGGAGAAACTCTCTCTCTTCTTTTACTGCCAGGAGAGTGCAAACACTGGCGGCTCCAGCCTCCACTTAGCAGAGAGAAAAGTATTTTGTTGTTATCAGCTTCAGTTGGTTAAATGAAAAATTATTCATAAGGAGGTAAAGTCTTGCCCTCATGGGATTAGTGGGTGTAGTTGTTCCTCTGTTTTTCTGCCTGAATACAGGTTGACTGAACGCCGCCATCCTGGAGGATTGCTGTAATGAGAAAAAGAGACTTCCTTAAACTTTTAATATAGGTTTAATTTTGCATGTAATGTGATTAAAATGGGATTAAGTGATGTTTACTTCTGAGTATTCTGAGACATTTGCATGGAAATTAGTGTTTTCACATAAAAAAATAAGTGATAAGACTTATTTTTTTATGTGAAAACATAAAAAAGAGGGGGAAAATAAGACTAGTCATGTTGTTGTCAATACTGCATGTACCTGAAAGTTTCCACTATAGAAAGAAACAACTGAAAAGCAACAAACAGGTCAACAGGAAGGAGAGTGAAAGGGCAACTCTTACCAGCACGCACATACTGTAGGTCGTAAATGCGCTGGAATATTTGCTGCTGTGTTCTCACAATGTCTCAGTCACTGATGTTTGAGAGATTTTACAATGGAGTGTGATTTGGAAATTTGGAAATTGTAAGTGGAAAACATCTGGAGTGACTGATGCAGACATTTCTGTTACTGAAGGCTGCCACTCAGAACATTTTTAGAACATTTCAGCACTTCAGTGTGTCTGTGAAAAAGGCTGTAAAGAGGTCATTGGACAGTCCAAGGTCAAAGCAAGTGTTATTTGTATCATTCAAAGTTCTGAAGCACAACACTAACCATTTGTTATATTACAAATGTATAAGATTGAATTGTCTTCTTTTACTTTTCTTGTAGTGTACAATAACCAACGGTAACACTCCATGGCTGATGGAGCTGTAGCTCAGGTAGAAAAGTGATTAGAAGGCCAGTTGGTCGTTCCCCGGCTTTCCGAGTCAAAGTAACCATAGGCAAGGTACTAAACCCCGCTTTTCTGCTGATGCATTTTTTTGTCCCAAAAAAAAAAGAGCTAAAAGTGCAGTTTGTGAAAAACTTAAAACACAACATGAATGTAGAACCACCTTTAGCAGCATTAACTTCACATAATTGTTTTCTACCTGATGATATCAGTCTCACATGTCGTTGTCGGGGAATTTCTGCCTTCTTTTCTCCATGTTGTTTCTAATCATTGAGGCTTGTGGGCATTTATTTATCCACAGCTCCTTACCTACCCCCTCTATCTTTGCACTTTATCTTTCTGCACTTCCTTCTATGCCTGCACCCTATCTCTACTCTGTCACCTCTGACATAGTTAGACTAGTGGGTTCTTTTATATAGCTTGTTATATCTTCATTTGTAAGTTGCTTTGGATAAAAGCGTCTGCTAAATACATAAACATAAACGTAAACTGCTCTATATAAGTGCTGAAAAAGTATTTTCTGTATGATGTTCTTCTCTGTGAGACAATCTTTAGTGTTCAGACTGATGGCCTCACATTCAACATTAGAATACTTTGGTATACAGAGGAGTTCATGGCTGACTCAGTATCTTCTTTCACACAAGAATTGAAACCATGTCAACACAAAAAAAGTTGTCCTGGTTAATCCGCCGCTGTTCATCTTTGTAAGTCACACATGTGAAACAGTAGTAGAACAGCTCTGCGTCACGTTGTCATTTCAAGCATGAAGCTGGCGTTGCCGAATCAGCTGAGGGACGACAGCATTGTGAGTTTGAGTGATGCGTTCCCTGATGCTGGGATACTTTTTGCCTGCATATAAGCATAAAAGCAGAGGATCAACTTCAAACCTCCATTCCACCTGTGTATTTTCACACGTGACACGGTGTGCAACAAAGGTGCATCCCAGTTTAAAAAGGCATATGTAAAAGGGGCTAATGACTGCAAAGTGTCCAGCTCCTGGGGCTGCAGAATAAGCCCGAATCATCATCCCTCCACCACCATGTTTGACAGTTGGTATGGGGTGTTTGTGCTGATATGCCATGTTTAGTTTTATCCAAATGTGGTTCTGTTCATTATGACCAGACATCTCCACTTTGATCTTATTTGTCCAAGGGACAGTATTCCAGAAGTTTTTTGATTTGTTCATATTTGTTCGTACAAACCAGGCAATCCTTACAAACAAGTCCAGTTTCCAGCTGTACTGTTATAAAATTTAATAGTTAACATTCTAACTGAGGCATGTAGAGTCTGAGCTGTGGCTCTTGGATTTTTGTGCAGTTTCTCTGAGCCCATTCCGTCCCAGATTGATAGGAAGAGTTGTAGATGATGTCTTTGCTCCTTGGCATCGTCGTAACTCGCATCAGAATGCTTCACACCAGCAAACTGCCAAAACATCTGCTTCTTATATAGGTACTCACACTTACTAATGATCAGTTTCATTGGATTTGCAGAACCTAGTTGCTACTAACCCTCTTTATTCCTATGGAATAGCAGTAAGGGTGCACTTAGTTTTTCCACACATGGATTACGCATTTTGGCTTAGATTTTACCACCTAATTTTAAGAACCAGTAAGGACAAGGAAACATTCATTTTCTCATCATGACAGCATGTTTATTACACAGTTACAGTCTCAATCTTTTGACAAGCTTCTAAACTATCTAGTTAAGAATCCAGGAGCATGTGTGGCATTGATAAATGACCTGCATCTGATTAACAGATTATCTGCTTGTTCACAACCCGTACTAAGCAGCGCTGTTCTTGATGGATCACTTTGGTCACTATTGAAATGAGCTTGGTGCTACTGTATTCATAGATCATGGTTAGTAGATCACTTCTAAAAGCAAATGCTGCCTTATTCTAATTCTTAAGGCTCAGTAAATGTGGCCCCAAGACTTTCTTAATTAATGCAGCATTAAAATCTCAGATGTTGGGTGACAGAAGAGAGAGCTTTTTATGATTATATGGATAAGTGACAATTATTTTGCTGAAGCAACCTAAAATAATTAGTAGTTCATAATTTTCCCAGCAACAGCCTCTTGCTCAGTGCCTTGACCTGCTGTCGGACACACAGCAATAGAATGTGCTCTGAAAGCTGAGAAAGAAAGCCTGTCTGACCACAGTTCATTGAAAAAAGACGGACGGTTCACTTACATTCATCAAATGTAGGACACACTGTTTCCCCTCCCTGTGCAGACTCAGCAACATATGTTCTTGATATCAATTCTAATTTGATTTGCTGTGCCAGGAAGGACTCTGTGGAGATTCAAGGGGATATCTACAACATCAGGGAATCGGGGGAGAAAAAGATACGGTGGGTCCAATTCATTACGGAATGCATTTAGTGATGGGCAAATGGGATTTGATATGAGCACTTTTGTTTCATCAACTGAAGGGTTGACAAAAGACAGGGCAACCACATCAACAGTTGAGAAAAGAAGGGTATGAAATAGAAAGACTGCCTTGAGGCCTACAATTTATGGCAGGGACTTGGCAAAGTCAGCTTGAGAAATGTATTGAACTCTGCAAATACAGGGATTACTACATAGATTTGAATAAGCAGAACTGGCTCACTTAATTCTTTCATGTTAACAGTGAACCATGAAATAAATCTCTTTAACCCTGTTAAATATTCTGCACTTGGTAACTAGATTTAGCTTTGAGCTGTTTTGATGATTAAGAACCTGAAGTTCCCAAATTTGACATAAAATTGTGGATTATCTCTTGTGGTTATTACAGGATTTATTTTCTATAAAAACATTCACTTTAATAAATCAGAATTTGAGAATTTGTCTGTTTTTAGCTCTCTGGCTCCCCCTACAGCTGTGGCATCCAATGGCACTGTTGTAAAAAACAACCTCTATCTGTGACTTACGCATGCACATCTATACACGTCAGTTTGTTGTCATGCTGAGGAGACCGCCACCAAAAATGTCTGGTGACATGCAATGTGAATTGCATATATCACAGTTCCATGTATTGCAAGAGAGTAGAGGACATCTTGAGATGCAGCAAACTTTCAAGATTTAGTGTGAAATGAGAGGAATTTATTTCCATGTTAGTCTGAAACAGAACTGAGGTGGCTGACCGAGGCTTAATCTGTGAGACAGAGACGATAACAATAAGGTTAGATGAACACGCTGCTTCTGCAGTGTTGTCCGTTCCCCATTAGTCATGAATCAGAGCAATAAAGTATTAGTATGTAGACATTTCAATAGTTTTATTCCAGGAATCAGCCACAGTTGCGAGCTCCTCTGATTTACAGCCTACACGGAGCAGAGGGGGACATGTTCATGATCTTATTCTTTTCATTAAGCCAACATCCAGAGGCAGTGTGTGAAAAACTAAGTACACACTTATCCCTTCCATATGAGTGAAGAGGGTAAGTAGCAGCCAGGTGCTGTTAATCAAATGCACTTGATTAACTGATCATCAGTAAGTGTGAGCACCTCTATAAAAGCAGAAGTTGCTGGGAGCATTCAGGTGTGTGCTAACACGATGTCAAGGAAGAAAGACGATACCAATGATCTTAGAGAAGCTGTTGTTGCTGCCCATCAATCTGTTGTGAGGCTATTTCCAAACTATTTGGAGTCAGTCATTCTGCAGTGAGGAAGATAATTCACAAGTAGAATTAATTTCAGACAGTTGTCAATCTTCCCAGAAATGGACTTCTCAGCAAGTTCATCCCAAATTCACAGTGCAATGCTCAGAGAAATAACAACAAAACCAAGAGCTGCATCTCAGACCCCACAGACCGGTTAACCAAGCACGTTAACTGTTACAGTTCATGCCAGTACAATTACAAAAAGACAGAGCCAGAGTGACTTGTTTGGAGGGATAGCCCTTAGAAAACCTCTTCTCTCTGGAAAGAACATGGCAGCACAGCTTCGGCTTGCAGTTACATTTGAACAGTCCATGGAAGAAGTCCTTTGGATTGATGAGAAAGAAGATGTTTGGCCTTAAAGAGAGCATCTTATCTGCACAAATACTTCATATCTGCACAAATACTTCATACCAGCTGTCACAGCTTCCACAACAGTTTTGATGCAATCTGTTGGTAGCCTAGGGATTTTCTTTTGATTGGCATTATAGGAATTGAACTAATTTGCCTGCCTAATTTTATTGAATTATGATGGGATTGCAATGAAATGGATTATAATTGGCTTGAATTAAACTGTATCTGTGAAGTGCCTTGAGATGACATGTGATTTGGTTTTTAATTTAATTGAATTCAAAGTGAGAGACTGATAATATTAAAGAAAAATATGATGTAAAGTTATTGCTTTTAATTGTAGGACAAGCAATGGAATCATTGGCTGTCTTTACTTCTTCACACTCTGCTTCTGCATCTTATGTCATGTTGTTACAGACATGAGGTTTGCATTTACTAACTGTTTTAGACCTGGTCAGGACCTCATGACACCTCATGACAGTAGGCACGACTGTATGCTGCATGCACACAGCATGCAGGCTCAGTGTCTACTTTAGCTACGTCTGGCTAAAACTGCTGTCTGTGACACAGCAAACCTGTAACAGATCCTTCCCTCAAGGAGGTCCTATTTTTGTATTTCACTGACGTGCTTCTTCTATTTTACACTGAATTATGTGGATTAAACATAATTTTGTAAGATCACAAAAAGACAATATGAGGAATGCTAATTTTAGAAATTTGTGAACCAAAATTGTGACCAAATATCAATGAATAATAAGGAAACAATCACTGAAAAAATCTGTTTAGAGTATTCTTTTTTATTACAGTTTTTGGAATAAGCACAAAGCATGTTCTCAGTGTGTTATGAAATCTGAGGGGACTATATAGCACAACAGTTGGTACATTACTGGCTGGGTAAGGGGACCAAAATGTCCTGCCAGCTCTGAAAAGCAGGCCAGGCAACTTGTGCATCTCTGGAGTGTTTCCTTATGACAACTGGAGCATCTGTGTGAACTCACATCTTGTCAATAGAAATACAAGGACACCGCATGCCGTGTAATAACGTCAATGGCAGCAGACTTACACTGGCATAAATGCAGGTATTACTGCCATGTAGCAACCTCTCAGCACTTTCTGATGACCATAAGTGTGCAACTGGTGTTTGTGTAATTGAAATGCCATGACCTCTTTTATCGATGGTGCAATGCATGTACACGGTGCGCCTCCAGATTTGAGTCTGTCCAGTTTTATATATGGAACAGTTGGAATATTAGATAATGATGAATGTTTATTTCTGACATTTTTTTTAAAGCACAAGTATAATACAGCAGAGGTTTGCAGAAAGGGAAACCATAAGTTCTAAGAAATATTACCCTGGTTTGCCCATGGACTCTCATGCTGCTTGTAAATTCTCAGTTAGGCAGGGGTTGAGTGTAGTTTCTGATTTAAAAAGGGGGAATGTTGCTGATATGCCATTTGGAATGTATAGTATTTCTTTCTTATAGTAAAGGTCTGAATGATGATGATAATAAAAGCTTTTTCCAGTTGTTTTTTCCCACTTGACTCACCAAATTTTATTTATAGCTCCCACAATGATTAAAGCAGCACGTTCTTTTGTTATTTATGATGGTGTGAAGCTCATATCTGGGCACAGTCAGTTCTCATTGAAGGTCCTTGGTTTCCTGCCATTAGCAGAAACAGGCGGTCAATTCCAGACTGTCCCTCCAACTTCATGCTGGATATTTGATGGCCTTGCTTCCCACAATGCTGTGGTTGCTTTTTAAGGGTATAGTGGAAGTTGTTAATGTCACTGCACTGAAAGAACAGGATTGGCGCTGAGTCACACAGTGTAGGCAATCCTGCAATATGTAAGTTCTTACACCTTGTTTATTCCAAAGTCACAGATGAATAAAATATGACTGGCTATGTCAGTATGATGATACAGTGCCATAAATAAGAATTCATCCTACAGGCAATTTTCCCATATAGAGGGTTTATGTCCTGGAATTAAAGTGCATTTCTCAGAGTTGTGTATAACTTTATCAACACAACATGTCTGCCACTTTGAAAGTACAAGATATCTGTAACTGTGATACCTCTTTGGTTATACCTCTACATTTGCCCATCTTGACACTGGGATTTTTGCCCATTCCCCAAGGCAAACCTGCCCCAGTTCGTTCAAACTGGATAGGTTGAGCAATTTTAAAGCCCTACCAAAGATGCTCAATCAGAATGAGATCAGGGCTTTCCAAAACATTTGAATGTGTCCGTTTAAACCACCAGAGTTTTATTTTAGAAGTAACCTGATGCTGAAAGGTCCTCTGAGGTAGTTTCTAATTTTTAAAGAGTCTACTCAGCAATTTGTCTAGCTTTTTGCACCATTGATCATTCTTTAAAGTCTGACCAATTTCCAAAGTGCTCCTGATTAGGATTTAATGGTGCTTGGAGCAGTATTGGAGGTTTTTGATATTCTCGTATAACCCAGTAGTAATTTGTGCCTCTCCACAGCTTTATCCCTGACATGTTTGGAGAGCTCCTTGGTCTCCATCCGCTGGGTTTCCATCGCTGTTTTAGAAGATATTTGTTTAAGACAAGATATTTATTTATTAGCTTTAAACTAGCCAATGGAAACATGTTTGATTCATATTTCTTTTGTCTTTTCTTTCTTTTTCATGTATTTTCAAAATATCGGGCCGGATTTGCTTTGTTAGTGAATGAAAACCCAACTATTGTGCTTCTAGCTGAGGGGTTCCTCTTGCTAAATGCTGTTGCAGATTCTCAGGCTTTTCCAAACAGCTGTATGTATAGCCTGCTCAGATCATGTAACACTTTGGCTGCACTCAGGTTGACTTAATTCAACTAATTACATTACTCCTGAAGATAAGTGGCTGCACCAGTTCATAATCTAGGGGTTCAAAGAAAACAAGGTGATAACATATGCTGTTACTACTTTTTTCCACTGAACCAGTTTTAAGAATTTTGTTGAAGACTATTTATAGAATTCCAGATGATATCTACTTTTAAGTCATGGCATAAAGCAACAATCATACTTTTTTTAAAGCACTGTACATACTGAGTAAAAAAATTCTGGATTTCCTTCACATCCTTTGAAACAAAACAAAAAACAGTCGTTTGATTTATGGCGATAAAATTCGATTCGGCACAGACTTTTATAGTTCCTTGGGTGTTTTCTAGTAACATCAATCAACAAGTTTTTACTTATCCAGGGAAACAGTCCACTGCACAAATTCTGGTCTGTGAGCCAGTGCAACCCTTCACAGACCACACCATGGGCTTAAAAATAAGCACACTTGCAGGCTTTTAGTCTGTGCTGTTAGGATTAAATTTGCTTTGATGCAAGTCGGTATGATTTGATCAGAAAATACAGCCTTTCTCCAAATCATATGGAAAATTGTTTAGAATTATTTCACATTTGGAGGTCTGTGTCTAACGATTCTGATTGACTCCTCGCTGACACACTAACAAGTAGAATATTTTATGTGGAGCCTGTTGCTTTATGCAAATATGTTGTATACTGCAGCTTCAAGATGAGAGACTCCCTCCTCATACAGCTGATTTTAGCTAGCGAGATCTTCTGTGTTCCTTTCTGTCCAATCTACTAACGGTTTATGGAAGCTTGCTATTGTTATGACACATAACTCTCCTAACACTGGTTAAATCCTTAAAACCAAACTTATGTGAATCTTGAAAATGATCCCTTCATACCTTGAAATGTTTTTTTTTCAGCTCCAGACTTTTACTGTAGTATGTATGCAGGGATGCCAATAAGCCACGCCTCACCCTGCCACTGCTTGTATTAAAAACAATTCACATAAATTTAGTCATCTTCACCATTCGATTAGGGTCCATTAGGGCCTTCTGTGGTAGATAGAGTGCAGCCCAAATACTTTAACTGGATGAAATTAGCCCTTTGTTTGCGCATGCTCCTTGATCTGTCCCCAATCAGAACTCTAACACACCAAACAAAGAAGTATTTATGTAGAAGAACAGCATTGAAGAGTTTTTTTAACCTCTATAATATACTGTAGACTGATTACAAGCCAGTGTGTGGATAGCTTCAGCACCGCTGACCCAAAAGGCATTATGTATGGGACCGTATGCGCATCTGCACAGTCCCAATCATATTGCACATGCACACATGGAAACTGTGTTCCCAGCATTAAGATCTCCTTCGTCTCGTCTCCCATGAGCAAAACAAGATAAAAGTCTCTGACCTGTTCTTCCACATTGATGGAGACACATCGCTGGCCAACACTGCCCCAAGGGAGAGTTGTTCTTTTCTTTTAAAATAATAACAGAACCTAAAAGGCTTAACACAAACACATAAGAGGTTTCTGTTTTGGCAGATTAACACTTGCAGGACAGCTTGAATGCATTCCTAGTTACATCACAAGTTTCCATCTGTGTAAATAAGTCATCATCGCTGTAACTATCCCCCCTCTTTTCCCTGTTCCACATGTGTCTGCTCCACTTGACCCTGTTGGTTGTACGCTGACTAGACACAGTTCACACCATGTACACACTGTTCAAGGCATGCAGCCAAGTAAGTGCTGTTAAATGGTAATATCAAATAAACCTCCCTCCCACCCTGAAAGCTGATGAGACTATGAAACCCTGGCTGTCTGAAACTGCAGTTTTTAAACTGTCTTTGATATGCAGTAAGTTGATGTTGAGTCCATGCTGACTGCTTGCTTTGCCCATTACACATCTCCTCTCTGTTAACAACATTACAAACTAAATATTCACTCCACGCATAGTGGGATGATTTCTAAATATAAAAGAATAAAAAATTCCACATCAGTTTTACACTAAGTATGCTACTCTCCACAACTGCAGGAAATTCACTATTCACTTTGTAGACAGCATTAAAGAAAATATATTTTCCCAGAAGCATAGAAATATTTACTCTCCACTCACTCCTGTGAGCTGTGGAGCCAAAAAACATGCCTGGAAATATATGGAGGAGTGAAATGGAGTTACAGAGAAACTGTGGGTACATGCTACAACTAAAGAAACACAGGCCACACAGAAACAGCAATAAGACACGAAACATTGGTGTAATTTTGAAGGTCAGCCTCACTAAAAGTTTAAATGGAAGAAACCTTCATTTACTTTTGTCTTTCATATATTTTGCACAGTGCATTTGCAAGCTCAGATCAGCTTAAGTGTGCTACAGTACATCAAATAATTGCAAAGTTCAATTTGGAGAGAAGGTTCAGCTCTGCACACATTTTGTCACACATGACAGGGATGAAACAGGATCAAAACACCCGCGATAAAAATTGATTTTAAACCACGGGAATAAAGTCTTTGGTAATAAACGATCACGATTTTACAACAGGAAGGTGCATTGACCTAAGGATTACACGTAAATGCAGCTTTGACTTTATTCGCTAAATTATTTACTTAAACCTTGATAAAGTTCAGACAAAAGGTTTTAGAAATATCATAGACTTAATTTACCACAAGTAAGATTTAATTTGCTGAAATGCTGGGTATTTACTATAGAGATTATATCACTCAACATAAAGAACAAATAAATGTACTGTACTCATTTTGGCAGCTTATTATTGACGAATCATTACCAAAATAAAACCCCAAATCATAAAACAACTGTTAAACAAGCTATTTTCAGAACTGACGTTGAATTAAATACTTTCCTTTGTGAGTGGATACTTTAACACGGATCATTTAATTTTATCACTTATCACCTGTCCTCAGACTACTGCCGGCAATGAGCTTGCGTGCGGACGGAAAACAAGAGTCTGCGATACAGCAAGAAACTGGACAAGATCTGTGTGCGCATGCGCAATAACAAATGAGGAAGTTGACGTAGTTTTTCATCAATGAAAACAACGCAGATGCGGCGCCAGTAAGCTGCAGCCTTAGCTGGACTGGGACATTTATGGTGTTTGTTGTACCTCACACGAAGGTAAGAAAGCAAGGAGACAAAAATACTTTCAAAAGAATTCTCGTGTTTCAGTCTGGCTTTTGACAGGATTACGAGCTGGGGGGGCTAATGCTCTAGCTAATTTAGGTAGTTAGGCTTAAACAAACGAGGCACAAAACTCAGCTCCCCATTGAACAAAACATAAAACTAAGTTTGTTTGCCAGCATTAACGGAGAGATGAACAGTACACAGAAGTTCTCAATAAATGTGCTTTTGTGACAATGATTTTAAGCTGCAGATAAGCGAAGCATCTCTGGGGACGACTCAGGGGTCATCTCCTGTGTGACACAGTAAAGCAGTGCCATATGCGAAGCCTGTAACTATAGAGTTGTTGTCTTTAGGGAACTACAGTCCTCATGACTTTACAAACACAGTTTCAAATCCCTCCTCAATAAAAACAACCCCGTCCCCGTTCAGTCTTTGTTTCCTTCCCAATGCTGGATGTTCCCTTTAGTTTAATTAGGTTATGTTTTTTTTGTTGTTGCCAGGCATTTGTTACATTTTATAATTGTATATGGATATCTGAACATTTAAATCTAAGGGTCCACAGCACAGCCTAGCTACAGATGACAAAAACTGCATGACAGACGTGTCGATGAGACAGTTCAGCGCTCCTCTTTACTGTGATTAGAAGGTAACAGCGATTCCTCTTCATGGATCTGGCGACTCTTGGGTGGTGGGCTCAAGTGCAGGGACTGCCGACAAGGCCAAAGCCTCCAACATGAACAGAATTAAGGGCTTAAGGAGCGTCAGATCACATGTGTGGTCACACGTCTGATCCCTTCTAGGGCAGATTGGTATTCTAGTGTTTCTCTCCAGCCTCTCTTTGCATGTGGATGCTGCTTTCATTGAAGCGGTGGTAATTAGTCGTCTTGATGAGACTGCTTTTTATTAACTTTCTGAGTTTCTTGTGTGGAGTGAAGGTGAGACTTGAGAAGGATGAGCCCCTCCTGGATGACAAAGGGAAAATGATGGGAATTTCCCCAGACAGAAAATGTGTTTGAAATGGCTTGTTGCTTTAAAAAGTACACCTCAAGAGTCAAATGATTCGCTCAGTCGCTGGTAAATCAGAGACTTCCCCAACTTTTCCTCAGACACCTCATTTCTCTTTTCGACACACACACACACATACAGATATATATATATATATATATATATATATATAACACAGAGCCGTTCGCTCAGATGAAAGCGTCTTTCAATGTTTGTGAGCAGAAGCGACAGAGTGGAGCTGAAAATGGGGGCTCATTATGTTCTACCCATAACCTCTTTGTCTCTTTCATTAGGTCATCTTTTCCAAAGTGTGAAGCTTTTATTCTGGTTATGTCTGGATTGTGAGGCAGTATGTTTTTAGATAGTTTAAAATGATTTCTAAGTTTGCAGCTATATGAGCTTTTCCTGAAGGTTGCGTGTATGATGTGTAACTGAGAATGTTGACAAAAAGCACTTCAAAGCACAATAAATACGTGTGTGTGTGCATATATGGTAACAGAATAGAGTTTAAATTGCAGACATGTGGGAGGCTACCTTGAATGAATAACTGCATCTATTTCTAAACACCTTTTATGCTATCATGAAGGCAGCTCGAAGCAATATGTATGCGGCTGGAGTATCCAACAACAAGGTCAAGTATTCGAGGCTGGCTGCTGATGACGATGGTTACATCGACTTGCAGGTGAGACACACTTTCGCTACCACATACTTTTATTGCCAGAGTAGTTGATTTACTAAAAAAGAAGCTGGAATTGAACAGGGCCGTGTAAAAGATTTCCACCCATGGATGTAAGTTTACGAGGTGGTGCGATCGTCCACGTTACATGGGAATTAAACCCCTGAGATTATTGTAAGAATTCCTAACCCAGAGCACGTAGGTGATTGGTGATACGGTGAGCTCGACACCTTCAGGATCAAACAACTTTGTCCACCGTCTTATTGTATCTTGTGATGCAGCTCGGTGATGCAGATTTTTCAGCTCGCAGTAATGCAGCCACATCTGTGTTCAGTTGCTCCTTCTGAGCAGATGCAATTCTCTTTAAAGCGGGAGTACTTATTATCTCACTGTGTTTATGTGCTGAAAGAGGAAGGATTTCCTTGTCACTAAATCATATTTTAAAATACAACGTCACCAGCTCCTTGTCGGTGACGTATTGAAGGTCTATCCACTCACATTGATATGTTTCAGCTTTAGTATTTCAACCCTGTTTTGGAAATATTGACGATGTTCATGATGCTTGTACTATGCACCGACAGTCTCATTTTATTCTCTACAAGTTTATCCTTTCTACTTTTCAGTTTCTTACCGCACAAATGGCCGTAAATAAACAAACTGTGGTCACAAAGCGCGGCTTTGGGACAGAACATTTGAGCAAAAGCTGTCTGTTCCAGTCTGTGTCATGTTAAAAGACGAATTGAAATGAACTAATATCTTCAGCATAGTGATGACAAACCAGTTGACAAAAATGAAAACATTGTGTAATAATTTTGCTCATTACAGTTCAAGAGGAGTCCCCCAAAGGTCCCGTACAAGGCTATCGCCCTGGCCATATTCCTGTTTCTGATTGGATCCTTACTGATAATCTTTGGGGCTCTTCTTCTGGCAGGAACCATAAAGGTTGAGGTGAGTTTTGCCAGTGAATGTAATTATTTGTCTTTTCAATCAAAGATTTTAACTGATGGATCTCAAACATACATTGCCTGGAACGAATAAAAAGTTGTGAAATTCATTCCCAGCATGAAGAGTGAAGGACAGTTTCTTATCCTGTTATGATAAATGCAAAGCATATCAGTTTTCAATTCCCTTAAAGTGACGCTTAACATCCTGCAAAGCTCGTTTCTGGAATACATGGCTGCTGACATGTATTTGTGACGTCTGTCTCAGCCACCACCTGTCCTTTTTGGAAGATATCATGTTTATGTAAATCCTCTCAGGGAAGGTTTGTTTTCATCTTGTTGTGTGTGTTTGTCAGTTGCATGACCCCAAACACATCAAGGCTATCATAGCTATAGCGTCTAGATTTGAAAAGAATAGTAAAACCCAGTACTCTGCTGTACTCGGATTTGGGACCCCCGGCCTGGATGTTTTACACAAGCTACTCCAACACACCTGATTCGTAAAGATAGAGCAGGTCCTCAGTTCTTCATTAGACTCAAAAGCCTGATAATGAGCCATTTATTTGACATGTGTAGGAGCAGGGACTCCTGTAAAACATATGGGATGAGGGGGGCAGCAGCTAGTTAGCTTAGCATGAATGCTAGTAGCAGGCTAAAAGGTTTCAACAAGTTTTGTGTGGTCCAAAAGTAACAAAATGTACTTGCCAGCGTTTTTCTAAATAGAATCATCAATGACTATTTTACATGTCATTTGCTTGTTCTGGAGAAAAACTGCAATTATTTCAAATTGAAGTAGTGATTTTACTGGGACACTGCAAAGTTCAATGCATTTCTGTAATGTTGGATCATAATAAGCAGAAGAAGAACTGATTTCCATGAAAATGTTTTGAAAAGATCTAGAATCACTGTTTCCCTTTTTTGTTTTTCTTTTAAAAGCAGACTTGTGTAAAACCCCTTATGAGCAGTCGCTGTCCTACATGGAGCAGATTGCGGTCACCGGGCTAGCACGGCTAAAAGCTCAGAGCAGGGTCATGGAAAGAGCGTCATGTAGGAGCAGCTCGGCTCTCAAACAGTTCACAGGAGTTTGAGC
The DNA here is from genome assembly GCF_036924035.1 of Leuresthes tenuis. NCBI lineage: Eukaryota > Metazoa > Chordata > Actinopteri > Atheriniformes > Atherinopsidae > Leuresthes > Leuresthes tenuis. Next base: position 5,085,190 of record NW_027325373.1, read on the forward strand.
CGAAGCTGTGTAATGGAATTTTACACCGCTTCTCTTTTCCTTCAGGCAGTTACTAACTTTCTCAGTTCCTTTCTCTTAACTGCAGAACATCAGTGAAAGTTGGCTCTTTCAGGGTCTGAGCAGCGGTTAGCTTGGCTCGCTGTCATCAAAACGTCTTTGGTTCTCCAAACTGAAAGCGCTCTGTCTGCTGCAGGGAAGATAATTACCATTCATTAGTACTTCACATAACCCTACTTCGGAAAGTGTGCCATATTCCAAATAACTGCCATTCTGCATAATATCCTAAACGGCTTGATGATTACGATTACAATATTTTTCGTGGACTCTTTTCTTTTTTTCACAGCAGACTTCTTTACTTATCGTAGCAGGAAAAGCACAGGTGAGGCACATTTTGTTAACGCTGGCTCAGTCTCATTAAGTGACTCGGTGAGCCGTAACAGGGAGCGAAGCTGCACGACACAAGGAATCTTCAGCTGGCTTATCAACATGAAACGCAGCCATTTTTTAATGTGAGGTGTTAGAGCAGTGTTTGAACGGCTGTCCTGACGTTTCTTTGTCATGCTTCTGCTCTCCTGATATTACTTTTGCTTCTCTTGGCTGCAACACTTTTGTGTTTTTGAATATAATGAATGATTGTGATAACTAATAGCAGGGAGTGCCAGCCTCAGTAGATCCCATGCTGTGGTTTCTACTTTGGCATTTCATGGCGAGATTACTGAACCTGCTTGTTTTTTATTGGTAATCATCAGTGGGAGGTTGATGGAATTTTTTTTCTTCTTTTCTTAAGCCCAGTTTACAGGTTGTGTTGGCAGATTTTTTTTTTATCTGACATGAAAGCAGCATCAGACTGTTTAAGCCTGCTGAATTTACCAATTAGCCCACACAACTTAGGGTAGCGTGTCTAATACTAGCAGATTACACAAGGTTCGGTGTGTTTATAATGCTGAAACGGAGAGCCTACGGATTCTGTCTGAAAAAGTTGTAAGAGCTGTGGGCCGAAAGAGTGGGGCGAAATCTTCTTTGTGTCATGTAACACGGCCAAGCGTTGCCGACTCAAATGAAAGAAAAAGTGGGAACTGATTCAGGAGTAAAACTTGCTTTACCTGAAATCAGAAAGCATCGTGGATCTCTTCACCCACATTACACCACTGTGAAAATGAAAGTTTTTGCTGTGAATCACAGTACTATCCAGAAGCCTTAAGCTACCCCTCATCTCTTTATATTTGACTTTTGTAATCTTTTAAAGTGCTCTTGAGCTATAGTTCTCCAGACTTTGGACATTTGCTGCTTTTTTGCTCATTTTCAGTCCAGTCTTTGTAGTCGACCATTTTCAGAGGAATGTGTTGTTTTTTTGTTTGTTTGTTAAGCCACTTAACTCTGACCTATAAAGACATTCAAGCATAAAAAAGTCACCTAATGCCCGGAATGAACCAGTGTCTACCCATCACAAACAACTTAGCTGTGAATCAGTTTTATCTTTAAGCTCTTTGTTAGGAGCAGCCTGTTGCAACGACACATCATTTGTTCTCATTTCTTTAGTTGCATCTAGAAATAATACCAAAGAAAACAGAGTTGCACATGCACCATCAAGCTGCTTCTCACAGAACTACAGTATCAGTAGTCAAAAATGTGTTTTTAAAGGATTTGAGGAAGCTGGACAAGTGGAGGACAAAAGAAGAAGTAGCAGGCTTACATAATATCAACAGCAGATGAGCAATAGCTGAACGTGATGTCTTGAAGACTCAGGAAAAAATCCAGCAAAGAGCTGACACAGAGAGATGCATCTGGACCTTGAGCTGATCCATCATCAGCCTCATCAGAAATGGTCTCCATGGAAGGGCTGTTTTTATGGAAGGGAAACGTGGAGAAAAGGCTGAGCTATGCCAAATGACACAAGAAGTGGACTGAAAATCACTGGCAACAGGTCTTATGGAGGGATGAATCCTCCCCAGAGCCCGGACCTCAACATTATTAAAACAGTGTGGGATCATCTGACAGAGAGCGGAACAAAAGGCAGCCGACATCCAAAGAAGAGCTTTGGGATGACTTTCAAGAAGCCTGGAGAACTATTCCTGAAGACTACTTAAGAAATGACAGAAAGCTTGTTTCAGAGGGTTCAGGCTGTGTTGAAGAATAAAGGAGCTTAGACCAGATATTGATTTTCTTAACTCTGTTTTTAGCCTTACATGCTGCATTTCTATTCATGTTTGCACATTTCAATAAATTGCTGAACCCGTTTCCTTATTTCCTGGCAAAAAAAAATGGATTGACTCAAGAACTGCACAGTACTGTAAAATAAGGAAAAATGAAAACCTCAACACAAGGTTAAAACTCAAGTTTTTCTCCCAAACAAAGAGAATGCTTTAAAGCCTGACCACACAGTACTGCTGCAGTGCATCTTTGAAAACAAGAGGGAGGTCTGCAGCAACTCAGTGCATGAGACTGCCATCTGGTGGTGAAGTCCAACACATCACCCAGCTGATACAGCAGCCTCCGCCTCCTGTGCATGAAACAACTGCTGATTTACATGAAACCAGAGCTCAGACAGATGAATGAAGTCATCAAGCCTGCAAGTCTCCTGCACACCCTCTTCATTTGAGCGTATTTATGTTGTTGCTGGCAGGCAGTGTGGTGTTAAGTACGTTAGAGCGTGATGAGTGCATTAGTCTTTACTGTACTCCATGTATTACTGGGATACCTCCTCTGGCATCATATTACCAGATGATCTATTCAAGTATTTCATGTTTATGTGGAAATCTATTAGAGAGCACAAAAGTGTGAAGCATTTGTGGTAAATTGTGAGCTCGTCTTTCCCTCATTACAAATACACGCTTTTTTTTTCCCCCCCAGCATCCCGACCGCACCATCCCTGTCATCATCATAGGTGTCCTCGTTTTCCTTCCTGGATTTTACCATTTGAGGATCGCCTACTATGCCGCCAAGGGATACCGGGGTTACTCCTACGATGACATTCCAGATTTTGGTGACTGAGCTTAGTGAAATCTGGTGTAAGTCGCATAATCTTCTCCCTTTGACACACTATGTACCCTGAGACTGACGCCTGCTACTGTTTACTTTTCGAATGTATGCAGCACAAAAAGAGCTAAATCCTTTGGATCAACACCGTAGAGACTTGTGTTTATCCAGCGGGGGGAATCATGCAGGAGCTCTGCTGAAATCTATAATTTTGTATCTGTTTTCATATAAGTGGTTAGCTCTTGCTGCCTCTTTCTCTTTTTTACTCTCCACACAGAAGGTGGACAGACCTTAGAGACTTAACGCAGCTTTATTACAAGTGTATGAGTGGAGAATGTCAGAACAGCTGCATGCCTGCAACTGTTTCCCACCTAACAAATGATAACATACCTTGGATAAGTGATGCCTTTATTTTCTTACAGCTGACAGGGTTTGTTTCGGAATCTTTGTGCTTTTTGCGCAGTAGTATCACACTGTGTCTTGAATGAAGGAACAAATGATATTAGATATTTGTCTATATAATCATCACCTCAATCACAGGAAACCGTTTTTCCTGAATCATCAAACCAATCTTATTTCTGGAAGAGTTGGGGAATTTTCTTAAAATCCAGCAAAAAGTCGAATCTGTAATTTGTTAATTGAACCTCAATCTAGAAAAAAACAGATGAAAGGAGTTGATTTTTAGAGTCCTCACTGACTGACTTAACTGTATTTGCAGAATATCGGCAATTTTAAAATTTGGTGCCAGCAACACACTAAAAAAAACTTGAGAAAAAGGCATGTTTGCCATTGTGCTACAAAGCCTTCCTTTTACACTTTTTATTTATTCGATATTTGAACTGTTGGTGCTTTATAGAGGAAGCTGTGTCTATTCTTGCGGCATACAAGATTTCATCAGATCAACAGATCCAGATTGTATGTGTCGAGCACACGGACTCTAAGGGGGTCTTAGCTGGAAAGGTGAGTAACAGCAGGGGCAAAACAGGCTTTTTTTGTGCAAGGTCAAGCCAGCAAAGCGAAACATGCCACTCTGTCCAACGACACTGTTGTCACCCAGCTTGATGTGTGTAAGCACACACTAATGCACGGCTGATCTTCTTCTGTTTAATGTGTGAATAACTAAGGAGGATTAACAAGGATGTCTCTGTTTTTTGTGTCGGCAACAAGGCACATCGATAAATGAAAAGGGCCTTTGAAGTCGCACTATTGGAAGAATGGCGTCAGAATCTGTCCTGTTGGGAAACAAAAAAACACGGACCTTCTGGAACAATATGTTGCCTTGATGGTAGCATATGTCTGTCCAAAATTCCAGTTTACACCTAGTATACACCTAGGTATTAACGTTATCGTCACACGTTTACAAATCACCCATGACATGCACGCTAACGCACCCCCATACCATCAACGATGTTAGCTTTGGCAATGGCCTGGACTCTGAACTCTGAACTCTGGCACTCAGAACCACATGTCAGATTTTTCCAAACGCCACTGAGACGGGGACTCATCTGAGCACAGACTCAGGGCTCAGGGCTGATGTGTGGCTTGCTCCTTGTGTAATGCAGTTTTATGGCTAAATTTATCAGCACAACGCAACAGTTTCATCCAAGGGACTGACGGTCATGTGCATCCAAACCACCATCCTTTGAAATTTCCTTTGAATCTTTTCACAGTACTATGCACTGTAGATGTTGAAAGAACAGAGTTATTTGCATCGTGCATTGAGAAACATTTTTTTTTGGAACTTACTGATGTTTCTGTGACACAAAGACGTTAGCAATGACCCATCCGTGCTTGGAAAGATAAAGCCTTTGGTGGCTGCTCCTTTTATACCCAAACCTGACACCCTTACCTGCCACCAAACATCTGTTGCCTGTAGAATCCTCCAGAACGCTGTTACATGTATTTCTATAACCTTTTCTCTTTCTTGCCTCTCTGACGAATGTCTTGGAGCGTTGCTGACATCAGATTTGTTTAGTCGGTTTACATTTTCCAAACACAATAAAGTTAGTAAAATGAAATTAACTAAACTTATTTAGCTCAATTTAGTCTTGTGGACCGCTCAAAGCACTTTTACATTACAGCTCTTTTTAGTCAGTGTAGTGTTTTTTCTTTAATCACACACGCTCACATACTAGTGAACGCATCTGAGAAAAAGTGGGGTTGAGCGTCTCGCCCGAGGATATGTCCTCTGTGGCAGAATGGGATCAAACCATCAACCTTCTGATTGGCAGAAGGTCCCTCCTGAGCATCATTGAAGACGCTGCTCATCTTTTCTTTGGATTTGTGTCTGCTGAATATAATTTCAAATGAAAAATTCCCCAACTTCTCTGGAAACCAGGTTTGTATTTGCAGCATTATCAAAAGTGATTATTTTCTGGATGTACGGTGTATGTTTTTTATTAAATGTATATCTTTGCTGTTTCTGCGTATTCTTGCTAGTCCTTGTATGAAATATTTATAATGAAAGTTGTATGTTTTACCTAAGCTTGTGCGTTTGAAAATAAAAGAATGAATGAAGTGGAAATGCGACCGTTTACAGTTGAATCGCCTGTAAAGTCCTTTAGAAGTGATTGTGATGGTAGCCTGAAAACAAGTTGTGGTTTTTGGCAAAAGAACCTCAGTTATGGAACTTATTGCACAAATAAAACAAGTAAGACTGACATTGGACAGACTGGACTTCCTTCTGCCACCTTATGGTTAACTTGAACAAAACCTAAAGAAAACCGCTGAAAACAACCAAAGTATTATTGAACATATAGATTGATATTTATCTCTTTCCCCGTATTGTTAGTAACACAATGAAAGGTGCAGCGAGAACATATGTTGATTCTCCCGGGTGGAACTTCTTGTTTGGTCGTCAGCATGAGGTAAAGCACACCCTCTTGTGGTTGCCATTAATCTGGATGCCATCAAGGGATTAAAAAAAAAAAAAAGTTGCCTTTTCATCCTGTGTCTGCACAAACATACGCAGAATTAGCTTAAACATTGAAGTGTGTGTTGGTCTACTTTGATGTGCTGCTGAGTTCTTTTGAGCATCAGGAAACAGGAGCGAGGGGGGAGGAGGCAGGGTGGGTGGGATGGACCAGGCCGGGGAGCCGCAGAGCGCGCACACGCTTCCCCGGCACCTGTGCGTGAAACGAACACCTGTTGCCGGTGGGCTGTGAAAGGAGAGAAACTCGCTGCTCGTGTTTCAAGGGGACGAGGCCCGCTTCCAGTTTGCCAGGCGGTGACCTGGTGTCAGCAAAAGGGACGCTGAAGGTGGACTAAAAGCAACACGCAGATGATGAGTTTGCGAGGGGACATTCACCACTAAACGAGCTACAAGCAGGTAAGATGGAAGCGAGCCTCTGACGTCCTGCGGCTTTGGAAGGAGGAGAAGTGGATGATTTCGAGCTCATACTGCGGAGTGCGAAATTTCCTCTCAATCCTCTGATCTGTGTCGTGCGTTTAAACGTCAGTAATGAGGTCTCTGTGGGGGGGGGGGGGGGGGGGGGGGGGGGTTTCATTAGAATGTGGCATAGGAAGTCAAGAGAAGCCAATTCTCACGATCACCTCAAAGGTGTCCAATACAAACTGTTTGCTCTTTTATTGTGGCCCGAGTCTGTTGTTTTTGTCCTCTGGTGGCCCCTGGTTTAATTGGGTGTGACAACCTTTATAATGTGTTATTAAGCTCTCTGGACCCTCTGGGACTGCACACACGGACACACACACTCTGACAAGATAGTGTGTGAGAACTTTGCTTCAGAAAGCCTCTGTGAGAGTGCTGTTTTTTTCTCAATATCTTTTTTTATTCAATACATTAATTTTAACAGCTGTAAAGCATTGTTTGGAAATATTTCACCCAGATGGTTCAGAAACAAGCAGAGTGTGTGTGCTGAGAAGCGTTTGATTCTTATCCTACTCAGTGCATTTAACGAGGACATGGATTTCTTTTTCTTTCTCTTTCATGTGATGCCTGTGTGCTTCTTCTACCCAGTAGGGAAAAATGTGGAGCCAGAATGTAAAGAGCCGCAATACAAAAATCTTATTTTATTTAGTTATTTTTTTTCTGTACTATTGAATTAGTCTGAGACCAAAGTCTGTCTCTGTTTCCGCAATTATGGAAGAAATATTCTTGTAATTTTCCCACATGAGCCTCATTTAATGATCTCAAAGTCTTTTCCTGGTTTGATTGAGTCTGCTCAGGCACCAGCTGGGTGCAGTTGATGTAATACTTTCCAGAAAGTTGACGTCAAACAGAGGTAGCTCAGTTGGAATTAATACGGTGCGTTTTCCATGATGGACGAGAACATAATGGTTGTCAGTTGAATTGTGACCGTGAGCGCTTGACGTCTTGACACTTGAAGCAGTCTGAACTAGACACAAATTACTGCTTCATCACCTTTTGTTGCTCAGAATGTTGGAAAACTCACTAAAACTGCTATTTTCTACTCAAAGCCCTTGAAAATGCAGCGTTGAATAAAAGGACACTTATTAATAACGCTTATTGTTAGAGAAGTTATCAAAGATTCAACTGATCAAGTGTTATTTCAAATCTCGCCAAATCCTGATTGGTTGACTGGAGTATGTGACCTCATTGTTTAGCAAACCGAGCCCAACCCACATAAAACCATAAAGAGGAGCCACCTGGGAGACAAAGTGTGAGGCGTAAAAAGGCTCAAACTGCCACCAAACTCGGGAGTCACAAATCTGATATTTAGAGTCAAAAGCCTTAATTTGACTTAAACACTAATCATTCGTGTTTTCACTTCGAATTTGACTCAGAACACGCTTAAACCCAAAGATTAAAAGCTTAATTGCAATAATCTGTGCATTTTCCTCACGGCTTTGGATCAATTCGACAGCAGCCAGTCACATTGCACGAGCTCTGGGGAGAGGAGCGCTTTGCAATGCAGATCAGCAGAGGACAGCTCGCCCTGTTTTCCTTCAGATGCAAAGACTCTGCGGTTGTCAAAAGAAATGCAGATGACAACGCTGAAATGATTCAGCACTGAAATAACACATAATTGCTCAAAATTGGATGGCAGTCATTTTTAAAAACAACTTCAATAGATATTTCAGTACATCACACCATCATGCTCAGGGTTAGTCATTTGGAAAAAACATTCAGCTGGAATTGGATCTGCTGTATGACTTGTTCAGGACTTGAAAGGCAGAGTTTTACTTCAGCTTCACCAGGAAATTGTCTTTCTTGACTTGGGACTTGCACCGGGGGCTTCACAAGTGAGTCATTTTAATGGATTTGGAGGACAAAAGATAGCAGCATTCACCCCGTTTCATAGAAGAGATTCCTGATGTTTGTGTTCCGGTCACAGGAATGCTTACGAAGTGAAAATCTCTTTATTTCCCCTGTTTTCTCTTCCCTTTTCAACCTGTCCTATTTCCTCTCTGTAAGTGCTAGCTGTGCAGAGGGCTCCCACTGTATGTGTGTGGATTTAGAAAAAAAAGTGAGCTTTTCTCACCCATGTGCAAGTCAGGAAAGAAATAGGGAGACCAAGTAATGACGGCAGCCAATGCAGAGGGGGAAAAAAACTCAGAAGTAGAGTGGCAGCACAGTCTCAGAAATGTAAATGAGATTGGGCTTAAAGTCCCATTGTTAGAAAATGGTAGACTTTATACAACATGGTACAGCTGTAGATGCTCAGAAAGAGCAAGAAAATTACATTTCAAGTCAAACTAACGTTTTTTCAGGACTACTTAAAGCTGAAAGAATGGGATTTAAAGCTGTTGGGGAGAGTATGCACTTCTTTTTTTATTATCTGGTTTGAAATGCTTCTCTTTTAATCCAAATGTGTAACATTGAAATAACTGTCCATCGAGCAGAGAGGCTCGCATGTCACTCTTTTCATGCTGCTGTGCGATCTTAAACAGGTCAAACTGTGAAACTCTGGATTCACTCTTCCTCGTTTCGTGTCACAGGTCAGCTCTGTATCAGGAAGGCAACTCCAAAGTACATCCAGGCTCATGGCCTCGACAGTCTTTGGGACAGTCCGGCTGTTCCCACGTAGCTGGACAGTGTAGTGATAAGATTGCTGCTCTTCATGTGGGTGACCAGAGTTCAAACCCTGACCCCCCTCTGCCTTAGGCAAGACCCTCTTACACTACCTGCCTACCTCAGATATGAGTGTGACTCGCTTTGGATAAATGCTTAGATATGAAAATAAATATTGACTTGAGAGATTGTAATAGCTTTTATACTCCCCCAGCCATCCCTCTATTACCATCATCAGTTCGTAGTTTCCCAGTATTTGAGTTTTGATTAAATCCTTATAAATACCGCCACAACCGGCTGGATTATTGACGACCTGACAAACAGACCACAGTTTGTGTGTCTGAGGAGGTGGTCAGCAGCACAGGAGCGCCACAGGGGACTGCACTCTCTGACTCCATTCATTTGAATCGTTGCCAGGTCTGAAGGAATTGAATCAAGTTATCTTCGAAACAGCCAAACAACCACCTTTTTTTGTACATTTCTTTTTTTCTTCTTTTCGTTATTAACATTTCCGTTCGTCTTGACTTATCCACATCTTCCAAGTGTGTATCACAAACTGCCGTGGAACCGAGAGCGAGACGTTTAATGTCAGTATGGGGATCGACGTAGAATGATGTTGTGAGACGTTGAACGTTCATGTCATCTCGTACTAAGGCATCAACTGAGTAAGAGAAACAGTGTCATTGTCCAGCATCTGTGGACCCAAGTGGCTATCATACTTTAAAAATGATCTGCTTTGATTATTAAAATCCTCTGAATGGGTTATTTGTCATTGTGGTGATGTGATATTTCTGATCTGGAGTTGACACAGGTTGCATGTTGAAAATAGCCTGGATTCTCTGTACCGTTCCTCTGACTGGCTCCTAGCTCGGCTCATCTGCCCCACGCAGCTTAACATGACTCTTAAAATAAAAATAATGATATTTCTGTGTAGTATCATGTTGGAGCCGGGGGAGATGGAATCATGGAGGCCTTACCTTTGCAGTCACAACTTGACTCGGCTTTGTCTGCTGTATTTATGGGTTAAACTTGGCCACCTTGCAGTTTATCTCACCTTTGTAACTTGAACTGAACTCCATGCCTCCAGTCTCTGTTGTTCAGCTGTGTAGAAATGGAATATTCTCAGTGGTGTCTTTGAAGCAATGTTTTTGTAAGTTCAGAGCACCGTTTTCCATGAAGTTGTCTACATTAGCAGTTTGACCTTTCCCGCCCTTTTTGTTTGGTCTCTGTTCGGAGGTTGATGCCCAGTTTAGGTCTCTGGCAGACACAAACGGCCTCGGAAGAAACCGAACCCACTGATCAAATGCCCTGTGCTTAAAACCGTCCTCTGGTGTGCTAAGAGGAGACGGAGCGGCTGATAAATCTGTTGTCCTGTCTCCGTCATGATTGATAAGCTGGTCTCCATTTCTCACTTATGTAGATTCAAATGGGAGCAACAGAATTTCCATCACTGACAGTTCTAATTCAGTCAGCTGATGAATCTGCGTGAGACAGGGTGCTTTCTTTTGAGTGCTGCTGGCTCATTTATTATGGCCTTAAACATTTGCCAGAGTGCTGAGCTGTCACCGTGCTTATGTTTATGCACGTCCTCGGTGTCAGAGGAAAGTGTCTGAAGGAAAATGTCTCCGGACGAGACATTTTCGAGGTTACCAAGACTTGGAGCTTTGTTTTGCTGTGATTTAATGGTGGAAAATGTCCTGCGTCTTAATGAGGTTTTTTTTTGCCTCTCATCTTTCTCCTTGCTGTGTTTGCCTCACTTTCTTTGTACAAAAGTTTTTCTTTTCTTTTTGTTGTTGCTGTTTGCTGTTTCACCAGATGCACAGATAAGTCTGACCTCACCACAGCAGTTAAGGCCTAAAAAATATTTGTATTAATCTGTAGCCGTCTGCATTTGTCATTTTTATTTTAGTCCTTATCATCTCCACTCTTCTGAGGGAACAAGAAGCTGGCGATAAAGAACGAGAAGCAGATGCTGAGCATCTGTTTGGTATGTGCAAAGCCGTGGCAACAGGCAGTTACTGTGTGAAGAAAAGAAGCAGCAGAGTCACGGTGTTGAAGCATCTCCTTGGCCAGGCTTGCTCAGTCTCCATAAACAATGAAAGCCTAAATCAGATGTGAAAACTTTAGGATAAAACTTTCTTTGCACAAAGCTACACGAGTGAAGGACGCAGGGACGGGAGTGTTTATGTTCTAATGAGCTGTGATGAACAGACGTGCTGCGGACTGAGTTTCTTTATTTTTTTGACTTTCACGTTGATTCTGTCAACTCTCTGCATGCTGTGCTGTTTGCTGAAGCATGGGAGTGTTGCACCAGGCACAGCAGCTGTTGACAGCCTGCGTGATTGTTTTCTACCAGTACAGCCCGAGCCATGAAATGCAAAAGCCTCATAAAAGCGTCATGGCCAGGGACGGAATAAAGGCCATACATACGGCCACTGGCACAAGAGTGTGTTTTATTGCTCATAGTCGTGGGGTGCAGAGGTTGCTCAAGACGGCAAGGACTTCATTCATCTGATCAAATTCTATTCCCCTCATTTATAGAATCAAGGTTTTCAGTTGGTTAGAATATTAAATTGTAACTAGTTGCATGATTGTCTTAAATCAGCCTACGTTAAATCCCCAGCTGAGCGAGGCGGATGGCTGCCCACCCTGAGTTGGCTCCGCCAGAGGTTTTTCCTGTTAAAAGGGAGTTTTTTCCTTCCACAGTCGCCTCATGCACGCTCAGGACGGGGGACTGGATCGAAGAGAAGTTTCGGTGCCATCTGTTGATTACCTTTGCTAGGCTGCTTTTATAAAAAATTGGCTTTGTATGTATAAATCAGCCTGATTTGGAATTTAATTGGATTGTACCTTTGAAGAGTGAGATGACATTTGTTGTAATTTGGGGCTATATAAGTAAAATTGTACTGAATTGAATCAGTCTGGCGTTAAAAAAAAAAAAAGTGGCGTTAAGAGGAAGTTTTGTTAGATTGTTATAAACTGGCTTGTTTTAACAGACCTGGTTGTAGCGTAACTTTTTGTCATGAATAGAACTTGTGTTTGGCCTCTTCAGTTTGAACCTTAGCACAGTGAAAGTGGTGACGACAACACTGAAGACATGACTAAAGTGAGGGAGCTCCACTTCAGCTAAACACGCTGTGGTGGGGCCGAGTGGGGGACTTCCTGGACACTTCCCCTCAGGGCAGTGTGAACAGACCAATGGCAGCGCTGAATTCAAATCCTAATTGTTGGTTTTGGTTTGAGTCTGAACTTTGATTCGTGTGCTTTTAAAAGGTTTCAGAGACTGAGATTTTGAACCGAACAATGGGCACTGCTGCTGAGGATTCTGTAAAACATTAACAATCGGTCAATGTTTGTGAACAGGGGCGTGTCTCGCTGTCAGAGTTAGCGCACCCCACAGAGAGGGAAATGAAAGCAATGGTGATACTGCAGGGGTGAGAGCTGATGTTAGTGTCAAACTTCAGATCTCACTCGTCTTTCAGCAGTACAGAAACAGAGATGAGATGAGGTTTCGTTATGGTCTCCTTTCACAACTAGCTGCACCCAGAAGCTCTTTCATGTTGACAAAAGTATCAAATGGGTCAGGGAGGACGTGGTCAGAACGCAGGAAGCTGTCATTGCTTCGTCTGTCGTTGAGGAAAGCTGTGAAGACTTCTCCTTTTCGACTTTCATCTGTGAGCTGCACCAGGAGACACTGAATTGATACATTTACTGCCGGATCGTAAAAGTTGTGGCATTTTTTTTAACCTGACATTTTATGTCATCATCAGTCCAGATTGGAAGGGTGTAAAAGTATGTTTTAAACTCTGAGGACTTTGAAATAATTAAAAGATTTCATGGGTTTTCAACAATGTACTTTAGTAGGAAAAGGTCAGTGAGTCGGTGCTTTCATCAGTCTAGACACCGAACCCCACGCTGCCTCTGACGTGTTCATCAGGGTGTGTGCATGTGTGTGTGTGTGATAGTGGGGCCCCTGCAGAGCCTGTAACACTGCATGGACAAAGATGTGTATGAGTGTCGGTGTGTTTTGCATTGGTGAATGTGGTTTGTGGTGTTAAAGCGCTTTGAGTGATCAACAAGACTTAAAGTGCTATAGAAATTGGGTCCATTTGCCAACACCATACATTTAGTTTTTGCTTGGCAACTTCGATCCACTTCTATTGATTCTGGCACCTTGCAGCCAAAGACTGCTCAAGCTTTAATAATTTGGTGTCTCTATTTTATACAACCCGCAAGACAAAGTAGGGCTTGTTACCTTAACATTATAAAGCAGTGCTCAGGGTCAGCGGTAAAATGTATTTCCATAGAGCATTTGCACTGCATTATCTTGCATTATGTCAGCGCTACGTTCCCTTCAAAGCCTCAAGATTCCAATGACAAAGATGGCAATTTTGCTTCTGAGAAGGTTGACGCCGTCTCTTCATTCTGACATTAGGTTTCACTCTTTGATGCCTCGCTCTCCCGTCAGCTCAGCTGGACTCTGTCCTTGAGTGCTGAGTCTCTTGGGTGCTCCAGCCAAATGTCTTCATTGATGTGCTCTACAAAAAACACTTAGATGCTGCTCCACACATGACTCCCCAAAGATTTATTTGACATTTATGACATTTACGTCTAGAAAAGGAGATAGGGCCAGGTTTTCTGGCTGCAGAGGCGGCTCTGCCCATTTGTGTAATGACATGGGATGAATTCCAGTTATTGGAAAACTGTATAAAAATGTAAACGTTCCTTCCCCCTTCCTGCGAAATTATGAGAAAAGTGACAGCTCTGCTACAGCCTTTTTAGCTTGGAAATGAAGTCACAGATGGCTGTCTTCTGATGTGCAGCCCAGGAGGTGATGCGAATGTGACACCTGTGTCTCTTTTGCCAACAGACTGAGCATGCTGCGGGTTGTGTGAGTGACAGATATGGAGCCTGCGAGATCATATTGGCAGACTTTCACTGTGGTGGCAGTTATTTGTCACTTACGTAAGTACCTCCATTGTTTGATTTGAAAGACGTTTTTACAAACTGCTATATTTCCAGCCAAGATGTTTGCAAACCTTTGCACATGCTGGGGTTTACTAAAACTAAACTGTGATTTTGCTGCTAATTAACCAAACAGTGGTTGTCGAAGGCGTAAAGTCAGAGGTCCACGGAAAGGTTGGAGGCTTGGCGGAGCTGGAGTGTAGTGTTTCTCCATCAGACCCAGTGGCTGTGTCCTCTGCATCCCTGCATGTGGTGGAGTGGATTCAACAGGGACTTGACATTCCAGTCCTGATTAAGTTTGGATCCCATGCCCCCCGGGTCCACCCGCATTATGAGGGTAAGCGCCTTTCTTTCACTGTCATAGCTGTATTTGTGTTCTGTTGCCTTTTCCGAAAGTACATGTGTTATTTTGGTATTTTTATTTTTTTAAGCCTGACGTTGCTTTATATTCCACCAGCTACACATGGGAGCTACTTCACTTCTAATGGACAAAATTCTGATTTGTTACAGTTGTCTCAAAGTCCTTGACAGTAATCTCAGGTAGCAATGCTAGGCTACATGGCTTAGCACATGGGCACACAATCATGTGAAAAAGAAAGCACACCCTTGTTCAGTTCATAATGACATAATAAACCGAGTCATTATCTTTTTCACAAAAGCTAGGCCGAAATGCAGAAGCAGTGTTTGAAAGCACCGTTCAGCCGTCCACTCTCACTGGAATTATAAAGGTGAGTCGTCACCAGATGCTGCTAATCAAATGCATTTTGTTTAGCAGTTTTCTCAGTTTGCCGGTCTGGAGTGTGTTAAATCCCAAATGCCCTGAGAAATTGAATTTAAAAAAAAAAAAAAACCCACAGCAAATCATGCAACAGGACGATGATCCCAGAATGGCTGAAAAAGAAAAGAATCGAGGTGTTGCAATGATCCAGTCAAAGTCCAGAGCTCAACCTGACTGATAGGCTGTGGCAGGGCTTTAAGAGAGCTGTGCATAAACTAATACTCATAAACCTCAATGAATTGGAACGATCATTTTAAGCCGAGCGGGGGAGGCTGATATACAGAAAACAACTACCTCAAGTTATTGCTGCTAGAGGTGCTTTAATAAGCTGTTGTTCTTAGTTTTTCACACAATGACTCTGCATTGTTCCTAATTTTTGCAAAGCCATGTTCATCTGAAGCTGAAGCCATAAGATCTAGTGAATGTAATGTAATGTAATTGAATAAGAGTGTGCTTTCTTTCATACGACTATTAATGTCAGCGTTATTGGTCAGACTTTGGTTCAGACTGAGCTGTGTCCAAATCTGTGTGACTGTTGGAAAAACCTTTTCACAGATCCTTGTTTCCCCGAAAGATAATCACTATACATCTTAGTGATTGCCTGCATGCTGGTGTTCGTCCATGTTTTGACTGTCCTCTTGTTGTAATCTCTGTGTGAGGAAAAACTGTGCGCCGGGAAGTCACTACAGAGTACAAAATTAAAGCATTTTACTGTAATTGTCATTCACAAAGAAAGTAGAAATTAAAGTCCCCTGTTCAAAGTCTTTCATTAAGAGCCATTGGCCTGAGTTCCAGTTTCTTCCACTGTGAAAATGTAACCAGTATCTGGGTCTCAGAGTTTAATCAAAAGCACACCTTAGTGGCCTTTCAAACCAGCTAGTTTTAAATGCACTGAAACTCTCACGTTGCATCATCATCTATTGTGCACTTTTCTGCCCACAGCTCAGAGAACAAAGACGGTCTGTGACAAAAAAAGGTCCTCAGTGGGCTAAGACTACCTTTGTGTGGCTTCCTGTTATCCTTTAAAGTCACAAACAATGGGACAAATGTGGCATGTCTGGGTGGTTCAGATCTTCCTTTTGTCAGAACCATTTTCTTTTCCAAAGAGATGCCTCTGGAGATATTCCACCTATAGACTTTTTTTTCAAGGTGTTTGAGTTTCTGACGGAGCACCATTAGAGTTTTGACTCTAGTGCAGTTTTTAAAGAAAATGCCAGAAGTAGCATAGAGATGCCACTTCAAAGAGTGGAATTAATTTGCAGAATAACACTCAGGTGGGAGTTAGCAGGCTACTAAGTTGCATTAAGTAGTTAACCTCTTAATTTATTTTCAGCAACTTCACTACTGATGATAGATTGCAGATGGCAGCAGTAGACACTTCTTAGCTTAATTACTGCTAAAGCAACCCTCTTAGTTTTCTACTTACTCACCGTTGCATCAGTTGTTACTTCCTGTGTGGCTAAACACTGTTCCAGCCCACGCAAATTAATTTTGAATTCCAACGGAGCTTCTAGACACACTACTTATGTCTGTATTTTGGGAAATGTGTTTAAAGTGATAGTAGCAGGGGGAAAAAACATCTTGAACGCTTTGAATGAAAGGAGTTCGAAGCATTTCAGCAACCACGAAGCTACATCAGATGGAAAAGCAGAGGGACAAGTTTAATGTCAGTCTGTACTTTCATCTTTTTTTTTCTTCTCCCTTTTCAAAAAGGATACTCTGCCATAAATATCACAGGTGTGATACGCTTTCTAAAACAAGCTGATATCACGTGAGGAGTGGGTGTTGAAGGGATGAAAAAGAAAAGAGAAAAATAAATTAATCGAATACAGTTTAGGCAATTCTGATTTTCATCAAAAAGTCTTTCTTATTCTTGATTTCTACAAAGTATTCCTTCCCACGTTGGGCAGTTTATTTCTTTCTCTCCTCTTGGACAGTTGAAGAAGTGCATGGATTTATCAAAAATGTGAACATTTATTAGGTGTAGCCCCAAAAGTCAAATTAATACAAGCTGTACAAGCTGTACAAATTAAAACCAACAAAAGTGCCCCTTTGGATCAGGTATTTATATCAATATTACTCTGAAATATGCACTTTCGTTTCCCAAAACAATTTTTTTAGGTACCCAAACTGGAGTTAACGGCATTTCTGGGGACTACTTTCAAATGTGGATTAACACACATGTGCTCTCGTAACCTGTAATTTGTAAAATATTCCAATCCTCCAAGTCTCTACACTAAAATGCAACAACACCCTTGGCATCGGACTGATTGCTCGTTCAAACACAGGGTAATGATCCGTAATCTGTGCACTTAGGTGTGTGTTTGTCAAGGGATCAGAACCTGCTTTTAGCTGAGTCAAAGCCATTCCCGTCTTTGTGGGATGCCACTCCCTTGGCCAACCTGACCAGGAAATGGGATACTGACATTTACATAGCCATAAAGACGGAGAGAACCTATGCTGATGTATTGCCTTAAGTGGGAGCAGGATGGACTTTAATTCCAGCTGGGGCTCATAAAAGACAGTAGGCTTTTTGTTGCTGACTGTTCACGCTGTACATCGATGTCACACCTCACCACTCTGGGTGTCAGTTGAGAAGAAGCAGGGTAATATGCTGGTAGGAATAACCCGGAAATTTGCCTACTCTTTGTCCCAAGAATTACACTTTTGGAACACTTCACTCAACCAAAAAAGCATCCTCAACAGAAAAGCCCTGTCTTTAGAAGGACAGGCATGCTAATCACATGCCTCTCCAATGACAAGCGGAAAGCTATTTCTCGACCGGTACAAAAGGTTTGTAAAAGATGCTTTGTCCAGTCCGATGCTGAGCTCAGGCTTTCTCACAGGTACTGGCTGGTCTGTTAGTAACAGGTGCAGCATGGGAAACTAAAGCTGTGGAGCTGAAACGAATGGTGTGTATTTCACCCCCTCGGGCTGCGCATGTTCTCAGATGTCTCAGCAGTTTGGCTTCAGGAACCAGACTCCAACTGTTGTTTGGCTGCTGTGATTCTAACTCTAATCCAGCACTCTGCTGGGGTTCATTGTTTTGTTTCATCATTTATTCCTCTGCCCCACCTTTAAAGGGGAACTCCGGTATTTTTAAACCTAGACCTTATTTCTGGCATGAAATATGTTTATCTACTCACCGAGAACAGTTTGGTGAAAGTCGGCGTCCTTCGGAAGATATTTAGATTCCTCGAGATCCATATAACGGAGTGAACGGGGCTTAGACGATGCAGCCTCTAAATAAGGCATTATGTCTTTATTTAAACAATACTTTAAGACGAATGATTGAATGAACGCGTACTTTTGCACTGTTAGTTCATAGCTGCAGTGTTGTTGCTATTGGTGGCTATCAGGGGGCTTATTGTGGACTTTCTACACACTTGTCTACTGTGATGACGTCATCGACGCCCGCCACTGCAGCATAGCCCATTCACTCCAGGACGTCCATCATACTCAAAGTTGTCGTCCACGTCGTCAAAATCTGATAAATATCCTGCCATGTTGCACAAAACCATCAGTAGCAAACTACGTGTGAAGTTAGCCGACTGTCACAGAGCACCTTCATTCGTCTTAAAGTATTGGTGAAATACTACAGATAATGCCTTATTTAGAGGCTGCATCATCAATGCCCTGTTCTCTCCCGTTATATGGATATACATGGATCTCGAGTAATCTAAATATCTTCCAAAGGACGCCGGCTTTCACCAAACTGTTCTCGGTGAGTAGATAAATGTATTTCCAAGGTCTAGGTTTAAAAAATACCGAAGTTCCCCTTTAAATAGATCAAGCTTTCCCTTCGTCCAGACTCTTTGCCTTTGGTGATGTGCGTAGCTTCACGTAATGTGAGATACATTCGGTTTACCTTAGAGTGCTCCCCTGAGATTTTTAAGAGCTAACAGGAGTTTAAAAGTATTCGTTGTAAAAAAAAAAAAAAGAGCAAAAGATCAAAGGATTAGATGCTGCTCCCTTAGCGCCTATGCATCTGCTGATCATAGTAAAAAGCAAATACAGCTGTATAAATGCACTGTTCTCAAGCTCTTCCTGTGTAAATCCCTCCACAATCAGTCTGCATGCAGGAGTAACATGTTACTCACAGCTAAAACAGCTAATGTGCTTCCTTTCCCTGGTGAACAAATAAGAGAGCCTGCACTGGGATTACTCATGTTCTTCACAACAGCGACGGAGCTCTTCAATTCAAATTTCAAACCATGACACAGGAGAGCTTCAAAATGCCACAAGCAACCAGGAGTGAAACTCTATCGGTTCCTTTCTTTAACTGAAACCTGACCGCCTCTCCGCCTCTTGCCAAGAGCTGACGACATCTCTTAGAGATGATGTGGGCCCGCTGCCCGTGAACATCACATTTTCAGGGACATAAACGTCTGTGTTGCACAAAATGGTATTGAATTTAAATAATTTTTCATACAGCCCCCTGTCAAACCAAACAAGACACTTTGCAGATGATTCCCCTAAAGACTTTTACCCCATATATATATATTATTTTAAAACTTCATCTCTGAAATGTTTCACATCCATTTTGGGAGAAAGAAAATCAATATCTGTGGTGCATCCTTCACTCTGAATAAAATGGAAAAAGCACATACCGTGGCATTCCAAATGTTTAGTTTTGTCAGCAATGTTCCTGCTTCTTAGCGAGCTCTATAGAGGACGTCAGACCTGACCTCATAAGAAGTGTTCGAGTGAAACTTTTTGTTTTTCAAAGCATATGAAATAGAAAGTGAATTCAACACAAGTACAGCAGTAACAACAAGAAACGACCAGTTGCACAGTAAAGCACGGCAGCAGATTAGGGTTAAATTCCCTGATGGCCAACTGATTGAAATTACTTTTAAGAAGTCTTTCAAAGACAGCATGATTTGTATGAATGACGTAACTTCAAACTGCTTCTTGATCCATCACAAATAACAGAATGCTTTTTAATTAGAAGCTCCCTTTGGTGAAGACGGCGTCTGATTTTTCTTTTCCAAAGCCATTGTCTTAAGAGAGGTAACAAGCACCTCATCTATGAACTTGCTCCTCTCTAATTCAAATCTGAGGACCTCCCATTTCACACTAGATTCCTCTATTTGTTGAGAGTTGTGTTTCTTCACAACCCTGAATGGTTTTGTTTTTGAGTCACCTGAGAGTGTATTAAAGCACGGAGCCTTTAGGGGACTTCGGTTGAAGGCAGTCTGACAAATGAATGCATTGTGCAAGTGTGTGTGCACTGCTGTGTGCTGAATTGAACTGAGAGAAGATATTGTTAAGCTTGAACGTGTGAAAATCCTGCAAAGCTGCCCTTTGGAAAATTCAAATCTGTGGGTGTGCAGAGCAGGAGAACATGAGGAGGAGAAGTGATTATTGTCGGTGAAGGTTGGATGACGTTTATTGTCGGCGTGTATATTTCAGGCTCTGTTGTGGCAATTAGGCAAATTTAGCCAGTCGTTTAAGGCTTTGAAGGAAATTTACAGCAACAAGTTTGTAAATATATCTAAAGATTTAAGCCCCAATGGAATCAAGTTTTCCATTTGAATATTCGTAGATTAACTGCTTTTTGTCATTTTTATTTTTTTTTTATCTAGTGGAAAACGATTTAAAAGTGGCTGCACACCTCCTTTGGATTTCAAACTGAAACCAAACTGGTGCAGAATGGTGGGCTGTGTCTGATCACATCACTGCTGCTAACCAATCAGAGTGTGTGTGTGGACGGGGGCGGCGGTACTGTGTTAGCACTTTGTTAGCTGATTCATGGGGACTTTAAATGTTGACTGTCCTCAGCAATTAAATTAGCTGGGTTCTTACGGAGCAGTTTAGGGACACAGATGATGTGCAACAGCTTCCACCCTTCATGGAAAAGCTTTTGTGACCTGACTGCAGAGATTTGCATCTGTTCAGCCATAAATGCTTTAGTTACTTTAGATTATTGTGTTGGGTCATAGGGTGTGACCCCTTGGAATCTTGAATGTGTGTAGGTCAGATTTAGCCGAAATGTTGAGCTCTTTACAGTAAATGTGCAACGGTAGATTAAAGGAGCGAGATAAATAACAAAAGTGAGAATACTTTCAGACTACGTAGAACAGTTGTCATTGCTGCAGCATGTTGTGCAGTACACATTTACTGCATTGAACTGTTCAGTCTTTGTTGTAATTACATAAAGCTTTTGTTATAATTATGTTATTTTTTTTTTCAGTGCAGAGTGAGACTTGAAGAACTTAATGGAAGCGCTGCTGTTTTATTTGCATCAACTATGCAAAGCTGAACTTTCCCTCTTTTACTACATTCGGAATTTATTGGTGCCAGCACACTAACCTTTGTCAAGCATGCACAGTTCATTTTATGGTTTCAGACATGCACAATGCAAACAACTACACACAAAGTAGGTGTGCTAAGGCTGGGAGCTTAGGTCAGGATTGACCCTAACTGCGACTCCACTTCATTGTTGTACAACTCATCTGACAACCTAGTGTTACATCTAAATATGTGGCAGCTACTGCACCACCAGTCCACTGCACCATATTAGTTTCATTATAAAGACGCCATGGTTTAAACCCTTATTCACAGAGCTTGATTTTAGGTTTCCTAGGTGATCATTCGTTACGAGACCTGCTCCAACATTATGGCTACTCAAAAAACAAATAACCATCAAGGAGCTATGCCGATACCCACTAAATCGTGTCTATCAGCATAGCTCTTGTACAATAGTTCTGTAAGTTTTTCATTTATTGAACCACTTCACGCAGATTTCTGGGTCATTCAAGCATCAAAAGGGCACCTAACTCAAGGGATGAACCAGTGTTTAACAGACAACTTGGCACAGAACCAGACCCAACTATGTTGAATAGTACCTTAAGGCTCTTGGTTACAAGCAGCCTGTCTCAAAGACAGCTCTTTATCCTTTTTCTTTAGTTGCATCTATCTTTTTCTTTGCAACAACAAGGTGATTCTCAAAGAGCCGTTTGAAAGAGCCGCTGAAAACTTGGCATATCCCAGCATGATGTGCCATGTATCCTTAAAAGCTTTGACAAACTGGATAAGTAGAGGGCAAAAGAGGAAGTGTCAGGTCTAAACAAACAATCTACCTCAGATGAACAATATCTGGAGGCGATTGTCCTCAAGAAATAGGAAATAAATCCTAACACAGGACCTGAGAGGTGCATCCATTTACTGTTCTCTGAAGCCCTATTTCTTATTTCTATATATAAAGAACTGCAGAGCAGCTCAAGACTTTTGAACATGACTGTATATCTAACCTCATACTAAATTTGCCCTGCACTTAAATCTCTTGCAATGATGCGTTTCTTTTTTCTTTTTTTTTTTATGGCAGTAGTTGTGACATTCGGTCATGCTTTTACTCAACCCCCCCCCCCCCCCCCCCCCCCTCCCGCCCCTCCCTTCCCTTTTACCTGATGACACTCTGCGTTCCAACAACATCCCTGCCTCAGCACAACCTTTCCAGCAAGGTGCCATAGTGACCCATATCGCGCTAAGGCAATAAACATAAGAGAGGGAAAAAAACTGCTGAGGGTCAAAGGGTAGGATTTTGAAATGTTCTAATCCCTAGAGCGTATGCTGATGTGTATTTTGCTCCACTGTCACCCCCACCTCTTATTTCCCCCTGTGGATTTAGTCCCCTTTGGTGGCGTGGAAAAGTAAATTGGGTGTGTTATCGCTGCTAGCATACCAAACTCCAACTTCCTGGATCTTTTTTTCCCTGTCAGGCATGTCCCTCCCTGCCACAGTCACTAGAATTCAGAGCCTCTGTTAATAATTACCATCACAACAGAGGCATCCCAGTGGATTGCATCTTGCAGCAGTGTGTTTCCTGCTTGCACATTATCTCTTAGAGAAGTCTTGGTGTCCTTAAATAGAGTTTTCATTGACAGTATCTCCTCAGCCATGTCATTCCATGTCTTTGGGTCACTGAGCAAATGTGTGTCTGTTAAGGTGTGAAAACTATATGGACAGTTGTAAAGGTGTCGACTGGAAAAGATAAAGGCAAGTGACTCGAGGGAGCCATCACCTGGCAACCAGGGGATCAGATTTCTAATATTGTGCACGCATGTATGCAGGGTTTTTGTACTTGTTAGTGGAAGCGAGGCCATTTTTAGGCAAAGTTTGAGGACAGCGTTTGTTTTTGGCGCGACAAGGCGTCACACACACCTGCAAGATGTCAAGTGAAATAAGCATTATGTGCAGTTTGTTCTCTCTCACGTTCCTCATAACTGCCCTCCTCACTTTTCCCTGCACTTTGTCTCTGTAGGCCGAGTGTCTCTGGTGAGAATCACAACTCTGAGGCTGGAGCGCCTGCAGCTGGATGACCAGGGCTTGTACGAGTGTCGAATACTTTTACTAGATAAACCCACAGATGAGATGCAAAATAGCACCTGGACTCTGCTCTCTGTAACTGGTGAGTTTAATGCAGTTGTGTGTGTTGTGGTTTTGAGTTTTAGTCCTAAAATGAATTGATCCAAATATACACAAAAGGCAATGCTGAAACCTGTTTGAACGATGAAGAAGTTTTGATCCAGAGGGCTCGCTTTTGCTTGTCATGTCAATCATGGATTATCTTTTACTTTTCTTGGTAAATTCTACTGCATGTTACACAGCAAAGCAAGCCTTAGGCTGGCTATTGAACCCTTACTGTATCAATTTTTAACAAGCTGAAAAGTGTCTGTATCTCTCAATGAGAACCAGCAACAACGAAATGTTGGAACTGGTTGTTTAGTTTTCACGTTATTTTTTCCAGTGTTCTCTGAGTGTTAACCATTACAGATTGTTATAGATCTGTAATTGTTATATCGTGCTAATTTTCATTGAGAGTAATCCACTTGGGGGCAAAAGAGTGGGCATAGCTCACTTTTAAAAATTCTGTTTACCTTACATAGTGGCTCTGAAACCGATTACAGAAAAACTGAAATGAGATCTTTTGATTCTTTAACTGTCTGCAAAACAGCTGGCAGCTCAATCTCAGCCTTGCTGTATGGGGCTGACGTCGGTGGGCCAGTTGATAGTAATCAAATCAAGCTAATCATCTCAGAAAGTTGCACCAACGTGGCCTGCAAGATACAAAAGCAATACCATCCCTTGACATCATCGTAGTTGCAGGCTTATCCAATGGGAGCACATGATAGTTACTGGATCGGTTTTGGTTACGATTCTGATTACCAACGTAAAATAAAGCCCTGCTCATACAGACAGATGCTGTAAACATGGTATTATACTGTAGGTGCAGCTTTTGTGATAGCAAATGACCAGAATGCTAAAATCCACAGCAAGAAATAGCGAGACTAGTTAGAACTTGCACCAATTCTTTAGATAAGTAAAAAGTCTTTCCTCAGAAAACACCAGTCTAAAGGGTTCAGCATAATGATAATAATACTGATAATAAGAATAATGATAAAACCGACATTAATTCAGGATCCTAATTTAGGTTTGAGCCCTTTCTGCACTTGGCATTGTTGTACTTATCTTCTACGCCATCAGGAGATTACCTGTTTAAAAATCCATCCCCTTATCCTTAGCCGTTCATATTTTCCTAATCACTGGTAATGATGGTGATGATTTAAGAGAAAATACTTTTTGTGCCCCTGAAGACGCCTTTTCCTGCTCTAATATTACTGTTCTCTACTTTTTTTAGAAGCAGCAGAGTTAAAATTTGATTTATTTATAAGCTAGAAAATCAGGTGACTGTTTTTCAGCCTCATTAAGCAGTTTAAGCTTTTTGAATTTAAACTTAACTTTCGCTCCTTGGATTTCATTTAGTCTGCAAAGCACTGCTTAGGCATCACATCTTGACAGGTGCTATATACAGGTGCTCCTTTAAACTTTCAAAAAGTGTCTAAAACTTTCAGTGACGGATCAAGCAATGTGGACAACTTTAATAACCTCTGACATTCTGGTTTTGGGAAGTGTGGCTCCATACTATAGAGTTATGATCGTGCTTGTTGATAGGTTTAAATATTAAATCTTGACATGAAATATGCATCATTGTTTTTTTTGGGCTTTGAAGTGCATCTGTATTTTGGAATACCTCTGCTATGATTCCACGCACAAACGTACAGAAGAAATTATCCGCACCCCGCAGATCAAAGAGAAGCACGCCATTTTCTATGAGCTGGTCTGTATGAGCCTGCGGTTGGAGATGAGAATGATGATAGATTGTGACTGTATACTTGAGGCCTTTTGTGACATGCCCTGCAGGTATGCTCTTCACCGATTGTTTGCTCTTCTGCCCAGAAAATGAGACTGTTAGTAGCCTTCACAGGCTCGAAACTCAGAGATAAAAGACCTGAACAATAAAAACAGTACTTATATGACTCATTAACATACCAAACACTGTTTCCAGGGAGTGGGGGGGGGGGAAATAAATCTGTTTTATCATGGCAAAAAAGAAATCTAATGATATGTGTCTTGGGGATTTCCAGGTGGCTTGTTTATGTTTGGAGGGTTTGCAGAAGCTAAAAGAGAAGTTCTCCGAATGTTTTCCCAATGAGATCTGAGTCCTCTGAAGTTGCAGCAAAACTTCCACTTTAGCCGATGTAAAAGGCAGTGTTTGTAACTGACAATTTCACTTAAGTTTGTGAGATAATAATGCATTTTGATGTGAGTAAACTTGGCACAGGCAAGTGCTGCTTAACAAACAAGGCTGTGCTCCTGTCAGGCTGTGTCTAACTGATCAAAAAGGGAGGGATGGGGAAAAAAAGATTTATTGTCTGCTCTCTTTTTATTCCTGCTGCTTGGGGAACAGTGCTCATCTTGCCTTAAACAGGGAGGGCCTGTACCTGATATTGGAGTTTATTTAGCCTGATCTGGATACAGTTGCTTTAACATGGTAGTCATCTAATATAGATGATTTGTGTCTTTATTCAAAGGCAGATGAAGTCTTATGTATTAACTTTGGCTCTATGTTTTATTTTCATAGCATCACCCACCTTCACCAAAGCCCCGCCTCCTGTGCTGGAGGCCCTGGTTGGAAGTGACCTCTCTCTGGACTGCGTTGCTGTTGGCAACCCTTCACCAACCATCACCTGGCTAAAAGATGGCAGTGTCATTGAAAGTACAAGCTATCTGGTATGTGTGACCTAACTATACAACAGTGCAGAGCATTCATGCTGCTCTGAAACGGACGTGATTTTAGGATATCTTGCACTACTCAAGGGATGAACCACTTACACTACACAGTACTGCTGGGACAGATCTGTTTCTCTATCTCTGTATGGAAAAAGTCACTCATTTATAGTCAGATATGGCATTTTTAAATTGTTATGACTGATGTGCCAATGAAAAAGCTGCATTTAACTTCTGACAAAAGGCAGTTTTGTATCTGGGCATGTTGTTTATCCACTGAGATAAATCGGAGGTGTCAGGACATCTTGAATGGAACATAAAACTCTTTTGAGTAATTTGTATGCTTTAATTGGTGTGGTTTGAAGTTGGCAGAGCTCTTTTACAAAATGGTGACATCACTCAGTAACCACTGACAATTTAGCTGCATTTTAAAAAGTGAATGACAGTTAGTTAGTTAGCTTTGTTAAACCCTTTTCACAAGTTGACACAATTTCCTGATGTCTTAATGAGATGTTTTTGACATGCTTTGGCCAAAATGCTCAAGAAAATATAACAGCTCTCCTTTCAGTCTTGAATTTACAGTTCTTTTCATAGAAACTGGTTTTAGGGCGCGGAATGAGTCCCTTGATCCTCTCCACCCCTTCCTTCTGCAGGCTGTGTTTTATTTGAGATCAGTCCCAGAGCTTCGAGCTGCCATGCAGTTGTAAATTTTTGGCACAAATTACACTCAATAACCTCTGAATCATGTTATTGGAGAACATACAGCACCGTAGCCTGAGAGCTCACACTAGCACACAAAGCTAACCAAGCTCAGAGTACCACCTACTAGACTGACAGGAAAAATACTTGATAGGGGGTTTTATTCTCAGATACCTACATTTCCCTCCTCTGTAGTTTGACCACACACAGTTGTATTGATTACCCTCTTTGGCACAATCTTGTTGTGAGTCATGTGTTGAGTTGGCCTAGTTTGTTAAAACACCACGTCACAGATAAAGTAAGGTAGCAGCCAACTGGGTAATTCACTCAAATTCTAAGTCATGACACCTTGGCTTCCTAAACCATGGGCTTCATGCTGATAGTAAGAGCTGCTGCTTCTATGGGCAAAGTATAATGGACATTTGCTTTTCAGTGGCAGAACTCTGTTGTGCAACAAATGGTGCATTCAATTACAAATGACTTATCAAAACTTTGTCTTCCAACTGGCAAAGAAATAGAGAGTTCTAATAAGAAGTTTGATTTTCTACTTAGGATATAAACTACGAAACAATAGTAAACAAATTACTGATCAAGCATCATCATCTCATTTATTTCTTGAATTAAGTGAACTATTGGCTGTTGATGAGAAGCTGATGTTGGTAGCAAAGCAAAACACAACTCACCAGTTCAATGGCTCAGTGAACGCAGCTGGACCTGAAGTTGAAGTTGGGATGAGATAAAGATGGAGAGGTGGGATAATCGTGCTGGGAATGTGACGCTGATTTGAACACCTCACTGAATGATATATTTTCAAGCCTCCGCAGTCCCAAACAAAGGGCCAGGTGTGTGTTTTAGAGTTTACATTGACTCGAAATATGATATATAATATGACAATAAGCTTTATAATAAAAAAAGATAATGTCTTAATGTGTTTATTCATTGTCATACATTTAATAACACAATTTCTTGAAGAAAAATATGATTTTTAATGCAATATAGCAAGCTAGATGGGCGTAGTTGTCACCTAAATGTGGTGTAGTGAACAAATTCCCCCACGTTTGTGTTTTCCTCTTAAAGCACTCTGCTCAATCAAAGTAGTGACACTCACTGTTATGTGTGCAGCTGTACATAGATGTTTAAGTAACCCTGAGCAAATTAGAAAATAAGTAAATACCTGCACACATTCAATCAGGCCTTTCTGTAGATGTTAAGATGGATTATTTATTTCTTATTTGATGAGCATCTGGCCGCAGCAAAGGAGCTGCAGGAACGTTGAGCTGCACAAACGGCACCTCCCTGAAAAAGTCGTATGACTGAAACTCAACATCTGAAGCCTGCGAAGCAACATATGGAGAAGCCACTGTGCTTTTGGTTGCAATCAGGTTTTGGCTTCCAGAGCAGTGCACTGACATAGGCTGCGTTTCCCAGATTCGCTAAGAGCTTCTAGCAAATCTGGGAAACGCGGCCATAGACAGTTGCACATATCACAGCACATTCATCCATCTTACTTTATGTGCATTATACCTGTCTCTCTTCCTGTTTATATGCCTATCATATATAATCATCTGCCTTTATTGTCTGTATCCATCCACCTCTCAGTTGTCTGTCATATCTTATTTACCAGGGAGAAGTCTTATCTCTGCCAGCAGTGAGCATGCAGACAGCAGGACTGTACACCTGCCACGCCTCCAACTCTGAGGGGAACGTGACTCGCGTGACAAAAGTAAAGATCAAAGGTCAGTTGTTGACTGCCTGTCTATCTGTGCGTCTGTCTTTCTGCCTGCCTGTTCCATCAGTCACTGTGATGTCTGTGTATTATTGGCTTAAAGTCACAGTAATTTACTTTTCTCTTTCTCCCTCTTGCATCACACAACAGAGTGGTAATAGTAACTCAAACTGAATTTGACCCTTATTTTGTCAATGTGCTAATATTTTCAGCATTATTATATGAAACATGGTATCATCTGGGACTTTAGAGCATGGCCTTATTGTGATTAAGTGTTGAGGTTTGCTCAGTTTTGGAGACGTTGCAGTTATTGTGGTGAGTAATATTGCTGTTTAGTTATTAGTATTCATTGTGTTATCTGAAATAATGACTTGCTGAATGAAAAATCTGAACGTTTCTTGGTGGAAAAACTGGTTGAAAATGTATCACTGTATTTACAATATTTTCAGGCACTCACAGACTCCTGACAGATTCATGGGTTTTCAGATTTCCAGTCCAGTTTAAGGACAAATACATGAAGAATATGCAAATAGGCAACTGTGGATCATTGGATTACACCGACACAGCACACATAATACACTGTGGAATGTATTTCTGACTTCTCTCTGTACTCCTACTCCAACTCCTACTGCTGATTTTTCTCCAGAGAGCCACGACTCATCTGCAGCACGGTGCATGGGAGAACTTATATATTTTTGGCATATAGTCTCATCAAGGTTTCACTTAATTTTGAGTTTTCACAGACACAGTGGTCACATTTGGACTAATAATCCTCATGAGCACACACGGTCTAAGTCACTTTATCTGAGCTCTGGCTGAATTTTTCTGCAGTGTTGCCACATGGATGGATTAGAGAAGACTAATAGCTGATCTAGATAAAGTCTGTCTAAAATCCTTTAGTAACCTCTAAACTGCCACTCATGCATTTATTCATAGAGCATGTACAGCCTCAGTTCCAAAAAAAGTTGAAAAACTGTGTAAATTGTAAATAAAACCAAAATGTAATGGCTTGTAAATCTCATAAACCAATATCTGATTAACGACTGAACATATAAATGCATATTAAATGTTGAAAGTGAGATATTTTACTATTCATGAAATTTACTAGCTCATCTTGAATTGGATGGCAGCAACACTCCTTTAAAAAGGTTGAGATGGGGGCAACAAGGCTGGAAAAGTAAGTGGTACTAAAAAGAAACAACTGAAGGAACACGTTGTAACTAATTGCTTTAATAGGTCTGTAACATGACCGAGGATGGAAAGAGCACCTGAGAGAGGCAGAGCCTCTCTGTAGCAAAGATGGCAGAGGTTCAGCGATCTGCAACAAACTATGACTACAAATTATGGATCAATTTCAGAGTAATGTTCTACAACAAACAAACAAACAAAAAGAGTGTTCCATTGTCTGCCGCACATATTATCATCAAACGTTTTGCAAGACGTCTCTGTGCACATGGGACATCAGTAAAAATCAGTATTGGATGTCCATAATCTGTGATGGAAATCGTTGCATGGGCTTAGGAACGCCTCCAGAAATCATAATCTAGGAATACAGTTAATTGTACCGCCCATAAATCCAGGTTAAAGCTCTACCATGCAAAGAAGAAACCTTGGGTGAACAATGATCCAGAAACATCACTATCTTATCTGGACCAAGGCTCATCTTAAATGGACTGAGGCAAAGTGGAAAACTGTTTGGTGGTCAGTGAAATTTTAAAAGATTTTTTAAAATCATGGACACTGCATCCTTTGGACTAAAGAGGAAAGGTACCAGAACAGTTCAAAAGCCTGCATCTCTGATGGTATGGGTGGGAATTAGTGTCTATAGAACTGGCAACGTGCACATCTGGAAAATCACCACTGAAGCTGAAGTGTATATACAGATGTTCGAACAACATTTGCTCCCATTCTTTTTCAGGGACGGCCTTTTATATTTATATTTATATTATATATTTTTTATATATATATATGTTACAACAATATTGCTTTGTAGTACAAGAGTCCAGATGATGGAGGGAATGCTACACAATATTAAACCTTGTCCCATCAAGTTCAAGATGAGTCAACATTTTTCCTAAAATGATAAAAAAAAAAAGTCTGACTTTCATCATTTTCATTGTTCATTTTGTGTTTTGTTGTCAATTTAAATGGGGGGGGGGAAGAAAAGTGTTTTGTTTTTTTTTTCATTCTGTTTTTATTTAGATTTAACACAGCGTCTAACCTTTTTTGGAATGGATCATAAACCTGATCTGTCATGACCGCTGTAGAGATTTGTGGTTGTTTGTACATGCATAAGGCAGGTGGTGTCAGGCCACTTTTATTAGTTCTCTTCAGATTGCTGACATGTTGGAACGGCAGATAAATGGGACATCATGGCACCACTCTGTGGTGGCTTTTTGTGATTAGTTTTCAAGACAATTTTATTGTTATATTTGACAACACAGGGTTCAATGGATATTGCGGCAGTACGTTGTTTTTATTGTGCCTTTTTTTCAAGGTTATGTTTGAGAAATAGTTTTTAGTTGCTTTGCTTTTTTTTTCCTAACCTTTGCCTTGGTTTGTATTAGATAATTTATCAACTGGCTCATTTTGTAAAACGTCATTTGTAAAAGTTTGCACCCATCTGTTACAACCCTTTGAGTGCAAGTCTTCATTATTTTCAGTGCTTGCAAAACACAAGAGCTTATACAAGATGGATTTTCACGATCAGTCTTATGTGCTCCTTTTCAATTATACACCACAGAGACAAGCTGAAATTGTTTGCTGGTGTCGCAGGTGCGGAACAAGGACCAGACAGACATCACAGAGAGGAGAGAAGACCACTCTCGCGGAAGGGAAAGCACAAAAAATGAAAATAAAACTCACACTGGATGAAATGTGTTTGCAAAGGCACACCATCTTTGAGCTAAAAAGATGACTCACATGCAGGACACAGGAGGCAGGGTTCAGTAACAGAAAAATTAACTTTTTTAACTGAAGCAAAAATAGAAAGAGGGAAATAAAAAAAAAAACACAGGGAAATCGGATAGAACCTCCATCTTTCCTATATTTCATATGTTGATAAGGCGTCAGCACAAATTTTAATGTTTTCATTGAAGAAAAGACTAAAGGACGAGTCCTTGTACCAAAGTCCCACAGTGAACACTTTGTGATTCAGCTTATTGAGCTTTCACTGAGCTGTTGATACTTTGTTACAGATTATCAGTATCTCCAAGCTTTATCCCATCTGCAAACAACCCTGCATGCTCTTTGTCGCACTGTAGACACAGCTGGTGTCCAAGAAAGGACACAGAGTTGGATTAATTTGTATTGTGTTTGTCATTTTTAAATTTTTTTTTGTCTTTTAGCAGGAAGGGCCTGATACAGTGTATGTGTACAGTAGTACATTTCACTACTTTGATGTGAATGTGTTGTCAGATATATTTGGATGACGGTTAATATTACCTTTGCAGGTCGCCCAAGTGTTAACAAGGTATGGGAAACTTTGTAATGGACTCAGAAACGCAGAGGGAGAAGAAGTTTATCGCTGGATTTTTATTGTAGACTGACTGCTTGCTGTCCCGCACGGTCAGCTACACCAGGCGCTTTGCCAGAGGTGCCTAAAAGTCACAGACAAGATATCAAGATTTATGTTCAAAGATACGCAGCCCATCTGACTTGTTTCGGGAGAGGAGTTTCAGGTTTTTTTTCAGTGACACTCCTACACAGAAGGCCAGCTCTTTTAGAAACTTTTTGCCCGCTTGTTTTTGATGATCAAATCTTACTCTCCAAGAAAAAGTAACTATCAGCATTCACCATGCGATTGATGACCTTTTTCATATACAAGTTAAGTGTTTCAGGATAAATACAGTACTGTACTACTTTTCAGATAAACTTAAGCATTAAACATGCTGGAATTGTAGTGGTGATTTAGTGTTTTAAGTTTTTTTTATTCTGCACATGAAGCTAAATTAATTTGATGCATTTTGTCATCTGCTTCTCACCAGGTCCACCTGTCATTGTCGTTCCTCCCAAAAGTACCTCCGTCAACATGTCCCATAATGCACTTCTCCAGTGCCAGGCAGTGGCTGATCCTCCCAACATGACATATGTGTGGCAGAGAGGTGGAGAAAATGTCCATCACATAGAGTGAGTGGAATCATCAGTTTCATCAAACACTGTAGCATCACAAGAGCATTCAATCACTTTAGAGCTAACTGCTTTTTAATGGAATTGATTGCCTGAAAAATGAGGTGCAAGGTGATAATAGAAAGCTGAAATGAAAGACGGTTAGTCACAACACTGACATTAGCCTATTTTCTCAAAAAGGAAAAGAAAATACTCATCTTATATATGTATAATATATATGTCTTACTTCTGGGTGACAGAGATACAAGAAAGCTCAGTGAATCAGACAAATACAGAAGCAACATTTCTGAAAAGCCTGTCTAATGTGGAATCATGTGCTAGTCCATAGAGTGATTTGATGTTGAATTATTTGCCCTTAAGAAGTGAAATGAAGTCTGCTTTGTGTCATGTCTTGCTCATGTGTGGCTATATTAACACCCTGCTCTGGAATTGCACAGAAGACAACACAGAAAGATAGAAGGAAAGCTCTTTGAGCAGAGCCCATGGTCTCAGATATATACTGTGCAAACATATTTGAACCAACCTTCATTCCTTTATATGTTCCCAAGGACTTTCTTGCACTGTTATGTTTTTTCGGTAGTCCTGAGCAACAGTTCTCCAGGCTTTCTGAAGGTCTTCTTGGACATTGATTGCTATTTCACTTATTTTCAACTCAGTCCTTGTAGTACAAGGCTTGTTACCTGATAATTTTCTGACGAGTGTGTTTTTGTTAGTTAAGCCAGTTAACACTGACCTCTGAATGATTCATTCAAGATCTCAACCAGAGCTGTGTCTACACATAACAGACACTTTGGAAAATAACCTTTGTGACTAGCAGCGTCTCACAAAGACACAATTTGTTCCCATTTCCTAAGTTGCACTCACAAAGATAACACAGTTTTGACTGACATAACATGGTCATTCCAAAAGAGCTAGTGGCTCAAAACTTGGCATAACTCAGCATTGGGGTGCAGTGCATCCTTCGAAAAATTTAGGAAACTGGACAATTGGAAAAGAAGAAGTGGCCATTCTTATGGAAGGGAAACTGGGAGAAAAGGCTTAGCTATGACAAATGACACAAGAAGTGGACTGAAAATCATTGGCAACAGGTCTTATGTAGGGATGAATCCCCTGGAGCTCAACATTATTGAAGCAGTGTGGGATCATCATGAACAGAACAAAAGGCAGTCAACATTCAAAGAAGAGCTTTGGGATGTCCTTCAAGAAGCCTGGAGAACTATTCCTAAAGAGAACTTAAAGAAATGATAAGAAAGCTGTTCTAAGAGGGTAGAAGAATAAAGATGGCCCCACCAAATTGACTTTCATGGTCATTAACATTGTAAAAACTCTTTTTGTGCCTTTTATACCGATTTTCCAATTGTATTTGTGATGTTTCAGCCTTCAGTCTGCACACTGCATACGGTCTGCATGCATTTCCTGCAGAGGACGCAGCAGTGCTAAAGCAGACTCAACTCAAATTATTATTTAAATAGCACCTTTCAAACTCAAGTTTACCACAAAGTGCTTTACAAAAAAAAGCAAGACTGCCAAATCATTTAGACAGCAAAAAAATGAACAAAAGGTAGATAAATAAGCAAAAGGAGCACATTAAAACAGGGAAGTTAGATATAAGCTATAATATAAGTATGTGTTAGGATTCACAGGCACGAGATGTGCGGCAGACTGTGCAAAAGAAGATGACATCAGGTTATGTTGTCGGTTCAGTTTGATTGTTAGTCTCTTTTTTATTTATTTATCAGGATAAAAAAAAAAAAAAGGTTGTAGACAAACATGCATACAAACTATATCTGAGACCTGAAACCTAGATCCACCTCTGTATCCAGATTGTTTTTTTCACTCCGCCTTGGTGGAGGTATTTAGTAGTGTTGGCTTAGAAATTCACAGATGAAGTTGAAAAACGATGACTCCGCTGCTTTTACTTTTCTATGTAATTTTAACATAACTCCAGCCCTCGTGTTGCCACGCTTTATTATTAATGTTTGTGTGTATGCTTGTCCAAATGTTGATTCCACAATTTTTTACTTCACCAAACTTATTATGGGGATCAGCCCCAAAAGTCCATTATCAGTCTAAATTGGAGTGTAACCCATCAATTTTATATGTTAGTATAACTTCATTATTTATCACACACTCAAAACATCTGCCAGTCAGGTTTGAGAAAGTCAGCTATGAGATGAATTTTTCATGAAAGTCACACTGAAGCTGCATTTTTTTGCATGTTGGATGTCCCTGCATGCATGATTTAATTTTTCTGAAAGTGTGCTAACTAACTTTAGCTGGCACTGAAATAGCAACACGAGCTAGCAAATGTAAAATGTTTCTAATGCTTCAATGACGCTAAAGAATGATGCTTTGACCCAAAACTTTCTGTAGCATAAGACGGAGTAGATTGTGTGGTGTGAACCCAGCATTGTTTGCCAAGCTGTGTGACACTGTCACTAAAGTAAAGAATGCTTTCAAAAAAATAATGCTTTAAAAAAATAATGCCACATGGTTTTTATTGGGCTGCACGTTGGTGTGGTGGTTAGCGCTGTCGCCTCACAGCAAGAGGGTTCCTGCTTCGAATCCCTGCTGGGGCCTGTCTGCATGGAGGATGCGTGTTCTTCCCGTACATACATGAGTTCTCTCTGGGTAGTCTGGCCTCCTCCCACATTCCAAAAACATGCACGTTAGGTTAATTGATGATTCTAAATTGACCCTAGGAGTAAGCGTTGGTCTCCTTTGTCTCTTTGTGGCCCTGTGATGGATTGGCGACTGTACCCCGCCTCTCGCCCAATGACGGCTGGGATAGGCTTCAGCCTCCTGTGACCCTGAAGTGAAATAAGCGTGTATAGACAATGGATGGATGAAAGTAGTTACTTGTTATAAATTGCATCTGTTTTAGTGTTTTCATGTAATCCCAGACTGACTCAAAAAATGGTCAGATCAGTGCAGTGTGAGTGTTTAAACAAGAAGTACCTGTTCTTTTAGACTCTGGCTGTGCTTTTCTAATTAGATGAAACACCAAACCAGACTAAACTAAGTTATTGGAAAGAAAATGATCAGCCATTTAATTTTGAAACTCAAAAATCTAAAGCTTCCTTGGTGGACCCGAGCAAAAAAACAGAGGCGTTTCGATGTAGCCAAGTCTGCCTCTAATGAAAGAATGCTTTATTCCTCCGCTGTATCCGCCCTGCAGAGAGCTGTACATGGGCAAAATTCTTGCCATTCCTCCTTCTTACCTTGTGAAATTCATATCGGCATAAAAAGAGATAAAATGAAAGAAAGAAAAAAGAAAAGCAAAGACACGAAGGTTTCTTCCTCTGAGCATGACATTTGATGTCAGTTATTTTAAGTCAGAGCACAGGTTTTCTTTTTGGATTTTTGCTGCAGATTATTTAGCTTTGGTGTTGTGTGTCTGTTTGGTTGTAGAGAACAAGGCAGCGTCCACATGTTGATATGAAAAACACCTGAAGGTTACAGTGAAGTCAAGGTACCAGTTGTGTGAAATGCTAAAAATGAGGTGGCTGGTGAAGGACTAACACCAGACAAATGGGCATGGGCCAGCATGAGATTCTGATGGTTTGATAACCTTGAGCAGATTAATGGTATGTAGTTTGAATTGTCTGAATGAAAAACAAAGTTTTCAGTTGAACACAAAGAATACTGTATATGGAACATTAATAAACGTGTGTGTATATTACTGAAATAAACATAAACTTTAGTAATACATTACACACAATCTAATTTGATGTAAAATCACAAATACTGCTACCACAAGTGCTGCTTTGAGATGATTAAACAGTTATGTAAAATTGGTATTTCAATGGTGTTGCACACATAAGGAGCGAAAGACACGTGCACTGACTTGTGCTCTCTCTGCAAGCACTGAAAAAGGCAATTTGCACAAACACCAGTTAACAAGAAGGCTGCTTTAAAAAATGGTGTCATTTTAACAAATGCACAGTGGAGACTTAATGAAATTTATAGAATCGACACCAGGTAAATTTACCGTAATCATAGTGCAAGAGTGAAACAACTAATGTAGAAAAATAGCACTTTGCTGCGTTGTGAGGTAGCATTAGGAGGGTAACTAGCTGATGGTGGCTAGTTAATTAGCCATGCTGTCTGCCTTGGTAGCAAGCCTAGACTTGTTAACCCTACCTGGTTGCAAAAGTTAATTTACAAGACAGATGTGAGGTGCTTTATATAGATGTGAAATCTTGTTTGGAGGAATTGCCTCCTCTGGCAGCCTCTAGTCATAAGCATGTCTTACATGTTGGATTACCTTCCTCCTCCAAGCCATAGCCATGTGTGTCTTGTCCATTCAATTTGCAATACAAGTAGTCATTTAGCAGATGGTTTCTAACTAAAGTGACTTATGTGATTAAACAGCACTGAAATTGTCTTTAAATTGAATGCTAATCCCCAAAAAATATCTGTCTAGTAAATGAGAGTATAAGTAGAACAAGTACAGAAGTACTGGTTAGGTGTGTTCGGGTGGGAGAAGAGAGGGTGTTCTCTGAAGAGATGGGTGTTCATAAGGTTCTTGAAGAAAGAGACAGACTACACCTTTTCCACTTGGTAGCTCATTCCCCCATCATGAAACAACAGATGAGAACAGTCTGGATTAAGACTAGTAATGGCAGTATCGGGCGGTGCTCCTGAGAGGCATGGAGTGATAAAGCCCACATCCAAAACTGTCTGGCTCAAAACTCACACCAGCCAGAGGGGGAAAAGGAGAAGCGAGGCTATATATTGTGACTATTTGGCATTCATTCATCAGTACATGTACATGTGTGTCCCAACAGCTTCAGAAGGCAGTGTAAATGTGCCAGGCGTGGTTGCAGACACTTCACTCATGTCGCTTTAAAAGCACTGAACAAGCTTTCCTGCTGGAGAGCTTTATCAAAAGGAATGTTCGGTGCCAGATAGAAGATCTGAGTGTGGAGGGAAGGGTTCATGATCTGGTAAGCATATCACTTACCAGTCCACTGAAGACTCACAGAAAACGGCGGCTGGGTTTAAACTCAGATGAGCAGACGTGGGGCTTAGATTGCATCACCTCTCCTCTTTAGTATTTCTATATCAAATGCATCATGATTCACAATAGCTGCACTTGAGTTAACGCTCAACCTCATTTTGACGAGGACATTTTTCAGGGAGGCTTTTTAGGGCTGACACGCGGTATAACGCCGTAAACAGCTGAGTAAATCACATGAGGATTATTCAGATTAACCATCACTAATTTTAGGAAATAAGCTCTTTTGTAATTGCTTTTTAAAAATAGTGAGGTGTTGTATGAGAATGCCAGAAAAGAAAGTCCTTTTAATTTCTCTCGCACAGCACCACAGCTAATGGAAACACAGAGGAGTGGACCATCAGTCAGAGGATGCACTGCTGGACGAATAAATGGCGGGATCGCAGTATCACTCCACAGCGTGTGATGGTGATGTTGGTTCACAGTGCAAATGGCAGCAGTTTTATAATAGAGGCTCACAAAGTACACATTCTACAAAGGCTCTAAAATCATTATATACCAAAGTTGTTGTTTTTTTGCAGATTGTAACTTGCTTATGGATTATGTATATATGCATATACTGTAGATATAAAGAGTGCCTCCTGATTTAGTGTCCTGGTAGAATGCAGTGGGTTTGAGAGATTTGTCTGCTGGAATGAAGCTTGTCTGTTGTCGCAGACACTGAATTATACAATAAATCATTATAAATAAACTTTGGACATCCCTGCAGTAGATGAAAAGTGCATTATTGATTTAAAAGAGTTTTTGCAGCTGCTCCAAGTGACCCGTTTCACATTTTCATGTGATTCATTGTTACTATGACAAACCATATTGTGAAACATTTTAGCCTAAAAATGAGGAAATTATGTTTGATATCAGGAGGAGAAGGGAAAACAGAGTAGTGATGAAAAGGTTGCTTAGGAGCCCAAACCCTGGATTTTGAGATGTCCCAGAAAACATATTGTTAATGTACACATGCAACAGAGCCTGGTAGAGTCATCTGCTTCTTTATCTAATTGAATGTATGTAGAGTGAGTGGGCACTTCGTCCATTTGTCCACAGTCGTGAATAACAAAAACAAATAAGAAAAACCTCCTACACTGTTGAGAGCCTGTTTGACCTCACTAGAACAGGAGTAAGGTGCAATATTTCACTCTTGCTCTGAAGTGGCTGGTTTATATTTTTTCCTACTGATGAATTCCCACGTGTGTTTTTAAAGGTCTCTGAAGTCACGTGTGAAGATCATGGTGGATGGGACTCTACTTATCTCCAGTCTCATCCCGGAGGACTCCGGGAACTACACTTGTATTCCTACCAACGGCCTGCTGACTCCGCCAGCCGCCTCTGCCGTTCTCACAGTGATGCGTACGTATTTTATATCCAGCAGTGCATTCAAAGGCTTTCATGAAGTTACCATTACATACAACCATATACATGGAAAAGATCCCAAGATGAAGCGCCTGCTCAACCTGTAGGCACTAAACTGATCACAGAAAGTATGAATAGCTGCCTTATTTTCCTGTAGTTTCACAAACAAGGCTTCAAAATGCGACGGTAATTCTGTTATTCACTCTAACTTCCTTTATCTATACGGAGAAGCTGCATACACTCACATTTTATGTCAGCACCGCGTTGGTGAGGAGGTTCGACGACCACGTTTTGCTGCATCTTGATGTTGTTCACCCGACACGTTGTGTTATTTGCCAGTTGCACACCATTGATTTGGTCGCTTATAAACGGGCGGTGGGGTGGGGTGGAGGGTGGTGTTACTCCACTGACTAACATGCAAAAGATTGTTAGTTCAAAGGTTATCCTGCAGATTTCCCAAAGTCCTTTCACTCTTCAACTTTCCTCCCCACTCATGATTGATCAGGACTTCAAAATCCATGGTTGGCATTGCTGAACTATACCAAATAAAAGGCCAGGGGATACCTTCCCACCTCACAGTCTTCACCCATAGAATAAAGCTACTTTAGTGTACGGATGTGCCTATTACACGATTTCTGCTGAAACTGGGCGAAAAACACATATATATGACAAATGGTTTTTAATGATGCACTTCCCACCCTCAGGGCTTTAACCTGGAAGATCAACATAACAGAGGGAGTGATGGAAACACAACATATTAACATGCCTAAACCAAAAACAGTAAAAACTGAAAGTTCATTATTAATGTTCACTCCCATGTTTGCTGCCCGTATTTAGAATGACTGTGTAAGTTAGAGCCCACACAACCATTTCACCAAGCTAAATGATTAACTATTTGTCCCATTCATCCCCTTTAATTTTCACTTTTTTTATAAAGAAATGAGAGGGGCTGCATCACTTACAGGCTTTACGGTTTACAAAATGCAATAAAATTCTCAGTGTTTGCTCAGCTTAATTTCAGGCTAAACTGATCCAATTGTATAGTGGAAGAAAAGAAGAACGGGGGGGGGGGTCAGAATGAGCAGCAGCGTGTTTTTATGAAACTGAACTTTGCAAATGAGATGAAGAAGTTAACAGAGATTTAAACAGCAGTCATCATCTGTTGAAACTCTATAACGTTCTGATTTTACTCTTCTGAAACAGTAATTCAATTAAAATCAAATCATCCTTCTCATTCACTCAGACCCAGCCCAGGCACTTCAGATGCCCAAAGAAACATACCTTCCCACAGGTATGGAGGGTGTGCTCCCCTGCCCAGCAGCGGCTCAGCCTCCGCTGCTCCATGTGGACTGGATCAAAGATGGAGAACCTCTCGACTTGTCCTTGGTAATGAAAATAACAGTGCTCAACTTTCACTGCGTGCCTAAAACTTACATTTCTGTTCCTTGTTGTGTGTGGTCGACACACCTTCACATATTGATTCCTTGCGCAGTAAATCTAACAGGGAGACTGTGGCTGAGCCTTGAATGACAGCACTGCTGGTATCTGTGAAGTGACAGTTGACTTTTAAATTGAACCCATTCATGTTTCCTGCAGAGCAACACAGTCTGCACACATATGTAGGAAATGTGATGGAAATGTGCGCTCTGATTTCCAGCGGAAGGCCATTCAGGCACACGTATTTTAATGAATACAGGCAATGTGTTCGATCTTAAAAGCTTTGGTAGCAAGCTCAAAGGAATTACTCTTGTTTTTTCCCTCTTTCTCTTCAATCTTTTGCACACCTCATTGGAAAGATGACTGAAGGAACTAAGACAGATCAGGGAGCTGGAGCGGGGACATCCCTGCATTTTGTTTAACCCTTTGTCATCCTCATTTTTCCTGACTGGGAAAACCATAGTCCCTCATATATCTCTTTCAGTTTGAGATCTCTCTGTATTAGCTTTTAAAATCACCACTTTCCTTTTCATTTTTATGCAAAAGTGTGACCCTGCTCTTTCTCCCCTCACATTTACACGCCGACTCTTCAGCGCTTTGGTGTGAGCAACCGACACGTCGTCGGATCAGAGGCACCATGGGAGACGTGATAGATTCCTGTAGTGCAGGAC
This sequence comes from Leuresthes tenuis, assembly GCF_036924035.1. NCBI lineage: Eukaryota > Metazoa > Chordata > Actinopteri > Atheriniformes > Atherinopsidae > Leuresthes > Leuresthes tenuis. The sequence continues at coordinate 5,126,002 of NW_027325373.1, forward strand.
ATGGGGGCTGGAGTCAGGCTGTTATTCAGCCAATTATCCTAATTCTGCTGCGGTTGTCACAAGCTCGCATACACACAGTGATGCTTACAGCTTTAACCCAGGGAGAATAGTAGCATTTTTACTTCATTAAACTAAGTGGGAATCTTTTTGAGCAGTCAAACCGTAAAGCTCACCTTTCATTGCGGCTTAGTGGGGGAAAAATGACTCCAAAAATTGCTTTTGATGCAAATACTCCAAAGGTGATCATGAAGGCTGTACAGAACATTTCTGTTATGTCTGTTAGGATTCACTGAACAGGGGAATTAAAAAAAAAAAAGTAAAAATCAACTTTTCTAATGAGAAGAAAAGAAGATCTGCTGCCATGCAAAGCTTGTGACAGCAATAAATAATGCATATCTTTAAAGAAGATTGGAAGTGCCTTTTGGTGAATGAAGTATTTCAAAGTATTTCTGTAAATCCCTCAAACACAGCTGAGGAGCTTGTACGTTACTGTGGAGTGGTTGCAGAATCCCTGCCTTCTGGCTCTTATAGATTTCTGCACACTCCCAGCATGAAATTTATGCACATATCCATCAAGATTGTGAGTACTCGCTCCTTTCTTTTGTAGTTGTCGGAGTGGTGTGATAACTTTGCCTTCCTCTCAGTATCCAGGATGGACCTTAAAAGCCGCCGGCTCTTTGGTGATGGCAACGGTCAACGAGGATGCGGCAGGCGTGTACAGGTGTACTCCGCACAACAGCTATGGCAGCATGGGTGCATCGGGGGAAACCAGCGTAGTTTTACAGGTTGGTGTGCGCCACCTTGGTCACTTTTCAGACATACACTGAGAACCACTCGAAGCCGTTGTAATCCGTCACGACTCACGAGAGGCAGAATGTCTTTCATGCTTCAAAAAAACACCACATTCTTGGCCACGCATGCCCTAAAAACTCACTCAAACCAATGAATCTACCCGTCGACTTCGATGTATTTTAATTATCCACGACTGCGTCCGTCACAGCAAATTAAAACTCTTAACAGAAACGACATTCTATTGACCTTTTCGCACTGACATGTGGGCTCTCTGACATTAATGGAAGTCAACTAAGACTGCCACCACAATGGTGGCACAACCGGGAGTTAATTGTGTGGCTAATCCTTTTGTTGCTAAGATAATCTTTTCCAAAGCGGGAGCAATTCAGTCTTGAAATCCATTGCTGGCACTGCCACAATCTCCTTGATTCAGCTATATTGCTTTGGTAATTCGCAGGACCCCCCATCATTCAGCATCGGTCCAGAGAAGCAATACAAACAGGAGGCTGGTAGAACACTGCTTATCCCCTGTCAAGGAAATGCGGAGCCAACAATTAAAGTGACCTGGAGCAAGGTAAATCACCGTCTGCTGGGTATTTAATAAGTAAGCTGTCATATTTTATTTATGGCACTGCAAACGTTTTATATTTTAAAATGTGCTTAGCTAATGTCACAACAAAGTAAAGAAATGTTCTAAGGACAATTTGCACAAAGGTCATTCCTTGCCAACCTGATTTCCCCCAAGTTCATATCATTGTTTGTAATGGTAGAAAACACACACACACACACACAATGTGAGTGGGTGGGAGTGCATAACATTTTAAAGGGGTTCATGATATTGTACTCACCTCAATAATATACACAAACTCTGTGATAAAGATGAAGTAGAAGAATCTTCATCAGCAGGGTTTATGGCACAGCAAATGTATTTGATTAGATTTGTTGACCTAATAAGGTAACGTGGATATCAGGCAGAGACACCAGATAAGCAGATGAATACGCTGTTCCTGTTTTCTTGATAGCCGCAGGTTTTTCTGTGGTCTTTTGCGTTTGCACCTAGTGGCCACATGTAAAGGCAGTTTTGCACTGGAGTGGTAGTTTTGCACATAGACTTCCAGGGTGAACATTTTCACTGGCTTGAACTATAAAGTTTGTGTGGAGTGGAAAACCAGGCTTTTGGCTTGCTTTCATGTGCTCACCGCTATCTCCTTGGTCAGGATTTGGGGCATATTTAGCTACAATCTGTGGTTGTCGATGTTCTGTTCACTGAATCATCAAATGACTTACATAGATATGAGCTACTCTCACAATTTGGTTGCATTACTGAAGCTATACATTTCTTTAAATGAAGGGGGGGCTTCTGGGAGGAAGAGCAGTTTATTGTTATCAGTTTAATATCTAGAAAGCATTTACCAACAACTGCTAAGATGGAAATAATGTCACAGCAAGCTTGTTTTTACATAGCAGCACACTCTTATATGTTATGGTTTTCCACATTCCTGTCCTGCGTCCATTTGACTCATGATGACTCATCCTACACTCAGATTGTATGCATACATTTATCCAATCACACATGTTTCAGGGTGACTGGGGAACCCCTCCCATCCTACATAACTGCACTTGACCTTAGCTTGTGGGCAGTACTATCTGTTAGAGCAATACAATGTAGGAGGCGTGTGTTTTGATTGCTGGCAAATGCTTTTGTTTAGCTTGCCAGAAGAGAGCAATTCATGTCTAATATATTCATTTTCAAGTCTTCCTTCATCTCTTCTTTAAGGGAGACTTGGAGAAGCAGCTCTGCAGCATGTTGGGTTGTAGTTGTACTGTACAGCCATTTCACAGTCAAGTCTGTGGGATTTCCTCAGCTGCCATGTATAGTGCCATCATGATCATACATTTTTTATGCAGAAATAAGTAGCATTACAGAGGTAAAGATCACTGCCATTTCAATAGTTTAAGAAGGCCAGTAACCACACTGCGACACGACCCACAGACATCAGTGCATTTGTGTTTTCTTTAACATCCCTTTTCACTACAATCAAGGTGAGAGTATAACGAAGTCCCTTTACAAAGTTTACAACCTCAAATTTAACATGAAGCTGATCTTGAAAGGAATATTCTTATAGTATCTTAGCAACAGTTAGCTGCGAGAGCTAATAGCTCTTCAGAACAGGCTCACCGGTGTGTCTTTGCCTTATCACTCCTTTCTCAACTAAAGAAACGTTGTTTCAAAACAGTGTGCGGTCCGAAGAAGTTTGTGTTCGTCTCAAAACCAGACTTTAATACAAACATGTTACTTTTACTGAAATTACACTAAACTGAGCTTCTAAGCTGGACTAATTTGGCCAGATAAAGCTGTTTGGGTATAAATAACTCCTACATTTGAGTAAGTGAGTAAGTGTGTGCTGATATAGTTGAATTCCTTACGAAGTTGCTCTCTTTCATTTTGTTAGATGGCTAAACACATCCTGCGGTTGTGAGATTTAACGCACTGTTTTCGTGTGAGCCCGGGAATGCACTAAACAAAAGCCAGTGTACCTCTGAACCAGTCAGAACCACAGAGTTGTGAGGTTCACACACTTCTCTAGTGTTGCTTTAAGACCACGTGTCAACATTTTCTCACGCAGTTTACAGTCATTTAATTGGCGAAGTCATACCATAACTATTGTCGTCAGTGTCTGCAGTTGTATGTTTACCAGTGTACTGATTGGAATAAATTCACCCTTCCAATTAATTTAGACTGTACTGCATATTAGAAGTAGGCAGTATGATCTCAGATGTGTATATTATGCCTGTCACAGTCAGGCTTTTAAACTTTTTGTACTTGTATGCACTGAATATATTCAATCGTACTTTGAACTTTCCTTGCCTGCTCGCACTGTGTGAATCTTACATTTCGAGTTTTGTGTGAATCATTTTGATATTGTCATTAGGTCGACCTGGTTCGTCACATTTCTTACTCCATCGAACCCAACGGATCTCTGCTGCTCCAGCCTCTAACCAAGGACCACCATGGGGAGTGGGAGTGCAGCGCCTCTAATCGCGTGGCCTCAGTGACGGCACGCACACAAGTTTTTGTCCTGGGTGAGTTTTATCTAACAATACTATAAGAACATTGGTTACGTGAGCTGTCCCCATTTTCTTAGCTTGACTTCTCTTTCCTAAATAGTTTTCTGTGTAAACCTGTTATACCCAGCGCAGGCCGGATGCCTGTGCCTCCACTCCGCCTCCGATGTATAAATGTGGTACATCAAGAGATGGCCTCTAAACTCTTGCTGTATCAGGTAGTTGAAGAGCTGGCCGATTTCCATCAACCATCCTCTCCACTCCCTCCATTACAGGAACCAGTCCCCATGCGGCTACCTCTCTGTCCATCTCTCCCGGGGTGAAGCAGGCCAACTTATCCTGGGAGGCTGGCTTTGACGGAGGATCAGTACAGACATTTTCAGTTTGGTGAGTGAAAAGCCGCCCACCTTCTTCTCGGGCTGTAGCCATGGCAGCCATCGACAGCGTTTGTATTACTCTATTGATCTCCAGGATGAGGACTTAATTGATCTGTTATCACCTCTTGGCAGCTACATTGAAAAACTGCTGCAGAGCATAACTCTATAATGCAGTGGCCATGCTAGCTACAATAGAGGTTTACTGATAAAAGAGAGTGGAGTACGCTTGTTATTTTCATTTTTTTTTCTGTGAGTCAGTGTTTTTATACTGGCTTAGTAATCACAAATGAATGCATTTAGTATGCTTGAAGGCTTTGTGTTTTTGATGTAACCGCTGTGATAGAAATGTTCTTGAACAAATAAGTCTTTAAAAAGCTGTTTAAGGAGATAATTTTTTAACTTCCTAATACAAAACTGTAGGTTTTCTTTTTTGGGGGTCGAAAATTAAACTGAGGATGCGCAGCAGACTTCTAATGCTTGTTGTAATCCCACTCTAACCCACGTGTGCTGCTTGAGAATAACATGCGATAATCTGTCTCAGTACCTGAGAAGGAAATGGGTCAGTTGTGCAGTTAGATGCACAGAAATAAATGCAAATGACATGAAAAATGTAATAACGGATCCACAAATGAAAGCAAACAAGTCTCAGCTGCTCATCTTGGCTTTGACAACTTGACATGTTTTGACCCTTATTATAAGAGAGAACACTCAATGATGAGAAAAGCAAAAGATCAATAGTTGCAAGAGCTTTAACATCATACAATGTGAAGGTTTTTCCCTTTGACATTTCAACAGGAATTAGTTTCCATGAAGGCCCAATGTTGAGAGCAGACAGCTTTGTTAGTGCTTTGTGGATTCCACTGAAGCAATTTCAACGATGTTGTGCACATGTTTGCCAGCGACAACAGTTCTGGGGGCACATTTATTCACGGCATATTAAGCACTCACGTGCAGAAGCCATTACTACGGAACAGAAGAGACATGAAGACCACAAGCTCTTGTCAGTTTTTCGACTCTCTGCTCTTGTGTATTGCTTTATGGATGTGACCACCATCGTGCCGACAGTAACAGCCATTATGTGTGCTGAACTGCTCTTGTGCGTGTAAAAGAGAGCTTTGATTGCACCACGGTTTATATAGAGGGCTGAAACTACTATAACCCAAAATAAATAAAAAAAAAATACATGATTGAATACTTTGGGGGGTCAAAGCATCTGCTTTTGTTATCCTGCCCTTTCTTATAAAGAAACACAACACTGCAGTTAATTCAAAGTCGTCATCTTCAAAAAGGCCTTATCAGCTTCACTTGAACATTCTTTCTCCGCTTCTGAATAGGTGCAGAGGTTTTTCTTTTTTTAAAGCCTGAGGGTCAAGTAACTGTAGAACCTTTAGAAGCTTTGGCAGAAACATGAAAATCACTCATAAATGGAGTTGCAAGCTCTTTGTGCAATTTCAGGAATACATCAGTGCTGCCTCTGCCACGATATCTGGAACTGATGATGAGCATGAATGATTAATGAAACCTACTTTTCTGTCATGTTCCATAAAACCAGACTCCCAGACTTCCCCGCCACGCTTTTGTTTTCACTCCGCCTCTCTTGGTCTCTCTTTCTCTGCAGGGTGAAGAAGATTTCAGCTGGTAATAATGAAGGGAAGCAGGACTGGTTCTCTGTGCCCGTTCCTCTTTCATCTGGCACCAGGCTGCAAGTGTCAGGCCTGTCTCCTGCCACAGACTACCAGTTCAGCATCTTGTCTCAGAATAAAATTGGAACAGGGCCCTTCAGCGAGATCACAACTGCAAAAACCTTGGGTCAGTCCAATCCTCTGTTTCCTCTGAGCCATGACAAAACATGCTGAAAACTTAGCTATCAGTCCACTGTCACTTCTTAAAAGGGTAAACATTGCCAGCAGTGAGCACATATTAAACGCAACAAATTAATTCTGTGAGTAACTGACCCTAAGGCCAATATTAGGTGTAGCTAATGGTTGGTCAATATGCTTGCTGATCTGTATACTAAATTCTTGCGGTTAGTGTCTGTGTCGACTCGTCGAGGCTAGGACTTAGGAGGATATGTTATTTAGTTGGTTCAATGTCCACAGTCACCAGCTGGCACCTGAGTGAACACACAGCTTGCCTGATAGTGTGATTTAAAATTTTAGGATTAGTTTGTTTATTGAAAGTTGCTTGACTGGAAATGGGGCAGAAAGAGGGGGATGACATGCAGCAAAGGGCCTAAACCTGCACTCAAAACCAGGTCAGCTGCATCCAGGACTTTTAGCCTCTGTACACTAATCAGTTGAGCTACCAGTTGGTATCATTATTGGAGAGGATAGTTTGCATTTTCCCCAAAACATAAGCTAGTTTTGTTAAATTTCACTGCCGGGCTATTGCCTTAACTTTAAAGTTTAAGTTTAAAGTTTTACCACTGGAGTGGTTGAAGGTGAGTTTTTTTTTTCATTACTTTATCTCATTCCGGTTGAGGGAATGAGAATCTGATGGTCAAGGTATGAGAGTCAAAGTTCCTTCAGCGAGACCGCCACTGCGTGGACCTTGGGTCAGGACAGTCCCCTACTTTCCTGAATTAAGAAACACACAGAAAAACTTAACAAATTAAAAGTAATTCTATGAGCAATTTAAATGAATGCTAATTCAAGGGATTCAAAATGTTAATCAATTATGATAAATGTGAAGATTAAATATGGTATTTTGTTAGAAATTTACAGGTGTTTCAGGGTGTATTTTCTAAAGGTTAAAGTCAGTTTTCCTCATACTTTATGAGCTCTACCCAACTTAGTTTATCTTTGCAGCAGCTTAATAAATCAATATTTATGTATATATCTATAGATAAATGTATACTGCATAAAACAAATGTATCTTATTACAATCTTTAAAGTTTTATTCCAGTTTTTCATCCTGAAATCCACACTTCTCCTCTCTGCTGGTATTAAGAAAATTCTGAATTTGTTAAGTCACAAGTATCCCAGTCCTCATTAGAAATGGTGAAGACACACTTTTTTATATCCAGTATCTTATCCATGATATAATCAAAACAGAATTATGTAGAAGAATCTAATTTCAGAACCCACTGCAGCCTATTTTTAAGTTTTGATCCAATTTGATGGTTGGAATCCAGTGTTCTATGTTATGTCCAACTAGGCCATGGGCTCTGGAGGAATGTTATCGCTCTCCCTTCTCCCATGAAATTTCACACACTCACTATCAGAGAAATTTACACAGACCGAGCCTTGCGGTGTCATGCTTTTTGTGATTCACTGACTATTCCTTACGTTCCTTCATATAAAATTTTAAAAAAAGAAAAAAAAAAAAGCAATAATTTTGTTCACTAAAATAAAACTAAAGGTCAGGTTGTTAAAGTTGTTAAAGGTCAAGTTTAAATCAAACTGTATATACTGTTTTCCAGCAGTGGGGTGAATGCTTAAAAGGCTCCTCGTTGAATTATCAAAAATATTGCAGCAAACTCAACATTCATACATGAGACATCCTTCGGTACTGCTCCTCTCTTCCAAACTAATTGTCTGATATAATCGTTTGTGCTTTGTTCTCTACCTTCCCCTATTTAAGAATTGGGTGGTGAATGTTGAGGTCTGTCAAATCCTGTTTTTTTTTTTCTGCCAGAAACATTTGATCATTCTGGGAAGAGAGTTCACAGCTGAGATGTGTGAAAATGCCTTTGATGAAGCATCTGCTGGTAGACGTGTGCTAAATGGAAGGAATTTATGTTGGACTTTTTCTGATGTCATCAACTGCTCAAACTGTTCTACTATATAAGCCATATTACCACATTCACACATGAATCCTACTGCTTACAGCCTCGCACTGATGACGCAACAGATTTGGCCTCATGATTTGACATTTAAAAAATCATTAAAAAAGGCTGAAGGTCAAACTAACGAAAGGCACTGTCAAGGCAGGACAAACGCAATACTTATTATCAAGAACTAACAAGAACATAAAACTCCAGGTGCTGTCGAGGATCTGAAGATGAATAAAGGAAACCAAGTTTTATACAGAGAGAGCAAAGGACTTACAAAAGGCAGGTGGTAGCGATTAGCTAAACGAATCCTGGTGTAAAACAAGAACAGGACGTCAGCTTTACAGGAAACACAAAGAGACAGGAAGCAAGACACACTGCGATGTGAACGAAACCAGACCATGAGGGAAATCAGAACAGCAAAACACAGACCAAAAAACACTGACTGTGACAGGAGCAATGCCATTCGTCCAAACGTTCAACTAAGTTAGCATTTAGGCTAATGCAAGGCTTCAGTGAAGACACACTACTGCCTCTGCGTCTACTAGGAGCTGCAGTTTCTGGAAAGATAACAGTACTTCAAATCATCGGGTACCTAGAACAGTACAGAGAATTTTGTGTACAAGGAGTAAATAGTGATTTCCTCTCTCTGGTTTGTATATTAGCTAGGTTACATTTAATCTGACGAGAAATGCTCAGGTGAACCTTGGGGTCATTCCTCTGGACTTTGGACAGTTTTTGAGTAAGCGTTGCAGAAAGCGAATGGGACTTTGTCTGTTCTCGTCATTTATTCAGCTGTGATTTGACAAGTAGAACAGCTGTTTTTATCTTGAGAATGTGTTGTGACTTTTTTACAATACCAGTACGACTGAGAACAGTGTTTTCATTGGGTTAATCCCATTACAAAGGTTCCTGATGCAACTTGTGACTGTTGCCAGTGTTCAGCGGTAAGCGTGTGGATGTTGATATTGGTGAAGCAATTTCTATATGTCTAGAGAGGTACATTTTAGACTTAAAGTTTGGAGTCCTTCCCTCATTTTTTTATACCCTAAAAATACTTACAGTACTAACTAGAATTTTTTTTTCTTGGATTTTAGCATACCAAACAGACTTGAAAGCAAAGTTACAGTTCAGAACTAACATCAGACTTCCTCTTACTCCCCTCAAATGCTCAAGGTTGAGCATTGGTGTCAGGTGCAATTTCCTCTGCTGTAATTTAATTTTTCCACCAGAATGTATCACACTGATTGACTGAAAGTCTTTCTCATTCTCTCTGCATTAGATCATCCACTGAGAAGAAATAAACTAAAGCCTCCTGCATCGCTGTCTGCTAATCAGGGCTCAGCAGGTGTTATTCTGCAATGGTCCCTTCCTGAAGCACAGCAGCCCCCCATCACAGGCTTTGTTCTCCAATCCCGCAACGAGGGAGGGGAGTGGTTTAATTTGGATGAAGACATCAGTGCCAACAGGAGCGAAATGGTGGTTCCGGGTCTACACAAGGTAACAATCCAGCCGCCCTGCTCCCTGTGTGCCTAATCAGTCAATACTGCATGTTAAATGCTATTTTTTTTTTTTTTTTTTTTTTTTACCATGAGTGATTTTATTTTGTACACTCTCAATTATGCACACGACATGGCAGTCATCACTTTTCTGTGCTCTTCCACCCTGCCTGTGCTGCCTTTTCTTCCTGCTGCCCGTTTAATCTTCCTTTTCTCTCTCCTGTATGAGCCTACATGAATTCAAATGAACTTCATTAGCATTGCAGGCACAGTCGTGTGTTGACAAAGTGTGTTTCATCCTCTGTCCTCCCTGCTGTGTGTGTTTATGTGTGTGCTGATGGCGGTCTCAGGACTGTGTGTACGAGCTGCGGCTGCTTTCTCGTCGTGGGGAGTTGCTGAGTGAGCCCAGTCCATCAGTCAATGTCTCCACAACCGGTAGGTGTATGAGAGCAAGCCTGCCCCCTTTGCAGCCTTGCCCCACCTTTTATTTCAAACCATCCTCCTCGCTCGGTCTCCTTGGCTGACTCTTTTCCCACTTTCCACGTTTCTTCTCCTGTCCCTCTGTTACCATCATTAGACCAAAATTAGAGCAGGGCTCCAGGGATGGCTGTCCATTAGAAGCCTGAGCGATAGAAATAGCTCCTCTAATAACTCCTCGACAGTGTTAAGAATAAACTTTTTTCCACATTTTAATATGAATGTGGCATGAATGTTACATTAGATATAGGACTCTGACTGAACCAAAGGGCTTCACAATTCCCACTGGTGTTACCCAGGGACTGGCACAGCAACCACAACCATGGATTTAATTCTACTCTCTGGTTGGTGTCTGACTGAGCAAATTCCTCAAACGTGTGCATGATCTGACGATGATAATGATGCTCATCAGGGATGTAGATTAGTGATTAAATTGCTCAAACCGGTAATCTTTCTTTGTCATGTCAGTAGGTCTAAACAGATCATTTATAACGATGAGCTTGATGAATAAAACTTTTTGTCTTTTGAGTGGAAAACCAAACATAATGTCATTTTTCAAATTTACAAAAAATATAAATTCCGTTTTTATGACTTTAACAGAAAGGTGCATTGTTGAATATCCATCTTAAAAACAAATTAAATGCATCAAGAATGGATTTTATTTTTTATTTTTTATTTACAGTTCTGTGCAAGTGTTTTGAGCACTCGCACACTCTTTATATATTACCAGGAAAACAGGAAAAGGGGCAGTGATTCATTTAAATAATCAGTAGAAATAAAGGTAAATAGGGTATCTAAAGCAAATTCAGAGTTTGTCCAATTCTAATGGATGAAAAGGTTGATATTTGGTCCGAGCTCCTTTATTCTCCAACACAGCTCTCAGACCAGCTTTCTGTCATCTCTTTAATAGTCTTCAGGAATAGTTCTCCAGGCTTCTTGAAGGACATCCCAAAGCTCTTCTTTGGATGTCGGCTGCCTTTTGTTCCGTTCTCTGTCAGATGATCCCACACTGCTTTATTAATGTTCAAATTTGGGCACTTGGGAGGATTCATCACTTCATAAGACCTGTTTTTTAAAGACATTGCACACCATGTCAGGATAAGTTTTCAGCTTTTTTCACAGACCCAAGTAAACGAAAGTGAACAGCGTATGTGTTATTGCAGTTTTAAATTCTGTTCGAAATTGGCTCTTTGCTCATTTGTCTGGTATGTGTACAAGCACTTAACTGAAGATGAGTGAAAAAGCAGCCAATGTCCAAAGGAAAACTTTGAAAGACCTGCAAGAAGCCTGGAGAACTATCGCTCAAGACCACTTTAAGAGGTTACAAGAATGTCTGGCTGCTTTGAAGAAAAATATAAAGAAATGAGAGGGGGGTAAAGATTTTTTGTACAGTACTACAACCTACCTACCTACCTACCTACCTACCTACCTACCTACCTACCTACCTACCTACCTACCTACCTACCTACCTACCTACCTACCTACCTACCTACCTACCTACCTACCTACCTACCTACCTACCTACCTACCTACCTACCTACCTACCTACCTAACTTTTTTTCCCTTATGGTTAAACTTTACGATAACACTTAACTTCTTTTAATTTTTATCCATATTCATAACTGTTGAAATGATATCACAGGGATGGAGATATCAAACCCCGCCACATCCCGGCTCCTGGAGTTCGTCCCGGAGTCATTACTGGGCGCTGTGCTTGGCGGAGTTGGCCTCATGTGCTTGGCACTGGTCTTGCTGCTTGGGTCCGCCTGTGTCATCAGCCGCAGGAGGGATCGACGCCACAGAAGGAAGAAGGATGGTAAAACCCCTCCACGCCTCACTCTGTAGACTCAGCAGACACTCACTTAGATGAACTGCATCATGAATATCATCATTTATTCAATAAAATATTGAAGGCACTCCTCGCCATGATATAAATCAGAATCTTCTTCATGGATTCGGAGCTCCTCTTGTCCCCTACTCGTCCATCCTGTTGTAAAAGTTATTGATGTCATTTACATTACTTGCTAATTAGGGTAATTTCTCATTAGTGGCTGACAAATGTAGGTGTAATTAACTTTTAGACAAGCCAGGGTGCCTCGGGCCCTTTAATGGGCTCTTATTAGAGTTGATTATGTTTTTACATCTTGGTCAGTGTGGTTGTATCCTAATGAGTCAGATACCATCTTGCACCTCTTCATCCCTTTCAGAGCCCCTTCCAGCCATCTATAATTGCTCCACATCAATGTAAGTACCCCTTTATCATTTCATTGTAAAGCCTCTCTTTGACCTTTCCCTTTCATTCTGTATTATCGTATTTTTCTTCCTCATCTTCATCTTATCGCTGCGGCTGCTTTCTTCGTCTTCCTCTGTCTACATCTCTAGTGCCCTCTCTTCCACTCTTACTCAGTTTGTTTTTTGCAGGCTGTTTCTCTCCTACTTACACCTCTGTTTTTTTCTTTTGACAATTTTCTCCTGACTCCTCTCTCTCCCTCTTCTTCTCACAGAAAGACTTCAGGCAGCAGCAGTCCAGACAGTTTGTTGAAGAAAAGCCTACTCCCAGCCACCTCCCTCTATCCCACAGCTTCCTCTACCATCACCACCACCTCCTCGTCCTTGCAGACAGATGGTTCCTACCTCAGCGTCGAGAATCATCATCGGCGCAAGCACCTTGCGTCCAACTACAGTAGAGGACGCCTCACTAAGACGACTTCTCTAATTTCTCCTTCAATAGAGATGATCTCTCGAGGTCCTGATGGGCGATTCACAGTTCCAGCGTACAATCATGACACTATGAGTGTTGACAGCAGAAAGAAAGTGCGGTATGACCAGTATGCCACAATCAGAAGGTCTGTTTCACTGCAGTCGGAGGGGGAAGACAGAAAAGAGCTGCCGTTTGTGCTCTCTGTTGATTTCCCGCCTTGCAAAGCGGAGGATGATTCCACAAGTCAGACGTGTGGCATGGCCCAGCTGCCACATCACAGCCCATTTGCTGTGGATCACATGGCAAGCTATGATGGCTTTCCTGATCTCAGCAGCATGTGCTCGAACAGTAGTCTGGCTACCATGCGTCATCACAACAGACGACTAACTCCAATATTTCCAGTGCTCCCACATATCCGAGCTGGCCTCGGTCAGCCGTCTACAAGGGCTAGCGCTTTGGTGCTCCAAATGGAACATGACCGGGAGAAAGGGAACCTGAGTCGTTGTCTGAAACTGGCTCAGGAGAGAGAAGAACTGGAGAGGGAGCTCCAGAGGTACACGCTAGAGAGAAACTCCCTGAGAGAAATGAAAAGTGAGCAGTTGGACACAGAGAGCAGGGAGGACACCGGTGGGGAGCTTGTGTGGGAATACAAGAGCAGCACCTTGCCCAACAGACATCGTCAAGGCATCAAGGAGAGCTCTGGTCTGTCCCAGAGCCTATTCTCATCTTCTTCTGTCAACTGGGAAGCCCATAATCTTGTTTCCCAGCCAGATCTAATTATGTCAAGGAAACGTCTCAGCACATCTTCACCTTTGGCTCCTTCTTATTATAAGTCCAACAATCATCCTTATCCACTCTTGGACAAACAAACCTCTGTCCACTCTGAGGAGGCAGGCCGTTTTTTGAAAGAAAGGTTAACTCTCACACACCTCTCCTCAAAGCACCAGGGACATGAAAGACTAGAGGCAGCACCAGAGGGCTATGATAATTCAGCCCAATCCAAAGTCTTAGACATTCAAACAAATGATTCATACTCTGAGGTGCAGCCACAGAACAATGTCAGAAGTGGCAACCTTTCAACGTCGTCTTTTTATAATAATAGATACGATGAAAGATGTCATTTGACTCTTGATGCTGTGCCAGACTCTTCAGGATTGGAGGCGACGTTCCCTGAACTCACCGGTGAAGGCCTGTGTGTTGAAATGAGTGTAGATGAGCCAGAGTTGGAGGTGTGCGTATCGCGGCCTACGAAGCCCATGCTGCACCACAGAATTGCATCTCATGTCCAACATGGGTGCTCGCTGGCTCAAAAAGGCCGGCATGATGTCATGAGGAGGAGCACAAGCTTCAACTGCCGTAGCCCTGCTTCAGTGGACAACATGAACAGGGTCCAACATTCTCCGCAACCTTCAGAACCAGAACTCTGGAGAGCTGTGAGACCAGCGTCAAGAGTCTGGGACCGTAAACAGCGAAGTCAGAGCCTGCCCTCAAGGAGACAGCTGAGAAGTTTTCTCCCACCAGCTGCGTGGATAGACTCTCTCAGCCAGGAGAACTGCTCTGTTGCATCATCCAGTCAAACAGACTCTCTATTCTGCAAACCTCACAACTCCCCTCACAGATATACCTCCAAATCGCCTTCAAATTTACCTCCAGCTATCCAAACAGCCCTCCATTCACCTCCTGCTGTGGACCATTTATCTCAAAGGAGCAGTCCACAAAGACTGGTACCTAATTCCGGCATGTCTGGCCGCTACGAGCCAAGAAGATCTGCATCCCTATCAGCTGACCGTGTCAAATGGCCAGTAGCCTATCAGGATGCAATGAATGAAGCAGGTTACGTCTTGAAGGAAGCTCCCACGTGCTTACAGCCCAACAACAGAGACCAAGAGTTGCTGGAGGTGGAGGCAGGAGACTACGAGGGAGTGCCAGAGTCTGGGAGCAGCTACAGCAGTTATGCCAGCAGTGGCAGAGGCAGCATGGAGGCCACAAACAGGCGCCTTTCCTTGTGTCAACTTTCCCCGACCCTCGTCAGCTCACCTGAGACTGTAGAGGACACCCAGGGCAGCGCACTGGACAAGCACAGTCACCAAGTGGACCCAAGGCAAAGGTATTATAGTGCATAATGGCTGAGGGAAAACTGTGGAGGAAAATGGGCCAATGTCGATTCCAAGGTGAAAAAGTTACTATAAAAGGAAATTAGTAAAAGTCTGAGTGCATTGGTGTGTAATTCTGTTTGGATCATGGTGTTATTTGATGTAGAGTGTGAGCAACATGAAAAGAAGATAAACAATGAGCAACTTTCATATTTAAAGTGTCTTTGACCAGTAAGAATTGAAAAAAAAATCTGTTGAAATGGAGTAAAATGCAGAAGTGTAAAGTGTCTTGGTTGGACAGAATAGCTCAGATTTCCCTATTCTACCAGTATATTCGGCTTTAAAAACCATAAAGCAAATGTGAAACTGTTTAGATTAGAAGAGACAAGCAAATTGTGCTAAACTGGGTGAACTCTCTCTTGACATATAGTTTAATGGAAGAGCTTTGCCATTTGTAGACATTACTGAGTGCATGAGTGTGCATTAAACATCCCAGCTGTGTTTATATATTTGCTATTAAGTGATGTTTTGTGGCCTCTTTAGGAGAAAGCCCTCTGTGGATGAGAATTATGAGTGGGATGCTGCTGATAACTGCTCACAGCCTGGAGACCATGATGGTGAGCTTTTACATTTTCTTACTGAGAACTACGGTTCATGTTTTGCTTCAGGTACCGCCGGAAAAACGACAGAAAACGGTACTGCAGACAGATAATCACCAGTGAAATGAACTAAGAGTTCTGCTGTAAAAGAGCATCACAATGAAGATTCTGCGGTCGTTTTGATCACAGCTGTCAATAAAGGCCTTTATCTGTAATCATTTTGGTGCCACCCAGAGATGGCTTGCAGTATGAATCCAACCATGCACGTTGTAGCATGAGCAGCGTTTGTGTCAGCTGTGGTGAACATGAAGCCCTAATACCCGTGTATCAACTGTTCACTCTTAATTATTACTCAAAATGTTGCTGCAGATATAACAAATGCTCACGTTTCTTAAATGTTACACAGAATTGTTAAAAAGTCCTGAGATTTTTTTACGCACATTCTCTCCAGGCAACCAGACCTGAAGTTTTTGTAATCTTTTAAAGTGTAATACAGAGCAATACGTCTCCAGGCTTTCTGAGGGATTTCAAAGTTTTTCTTTGAATTCCAGCATCAATTTTCAGTCCTGTGCTTATCCCTGATCATTTTTTTTAGAGGAATTGTCTGTTATGTGGAAACACGACGCTGGTTTAATCCTTGTCTTTTATATGCTTCTTTCCTTTTTTAAGCTCAAATGATTGATGGGCCGGTGTTAAGTAGCTTAACGAGCAAAACAAAGGAAAATTTAAAAAAACAAAAACCGAAAGGCCTTGAAAGCCATTTTTACTTATGAACACAAGAAATATTCTGAAGAATGTGCAAAAAGTTGAGTGTGTATTTCTGCATGTGTAGGTAGGAAGGTAGATAGATGGAGAGATTTGGTCTCTTGCCACACTGTAAACAGCTAATGGTCTAAGTGTTCTTAAACAATGAAAAAGTTGTCCATAATAAATCACCTTTAATCCCCTTTAACATGCATCTGTTGTCTTGTTTAGGCAGCTTGGCATTTATGGTCGAATTGAACATTTAACAGGCTAAAAGGCAATTTTATCCAGGTAACATTTGTTATTTATTTCTGGAAAACAAATTTCGAGAAAGGTCAAAACCTGCCTTGGCAGTTTAATATCCAGCCCATAAACTGTGGATGCAGATTTCTGGGTGTTACAGACTGAGGGGAGGAAACTCACAGGGCGCAGACATTTAGAGACACAACATCTCTGATAGGATATGAAAAACTGACACATTTCTTTTTTTTTTTTTTTCACCCACAGGCCTACTTCCTTCAATGAATCTACAGAAGCCTGCTCCTCGCTTTGGCCTTCCCAGCATGCAGCGCTCCACTAAAGCACAGAAAGATTGCACTGAGTTTTCATCGCTCTCGGGGCATCAAAGCAGCTGCTCTGCTGAGCCAGAACCAGACACCGTGCTGTTCTGACACCGCCAGCCCTCGGCTCATCTCACCTGGTGTGTTCTTTCCTGTATTGACTCGGATCACCTGGTGACAGAAAGCGTTTGTGGCAGAAAGGGAACTTTTCTGTGATCAATTCTCTTTTTTTATTATGACACAAAAAGGCCAACGGACAGAGCGGCTTCTCTGGCAGAGGGCATTCTGTTCGGTCTCTTTGTTAAGCTCAAAGTTCAGTAGATAAGACTCCTTTCCCCTTAAGAAAAGCTTTAAAATTTAGATTTGCTTTATGACCCATCGCGGTTCTGTTGTTTTCCTCTCAGACTGGCTGCCAATCTGCTGATATCAAAGCATATCACTGTGCTGATGGATTCACCGTGTTCTCTCGTGTGTTCTGATAACTGTGCATTCCTCGTCCAGGCATGACTCAATAGCCACAAGGAACAGAGCAATCTTAGTCATCAAATTCCTGGTTTGTGCGGTGAATGATTTTGTTATTAGATGCCTTCGAGTTGAACAAAATAGGTGTTTATGGAACTGAAATATATAGGGAAGGGTGATTAAAATGTATGTACTTCGTCCTCAGCTTCCAAAAAGGGTCATTTCCCAGAAGAACAGGTGATCCACGTTTTGTCAGTGAAAAAACAAAAGAAGTCAATTTTAATCCCAAATGCAGCTCAGTCTAGTGGATCTTAGTTTCCTCTTTTTCTCCTTGCTCAGGGAAGCGCGACACTCAAGCTCTGTAACTGAAGTGGGCCTCAGGTTTTTTTCCTTTTGCATTTCCCTGCCATCATGTTATTGTCATAAGGTGACAATAACCCTTCTTTGCTGAAATTATTTGACGTAAATTGACATTGATGCAAAATTCATATCCCTTTACAAACCTTGCATTCCGACTTGGGCACATCAGTATTCATAAAAACACTTCTACATCGTAAAGAAATCCCCCAGAGCCAGAGTCAGAGGCAAAGTCAGTTTGATTTCAGAGCTTGATTCATGAGGATTACTGCAATCGGTTTTTAAAATGTAAAAAGTCAAGATCCAAGTTTTAATTAAGACTGTTCTTCTTTAAAATCACTAATACATCCTGCCGGTGCTTCTTGATATGCAAGTGCAAAAAACCCTTTTTGAGCACGGATGATTGATTTTCACAATAATGAGAAGTGTAGTGGATTATTTAAAAAAGAAATAACTAAAAAGATCAATCAAAGCAACTCTGCTTTACTACCAGGGCTCACTTTTTTTGTCCTTGACAGCTTATTGCATGATGATATGTAGAGGCAGGCGGTCAGGGCGCGTCAGGTCGACTGTGAGTCCAAACAAGGATGAGTAACTTTCCCAACGCCCCGTGTTCAGCTTAACCGAGCTGAAGGGAAGTGGTATCGGTGCCCGTTGAACTTCCAGAACAAACTGAATCGAATAAATAAGAGAGAAAGTGAAGCAGAAAAAAAAGTCAGTCGGAAATTTGGAAGTGCAGCAGAGATCGCCAAACGACTCGGATGCAACATCTTTCCGTGAGCTGCAGAAATAACAGATCACGCCATCGTCCCTGATGAACTTCGTCATGCACATTTGCGGTGCTGACCGATTGCACGCCATCTTGACGGCGCCGACCTTTGAGGAAATGAAAACAACAATCCAAAATGGATAAGGCTGTCTTATTCTCAGTGCTGTGCAAGTTAGTTTCCACTGGGGGGGGGTGTGTGTGTGTGTGTGTGTGTGTGTGTGTGTGTGTGTGTGTGTGTGTGTGTGTGTGAGAGAGAGGGGGTGGCAAGAAGGACAGAACATTAAACCGTTCATGCAGCACCTGATACTGACAGAAATCCACAGAAACAATCAATCTAGGAGGGCCCTTAACTCTGGTCTAATGTTCATTGTTGTCTCATTAACTCGCTGGCTGTTGTCATTTGTTAGCAGCTGTTGGAAGTTTGCTGTCACAGATGTTAACCAGATGGCCCCAAAATGACAAAGTAATATAAAAGAGAGCATTCATGAGCAATGCAAAGATAGTGACTTTATCCTCCTCACTAAAACTGTGCTCATAAGAATATAGGCCAGTTGAACCTTTGTGCCACCTTCTCTACCTTCTGGTGTAGCCGATATTTGGTTTGTTCAGATTTCTACCAGAGACACAAACCTCTGGCATTAAACATCAGTCTCATCATTTTCCATAGTGCTGTATAACCCAAGCTGTCACGTGACGTAGAAAGTTTGACGTTTGACCTAGACGTTCTCTCTGCTGTAGATTATTCAACTATCAAACTAGCCACTTTCTTGTGGAGAGTGTTCCACCGCTGCCCTTTAGGGAAGCAAGTCCGTGCCTCTTTTCTTCATGAACAGTGGACAAAAGAAAAAGGAATATGCGTTTTATTCTCTGCTTCAATAACTCAAGCATGTAATTAACTCCACAGTGTACCAGAGCATTGTGTTGTATCTATCCTGTAATTGAAATCCCCTCATAGAGGTTGGATTTAGTGCAAATCAGTGTTTCACCTTTGTCGCACATTTCTATTTTCAGATCTATAAATAATCAAACCTCATTTGTTGCTATCTGAATTTGTCGTCAGCACTATTTTTTTTCTTTTGCCCTACATCAAACAAAGACATGTTGTAACATCCCATCCATCCATCCATTGATTAATCTATTTTCTATGCCTGCTTAATCCAACTGTCGGGGGGGTGGGGGGGGTGGAGCCTATCCTCACCGTCATCGGGCGAGAGGCAGGGTACATCCTGGACAGGTCACCAGTCCATCACCGGGCCACACAGAGACAAACAACCACACATACGCTCACACTCACTCCTACGGACAATTTTAGAGACACCAATTAACCTAACATGCATGTTATTGGACGGTGGGAGAAAGCCGGAGTACCTGGAGAGAAACACCATGAAATACCCGTTTTTTTTCTTTTTAAATCGACATTCACTGCTCATGAACATGATATTTAGACAGCTTTTTCTTTTAGTTATTGTGTGTACTGAGAGAGCTTAGTTTTAAAGCGAGGAATCCTTTTACTATGTCCATTAAGCCATAAAGGAATTATTTTCAAATGCCAGGAAGTGACTCACAAAGCTAGAAACCAATCGAGGTCTTAGAGAAGGAAATGTCATCTACAAATTGAAAAGAGCAGCCATATGGTGCTCGTGTTTCCTCGGCAATGTTTTTAACTACCCATAATTGATAACTGGAGTTTAGTGTTGATTGCGTGTCAACACAAAGCCTCTTTTGTCTGGATGCTTTAAGTGAAGCAGCTAAGTGGGAAAAAAAACAAACCCAAACAAGATGATGAATAATTATCTGCTGTTTATTTCTACTGGCTGCACCCTTCAGCTGTAATAATCTGGAGAATCTGTTTTATAAGGACCGCATGAGTGTGGTTGTTTGCACATGTTAGCAAACAACCCACCGACCGATCAGTCTGCTGCTTTGTTTGGATTGGTGCACGAGTGTGATGTCAGGCATTGCTAACCGAGTCTTATCTTGCTGAGAGATGATAACAGAGAGGAAAGCTATAGGGAAAAAAAAACATTTAGAAAAAGTAGCTGTGTCTGACGTTGATTGACCCAAACTATTAATCACAGTTAGAATCCACTTGGGAAAGTAGATTCCTTTGGATCTTTAAAATAAGAAATGCTAACAGCGAACCCGTTCTATTGCCTCTTGCTGGATTACTTCAATATAAACCTTTTACTCAAACGAGGATCAGTACGTTTGACGACTTAAAAGAACGAAAACATTGTAATGTTGGCTGATTTAACCTGCTTAACTGACTTAGATTAACAGCTTTCAGTGTATAAAACTAATATGCGTCTCAGTAGTTGTCACAGAGTTTCAGGCATAGCAGAATGCTCTCCTCGGTGCTCTTTATAGACACCGTTAACTGTAGAAGCAGTCTGTGATAGCCTACACATACACAGCTAGATTCTGCTTCTTTGACAGTGAGTGAGCAGCTAACCTCACTGACTGATAAAATGCTCGTCTTGCCAGTTTCTAATTATACTAATGGCATTAGTGGCGTAGCATCAGACAATCCTCATCCTGGTGAAACGATCAAAAGTAATGCCACGGTCCCCTTTTGTAATCTTCTGCTACTCTTTTTATTTCTATGCCTTTGACATCAGAGATCAGAGGGAGGAAAAAAAAGACTATTTTTTGTCTCTGGCTGGGAAAGGGCGTTTTCACCATTCTGAGAGTGCAGGTACTCGAACTGTGTTGAGTGCGCACACTTTCCGAAAAGAATTCAGACAACAAAGGTTCAGACCGACGGGTGCAACTTGTTTGTTTTTCAGCAGACATTCTGTGAATTAAAGAACTCCATATTCCACTCGTGTTCTATGGATTTCCACCCATTTATAAACAGTTCAGCAATGAGAGAACGAGAACAGCGGTGTACAGAGAAACTGTAGGTGTGATTCTATGCATGGCTTGAAATCCCCTTATAATTAAGCCTAAACTATTCCAAGCTCTTGTGGTCTGATTAGCTCTCAGCCCTCATATTTTACAAAAGCCTTTAATTGCATTTACTTTCTCGTGTCGGAAGCTGTCATTAAGAATGAAATATGCTTAAGATAAATTTTGACTTGTGACTTTTAAAGTTTCTACTCTAAGAACTAGGACTGTTCACGTTGTGGCTGATTTCATATTCGCAGTAGCAGCAGGAGAGGTTTGACTTCCCAGAATTCTAAGGGGCAGCCACTTTTAAAGAGATACAAAACGAGGGCAACTCCAACATCCACCTTTTTTATTTTTCCCAAACGTATGTCCTTAATTGATAGAATTCTTTAATTTGCACTACCATAGGCAATAACTAGCTGTCCTCATGCGTTGATAAATGATCCGGGAGCTCTTGTCAATAAATGTTTGTGGTTACGTTCTCAGGCTCAAAAGTGAGTGAAACTCAATGGGACATCCTGGTTTGATGTCTCTGTGTAGGGTGCTGTGCCAGCACCATAGTCCCAGCTCTTTAACCGACTTCATTTGCCTGATCCACACTGTATTTCACTGTACCACTCAGAAATCAGTGGAAATTCAAAAGACCCATTGCTGAAATAGCCTCTTAGCTCTCTGACAAAAAGCCCCGGGACATTGGAGTCCCAGATACTGTTGGTTGAAATGTGCCTTTAGATATACATGCAACAGCTTGGAGTTTTTGGTCAATTAGCTACATTCAATCAATTATTTACACTAACTTAACTCTGGAAATGCATGAATCTATCAGCATATGCCGTATTATGCTCGATAAAGGCACTGTCAGATAGCTGCTACTTGGAGATAGCATGTTAGCTAATGTCAGATCTCCCCTAGTGGCCCAAACCAAAATGGTAAAAAAAGTGGGCTGAAACTTGCAGGGTTCATTGCTTCAAGATGCCCCTTTTGAATGTTGTGTAGTTTTCACATTTTTCGCTTTGCCATTTGATATATCTGTAGCACGAAGTATTGATTGTTGCCACGTTTCGAAGAGACACTCGCGCATGCCTGCCTCAAAGCGCAATGACTGAAATAAGCTAATGTTTTTCAGTCATTTTACTTGGAGGCACATGGAAGCACGTGCACAATAACAACTGGCACTCTGTCATTTGAAAGCTGGTGTGAGATGCAAGTTTGAGTTTATAGCTGCGAGTAGACTGAAAGTGTGAAGTCACTGACTCACATGCACCACAAACTTTAACAATAAGTTGAATTTGTTTTTTTAATTTCCTGTAATCATAGTGTTACACAAAAACAGCTGATAGATTCATCAGTAATGAAATTCTAAGATGCGGAGCAAACTTAGAACAACGTGAAATGCACGACTAATTTCATCCATGTAAGAGGACATTTTCATGTTGCGAGGTCCATGTTTCATTTAACCTTGCAGACAATGATAATTATTTTTGTTTATCCATCTTCAAGCATCAATTTATTTTGTAGGTATTTTGTTTTGCATGACAAAAAGCATGAAGACAGCAATTAGTGCTTGTTGATGACGATAGGCGCGACTATTATCTCCAGCCAAGTGTAAAATTAGTGTGATTATCAGCTCTATTGCCGTGGAAATACGTTTGGACGTGGATCATTTAAAGATAGAAACCTAAGGGGTTTTTCAAGAGTTTTTCAATCAGTCTATCTGCACATACAGCATTTAGTCTGAGAGGCAAGAATTCAAAATATGTCACCCAAGTTAATTACCTCATTGAATGCCTCTGAGTAGACTGGAAAAACAGCATCAGTTGAGAGAATCACTTTTCTTCTGTTCTTTTGGTTTTTAGCACAACAGAATCTCTCTTCCCCCCTATTTCGCTTTAGCTGGGCCCAACTAAAGGCAGATTTTTTTAAAAACATCTGTGTTCTGGTTATTCCTTGGGGCAATAACCTCGCAGATTTCTCTCATTGATTACAAAGTGTTCAACCAGAATCGATGACCTTATTATAATGGGTGGCTTTAGTGTGTCCTTGTACACTCGTACTAATAAGAAAAACAAAGCCCCAGTTCTCAGTGATGGTTGACCTAATGAACCCTACTACGGATATTTGAATTATGACAGTTATATTTGACTGACAACGATGGCTTTCTCTTCATCAACAGAAAGAAGTGTAGGTAACAGCTTTGAGGCTTTGATTTAGAGACATATTTTTACTGCAGTATGAGGAAATAGATGCTTTTATATCAAGAAAATCAAGTGAAAAAAGGATTTATGAGTTTAAATTAAGAATATATTGTATGTGTGCTGTTTGTAAATAAAGTTTGTCTTTTCTTTTCTTCATCAACTTGTCAGCAATAATGTTTACAAAAGGGACTAAACTGAGGATAAGCATGTCAAGAGTTTTTACATCCATCTAGTTCACAATGAAATATTTCTGCTATTTGATATTTAGACATGGAATCACGGTTTTTAAATGTCTTCTCAGTTTTAAGTCAGATTTTTCATCCCATATGTTCAGAATTACATGTTAAGGTTTGATTATGATGACGATTTTGTAGATTAAATTTTTTTGTTTTCTTGCTTTCATGTTTGCATTTTTTTTTGCGATTCTGCATTTTGAGATAAGCATTTAAATAAAAAATGCAGCATTGCAAACTATTTTAAGAATTTACGCACAGTGTAACGAGCCTCATTGATGGTTCACCACCACCTCAAACTCATCCAACATTAATCGCTGTTGAAAGTCAAACAGGATTACACCGAATGCTCTTGTTTTTGTGTCTGATATGAAATATGATTCTGAAAAATAAATTTATTTCTGGTCTTTACTGAGTCTTTACCTTCCACTGTTTGTCAGCTCTGGTTGAAAGTGTACACACACACACACACATTGACAGGACTCCTCCTTGCCAAAAAATGTAACACACTCTTAAAGTGATTGGTATTCCCTTTTTATCATCTTGAGTGTGTTGCATTTACAAATACTTTCACAATCAGTGAGAGCTCAGTGATGCGACACCTTCAAAAAGTGGGGCTAATGCGGAAAGAGTGCAGATGCTCACTGGGATTAAAATGGAATTCAAAATTAAAAAACAAATGGTAATACCAAAGAAGTATACCGTGGGAAAAGCATTGCCTCTTATTAGAAATGTCCAGAGAAGATTTGCAATGAAGCTGACAATTTAATAGATCATTTAATAGACACGACACAGTTCCTTTCTCCATCTCATGAGGATCACAACTAGGTTCTATTATCATGAATTTCAACAGGAGATGCACTTAACTTAGAGTAGTTTAAGTGCGTGTCAATGGTATATTTTCTATATGCATGTAGCATTCTCTTCAACGTTTACTGAAACCAATAAATGAACATACTTACAATTTGAAAGTGCTGTAATTGAAAAGCAAAGTTGATATTGATGCTTAGTGTAAATATGAAATGACATGTCTTGGAATGAATTAATGAAAAGAAAAGAGATGCAACTGTTGCTTTCATTGCACTTTTTTTTGCTTCATCACCATGATACCTAACCTCGTCTCCACGCTGTTATTATACAAGTAAAATGCTTTATGTGGTGCTTGGTAGGGAAAAAAAAATAATAATCACATCATAAATTTTAAATTAATTTTTAAAATGGATCTCCTTTCCCATAGACACACATGTTTGTAAAAAAAACCAAACAAATGGAATTGCTCATAAATACCTACACTACCAGTGGGCTGAGTGGGCAATTTCACACTCAATTACAGCAGTAAACCCGTCAAATGCGTCTATTCAATCATAGACAGTAACACCAGAGTACAGCGGTGGGGATGGCTGCTATGATTGGAACTTATTGTAATAATGAATAAGAAATTATCAAACATGTTTGTCTTCCCGGTACAATCAGTGGGCTGACTGAAGAAAACGGTCTCTTTGCGTGACCTCGTTATCTATCGCTGCCTCCTGAGTAACTCCATTTCCAGAAACGGGACGTTCTCTAAATTACAAGAATCTCTTTATTAGTTTGAAGGTTGATTTTTAACTAACACAAGTCCAAAGGAAATTCTTTGAGTTTTAAAAGATCAGTGTTGATGTTATGAGAACATTTGAACAAATCTACAGCCCCAGAGAAGAAGAAATGCATGTGCTAAAAAATAAGTCTAATACAGTCCTAATTAGGGCTGAGCGATTTTATTGATATGAGATATATATCGATTTTACAGCCGCAAGTATGGATTACTTTTTTTTTTTTTTTTTAGCAAACTTTATTGAAAAGTCAGATTTTACAATTAGTGAAAACACAGAACATTAACATAATACAAAACAATGCCGGGGGGGGGGTCACATTATACAAAACAGTGATAAATTACTTCATAAAAATGTTATATAAAGTGCCTAGCTCAGTGGTTTTGATGTTTTTTCTGTTTATAGATTGTAGGATTTTTGTAATGTGTTGTTTTAGCTCATTCTCGAAAATTTAAAAAGATGGTTTGTGATTAGAGAATTTGGATTTGAGACTATGTCTCTCGGCTGGCCTGGGAACGCCTCGGGGTCCTCCTGGAAGGAGGACCACCAGTCCAATCAGCGACGATTCATGTCAAATCATACTGTCCCTTTAAAATCGTTCAGAAAATGATGTTTATTAAATCGTATCAAATCGAATCGTATAAAATCGTATTGAATAGTTGGCTGAATGTATCATGTCGTATTGTGAGATTAGTGTATCGCTACAGACCTAGTCCTAATTAGTCCAATTCATACAGAGCCAATTCACCAAAAAACTGCCTAGCTAAGGACACCAACAGATTGAACTGAAACTTCTCTTCAATCCAATTCCCCATTCTGAGCATGCATAAGGTGACGGTGGAAAAAAAAATCTCCCTTTTAACAGGAAGAAACCTGGAAAAATTTAAGCCTAGTCTTAAAACTAGAGAGGCTGTCTGCTTCCCGGACATTTACTGGCAGCTGGTTCCACCAGAGAGGGGCCTGATAACTGAAGTGTCTGCCTCCCATTCTCCTTTTAGAAACTCTGGGAACCACAAGCAAACCTGCAGTTAGGGAGCAAAGTGCTCTATTGGGAAAATATCTAACAATGAGATCTTTAGGATATGATGAAGCTTGGTCATTAAGAGCTTTAATGAATGAATTTAACAGGGAGCCAATGAAGAGAAGCTAAAACAGGAGAAATATGATCTCTCCTGTTAGTTCTCATCAGAACTCTGTCTGCAGCATTTCGAATCAGCTGGAGGCTTTTCAGAGAATTTGTGGGACAGCCCAATAATAAAGAATTGTCCAGTCTTGAAGTAACAAATGCATGGAGCAGTTTTTCTGCATCACTCTGAGACAGGATGTTCCTAAATTTAGTGAAGGTGAAAGAGGGCAGTCCCAGAAACCTGTTTTATGTGTGAGTCAATGGATAGATTCTGTTAGAAAATAAGTACAAGGTTCCACACTGTAACACAAGAAGGCAATGAATTACCATCTAGAGTAAGTATATAGCTGTACCTTTATAGCTTATATGCACCTTTCTCTTATCAGTGTCCATGCAATTCTCAAAATGACACGGCAAAAACACGTTTTGGAAGAATTTGAGGAAGACTGAAATGATTTACATAAACATTCAGACTTTGTGCCGAGTATTTAGTTAAAGAACTTTTAGCTGGAAGGGAAGCTTTAAATCTTTCTGAGAAAGATCCTAATAACTTGGCAAAGCTTTGCTTATTAAGTGCCCCCCATTCTTCTTGGCATATCATTCAAGTTTTATCTAGTTGTGTGTGAAGCATCATCACAGTCCCCTCAAAATGAAGATTATGAACTCCTCAACACTGTGCTGGGTCTGTGCATTCTGATTAAGTGCATTTTTCCACATTTTGAATCAAGTCTTTAAAGACTTTATCTGCATATTAGGCCCTGCATTATGTAAGCATTTTAGTTATGTAAATAATCTTTTGCGTCCGGCTGAGTATCCTTTGCTTTTACAGCCACCATCATTAAGTTGCTGCTTGGAAAACTCAAAATCCTTCCACATATTTGGAACAGTTATAGACCATTATATTTACACTTCACACTCTTCCTTTATCGTGGAAATATCTGCGTTCCTATCCCCTGACATAAACCCCTATTTATGTCATCTTACTGAAACTGCTATGTCCCGAGTGCTCAGTGTAACACATTAATATCACCAGCTTTTTTCATACCAACACCTGGCCAAGAGGCCTTTGCTCAGTTTTCAACGCATGATATACCCATGGCAGTTAATTCCTCTGCCGTCTTGTCAACAAGTAACACGAATGACATCAGGAGGTCGGAGGGGAGGAAGGCGTTGGACATCCAACTCCAAAGCATAGGACTCGTACTCGAGACCGACCCTGGTAAAGCGTTTTTTCCTGTCTTGATGTCTTCGTCATCTAGGGGACTGTGTTTTCATAGTTTCTCTCCTCTTTATCAAATGGACCGAAGTTTGTAATTTAAAGGGGAACTCCTGTATTTTTAAACCGGAGTTTAGACCTTATTTCTGGCATGAAATACGTTTATCTACTCACCGAGAACAGTTTGGTGAAAGTCGGCATCCTTCAGAAGATATTTAGATTCCTCGAGATCCACATAATGGAGTGAACGGGGCTTAGACGATGCAGCCTCTAAATAAGGCATTAGCTCCGTGCTCGGCTAACTTCACACATAGTTTGCTACTGATAGTTTTGTGCAACATGACAGAATATTTATCAGATTTTGACGACGTGGACAACAACTTTGAGTACGATGGACGTCCTTACTGCAGGGAATGAGCTGTGCTGCAACGGCGGGCGTCGATGAAGTCATCCCAGTAGACGAGTGTGTAGAAAGCCCTCGATAAGCCCCCCCGATTGCCGCCAATAACAACAACATTGCAGCCTTGAACTAACAGATGAAAATGACCGATCATCGCTGTAAAGGTTGTGCCCACAAGGTACTGTGGAACAGAATTATCTCCTATTTTAAAGGATGGTATTTATTTTAAGAAGCATTGGAGCTTGCACATAAAGAATGCAAATGACTTTTATCAGGGCTGCTTCTGTGATATGTTTGGGTCTTTTCACTCAGTTAGCCAGGCTCTGAAGTAAAATTGACTTTTCTCCCCAAGGTTTGTTTTTCCTCACTTGTTCATCACTTGGATCGAAGCAGAAATAACTTGACAGCAACCTAAATTGGTTGCTATTCAATTTTGCATGCAAATTGAAGGTTCCTATGGCGTTGATCCTGATGAGTTTTCGTTAAGTGATGTCATGAGCTTCATGCTGCAATCATTATTGGACCCGTTGTGACTGAATTTTGTAACCTTCAGTTTAATCCGGGTGAGTGAAACGGCTTGTTAAAATGGAAAGGTGAGAAGGACATATAAAAATTCATGGCAAAAAAAAAAAGCAACACTGGTGGAAATGAGGGGGGTGGAATACGAGCAGAAAATTGTTAATGGTATCAAGTCTGTATGTTTTAACAATCTGATTCTCAGTAGCAGCTGCTTATATCTGATGTTACAACTTTTAAATTGTGTTACGGTTTAATACAGTGTATTATATCTCATAAACTGAGATGTCAACATTTCCTCAACACATTGTCTTTTTACAAGATAAATCGGTAGATTAATTTAAAAGTACATCATTAGGGTTGGAATTTATGTACATGCTCAGGTCTCCATATTATTAAATGCGTTTTTTTTTAGATGCATCACCTGATCACTGCCTCACAGATACCCTCGAGGTGTTTTGCCATCTCACAATTCACAGCCATGGATCATGACTCTACTTTTCAGACAAGGGGACAAATGTACAAATTGCATGTTTTCTGGTGAGACCTGGCTGGGAATGTTGACTTTTTAATTAAGTTCTGCACTCTTTCGAGATTTAAAAATTGGACAATACAATTTAAACTAGTATAATCTGTTGCTGTATGAGACCATTTCCTCTGTTTATTCACCATGCCTGTGAGAAGGCTCATAAGTTGCATAGAATTTCTCCTCATTAACAACTTGGAGACTTTTTTTTTTTTTTGTTCCCACATTCCCTCTGCCTCAGCTGAGTGCAGCTACGCTTACCTGACCTCACACTACTGAGCTACACTTCTAAATTAATATTATCAGCACCACTTTACATTTAAACAGTGTCAAATATTTTGTTTGTACAGTCAAACTGCAGTTTATTGTGTTATCTTAACATATATTTTGGTGACTAAAATATGCACATGAAAAAACATCTTATCCATCCATTATCTGCCACTTCTCTGGGGTCTGGTCGCAGGGGCAGCAGTTTTTAGCAGAGAAGCACAGGCATCCCTGTCCCCGGCCACTTCCTCCAGTTCTTCCAGGGGGGGACCCCGAGGCGTTACCAGGTCAGCCAACGTGTCCTGGGTCTTCCCCAGGGTCTCCTCCCGGTGAATGTGCCCAGAACACCTCACCAGGAGACATCCTAACCAGATGCCCAAGCCACCTCATCTGAGAAAACGTCTTAATTTATTAAAATAAAGTAATAATGGAAAAGCAAAAAGATATGCAGGTCTGACACTTGCTAATAGACTAAGTACAATTGATAGTACTGTAATCCATAATACTTTTATTCATTTTATAACTGCTAATATCCAAGACCAGATGCATTACATTCACTCTTTAGTTTTCTCTTGGTGTTTGGTTTAGGAAGTAACCTCACAATGTTAAGGTGGCACGTTGGACAATTTTTCTGAAATACAGTTTTTACCCATCATGTTGAAAACTGATTAGAAAGGCTTCTCTCTGTTTACAAAAATGTGATATGATAGTAAAAGTGACTTGCATTCAGTATTGATTATGGCATTGTAAAGAAAGTGCTGTTGCACATGAAATTCAGGGTCACATTGAATTAAAGTATACAATTGTAGCCAATCTGTAAGACCTATCGAACTCGAATTGTATGTCTTAACAAAATCTTTTATAGTGGAGAAAAAATGTAATGAACAGAACTCTGTTCTCATATTGCTGTAATCCTAATATGTATTTCCAGTTTGAGGTGTTAACACAATCCCTTGTGATTTGTTACTCCCATGATGATTTCCCCTCAGATGAGATTGGCGCTGCCTGCAGCTGTTCATTTCAATCACAGCGGCTGCATAAAATCGCACGTCCACTCGATCTCCAGAAGGCACCTGTTGATTTGCTGCTTGCTCCTCTTTGCTCAAGATGCAATGACTTTGCTATAATGTGTAAAGAGAAATATAACCTAATACAAAAGCACACTTAGAATTCCAGCAGACCAAATACAAAAAATGTTTCAGAAAAATAGCAGTGATATGTCAGGGTCAGCTGCTATACAGTTGGCTTCATGCTCGTAAATGCTTGTCCAGAGATGAAAATATCTCAAAACTCAACATTAAGATTTCTGTTGGATTCTTGACTCATGACTTATGATTACAGTGTAAAAGGTCTGTTTTCAGCCCACAATACACCCGTCTATTGACATCTTACAAAATGAATGTTTCAGATAAATAAATTACTCCATTAGTCAAATTGATTACAAGTGGGTTTGTGTGCTGGCCAAACAAGAAATTAGATCAAAGTAATTGCAATCAGGATGGTGTGCCGAGGTCTATTGAGTTCAAGTCATGTCAGCATAGTTTAATGTACTACTTTGTTATTCTATACTACTATATATCAATGCAATTGTCATGATTTCCTTGCTTTGGTACATTGTCTTGTAGACATCACTGGTGGCTAATCGTTGTTGTTGTTTTTTACCTTCCAGCAGCTGTAACATCTGTATAGTATTCTAGCCTACTGTTTAATGAGGACTGACATCTGCTGTTTACTGATGCCGTCTATCTTTTTCCAGCTGTTAATCCCTGGGGCCATCTGAATTAGTCGGTTCCATCTTCTCAGTGAATCCATGACCTGATGTTTGAATGTTTGTCTTTTTATTGTCTTTCTAAACACTTCTGTCAAGTCGGCTTGTTAACACTTTGAAATTTTCTGCTTTAAAGAAGCTTTAATGTTCAAGGGAAAATATCTTAAAGGATGTCAATCCACGTAACTAAACACCCCATCGCGCTCATGAAAATAATTCCTAATATAAGCTAATGACAGTTGGTAAAACATTCACTGGTCTGTTGCTGGCAGTGCTCTGCTGACTAAAATGGGAACAACTGCCATTTGGCATCATGAGAAAATTCTTCCTTTAGTGCTGTGCTGCAGGAAAACCTCTTGAATTTCAGCACAAAGCTTCTTCCAGGCTATTTTCAAAACGTCCTTTAGCAATCACAGGTACAGTTATGTGATGGAGAGATATTTAGTCTGTGGACAGAAATGTTTTTCAGAGCTTCTCCTTGAAACTTTACTCGCACAAAGCACTACTATGATTATTCATAGTCTTATACTGATAAGCGGAGATGCTAATGTCTTGCTTATTAACTCTATGAGAACAATAGTTATAATCACAAAGACTCCTTCAGTCATGTTAACCTAATGATGGGATCTGTAGAAATGTCTCTCCAGTTAAATGGATAGCAAAAATCAGGAAAGATCAATGGGTCTGTAAATTTTCTTCTGAATGAGTTCAGCTTCCTCATGCACAGAAAAAAAATCAAAAATCTCATGAATCCCTTTTTGTGAAATATTCCTGCCATGCAAAATGGACATCGGCACCAAAGTAAAAACAAGAACTTTTATGTGAGTACGTCTGAGCAGCTTTCCTCATATGCAAAACAAAAAGTGGCCACTTTTGGTAAGCAGAATTGGCGCTGCTGGATGAACCGAGCTGCAGTTAAGTAAGTAAAAGCCAATAAGGACACCACTTATGACAGTTGATACTGTTAAAATAGATATAGAAAGAGGATAGGATAGGACAGTGTGGAACTGAATGACACTCTATGAATCCAACTGCAATGTACATAAATGTTAATGATGATTAGTCATTATAAACAGTCAATAGCTGCATTTGTACAGAGATGCAACCGTCTGCAACAACTTTTTTTTTTTTTTTTTTTTTTTTTTTTTTCTTCCCCCTTGTCCTGTTCAGCGTTATGGCAGCAGAATTGTAGTCTGAATACCTTTGATGCCAAACAGATTTGCTTTGCCAAGGGAAGTTTTATAAATGTAAAGCTCCCCTTGATGCCCATTTATTTATTTCTGTTTACAATATATGACATGTAATAGAACTGAACCGGACCGGGGGACAAGGAAAGAAGAAGAGGAAAGAAGAGGAAACAGAACAAAAATAGAAACAAAAACCAGACAACCAGCTGCTACACCTGTAAAAAACAAAACAGACAACAATCCATGGCCTCTGAGGGGAATCCAGCCTTAGCGCCACCAGGAGCACCTGAAAGCAGACAAGCAGAGAAAAAACAAACACACAAACAAACAAAAACAAGCACAAGAAGCGGTAATCGCATACAACACAGCTGTGGAGAGATGACCTGAAACCACAGGATAACACATAAACTGCTTAGCGAGCATGCTACTGGGCTAATAAATGTGTGTGTGAGAACATGCAACACCCATGGCACAGGATCTACATGGTAACCGTGGTTAGTTATGAGTGTATAAGTGTACAGGGCCACAATCCACAGCCCCCCCCAGCAATCAGAAGCAGGCAGAGAGGGCCACAAGACCCAGGCCACCAGCAGCCCCCACGGAGCACAGAACCCACGAAGCCCACCGCAGGGACAACCACGCATCCACCCAGAAGACTGCAGAGGAAGCCCCCGGATAGAGCCCCCATAAGCATAGGGCAGAGGCCCTCAGAGAGCCAGGGGCAACAGCCCACCGACCCCGCCAGGTCCCAGCCGCCCAGACATGGGCCGTGCACTGGACCCGGGCCCCGGGAGCCCGAGCGCCCCCAAACCCCCCGGCAGAGGCCCCACCCAATACCCAGGAGGGCCAAGTGCCCCAGACAGCCACGCAGTGGGTCAGCGCCTGCCCCAGCGCCCCTGGCCAAGTGCCCTGGGAGTCAAGACGTGCCCACAGGTGGGTGAAGTCGCGAGCAGCGGGGAGAGGCAACGCCGCCCCCCCATCGGGAGAAGCACAGGCAGGCCAGGCGACAGCAAGTCCCAGATCCAGGCCCAATCATTACCACACACACTTTCACGTCCCATACATCCACACATCCTCCCTCCCTCGACTCTGCTGGGGTGTAGTGCAGCGGGCACACCAGGGGGCCAGCAGCCCCCCAGCCACCACAGACCCCGAACCAGCAGAACAATTAATTAATCCTCTTGGCCCCTCCCGCCCCGAGCAGCAACCAGGAAGCAGGGGTGTGGGAAGAAGACCCCTCCCCTCACCCTTCTGGTTCTTCAATATTTTCTAATAGTGAGCGATTAAAATTGAGGGGCAGCCCAACTTGTAGGACTGGGAGCGCGGCCCTCTGGGCAGCCTACATACCCAAAGAGCCCCGCCCACCAGATGCCACTCAGTGTAACCACCCCCCAAGACCTAATGTGTGTGTGTGAGTGTGTGTTTGATAAGTAGTAATGTCTAAGGTGTAATTAAAACAGGGGCGGGGAACTGCAGAGTGCAACCAAAGGGGACCACCTACGTGGCCCCATCCACTACACCCCACCGAACACACACGCCCCCAAAACCCTTCATGTGTGAGTGTGTGCTGTGTACAGGAGCCAGAAGGGAGAGGGGTATGGGGATATACACCGGGGCAGCTACTCTCCCCCGGAGAAGGCAGCCAGGGACTGGCTGCAATAGGCATCCCCGCTACCTGGGAGCCAACCCAGGGCAGGAGGGGCTGATGTCCACCAGGCTCGGGGCCTGCAGCGACCATATTGCGGGAGCTACTGTACCCCCAGAAGGTACCCATCCCGCCCCACCCCACCCCGGAGGACCTCTACAAACAACAAACAAACAACAACAAAAAACAAACAAACAAACCTCCCGGTCACACCAGTCGCAGCAGCCCGGGCCTGAGACCCACCATCACACAGGCCACCCCTCCCCCCCCAACAGGGGAAAAGCACCGCCCCCCCCCACCGCACGCCCCAACACCCTGAAAAAAAAACAACCATCTGCGGACACCTTGGAGGTCCCAGAGCAACAAGCCCGGCACCAGGACCTGCACCAACCCACCCATACTGTGGCGCGTCCAGGACAACCCAGCCCCTCCAGGCACAGGCAGGGCCCCCCCCCGGGCGCAAGGCAGCGCCCAGCCACCAGGGCCCAGGCCCAGCACCACCACCCATGCCGGAGCGGCCCAGCCACCCGGCATAGAGCCAGCAGCCACCACCCCAAGGCCTCTAAGTGACCCCGCCCCACACCGCAAGACAGTCCCACCCGCAAGCCCCCAAAACTGCCCTCCAAGCCCGACACACAGTCCCCCCCAGCAATGACCAACCCGGTCCCCACGACCCGCGAGACCACCAGACGCCCGAAGCCACACAGCCCCCCCCAGCACACACCCAACCGCCCAGAGCGACGGGACAGCAACCCACCACCACCACTATGTGATAAAGCTAATCAGCGGGAACCAGAGAGAGTTAAATTCAGCCAATTGATGTTTTGAGGAGGCAGACATTGTTTCCATGCTAATATAATCTAAAAGAAAATTTCTAAACTGGTTAATACACAGATTGTTCTTCGCTTTCCAGTTCATGAGAATAGTTTTCTTTGCGATACATAACACTGTGAGAACCATGTGTGCTGAGTTAATTTCCATGTTGATGTTGTCTAAGTCACCCAGTATGCACAGTGTGGGGCATGCAGGAATGCTACACTTTAGCCATGTTGATAGGTCCGCACAGACTTCAAGCCAGAACTTCTGGACAGGCGCACAGAACCACAAAGCGTGTGCATAATCATCAGGTGTGTTATCTGTGCAATGTGCGCAGATGTTTGAGTGTGTTAGACCCATCCTGAACATCCTTTGTCCTGTATAGTGTGTTCTATGAAGGATTTTGTATTGTATGAGCTGTAAATTAGAATTCTGAGTCATTCTGAAGGTGTTCAAACATATTTGTGGCCAGAAGCTATGACTAGAACTGATGGATAAATCTGCCTCCCATTTTGAGGATGGAAGAGACATTGTGTCATCTATTTTAGACAATAATTTATATATTTTTGATAGTAGTTTTGGGGTGCAGATGCTTAGAAATTCTGCTACCCTAATCGGGAGTTGTAAGTCTGGTTGGTGGAGGATATATTTCTTTGTTATTATAGACTTAAGTTGTTGATATTCTAGGAATTTATTGCTGCCTATCTCGTGTTGTGATATGAGCTCATCAAATGAAATAAAATGTCCATTTTGGATTATATGTTCCAGATGTTTGATTCCTTTGATCTTCCACAGAGTAAAGTTTAGCATTTTTTTGTTTTGCAGTATGTCAGGATTGTTCCAGATGGGTGTAAGCTTACATGGGACAATTGAAGACTTTGTTATTTTAAGAAATTCCCACCAGGCTGTCAGAGAGGTGCTGATGTTAATGCTTTTGAAACATTTGTGATGTTTTACGTTTTGACTAATAAGTGGCAGGTCAGAGATTTCCAGATTATCACACAATGCTTGTTCTACATTTATCCATGGTTCAT
The DNA here is from genome assembly GCF_036924035.1 of Leuresthes tenuis. Classification (NCBI taxonomy): domain Eukaryota; kingdom Metazoa; phylum Chordata; class Actinopteri; order Atheriniformes; family Atherinopsidae; genus Leuresthes; species Leuresthes tenuis. The sequence continues at coordinate 5,161,680 of NW_027325373.1, forward strand.
CTATTGGGCTAGGTTTAAACCATTTTGATATATACTGTAACCTATTGGCTAAGGAATAGTGCTGAAAATTAGGTAAATCTAATCCACCACTGTCCTTGGTCTTCTGTAGGGTTTTTAAACTAATACGTGGTGGTTTGTTTTTCCACAGAAATTTGGAGATGCAAGAATCTAGTGACTTAAACCAAGTAGCAGATGGTTTTATGGGGATCATTGAGAACAAATAATTAACTTTTGGTAGTATCATCATTTTAATGGTTGTAACTCTCCCCATAAGTGATATAGGTAAGGACTTCCAACGAGAGAGATCGTCCTCTACTGTCTTTAATAATTGCACATAATTTAGCTTTGTTAGCTCTGAGAGCCTGGAGGAAATGTTTATGCCTAAATATCTGATATTTCCTGACTGTAAAGTGATTGCAGGTATATTCTGGACTCTGCAGTTAATGGGCAGAACTGTGGTCTTAGACCAATTGATAGAGTAGTCAGAAAGTGCTGAGAATTTATTTATGAGTGTGATCGTGTGAGTGAGAGACGTTTGAGAGTTCTGAAGGAAAAGTAAAACATCATCAGCATAAAGACTTATTTTATGCTCAATATTTTGGGGTTGGATGCCTTTAATATTTCTATCTTGTCTGATAGCAGCTGCTAAAGGTTCGATGAAAATAGCAAAAAGTGAGGGAGAAAGTGGGCAACCCTGTCTTGTACCTCTCTGCAGACTGAAGTTTGGAGAGGTTTGATCATTTGTCCTAACACACGCATTTGGGGAGCTATATAATATCCTTATCCAGTTGATGAAGTGTGACCCAAACCCAAATTTGTTTAATGCTGCGAATAAAAATTTCCAGTTCACTCGATCAAATGCTTTTTCTGCATCTAGAGAGACTATTGTGGTTTCCAGGTTGTTGATGTTAGAATAGTCTATGAGATTAATTAGCCTGCGAGTGTTAGTGGATGAGTGTCTACCCTTTATAAAACCTGTCTGGTCAGGATGTATTATAAGTGGAGTTATTTTTTCTATTCTTTTGGCGAGGGCTTTACAAATTATTTTGAGGTCTGCATTTATTAGAGATATTGGGCGGTAGCTGGATGGAAGTATGGGGTCTTTTCCTGGTTTCTGTAGCAAGATAATGTTAGCAGAGTTCATGTGTGGGGATAATCTGCCATTCTGCTTAACTTGTAATACCATTTTGTGAAATGCAGGTGCCAAAACAGTCCAAAATTCTTTGTAGAACTCTGCTGGAAAACCATCTGGTCCCGGGGCTTTGTTACTAGGCATATGTTGAAGGGCTTCATGGAGTTCTCCTATTGAAAGAGTTGAATCCAGAGCCATTGCCTGTTCGGTTTGTAATTTTGGAAGGTTGATATTACTAAGAAACTGATCTATGTTACTGTCTGATGGATCATTTTGTGATGAATATAAGGTTTTATAGAAGTCCCTAAAAGCATTGTTGATTACATCGGGGTCATGGGTGACATTTCCTTTTGAGTCTTTAACAGAAGTGATTGTTGTTTTCTCTTTGTTTCTCTTTAGTTGGTTAGCTAGGAACCTTCCAGATTTATTGCCGTGCTCAAAGTTCTCCAAGCGAAGTCTTTGTATGAGAAACTGTGTTTGTTTATCAATAATTTTGTTTAATTCAAGTTTAGCTTTTCTTAATTCATTCAGTGTGTGTTCCTCTTTGGAGGTACTGTAGACAATTTCTAATGATTTAATCCTGAGTTCTAAATCTGATTTCCTTGAACTTTCCCTCTTTTTCTTATTTGATGAAAAAGAGATTATTTTGCCTCTCATAACTGCTTTTCCGGCTTCCCAAAGAGTACAAGCTGACATTCCTGGCAGGTCATTATTTTCTAAATATACAGACCATTCCCTTTTGAAATAATTAATAAAATCAGGGTCTTTTAGAAATGATGTATTAAATCTCCAATTCCTAGCTGGTGGTATAACTCTGTTATTCTTCAGTGTGATAGAAACTGGAGCGTGATCACTGATAGTGATGGGGTGGATTTTGGTGTCTGAAATATCCCTCATCAAGGAACTGCTAACTAAGAAATAATCTATTCTTGAGTATGAGTGGTGTACCGGTGAGAAGAAGGTGTATTCTCTAAGAGTGGGGTGGTGGGAGCGCCAAGCATCACAAAGACCAAAATCTTTCATATACTGTTTAACAATATTCATGGACTGCCAGTTCCGCTGACTTCCTGAAGTACTGAGTCTGTCTACTCCTGAGTCTAATACCATGTTAAAGTCCCCTCCTATGATGAGTGTGTTATCTGAGTGATCAGAGAGTGAAGTGAAAAAGGAGTGAAAAAATGAGGGGTCATCCACATTTGGACCATATATATTTGCAATGCATAAATTCATATTTTGAACAGATAAATTAACTATTAGAAATCTACCTTCTGGATCTATAACTGTGTTGTTTACGGTGAAATTTACTCTTCTATTTATCAGAATGGCTACACCTCTTTGTCTGGAGTTGTAACAGGCTGAGTACACATGAGGAAACTGTGCTGTGGTGAGAACATCAGCTACAGTCTTTGATAAATGAATCTCCTGTAATAAAACAATGTCCGCCTGTAAATCCTTCAATTTATTGGAGATTTTTAATCTCTTCTCCCTGGACCCAGCTCCATGCACATTCCATGAGATAAACCTCAGTGTGGACATGCTCAGACTAACGCAGTGAGTGCTGGATGCTTGCTAAAAGCATCCCGTGCGTGTGTGTGCATATATGCTTCCATGAACATGCCATTGTTGGTGTTTCAGTTGTCAGTATGAGCTTGCTACAATATGTACTTGCGCTGTCGATGCTGTGTGGAACTTGATTATGTGCTCTGCTCAAAACTCTATGTGCGCCGTGCTTGTTAACATTACTTATTAAGGTGGAAACGCAGCGGGTTGGGGAAGAAAGACAGAATAGAAAAACAGTGCAAAAGAGTGGAAGTGTGAGATAGAAAAAGGAAAAACAAAAACAAAAAAACATACCCAAATAAACAAATATGAGCTGCATATATCCTATGCTGCTGAGACTGGCAGTGAGCTATATATTTTGCCTTGATAGATAACTAGATATGAATTGGATAGATTATTTCAGAGTTACTTATGTACCATCTATGGTGATATGATTTATACAAGTTAACGAATACAGATCACCTGGAGTTTAGAAGAGCCAAGGAGTGGTTTCCTGGTCGCGGTACAGCTGCCCGTTGATGAATAACTTATCCACCGCGATGACAGCTCGGGAGCCTCCTTCCATGAACTTTCTCCGGATGGGGAACAGAACCCTGCGTCTTTCCAGGATTTCTTTGGGAAACTGGTCGTTGACGCTGAAGTCCGTTCCTCTCAGCTCCCTGCCGCGGCCCCTCACCTGGACCTTCTGTTGATAATGCTCGAACTTGGCCACAATCGGTCTCGGTCGGCGGGCATCAGGTCTCTTCCCTCCCAGGCGGTGGACTCGGTGAAAAGTAATGTTTTTCACTACATCTCCTGGAAGTTTCAGCTGATTTTGAATGAAGCTTTTCACTGTGAGTTCAGGATCCTCGTCTGCCTGCTCCGGGATTCCAGAAAACACCAGATTGTCCCTCATACTACGAGCCTGGAGATCAATAATTGATTCTTTCATCCTCTTGTTCTCGTCAGAGATCCGGCTCATTCCCTCGGTGAGTGATTTCACCGATCCTCTGAGGGCTGCGTTTTCTGCAGCCAGCGTCTGCACTTGTTGCTGGCTGAACTCCAACGACTCCCGTAATGCCTGGAACTCTCTGTGTAGAATTTCTAACAGAGACATACGGGCGTCGAAGCTGGATAATTTGTTATCGATCGATGTTAAAATGTCCGTCGAATCATTACCAGCTGGAGAAGTCGCTCCGGGTGACTCTTCATTGCGACTTCTCTTTGAAGTTGAAGCCTTGCTGCTAGCAGATGGGGTTTGGTTGGTTTTCCCCATGACGATCCTGTCAAAACACTCGTCGATGAAATCCGTGAGGCTCTCCAGGCTTTCTTCACTGTAGTCCAGTGTTTTGTTTTTGTTTCACCCGATAATATATTTATTTAAACAGTAGTTATTGGCGTAATTATAATCTTACTATATTGTTTGCTGTATTTGAGGCGCGCCTTGTTTGAATCTGCCGATAGTCTCACACAATCTCGCGACACTACAGCATCACACCCTCTGCAACAACTTATCGTCGCGAAAATTTTCAAAACCAGTCTGAATTTCCTCTGAGGCGTAGATGGCCAGAAGAGCTTTTACTTCTTCGTCGGTCCATTTATCAGTGGCTCTGTCCATTGTCTTCGTAGCTGCAACAGTAGTTTTTAAAAATGGCGGGGCCACAAGAAACGGAAATCTGACAAGGGGCGTAGCTACCAAACACCTACATCATGTGTTCCTGTGGAATCCAGAAAATTGCTTAAGGGATTGCAAAGGTGACAATGTCAGCAAGACGGGAATGAATCGGCATGAGTAGTACTGCTTCAGCACTTTAGTTTATGTTACGTTAATACTGTTTTTTTTTTTGTGCTTTTCAATGCAGACGTTTTCAAGGTTTCTGACCTTCACCAGCCTATTGCAGCAAAGAATTATTAGCAATATCAGGGTTCTGTATTCATCAAAAGAAGTACATTTTGATTGTTGAAAAACCCAAACACATCTCCAACAGTCTGTGCCTCAAAAATAAAATAAAAAAAAAAATTGTATTTTTAAAACGTAGAAAAGAGTCAAACTTCACCGAAGGAAATACTAAATTATTTCAAGAACGTGTACCAGAAGTAATCAATGGGTAACTCAATAAATGAAGTGTGAATAAAATACTTGCACTGTAAAGGGGAATCTGGAACCACAGAAAAGGTACTTGGCTTCAGGTATGTCTTAAAATTGTCAATCTATTTTTATTTATTTTTTTTGTTGGGATGGAAGGCTGTTTTTTGTACAATCTCCCTTACTGACCGACCTTTATGAAGGAACAGCTAAAAGCCATTGTTCCAAAGATGTACCATTGGAGTAGGGCAATAAAAGTTCAGAAAGTATGCGACTAGGGCTCTCAAAAACAAAAAAACTAAAATCTTAAAATAACTTATTTATTTAATGGTTAACCAGTGCAGAATTACCAGTATTGGTTTAATGCTAAATCAGAGAATGATCAATGCAAACGCAATGATTTTTCTGCCATCTATGGGACGACCATCGGCAGTTCCAGAGCTGAAGTGATTGTCCACTATGTGGAGATATTTGTAAGGTATTGCATTGTTGCACATAATAGAGCCTCTTAAGTAATCAATTACCTTCACTTCAATTTCACTCTTTTAACAGATGAAGCCCCCCCCCTCCCAATTCTCCAACTACACTACTCCTAAATGACAACATGGACCATTTTTTCCCCCCATCTCCATGGTGTATGTATTGAGTTGATCCCAGTTGGTCTCAGCACCATAGAACTGGGGAACTGCTGTTTAAACAAAGACTGAAGCATAATTATTTCTAATACATTAAGACGATGAATTGGAAATTGCAGTGTTGTATTGTCCATACCAGATTTCCTCAAATAGAGGCAGAGACCTTGATTAACTAAAACTCCTTATAAGCTGTGTATTCATACTTGGAGGCTCATCGAAGGGAGGGATGTATTCTGCAGAAAAGCAGTGAGCTCCTTGCAGTTATGCAAAGCAAAAATATGTTTAACATGTTGGAAAAGTGACTGTTATTTATTGTACACATAATTTTTATCGTGTGAACCTATTTAACAACTTACTGGACTGACCTGAATAACTCAAAATTAGGGACTTAAATGGCCAATTTTATAAATACGAAATCCAGTACAACAAACTATTTGAAAGGACATGCTTATTCCTTTGAATTGTTCCTGTTCAAAGTGGTACACCAAGATTTATTTTCATCTTTGGTATGCATAATATAATGACAGATGTGCTTTTATGTTTTCTTTTTTTCTCCCCCCTCCCTGCCTACCCATCCTGTATTAAGGGCTGGTTTCTATTTATTTGTGTGCTTCCAAAATGTGTGAGAATGTCTGGTAGACATGTAGATCCCCTTTTAAGGTTATTCGCTCAGACATATAATCAGTGAAAGAAACAGTTTGCCTATTCTTAAATGTTACATGAACCATCTAATCGACATTCTGAAAAGACCTAGTCCAATCCATGCGATTACCAAGATGCACCACAATTAAAGGTTTGTGTTTGATGGACTGGAACGAATAACATTTGATATATTGCTTGGTGCTTTGATTCCAAAGTTGTTAGATAACAGCAAAGTTTGTAGCTTGCAGCAAAGTAACGATGTAACCAGAATGGTTCATCTAAGATATAGACTATCTCTTTGAAAATGGCTTTTATGAGAACACCTATTTTTCTTGTGGATATTCCTATACTGAAAATTACATCTTGCAGAGAAATGCTGGAAGACTACACTTTGCAAAGATATTTGAAATGCAATAAAGAAGGGGGGGAAGAAAAAAAAAAGGCTTGCAAATGATGATCTTTAACTTGAATCTCAGAAGGACCGATGAATTGCAGCAGACAAGGAAAGATAAACTAGCTTGTTGCTGGCCACAGAAATTCCCACTCACATACTGTGGAAAGTTCTGTTTGCATATTTATACATATGGCATTGTAAAAGAGCCAAAATTGAGACCACTGAGCACCCCTTGAGGCCAACCACTGAACCAATCGACGATTAGCCTGCACCAGCAATTAAGCAGCCGGCTGTGGCAAACTCATTTTATCTGTGCGGTCATCCATTCGCCTAATGCAGCTACTCAGTGGATCATTGATTCTGTCAGATGTGTGCTAGCACTGGGGATGCTAACAACTACCTTCTCTACACTGTTGACCCACTGGATTAGACGCTACCTCGGCAGGGCATTAGCATGCAGAGGCTGGCAACCCTCATCCCACAGCTGACGACGTACTAAATTGTCTACTGCTTTCAGACAATCGATGATCAAATTAGTGGTACAATAAAATGGCCAAATGTAGGTCTACTGAGCACCTGGCAGTAGCTACATAGTACATTTCAGTTCCATGTAGAAATTACAACACATTCTTCACATAGTCCCCCTCGTTTCAGGGCACCATAATGTTTGGGCTAATTGGCTTCCCAGGTTTCATTGCTTCATTAGTGCAGGGATAACATAGGCTTGCGTCTACAATATGGAGTCTGTAGTTGCCGTTGTTCAACAGGGGATAAGAGGGGTAACAAAGAAAAATGGGACTTTGTCCCAAACATTTTGGAGCCAAACAAAAAGCCTGCTGTCTGTCCCTTTTTTTATTTAGGTAAGATTTCCATACATTTTTATTTTCATGTATTTTATTGTTCAAAAAAGATGCAAATACATCACAAATGTTAACATTTTAATATTTTCCCTTTTATGATTTCCTGCCTCTATGTCTTATCCCATATCCCTCCAATTTAATAAACTTCCAGAGCAGATGTATGTTAAGCCATTACAGAAATAGTTCTCCCAAGGGAAATTGGTTCACATAGCTAATCAGCTGCATCAAATACTAATAAAATCAACTGGAGAATCATCTGATTTTTTTTTTTTTTATTATTATTTTTTTTTTTATTCCCCCTCATATTCCCTAGTTCCCTCATATGGTTGCCCTCCATTTGACTTGGAGTTTTGTTTTTGTTTCTCTATTTAATAATAATTATTTTCCTCTTTTCTTTATTTCTCGTTATGAACAGGAATTCAGTTTGGAGGACATGAATAGGACACGCTTGTACAACACTAAAAGAGAGTTGTCAAGTACATTAGTATTACCGTGCAAGCTGTTCCACTGGATTTGTGGAGCGTCACACATTATATGCAGCAGTGTGCGTGTACTGTTTCAAACTCACATGAGTGTAGTACGAACTTATGGTGCACTTGGTGATGGAACATCTCTGACTGTAGCATTGAAACGGGTGGCAACACCCATTCCGAAATCCCGCCATTCCGACATCCCGCTATTCCGACATCCCACCATTCCGACATCCCACCATTCCGACAAGGCTTTCCGTATAAGGAAATGTGCGTTACTCAACAGGCGAGTCCCTTCTTTCTGTTCATGCAATTTATATGTTTAACACATGTTTACAGATAAGCGTTATTAAAAGTCTCGACAACTGGAGGAGGAGAAGCAGATCTTGGTGGTTTTCAATCACACACTCCAATGCCACTTGTTTCAACTTCCGAAAATTTAATCCAGGAAAAAAAGGCTTACAAACATGGACCGAAACGGCTCCATAATACGCACAAGAATCCAAAAGAAACGAAAGTTAACTAAAAGAAAGCAAATAAACAGCATGAAGTGGTCAAAATTGGTTTTACGCATGCCTATGTGCGTCTGGCACATGCGTCTTCGGGCTCTCCCACGTTGGTTTGTGGATGAAAGTTATATGTTCAGCTGTAATGCCATGTAAAAACAATCTCTACATGACATTTACTCCCAGGTGTGACCAGTTAGGTCCTTAAGATATCAACAGGCTGTATAAAGCCTTGCGCAACGGCTGTGTGTTTGTGCCAAATGCGCAAAGCCCATCCGCGCTTCCCAAAATTGGAGCGAGTATTCATAAATAACGTGAATAACATGAATAAACGTTTTTACTGCATTTTGTTGTGTTTTATACGTTCTATGCTGTCATTTCTCTCCTCTTCTATTGGCAAGGCAAGGCAGAGTGCTCGCAACTGTGTCCTGTGCAGTAGCCGTGATATCTGCAATTGCAATTATTACTTTTGTATATGATGGCAGCGTGCAAAAGACGCATGGGCTCTGTGGAGAGCTCCGCTCCAGCTGGCTGCTGTGACAGCTCACTGACACTGTATTTCTGCTTAATCAGTTTCAGTTTCGCCAGAGTTACATTAATATCTGTATTTTTATATTAAGTTTGGCTAAACGGGCAAATCTAGTGTAGAAGAGATGGAGAAGGAGGACTGACCTGACTGGGAGTATTTTAATTGCCCTACTGACTGCAAAATCTGTCAGTCAATATTGCTTTGAAATCTCATCCCCTACAAAACTTAACCTGTTTTTTGACAAATTTTAATAAAGTAAACCAGTTAGAATGCCAAATGGATTCAGCAGTGCTCTATATGTATAATATAATGCTGTGTGCAGTAGATTTTATGAGGTATTATATTGATAATAATTGATGTTTTTGATACTAAAATATTTGATTTTTACTTACAGTGGACAAACTTGGATATGATTTCAGAGGCTCATTCTACGGTTTGAGTGCAGAAACACTATCCTGAAGTTCAAATTCAGAACAGAGCGAGAATGTAAAATGGCATCTGAACAAACCAACACGGGAGGTCAACAACGGAAACAACAGGAAACGATTCATGATTCAGAAAATTGTTCATCTCGCCCATTGCTAGTTACCAGTTCTTTTTGGTAATGATGGTAATTCTGTCTCTTTTTAAAGATCCAGCTCATTTCCTGGCTCAGGAAAAAGAATCACCTCCTCGGTTCCAAGATGGTTCTTTACTTAATACCACTTCAAGCTTTTGCAATTTAGCGAAGCCTTCTCAATGTTTAAGGCTGTGTGCTTAAACACTGCTGAAATGATTCAGAGTAATTATATTTTACCTTGCAGTTGTTCTACTAGAAAAAGTACGCTGTTTTATATGAAGACATTCATGTGTAGGCGACTGAAAATTGTTTTTATATTGAACTTGGCAAATTCACTGTGAGCTCCGACGCAAAAAACACAGATGGAAGTAGATATAAAAGGCCTGCAAAGTTGCTCATATGTAATAACTTAAACTAGATTACTGTAATTCAGTGAAACAAAACACTGAAAATCTGTTATGGAAACCAATACAAACTGCGCTCCATTCAGTAAGTAGATGTCAATCAGCAGCTATTTTTCATGTTGTGTAAATTTGTAGCCCTAAACTATTTTATTCTCTTGTAATCATAACTGACTCTATTTGTATGTCTTTTCATTATTTCAAAATATAAGGAGAGTGATGACTGCTTCAAGTTGACCGTCTTTAAAATGAGCTGCAAAGAGCCAAAATAAATACCGGCAAGCGGCTTCACTGACTATCTGCAAATATAAAGGAAACATGACATCTTTCTTCCAATATATTAATTCGCCATGTTAAAGAAACTGCAGCATAATCAAAATTTGTATACTGTACGGTAACCCTGAAGCGAGAATAGGATAGAACATGAACCTTAAAACAGTTTTAATTATCAAGTAAACCAACCCTTGTTATGCCAGTTCCCTGGCCAGAAATTGTCACATGTACACGGAGAGTAAAGAGAGCAGAGTGAAGAAATGTGCATCATGGGAGGTCCCCCAGTGTCTGCTTCCTGAACCCAAATTGGCAGCTGGTTCCACAGAGAGGGGCCTGATAACAGAAAACTCTACCTCCCATTCTACTTTTAGAAACTCTGGGAACCACAAGTAAACCTGCAGTTTGAGAGCAAAGTGCTCTGTTGGGAAATATAACTTTAAGATCTTTAAGACATGATGGAGCTCGGTCATTAAGAGCTTTATATATGAGGAGAAGAATCTTAATTCTATTCTGAATTTAACAGGGAGCCAATGAAGAGAAGCTAAAACTGGAGAAATATGATCTCTCCTGCTAGGTCTCATCAGAACTCTGGCTGCAGCATTTTGGATCAGCTGGAGGCTTTTCAGAGAATATGTAGGACAGCCCAATAATGAATAATGAACAGAAGAAGCCTAGTTAACTTCAGTGCTACGAATAAGTTTATCTCATGTAAAATTTTGCTGATTTCTTGGCAGTCTTGGAGGTTTGTAGTCTGTAAAGGTTCTCTGGTTGTTTGCAATACATCGTACTGAGAAATGTACAATATGAATTCCGCTGAACCTGTATGCATTTCACACATCACGATGTGTTTGTTCATCACACAATATGTACATCTGCAGTCTGAGTCTTGTTGGGTACAGTAACTTCACCTTGTCTAGATACCACTTGACATTTTGGTGGTTTCTGGAGGCATATATATTTTTTTGGCTTAAAGTTAAGCCAAAATGCAGAAACAGTGTGTAGAAAAACTTAACTATACCCATACGGCATCAGTATGCGTGAGCACCTCTGTAAAAGCAGAAGTTTTGGGAGTTTGCTGGCATGGAGCATTGTGTTTGTGGTAACACAATGCCAAGGAGGAACGACATCAGCACTAACTTTAGACCATTGTATCTGCCCACCAATCTGAGAAGATTTATAAGGCCAGTCCTAAATTATTCGGAATCCATCATTCTGCAGTGAGAAAGATTTTTCAACAACTCAAGACTACTAGAACAATATCCTTTGGATATATGACACCAGAGTAGTGATTTTTGGACATAATGCACGGTACCAAGTTTAATGAAAGCAAAACTCAACATATCAACAATGCATATCACCTGTCAGTCACTGTGGTTTTGCTTATGACTGGACCTCAACCTGATTTTAGATGCTGTATGTAAAGATGTTGGGACTTTCACAGCGCTGTGGAACGCCAAATATCTGCAGACCGAGATAAAACGAAACAACGCTGTAAGGAGTGGGCCAAAATGCCCCGACAGCAATGAGGGGGACTGAGAACATGACAGAGAAAACATAACTTCAAGTTATTGCAACCAAAATTGGTCTGACAAGCTACATAATCACAAGGTGTACTTAGTTTTCACACGCTGTTTCTGGCTTAGTTTTTGTTGAATAAATAATGTCACTGCATTAGAAGTCATGTGTTGGTAACCTGTGTAGTATTTACATGTGTTTATGTATTATAATGACCAGATGTTTCTTTTTATTATTTGTTTTTGATGTGCTAATACATAAAAACTTTAAAAGTCAGATAAGGTATACTTTCTTTGACCAACGACTGCACCTCTTCACATCCTCACTATTGTTCAAGGTCTCGGTGTGAATTGGAGTACAGACATAAAAGTTTAATTTCGCCCTTTCTCAGACTTTTGGAGCAGAAAGTGAAAAGACCTAAAAGGGGCACAGCTGAGTAGGCAGTGACTAAAAGGTTCATATGCAATGCACAGTCACTGACTGAATTAGTGATGGAGTAAAACACCTTTATAAACTGCTCCATTCATGAACCTGTACACAGAATGAGACATGGTCATTTTAATCTGTGAAACGTAATTAAAAAGTAATCCGGTCCTTGCAGGTTATTAGGATGAGGTAAATACAACCTCAGAATAATGTGTGACACAGGAGCAAGGCCTACTCATTTTCTCTAAGTTCTTGTTTTATTTTCCAAGGGGCATAATGATGATGATGTATCATAATTTATATGCATGTTTGCTTTTTCAGTTATACTTGATATGATTAGAAAAATTGCCTAATGAAATATTTGCTGTGTGTGTGAGAGAGAGATGGAGTGTGTGTTTAAGGTTATCGCTTTGGCAGTCAGTCAAAACCCCAAGGCCAGAGAAAGTCGTCTCTGCCCAGCTTAAATAAACTGGAAGCCTTAACTTAAATTAAGAAGTAGTTAAACATTATATCTTTTGACGATAGACATAACAGAGTAGTAAATGCACGCAAAAATAAAGCTCCTCTGGAGATGGTCTTTCAACACAGCCAACAAGAAACAACAATCTGCAGAAGCTTTAATGATTGAAGCTCTATGATGAGACGACACCGGGATCACTCACACCACCCAGAACAGAACAAGAGGAAACTTACTGTTAACCAACACAGGATGTCAAACCTGGACATCACAAAGCAGCAGAGGTTCTTTTACAGCTGCATATATGTACTTACTCCGATGTAGCTGTAAAAGAAAAAAAAAATCAAATAAAAGCCCATTTTTTTGGAATCAGTGGCTTCTGCTCATCTGGATAGACTTCTATTTCGGGAGCCAGAAGTGGTGAAACCTCTGTTTTAACTTAACCACCAGCTAAGCACCCCTTTGGGAGCTGAAATTTCAACTTTGGTCCCATCCATCCTTGTTCATTCCAGGTACAATTTCACAAGCCTTTTGTAAATGATACTTACATACATAACGTGCAAACTGGAGCCTTAGAGTGAGGGGTTTTTTTTCCCGCAATTTCTCTAAGCATTCACAGTCTGCTCGTAACACACAGCAACACACACACACTTCAGCACTCTGTCACACTGGCTCTCCCGCCACCCTGGAGAGTTCATCCCTCTTACTGTTTTAACCTCTAACCCGTGTTGTTCATGCTGTTTACGCCACACGTCACTTCGTGAACCACTGCTTCACCACTCATCACTCACTGCCTTGCTTCTGTCCCCACGTGGCTCTCTGCAAGTACCAAACCACTGGAGAGTATTCACTAGACAATTCCCATCTGCACATGTAACGCCCCTTCAGAGCAGGTGATAATTTCCTTGAGACAATGCCTCTCTGCTCCCATCAGTGAGAAGTTTTTTTTTCTTTTCTCAGCCCTTATCCTCTCTTCTTCTGTCCCTCTTTTTCTTCTCTCCACAGCTCCACACGCTCTGCTTGCTGCATGAATAACCATGCAAGGTGTTATCAGTGTTAATACTTTACCAAATGAAGGCATCTGTTTACATGTATGGACTATAATTAAAATTCCACATCAACATGTTGACTTTAAAGAGATGACAGAAAAAGTTTGATACACTGTGAAAAAAGTCTTCAGCTTCATACTAGTGTAACAGTTGCATAAAGGGAAAACAGATTGTGTTGATTTGCTGCAACAAAAACTGGCTTCAGTTTTCCTTTGTTCCACTCACGCTTTTGTTGTGATCTCTGCTTCTCAGCACACCATCTGCATGGTTTTCCTTGCATCAGATTAATTCACAGCAAAACCCAGAATCTAATCAGATTCTTTGCATTTAGTCTGAGTTTTTTAAATGATTATTTTCTCTGCAACATTTTGCTTTGATTGGAGCTGCAAAGTTTTGTTACTGGTGTAGATAAGACTTAAAAGAACCATTTTATACTTTTGGGAAAATGTTTCTACCTGTGTCACATCTGGTACTCGTTTCAGTTTGGACTATGTGCAGTCCTCCACAAAGGTAATGGTCAAATGCTGATTGACTGACCGAGTAACTGGAGACAGGAGGGTCAAAACACAACTTTGTCGTCTTTGACTTTTGTCTTTTCCAAAGCGGAGCAAAAGCTAGAGGACCAACAACGGCACCAACACAACCAAGAGTGGCTCACAGCTAATAATGTTCCACATATCTCTAATATGTCCCAAGTGGCAGCAAAGTACTATAACATGTGCATGGGCAAAGCCCCTTTACAAAGAGCCTGCAGAAATGTGTACGGGCCTTAAAGTCCCACTCCAACCGTTTCAAAAACTCATCTGTGTACTTCCAAATCGTACATTACAAATTTTCAAAGTTTTTGCCAGGATAAAAACTTGTGTCTTCAAATTCTTTTGGATATGATTATCTTCTTTCTCATTCAATAAGTGAGCATTGATGAATATTCCAATCCAGTTCCGGCAATATCTCCGCCCACCAGTTGCTGACACCAGGACTTCCCTGTCTCTTCTGAGCAATGACCAGCTTCACTTTCACTGTTGCTAACTTAGCCCACTTGTTGCCAGATTTAATCTGAGAAACTTCCTTCTTAAAAGTGACTAATGGTTCATTTAGTGAGTTTGGACAAATCTTAGATACTTCATAGGGAAAACTCTTCAGTATTTCTCGCAAGAGCAGGATGTATTTGCTGCAGCTAACGGAAATATCTTAGAGAAAAAATGTTTAAAGCATTTGGCTTTCTCTGTGATAATTGTACATGTACAATTGTACATAACCTAAATCACTGCACAGAAAATGTCTTTATTTTTCTTCCTGATGACGCCATCAATATCAAATCAAGATTTTATGATAGCAGAGTAGATGCCTTGCAATGCTTTCAAATGAACTGTGGCTGAATACTTAGTCTTTATGGGCCACTTGTCTGCTACAGTTTCTGATTTTCTTCATCTTTGGAGAATGTACACTTTTATGGAAATGTGGTTTTATTCGTATACAGTTTAGATGATTGCAGAGTAGCGGGGCAGGAAGGAGATATATAAAGGGCTGGAACCGAGTGTGCAAATGTGATGTTATTAATATGCAAATTAGTGTATGAGGTCATCTAGCAACATTTAGGAAATTTATAGCAGACTTTAGCTACATTTGATGAGAAATACTTTGCAACACTCCATATATTCAGTGTGTTATGACAGTATGTTCAATAAAACCTAGTTGAAAAAAGAAATTCAGCCACAGAATACCCAGAGAGCAATTCTCAAGAAAAGTCAAAGGAATACAATAAACAATGTCAAACACAAGTATCATTATGGTAATATACTCACTTTCTATGCTTTTGTAACCCTGATAATATTTATAACACCCAGAAATATCGGGTTCCTTGAATGCATCGTAGTTTTCCCGTATCGTAGGGTTCTCGTCTGATAATTTAATTTTCGGGCTTGTCCTGAACATATCACCTGCAGCTCTCGGTGAGAGCAAAGGTGTGGGACCGGGAGAAAGAAGAGAAGGCCGGAGAAACTCCATGCTGCCGTGAAGCACGCTGCTTTCTAATTAGCAGAGGAAAAGATAGTTTTCCATAGGCATTGGGAAAGAGCTGCTGTTAGTGGTGAACCATAACCCAGTACCTACCTCGAAGGAGTCGGAGTGGGTCGTAAGAGAGCCTTCGTCGGAGTGTTTCCTCAAACTTTTCGAACTATTCTGGTGAGTTAGCTTAGCTCAATTAGCACTATAGTTGCGGTTCAATGCGTTGGAAAATAAATAACCAGTCAGAATAGTAGGTGAATTTTGTTCAATGATGCTTGAGACGTGTTTGTATTGAGTATTGTGATGATGTGATGAATGTTTAGCACTTTTCTTCCTTTCCGGCCTGCTAATTTAGTCCGCGGCCGGCAAAGTGGCTGTGCACGGTGCATATACAGTAGCGTTGCTGTAACTGCAATTGCGAGTGATGCAGAGTAATGCCATTCAATGTATGTGTTACAAAATGCTGTGTATTTTTCATGTCGAAGCTTATAATTGTTTAAAGCTAGATATGCAGATAATAATTAAATTCATCACATGTTTCATTCCATCTGTGAAGAAAAAGGGGAATTATTTAATTCATGTATGGGTTAACTAGTTAAAATGCTATTTTATTTATTTGTTTGAAAACAAGGACGTTAGAGAAAAAGAAATTTAAGAAGTGTGGAAGTCTAATGGTTCTGCATACTTGTGTGCAGACTGTTTTTTTTTAGGGACAATAATGTCTGTGCCGAAAAGTGCAGAAAAATTCAGTAAAAAAAAAAAAAAAAAAATGTGCCCCAAGAAAGTGAATTCAAACGGTGAGTAGAGATGAAGGGAATAGTGTACTATTCTTTTCTGCCCCCATGTTAGACCAGTTGTGAGCCTTGTGTGTTTTCCTTTGAGATCTTTTCATCACAACAAAGCATTGATTACTTTTAATATTCATTATGGAGTCACGCCACCCAGTCTTTACTCATGGCGTTGGATACTATTTGCTTGTATGTTGCCTGTACTCTCACTACATACTTGATAAAGTTCTAACTTGTTTTTGTTTCTGGCAGATTATTACTGCAAATACTCTCCCTAATCCATCTACTTCCATATAGTCCATCACATCAGAACAAGCTGAAGACATCAATTTGCACTTCATGAGAACTGTTTATTCTTAATTGCAAAATCTACCAAACATACGGTTTAGAAAATATCAATTAGCATATTTTATTTATGTGATATGTGGTGATTTCTGCTGCTATTTTGTTTTCTAAGGCACATTCTATATTAAACATATTGCTCAGTTGGCTTAATTAAACTTCAAAAGTTCAAGCTGTCTCGCATCATATTTTAGTTCTTGATATAAGTGAATATAATTTATTGTCATTCAGATGTGTAAGTAGTGCAACTGATGTTAGATAGATGGCAAACTAGTTTAGCAATCTATCCTACTCTATAAACTGTACAGCTATAGTCCATATTTCAGTAACCAATACATTTAAGGGGAAATATAGTGACACAAATTCCTATGCCCACCCTCAACGAGCACACGCAAAAATACACAAACTGATGATTTTTTAGTTTCATTCCTGGCTTACAGATGAGTAGAGTGAGGTGAATACAATCTTTAATCAAATATTTCAAGAGTCTTATCTGCAATTATGTCTTAGAATTAATCATGTCAGTAACCTTGTTTCTGCCGCATGAACAGCATTGATAATTATGTCCCCTTGAAAGTGTTGTTGTATTTCATGTTGTGAAGAGTTTGTACTAATTGTCCCACGTTACTTCAAAGGGATGTAGGCTGTCTCTAAAATATCGTACTGTCCCACATTCAACTCATGCCTGGATGACCAGGGCCTGGCGGTGCCAGTGGGCTGTAGTCCCTGGTTCCCGGGGGGCCGCTTTCCTGGGCCTTCCTCTGCTGTCTTCTGGGTGAAAACGTGGTTGTCCGTGTGGTGGGCAGCCTGAGTTCTGTGCTCCGTTGGGGCTGCTGGCTGTCTGGGTCTTGGGGTTCTCTGCCTGCCTATGATGTGTGTGTGTGTGTGTGTATATATATAATAATATATAATATATATATATATATATGTATATGTATATATATATATGTATATGTATATATATATATGTATATATAAATATGTGATTTTGTAACACTTCACAATACCATGAGCTACAATGGCTTACTTATTGGATTCTGTTTTATTAATAATGCTACTTAGAAATGCTCCACCAAATATCTACGGTATGTCTTGAGAATAAAACCCTACCCACCTGAGTGGATCTGTGTTACGTGACTATAAATTTTCTTTTTCTCTGCAAACAAATAGCCACAAAGTTCACATTTGGAGGGAGGTGTAGACCGTAGTGGCGCTGCTTGAATACAGAACTTTTACCAAAGGGGACTGGGATTCTGTCCGGTAATCAGGGTACTGCGGTTCCTTTCTGACTAACTTTTATCCATTTGTTTTTTTTACCAGGTTATTTTTTTCAGTTTGTATCAATGTGGTACCATTAATTTTTTGTTTTCACTTTTAAATGTTGGTTTGTATTATCTTAGTGTTTACTTCTTTACATTGAGCTGTGGGCTGCACGGTGGTGCCGTGGTGAGAACTGTCACCTTACAGCAGG
Organism: Leuresthes tenuis; assembly: GCF_036924035.1. NCBI lineage: Eukaryota > Metazoa > Chordata > Actinopteri > Atheriniformes > Atherinopsidae > Leuresthes > Leuresthes tenuis. The sequence continues at coordinate 5,179,761 of NW_027325373.1, forward strand.
AGGATTCCTGTTTTGATTTTCAACTGGAGCCCGTCTTTGTGGATTTTGCATGTTCTCCCTGTTGAAGCACACTCCCCGGGAGTGAGTCTGAGTGTTTATGATTGTTTTGTGTTGTTCATCTGTGTTGCCGTGAGATAGAGTGGCACCTAAGGTAAGATGGGCTCCAGCTCCCCATGACTCTGAACAGGACCAAACAGGTATGGAAAATGAATGAAAGGCTGGATGGACATTGAGCTGTATGGTTATAAAAGGTCAAGGCTTTGGGTGCCCTTTAGCTCAAGGTTCAATTCCCGGCCTGAGGCCCTTTGCTGCATCTCTCTCTGTCTGCTTTCTTGTCCACGTATTTTAATATAAAGGCTGCTAGTGCCCAAAAATACTTTTTAAAAGAAAAGGTCAAAGCTTGGGCTCAGATACATCATTGAACAGCAAACGTAGCTCAAACATTTGTTTTTTTTTCTTTTGTGGGAGAGTTGTCAGGATTATATGCCTTAACCAAGACTACGCCAGTAGTAAAACCAACAATTTTGCTACTTTTATTCTGAGTTGTACACTTTGAAGTATTGTGATGTGACATTAGTATTTCGTATATGTTGGCATATAGATGAAATATACTTTTCTGTATTCATTGTGAGATTGACTTTTTTTAATGGGAAATCAAAGTTTCCATCTCAGGTAGTGTCTTAAGGCCAAACACAAGATTCCCATTATCAGACTGAAACAATGACAACAACCAGTGTGATGGCTTGGACAGTTGTGGGGTCACTGCCTAGCCTTAGAATCTGTCTCTTCAGATGAGATGCATCGGATTTGCAGACAGAAGCAACACTTGCTCTGGCTTATCCTCAGTACCCTATTGTCTGTTGTTAAAAAGTCAGTTCCCAAGGATTTTAGTCTTGTCCCACATGATTCTTTCCCCCCGATAGGGCAACAACTATGCATCAAAGGGTTTGGTTATCATAATTAGCAGGATAACGGGGTAGCTGAATATCATTGTTTGTAACCCTGGCAACCGTATGAAGCACTAAGGCTGCCGGCAGAAAACATCTTTTGAAAGCTGATGTCTGGATATGTATTTTTTACACATTTGTTTTTACACTGAACCCTTATTCTTTCTGCCTCACTGAACTAGAACTGAGCGACTAAAGGGAGAAGAAACGCAAGCAGATAATTATTTGAACTTCTTTGCTTTTTGCAAATTATACAATTTTAAATAAGCAAGAAAAATAAAAAAGATTTGTCTTTCTGTTTAGAGAAAAAAGACAATAAATATTATTCAAAATGAGACTTTCTAGCTACATGGATTTAATAAATGCAGACAAAACTGCCAGAGTTTAGATTTTTTAGTTAATTAGTTAAGAAGAATATACCCTTTAATTCACCCCCAGCCCATTCCACTCTCCTCTGCTGCAAAGTTTACCTTTGGTAATGAATTAAGAGTCTTGTGCTATTAAAAGGGGGTTTTGCTGACATCTCTATAAGCTTAAGATAAGCTGGGTCTATATCAAGAAAAATGCAGACCAAGCACTTTGCAGTCCAAGGAAATGTTGGGAAGGAAAGCTCTGAGCAGAAGATAGCAGCAGGTGTATTTGCCTTTGCAGTACAAGTCAAATACTGGGGTATTTCTTACTGTGGAAATGGTTTTGGTGGGAGTCCTTAAAAGTTACAGGATTTTATTTTGCTACTCTGTTTGGATTTAGTGGTAAGATAAGAAAACTATTTGACTGACAAATTTGTGAAACAGGATGTTTTTTAGTCGCACATAATTGATTTTATCCTGATTTAAATCTTCCCCAAAGTGAGAATTTCCAGTTGAACAGTTTCCATTTCACATTTGCAGCCAAAGTGTTCTGTGTGTTGCACAGCTAGAGTTTATTTTTGCCACAGAGATTAAAGTTAAAAACATCTTGTAAATCTAGTGGAAATTCCATGATTTTTGCTCCTCAGTCGTGGTCTCTGATATCGCTTTCCCAGACTGCATGTGTTTTATTCATTGACTTAACACTGTCTGAATGTATTAACAAGCAGGTGTCTGTTTGCTGCAGAGACTAACTTTGGCATTCTGGCAGCTGACACACGTTTTCTGGCAGCTATAATTATCTGTCTTCATCCGCATCTCTTGGTTGTGAAAACGGCAGTTACATCATCATCTCAGCAGATTGCTTCAGGAAGACGGTGCAGGATTAACCATGTTCACTGTTAGGGGCCAATGATGTTAATTATACTGAAGAAGTAGTTATGATGATGAGACTCAATTTAGCTTGAAGCTAAAACAGTTTTTGGTGGAGTTGCTTCCTGGTGTTGGTTGTATTGAGACAAAAATCCATCCGTCTTTAGATCCTTGTCAAAGTCTCTCTGAGTAAGACACTTAAAACCCTATTTGTTGGTAAGGACTCTGCTACCTTTTGTTTGGATGTTTTCCTCTTTCTACTGTGCAATTTTGCTGTTAGTATGCATGAAATCTGTGTTGTTTTCTGTTTTGTATTTAGAGGACATGGTGCTGATCTGGGAAAAGAAAAAGTGCAACCTTGGCGTGCATCTCAGCAAGCTAAGACGAAACCTTTACTTAAACAAAAATCTCTTGCAGCTCTTCCTTCAGCAGTTTTTTTCTCACCATCATAATTAATCCTATATTGTAGTCTCACCCACGACATTTTCAGCAGGCAGTCATTTGTAGCAGAGAAGTATGCTAGCTGCTCGGCACTACACAGCAGGCAGAGAAGTTAGCTATCGGCTAATGAGCATGTGATATGCCCCTCTGGAGTCAGTGGAGGCTAAAATAAGGCTAAATGAGACAGGGCTGTTGAATTTGTCAGGTGGGGAAAAACTCCAAAACGAAAACTGGCTTTGCATGGCTGGCATGCCCAATAAAATCTGCATCTCCATTTTTTATGAAAAGTTCACCCTGTACAGTGTTCACACAGTGTTAAATTTACTAGTGTACACCATCTCTTATTGCAAAAAATTAATTTAGTGTTACAAAAAGGATGCAGTGAATGTGTGCACAGAAGATATGAATTTAACAATTATTCGCATTGCTAGAAGCAGGGAACTTTAATGCTGAATTCTGGTTCCAGCAGCACTAATCAGTCTGCAGACGGGAAAGTGATAAAGGGATTTCCAGAGCTCAACGGTGGATCACATCATCCGACAGTTCTGATAAGGTTTGAGCTCAAGTGTGGCTCTCTCAGTGGGCTGATGTAACACAGTTATGGTCTCGGTTTACTCACCTGTGAAGCTCTTTAAAATGAAAATGTACCATTGTAGTGTGATAATTAAGACGTATGATGATGATGTAGCAACTAATTTTTTAATTGAAAAAAAAGATTGCTTAGATTTACAGTGCAAAAGAGTATCACGGAGGCACAAAGGTATCTTTATCCTTGTCTTGTCATTAGTTAAATATAAAAGAGCACTTTGAGCATTATGTAAGGGTTTTAAAGCCCAGATTAGGAGGTTGCTGTGAATTTTACAAACCACTGAGGAATAGGCTTTACATTTTCTTATATATCTTTTTTACTTTCCCTGAATTAGACAAAATGGTTAAAAAAGATTTGAATTTGTCTGACAGCTTTGCTGTTGATATTCAATTCAATTCAATTTTATTTATATAGCGCCAAATTACAACAAATGTCATCTCAAGGCACTTAAATAATATAGTCCAGTTCAAGCCAATTGGAATTCAATTCATTATAATAATAATTCAATTAAATACAATTAATTAAATTCAAATTAATCCAATTCATTCTTATATTATCATAGAGCCAATTCAAAAATAATATCCTAGCTAAGGAAACCAACAGATTGCACCGAAACTTGTCTTCAGTCCAATCTCCCGTCCTGAGCGTGCCTGTGGCGACTGTGGAAAGGAACGACTCCTTTTAACAGGAAGAAACCTCTGACAGAACCAGACTCAGGAAGGGTGGCCATCCGTCTCGACCAGCTGGGGTTTGAGAAGACAGAAAAGAGGGGGGAAAAAACACCATAACACCATTCAAAGGATACCTGTTGGAACAGGGAAACACAAGTTAATAACCACAATAATGTCACAGGTACATAAAATCATTTGAGAAATTAAACAGGGAGAAGAGAGCAAAGTCAGGAAAAGTGTGACAGATGAGGTCCCCCAGCAGTCTAAGCCTATAGCAGTTTAAGTATGGGATATTTCAGGATTACTTGAGCCATTCCTAACTATAAACTTTATCAAAAAGGAAAGTTTTAAGCCTAATCTTAAAAGTGGAAAGGGTGTCTGCTTCCTGGACATTTACTGGCAGCTTATTCCACAAGAGAGGGGCCTGATAACTGAAGGCTCTACCTCCCATTCTACTTTTAGAAACTCTGGGAACAACAAGTAAACCTGCAGTTTGGGAGCGAAGTGCTCTGTTAGGAAAATATCTTACAATGAGATCTTTAAGATATGATGGAGCTCGGTCATTAAGAGCTTTATATGTGAGGAGAAGAATCTTAAATTCTATTCTGAATTTAACAGAGAGCCAATGAAGAGAAGCTAAAACTGGAGAAACATGATCTCTCCTGTTAGTTCTCATCAGAACTCTGCAGCATTTTGGATCAGCTGGAGGCTTTTCAGAGAATATGTGGGACAGCCCAATAATAAGGAATTACAGTAGTCCAATCTTGAAGTAACAAATGCATAAACTAGTTTCTCTGCGTCACCCTGAGACAGGATGTTCCTGATTTTAGCAATATTACGAAGGTGAAAGAAGGCAGTCCTAGAAACCAGTTTTATATGTGCATCAAATGATAAATTCTGGTCAAAAATAACTCCAAGGTTCCTCACTGTAGAACTAGAAGCCAAGGAAATACCATCTAGAGTAACTATATAACTAGACTAATTCTCCCTGAAGCGCTCAGGTCCAAAGAGAACAACTTCAGTTTTGTCTGAATTTAAAAGCAGACAGTTCTGAGTCATCCAGGTCTTTATGTCTTTAAGACAGGCTTGTAGTCTGACCAACCTATTGGTTTCATCTGGTTTCATAGATAAGTACAGCTGAGTATCATCAGCATAACAATGGAAATTTATGCCAAGCTGTCTAATAATGTTACCTAATGGAAGCAGGTACAAAGTAAAAAGAATTGGTCCAAGCACAGAACCCTGAGGAACTCCATGACTTACTCCAATGTGTGAGGAAGATTCTTCATTTACAAGAACAAACTGGAATCTATCAGATAAATATAACTTAAACCAGCCTAATGCAGTTCCTTTAATCCCAATAACATGTTCAAGTCTCTGTAACAGAATGCTGTGATCGATCGTATCAAATGCAGCACTGAGATCCAACAGGACAAGCACAGAAACAAGTTCTCTATCAGAGGCTAAGAGGAGATCATTGGTAACTTTCACCAATGCTGTTTCTGTGCTATGATGCACTCTGAATCCTGACTGAAACTCTTCAAACAGATTATTTCTATGTAAATGATCACAAAGTTGAACTGCAACAATTTTTTCAAGAACTTTAGACATTATTAGATATTATGATTATATTGTTATTGTGAATAATTTTAGCCACAATAATTACATCTTTTTACACCATAAAGCCCTTCTTCACAATAAGGTAAATAGTGAGCGATATTTGCTTACTCAGAAAAATTCAAGGGTACACAGAAAATCTTTTCAGAAACTACATTTATAATTACAGTTATTATCTGTATTTTTTCATATTTAAATATAATACTATTTAAGATATGTTAGATTGCACACCTCAGGGGTAATTTCTGAAAAGGCTGATTACGGCTACCCTGTTGGTAATTTCCAGTAAACTGTGATGTCGTCACCGGCCTTAACTGTTTACACCGGCAGCATGAGGCGTCTTCATCGCTGCTGCTACAGAGAAATGATTTATTGTACTGGAAGCACACCATGAATACACAAAAACACAGTTTCAGCTTGTTTTATTTGAGCAGAATTTGAGGCTTTTTATAACATTTTCAATAGCTGTAACTTCGTGGGTTTTGACAGATCAGAGGCTACTATGGAGATAGAGCTGCTCAAGGACTGTTCATTCAAACTCTTCTATTTTTTAAAAGAGCAACTTGTGCAGCAGTGCAGTACCACAATAGGGAGCTCCGTGTTAGATTCTGACCTGTCTGCATGTCACTTACCTTCTTTTTCTTCTACTTTCATTTCAGCCACAACATTAAAACCATTGACTCCTTGTTTTACAGGTTCAGTTCTGACCTTCTGTGACATGAACATCTTCTTTCTTCTTAGGGATTGATAAAGCACTTGCATGCCCGCTCAAGTAACTCAACCCCAGAAGTCAGATTTAGCTCTTTTAACAGTATGTAGGTGGAAATTTGTAATTGGTCTTTTAAATGTGAATCCACCCTCACAGACATCCTCCTTGACCCTTATTGACAGACCAAGATAGACTGGGAGATGAGACAATTTCTTAGAATCATTTAAGTTGCAGTCATCCTCAAGAATATACCAAGCAGAGAGTCTTAATCTGTAGTCTTAATCTCTCGCTTTGGCAGCTCTGTTTATATTCACAGTTGTTCATTTTGAGCACAAGGACATCTTTTACATGAGTGACTGAGAACAGCGGTGCATGTAAAATTCTACGATATGCTCTTGAGTTTTGTTCCCCTCTCAATTCATAACACAAATATGATGCAACACCTGTTTTTAACACTGGTCTTATCACAAGACTGGTGTTATAGGTTTGAGTCAGGTCTGGATTAGCCTTGGAGCTAAGTTAAGGGAACAGATCAGCTGTGGTCTTGAGGTAAGGGGTTGAATGCAGATGCCAGTTTGCAAAACTGGACAGTTTATTTGCATACAGAGTGGGGAAATGAGATCTGATCACAAGTGGTCATACACTTGTGGTCACACAATTCCCCAGGTTTGAAGTTGGTGATGCAGTTGGAGCTATCCAGTTTGATGATGGGATGACAAAGTGTTCTGTGGCTGGTCAGAAAATAATTATTTTTAATCTAAGTCCTGTATTCATGGTTCAGCTCTCTCTCTCTCGACGTCATCCATCTCAAGACCAGCAACTTTTGCAGCAGCAGCTGAGAGACCATTTATTTATTGCACAGATGTCAAGGTTTTTAAGAAAACAATTTTTTCTAGTTTCACTAGGTGACTTTTATTTGATTCGCTTTGTGAATTTTTGCAGTTCAACAGCAACGGATCAATTCATATTGTTCTCCTCATAGGATAATTTCAGGAGCATTTTGATACCCTTTATGCGTCGCTTTATGCGTTGCTATTAGCCTGAATTTCAGGTGAATAGGAATTTCTCTTCTTTCATACACTAACACTGTTGTTTTTCTCCTCTTAAATAGTTTTCATCTGTTGCCACCATCTTTTGATGGCTGTGTTCATGTAACTTTTCTTTAATGCCCATATGCTTGCTTGGGAAGGTTATGGGCGTGCAGAAATGATTTTCAGTGATTTGTTGTTTTCTACTGTGTGCTTTCCTGTTTGCTTCATTTGAGACTTATTTTGCAGCACAGGACTTGACAAACCACAGTGTCGGCCTCGGACTGGATCAAATGGAATAGAAAAGCAGGGTTTCCCTAATTAATGTCTTTAGAGTGGGGGGGGAAACATTTTGTTTATGTTTTCTTTTTACTTTCCCTCCTCTGGTTACACATTTTGTAATATAAATTCATGTATTCCAGTTCTTCACTCTTAAACCGTTTATTTCCAGCAGCTCATTTACATAAGCATGTAATCATAAAGTTGACAATTGTCCACATTTTGTTTGTGTGTTTGCATCGTTATTTCCATTAATGCACAGATGGGTGCATTAAAATTAAATTAGTGTGCCCTCAGACAGGCACAGGCTAAATAGCAGCTCCCACATTCTCATGCAGCTTAGCATCACAAGCTGTCAGGCGCTGTGTTGTTGGGGAACTGTAAAATTGTTTTTCTAAGGGGAATGCTTTTGCATTTAGAAACATTTATGTAATCTTTGTTTCATTTGCATATGACCATGTGCAGTTTGTGAGAGCGAGAGGGAAATCACACATCAGGATGATTGTTTGCCTCCCTCAGGGAGCTTCAGAGCTCAACTACAGCCCCACCCCAGCTCTTCAACGTTGGAAATAGATTGATGTCTTTGAAATGCCCTCCGGACTCCCTCTTTTTACTGGGAAACGATATGATGACAGTTACAACACGCTGACAAGAAAATATCCATTTTGGTAAAAGTGTGAAATGTATTTAATTTTTTCTGCTCAACTTGGTGTGGCGAAAGCATACACAGAGATGGATCCTGCAGCATATCATTACTCCATGAATGAGTGTACATGTTTTTGCTAATGGCAGTGAAAGCAAAGCCCAGGTCTTATCTCTCTGTCACACCTTAAGATCTGCTGAATTGGCTCCTTCTGTCAATGTGTGCCCCCCCCCCCAGTTATGGAGAGGGCTGGAGAGCCATGTGTTGCACTCTATCCCAGAAGAAAATTAACATCAAGCAGCTTAGAGAAACATATTTCTTCACACAATGTATATGTACATATATATGCGTGTGTGTATACAGCACAAGTGTACATTTGTCCTAACAGTTTTTCCAAGTTTGGTTATTTAACATGTTCTCAGAGACGAGTAGATAGCAGGGTGTCATCCCTTCGTGGTGTGCATTGACACTCTTATCAACCGAAATGGTGAAGCAGCTGCATGACGTCAACCTCTTTACAAGTGACTTCTGTTAACTGGACGCTGATCTGTAACTCCTTGCTGCAGCCACACACACAGCCCGGATTCTTGCAAGATGGACTCTCTTCTGATGGTCACTCTTCTGTACCACAAACTGCACTGAGTTGGTGCATACTTGTGTGTTCTGTGATACTTAAAATAATTCAAAGTATGCTACTTTACGGAACACCTGAATTCCCTGCTCATGCTGTGCTCTTGGTAAACTTTCCTTGTGTTAAAAATTTAACACACGCACCAAAAAAGAAGAAAAAACGAAATGCAACAAAATGGAAGGGGAAAAATTAAAAGGTTGCAGAGGTTTATTTTACAGAAATAAGAAAATAATTAAGAACTCAAAAAATCCAATTGGCACCCTGTGATGTTCTTCCCTTCAATGTCAGTGCATTGAAATGTGAACAAACCAAGCATTACTGCCCAGATAATCTCCTGCTTCTTTGTAAAGTGTTTCTGACATTTCTTCAACAGAATCAGCATTGACCTTTGGCAGTCGCTCGTCTCACACAGTGGGGTTACATGCGTGCCATCGGATCGGATTAATGGCTAAATTACAATAAGATCGGATCGGGTTACTCGCGATCGAATTAAGACCCCGAGATAACTCGATCCAAATGTACACTGAACGTGCATGTAGACGACAGTGGATCGGATCGAGCGTTCTGCGCATGTGCGAGATTTTGTTTCCCAGGATCGTCACCTGGAAGTCGAAGGAGACGATATTACTGTTGTTGTTGCCGCCGTCGCAAAGAAATAAATTACGTGATGGAGAATTTGTTTGTGCCATAAACATGGCAAATGTAGAGGGACGTAGCTTCATCTCGTTCTTCGTTCGCCATCTTTCTGAATGCCTGAGTTTGTTGTTGTTGGTGGTGAAGATGTCAACAGGAAGTGGCTCTATCAGCAATAGTTGAAATGGGTACAGCGCCACCTATTGTACCGGGGTATGACATGCTTTGTGCCAGTGATTCCATTCATTCACCACCATATATCCAAGGATAATTACCCTCAGATAAGGAGCATAACCCAACTATAGCTATAATCGAGTTAAGCTCATCATTTAGACCCACTGACGGAGGAAAGGATCACACCCCCTGACCAAGGCAGTGTAATGTTTGAATAAAAGTGAAAAGGTAAAAAAAAAAAAAAAGCCAATTAGCATACTGCTCATCTACTATGAGATCAAGGTGAGCAAGGCGAGTCTGAAAGCAGCACGACCTTAGATGTGAAAAGCCTGGATTAAACCAGATTTCCACATATATAATACATTTTTTTCAGGGTCACATAAAAATGTGTTGAGGCTAACAGGAAAAACATCCCCATCCATATGGCTGTGTTCTCTCAACTGCTATTTTTATTAATTGCTGCTGCCTTTACAAACACAGCGAAAAAGGCATTTCCAGGATGCTTCAACCAACATTAACACCTAGTAGCTACACCCATTCTTTTGGCAGTGAGAGTCTAAACAGGATTGAAGGGACAGTGTCAGTTGTCTTGATTCGTCACACAGCAACTACGGAATGGCAGATTTAATGGCAGATATTTTTCCTTCTTACTTAAAAAATTCTAAGCCTTTCTGTAAGCGTCATATGCAAGCTTTTATTCATAGTTTGGTGGCAAATATTAAAGTCCTACATGAGCAGATACTTTGTTGCCATAGAGGCATAGGTAAGAAGACTGAAAAACCTATTTTCAGTGCAATAGTTATGATAGTTTTCTATAAAAACAAAGATAATTAGGTACTAAAAAAATAAATTAAAAAAAGATCAAAAACAAAGGACACAATCTGTGAATCCTACTTTAGATTTCCTTAGTGTAAACAAGTACTCTATTCAGGTTTTCAGCATCAACACAACTGCTTTCTATCTGAAACTGAATAAATTAGTGGTTTAGTGTATTTGTCAACTCCACATAGATCAGGCTGTAAAAGACTGGGGAACTAACCTGGAAATTTGACTGTTGTCCCTTTGAGAAAGGGTTCGAGCCTTTCACAACTAATTCTCCAACTAAATAGTGACACTCGTATCACATGGGGAATTGTTACTGAAAGGCTTAAGACTCCAGAAAAAAGATGCTAGATGCTACCCTGCTCTGATAAATTGCATATATTACCTTGAGGGTGTTATCTAAAAACATACTTGCCATGCTGATAAGGCTGGGGATGTTTGTCTTTTCTTTTAACCGCTGCAACATCATAAGTTTTTAACTTGCTGTGAAAAAAATGAATTGTGCCTTGACGGTGTGTAAAAGGTGAGATTTAAGTCTCACATTCAATGCAGATTTGAGATCCCCGTGTATTTGACTTAATTTTTAATGGAATTTTTGAGCTCAGAGGCATAGGATTCCAGTGCTTTTGAAAATTTGGAAGCGGTTCTTAATTCTCATCCCCAATGTTAGATGATCACCTGTGGAGAGACCATGCTGATTTTAATCAGACCTGACTCTTTATTTCAGTAATCATGGCTTCCGCCTGGATTAATTCAATGTAACGTACCATGGCCTTATATTTAGAAGATGTTTGCTGATTTTGATTGAGGTTTTAAATTTGATGACTGTCTGTTTATTTCTGTGATCTTATTTGTATTTTTTGTTATCTTATAGTGCCTGCTGTCCCTACCTATTTTGTCTTCTTGTGCGATGTTCATGCATGTTCATAAATACTTAAAAGCCAATAAAAAGACTTGAATAATAATGATAATAATAAAGCAGAACTCATAACGGTGCATGTCCTTGTAATTTTAGAGCAGACAAGGATTAGAGTCAGAGAAGGGTGAACTAAACTGACAAAATGACCTCCACAGAATACAATAAGCCTCTCTGCCTTTGAATGGCATTCTTCCTCAGAAAGATGTGCCTTGGTGTAAGCTGTGTGCAGGCTGCAACTTCAGTGGTCTGCATTCCCTTTCCAAGGTAGTCTGAATAAAAATGTCTGGAGTGTGGCTCATCACAGCTTAATTTCAGAAAGCCACATGTACCCCAGCTGTGTAAAGTCCACTCTTCCCAGGGCAGCTGCTTCTTACCGCACTCTCATTTGAAATGAACTCTTCATGCATCAACTCACCTCCAACAAGATTTCATAACAAGACTTTTTCCTGAACAAGACTTTAGCAAAGAGCTTTTTTATTGTGTTGTCAGACACAACAATCTGAGCTCGTCAGAGGCAAATACAACCACTTTCACTGATCATGTCTTCACTCAAATATGAGTGTATCTTAGAATATTTTTGAGCCTATCATGTAAAGGTGAAGGATAAAAAGTGACTTTTTCCATTGTGATAGACAGAACGATACTTCAGATCTAAACGTACATGAAGTCAAAGTAATATCTCTGACTTTTTATAAACCTGACTGGAATAGAGCTCTACAGGGGCAGGACAGTGCACGGCACTCTTAAAAAGCTTTGCAGAAACTGGATCAGTTGTATTCAAAGCACGATCAGGCGGACTAAAAGTGACCACGCCATCAGAAGATCAATACATCAAGCTTTGTTCTCTGTTCACTGAGAATAGTCAAAGGAACTTTATTTCCCAAGGTCATCTCTTATACAATTAGATAAATCTGCATGAATAATAGCTATTCCACCCCCTCTCCAATCTTGCCTTTCAGGCTGCTGAGAGGAATATTTTTGGGCTTCAGAAGGCAGTCTGTATGTAGCCAGTTTTCAATGGGAAACGTGGAATGCAACTGAAATCCAACTGATCTTAAAGAAAAGCCATTTTAAAACATTAAGCATTTAAGTCAGAATATTGACTGTTGGTTTTGACTATTTCTGGATTCAAATAGTTGTTTTAACACAAACAGCTGCCGTGCTGTGAGACAAAGATCCACAGGTCAAAGAGTCAGTGGGCTTGCAGAGAGGCCCTGCGGGCATCACACTGCTACAGCTGTTCTTATGGGTTTATGTTTTTCTTCCTCATGTTTTTATCTGTAAGACCTCTCCTGAGAACATCCTGCAAAGTCTCACAGGGAGGGGATTAAGGATGGCAAAGCAGGTGATGTTTACAAGGCTGACTGGATCTGTGAGCAGGCACTCAGCTAAATTTGTCCACTGGTCTTAAAATTGTGCTTTGTTGATGTGAATGATTGGAATGGAGGGTTGCACTGTGGTAACACTGTAAGTTGGTAATGGTCTGGAGTCTTTCAAAGTAGTCAGACATTGGCTTTGCAGGGGATGGGGTTGGGGAGGTTGTGTTTGTGCCTGTTGGTTCAGCTCCAGTTGTGCAGTTGCTAGTAAGCTTGGTCTAATCTGCTGGTATACACTGGAACATTCAAACAAGTATTTTATTTTATAGCATTAGAATTTAGAGCTCTCAGAGCAGCATCATTTGATGTTGAGAAGACATACTGTTGGAAAACTCCAACATAATGAGTAAAGTTAGCATTTCTTTCCTTCAATTGCCATTAGTCCAGTAAACAATGGAAGTTAAGGCTTTTAGTTTGCCTATAAGTAATATTTTTGTTGAGGGTTTTTTAAATTGTAGTGCTCATTAGTCTGTTTGTAGTGGCGGTTGTTCAAGGAGCAACTCAGGATACTATGAGTCTAACAGGACAGTGGCGTTTTCCTTGGATTTGTAAATGTGCAGGACCTATCAAAAAAGGCCTGATGCTAATGTCAGCACATGCAATTAAGAGAGTGGAAAAACCACATTGGACGGGTCACCAGTTTTCAGCAGATTTATATTTATGGGATGAATAAAGAAATGATTTAATCATGTATTTTCACTCTCTTGCAGTGGGGTGTTTGAAAGCAACAAGCCACTTTGCAGAGATTTAAAATGCTTTTTTAACTTTTCCAAAACAAACACAGCCTTTCTGTCTGCGTAGAGATGTAATCGAACTTGGCAGGTAATTTACTTCCATTTTTTATAAAGGCAGAAGTACATTTTGCCAATGTTAACCTCAGTCTTTCTCCAACTTTGCTTCCACATCCGATAATTTGTGCATAAACAGCGTTTGATTTCTGAACTACAGAACAGTAGTGATGACGTATAGATGCCATGATTTACACTTTATTTGTTTCTTCCTTGCCGTTGCCGTTTACCATTTTTTGACTGTGGATTCAATTTTGTATCTTTTGAATTATGTTCTGTCTTTGGCATTGTGCGTTTGGGTGCTCACTTTGGATTTGGAAGAAAAAAAAAGACAGATCAAAACATGAACTGCTTCCTGCAGTGTCCCTTAGCTTGAAATGCATCGTTATTTTGGCAGGAGGAAGTGATCCTCAGCCAAAAAATCCATTGTGTTAAGCTGTGCCCACCATCTCCTCTCAGCGTCCGGAAGTGTATCTCTCCCATTTTACTCTCAAATAGAATAAAAAAGAATATTCTGAAGGCTCAATGTATGCTCTGCACGTCTTTTGTTTAAATGCAAGTATGCCCATATGTGTCATCACAAATGTTGTTTACCTCCATCTTTCTGTTTGCTTACATTTCAATTCTGTGGGCTTCGTATTGAGAGGATTTCTGCATGCCAACAAGCTTTTTGCTTTTGTTTTGCTTCTGAGAAGCTGGCAGGACCCTCTGAAATGCAGGTTAGCGCGCCTAATGTTTATACAGCACCATCATCCAAGAGAACAAAGCACTCCTGGAGGCTTCTACATGCAGCCTGGCCAATCAGAATCCACAGCCAGCAACCAGTTCATAAGGCATATTACTGCCCACAAATACAGGTTTTTCATTGGAGGAATGTATGAGGAAACTGGTAACAAATGGTCCAAGTTGGATAAAGAAAAATTAAAAAATTGCAGACCAACTGTCGACCAAAACTGTTCCAGTGCTGGTTCAGGGCTGGTGCTTGAGCCAGTTTCTGAGTCGGTTCTTGCTAAGAATTGGTTTATTTCCAAAGGATTTAATAAAGGTCATTATTATAAAGCAGGGTGCTGCCTTGCCTTTAAAGTGTCGATGAACACGATACTTAATCCTACATTATTCAGCAGAAATACTCATGGTCAGAGTTAGACAGAGATGTGTTCTCAGTGGAAAATGCTTTTTGAATAATGTGCTGTATTTTGTTGAATAGTCAACGAGTCACATTCCCTCAGGTTTGTGGCACTGTGACCTCACATGTCTGACTCACTGACTGACTATAATACAGACACACAATGTGAAGTATGTTGTTTATGGATATTTTGAACTTGTGCCCCTTTTGATATACGATCAGATAACTGCACCTAATTCAGAAATGGATATTAGAAAAGCTAGGGGAAAATGTGTCATTAGAAGATAAAAAATCCCTGAAATGAATAAACGCAGAATTTTGAAATAAGTCACTTTAGACAAATAAAAGTGGTGCCTTTCTATATTTTTCTACTTATTCTTTTTGAGGGCTTATTTCCCAGGTCCATTTATATAATTTGCATATGTCTTTATGTCATCAGCATATTCTTTATTCATTCACTCACTTAGGAGAGATCAAAATAACATTCCACTGAATACTACTGAGATTTTAAAAGCATTAGTTTGTCTCTTGTAAGCAGTGTTGCACTGACACTAAGCTCTGCAACATGACTAATAAATGATTTTGCCCCATCTTTTACCTCTCTTATAGTGTGTCTGTTACATAAGGTCTCGAAATGTTTCTGAAATCACTGCAATAATTGCATATCAGGCAACTTTCAAATGTGTTCATACCTAAATGATTTTTTTTTTCTTTTTCTAAATGGGTTTGTGATTTTTACAGAGACAACAATAGATCTATGGGGTACTTGGTGTTGTCCACTTGTGATTTAATCATCCAGGACCCATGTTAGCACCAAGTCTGAACAGGGCCTAAGGTGTGCATTGTTATGAAACATCATACATCAGAAAAAAAGGAGTGCGTGTTACATTTCTTTCAGCTCAATTGCTTCTGATGCCTTTCCACATAATTTAACCGAAAAGGTGATTACAACTGTATCATTTCTATTAAATTCTGGAGTGTTGGTAGTTTAGCTTTGTCCTTCAATTAAAGTGTTTCATGCATACGCTCAGAAGCTTTTCTTCAAGTGTTATTTATAGGAATGCATTTCCATCCCCATTTAGAGACATCAATCTTATGGGATGTTTGTCAGATAGTCTGCTAGTTCCTTCTCAAGTTATGCCTTGCTCATTGAATTGTTGAATTCTGAAAGCTCACTCACTGCTTAGAAAATTGTAATTAAGGTTGAGAAGCATGTTAATGAGGAGGCAATCACAGGGTGAGTGCATTTTGTTGTCAGGGTTCTCTCCATAGTATTGACATCACGGAAATGCACTGTAGAAAACAAGACAACCAGCAACAGAACCTTTTATTATGTAATTTAGTATCTCTCCTTGATTATGGATATAGGTTTGATTAAAAAGGGCTGTGAGTGTACTTGGAAACAGGAGAGAAATAGGAATATGAATGATACATACATATGAGTAAAGCAGTAGGATTAGAGTTGTTTATTCTGTCGACATTTGGAATATGATTGTCCGTGTTGTTTGAGAGGAACAAACAAGGGAGGAGATTTATTCCAAATGAAAGATTAAGAACACTGATTTACGAAAACCACAACATGACAATGCACTCCGGCTTCATTACTTTTTGAGGAGCTGTGAGATCCTGCACTGTTCCAGAGCAAAAGTGTCACAGACATTTTGACATACCTGCACATTTTCTTACATAAATCTCGGTGAGCGTATTCACACAGTAGGTTTCAATGGATACTTTTTTTTACTGACTGAGGTGCATGAATTCTTAAAATTTGAAAACTGTCTCCAACATGTGAAAGTAAAAATGTTGGTATGACAGAGCAAAACTTATTGCAGGGGCACGAAAGTAACAAGCCTAAACTGCAGATATAACTTGGCTTTGAGCCCATACATGAAGCAGAGAATGAGACTGTGTTAAGAAAAAAAAAAAAAGGTAGAGTAAGAGCTGCAATGCAAAAACAAATGCAACAAAAGTAGTGGACCACTGTAAGCCTTGCTTAGCATGCTTCTTATCCCCATGTACCCAGGTGTAGCCAAACATCAAACAGCAAAACTGCCATTATCTCCCTTCTCAGACAGTGAGCACATTTACATGAGACTAGAAAAAAAACCAATTGACTGACATTTAGAATACATGTTCTCAATTCAGTTGGACTGAAAAATCTAAAATGAGTAACTCAAAACCAGACTAAAACACAAAAACAAACTCTCCAGAGTTTGACGACAGATCGTTGTGCACTACTAGTAGGAACTTCACCGACCAATTACTCCCATTCAGTCTAGTGCCAAGTCTTGCTTTGTGAAAACACTGCACTTTCATAGCCTCGGGAGCCAAACTGTGAAGCCATGAGTGTCACAGTCATGCTGCACTTTTTAGGACTACCACGGCCAACGTTTAACCTTAAACTAGCATCACGAAAGTCAGTTCAAATTTCCCTCCTTCCTAGCCACTGGTCAAAACTCTCCTGTTTTACCAAGGTTCCAGACTCCTACTCCCAAGTACTCTGTAAACCAGTCTATTCCCTCACAGAGCCGCAGAACTGCATCACAGACCAGAGGAGAACAGCCCCTCCACTTTTGCACAACCTAAGTTCCATCCATTCATTTTCAATACCCGCTTAATCCAGCTGTCGGGTCACGGGGGGGCTGGAGCCTATCCCAGCGGTCATTGGGCGACAGGCGGGGTACACCCTGGACAGGTTGCCTGTCCATCACAGGGCCAACAACCTCACAACTGTAAATAAACCAATAACCTTTTTACCCACCTGTTCAGTGTCTGCTTCCATCTTGGATCCTGCCTACTTGTAAACCTTAACAGTTATGGAGCCGTCAAATGTTTGTCCTCTTTCAGTTATCTGCTGGTTAACTTGGCACTGAGCACTGCATAGTTTGCATTATTTGCTGAAATATTCTGAAATGAGAAAGTGATATAAACAGTCTATTAAAGCAATGAAATCAAATTGAATAATGGTTCTCTCTGTCTCTTAACTGTGGGAACTGCTTACACTTTTAACTTGATACCACGTTTCCACATCAGATTTCCCATATGCAGCAACTCGACCACATTAGTATGACAATCATGTTTCAACAATGTTCTTGTCAAAAACGAATCCAATTCCCCGGGCATATAATGCCGTAAATCAGATGGTATCCACAACAACTGCCAAAAGCTTTCAGTAACTCTACAGCACTATAGCTGCATCAAATAGAAGAGCCTATGCTTATGTGCACGCCTCCCTGAGTCTGTTTTTCCTGCCCTGACAGGATCCAACACTGACATCTGAGTTTAGAGATGTATCTCATACACTGAGCCATCGTTGGAAACAAGCAGTGTTTATGTTTGCCTTCTTTCATCCACTTCTTCTACCCTGCACTGGGAATTTTCTGAAGCATCTCTCACATCTCGTGAGATATGCATTTGAAGTCTCATCATCTTTCAGTCCCACGGGGCTCTATTCAAAATTAAATGGTATTAAATATTTTACTGTCGCTTCAAGGACAGATACTGAAGTGGCTCACAGTACTTCATGCATGACTGCTTGTTTAAGATTCTCAAAATTAATCTAATATTCTCAGACCAGACTTATTACATTATGTCACGTATGTATCATGATGATTATGATTCTTCTTCTTCTTCTTAATATTATTATTACCTTTATCTAACCCGGGGAAATTATCAAAGATTGCTTTAGAGTTTCAGCTACATCATTAGCATCAGCACAGTTAAAGCACAACCACACACGCAGATATATAACAAATTCTTGCAAATAACTCGAAAGTTTACACAAAATTGAAGGCAAACATAAATCATGCATCTTGATAAACTCACACAATAACTCAAATAAATATCCCATTCAAAGGCAGAAACATTTAAATGCAATATAGTTTGGGAAAAGTGTGAGGACAATAACCGACTGAGCTTTCAGGAAAAACTTGAAGTCTGTAAATATAGAGGTAAAAGTCCAGAAATGGCTTTGTAAACTAGAACGTACCAATGGTTGAGTGTAAGTGTTGGAAAGGCAGGTCATCTAACACAAGCAAACGTTGGAAGTAGTGAATAAGAGATTTAGAATCACTGATAAACATCAATAAATGTATGAGATGCAGATTTAGAAAGAGCCTTGAAAAGTGGTTATTAATAGAGGATCAGTGTTGAAGTGTACTGAATGCAAGATGCAGCTCGCAGGGAGCTCATATCACAATATCATCTGCATATCACAGTATCATCAGCATAAAAGTGAGAGTTTGCAGAAGAAACACTATTTATCTATAAAATCATTTAAGGCAGACCTAGGACGGATTCCGGGGGAACATACTTAGTTACATCAAGGAGGCTGGAAGTGGTCGACCATCTGCCTGTACACACAAAGATCTGCCTGGCAGGTAGTTTTCAAGCCAGCATGCAGTGTTATCTAAGAGAACTACACTGAGAAGTATTTGATTTAGCAAATCAAAAGCTTTGGATAATTTGATTTAAAATAAAAAATAATAATAAAATGCACAATGCATCTTGTTGCCTTAAGTAGTCAGTATGTTGAAATAATATTACTCATCCTCAGCGTATGTCAGGCTGTCTCTTTGGTAGAGCAGTGTTTTGGGCTAAACTATCATTTCGGGGTGTTAATATACAAATACAATGCTAATACACTCACATTGTGTTTTGCCTTCATCCTGTTCTGCACAATAGTTTGATTAGCCCAAAACACAAATTACGGTTGTGGGAACTCAAATGTCTTTAACTTATTTTGACAATATCCATAGGACTGGCGAAATTGAAATACTGTGGAGAACATGAATCTCAGCATCCAATGTTGGGCTAATCCATAAAGCAGAGTCTGACACATTTTGAGGGTTTAATATTACCTTTTACCTTTGACTATTAAAGTATATTTATGCATTGTGCTTATACAGAGTTGATACACTCCTTGAAGGGAACAAGCATTGACCCCATGGTGTGAAGGGTTAAAACAGGAAAGAGACTGAGTTGAGTGTTTAGAGAAACTGCTATGCTTAAAGAGGGAGTCAAAACAGGTGAGATGAGGCCTAAAGTGGAAAAGTACCAGACACAGGGAGAAGAGATCTGAATGGAGCAGAGATGGGGTATGAGACTGATATCAGACCAAGCATCAATCAGGGAAACTCAAGTATAAACCACAGCTTCTCCCCAACTTTTGGACCAATAATATTTACATCATGTTTGTATGGCAATATATAAGTGTATTTTGCAAAAGAGTGGTACCCTTTTTCTGATCAGACTGCCTGGCAGAGAGATAACTTAGACCATATAATAAATTCTGAGCTAGACTAGTTTTGTGTATCTTCTCTCAGAGAAACGAACATGACACAGATTTGAAAGAATGAAAATCTTAACCACAGCAAGAAGAATTTAATGTCTGGGCGTAATGAATATATCTGTAACATATTAATTGAATATTTGTTGTTCGATGAGCATCACTCCAGAGACGTGGTGTTGGCATGGATTCAAAATCTGCAGTATAGCGAGAAAAGTTCACTTTTTTCCAAACGCACCAAAGCTCTGAGAATTTATTCAGCTTTTAAAAAATGTCTTTATGGATCGGTTTGCATCTAGTCCAAAATCAACCAAACCGGCAGCTAAAAGTCTCTGCAAGAATCTGTCATCTTTGTCTCATTTTCATCCATGACAAAATGGGGCTTACCTGTTGGCCTAACAGTCTCTTGTTACATGTACGGTAAAAAAATTTATTTCCGTAGCAGACAGGTTTTGACAGCACCCATACAGTACATAGATTGTCCATCCATCCATTATCAACCGCTACTCCGGCAGAGTCTCTCCAGTGTGTCCTGGGTCTTCTCCGGGGTCTCCTCCCAGTGGGACGGGCCTGAAACACCTCACCAGGGAGGTGTCCAGGAGGCATCGGAACCAGAAGCCCGAGCCACCTCCTCTGGCTCCTCTCGATGCGGAGGAGCAGCGGCTCTATTCCGAGCCCAACGACAAGAAAAACTATTTATGGAAATCAATTATCCTCAAAACACGTTTGATGTTTAAACTTTATAAACAAAAATCTGACGCATGTCACTAAAGTCGCAACTGCAATGAAGTATTTACACTTAAGATTATTGAAAAAAAAAAAAAAAAAACGATGACATTTTAATTCCCCATCTACTTAATCTCTTACTCAATTTTTCTTTATGTAGCCTGTCTAGCTTCTTAAAAAAGACCACGTGTGAGCATACGTGGCTCTTTGTCTCATTTGTTTCAGTGTTGGTGACGCGCTTATGACCTATGAAGGGGTGTTCAGTGTCAGCTGGGTCAATTCCCAGGCCCCCTGTGACTCCGAATCGAATGGAGCGGGTATGAAAAATAAAAAATGAAAAACTGTTTTATTTGGTAAAAAGTCAAAGGAAAAAAAGAATATCCACAGTGTGTGGGACGGGCAGTGTACTTATTAAGGAACTGAAAAGGGTAATATTCAGTTTTGTTGTTCATGTACAATGACAAAGCCTCCTTTACAACTACAACATTCATGCCCTTAACATTTGCTGCAGTTTCAGGATTTAGGAGCATGTCCACTTTACTTGACTGTTGTGACAACTGAGTTTGATAAAATGCAGCTGACATTAGATTCTTCTTCCAACAATCCTGTCACTTGAAATCAGCTTCCAGTTTGTGGGATGCAGTGCTCAACACTGTTGTGACTACAGCAGCCATCCACTTATCCATCATCTCATATTACTCAGACTAAGTGAGTCTGTTCTCAAATTGACAGTCAATAGAGATTGTTCAGCTGGCACAGTGGGAAGATGACTCAATTTGCTTAGCTCTGTCAACAAGTACTGTTTGTAAGACTCAAAAATCAAACCATGAAATTACACCCTCTGTCACAGTTTCTCTGACAGAATTGCTGCAGTGCATTTTGTTTCATATTCAATGTGTACTGACATGAGGACAAAGTTTTGAAAACAAATTATTGACTAGACAACATCAGGACATTACCAGAAGATGAGTTTTGGTGTTTGGTTTGGACCTTTGGATTTAAGTTTTTTTTTTTTTAATGTACTGTCGCAATGCACTTCAGAGCATGTATTTAGATTTCTGCAAACCTAAATATACTGCAAACTGTCAGTTTACCAGGGGACTCAGGACACAGAGTCGTATGGGTTCCAAGAGGGTTTATTATTTAAACACAGCACACAGCAAGGCAGGGCGATCTCCAAGCAGCGCAAAGAAAAGGCTATGAAAAACCTAAGCGCAGCTATGAAAGTTACAAAACAAGTCTCTCCAAACTGGGAGGAAAACAGAAAAGCTGAAAAAACAAAACAAAACATAGACAAGCTCTCAAAACGAGGCGTAATAAAACAAAAGACGTACTCTTCACAAAGCAGAGGCTCTATGAACTTTAACGATAAACTTAAAACTCTCCTTTAACGGATGTGACTTTGAAAACTTACAACAAAAATCACTCCTTGGAAACAGAGGGAAAAACAAGGCTGTGAAACTTACCGTTTAGAATAAATCAACTAAGGCTATGGGTAGAATAAATTACAACACAAGATAGCACTGCAGGAGGAGCGCTCACTGCAGGCTCGTGGAACTGTGGATCAAGGCTTGAGACAGATGGCTGGTAATGATGCTCATATGGAGAGACAACATACTGGCACAAGACAAGGGAAACGCAGACTATATGAACACATGAGGGACCAGGGGGAACAGGTGGAAATTCTTGGGAATCAGGGAAGACAATCAGACGCTTGACACGGGAGGAAGGGCAAGATACTTGAAACGAGAGGAGACAGTTAGTGCTTTCAAAATAAAACAGGAAATGACGAGACAAGACATGGAACAGAACATAAACTGTGACAAACTTTGTTTGGAACCTCTTTAGGTTTTATAAAATGTTATTTGGCAAGCCCATCAGATTTGTTGGGGGAAAGTACACACTCCTGCCACGGAGTACGAAATGTCCAGTCTCCTCATCTTTGTCTCCTCCCAACTTTAATTTGAATTAATTCTGCATGCACTATACCTCAACAATAGGGAGTTACTTTACTATTAGCAACTAATTGTTATCTGCAGTCATGCTGTTATTTAGATTTTCTCATGACTCTGTGGTCAGCCACCTGCAACAGGTTGCTATGTCCTTTATGAATTTACTTAAAGTTGCTGTGAAATTACAAGCAAATAGCTATTTGCTTCTGCATATTTACACATTTTGTGTGATAAGAGATTTCCCTCTTAAAATGTCCAGTCTTATTTGATTGGTCTGCTCCACTGACCTGAGTAAGCAAAGTCAACCATTTTAGATTAGCTTTGCTGCAGTTTGAAAGTCAAGAGCATTTTCATTTGATGCAAAATTAGTTATATGGCCTATAGTGCAGGATGAGTCATCAAGATTTTCTTATTTTCAAGGATATTTAAAGCTGTTACCTTTCTCTCGTTACTGTTTATAAATGCAGCCTTTTCCAACATGATAATTCCTGCTGTTTGCTGCCAAGTACTGCTGCACTCAATATAACCTTGGAGGTGGATGCAGGAATTCAAAAACTCTTAATCTTTTATACGATTTAAAATAATATATATATATATATATGAGCTATTTCACTGTTTAACAGGTGCCTTTTGGAAAAAAGTTACAATGATTGCAGCCTGTTATTCTAATTACTATTATTATATATAAAGTGACGATAATTTTTTCAAGTTAGAAACTGGAAACTCCAAGTTTCATGTTTGCATCACATCTTTGAAGTAAGAGACAGACTGCAGTCCATCAAAGAACAAAGCAATAAACCAGACAAAGAAGTTATATCTCAGCATTTATATTCTAAAACACACATACACACTTCAACGTTTTCACACAACCATATTGGATTATATATACATGATACACTAGATTGCCAAAAGCCAAAAGTAAGTGACATCCCGTTCTTAATCCATAGGGTTTAATTTGGCGTTGGCCCATCCTTTGCAGCTATAACAGCTTCAACTCTTCTGTGCAAGCTTTCCACAAGGTTTAGGAGTGTGTTTATGTGAATTTTTGACCGTTCTTCCAGAAGTGCATTTGTTAGGTTAGACACTGATGTTGAGCTAATTGCTTCCACCATATGTGCTCTCGCTGGGCAGCCTACAGCCCGCAATCACTGCACTGCATAGGCAAGATACAAAGTACGAGCAACTCTGATTACGAAAGTTTTCTGTTCCTAGCATAGCTGCAATCAGATACATTTTATGTTACCAGTACAGTTTATCCTACCTAAATGAACACAACAAGGTCAGGTAGATTCTTTTCAGTAACATTTTCGGCTCACACCAGAAGGTATGGTCAAATAGTGCATGTCCAAAAAAAGAATTTTCCCATTAAAATGTATGGATGTTTATCACACTAAAGCATGACCAGATCTAATCAACTCGAGTCTGTCAAATAAAAATTAAGAATTTGATTAAAATAAAATAATAATCTGACATGGGACTGCAACTATAGTGTCCAGTTGTGGGTTTAGAGCATAGTTCACCACCACCCCGCAAAGGAAACTTCTTGCATATGTTGTCAGAGCATTTACTGAAAAACTTTTAAATTAGACATACATACCTTTGGTTTCTAGCATTTTAAAATCCAGTATTCTGATTAGTTACAGCAGGAGTACCGCTGTGGGAACAGTAAACCTAGTTGGAGTTTATTAAATTGCCTGATTAAATGGTTGAATTACAACAATATCCAGTTGCTCTGTTATGAGTATTAAGCCCATTGCTAGAATGCCAAAATCACCAGCTCCAAACTTCCTTGACCACACCTTTTTCCTGCATCTGTGTCCTGTGTTCATCTGGGCCCTGACAGTGCAGATGTCAAAGGGATCACAATCAACTACTTCCAGAAATCTTTTACCATTGGCTTGCTATGTGCTCATTTCCACAAATAAACTCATCATGAAAGAATACAAAAGTGTCTTTGATGGCAAGTTCTTTTCATTTTCTGTAAATAGCTGAATTGATAACTATATAATTATATCATCACACTTCATCTGAAAGAAATTTATAAAATGATCATGATCTTTATAAATCCATTGGAAGTAATAAATTATGTATTAAAATTACATAGGTATAGAAAATGGATGGATGTAGTAGATGCCCAAATTGCCAAGATCTATTCAGGTAGTGTTGAAGAGTCCACATTTGGAGGCATCAATGTAAGACTGTTAGACAAATATAGGCCTAATTCTTAGATTTATGTTGCCTTTTTAAATGATTGATAATAGCATATGTTTCAGACAAGTTACATCCATGAGCCCTATGTTTCTGCTTACATGTGGGTCACCGGAAAGCAGCTTTCAGAAGGTTCTGCATCCAGACTGCTTCATCTCTGAAACAGCTTCCCCTACAATTTTCCGTTCTAATCAATTATTTTATATTTACCCTAAAAGGACCATTTCTATTTAAATCTTTAGTAATGTTTATACCATAGGAGATCACTCACCCTTTTTCTCCCTATTATTAATTTGGCTTAATTTGGTTTAATAACTTAATTTTTATTTTATTTTTTTATCTAATGCATGTGTTCATCCAAAAAAAGGGAAGAGTTAAATATCAGAACGCCAGGTGAGGACCAACACTTACAGATGTAAAATCTTGACTTTTTTTGCATTCTTATTCTTACCGACTTGACAACTATCTACTACCTAAATTCCTATTATTTTATGCAACCTGTTTATTAATCACTTGTTCTAATAAACACTTTCATTAACACTGTGCACCCTCACAATCTCACCACTCTGTGTGGCACCTGCTCTGTGTGAATTTTCACCCCTCAACATGTTGGATAAGGGACCAGGAGCATTGCAAGACATACAGCTCAGCTCATGTTTTTTCATTGTTAAGGCGCTGCACATGTGTGACACACGTTACATAACTTACTTTGGTAAACTCTATAATCTGGATACGCATGAAACCATAGGCTAGAGATTTTAATGGCTGCGTTTCCCAGATTCGCGAAGAGCTTCTTAGCTTCTAAGAGCTTAGCGAATCTAGGAAACGCGGCCAATATTCGAAGGAACAATGGTAAACATTTAGGTATGAAAGAAATAAGTTATAAGAAACAAGGGTAATCTTTGGGGCAACTGCTCCTTTGGGTTAAATGCAGGTCCTGGATCACCTATTTTTGTTTGCCCTGACTGTTCATAAAGCTCCCTTTACCTATTGCTTCTTCATCTGAATTCAACCCCTCTTCCTATCAGCACCAAAAGAAAACTAGTGTCTAATGAACTATGGCCCCATCAATTCATGCAGTTTACGTTATTTCAGTACCCTTCTTAGTTATGTGAAATCAAAGCGGAATCCACTGCTGTGGATGGGTGAAACAAAAACTGCCTTAGCATCATAACCATCTTCCCATCTGCCTTCTTAACTGGTTTCTCCTCCTCTGTTTAGTGTTTTTTTCTCATTATCCACTTGGATCCCCCTTGGTCTGTCATCCAAAAAGCGAATATAAACACTAAATAAAATTTAGTCTAATTAGCCGCATAAATTGTTCAATATCAATTTATACCATTTTAAGTGACCGTTAGCCTTTTGTTAGAAATGCATTCTGGAAACATCACATTGATCTTACGCTTTAACCTGAAGTTTGTGGATAAAAACTACTTAAATAAACAAAATAAAAGCTCATATATCAAAAAAAGAGAAAAAGAGGACATTTCTAAAAAGTGAGGGTTCAATGCAAAAATCTTTGTCTTTTTACACTAACAAGATGATTCCCAAAGAGCTATTAGATGAATTATTGGTATCTTAACACAGTGGGCAATGTGTATGTATATACACTATACTGTCAAAAGTATTCACTCACCCATCCAAATAATTAAATTCAGGTGTTCCAACCACTTCCATGGCCAGAGGTGTATAAATTCAAGCATCTCGTCATGTAGTCTGCCTCTACAAACACTTGTGAAAGAATTCCACTGTAGTACCGTGATAGGAAGCCACCTGTGCAACATTTCCAGTCGCAAAATTTCCTCCCTAATGAATATTCCACAGTAAATGGTAAATGGACTTGTACTTGTATAGCACTTTTCTAGTCTAACTGACCACTCAAATTCTCAGTGGTATAATAACAAAGTGGAAGTGATTGGGAACGACAGCAACTCAGCCACAAAGTGGTAGGCCACGTAAAATGACAGAGCGGGGTCAGCAGAAGCTGAGACGCCAACTTTCTGCAGAGTCAATTGCTACAGACCTCCAAACTTCATGTGGCCTTCAGATTAACTCAAGAACAGTGCGTAGAGAGCTTCATGGAAACAGTTTGGGGATGGCCCTTCCTGTTCCAACATGACTGCGCACCAGTGCACAAAGCAAGGTCCATAAAGGCATGGATGAGCCAGTTTGGTGTGGAAGAACCTGACTGGCCTGCACAGAGTCCTGACCTCGACCCGATAGAGCACCTTTGGGATGAATTAGAGCGGAGACTGCGAGCCAGGCGTTCTTGTCCTACATCAGTGTCTGTTGAAGCTGTTATAGCTGCAAAGAGTGGGCCGGTGTCATATTAAACCCTATGGATTAAGAATGGAATGTCACTTAAGTTTATATGTGTGTTAAGGCAGATGAGCGAATACTTTTGGCAATATAATATATTTATATATATATATATATATAAATATATGTGTGTGTGTGTGCGTGTGTATATACAGTATATATACTATATTTATGTTTACACATAATAAAATCAATAAATCATTGTATTTAATTCCAATTTAACTGGCACTATATAAAGAAATGCAAAGATGCTCCACTACAAACTCCATCTGAGCTGTCTCGGTCTCTCTGCTACACTCTCGATGAACAGATCACATCAGATCTTTTTTTCTACCATTCAGTCCATCTTATGTTTAAGACCCACTTATTGCTAAGGAGGGTGTATTAAGTTTGAACTATTTCAAAGAATTAAATTAAAAATGGTTTCCAATTAACATAGATGGGTAAGTTTTCAGGCAGTTTTACGGAAGAGCCGCAACAGGAGCTAAAAACAAATAAGGATCCTTCTTAAACAATTGATTATCTTGCTCAGTTTTTCAGTCTGCTGTCAGGCTTTCGTTTGGTAGCGCCTGATCACACTGATGCTGGCAGCCAGCCTGAGTCTGAGGAATCTACTGACTGAGCTGCTTGGGTGATGGAAAGAGAAGGGAGCAGGGGTGAAGGAGGGGGTGGAGGGAGGAAGGGAATGGAGATTTAAAACCTACCTTATCCCTCCAGATGGGGAAGAGTGAGATCACTGGCAAAAAGATTGATGAGCTGCCTGTCTTGGTCAGGAACCGGAGGGAATAATGTGAATGCAGATTTATGTGCCCTATGGGGTCTTTGCGACAAGTATGTACACCAGACCTTATGATCACACTCAGGAGTTTGATGTAGGCACAGACATAGGAGAAAATTCTGTTTTTGTATGAGAAAAAATATTTAAAAACCTGTATCGCTATAAAGTTTGATTTCTTGCAGGGAAAAATTCTTGCAAATGTAAATCTGCTTTGGCCATGAATTGCTTAAATCATCTCTGCCCCGAACAGTGTCTACATCTAATTATCAGCTGTGCACTCAACAGAAAAGCAATAAACGAAACGCTGGAGAAAAGTGAAATGTTAAGGGTGCATTAGTGAAAGTTCTTTAGTCAGTGACATCTACAGTTGGTTCTCTGATTGGTGGAAAGAAAAACCTAACTACACTCTGCCCTCCATGGATATTGATTAGACATTAGTGCTGTACGTGACTAAACACACAGGAGGGGTAAGGAGGGAGGGTGTAAAAGACTGTGCGTGTTATGTGGAAGGTCCCAACAATGACAGCGCAATCCTAACTGTTTCAGCCTATTAGATTGATAAGCTTTGGATGTATAGTCAGTACAAACTGTATATCAATCACAGTGCACTCACCAGTTAGTTTTAGTAATAACAGATGAGATTTTTACTGGTTTTATGTCTCCGCTGTATAGATTTGTTACTTTATTTTGTAGCTGTGAATGTAAAATCATTGTGTCAAACAAACCGAGTAGTATTAAGTATAGGTTCACACATTGGACAAACGTTAGTCAGGAAGCAGATTAATCAGAATACAACGAATAGATTGATTCAGAAACCGCAGCTGTTGGCAAGGCTGTTACTGTCTACAGACAGGTAGAGAAAGGGCTAAAGCAAACAAGCAAAACCTAAGAAAAGAACGAAAGCCCATAGCAGCAGTAAACTGACTGAAAATTAATGAAAACCCTCTATCACCATTGTTACAAATAATATTAAGTCCATTTTTTCCATCACAAAAGGGTTCAAAGCCATATTACTGTTCCCGGTGTCAAGTTGTCAAGTTCCACGCCCACTCAAGTTTGGCAAGAATAGAAAGACCTTTCAGAAACAAGAATGCTCAGGGATGTCAGAACTTAAGTAGATCCTACAACATTTTTTTCCCCTCCCAGGCTCAAAATAAAACAATCACAACTTAATTTCGGAGTACTGTATGTGAACTAAATCAAGACATTTGAATTTCATTTGTGGTTGACCCTAAAGGAAAGCAATATCTTAAGAGTTGAGTATGGGGCTATTCTTTATAAAGTCAGTCACAAGTCAGAAAAACACTGAGGTAGTTGGTGTCATTATGTAGACCATGCCTTTTGATAAGTACGTTGCACACAGGTCGCACACACAGATTACTGAAGGTTACTGTTCTATTGCATTATTCCATCTGGTAGGCTTATTGAATTGTGGAGTTTATGCTGTGTTGTGCTCCACTTTAAATACTGTGTTGAGCAGAGCATTATCCTTCACGAGACATTTTAGGTACGGTACTTTTAAACTTTTCTTTGGATGTTTAGATTATTGCGTATGTTGTTTCCTTGTCTCGCCTGCACGAACTTTCCTTGACTGGAATTTAAACCAGAATGTGTCCCGATGCTTTTATAGAGCAAGAAGCATGGGATGTACCAATAGTGTGAAACTACATAGGGATGTTTCTGATAATGTTAAAAGAATCCTCATTCAGTAGACTTAGAAATGTAGTCAATCTGAGTATTTCATTGTCATGTCAATTCTACTGGTTCATTTATATTCATGTGAATATTTTTTGATATAAATGTGTTTGTGGGACATGGATGACTGTTAATTGATGTTGGTTTTACTTGTAGGAGGACCTTCCAGTATAAAGCCTGGAGTAGCAGCTCCATGCGAGGGGGAGGTATGCAGTTTGGGCCTGAAAGATCTCAGTGCTAGAGCCCTACAGCTAAGGGCCTGCAGGTGTTGAACTATGTGACTGATGAGTTTAAATTTGGTTAATTTTGGAAGATTTGACCTGAATAAAAGACAAGCATCGGATGACGTCTTGAGTCCAGCCTCCTCCTTTCACCACTCAGCCAGAGTTCAATTCACTGCAATTTTTTCAACCCATGATTGACCAGTGACATTTCCCATGATGATGGGAGCAAAAATTTAATTGATCTTGTTCCAGACATTACTTTACCTTTGAAAAGCTGAATAAGCCGCTCTCGTGCAAATTTTCTGGCATGTCTTGTTGGCACGGTTACACATCATAACCAATGTACAAAAATTACCAGCAGAAATTATTTCAGCATTATAGCATCCAAAACCTGCACAAAAAAAAAATCTTAAAGTTGACAAGTTACCAGCAGTGTTGAAGTAGTTGAAGCACTTTTGACCAACCAACAGAGCCATTCACCAGTGTAACCCAATATTTCTTCAGTATTGTACATATTTTTATTTAAGGGGAACCAGTACCCTGGAGTTTGTATGTTCCTCCCGTGTATGTGTGGGTTCTCTCCAGGTACTCCGGCTTCCTCCCACCACCCAATGAATGTTAGGTTCATTGTTGACTCTAAATCGTCCCCAGGAGTGAGTGTGAGCATGGATGGTTGTTTGTCTCATTTGTCTCTATGTGGCCCTGTGATGGACTGATAGGCCCTAGCCCCCCCGCGACCCTAAATTGGATTAAGCGGGTATAGAAAATGGATGGACAGTACCCGCATTACATGTCATTTAAAGTGGACACAGTAAGGCAAAGCTAATTTATTTATGTTACACAATTCAACAAGAAATCAATTCCAAGTGCCTTACGTAGAACATTCAAAATTAAAATCACCTGACAGCATGGTTATGTCAATCTGCATGTTGTTTACACAATTAAAGTAATTGGGAGCATACAGATGTTGAATACGCTGTAGAACCTTTCAGAACTTTCCCAACAGATTAGTGATTGTCTACAGACACTGGGCAGTCTCGGTCCCATAAATATGATTCAGACCAGTTTAGTTATGTGGCAGATCTATTGAGTAGTTTAAAGTAAGCAATACTGTTTTAACATATTTTGATTTTGTAGCTTTTTGCTCATTGCTCTTGATCTCCAATGTGTTTTAGTTATTGGTGAACATCTTCTGGATGCTTGTTTTTTGATTTCCTACATAAATCTATGTTTTCTGTCCTTTTCAGCAGCTGAGAGATTACAGAGGTGGTGGTCCTTCTGTTGGTGGCTACTCCCTCTTGGGTACTTTTAGCTGTTTTGCACCTCCTGGTTCGGATGGCACCACTGTGGTTCTAAAAGAAATGTGTTGCATGTATGATTTGGAGGTATATACGAATAGCCCTACTCCCATTTACATGCTTATGGGTAAATCTCAGCTGCACTTTAGTTTTGTGTGTTTTTGCTTCTTTTTGAAAAATATTTCAAAGTGCTGTATATTCCTATTTATAAACCTGGTTAAGGATGTTGCAACATCTTTTGTCTCCTAAGAATAAAGAGCTTGAGTGCCTTTTTAGGTTATGAAATACACTGTTGAATTATATCTAAGTGCATAATATAATAACATTCCTCAGCTGCAGTTCCCAGGGTGGCATTGTTGGATCTCTTGCATTAGTTTAAGGTCTTTATAAACTAAAACACCGACCTGCATATGCCTCACAGGGCAACAAATTAGACATGTCAGTGAAACTTTGTTATTTTTGCTCATACTGTGTGTTCATTGCAAGTTGCACAATATTAATTCCACAAACTTGGGTGGATGCTTTTACATTGAAATGATAGACTAAACACTGTGTACATCTCTGAAAGCATAGTGATGCCTAAAAGAGTGTAACATGCCTGGATGTTTAAGAATATGTTCAAATACAAGTGGCCGAAAGACACTGAGCGCTACATAGTTGAAATACTGCATCATGTTCCATTTGTCAGCTACTGCTGCTATGCATAAACTGCTGGTGGTTTTCACCATTAAGACCCTACATAAAGCAGCAGCATGAATAACATCACTGACATTCCAAATTAGGCTATTTCCGAGTAGCTCTAGTCCTGAAAATAGAAGTATGGGTTGCCTGGCTGAAACGTACACATACACTACGCAATTAGCCCTTGAAATAAAGGGGATGAAAGATGGCTTTAGGTGCAAAGGGTTAATGGGAGTCATTCAGGGATCTCTAAAGTGCTATAACATTGTTCAAACTGTGTGAATGTAGTGTGTTAAATTTGATTCTGTGTCTTCTTGCTCTTTTAAAGTACATCTCCCACACTGCTGTGGATGTGCACAAAATGATCACACTGCAGATAAAATGGAGTGCTGCGTCAACAGAGAGTCACTCTCCAAATGAGGGTACGCTACCCCTCATTTAGGAGGCCATGTATTTTGATTAATTTAAAAGAAAATTTTAAAATTATTATGAATATGGTTTGGTTGCAGCAGTACAGTACAAGAGAAAGATACACAACGGGATGGGAGGGGAGGCGAGACAGGGAGCCATGAAGAAAAAGCCAGACTCTGACTTTGTACCTACATCCTAGCAACTGTGATTAATTTAATCCATCATAACAAGGAGGCTGTAACTAGAACTATAGAACAGAGGTGAGCTGTATGTGTGGTGTGAAGAACTGGCCTGCCTGTCCAAAGAAAAAACAATTCATGTATTTTCTTTATATTTTGATGTCTACATCAATATATCCTGTGAGCTTTTTACTTATTTACCTTTTGTAAGTACATTCATTCATTCTTTTTGTATTTTTGTCTTAGTGTTTAGTCCCTTTTGTGAGATGTTTTCTGGTTGATCAGAATTCAGATTCTGGTTTGGTTTATTTCCCTAGTTTAGGTTAATGTGTTTAAATTCTGTTCATATTTTTGTCCATGTTTTCTTGAGCTTGTGTTCTTTCTGTTTCCTGTTTAGTCCTGATCTGTTAGTTGTTAGTGTGCTGAGTTCCATGTTTTATTTTACACCTCTATTAGTTCTCCCTGGTTGCACATGTGTTTCCAATTATTTGATTATGTCTCGTCACTATTTAATCTCCTGAGTTTTCCTTGTCAGTTGCCAGTTTGTTGTTGAAAGCCACTTTGCTTTGCCGTCACGCTCTCTTGTTCAGATTTTGGATTTTGTTCCTTTGGAGTATTTTTTGAGTGTACTGTTTTCTGAGTTACTTTAGGGGAACTCATGTTCTTCCTCTGGTTGGTCGGTCTGCTTTTGGGTCCAAACCTCTCGACTTTAACCTTGGATTACAACACATTCAGTGAATCGGAATCCATAAATAAGCTAATATGGTCCCACCAATATCCATGCCCATTTCCTCCATCTCTGCAGTGGTATGGAGTAACTAGATTTGATATTTGGGTAAGTCAGGGGTATATACTTGGACCCCAGAACAATTCTCTGTAAGAGGAGGCTAAATTCTACAAGATGGTATGCAACCAGAAGTATTAGAGTGCACTCACTTTCTATCCCTTAAACAACATTAGAAGTGTAACGATAAAGGAAAATAGAAACATTTGGCTTGACAACATTATCAGCTTATTCTAGTAGCTTGTATATATAAAAACTTAATAGCTATGCTAATAATGATCAGGGCAGCTAACTTGCAAACACTGAGATTCGTGAACCACTCGTTCTCAGTTTATTTTCAGCAAATTACAGGCAGTGGGTGGCAGGCAGGTTATTACAGGTTATAAAACATTACAAAGTAAACTGATAGATCTGTCCCCTAAATTGTTGGAACAGCGTCTAACTCTGCAATCAGTCTAGTGGCAAAGCTTTGCTATTTTGTGTCAAATTTGTCACAGCTGCCTGGAAAATGACTGCAAACTCGTGTCCTCTCGTATCTTTATATGACACTGCAGCATCTCCAACAAAGCAAAATCCTTTTCTATTGTATTTCGACATCTTTGGATAAGACATGAAGGCTCACAGAATCTGATTTTGTGCTATCACAGCCTTAAACAGAGCATGTTAGTTTACACCACAGAAGAACACACAATAGTCCTCTTTTTGCTGTTTCGATTTGAGCATTTTTCCTCCAAAAGCACAAATTTCGCAGATGACTGTATTCTCCAAAACTGTTCATGTAAATTGGACCACTTGCCTGCAGCTGTCCATATTCAGAGTCAACATTAGTCCATGCAAGCGGAAAACATTTGCCTTTTTAAAAAAAAAAAAAAAAAAAAAAAAAAAAAGATCAGTGCAGATCAGAAAAGTCCTGGTTTCTGTACTGATTTGTCTGTATGTATCAAACTGACTCAGGGAGACACTGCTATAACTCCCTTGGGTCATCAGAAGTCATTATCTATTTACTATTTTCTCTGTAAGGGTTCGCACACCATAAAGTCTCACACACCTCCTGCTTAGGAAAGAGCTTTTAAAACACAGGCAGAGAGATTTCACAAAGAGTCCGCCCACAGGGTCACTGACGAGAGGAAGATACTCTGCACTTATTATTCATACATAAAATCATTGGACCATGTTCATTCTGAGCTACTGTTTATTGCATTTTTTTTTTTTTTTTTTTTAAACTGGGGTTTGACAAGAATTCCACTTTCCGAAATGAAAAGGCTTTATACGGACTCAATGATAAAATCTAAGTCTCTGTACTTTTAGTGATAGGTTGTACTCTCACAGTTGCAAGCTGTCCAAAGGGGCATTGCCCGACTATAAGTATTTTACTGCTTTGGAAGGCATTGCTGTTCTTTTTAATGTGCATGACAGTAAACCGAATCGAAATTGTTCTTCATCCACTCTGCAACACTTTTGCCCTGCAGGGAGAGAAGAACGACCTCTGTCAACTTGACTGCTCTCTGTATCTCAGCTTCTGTTTGCAAGGCTTGACTATACACCCTCACTGCTACATAGGTAAATAATTTTGGTTATTTACTACATAATAGTTCATATCTTGAACCACATCTCTTGTAAAATTCACACAAAGATAGATCCAGGATAAATCCACACAGTCCTGGAACAACATAGCTGACGCATCCATGTGACTACATATAAATCAACAAAATTTGGATTGCAAATAAATTGTAACGAGGTCCGATCAGTCATCCCTCTGCTCTATATCCTTGCCAAAAGAAAAGCTTAGAGGCTTTTTTCTCTGTCCTCTCCCCATGATTTCTCAGGAATCATTTTTCAAGTTGGAAAAACTTTCACCTTTGACAAAACTTCAGTTATTTATGCTCTTAGAATGAAAATTATTGTAATATACAGCATATAAAAAAGATATAAAACTCTTAATCTTTAAGGTATGTAAGTTTCTATGTTTTTTGCAACAACTTCATATTTGCAAATGGAATAGTTCTGTTGGCCCAGAATAGGTGCAGAATTCTTTACAACTGTAAATATGACCATGACTCAAACATTCCCATGTTACTGAGAACATCTATTGAAAGTTAAGAAAAAAAAGTTGAGTGTGAGCTTAAAAAGAAAAAGGAACAAAAGAAATGTGTCCCTGAATCAGGTTGCGTGGTGCGCTTCTGACGAGCAGAGCTCCTCCACTTCATTGCTGCTCATTATCATTCTTTCTAATAATTCCAGACCTCAGTTAGGCTATAAGAGCGAAGCATTATTCTTTCACATCTGATTTATACAAACAGCTAATCGCCATGCATAATTCAGCAAGGCAAGTGTTGAAACAGGCTCACAGGCTTTGGGTAATGCTAATTGAATTTGAAGATGAAGTATCTCATAGACAAATTGTTTGTGACTTCATCCTGTGCTATAATTACTCATGTTAAATGAAGGTGAAAACATGGAATAATATTACAATGCATTCCCTCTGCAAACAAATGGGACATTTGCATTTCAATATCTTCTGTTCATCATGCACAATCCAAAATTCAGATTTTGCAAGCTGTTTCTGCTTCGATGTGTCTGAATCTGTAACAAATTCACAAGAAATTATTATTTTGTTTCAATAATTGCAGTTGGTTGCTGTGTGATTTATTTTCCAAAGGTGGCTAAATCTAATTAAAGTAAACTTTTGGAATCAAGGGTAATTCTTTTTAACATTTTCTTCAACAAAATTTAGAATTGTTTGTCCACTATAAGAACATTTTGCATTGAACCAGTGAATTTCCAGTAATAGTTATTGATTTCAGCGTACATCTGTGAAAATCTGCCTCATGCGGTATATAATAAACTCCTCATAGGAAAAAATAAATAAACACATTATACATGTGCCATAAAAAACAATTAGACAAGTGTAATTTTCTATATCCGCCTCATGTTACAAAAAACCCCAGACTCCCAGCTAACACTATTATCCCATTCATGTGACAAGCAAGCAAAAATAATACTAGAAAAATGAGTCACACTGTCAAGATTAATAAGGCTTCCTGACTCCTCCCACCCTGGAAGCTTGGAGCAAGAAAACACACGCACCTCCAGGCCATTGCATCTAAACATTAGTCCAGTTAACCTCCAGTCAACCTAAAAAGATTAACCCCGACCCAGATTCAACCCAGTAAATAATGTCCTTGCGTCAGATGAGAACCTTCAATAAAGAATTTGCTCCTGGCATCACAGCAGCCTTTTCAAGAGGCAGCAAAAAAAATCCTGTTTCTCCTTTTTAAATTCATAAGTTACTCTAGACTGGAGCATTAGTTAAATTGCAAAAGATATGAAGGAGAAGTAGTGAAAATAAGCAGGCAAATCTATAACATATGTCTCTTTAATAGTATAATTACACATGTTAACTAAATTCTAAGACCCTGTAGTGCTTAAACAGTAATGTTTAGTGGGCGGCAGTGGCCTTACGGGCTTCCGCACTTTGTCCTTTGTTCATCTGGCACATTTTAGCCAAAGCTCTCTGCTCTGACATCTGTCTTGTCTAATACCTGGCGGGCACCCAGTTCAGCTCGTATTATGAAAATGTGCGTTTGCCCTGGCTCTATGGATTCTTTATGCGAGGGACGAGTTCTTCCAGTGTCCTTCTGCAGCAGTAAAACCTCTTTAAACTTATGTGGTGATGCTAAAATTTATCCATTTATCCATCCACCCATAGGTGGCCTATGTATTTTCATGCAAACAAAGATTTTCCTTTAAGCATATTTCACCAAACGAATTTGAAGTTGAACATGTTCTTTAATGCTCATACAACTACTGCATTGTTTAGTTGTCCATCTTTGTATTCTATTTGCTTTACTTTGAATCACCTTGTCGTTGAATTGTGCTATACTAAACTTGCCTTGCCTTGCCTTGCTTTGTGGGTCTTTCTCAAAATGGAGAAAGAGTGAAGAGTGAAACACCATGAAAGTCATCATTCACAAAATTGTTTGTTCAACAAAGCTCTTGCTTCTGCTTGAATACCCTGCCAAACCTAGGTCCAGGTCACGCAGGTTACAATTCCAGAGGTAGACCGTCCAGCAGCTTCTTGGTTTACTTCAGGTCTACATTTCATCAGTGTCCACTCTTCTGAGGGTTCACCACAAGGTCAAATCCACCATTTGGTTCCTTAGAATAAAAATGTTAGATTAAACTTTGCTAAGGACACATCTGGAGGCAAAATGGTCTGCACACATTATTCTTTGAGTTGACAAAAGGAAGATCGACCTGTACAAGAATGAAGGGAAGGTGGAGAGGGCTTGGAACATGGTGGGGCATTTTGATAGCATAGAATCCCATTACGTCCAATGGCACCAGGCTACCAGTGTTTATTGATGTTGCAGTAGACAGAAATAGCTATTTGAAACCTGAAGAGTGCTGCTCAAATTCAGTAAAATGCACCAAAACTCATGCTTCTTCTCTACACAAAGGCAAAATTCCATTATACAGTTCCAGATTGTACATAACTCAGGTGTCAGATTTTTAACAACTACCAAAAAAAGATAGCACATAACTTCTGTTTTAGCCTCCTTGTACTGGCCCCTAGCATGTTTTAGATCTGATGTTAAGACATTTCACCTTCTTAGCTACCCAACCTGCCATAAGCACATGAGCTTGTACCTAAACAGAGATCCCCTAGTTGAGGACTTTTACTTGTTGTGACATTGTTGAAATCCAGAGGTGACAAAACATTTGTGGTCAAAGCCCAAAAAACAATAACATGACCTTCAACCGTTAAGTACAAAATATAATTTATGCATATACAAGAACTTGCAATGCACAATGGAATGGAAGTCTGCATTGTTCACCAATAATGATAGCTGTAAGCAAAACAAGGTTTGTGTAAACTCATTACATGGTCATTAATACTTAAGAGTTTAGTATCCAATGTAATTGGAATGAAATAGCACAGTGTTTCATAGTGTTGAGATTCAAAAACCTGCATTTTACTTTAAACTAGCACATCATAAGGATTGTTTTGTGTATGTTTGTATTATGCATTTATGCTTCAAGTATAGAAAAATAACACAGTTAAAGTACCATACTACAGAGTTAATTCATTACACATAGCAGCCAATCAGAGTAACCTCTCTTATGGACCAACAGGAATCCAACAAGCTTAATCACTCTGAGAAAGCAGCAACAGGTTTAGACAGAGCCAGTGGCACATTACACACCAAAATGACACGAGAGAGAGATCTTTATCGATGCTCCCGATGCTCCCGACAAAGAAAAGAAAGCTGCAGAAAGGTCTGACTTAAACAGTACAACATCCACCTTATGAATCAGCTGAACAACATTCACAGCCTTGTTTCTATGATGATTTCCTGACTAGAATCTTTTAACAACATTGGCCCCAGAATCAGTGCCTACAAGGGACTGTTACCCCCCCAAAAACAGCATATTTGTGACACAGAGGCATCCAGAGTTATTTCTCCTGCTTTAAGCATCAATAATTACTCTAAGCTGTAGCTTCATTCTGCCATAATAGCTTTGTTTAGCTGGTCACTACGCTAAGAGTGTGACTGTAACTAAGGGTTGACACACAGATGGACAGGTTAATTAGGATCTTCAGCCTAACCTCTGTTGAGCATTAAAGGTCTACTTTTGCCTAAGTGCAGCACTAGTCTTCTCATTGATGTCAAGCTTCATCATACTCTCACTGAAAAACAAAACCATAAGATTTTGAGACTGTCCTCCTGCCAAAATCAATCCCATGGGTCTTTAATTCATGTAGGCAGAAACAGCTTGTAATTGCAGTGTGTTTAAAAAAAACATACGCAGCCTGTTTTTGTTGTGAAATAAATGAGATGGTTACAGAATAATGTAGGGTCTGGTTGAAAGCTGCAGCAGCACACAGGAAGGAGAACTATGATCTTCATGTTGATGTACCACTCACAAAAGGTCAGTTAGTGTTGGTGGGCGATTCAAGTGCAAGAGGACTTCATAAGACTCGGGACATATGGAGTTCTGTTGTGCATCACATTGTGAAAGCTCCTGGTAGTGCTGTTTATACTATCGCACCAGTGGAGGACCCAGTCAAAGCTAAGCAGGTCCATCATAACTTGTTAAAAGCTGTGGTGGAAATTGAATCTCCCATCCACAGCTCCATCAGTGGTCCATCTTTAGGTCCTGCATAAACTTCAGGGAATGAATGATTTTGATATGATCATGATGATTTATTCCTAAGGCAGGAGACTTCTCATTTGTCTACTTTGTGATGCTGAGCCTAGAACCAACTCAGTCCCCACAATGTCACACTCTTTTGCTGTTCCAGTGGCAGTGAGTCAACCTTCTTCATCCATGCCTGTCCCGTCCAGCAGTCGCCCTGACACCAATGACCTGGTAGTATGGGGGACAACACAGTCAACAGCAGGGTGACATTCAAATGTCCATCGTATTCCCCCGCCAGTGAGGGACTTGGTTCAAGAGCCTGCACATTTTGATCATATGCACAGTGCAGTTGTTGCTATCTTTAGGCCTCGGTGTTAGAACTGTTTTTGTGGGTTCGTCCTCGGGCCAACGATGCAAAAGGAGGGGTAGAATGTAGCAGGAGGAATGTTTTATTCCTATTTATTGAGTGGTCCCCTTTAATTGCATGGAACTTACCAGCCTGTCACTCAAACGTGGCTGCTTATATACAGTAAGTAGATTATGCCTGCAAATGGTGTGTGTGCTGTTAGCTCTAGTTACCCGTCCTTTGACACTGCTGCAGCTTGTTTTAATGTAGGCCCTCCCTTGGATATTAGTGGGTCACCAGGTTAGCTGGATGAGCTCAAGCGCTTTGTCTCTCCCTGGAGCCAACAAGCGTTGCCTGATCGGAGCTGTAAGCCTGGATTGGGACCTTCCTGTGCAGCTTTCCACAGAAGCTAACTCTGCTGCTACTGTGGCCTCCTCCTGTTAACCTGCGCTAATACCATAGCTGGAACTCTGCTGCTGTTTTGTCTTTTTGTTTTTCATTTGTTTTGCTCACTTATATTGATGATTTTCTTTGTGACTGGCTCATAAGTGGCTATAAGTGGAATGATTATAAATCCCTGAACGGTTTAGGCCCAAAATAGATCTGTGATATGTTCAGAGAATATAAACCCAGCAGAGCTCTTAGATCCAAGGACTCAGGTTAGCTGGTCAAGTCCAGAGTCCAGACTAAACATGGAGAAGCAGCATTTAGCTGTTATGCTGCAAACAAGTGGAACAAACTGCCAGTGGAGATTAAACTGTCACCAAATGTAGACATTTTTAAATCCAGGTTAAAAACATTTTTTTTCTCATGTGTCTATGCATGAAATCAACACAGTATCTTTTAACTTATCTAGACTGTTGCTTGTTTTAATTCATTTTAATTGTTTTATTTATTTCTATTTATATTCTTTTACATATTTTTAATGCTTTTTCTGCTCCCCGCTGCAAAGCTTTTATTTTATGTAAAGCACTTTGAATTATTTTGTAAATGAAATGTGCTACAAATAAATTTGACTTTGACTTTTGACTGACTTTGGAGCTGGTCGTTCTCTAAATCATTTTAAGGTGTACATGTGTGAGTGAGTGATTTTTATTCATCAAGTAACTTGTTTTAAATATATTATGGGGTTTTATTTGACATTTTGTTTGTTTCTTTCTGGACTGTCAATTTAGTTTTGTTGTGTTCTTTAGGTGCTGATGACCTAAGGAGTGCCTTAACTGTAAATTAGGCTAACCTAAATTAACATTTCCTTAGGTGCAATTCACAGGGTGGTGTTGTCAGGTTTCTTCCTATTTTTTTGGCTCAACTATATATTCCATGTATAACATAACCAACTACACCTATCCAGCACCACACAAGTAGTTTTAAATTCTTGTGAAGATGACGTTCACATTGCAAGAATAATGTATTTTGACCCTAACCAAGTAACATTATTGTCTAACAGTGAGTGAAGTATTTTCACTTTAATTTAATTTTATCTTAATTGTGCAATCCAACCCACTCTCCTTCCTCTTTAAGATGATTGTGTGAGTCATTAGAGGAAATACTTGAGAATGACGTTTACCCCATTGAGGAGAAGCTAACCTAAGTTGGCTCTTGCTGTTTATGTAACACTTTAAAGGACACCATTATAGGTTGTATTTCATGGTACATACAAATAGACCTAATTAGCTGTTTCAGTTGGAGAAGTTTTTGAAGGTTTCTTCCTTAGAGCAACATCCATTCAGACCACAGGGGGTTTGATGGAAGACTTTCTTTTGATTACCTATGCACTGACATTTATCAAACAACTTTTATCTCACAAGCTGTGTTCTTCTAACTGTATTGGCTATCCTTAAGCCTAAATTGTTAAAATAGTCCTTTCCTGCAATACATTATTTAAATAAGGCAAAAATGCCTCATGCCTGTACTCAGCTGGAAATTGTCTTGTTTACCTTTTGGTTATTTGCTTGCCTAAGTTTACATGTGTACCTTCTATTAATTGGTTCTTCAAGTTGATGAATCCCTCAGAGATAACTCTATATTCAACGGCGGGTTTAGAGCCAGCAGCAGCACCTTGCTTCGTCCACTGAGATTCAGAGGCACAGTGGGGGCTTTCTCCAGAGAACAGACAGCAGTATTCATTAGGATGTTCAAGGGTGCAGTGAGATGGCTGAGAGCAGCTCAGTGGCATACAGTATGCAGAGCAACAGTTTAACCAAAAATTTTAGTGTTTGAGCAATTCTTCAAACGCAACACCACAAATAATCATAGAAATCCTTCAACAGATGTGTACTTAACAAGAACATCTGTGTGTTCCATCTTTTTTCTGCCTCCAAATACATGTATTGATTATATACTCATCCGATCACCCATCTATGCTAGCTGTAGGTTTGAAGCTGTCATTCTATGACCACATAATGGATTTTTGTTTAACGCACTAGCTTACCTCTTTTACTGTTACCATGGTGCTGCATTTAACCTCCACACCACTCAAGAAAATCTCATCTGACAATAATGTTTTTCCAGGTTAGGTGTGTTTTTAGCTGTCAAACTGTGAATTTGATTTTGAAAAAAGTTCCCATGAAGGCATTCTACTGCATTCAGCTGATGCAGAAAGATAGATGTGGCACTTACACAGTGCCTCTCAATGGCCTCCTACTGGGAACTGTATGTGGGTTTCTCTGCATGTCCTATTGCATATCTGAGTGTGTGTGCAGCAAATGGATTTGGATTGAGAAGGTGTCCTCAATCCTCACAGATACAGGCACGTTAATGCATGTAAGTGAACATACACCCACGCAGACAGTCACCCTCCTACATGCCCTCCCCTCATAGAAAGTGCCAGTGTGCAGTTTGAGCTGCAGTGTGAATTTAATTGAAGCGGTGAATACAGTGTTCACTAACAGTCATCAGAATCAGAAAATCAGAAAATACTTTATTAATCCCCTGAGGGGGGAATTATTTTTGCAACAGGCAGCTTGCAGCTAACGCACATGCGCACAATTAAAGAGTTGCAACAGGGGGGATCAGCTGCCTGATGTGAGAGGAGACAGTGATGACAGCAATCTGTGTGTGCATCTGTAGTGCAAAAGTAACAGGGAGAGGGGGCACCATCACGCACCAGGGGCCTGCCTCACAAATGAAAGACATATGTGCAGCTTTCATACTGAAAGAGGTCGCAGTCCCAAAATCTGAAAAGAAGGTGCTTGATGAGCATGAAAATGTGCGCATGAGTCTGTAACTCTGTCTTGGTCTCTCCCAAAACTGACAATTCAAAGTACACAGTCTGTGAGATAAGAGTGCTGATCGAAGAAGCTAAGGTGGAAAAAATGCATTACCCTATTTCCAAACAAACAAAGGCCAAGGCCTTTATTGACTTCAGCAGCTCAGGGTACCAGCCTCTACTAGAGGCAGACCTATATCTCCAGGGTTATGTGCGAATCAAAAGGAAATCTGTTTATTCCAATGGGGAACTGCAAGTATGTTGAAAAAGTTTCATTTTTGCAGTGGATTGGGGAGAGAGACCACACTG
Organism: Leuresthes tenuis; assembly: GCF_036924035.1. NCBI lineage: Eukaryota > Metazoa > Chordata > Actinopteri > Atheriniformes > Atherinopsidae > Leuresthes > Leuresthes tenuis. The sequence continues at coordinate 5,222,923 of NW_027325373.1, forward strand.
TGTACTAGAAAGTTGAATAAACAAAGTTGGCAGACTAACAAACTATTAGCTTGATAAGCTGTAACTACTAACTTCACATTTCCTGCACCGTATCACTTTAAATCCCTTTCTGCCTTTAACTGAATAGAAAACACATCTGTTCTTAGCATGGGTTAATTTCTGAAAGATATGCAGCTATACTGTATGCAGTAGCCTCCCGGACTGATCTGGAGTGGTTTCTTAATAAGGAGTCAAATGGCAACTTTGACAAACGCCATTACAACATGTTGAAAACAGCATGGTTATTTTATTGCACTGATTAGGTAAAAATGCTGAAGACTGAATTCTTTTTGCTTCTGGTCTGACAGGTATGCCTTTTCGTTTCGTCATTTGTTTGTTTCTTGTGTCAAACTCTGTTAGAGGACAAGAGAGGCAAAGCAGTCCTGAACCCTGATTGTGAAGCACCAACAATCTGATAGGTGTTCCTAAAAACGCTGGTAGAATAGAATAGAATAGAATGAATGACATGGTGACATAAGTTGTTTATTGAAGTGGGTAGTTAGGAATAAAAGTCTAGTCGAAGATAACCTCCTGGTTTTTATAATTGATATTCTATAACAGCTGCATTTGTCAAGTAAGTTTCCTTTCCGGGAAGATATATTTCTGCGTCTCGCTTCCTGTCATTTATGCCTCTACAGTTCAGTAACTGCAGAATTTCTCCAAGTGACATGATCAGAGCGCTGTCCAGCTTTCTGGTCTTTGTGGTTGTGGTAAAGTGAAAAGGCATATCAGCTGTGGGAAACAGCATTTGCCTCCAGTACTGTGATAACTGTGCTTTGGAGAAGATGATGCAAGATGATTTGGTTTTCTTAAGTTATGCTAAATCCTTATAGATTATCAGGCTAATTTTGCATCTGCTAACATAATTATGACCCTCATAGCAGGAGACTGGAGTGGAAATGTTATTTTGAAGACTTCTATCAAGAGACAGAGTGTTGGAATTTGCTGCTGGCAGCTGACAGGAGTCAGGCAAGAGTTTACAGTATGATTTGCATGTTTTCACGCCACATCCACTTTTACACTTACTGAGCTGTTCATAGAAACTAGAGTATATAAACTTATTGGCCGGCATATCCATGAGACTTCAGGTCAGTGTAGAAATTAAAGAGCAAAAATACATAAATATATCCAAAGACAGAAGAAAAAGCTAAGAAATAAAAAAGAAGCTGAAGGAAGGAAAGGTTTTCAATTTCCAGCAAAGTTTTTCAGTCTCGGGAATTAAACTTACACATTCACATTTAAATTCATATTTCTTTATTTTGTTTTCTTGGTATTGAAGGAAATGCAGAAGGTAATATTTCCTAGAAAAGTTATAGTAAAAGTGAAACTACATCCTCTGCAGCACATTGCAATTCAGTGGCAACTGAAGTGGTTGGTGTGATAATGTGCAGTGCTTTAAATGATTCACAGAACTAAAATACATTCTTTTTACAATGCAACATCAACCATCAATGCCATTTTTACAATTCATATTCAGTTTTTCTGACTAGCACAAGAGACTGTATATTCTACAAAAATAATTACAGTACAGGCTGTTTTGGACTGCATGAACAAACACATCGAAGGGACATATTTGGACAGAGGACAGTCTTCAATCTGACAAGTGAAACTATTCTTCATAGCGTCATCAGAGTGTGCAGCTATAAGCCACGTTGTTAGTAGTCATAATTCCTTATAAGTGGTACTGAAAACTAGAGCTCTTACTTCAAGGAAAATATGACCCCAGCTGCTGTGAAACATCTCCAAAGATATGGGTGAGCTTTACTTCAATATTTACATCAATTTCTGAGAGAATCTGAGATGGATGAGATGCTGGTTGGTTACGTGGGTTTATTGCCAATTCAGACGGGAAACAACTGCTGAGTCACATCATTTTAATCTATGCCAGGTCATTTAAATTAATCTTTATTTCCCCTAAAGTCCTTCAAGTCTTTTTAGGTGAATAGTTTAAAGGATCCTTGCCAGATCAGTCAACATTGTCAGTAGCATATACTTTTTTACATCACCCCACTGATTTGTTTTCACTGAAATGCCAACATGTGTGAAAGTGAAGTGAATGTGTGACTGTATTAGTGTGCTGGTGTGATATTAAGACTGACTGGTTGATCCCTTGTCTCATTAGGTGGAATGAGGACAACTTGCTATCAGAAAACTCTGTCACTCTCACCTCCATACTTTTTCTGTGCTCCAATATACAGGCTATTATTAGACACCAGATGAAAGGTTGAACACCACTGACATATCATCATTGCACATTAATGAGATGAAGCACTTGAACTTATCACCATGACATATATGCAATGAGTTGTTGTGTGTCTATAGGAAAGTGGGGAGTGGGTGTACACGTGCTGTAAAAAGAAATAAACATCAAGACCACCTACAAAACATAATATACATTTGAAAATAATGCTAAAAGCGTAAAAAAAAAGCTGGGTACCTGTGGCAAATTAAAGAAAGGAAAATCATAATGCAGTGATTTGTTTCCACATATACAGGAATTTGATTCTTAATTCCATGTGACAAATGGACAAAGCCCCCCCACTGTTCAACATAAAGAAATGCAATTCTTTTCAGATTGATGAAAACCTAACTACTGCTACTTTCTGTATCCAACTAGCATAAATAAATACTTGCCAAAGGATGAAAAAGCTCCTTTGCGTTCAGTCTGCACTCTCTTTAAAGGAGACATATTATGCCCTTAAATTACAAATTGCAACTCGGTGGTCGTCATGAATTGTCTTTGACATCCTTTGGTCAAAATGCTAGAGAAACAGTACATCTCTTAAACCATGAATTAACAGCTCTTTTATTGCAACTGTTTTAAGGTGTGAAGTGAGCAATTTTACCACCTGACAGCTCACACACACAGCAAACCAAGCTCAGGCTGCCACAAAATAAACAAATTAAAAGAAAAATCTTGATTGGCAGCTCTATTATAAAATACTTAATAGGAGGCCACATAATTCACAAAAGAAACAACACTTTCACTGAGCTTGCTCAGTATAATACTTTTTTTTTCAGACTTGCATTTACAATAATGTCCGGTGCTATAAATAACTGCTACTGAATGAAATTAAACTTTACAAAGAACAATGTCTTGAGATTGTTTTGATTTTCTTGCACAATATTATGTCATCGGCTTCCACAGGGCTGATTGATCTTTAAATCTGTGTCTCCCACCTGATCATCTCCATGTAACCTGCAATAGATGTGTGTTCATCGGCTGCATATTAAACAGGAGTTGTTGGTCCTCTGCTGCAACCCCAATGTGACAAGTGATCTGATGTTGTTGATCACTAGTTATTTTTTAGATTTAGCACTTTTCGTCTGTTCGGGATTATAGAACCAAGAATCACAAAATATAACAAATATATAATATATCAGAACAGTGTGTCTAAACTTCTCACATGTATTCGTCCTACTACATGCCTGTTGGACCCTGTTCCTACTAATCTTCTCCAATCCATCGCTCCTACTGTAACTGCAGCAGTCACGCATGTGATTAATGCTTCACTAACATCGGGCACATTTCCTACCACATTCAAGCAAGCTCAGGTTACACCGCTGCTCAAGAAACCTTCCCTCCCTCCAACTCATGTGGAGAATTATCGGCCAGTCTCTCTCCTCCTGTTTCTGTCTAAAATCATTGAAAGGGCGGTCTTTAAGCAGGTCACCGATTACCTCTCACATAACAACCTGGGACCTCTTCTCTTTGCCATATACACCAACTCACTGGGACAGATCATCCGATCACATGGCTTCTCATACCAATGTTATGCTGATGATACCCAGCTCTATCTGTCATTCCCACCTGACAATCACACGGTCTCAGCACGAATCTCAGACTGTCTCTCTGACATATCAACATGAATGAAAGCGCATCACCTCCAACTTAACCTCCCAAAAACTGAACTGCTTCTCTTCCCAGCCAAACCAACCATACACCACAGCATCTGCATCCAAACTGAATCTCTTGCTCCATCAAAGGTTGCTAGAAACTTGGGTGTCATGATTGATGACCAACTAACCTTCAAAGATCACGTTACCTCGGTTGCTCATTCATGCCGCTTTGCATTACTAAACAAGAAAGATCAGAGCATACCTAACCCAACTTGCCACCCAACTCCTGGTGCAGGCCATGGTCATCTCCCACCTTGACTACTGCAATGCTCTCCTAACTGGTCTCCCAGCCTGTGCTGTGAAACCTCTGCAGATGGTCCAGAACGCGGTGGCGCGTCTGGTCTTCAATCAGCCTAAAAGAACACGTCACCCCTCTGTTCATTGAACTCCACTGGCTACCCTTAGCCGCCCGCATCAAATTCAAGTCACTGATGTTAGCCTACAAAGTGCTTAATGGAACGGCTCCCATCTACTTGAATGCTCTTGCAAAGGCTTATGTCACAACTCTCGGTCCCTCTGTTCGTCCCAGGATTGTCGTCTAGCAGCTCCTACACCAAACTAGACAATCCAAACTCTGTTCATGTGTCGTCCCACGATGGTGGAATGACCTACCGAGCACTACCAGAACAGGGGCATCCCTGTCTATCTGCAAGAAACTCTTGAAAACCCAGCTCTTCAGAGAGCATCTCCTATCCCAGCACTTACCTTGTACTTACCTACCCCCTCTATCTTTGCTCTTTATTTTTCTGCACTTCCTTCTATGCCTGCACTCTATCTCTACTCTGTCACCTCTGACAGAGTCGGTCTAGTGGGTTCTTTCTATGTAGTTTATTGTTAGCTTTTTATATAGCTTATTATATCTTCATTTGTAAGTCACTTTGGATAAAAGCATCTGCTAAATACATAAACATAAACATATATATCCTCTTTACTGTTGCATTGATTATCATGCCTATTTAGTGGTCACGGAAACAATGTCTATTTTAATTTATAGTGAAAAATGGAAATGGCAGTGTAAATTAGGTTTGTGTATATGCATATAGTTTCTAGATGACTACAGTTTATAACAAGAGAACCACACGTAAATCTTAAATCTTCAAAAAAATAGTGCATATGCACATTTCTGCCTCTCTCTTCATAATATCACCACTTGCTAGAATAAAAAAAGCTAATGTGTGTTGCAGTTCACAATCTGTTGCCTTTTTCTGATCATAAACACAGTCACAGATGGTAGAATGGTGACTGTTGCTACTTTATGCAAATACAGATTAAAATGCTAAGTTCTCTGACTGCAGAGACATACAGAAAAAAAAATGTTTTGTTCATGTGGTTGTATGGCGCCTACTGTTTTTGTCTGTAGTGCAACTCCCCCAGCAGACAACAGTGTAGAACAGTGCACTCTCAATGAAGGTGATTTTGGTGGAATCAAATAATGAAATAAAAAATGAATAAAAAAGAAAAGAAAAAGAAAGAATAAATACATAAATACTGATACCGACATATGTGTATGTAAGTAAAAAAGAAAAACAAAGTAAGTTCAGTTGAAAAGTAGTTACATTCTGAAACCAGATAAAGTGCTTTTTAGATCGCGGCCGTTGGCTGGCGTTTAACCCCTGCGTATTTTCGGCGGGAATTCTGAATAAGGATCTGTGCAGATATGAATGTATTCTATAACGTACCACTATCAGCCTTATACAGTTTGAATACTCTTATGTCTTATTACCTTGACAAAGAACTGCAGGGGAAAAATATTGCAAAATATTGCACTTTCATTGCAAAATCATGGTTTAAACAGTTCAAACAAGAAAAAGAAGTAGAAAAAAATGTGGTTAATAAAATGGTTCAGATTTCCTCATGGGTTTGTGTGATCGAGAAAAAATGACAGTAGACTTTAATGCTCGGTTTCTTTAGACTTGTACCGTCAGAAAGAGAAAAGTCCTAGAAGTTGGTTTTCTCTTGATGTGCAATTTGTTTTTTCTGCTGTAGCTCTCAAATATTTTATCCCCGACCTTTTTTCACAAGTTGACACAATTTCCTTAGGTCATGATGGAAAGTATATTTTGTTATATGGAGTGTGACTCTCTTCAGATCCTTTTACAGCATTTCGTGACCATGCAAATATAATATGCACTCAATAAGCCTTGAAGCTCATTATTATCATATCAGAGAGCATACGGTTCCTAACTTGAGAACTCGCACTAACACACTCCAATTTGATTGAAAAATACTTGACTTGGGCTCCTGCAGTAACAGGAAATTTGTAATTGTGGTATTAATGTGATTCAAAACGCATGTACTCTCCCTTAAATAATGATCAGTTAGAATTATAGTCTTGAGCCTTCGCACCTGAGATCAAGTAATAAAGCTCAGGGTACCCCGGCTTCCTTCCATGACTTGGCCACCTGTCCAGCAGCTTCTCACCCGGTGGCACCCAGGATACTTTCTGTGACTGTATGGAGGTATGGAGGACTGAAATTCCATAATTAGGAATGAAAGCAATGCACTGAACACATTAAATAGAGTTCAAACTACATAATTAATACATGTAAGAGATGTGAACTAAACTGATATTTTTGCTTTCATTTCTAATTTTGTAAGTTGCTTTTAATTTACAATTGAATCTATTTATCTAATTGGCTAATTTCCACTTCTTTCTTACCTCAGTAGTTTATATATTTACTTTTCCTTTTTTTTCTTAATTGTCATTTCTCTTTATGTATAGATTACTTTCTCTATTACTTTCACTCTTTCACTATCACCTCAAGCACATTTATTCCTTGTTTTCTACACTGCTCTGTCTCCATTTTCACATTCATGTCTGCATTTTTGCTTCTTTTTTCAAATGTGTGAAACTGCTTTGAGCACACTGTGTGTTCAGCTTCTCACTAGAGTGCAGTAATCATATTTCATAAAATGGCACCAGAGACTAGAAGTGGAAAAAATGTACCTCTTGTCAGATGCAACAATACAAATATCATGTTTATCCAACAGACATCGTCAGTTTGTATTCACTCAGTCACTAATACATTTCCTTCAATTGTGTCTGTTCTATATGGAGCCAGAATAAAATGCTATATGACATGGCTAACTGGTTTTAGGCATTTGTTCAGACTGCAAGCTAAGCTAGCCACTTGCGTTACTAGCCTTTTATACTTCTGGTGGCCGTGGCTAGGTTGTAAAACAAGCCTATGTTGATGCATGCTAAAAGAGAGCCCACCTCATTTTCGAAGTAAAACAGAGACAGATAAATGTAGAAAAAAAATGAAAGAAAACAAAAAGAAACATGGAAATAATTGTGCTTAGGAAAGAAATGAGTGCAGAAAATGCAAGCGGGAGTGAATAAACATGAACAAGCCCCTTACCCAACCACAAACAGAGCAACTTAAAGAACTCAAATGTCTTCAATGCAAACACCTAATGTGGTTACTGTGATAAGCATCCAGGAAAACCCAAACAAGCTTTACAAATAACAATTTTGAAAGATATTAAAGAGTTTAAACAAACTCAGGATCCCCACGGCAAATACCCACAAAAACTGCTGTAAAAACCACCATAAATGACCACCTTTTTCAAAGTCAAGGACAATACGATAAAATCTCCCCTCCCCCAGGGAACCAACTCCCACAGATATCCACCCAATCATCCTAGAATTAATCACAGCTGATGGATATATGCTAACTGAATTTCCCCGGCAACCACAGGTGAACATCGACTCAACTGACTTATAACACAACCCACCCTCAAATAAACCTGGAGTTACATTAAGGATACAAATGAATGTCTTATTAAAGTGGCTGCCCATGCACTCAGCCCAAACAGCCTGCTTTTCATCATGAATGTGAAATACCTCTATAGCAACAAAAATGGCATGGAAGCCCTAAACAATCCAGACCCAACTCGACCAGATGCAGAACTTTTTGAACTACTGTAATCAACTTGGAAATTTGGCAATGAGTCATATTTACATGACCAAATGGGAAAAGGAGGCATTATATAAATTCCAGAAACTCCCAAAGGCCTACATATACCTGATATCTGGGGCATGTAGGACCACTTAAGTGGTCAAGACAAGATCAGCTTGTGAAAACCCTAAATAGCCATTGATAAAGTCACCCGTCAATCATGGTGAAACCCACCACTGACAATCAAAAAGTGAACAGGACACCACGACCTACAAGGGCCTCAATGCCAACTTCACCAGGAAACTTACACAAGACTACACGTTAAACCCACAAACACCCAAACACTACTACACTGCATTAGTTGTTGCCCGAAATGCGCATTCAAGCGGATTCTCAAGTCCCAACTGATCAGATGCTGATGCTTCTGGTCGTGAGCCTCTTGATTGTGAAAAGGCAACCAGAACACTTTTTCAGGCCCTCATGAACCATGGCTACTCATAGTGTTGTCTGCAGGATGCCAAATGCATTCTTACATACACATCTATAACCACAAACCTCAATACCCCAAATAACATAATATATAATAATGATGTATAACATATAACTTAAAATAATACTCAAGTCAGGTTTCTACTCCAGAAATACAATGCAAGTCAACAAGACCACTTATATCCACTTGGCGCAACTCCAGGAAACACAACACATAAAAATGAATACAGCTTTAAAAAAAAAAAAAAGAACAGTCTGTGTGACGTCCTGATGCGATCGGAGTTTACCGCCCTTAGATCAAAGCTCTCTCACACCAGGAGAGAAAAAGTCATGGTTAAGGGCACATGGAGCCTTCAAATACTGCCTGCTCCCTCTTCCTAAGAGAAAATACCTCTTGTGCCCTCCCACAACAGACACAGAAAAATCATTACTATACCATCTTTCACATAGAAAACCAAATCAATAGAACCTCAACTGCTTTCCAACTTGATGCCATATTTCTCTTTCCTCAACATTTTTCAGATTTACTGATAAAGACAATAATTGATTGAATCAATTTGTAAAATGAAAACAGAATCCAGAAATAAATCATCACAGGGCAATGAAGAAAAAAATGGAAAGGGCTAGAAACACAAATACAGATAATAGAGATGATAATTTGAAGTGAACAATACATTTTAGATTATACAGAAACTATTTCACACATTCTAAACATCAACTATTGCATACGGTTATTTATTCCCATATTTATTGCATATTTTTATATTTATTTCTGATTATGGCAGTATTTAAAAAACTTTGTGTACCAATGTGCTGGTGCTTGTGATGATGATGATTTTCTTTCTTTTTTTCTTATAAAAAGGATAACTTCCATAATCTCTCATGTGTGGAAAATCCTTTAAATTCACCCCAGACAAGGAGGAGCAAAGAATTTTAATTAAACAAGGCTAAATCTGAGCAGAATACTTGAGCTCACTGTAGTAACTTGTTCGTTGCTCCTCAGGGAATTAATCTGATTATTGAATTCGCAGGGAAAACAACAAAAAATAAGAACATTTCTTAGCTAAACCATGAGTCTCTGTTATCCAAATGTTGAACACTGTGCGCTTCATTTCAGAAGTGGAAACATGGTGTCTTCATTGTCAAATATCTGGAACACCGGAACGCAAACACTAATTTGTTGAAAGTTGACGTGTCCTTGTTTGCTGAGCAGTGCAAAGTTGTCACATATCACAAGGTTTAGCGATGATTGTGTGTCTTGTTGTAGGCTGAAAGTGCACATGGGATTAAAAAGCTTGTAGCAATTTATTCTTTTTTATTTGTACGGCAGTTATGGCTGAAACGCATTACCTGAAGAGTGTTCTCTTAAGAAAACTATACAAGTTAGCAGCAGTTTAATCCAAAAGACACAAAAGTGTTTCAATGGGAAAAAAAGGTAAGAAAGGAGACCAAGATTCGTCAAGTTTAAATGCTTCAACAGTCTTATCAATGCTCGTCTCTGAATGAGGAATTTGTTTATTGACGTAATACTGTGTTACAGTGTGTGTGTGTGTGTGTGTGTGAGAAGATATCCCATTCATCTGGTATTCTGCATGCAAACTTTTTATGAATATTCAGCACTTTCATGTAAAACTGCAAATGACATCCATGACTGATAACAGAGACTTCTGGAAATGTGACAAACAGTTTTTACATAAAATGACACATATACATATGTAAAACTAATTAACTCTGATGTCCTGTTGCTCACAGAATTAGAGGTTTTGGTGTTGTTCTTGGCATTTTTACAAGTTTGTACTTTGACGTTGGTTGTTTTCTCTTTATAATCTGATTATTCAATTCCCCTCGTTGCCTTCATCTCTGCATGAAACTCCTCCCACCTGCTTCTCATTCTTATTCATGCCACCTGCTTCCACTCTCCTCATCACCTTGACCAGCATCTCTGTTGTACATGTTCAATGGTTCAAGTTGCTGCCAACACTGTGAGTGTACATGCGTACTGTTAGATTCCCTGCACTGCCCTTGTATATTTTTTTCTTTGTTTTTATTTCACTAAAGTTATTAGTTTCATACTCTTCAGGCTCCTACGTGCCACTGGGTCCTCGCCTATGTCCACTGTAGCATTAGCCTGACCCAAATCCTTTTTTTATTTTTATTTTTAATTAGGTCTGTGTGACCACCAATGTGGCAATATAAAAGGAGTAAGGACACTCATCAGCTTCCATCCAGCTTTTTTGCTTATGTACACCTTTTGAGCGTTGTCATCACAAACCTCCAGCACTTATTACAGTATCTGCTAAAACAGCTAAACCTAGCTGTCTAACTTCTCTTGTCCAACTCAATCTTTACTGTACAATCGTTGGGAATGTGAACAGAGTCTGTCATGTTTGCTTGGTTTGAAAATGCTACTTTACCTTGACTCAAAACAGCAAAGTGTATTAGGATCAGCACAGATATAACCAAGCTGAGGGCAGAGTTTTGCTCTTAAGGAGCCCTTTTAGATGTTTTCCTTTACAGTTGCATACCTTTACACTTGGATCAGATTTCAGTCCCAGTCTACATGTCCAATCCGTCTGACAGCATGGTTTGGATCGACCTCCATTTTTAAGGCATGGCGATAGTGTTAAACTGATAGAGGAAGTGAAATTGTGTGATGGCAGTTATTTGTTTCACTGTATAATGTTATCTGCATTGCCTTAGCAAACAGATGAGCAATAGCATAGTATGAGTGCAACAAGAAATTTATTTTTTTAGTTAGAAATTAATCTAAAGCCTTGGTATTCTGCACTTCTATTTTTATTGTGTATTAATGTATGTATATTAAAACAGATAGACAGCAAATAATATTTCCCCCACTGAAACTTGAACACAAAGTCAAAAACTTGTAAGGTTATGAGAAATCTTGGATTCAGTATATTGATATCACATCCAAACATTCCCTCTTTAAAGTAAAAACAAACTGACCATGCGTGTCATTGTGACTGATGTGTGTGACTAATGGAAAAAAAAAGGAAGAAAAGGTCACAAAGGCTAACTGACTCAGTCAAATCATGTTAAATTCTGCTCAGTGAAATTCTTCAGAGTGCATGTTTTACATCACTCTTGGTAAGCTAACATCAGGGGCCAGGGTTTAAGGGTTAAAAAAGGCTGAGATATGCTGAAATATACATCCATGCTGTTTTTGTCAGATTCATAAAGCAGTGTGCGTGTACGGTTCCCTTTTAAAAATCTCAGTCATTGTGAAATTGTAAACGTGTCAAAGGCTTGGTTCTTTTGCCTATGTGCTTTAACTTTGTGCTCGAGTTCAAAGTGGAGTGCTGGGCAGAGATCTTGGTGGATCCTGCTTCCTTTAACTGCTCGTCTCACCTGTAGCGCATGAATCAATCAACAGTTCAACATCAGATCGTCGTCACTGCTATGGTGAACGTTTGCCGTCTCTGTTTGAGATTAATTCCTAAGCTTCCTGCCTGACCATGTCTGTCTTGTTTCATTTCAGGAATGCCTCTTCCACAATGTTGGACTGGTGCTCCTAGTTCCTCATCATTCTGATCCTCCAGTCCAGTCCAGTCCCTATCCGTGTCCAGTCCCGAACCTGTCTTTGGAAAACACTCTTGTACATCCTCTCTTGGTTCATTTAGCCTGGACTCCGTCTTCTTGCCTACTCTCCAGCGTAACCTGGACTTACCTCCTGGATTTCCAGCCCGACGCCTCATGACCCTCCCCAGAGCCTCAGCTGGACCAGATAAAGTAGAAACGAACTAATGTAGACATACTCACCTGGCTCTCTCCATCTATAGAACCAAGCCAAACAACAGTTTTACCGCTCCCTGTTGGAACTCACAGATTGATCACTTGTGCAAATAAATCACTAATACACATTTACTCTAGTCTGTGTGTTGGGTCTGCATTTGGGGTCGACTCGTTCTTGCTCTGGTTATGACAACATGGGACAGATTTCCACCCCATGTTTAGCAACGTATTTGTGTCTGACAATTTGTCATTTGCTGATACAAACATTGTTTGCACGACAGCTAAAATAGTCATGATAAAGCAACCGCAAATGAGTGCAATTTTACCAGAGTGAGACATTCCCAGCAGAGAAAAGGACCGAACAAAAACTGCTGAATGGAAAAAAATAATGGAACCATCAACCCTAAGTTCAGAGCAAAGGAGCCATCAGGAACAAAAAGAAAATAGATAAATCAGCTTAGAAAAAGGACATAAACAGGGTCATGGTAGGACTGGCAGAACCTCTAATTATTTGCAGCAGATGAGCATGCATTCCAAATGTTAGACCATGCTGCCTTGTGTGGAAATGTTAAGGATGAAGGCACAGATGTCCAGATAGAGCATAGTAAATTGACAAGTTTCTTAAACAGCTCTTGGAAAGCTAAAGCCACACATGACCCAACTTTTATCTAATGTCAGAAAATCATAACTATCTCTATATCTTTTCTTTTCTGCAATAATTAAAGCGGTTCCAACAATCCAAGAGCTCCATACTTCTGCACAAATGTATAGTCTTCCACTAATGAAGTATTATCAAAATTCACAAATAATCAGAAAATAATACCACTGAAAATAGTTTAGTTTTATTTTACTGTTCCTCCCTATTTTCAATTCCCCTTACAAAAGTAATTGCTCTAAAATCGTGTACTCATAGTGTAGACAAAGCACAAGAGCACACGTTCTTCCTTTACAAATACTGGTAAGTGTAAGTGGAAAGATTTACACATGACACATGATGTAGTTTATGTATTTTTCACTTAGAATTTAAAAATTTCATACTTACAAGGGAGGTCTATATTTTGGATTTTTAAATTGCATTGCTTGTGCATCACAGTTAATAACTTTATCACTATGATTTTTTTTAACATTTTATGACATTCATGTGGCTACAGTTTGCAGTCCATGGTTGCAACATGAACTGTGTAATATAGACGCATTCTTTCTCTTTTTGCTTTTCTTTTTGTGCATAATTGTGTATAATTAAGATGCTGTTTGTTAAAGGTATTTTATAGAAATATTCAGTCCTGACCTATCGTATATTTTCAACTCTAACTTAGTTTTATATTTATGCTTACAAGAAACTATGCTGAAACCCATATCATTTAAAAGATTCAAATATAAGATTTTTTTCTTTCAAACATTCTACACAAACTCTGAAGATTTTTACACGATAGCAAGTTATCTTAAAAATGAATTTTTTTCTGTTCTTGGGAGTACAAAGGTGTGAATGTCTGAAGTCACTAGCAAGTGTGAAACTCCCCAAAAACACAACCCTGGCAGTTATTTTCATTCAAAAATTTTTTTTTAGAGCCCCTTTGTTTTAAAGGTCTCGTTTAATAAGCCAATCTGATTTTCATTTCAACAGTATGTCACTGCTTAAGTCCACTCCACCTCCTCTACTAAGCCTCAATTTCTGAGCCCTGCTCGCTGGCATTTACCCTGCTACATGTCCTTTTGTCAGCTGTATTGAGGATCATGCTTCTTACAAACACCACCAGTCTCAGAGAGTATAAGAGCTCAGTGGATAAGTTACATTTGAGGGTACTTGTCCATCAAGAGTTAACTAAAGACTGTGTATGTGCAGCAACCACCTTTCATGTTTTAGACTGTTTTAACAACTTGGTAGAAACTGAGCCACAAAGAGAGTTTAGCTCCAACTCTCAGTTCCTGAACTTCAGACAAGAGACATGTAAATATCTGAGAAATGATCCATCATGGTTTACTTGCCTATTTATTTTTCCTTTCAGCAGTAGCTAACGCTAACAGTTTTCCTAATGAAGACGACGTACACCAACTTCTAAGGAGTTATTGCTGTTACTTTTTGAAAGATTAACATGTAATTTTAATGCTTTCTAGTTGAATGGTTACTTACTGCAATTCAGACAACCCACAGCTGTGGGAATAAGGTCTGTTTTTGACACAAAACTGGTCCTTTCCTCGCTCTCTTAGCTTAATCTTTAATAAAGACAATGGCTTTTTAAAGTGAGTTTTCAGAAGCAGGTTTGAACCAGATTATCAGCTAGCCGTACACAGAAAGTGTAGGTCAGACATTCAACTTTTTCAAACGATTAATCGTTGGAGAACATTTAATAGTTGTGATAGGGTTGTGATTGTATCTGAAATGCATCTAATGCATCATTTGATACCATGGACTACAACATTTTAGTGCCTCGGTTGCAGCACCTAGTGGGCATCACTGGTACCGCCTTGGACTGGTTCAAGTCCTACCTGGCAGACAGAACCATGTGCGTAAGCCTTGGTGGTTCTGAGTCCCGCTCTGCTCTGCTGTCATATGGGGTTCCACAGGGTTCAATTTTAGGGTCCCTGCTTTTCTCATTGTAACTGCTGCCCCTGGGTACCATCCTGAGAAAGTATGGTATCAATTTTCATTGTTATGCTGATGACAGCCAGATCTAAGTGCTACTAAGAAAGAAGGATGCTTTCTCTCTGAAACCACTTCTATTATGTCTTGAAGACACTAAAGCCTGGATGTCCTTTTGAAAATTCAATGAAAATAAAACAAAAGTGACGGTGTTCGGTCCCAGTGGCTCTTGTGAACCCCCTCCTGTTGACTTGGGCCACTTTGGTGCAAACTCTAAAACAAGCAAATTAAGTACTTCTAAGGTTGTCAAACAGTAATATCACATGACATAAATGAGAGCATTCTGTTAATTGAATATGTTTTCAGGTTCTTGCAGCAAGAGTAATTTGTTTATTGGTTTAGCACAGAAACAGGGTCAAAGAGTTGTCAATGAATAATAATGGGAGGAAAAGAGTTACGATGAGCTCTTTACTTTCTATCTATGAAAGTTTGACTTTTGTGGGTGCTTTGAAACGCTAGAGCAGAAGCACCACAATGAATGTTTAAATCAGAGTTGGAGGCAACAAAAGCCCAAAATTTCTCTGTTATGAAAATCTTATTTGAATATCTGAGTGTGTAGAACAGTTGATTGGATGCTATTCCGATTGTATAATTAGCTGAACAGATGATAATAATCCTGAATATCAAAATGATAGAAATCCTTTTCCATATTTATCGCAGACACATTTAGGTAAGAGTAAGCAAGTACACATAGACTTGCTCTTATCAACACTTGGCAAGGCAGCACTCAGAGATAAGATCTTTTTTTATTTTTTATGATGTTACATGTCCTTTTTTTCACCCAACCGCTACAAAAAGTTATTTACGATCAAATGGAAGAGTTCACAAAGCTTGGTTTGAAATTAAGGCTGTTCTCTGAATGAGTCTTATAAAGTATTTAATTACTGGTAGCTAGTGCACCCCTGAGATTCTGTAATATAAATTCTTGTTATTATGAACATGACAACCAGGCTGACAAAGCCGGACATCACGTCGGTCCTTTATAGCAGCTTGAACATTACCAAGGAGCAGCATGCTCAGTTAAATGTTGGATTCAAAACAGCATCAGTGCTGAAGAGCCAATCTGCCAGCGGCAAAAGTATTCCTAAGTGGCCTGGTAAGTACATTAGCTATATATGTAGAGATAGAGTAGTGGAGGCTGCTCGCCCAAAACATTTCATTTGGAACTAGTTTTCGGATGAGTTCAGACCCAAAGGCGATCATCAAAATACCATCATTATTCATGTTTTCATTTTAACTTACTACAGTAAGAAAGCACGAGGGATTAGTAGTGACACACAGTATTTAGTACTTCAACAATTATAACCACATTATCATCATGATCAGCAATTGATTTGAAATGTGAAACTTTAACTGGATTAAATAAATAATCATGAGGAGCATAAGCATAAAGAATTTTATGGGGGAAGAAATTAGTAGTTAAAACGGGAAATGCAATTGTATTATTAATGTTGTATAGTATTTCCTGCTGGTAACACAGCCTTTCTTGTCGTATGATGACTAAACAAATGTGTGTTTTCGACACACTGGTGTTTCATCAGAATTTTTATTGACTGACAAGTGGGAGATGATGGGTACGGTGTACATTTTAGGACATCCTCAGGATCAGGCTTCAGAGTCAGACCTCAGATGAAAAGGTATAAGGTCTCAGGAAAACCTCTGTCACACTCGCACCAAACAGCCACATAAAAAAAAAATTATCGGACCAAAAGGCATCATAAAAAAGCATTTCACAATGAATGGCCTCAGTAAAAAAATGTCAAACTCAATGGCATCAGCTAAAATCAGCCCAATACGTTTGCTGGTATTGCACATACAACAAATAGCCCACATAGTATGTAAGCATACAATGGTGGTGTGGACAGTTCCTAGACCTTGTACTTAACATGTCTGGTATTCATGTGTGACTTGTCTATTTTCACACACTGCAAAATGTGAAGAAAATGGGAGTACCAAGAGTGGCAGGAGGCATTGCCTATTAAATGGTGGAAAGGGTCATGTGACATGTGATAGACCACCACATAAATAAAACTAAATGGAATTGAATATTTAAACTCTAAATCTTGTTGTTCATCCCTTTAATCTGTATTTGCTAAATACCAAAATCTAAATCAAATTGTCCAGAATAACATACAATAAATGAATGGGAAGAAACAAGAGGATGTGATGATAGGGATGAAGCGAAAAAACAGGGAAAAAGCAAGGTTGCATGCATAGGAAGTAAAATTCCCAAGATTTTCTATTTTCTGTCACGTTGAATAACAAAATGCCTACAGTAACACTGCCAGGTCCCTCATGCTCCCGTCTAACAAGATCTTGGGTCATATCTTCCAGTGAAGCCCTGTCAAAAACTTCTCTAAAGAGCATTGACTTACCTGCGGCAGATGGCTCTCAGTCTTCTCAGTTTGGAGAATCAGAAAGGAATTCTGACTACTGAACTAAGCGCTCCTCAGAACAGAATTTTATTTACATCTAAAACAAGTCAGTTATTAAATGCTATATACACCTACTGACGAACACCAGTACACTGTTGCATGCCCAGACGTTTCCTATTGCTTAATAGTTGTGACTCAAAATTCTGCCAATCTAATCTTTGTAAAAGACATTCCAGTAGTAAGCTATCCAACAAATGGGACATCTCCTGACGGACTTAGCTGATAAGCAGTAGGATATGTTGGGCAGCCACTGTGCATACAATGTAATGTACAGCGACTCAGATGGTTTTTCTGTTGAAAAAATATTGACAAAGTAGACAACTGTCTAACACCAAAGTGATGCAGTATAAAATCTACTATATAGTGTTGTTTGGACTGCTGTGAAATCTGTTTGGTGGGAATTGTTTTTAGATGGTGTACATTTGCTCTTCTGTGGCCCTGTTCTGAGTTATTATTAGCTTAGCAGTCAGAGTCCCTCCTTGATTCTCCAAACTTAGAGTTCTGCACTAAAAAATAAACAAACAAAGACCCTGCATAAATTCCTTGCTTCACTTAGTAACAAGCAAATAAGTTAACTTTACCTAAAGGAATAAAGTGTCCACAAAAATAAACTGCCTTCACCAAACCAGAAAACTAAATAGGATTCACATGAAAAAACTCTTATTACAGTGTGACTGTTGTCTACTGGCTGTAAAACACTGACTTCTCATTACCTGCAACACACAACTCAACTTAAAGAAAACCTTTTAAGGCATTAAGATATGGTCCATTGGCTTGGCTATAAAATCCCTGTCAAGAACTGTTTTGCAGATAAAATAATATACTGTATGTGTGTATGAACTTATTTTCTGGAAGCATAAAAAAGCATGAATGATTACAGCAGTTCTATGAATGAATGATGCATTCCATAAAACTGTCATTCCTCTCAACTGCTTCACCTCTGTAATTTCCATCCTTTTAGATACGGAGGTAATTGAACTGGGGCAGTATTCCTCAGAAGAGTAGAAACACGATGTCTATTTAAATGAACAGAGATCAGAACAGGCTTGTAGTCGGCTTCTTCTTCTACATAGAGTGGTTCACGCTGAGGCTCGCCTCTTTGTGAGGCATTTTAGACAGGAAGTGAGTTGTCTTTGAAGCACTGGCCAGCAAGTATAAAGGTTCAGTTGGTTCTGGATTGCATGCGTTGTAGTTGCTATTGACTTGCACACCATAGCTAATTCAATTGCTTTTATATCAGATACAAATGAAGCCTCCAATAAAAAAAAAAAATCATGGTATGGTTCTCTGCTCAGCCAATGTCAAGGGGCAGAAGATCACTGCTTGCTTATCTTGCCTGCTGTCACATGTCTGACCAGCATTTAGCAGTGTGCATTTCCTCATTGATATTGAGAGTGATACATGGCCAGGATGGGAGTTTTATGCTACTTGGTGTCTAGTCAAAAGATCAGCTTAACCCTGCAGCGTGTGAGGCCATTAGTGGTTTAGTCTCATGAGCCAAAGGCAATACCGTCATTCCTGCTTATGAGTCAGAAAATAACCAAATCGAATAAAAAAAGGCACCATCGCCATCAGCCAAATATAAATTAATCACATTTAGGGGGATGCGACGAGGCAAGGTGACAGTAGAAAGTTGAACCGTGGGCACTGTGTTAACGGAAAGCATGCGTACTGACAATTAATTGGCATTTCCCAGCCACACCACTCACCAGCCGCTCACACAAAATCAGGAATATTTAGAATAATGGGCATCATCTATGCAAGCTGTCCCTCTGGTTTGAATCAGAAAGCCACTCGTGGTTCCTCCCACACAGAGTGTGATCGCAGCGCAGCGTGAATGTACAGTGCTCCATGACGTCTGGACAACATCAGTCTCACCTCTGTGTTGTTTATCACCTTGTGGGTTTGTGTGTTTGCTTTACAAAGTTTTTTTTAAAGTTTTTATTATCATATACACAGCTCTAAGATTTGAGAGGATGCTTTGCAAAGCATAATGGGTTCAAAGAGGGGACAGCTTCAGATAAAATTTTAAAAATATTTCAGAAAAAAACCCTCTGAATAATCTGAAGGCTTTAAGATGTTGCAGAAATATTGAAGTGACAGCTGGTGAAACTATTACTGGTTTTTGAATTACGTAGACTGGTGCTGCTCTCATGCATTAATTCCATCCTTTATGTGCTGCCATACAAATTGTTTACTCAAAAGCATATTTGCCACTGTCAAGGAAAGAAATTCTATTTATTCAACACAGTCTTCACCTCAATAAGTTATAAAAGGGTAGTAAGTGAACTATCGATGCAGGGTGATGTGTGTTTGAAAGGTTCAACATGGGTTCTGCTCAGCAGGACTCATGGAACCGGCAGGCATCCAGCTTTCCACTTAGTTGAAACTCCACCAAGACTCAATGCAGGCTCAAGTTTATTATCTATGTCCAATGAGCAGGGGTGCTGTGCCATCGCTGCTATCTTTATGATTATGCTAGTATTCACCAATCAGCCATAACATGACATTGTAACTGCGTGAGTAATATTTTGAGTAAGTTCTCCTCCTCCTGCTGCTGCTGCTGCGTGACATCTACAATATGTAAATGCCCGGATGCTCACGAGGGGAAAGGGGAGTAACATAAAGAAACTACAAGGAAATATTAGTCTTTTAATTAATAAAATCAAGTGACAAAACAACCAAAAACAGAACAAAAATTACAGAAGTTAAGGGAGCTACTCAACACAGAGAGACTAATATAATTAAAGAGGAAAATAAACCAGCCAAAACCTGAACTACAGAGAGTGATCTCCCCTAGGACCTTTGTGTTAAACACACAAAGCACTGGTAAAACACTTCTAAAGCCAGTGTCTGTATTTTGCTACAAAATGGGAAAGACACAAAAAAAATATAGACAATGGGCCATAACAACTTCACTTGTCAGGTGTTTAAATGTTGTGGCTGATTGTTGTAAGACCAAGATGATCTTGAAAGGAGCACTTTAATGTAGAGACACTCTGATTCCAGATTGTCCAATGGAACTGACTAAAAAGCTGATTCACCCGTTTATTGGCTGATGATTGTGACACACAACAAACAGCCACAACGTTAAAACCAGCTGCCTAAAACTGTGGCATTCACCCTGCACCACCAAAAGGGCTCAAACCACTGGAGTACAGGACCTCTCTGGGTGTTCTAAGGTGTTATGCATCAGGATGTTGGATGCATCTCCTTCAGTGTATGTGGGTTAGAACCTCTGATGATCAGTCTTGTTCAGAGGGCATTCTTTGAGGAGGATCTTGTTGAGTGTGGAGGGCTGCTTAGGCATACACTTAAAATGTTTTTTGGTGTTATGGCCCATACCATGGGATATACTGCTGCTGTTGGACAGTGTTCCAAACTGAACGTTGTATTTTGATAACCAAATCACTGTGACCTTTTTCCCCACCTGGTCACTATAAAGTGTTGGATATGTTTCCTTGCTGGGCACTAATAATAATACCGCTGATCTTCAGTATCTAGAGAGATTTTATCTATTATTTACAGCTCAAGAATGCTTATCAATAGGCTAAAGAGAACAACAAAAGTGACTGAAGGTATGCTTTACAAATACGTGACATACAGAGGCAATCCCAATTCCTTCAGTGGCTCTACAACTTATCCATTCCTCTCTGCCCCTTTTCTTTTGGGGATGAAGAACGAGTGGTCATCAAGTCATTTGACGGTGCATTGGAGCTACTGGGATGGCTGGTGACCATCACTTCTTAATTCCTGAGAGAAAAAGGAGTAACTTACCTCTTCACCCCAGAGTGTTTACTCTGTTTGCTGTGAGTTTCTTTCCATGTTGTCTCCTGAGAGTTCACCTGTGTTACCTGCCAAGGCTGCATTTGACATCATCCGCCAGGTTATTGCCAAGCTGCAAAAACATCCTAATCCATTCCTGACAATCTCTGAATATTTCTACCACACCTCTTTGTGCTACACTTAAACTTTTTAAGTGCTTATACTGCAATTATATAATATCCTTTCAGGGATTAATGAGGTATTATTGAATAAAATTGAAAACACTGTTGAGCTCTGATTGGTTAAATGGCTCTCACAATTTACAAAATAGATTGTTTATATAATTGGGCCACATGATCAAACAAGTATTTTTAAAGTTTTTAAAGATATTCAAACCCCTCTGAACTAAAAGCCTGTCCTAAGCACATTCACTGCAATAACTACTTAATATTTCTCTATAGGCTTCTCCTCACTTGCATGTTGATTTGGATAAAAAAAAAAAAACATCTGCTAAATCAGTGTCATGCAAAAAAACAACAACACACAAACACAGCAAAATTGTGTCTGGTCTTCGCACACACAGCAATGAAAAATAGCTTATATCCCACCTACCCCCTGCACCCAACATGCGTGTGAGGGGAATCCGTCTTAATGGAAAACAAAGCATTGAAAACTTGTGCTGTGTCAAACCAAACAGTACCACACTAAGTTCTGGAAAACTCCTTTAATACCATCAAGATGCTTTGCCATCTAGTTTAACAGAATTTGAGTGGCATCCTTCCCTTCTTATCAAGGCCTGTATACATTTTTATTTATTAGGGTGTGAAATATTGGCACAAAAAGCTGTGCCCTGAGACCCATCATACTGGGTGAGAATGTCCTGACCAGTAACCACTAATCACCTGTAATGTGATGTATTGGGACCAACATTCATGGGGAAATAAAACTGCTGATGGTGCATTTGGATCTGAATTGTTCAGTTTGTTGCTGTGTTTGACAACATTATGCAGATGATCCGTACTAAATTCCCACTGAAGGACAAGTGTTTCTCTGTAATCATGAGGGACATGTGTTGCTGGATGAAGACAGCCTGCATGTGAGTGAGACCTAGTTGGAACAGAAAATCCAGCTTTCCAAAGGGGAAATAATGCACCTTTTCAGGAAGAAAAAGGACAGACCTGCTGCTGACTGAGGGAAGGTAATCTAATTTGCTATCTTTCTCTCCTCTTAGGCTGTTACTATTCCCTCTCATCTTGTCCTCTCTAAAATTGAAGAAGCCATCTTCTGTGTGATAAGAAAATCAGCAAAATATTCAGCACCTTGGAAATAATGGAAATAAACTGGTAGTAGTTACTCGATGACTGAAACAAGGACTAAAATAAATGTCCAGGTCTGATTTGAGCCAGCGTAAACATAATTCGCCACTTAGAGACCTTTCTTGGTTTTCCAACTCTTTTTAATCAGCTTCCAGTGTGTCAATAAAGTATTTTGTTTGCATAATTTACAGTCTACAGCCCCCTGTCACATTTTCTCCCCTCAGCTACTGCCCTCTGTCTCATTATCCCCTTCAGGTATGGCAGACACATTTTAACACATTTTTAAAAAAGTTGTGACATGTGGCATCCCCTCTCTTCTAAAAATCTGTAAATATCTTGGAAGTAAAGAGGGCAATTTGGACTTTTAGGAGGAGAAATGTTGTCACATTCCTCTCTGATATGGAATTCTTCCTACTCAACAATCCAACATATCATTTGTGGTCTTTTCCAATTCATGTCACACCAACTGTCAGACACGTCAGATCAGCACCTCGACTCTTTAACTATGAGGCCATGCTGCTGTAATAGATGCAGTATGCAGTTTAGCATTGTCTTGCTGAAATATGCAAGACCTTTCCTGAAAAATATGTTGCTCTAAAACCTGAATACACATTAGTTAATTGAGCACTGATAACAAACCAGATGGTCTCTTCTTCCGTTTAGTCTGGAGGGGTCGTGTATCATAAGTTCTTGTGTCTTTGGTTTCTTGGCTTGCTTTTCGTTCTTTAATTTCCTTGCTTTCTCTTTCTTTTGTGTGGATTTGCTCCTCCCACCTGCTGTCAGTTCCCTCAGCACTCCCTCAGTATATATCCTCCGTGTTTTGCTTCTTGCCAGTTCATTGATGTCTTCCACCCGTTCAGTCTGTCAGCCAGTTCTTTCTTTGTTTGCTCTTTGGTCTAGTTTTTGTAGCTTTCTTTTATTAGTTCCATGCTTATCCTGCCTTGTCAGAGCTTTTATTACACCAATGTATCACCAGTCTTGCATGCTCGTCTGTTTGTCCTGCATTTGGGTCCTCCACCTCCTGCCTCATCGTGTATCTTGACAGGACGATGAGGAGAAAGTTTATTTACCACAAAAAGTTGGACCGGTATAACGTTTAAGATTGAACAATTTGAAGTTATAATTGGCGTATTGCATAAAGCATGCCATTATGTATTATTTACTGACTCGTTTAATAACTTCACAATTTATACAAAAAAGACTCAATGAGTCAAGGTAGGCTGTAAAGATCAGTTCAGGTGGTCACACAGATGGAACCAGAAGAAACATCAATTTCTCAGAGAGGGAGAGAAACAAAGAGGTTCGGGTCATGTCTTTGCACCTGTGAAGTGGATTTCACTGTTTGTCTGCAAAGTCAATGGAAGTAGTTGTGTGAGTGCTTCTTTAAAGGTCACTGTTTACAGAGTAGTAATAACACGTGTTAATGGACACAGATGTGGAGTTGGAATGTTTTATCTGTTTTGTAAGACAAAAAGTAACAGGAGGAAACACTCAAGTTCTCCCACCTCCACATTGAGAATCATCTCCGAACAGAATGGGACTCCATTTTGGAAATGACAATCAATGGACTCTTTGTCATGATAAACCACTTAGCCAATGTTCTTATCAGAAGTCATTGTCAGTTGACTCTGAAAATTGCTCTGCAATGTGCCCACCTACTGTTTGCTGCTCTGCTTGAAAAAAAATGAAGAGATGTCCCTTCTTTAATTTCCTATGATGTGCTCAGAGTTCTGCGTTAATGTTTCTTGAGGGGTGGCTCGCTTCCTTTGCTAGTTTTCACAGTATCTCTTATTGCAAAAAAAAAAATCAAAAACGTTTCTTTGTTTTTTAATTCTCCATTCAAAAAGAAGAGCATAGTAATTATAGATCAAAAGCAACCTGGAAAAACTTGACAAAGAAGTGACCATAAAAGAAAGAAGAATTACAACAACAAATCTGATGACACATTATATATAGAAATAGAGAATATTCAGAGTCTGCAAACATTTAAAAGCTGCTTTTAACGGGAAAGAAAACGTGTTTTTTAATCAAATACGGCTGTCTGTCAAATTACACACTGTTGCTGAAAATAAGAATGCGGGTAGAATCCTCTTTATTAATAAGTTAATCAATTTGTTTCTCTCTCAACACCCACTGTTATGATGACAAATGAACTATTAAACCCTTAAACAGTTAAACTTAAGCTCAAGTTCAAATGAAGAAATGTTTCGTCATTCTTCAGAGACTTTTGACACACAAATACACACCTGACCACAATATTCAGGGGTCAGATGCAAAGATAACTGCATGCAATTTTATAACTAAAATGTTGTGTACGTGCAAAGGCAGAAATGTCCATACGCATTCTTTTATGCCAGATTTCTAAAGCTGTGCATATGCATGGTTCCCTTTTTTAAAAAATCTGTCATTGTGACACTATATGCACATGCACAAACCTGATTTCCACTCCCTCAATTCTCATTTGCAAATTAAAACATTATTATAGACAGATTATTTGCACAACAACTAAACAGGCACAATAATAAACACAAAATGAACCCTGGTTAGACTATAACCAGCGGCCAAAACACACATCTGCTCGCACATCGCATCAAGACAACAGCAGTGGACCAAAAACTCAAAGCACAGCCTGAACAGGATGCATTCTGTGTCAGATGTTCAGGAGAGAAACAGATATGCAGATGGTTCATAGTGTGTTTGTTGTTTTCTTAAATAACCCAGTGGAAGCATGTGAGACAATCTTGTGCCAGAAAATCCGAATGATCCCAACGATTTTTTAATTTTTCTTTATAGAGACATCTGTCACAGCCATTACACACGATGCAGTTATTTATAGCAACCACACTTACTGTAAATAAGAGTATAATATAAAATTGACAATGAGAAATTAAATCAGTTCCATAATAGACAAACTTAGTGAAACCATTTCACTGGTTTATGGTAAATAATGTGGTTGCTTTTTCCATGTCTTTTGATCTTATATCAGGGTTATTTTGTAATCATAACATGTGTTTGCATGGTCTGAAAAATGCACAAGGTGCACACATTCTCATCACATTCCTTTATAAATTCCAGATTGTGTGGAGGGACAGGTGAACACATGGTTTATAAGGATACTTCAATGCTTGAAGAGCTGGAAAACAAACTGTACACCTTTCCATTGCTAGAGTACCTTCATAGTCACATGAAGCCCCCTTTAAAAACAGCCTCAAGTTGTTTTATTATATTCATGTCAAGTGGCACTCTGTAATTGGCTGAAATGTTGGCAGCATGCTTTGTATTGCTATCACACTGGATACTACTGTTGAGCTTCTGGAGACTTTCTTGTCAGTCATTATTTTTGTTTTTTCACCAGTATTTGTAGTCTGCTTAACAACTCTTGAACAAATGTAGCGCCATGTTATCACAGTCACTGTGATAATCTTTCCCAAGTTAACGCCAAAATATTGGACCCCATGTCTGTCTAGCAATTTTATCTTGATGTCATGTGACCAAAGAATATAGAACTTGCTTCTAATGTTCTTCAGAGTTTTACCTTCTTCAGAGTTTTACCTTGTAAGCTAGGGCTTATTCATACACGTTACAATAATTTCCTTCACATTGTGCTCGAACAAAACCATTGACTTCCACCAATGTCCCTGAACCCCATGACAGTTTTTAGGGCTAGATTCCTATTTGGCTCATTAGCGCCACAAGTGTTTCGGCATGGAATTGCATTCACCTATAATCTGATCATCTCTCTCGGACAAAGGACAGATGAGTGACAGGACAGGGGCACTTTAGGGGGCCAATCAGATTTGTGGCCCCGCCCCTAGAACCACCCCTGAATAGTACAATCAAAAAGTGAAGCTCAGTGCTGATGTGAGAATGAGGATTGCAAGTTTACTCGAGGCAGCGCCATAGTCCCAGAACTTTCATCAGGAAGATTTCACCTTAATACAAGTTATTGAGAGATGCAGCCACTTTGTCATGATCTGGAACAAGAGCCAAACAAATTTTTGTCATGATGGAAATGTTCACCTCCAGGATCCCAATGCCCTTTTCCCTAGTGCACGAGGAGGAACTAAATGGTTTAATGAGTATAAAAATGACAAACCCATAAAGCCCAAATGTGCAATTTGTAAAATCCTTTGAATTCATATCTAAGAGACATGAGTCTAAAGGAAATATTTTTTTGTCTTCATTTTAAGAAGTTGGGAGAGAGGCAAAGAAAGAAAAGTTCAACACACTCTTAATCTCATTACTCTGAGGTGCTTCAGGTCATATCATCAGCAGTTTACCTCTCTAAGATACAAATAACAGAAATGTTGCAACATTAATTTCATCATGTAAACTTAAAAAAGAAGTGTACAGTCTTATCTAAACTACAAGGACACTGCTCTAAAGTGAGTTGTTTTGTCTCTGTGTGTTGTACAGAAAGTGAAATAGTACAAATCAGCTTCATGTGAATATATTTCAAAGCAAATAGTCAGAGACAGCTCCTTGAGGGAGCTCATGCAAAACAATCCTGCAGCATTCATGTCCTCATCTTACTGAAACAAGTAATATTACAGGTTGCAGCTCTGTTCTTCTTTCCCACAGGTATAAAAACTGGACTGTATTGAGATAATGCTTCATGTAGGCATTTTGTGTTCTTCCTTGTGTTCTGCCGAACTCTGGCAAAGCTGTAGTGCTGACACGCAGTGGGGAGTTGAGGTGTTGTGATGGCATGGGGGAGCAGTGTTGTTCCTGCCAGCTGACACCCTGCAGCCTTGTTTGTTGATTGCAGGCAAAGGTTGTAAGCATGCAGTAAATGTTTAGCCTGTCCAGAGTGGACGCATTTAGTAGCCACTGAAAGTAAAGAGCAGATTCTCACAGAAATAAAGATATGAACAGTTTTTGCTTTTCAATTAACTTCATTAAAAGTGCAGTAACAGAAAAAGGTTGGGAAAAAATAGACTTTGCCTTTCGGACACCACCAATTAGCAGTTTTTTGGCATGTTGATTGTTCTTGGAGCATTGCCACAATACTGTGTTCTTTCGATTACTTGCCTGAACTCAGATAATATTGTCAGCTCATTACACTAACTTTAATGGATCGGCATTTCCTTTGGGAAAGGGGCTCAGTTTCTTTTCCTTGGATTTAACCTCACAGTATGTCAACACAGATGTTTAGCCACTCCAACATACGTGTTTCTCCATGCTTTTAAGAATGAAGCAGGGCAGAGTATAAACACGCCTCAGGATTTCCGATCGAAACCCAGTTGAAATATAACTGTTATGGCGCTCAACTTCAGAACACTCAGTCACAACTTGGCAGCGGCAGAGGTCCCCTACTTGGCGCTATTTGTCTAACTGTTAGTTCTCCCACACCACTCACTGGACCAAATTTCTCAATGAAGATTTCTCTATTTCATGTCACGACGCCAATAAAAAAATCAGTGCAGTGGATAGATTCATGAGTCTGGACCCAGTCAAGGAGATTCCAGCTGTCTTTGCTTCTTGTGGCATTTCTGTAACCCTTTTTTTGGGGATCATTGTCAAGCAGAAGTTATATTGCAAGATGACTGAGTGCATTGCTTAATCTTTTGAGCTCTACAGTAAAGTAGTGTACAGTAAGTGTCTCTTGGTTTCAGTCATTGTGACTCAATTTACTAAATCCCATGAGACTGAAAATAATTGAATTGTTCTTTAAGTACACTTAATGTATAAGGACAGGATTAAAAACATTTAACTTTAAGCACTGTCAAGGGAATTGGTTACTATGAAATACAGAAGCCATAGTAAAACTGGAAGGTGTCAGTGTGTGGACTGAGGAAAATAACAGTCTTTGTTGCTGGTTTCCCTCGGTGTCCAGGCCTCTGCAACCTAGCAACCAGATCTGCAGCCTCTTGCTTTGCATCATTGGTTGGACACCTACTTAGAGGCTGACTAAACTGAACAAAATCAAGAACGGCTTTAAATCACAATCAATTTTTGCATGTATTCACTGGAATGGGGAACAGCCCTTTGTTGAAATCTCAAACTTTGACGTTTTAAATTGTTTAGTGATGTGCTCATCTAACATTTCACCAATACACACTTTCAGCATGTCATATGTCATCACTGCAACAAACTGAGTATCCTTGAGCATATTTTTCTGAATGTGTAGGGTAAATATTGGTCTTCTTCCAACCATATTCAGGACAGGTTTTTGTGCACAAACCTAACCTACTTTGTTGCTTGAGCTGAACCAAAAAGTAAGTGACGGCCAACTTGAAATAACCATGGTGTCACAGAGAAGACTTGGCTCCTCTTTGACCTATTCCATCACATGTTTTCCAACGTCCTTATGTGCAGCAGTGTTTGCTCACGGCACCAACAATGTGAAACACTTTGCAGCTTGCTTTGACAAATACCTTGGCTTTCATGCCTTTGGAATGAGAATGGGTCGCACACATGTAGGTGTTTTTAAGGATAAGTAATAAAACAATCTGATAACTGTTTGGCTGCATCTCACACAAACAACAATAGCAGCCTTTCTTTATGACTGTGTTTGCTTTGTTGCAAAACTACTCAAACCGCCATCCACAGCAGAACCATACAAACCAGATGACTGTCTGCGCGATTGATGGAATGTGGCCTTTTTTCTTTTGTCTTCCCCTGTGTTTCCCTCTGTCTCTGCTCTTTCAAACACACACATAATGGCGCACACATCGACCCTTGCTCAAGATTCTATTAAGATTAACCTGTGTGAAATTGTACAAATTGAAAAAAGTGAAACTTCATCTTTGTCTCTAAATAAAGTACACTGAGCCACGGGCTCTTGTTTCAATCTGCTGAAAAGTCCTTGATTCTTTATCCACAAAAAAAAAATTAATATGAGAAGAGATTAATAATTCGATGTTAAGAGGTCATTTTTTTTTTGTAAACTTTATACTCCTCATTAAAAAAAAACAGTGGATAAGACAACCAGAAATGTTTGTCATCGTTAGATGCTATCTGCTCCACATAAAGAAACCTGCTAAATCTTTGTCCACTGAGTTGTGACTATTATACAAAAAAAGGAGAAGAAATACCAGATTTGTTATTGATTATTTTATGTAGACAATGGCGTAGCAGTCAGAGT
This sequence comes from Leuresthes tenuis, assembly GCF_036924035.1. Taxonomy (NCBI): domain Eukaryota; kingdom Metazoa; phylum Chordata; class Actinopteri; order Atheriniformes; family Atherinopsidae; genus Leuresthes; species Leuresthes tenuis. The sequence goes on from NW_027325373.1 coordinate 5,252,247, forward strand.
GCTCTCAGTTTGGAGAAGCAAGAAGGAATTCTGGCAGGGGAGCCCAGATAGCAGCTACTTAGAACGAGACCACAGAAAAGAGAAGTGTCAGTCAGTGGCACATTGAGACATTGACATTCTGCTGTTGAGAAGACAGTAACAAAGTAAAGTGATACGGTTGTGTTTTCCGTTTAAGTTATTTTGAATGTTGACAGGGGAGCATTCTTCTGAGAGCCCACTCTGAGAAGCTGTTAGCCTTGCACCCTTGTCATAATTTCTTTATGATTTTCCAAATTGAGAGTTCTTCCACTGCTGGTTACTGCAACTAAGACACTGCTACACACAAAAAATAATCCAAGGACTTTCACCTAAAATCTGCTTCTTTCACATGAACACAGTATTTGCCAGGGAAGTACAAGTTGATAACAGAAATGTCTCTTTTGCCACAAAGGTATTCCTAATGGGCAAACTTGAAATTTGTTCACAGTGCACGATATAACACACACTTTGCTGTCTCCATTTATTCTCACAAGGTCAGAAAAGCTGTTACACAATTTGATCTGACAAGGCTTTTCATATCCAAGTCAAGTGACCTACCTATTTTCTGTCTAGTTCTTATGTTTTCTTTTCATTGCTTCAGACTGTGATTGTACATTTGGTCCATGCTGTCCAACCTTCAGGTGTTTGACAGTTTAAAAATCATTGAGATCATTAAGAAGTATTCCAGCTTGCTACACAACATCTTATTTGCTGCCCTGAAATTAACTATCACTACTGTAAATCTGCTCAGATTAGTTTGTGGTAACCTGAGGCTGTGGAAAAGTCTCCAAAAGCTTTTCTTAAATCATTAATGTATCATCATTAATACTTTACTACATCAGTAAAATACAAACTACTGTAGCTCATAAGGCTATTAAATTGGTTTGTTTAATTTACTCTAATGATATTGTTCCAGCTTCATTCCAGGTCAACTGTGTTGTTATTTTAATGTGAGCACCTCGAAGAGATCAGAACTGACTTGTGAGACATTCAAGGATCCACTTGAAGCTGTCCTCAAATAACTTTTAACCTCCAGAAAAAAAGCCAATGTATTTCATCCGTTCTTGTTTTGTGTAAAGGAAACAATAAACCAGTCAAAGAAAAGAAGAGAGGAAAAAAAAGAAAATGGCATAACAAACTCACGCAGAATATCAATTGTGTTGTGGTTCAACAGTTCAACTACACATTCTCTGCCTTTTGACTACACTTAGGCTTATTGTCAAACACTAATTTGAGCTCCAACCAGCTCCAACTTCTGTTTTATCAGAAGTGATCTTAAAAAAGCTATTCAATGATACGAAGGAAAAGGGACATTATTTAGAAAAAATTGAAGTGTCTAATATTACCAGTAAATGGTTCACAACCTGGTATAATGTATTTATGTGAAAAAGAAAGCATGTTCTATTCAAATTTAAAGTTCTCTGTATCAAGATATGATAAGTAATCTGGTCCTTACCAGGTCTTAAACAGAGGTGAATACAACACATGACTTATAACAAAGTATTACTATTCACTTAACCAAAACTAAGCCAAAATTCAGCAGCTGTGTGTGGAAAACTGAGCCCACCCTTATCTCTTCCATGGGAATTAAAAGGGTAAGTAACAGCCATGTGCTGTTAATCAAATAAACTTGATTAAATGATCGGCGCTTCTATAAAAGCAGATGTTTTTGCAGTTTTCTGGTGTGTTAAGGAGGAAAGACACCAGCAATGTTCTTTGAGAAGCAATTGTTGCTGCCCATCAATCTGGGAATGTAAATGTAAATGTACTTTATTCATACAGCCCTTTACAACAATCCATATCGGTGTACCAAAGTGCTTTACAGCAGATAATAAATAAAGAAAAGAATAAGTAAAACACAATTGAAAACAATAAAGAATAGTAAAAGCAATAAAATACAACAAAATCGAATAAGATACGATAAAAGTGTCCTCGTACTACTGGGTATTAAAAACCATCCTTTTATAAGGGTAAGGAAGGGTTATAAGGCCTTTTCCAAACTATTTGAAACATATCAATCAAGAGTGAAAAAGATCTTTCACAAGGAGAAAACATTCAAGACATTAGTCAGTCTTTCCTGGAGAGGACATCCCAACAAATTTACCCCAAAGTCAGACATTAATGCCTTTTCAAGCCAGGACTAATGCGCCTTTGAGACCAAAGTGGAGATATTGGATAGTAATTTACAGCCCCACCTTTCAAGAAAACCAAACACAGTAAATCAGCACAAACGCCTCACAACTGTTAAGCATGATGGTGGAGAGGTTGTCATGCCAGGTCTATGTGTGTGTTCTTTGTTCCTGCTTTATTTTGGTAGTCACTTCCTGTCACAGTCTTACTGTCATCATCCTAATTCTTTTCACCTGTGCATCATTGTTTTCTCTGTTTAGAGTATTTATACCCCAGCCTTTGTCTTGTCTGTTGTGTGTTCGTCTTGTCATTTGTCAGTCGCCCAAGCATTTTATATTTACATACCCCTTTGCATGTTTTACGACCAAAGATTTTGCCTGCTGATTTTGTACCTTTACTTTGTCTACTCTTGCCTGCCTGTGTACCAGACCTTGGATTGATTAAACCAACACTGATTTTGGAAGTCTTTCTGTCTGAGTCGAGCATTTGAGTCCTCCAGTCCGGAGCGTGATGATTTGGGCTTGTTTTGCCACGACAGGACCTCGACACTTTGTAATCATTCAGTCAACCATAAACTCATCTGTGTCCCAAAGAGTCAAATGTGAAGCCATTTGTATGACAGCTAAAGCTTGACTTAAATTGGGTCATGCAAGAGGACAATGATCCCAAACACAGCAGCAAGTCTACAACAGAATGACTAAAAAACAAAAGAATCAGTGTTACAATGATCCAGTCCAAGTCCAGAACCTCGACTTGAGTGAAATCCTTTAGTGGGACCTTACAGGAGCTGTGCATGAACAAATATCCACAAATCTCAAAGTTAAGAAGAGTTAAGAAGAGTGGAGCTTTTTTCAACAATTGTGTTGGAGACTGGTAACCTCACACAGAAAATTAATATTTCAGGTTAGTGGTTCAAGTTCTTGAATCATGCAGTGAAATGCGATTTTCACATATTCTTTCTGTATTTTGGTTTGGTACTGTTTAACAAATAATGACAGTGTAATATGTCATGTTTTGTTGTTCATCCAAGGTTGTATTCACCAGTTTCTAACATAAGGTAAGGATCAAATCTTTTATCATATTCTATGTATAACCTTAGAATTTAGAGTCTGCTTTCATTCCCACCTGACTGTAGAAGAGATGTTTTCTTATACATCATTTGTTTTTATTTCACCATGTGCTATGTTTGTTAGCTATGGGACCTCATTTGTCTGTCACAGCCTATATGATTCAGTAGTCAGAGCACTGCTGTTTTCTCTCACATGTCATTTATGTATGTCAGTGTATTCCGAATTCTGGCAGATCAAGCTATGTCCGTTGACTGATGTTACATAACATATACACTTAAATGTTTCAAAGACTCCAACATAGGACATATTAGAAGCTGTTTCCCCTGTGATTGAAGTCCTGTCCCAGAGCTTGCAGACATAAGGGGCCCAGTGCCTTTGTTATTCCTTTATGCACATGTTTGCTTTAACATCTAAGGACCTTGGCAGGCAAACAATAATTAATTTGACCACACATATAACTGGCACAATCTCCAGTGTTTCCAGGTCATAAGTTTAGTAATGCTGCCAACAAACCTTTAAGAACTGTGGCTGAATTAACCAACGAAGTAAGCAGTTTTCTAGTCTAAGCCAAAGGATGCCTTCAAGTGTCCTCCATGTCATCCTTAACTTTGTACTCCTTTTTTGGATCAGTTTAGCCACCAGCCAATATCCAGTATTACCCCATCAGGAAGGAAAGAAACTGGGAGGATGCATGGTTGATCAAGCTTCTTGAGACTTCATGTCCAGTGTCGACTGGGATTCTTCAGTTTGATAAAAATGACAGTAGTATATGGGCTGTGAAAGAATTTGCCCAAAAGCTTGGAGTCTCCAGTTCATGAGGATGGATATTATTCCTGCATCGCCTGTCAAACCACCAAAATAAGTATACTGCATATCAAATACTGTGTAACAATTATCTCAGGCATTTCTGTACAGACTTTTATTTGCATCAGACATAGTAATACTACACCCTCAATGTGCTAATATAGGCAAATATATTTTCATTTAAATGTACTTTGTATGAGTCTGAAAAGCAATTCATTAAAAGCAGAGAGTTTCAACACACAGGCTAGTCACACTGGCCCTGTTGCAGACAGGAATGATCAGAACTGTTCGTCGATTTAGTATGTTATTTTACTGCAGCAATGAATGCATTGGAATCAATACTGCTCTTTAATTTCAGCTGTGCTTTGCTTTCCATCTGATTCCAACGGAAATGTTATTCTGTTTTGAAGCTCTTCTGCTGAGAGTCATGAATTGTTCCGAAAGTAAGTCCATTCCATGGTCTTTCTGAGCATTTTTAAACAGAATTTTTTTTTATTCTTTGTTTATCAGGGACTTTTAAGCCATTATGACTGCATTCAGCATGCAGTTTGTGAATATATTCCTTTCAGATCAGATGCAACATTTACATGCGCCTCCCTTTCAAGTCTGATGCGAACTGAGTGTTTCATATATTGTCATTGAATGGCCCAATAAAAGATTTAAATTCTTTTGAAATGTTGCTGCAGAGATTGAGATTGCCAGTGCATGAAGATAAACCTCAGATACCTTGCAGCTAAATTAAATGCACATCGAAGAATGTTCAAATATAAGCTATTGTCAAAGGCTGGTGGACAATTATGCAAAACAGCTGTAAGTCATTACTACCTGCTCAAGGCAATAATACAAGCTGCTTTTTCACAATCACTGATCATTGAGAGATATCCAAGGAATAAGCACAACTACTGGTATTGGCCCATATGTCACTGGACCAAAGTTACACATGTATTATGTATGTTACTTCTGAGAAATTCCATCATACACCAATTTATGTTATGGTAATGTGACCTTATCTGCTTGATTGACCTGTGCATATAATGTTGAATAATTGACGTGCAAGCTTATAATTTATTTCAAATTCTTCATGCTCCATTTAGTCATGCTGTATAATTAGCTTTAGTACTACTGTATGAATAACCATTAGCTCAAATTCTTCAATTACAGTATTTTGACAATGCAGTAGGGTTGTTGCGATCCACTGGTATTCATGATATTAAAAGAACAATACATTGTTATTGTGTTCACTATACACATGTGATAATATCATGATTTAATCTCAGATCTAATGATCTAATCTTTTCTTAGAATGTTGCCTCTTATTTTAAGTTTTTATTAAGAGCTATGAATAGTTTTGAGCATGATAATTGTTTATGGAAATCTGATATTCTGATAACATGATGTGCGTGATTTTTTTCCTCCAAACTGCGGAGGATCCCTTTAATTTCAGAGTGTGACCATTAACTTTGAAAACCTGACAAATGTAATTACCAAGCTAGTAGGATAGAAGAGCAGCAGGAGTCTGCATCTTGAGGGCTGTAATTGAAAACCACTGATGTGGGAATCTAACGCAGCAGTGCTTTGAAAGACCTGATGATCCTTAGAGCTTTAGTACAGATAAACTACGGTGATAATAAAATGCAAAGACTCTAATGGATCTTCAATTTGGGGAAACAGTTTGAAGGAATTAATTTGTCTTTAAATTCAGTCTTGTTGTCATTGTTTCTGAGAAGAAATTTCAACCATTTTGGGTAAGAAGCTTACTCACATGGCTAAGATGGCATTGTGAGAGAAGTTAATCCAAGCAGAGCAATAAAACATCTTTTTTTAAAAAATGGATTCCATATGAAACAACATGTGTTGCGCATTATTTAAATCTTCCGAATCACATTAAGCATGTAGCATTAACGGGAACTATTGCAGAGTAATAACCCAAACTTTTAAATGGAGCAGATACAATCTAAAAAAAAATAAAAAAATAGATACATGTATTTCTGCAACCTCAGATGCATTAAGTAACGCATTAAGATTTTAGTACATTTCATTGCCACATAGTGTTGATCATAAGTCTTTGGTTTTGGGGCTTGTTAGAAAAAAAAGAAAATTTCTCTCGGAGGCTCCGACATGTTTAATTAACACTTTATAACTTAAAACATTAGCCAATGGTTATTTGCCATCAGCTTGGAGGAAAAAAAAGCCTTGGTTTTTATTTTCTTATTGTATATTATAAGGAATAATCTTTTCTGTTTATCTGTTAATACAACAACACAGTTGTCATATTGTAAAATAAAAGGGTTATTGGACACTCACACCAAAAGCGACAAAATCATCTGTGGTCACTCAGGTCACTTACAACGCGTCGCCTGCAGTCGCTGCACACCAACTTGAGCAACCAAAGCGACCGAAGGGGCGGGTCTTTCAAAGAGCAGGCATATATAATAATCATCTATACATCGGTTCCCTCTCTCACCATGGATCGCACTCTGGGCAGCCTTCTTTGTGTTGCATCTGCATATTTGCGATGGAAACGCAGGGCCCGTTGCCATTGGTCCATCTGGGTCCAGGCTGTGATTGGTCTGCTCAGAATGTAATTTCCGGCAGTTGCTTTTTCCGGTCTTAATGGCTGTATATCAATCTGGAATGCATCAGACAATACATCGTATCAGATTATTGGTGATCAAATTAAGCTCACTGGGAAAAAAAACAGTATATGCACAGTAACACATGTAAGAGAATTAACTTCTTGTATGTTTCTCCTTATTTGAGTATCTTTAGTTTGACTAGACAAAAAGAAAAATCCTTGCACACCTTTTCATAAACTTCCCAAATATCTATAAGGATTTCAGACAGGCTTGTGATGAGAGATTTTAGAATTTTTATTAGATTACTGGAAACTTGCACTATGTTGTATCCTAATAACCTAACGATTATTTCATTCAAATAAAGTATAAATAATGCTTACAGATCAAGATTGCCTTCGAAGTCCACTCCCTACAGTTATGCATAAATATATGATCTTATTGCATATGGTTACAGTGTAACCTGCAACCACGTGTTTTTTGGTGTTAAAAAAATATATAAAAAAGGTTATCAAGTCATTTTAGACAGAAGTGCTTTAACCGGTGGGGGGAAAACAAGTTTGAAGGTCTCGGCTCTTTCAGGAAAACAATACCCCAAAGAGCACAACCAAAAGCACAAAAGAATGGTTAAAAGTGAAATGATGTCTCAAAGTGGCCAGCAATAGATTCTGACTTGAATCCTGCAGGAAAAACCTTTGGAGGGAATTGAAAATTACCACTGCAAAAGGACAACAAACTTAAAAGAGACTGAACAAATAACAATGGAAGAGTGGTTACAGCAGAGAGATGCAGACATTTAGAAACATTTGTTGTTGCTAAAGGTTGTGCAACCAAACAGTGAGCGTGCCATTAAATGCATCCAGGGTGGATTTTATGTTTCACTTTGTGATTATGTAAGTTTTGTTTCACCACTTTTTGTTCAGTATTATTGGACTTTTTATTAGAATATTTGGATTCCACTAAATTAGTTTATTTACATCCATTTTTGAAGATATTCATAAAATATAGTGTACTATACTGTGTATTTGATACAGGGGTGCAAATTACTCTGTCCTGAATTGTTCTTTTTGCTGCAGGCTTTCCTCCACACCCTCCCCCTTTTACTTCAGTTATTGATTTTCAGCAGCTCTGCTGGAAACTGACATGAACTAGCTGTGTTCAATAAAAAGGTGGGAGATCGGTAATATAAATATACCCAGCAAGTCAACACAGACGCCATCACGCAATGTCTGGTGGACACAGGGCCGGTTGTGATGCTCTTTTCTATACCCTGAACAAAGACTCTCCTTGCTTAAGGGGGACATACACCAAACCTCCTGTTTAATGAAACAGTAAATTTAAATCAACAAACATCTACAAGACATCAAAGTTAAAAATAGACTGTTATATCACCTAAGGTAGATTTTTTTGCATTATTTAAAAGAGTTGCAGTTTAGATAACCATTTATTTTAAACATATTATCAGTTGTTGTTAAATTCAAAGTCTGGTTTCAGCATTAAAAATGAAAGTGTCTGTTAATATTCTCGTCTTCAGAGCGGTGACTCTCTCATGACACTAACAACAGCCGGGTGATGTGATGAAGAAAGATGGCTGCCTGCTTGATACATTTAACATTTTTTATTAACAGTACAAGATTTCATTGACCTATTTATGACAAAAAGTTTTCACCACAGATTTAAACTTGCACTTGATTCAGGCACAGACCCTCATAGTAACTACATTAAAAACAACAGTGGACCAAAAAATAAAAATCTTTTGCCAACATTTATCTGTCTGTCAGCTGAGACTGTCTTTTAAACGTAACCGTGTGGTGTTTGTTCATGCAGGCAGAAATGGTCAATAATTCAAAGAAAGAAAGAAAAAGCTAAAAAAACTACTTTAAGGGGTCATGAGGGCAACTCCATGTGAAGGAAAATAAATGCGTCCATGATGGTGCAATTGCATTGTAAAAATTCTCAAAATACACTAACTCTAACCAAGTGATATTTTCTAAAACAAACCAGGATGTGATAGCACTTCGTCGTAGCGTGCTTTGTTTATTTTACCAAGGCAACCAGTAAACCAGCTCCTTCCAAACAACGCACTTTCCTCCTTTGAGGATTTTGTAGTTTCTTAGATGAAAAAACTCGATGAAAGACATTTTGGTGCTTGCAGGGGCAATATTTCATAGAACGTCGGTTTGAGCTGTTCAGGGGTATGAACAGATGATCTATATGACAGTTTTAGTATGTGGTCTTGCTGATCAGCTATACCCACTTCATCCTGTGATGGGTTGCAGCGGTTTGGGAAGTGTCTCAGCTGCCATTGGCAACTGGATCTCATGTCAGAACATCGAATAGCCATGTAGGTTCACAGCGCAACATGATGCTTGTTTCTTATTCTGTTTTTAACACCAATACGGTTTAATTCTCAGTTAGTCAGCTCATCAGCATCCTATGCATTCACAAGCGTAGCAGCAATGATGCTCATATTTTTTGCAAGCGTGACATCTTAAACTAGGCAGCACTTTCACAAAGGCTCAAACTTAGGATGGTGGGTAAGTATAGGGATTCGTATATTAGTTTTGGAGATTATGAGGTGGCTAGGGTTATCGTTAAGGCGTCAGGGATAAGTGTATGAGTGAAAGAAGGATTCCTGGGCTAAGGTCAGAGTTAGAGATTCTAAGGGAGAGCGCTAGGTTTAGAGGTGAAGGTTAGAAGCACAGGGTTAATGTACATAGAAAGGTTTAGATGTTCAAAAATACTGTTCATTTTCATACCTTCAGTCAGTCCATGTTTAACCCTTTCCACCCTCCCCTCTGACCTGCATATACGCATTTGTGGATATTTTGCAAACACTAATAAGAGTGGAAGTCATTTTGTAGGAACATGTAGGATGTCAATCAGCAGTTTTTTAAGGAACAGGGTAAGGAAAACGAAGACGAGGTGCTGCGTAGCTCAACTGGTTGTGCAGTCACCCCATGTGGCTAAAAGCTCCTTGATACAGCCAGCCTTGATTTGGGCCCTTTGCTGCATGTCATCCCCACACTCTTTTCTCCTGTCAAACACCTTTTTAATAAAGACCACTTAGTTGTGAAAACTACCATTTTTATTTGCTATGGTACAATGGAGCAGTATGATATTCTGCTATGAGATCAGTTTTCTCTGACAGCTATGAAAGTTAAGACCAGTTTTTAAAAAAATAATAAACTAAAAGCCAAGTACTCCAAGAACTGAACTTGCTTGGAATGCTTTTCAGTCCTGAATTCTCTTGAGATAGACCACCAATTAAAATAACACCAGTCTGCCCTTGATCCAGCAAACCACTACAACCATGTCAGTAAGTGAGAGTGGTTGCAGTGTAACCTGCAACCATATGCAATAAGATCATATATTAATGCATAACTGTAAGGAGTGGACTTTGAAGGCAATCTTGAGCTGTAAGCATTATTTATACTTTATTTGAATAAAATAATTGTTAGGTTATTAGGATACAACATAGTGCAAGTTTCCAGTAATCTAATAAAAATTCTAAAATCTCTCATCACAAGCCTGTCTGAAATCCTTATAGATATTAGGGAAGTTTATGAAAAGGTGTGCAAGGATTTTTCTTTTTGTCTTGTCAAACTAAAGATACTCAAATAAGGAGAAACATACAAGAAGTTAATTCTCTTAATTTGTGAATTATTTTAATGAGAGTATATAATACAGATAGAAGTCGATCTATTCAAGAAATATCAAATCAGAACAGTCAGTTGTTTCTCTGTTGTTTCGGGGTCACATAAAGGCCATGCCTGATCCAGGAGGGATATGTTCACCTTGATTACAAAAAGCTATTTTCTAACTCATGTCCTACTGTTCTTTGTTTAGTGTGTGGCACAGAATTGAAAAGGTTTCTCAGAGGGAGTGTTGCTGTTTTCAATGCTATTTAAAGCTACAGAAAAAAAAAAGACTATATAATTTGCTTCAGCTCCATTGGGCGGCTTGTAAAAGTTTCAAAGATAAAGTTATAAAAAAAAGAAAAAACCACGAATGATATAATTTGCCCAACAAGTCCTCTAACCTAAAGATTATAAATCATAAGATACATTCTTTGCAACTGTTTTGCAAATTCAAAATTTAGACCTGTATATAGAATATACATTTCCTAACTGTTTCTGATTGTAACCACAGATTAACTGAACTGTATTTAAGATGACTTGGATGAACTTTCTCGGTTGACTGCCCCAAGATGACTTCATAACTTATTAAAATGTGCAACAAAAAAGTGAACTGGATTGAATCATGACAGCAAAGATCCCCTTACCTTAATGTCCCCATCGAATGCTCTTAATGTGTTCATAATTTCATGTCGGGGCTTCATTAGAGAGCTTTTTAAGAGCTTTAGTACTTTACTGCTTGTGTTTTTTTTCATTGCACCACTGTAAATGAGGCGTTCAGAAGCAGTGTGTTCTGAGGGAGAGAATAACTCTCTTTGGGGTAGCTATTTGATTTTGTAACAGAGACCTTTTACACATTAAAAAAAGGTTATAACAAACTGAGGAGAAAATAAAAAGTCAAAAGAAAAGTTTGACCCCTGTAAATCTCTTCTAGCTTATTTTGCCTTCTGTGACAGCAGAACCAAAATGATAACTTCTGTTATCTTGTTATCAGGCAGTTGCCCACTGTATTTATGCCTCAAGCGAATACAGAACAGCACTGACCTTTTAGAACCATGTAGAACGGTTCTGGCCTCCTGATGAATGACATTGTCCACTATCCACTATCTTTCTTAGCAAAAGTTACTTGATTTACATCTAGAGGACTCATGTACAAGTAAGTACTTGTTTTTCATGAAAGGCCTGAAGCTGATGATCTTATTATGCAGACAGCCTCATATGTGTGCCATTAAGCAAATAATTATTTTGCCCTCATTTGTTGTTTACCCTGTACTTTCCCTCTGTCACAATAGTCAGCCTCATTCTCTTCTTCTGTTACCTGACCTGTATTAACACTTACTACCAGCATCAACGTCTTGCCTACAGTCAATAGCCAGGTCTCCATTAGGGTTTTTGATTTTGCATTTAGAAGAAGTGAATGAGAAAAGATGAATGAAGATGGTGAAGATGCCCACAAAAAAATGACATTTTTGCTTGAGGTGTTTTTTGGCTGTTTCAAAGAAGACTTCATGGACAACCTAAGCCTTTAGCACTGAGTTCTGGCACTGAGTGTTCAAACTGATCCCTCTTTGTGGCTCAGTTTCTTCAGTCCAGCGTTGGACTCAATCAAGTTGTTAAAACAGTCAGAGAAAAAAGTGGTTGCTGCACATATAAAGTCTCTGATAACTCTTGCCGGAACATTACCCTCAAATATAGTTTATCCAGCGGGCTCTTACAACCTCTGAGGCTGAGGGGGATGTAAGATGCATGCTCTTCAGTACAGCTGGCAGGGTGGGTGGGTGCTAGTAGGCGGGGCTCAGAGTTTGAGGCTTAGAAGAGGAGGTGGAGTGGACTTCAGCAATAATGTAATTTTGTAATAAAAATCAGAATGGCTCATTAAATGAGGAACTTTCATACTTAGGGAGCACTAAAACAATGCCAGGATTGTGTTTTGAGGGAGTTTCACACTTGCAAGTGACTTTGGATATATAGTGACTTTGACTATATGCTCCCAAGAACAAAAAGAAAAGAGATTTTACCATAACATGTCGCCTTTAAAGAAAACCAGACTATCATGTTCAGGAGGAGGCATCTGCTTAACCATAATGCTTTAAAGCCACGCCTCCTTGGGACCATGGCTCTGATCTTCAAACAACCAAACATGCTCCGCCTCAACGGGATTTCATAGCAATGTGTAGGCATGCAACTATGGGCACTTTTCGGTCACTTATAAGAAAATACCATAGCAATTGTCAGTGGTAGGGTAGAACTCCAGGGCAGGGTGTCGTACCTCTCACTATATAGCATGAAATGAGACTTGAAACTACAAAAGTGAACAAATAACACATGACATGACATGTAATAACTATATTTTCTATAGGACCAAGCTTTGCTCCATGTGCTTGTTAAATTAATTTTATGGCTCTTGTCACTCCTAGACCAAAGTGTTTTTTCTGACAGAGTAATGTTATGAAAAAGAAAAAAAATATTCGTAAAGCCCTTTTCACAAGCTGCATGCTTTATAAATTGTGTGGTAGTTTGAGAGCTGAGATGTTGAACCTGGAGCAATGTCTGGGAGACATGGTCAGCTTGTTAGGGGACATCCATCCATAAATGAAGAAGTGATGTTGTTAGTGTGTGCCTGCCTCAGACCAGATCTTACATTCAAAGGAGTTTTGACCCTTTAACGATTATGGTGCTGCTGTCAGTTTGGCCATGTGATGCCAGACACTGCAGATGTCTTGCCCTCAGCAGGAAAACCACTAATAGGGTTGGAAAACATGCTGCTTTTTTATTTCAGTTGCTCAGCCTTTACTGAGATTGGTTCGGTTCTCTTATTAAATATCACACATGCACTCTGACTATGTGCATTATCTCTAGCCATTAAAACAAAAAAGTACTATATATACATATATATATATATATATATATATATATACACGTTTTAAATTCCATTAAAGCCAATAATCTATTTTCGTACAAGAAAGCATTTTAGGTTCTTAAAGGAATGGTTTGAATTTTAAACAGTTCCCCTTCCAGTAAGCGCCTGTCTGGTGTGTTGCAGAAAATGCAATAAAGTTAATCGCAATGCCCAAAAAGTGGACAAACAAATCTATGATCTCAGTGCAAAGCCCTACTGAGTCAGTATTTGATCACTGTTATCTTCATTCTTTTAGTTTCATACTGTAAGAAAACCCAGAGTGAATAATCACTTAATGTAACAACATAGTCAGCTCAGGAGCCATTCTTACAAATGCAAACTTATGCAAACTTAAATGATATTACAGTATATGAGGGACATATAAAGTTTGTACAATTCTAACAAGCTTCTATGTCAATATTTGGTATGAGCACCTTTATTCTTCAACGCAGTCTGAACTCTCTGTCTTTGTAATTTCCTTAAGTAGTCTTCAGGAATAGTTCTCCAGGCTTCTTGAAGGACATCCCAAAGCTCTTCGTTGGATGTCGGCTGCCTTTTGTTCCGTTCTCTGTCAGATGATCCCACACTGCTTCAATAATGTTGAGGTCCGGGCTCTGGGGAGGATTCATCCCTCCATAAGACCTGTTGCCACTGATTTTCAGTCCACTTCTTGTGTCATTTGGCATAGCTCAGCCTTTTCTCCCTGTTTCCCTTCCTTAAGAATGGCTTCTTGATAGCCACCCTTCCATGGAGACCATTTCTGATGAGGCTTGGGCCAACAGTAGATGGATCAGCTGAAGGTTCAGATGCATCTCTCAGGTCCTGTTTCTGGTCTTTAGTCGGATTTTTTTTTTCTCCGTTTCTTAAGGACATCACTTTCAGATACTGTTATTTTGCTGCAGATAGTTTTTTAGACTTTTGTCCTCCATTTGTTCAGTTTCAAACTTCTAAGCACAATCTGCACACCAAGCCAGGTTTTCTGCTAACTGCGCTTTGGGAAATCACCTTGTTGGTATAAAAATACTATTTTATGTTATCATTTTAACATATAACAGATAACATGTTATGTTATCTTTAGTATTACTCATAAATGCAACAAAACAAATGAGAACTAATTATGTGTCTCTGCAACAGGCTGCGAGTAAGATGGTTTCTTAAGGTTTATGTGTAGACACAACACTGGTTCAGCCCTTGAGTTAGGTTCCTTTTTTATGATTGTATGATTCATAGGTCAGAGTAAGGTGGCTTAACAAACTAAAACATTCCTCTGAAAATAGTCAGGTCAAAGGACTGGGCAGAAAATTAGCAAGAAAGCAGCTGATGTTCAAATAAAAACTTTGAATGAACTTCAGAAAACCTGGAGAACTTTTGCTCTGCATGTTTTTAGAAAGAGGTGAGGGTGAAGACTTTTGCACAGCACTGTATATAATGCGCACATTTGAATTTTTCTCTTTTCTTCTATCTGAATCATTTGGAATAACTAAGCACCAATCTGAAGACGAAACTTAAACACCAGGAACTGATCACACTATCAACTGCTCATAGAAGGTCAAACTTAATCAAGAAAGATTATGAACTGATGACATACCTCTCGTTGTTTTAGTCCACATTCGAAAGAAATGTCCCTGCAGAGGGTGTGTTATTACAAAAAAGGCTCAATTAGTTGTCTATAATTACCGACATATTTTCTCTTAGTGAAATCTGTCAAAAAATATTGTTTTCGAGAGTGGCTGTGAAAGCATGTCGAACAGTAGCTCTGCTCTGACAGGCACGCTTGGATTGAGCCCTCCCATCTGCAATAATTATGCAACACAAGGTGGGATCAGGCAGGCTACCCACTCACGCTATAATGATGACCACATATAGCCCGTAGCATATCCTCCACAACACCTGCATAACAGAGTTACATAGGAGCGACATAGGTGGGAGACAACTGCTGCTGTTGAAGGAGTAGGTCCACGAGAAAGCAAAAACAAACCTCGCGTTTGACCGCATCTGCTTGCATCTGTTTAATGCTGCGTTGAATCGAAAGCTTGCTTCCTTTTTTTTCGTTTTCTATATCTCACACGCGTGCACATGCGCGTGTTCGTTTCCTGAGGGCGCGCACACGTCGCCAACCTGCTACCCAGAGCGCAGCGCAGCAGCCGTCGACAGTGCCCGCGTCTGCCGTCGGTGCTCCCTGCTCTGCGCCCCTGCCGCTCCGCTGGACGTTTGCGCAGAGGATATTAACCTCCGCTATTGACTTCCACCCATCCCCAGCAGCTTCACCGGCTCGTCCTCACTTCTCAACTTGTACCGGCTTGCAACTGTTGTTGTTGAGGGCACTTGCTCCTTCACTATGGGTCTGACGGCTTGAAGGAAACCTGAACTGCTTGGCGTTCGACATCCACAGGGGCTTATTTGCGTATGGAAAGTTGCGCTGCGTCATGGAGCATGAGTCCAAACTTTAAAAGCTATTTTATTTCTTTATCGAGAGACATTTTTCTTTCTTTCTTCCCTCCATCCCACCCCCTCAAATTTTATTTTAGAATGAAGGCAGGTGAGTCACCCGTGGCGTGAAAGGCGCGAAGAGCTCCACGGCTCCTCAGGTTTTGCAAGAAACGGCGACACGGAGGAAGTCGTGATTTGTGCGAAGGATTGCGCTGCGAGGACTGAGGAAACGCACCGATGAGAGAACATGGGTAAGTGATACGAGGACTGTGTCATTAAAGAAGAAGAATAAAAGATTGCCGCCATCCTTGAGTGTGTGGAGCTCAGAAAAGATTTTGCAAATCTTTTTAGGCTTATCCATGCGCAGTAAGCTGGCATCTGCATTAGTAGTTCTATATTTTTCTGAAATGAATTTGGCTTGGTTTTCGTTAAAGAATGTTTTTCTTTTTATAATTTCAAAAGAAAGAAAAGAGGGGGAAATCTTAATCAGTCGTTGTGGCAGCGCAGAATGAGCTCAGTCTAAATAAATGTGTCCTTGATAATGAAGCTGCCATGACAGGTTTACTCACAGAGTCTAAACCTGACCTTAAAAATGGTCAAAATGTTGAGATGTGACCCTCAACATCCCTCCTGGTTCTCCCCTCCAGAGCCCTGACATGTTTTGACTCCATCCCGCCCTCCCGACTCTCCTCGCCCCTCTCCTGACAGCTCTGGGCACCTATACAATCACATCCCACACTGCCTATCACCTCCTCCATTTTACTGAGAGTTAAATTCCCCACTCAGCCTTGCTGAGCCACACTCCTCGTCAGTGTTTCAGGGGCTTTGGGCTCCGTGGCACCAGTCACTTTTTCTCCTGCATTAATCAGAGGTTCTCAAACGAACTGCGGGAGTTCAGAAATGTCATTCAATATGCGGTGAAATGATGCTGTACCTTTTAAGCAGTCTGGAGCTGCTCTAATAGGACGTCTGCGTCTCTTTCAAAGCAACTTTTGAAAATCTCAGTGAAAGACTATTACCCGCACCTCAGCAGACTGTCTGCACATGTACGCACATAAAACATGAGTAGCCTATGTATGGCTGCAGAGGTTGCACTACATTTTGCCTTAATCCCTAAATCAAATGAAAAGCTCACACAGGCTGGAGGAGGGATGCATGCAGCCCACATATCTGCTCAGAATTGTAGCATTTTCCCAAGTAATAAGCAGCTTGATGTGGCTAATGAGCACATGCTATTACAGTTTTAATTATGTCACCACAATTACTGTAACTTGAAATAAGTGGTTGCATTCGTTAGGATATCCACACTTCTGACTGTGGCACTCTCGCATTATTCATCCCATGCTCATAAATTGCCTTGTTTTCCACATAGAGCCAGATTAGTCATCATTACTGAGGTTGTCCCCCTGAATTAATCAGTAAAACTAGCAAAATGGGATCTCTCATGTGCACAGTCTGCAGTTGATTTTTTTTGTAACTTGTTCATTTAGTCCAATTAGCTGTTAAGTAGCTGTCGTGATTTTCCTCAAATGTCTGTGCAGATTTCAAGGTTATTTTGACAACTCATTTCTGTTAAAAAAACAATGGCATGCAACAACATTATTTTTTATTAAATCAATAACCAAGGCAAGTGTGCATGTCTAAGCAGCCCAATGCTGAAGAATGTATATCTCTTATTTGTGTCCTACGCTGTGACATTTGTATTCACCCCAGCCTCCCACAACAACAAAACAACTCAAAATGCAGCTGGACATACTGTAAGTAAGAGCATAAATAATGCAGCCATTGCAAAGCTGGCCTGATGGTCTCCAGCATGCTCCTCTGCTGGACTGGAACTGCTCTGACGAGAACAGCGAGGCAAATAAGCACAAATAACGTTGCATTCATTCAGTAAGCCATCTGTTTTCCTAGAGACAGAGACACTAATTAAACACACGTCATAAAGCTTATAATAGATAATTAGTAGTTCTAGGATGTTTTGTAGGTTGCCTTTGGCACAAAATCATTCACTTCTGCATTGCGCAGTCCAGATTGTGTTTCTTAGCTTTATTGTCATTATCATGATTAGACTGCTAAGTTTTAATTATGATCTCAGTAAGCAGGGCTGGAAATCAAGGTCTCTCTGTCTTCCAGATTAAGCATTGACACAACTTGTTGCTGTAAAGTAAGAAGTCAAACTGACAGTCAGTGGCTGCATCTGCAGCTGCTTCAGGCAACAGGGATTCAGCGTCAGCGTGCAGAATGCTTTCTTATGAATCTGACTCAACCCCATCAGCCATTTTTTGCTGAGGTTTAGTAATGTATTCTCTCCATCCCAATCTCTTTGTGCCACCCAACTGTCATTCACAGTAATTTGCCGCACCTCAAGTTTGAAGGGTTTTGTCCCTGCTGTGTAGAGAGTGCGTTTTCCTTCAAATGTTAAAGTGGACAACAGCAGTGAAGGACTTCCACCAAACAATGTGTCTTGCACATTGAATTTGTGCAGTTTGATACATGCAGAGAGACAAACCTGAGAGAAAAGTCTGAGCTGGAGCTCTGGGAGCTGGGCTCGCACAATGAAAAAGACTGCAGCATGAGGCATATGATGATGTATTGTATGTCTATGTGACTGAGGCGCACTAGAGCCTGTATTTGGTTGCCATGGTTATATATGTTTGACCACTGGCTAGAGTTTTGCTCTATTTACTGATCTGCCAGCCTGACCATTTGTTAAAATAATTTAGTAGTATTTCTAAAAATGATAACAGCTGTCTGTTTTTCCATCTGCTGCTAATCTGCAACTAAATTACTGTCAAGAGTCAGTAGAGATCTTGATACCGCTTAAAAGTAATGATCTCTGACATTGTCTTTTACTGCTTAGTGACTACAGTTGATAGTAGTCACATAGCCACAAGAGGTCACTTGTCAGAGGAATTGAAACAAAGACTATATACAGTGTTACTATACTATACATACTCTGTCACAATAAAGTAAAACAATTAAAGATAAGCATGGTGAGTCTCCTTGAATTTCAACAGAAAAATTACTTAGATATAAACACGACATAGGCCATATTACATTTTTATATCAATGTATTGAGGAATTAAAGTTCCTTTATGGAATATCACAGTAGATTTCATACTAAGCTTCTAAGTGAATTAATGTTACTTTTTTCCCTCAGAATTCTCAGAACTTCAGAAGATTTGATTTTAAAATACCGCATGCAACTGTAGTAACTCCAGCTACATTCAGATGTAATCATTAAGCACTTGCTGAACTTTGATAAAGTGCTTGAATGCCCGGTTCTAAAAGTCCCATAATCCCATAATGTAGACCTCATTAAAATGCCTGACTTTACAGTTGAAATAAACACATTTACACCCTAGTATGAAAAAAACTTTTGGTCTCTATAGCTACTTTCCCATCTCGTGACAATTCTTGAAGTTCAACTTTGCTGTTTAATTGGGTTTGGTGTACCAAACACCAGGGAAGCATCCATGCTGTGAATCTGACTGGGGGATCGTCATTGTTGATGCTTTCATCAGGAGTGAGGCTATTTTCTCAAGGAGACTGAATATTCTGAGAGGAATCCTGCGCAAGCAGAGAGGCGGTTGGTTCATGAGTCACACCGAACAGGTGGTTCCACTCAAAAAAGATAAATAAATTGACTAAGCACTCAGTTGGACTGTCTATATCTTTGTAACCAGATTTTATTTTTTTGGTGTGTTTTAGAACACACACATATTTCTTCACTCATGTCACTATCTGCATGCAAAGCCTGTATTTGCACACAGATCCAGTAGGTAGTTAAGCCCCGTAGAGGAGTGCCTTTAAACTACCATCTAAGGCATGCCAGTGGGGGAAAGAGAGATTTAGTCCAGCAGCCTCCTCAACGTATCAGTTATTCCAAGCTGTCTAAATGAAAAAATTGTTGAGTTTTGGTAGTGATTTTCTCTATCACCGTTTCTTTTCACAAAATCAGTCCACTGTCTGTAGTTCCTGAAATTTTGTTACTCTCAGTAGGTGTGCAGCCCTAAAACCTCTGCAGTGCAGTCCTGGCTCTTTATAAAAATGAATCCACTGTGTGTTATAGTTCTAACAAGTTCATGCACATAAAGTTGTGTAACAACTGTTGTATGAGATACTTATACCTTGGCCCTTCAGTTCACCAAGCATTAATCTGATTCTCTAGTGGTGTGTTGCCAGATCTGTGGTGGAGCTGCATTTCAGCTGTATGCTTAAAGAGACATCCCGAGTTCAACAAGTCCTGGCATCCAGGCATTATGCATTTTCTGTGATGAAGGCAGAACAGTGAGCTAGCTAGTTGCTAGTCCGAAGCTAATACATTTCAGCAGGCCTTTTTATAACGTTCTTTTGTTAGGGGCTGGGTCAGCCTTTGCTCACCTTAAATATTCAATCCCGCCATGCTGTGGAAATTAGACTTTTTACCAATCCTAAAAATCCTGAACAGAGAATTGAGTAAAAACCGTTTGAGCGTCTAACTTTGCAACTCAGCCAAATACAGTTCTCAACCTTTTAACATGTTTTAAGCAATTATTTTCTCATGCATGTAACATGTTTTTTCTGCAAATGTCAGATTTTTTCTTTCTCAAACATGACACAATCAAACGTCTATTTGTAAGGACAATTTTGGGCATTAAAATGGTTGCTCCTGCAGAATTTAGACAGGATTTTCTCTGTCTTTGAGTGAGCTGCTTCGCCCACACATTGAGTGGAAGACGACCTCTGCGAGAACACCTGTCAGTGCTGTCGAAAAAGTTGAACACTGAACTATTTAGCAGGTGAGAGGAAATCACTCATGACAGAGAATGACTTTGGTTTTCCAAGACAAGTGGTTTGGGAAATCTAAAAGGAAATATGAACTTGCACATAATTCAGCCATCACTGGGGAACTTTATTTTGGTTGTATTATAATTCTCTATATACTATATAAACAGCGCTATTTGGACCTGATTTATATATATATATATAAATATGTATTTTTTCAAATGACCTTTTGAGCAGGAAGTGGATAAAAACTCTGGGATTCTGTGAACTTAACATGAGTCTGAAATGGAACTTTTTTGTGTGAACGTCATGTTTCACTACCCCAGCCATCTTTCATTGCATTGTGTTTTTTTAATGCTGCACTTAATTCTCACAAAAGTAAATGACGTATGACCTTCCTTTAGCCTTTACTGATTAGCAGCATACTGACATGCACATCCTCCATGGTGTCAGCAGCCTTGCCTCACAGTGGCCAGCTTAATCGGCTCAGTTTGTGCTGATCTTTTGGCATCAGCTCTCATATCGATCAGCGGAGCTCTCTACCTCACTGCACACATTTGGAAACCAGCAACTGGTGTCAGTACAGTTGCAAAGGTGTGTGTTATGGCCTGTGAAGAGGTTCAGCTGTCACTTTTTGAGAGGCAAAGCCTGGATATTTAGGACTGGGAGTTTGAAACCTTTCATACACTTGTCACCCCATTAAATAGTGCTTTAATTATGCTTTTTGGATCTCTAGGCTTTGAGTATGTTTATAACCAAGGCATTAAACTTCTGTACTTTGTGTCATAAACTTTATTCAGTGCTACAATATCACATTATAATTGATCTTCATCAGGCACATCAAAAGATAGCAGCTAAATGATAATTCAAGTTTTGGTTGGACTGGCATTTTCAGTAATTGTTTTCAGTGTTCCGACAGCATGTATGGCATTTTGTGGATTGTCTACTTTTAAAAGTATAAAGTTGCACGGACATACATAAACAAATGTTCTTGAATATTCATGAGGTTCAGAGTAACTCTGTTATCAGGCCAGCCGTATGGTGAGACAAAACTGAAGCTGAAACTCTTCTAACAAGTCACATTTCCAAGTGGACTTCCATGTTTTATTGAAGGGGGGCTTTTCCTGAAATGGGCAGCTTTCACAGACACAAAATTTACTCATGTATTAGTGTTGGCCTTCGAGATACCAAATTTGCCAATGTAAATGTCTTCTTTTGTGCAAATAATTTTTTACACTCCTGACAACTAGAATACGTGGCTTTTGCAAACAGGCAGTAGTAGATTGTGACTTCTGTGTGTTTTTCCAAGTGCTCTTGCATCCAACCCCTCTCATTAAAGTGGACTTTTTCCACAGCAGGCAGCCTTCGTAGCCTCACAAAAAGATGGTGTAGAACAAATGTTGACATTCAAAATAACCAATTAGCCTTTTTAGCATAAAAGAAGCTATTATCGTCACTACACCGTGACCGGTTGCCAACAAAATGCCAAATGTGTCCCATTTAGATTTTACCTTTGATCACAGAGCTTTGTAACCTGTTTTTTAATCGACCATTTTTCCTTTTTGAAAACTAATGAAATATAATAGATGGGAGCAAAGTTCAAGCTGTCTGAGCTCATTGATTTAAAACTAAAAGTTGATCAAACCATCTGTTTGGCTCATTAACATGATATGAATTGGACCAACTGGCACACAGTCTGAGCAGCATCTCAGTCACACACCAACATAAAGTCATTGTTTGTTAAGTGTTTCAGGCTCCCTTTTTACCTGAGTGATTGTCAGGCATTACAAAATTCTTAAATGCTACCATTGAGCTATCATCTTTCTCTTTTTTCTTGCTCCAAACTGGTGTTATTATATCGTCCTTTAAAAATGTATGATCAGTCAAACCCGTATAGATTTGTTAGTAAAAAGAAAACTTCACCATACGCCCTGGGCCTTAATGAAGCTACCTCCCTCTTTCCCCATACCTCCATCTCTCATACAGACATTCAAAAAAAAGTTGTCACAACCATGAAATATCATAGTGCTAACAGTTGAGATTAATTCCACTGAATTCCCTTTATCCATGCGTCACGATCCTTGTTGTTTTTGTGTTTTTCTGGTTTTGTTTTGTAGCCTGGTTTTCTAGTTTCCTAGTCTATTTAGTTTCCTATGAGTTTTCATTGTCATTTCTCCTCAGGTGTTTCAGATCACAAATCATTCTCTCCACAGCATTTAATCTCCTGTTGTCTTCTCAGTTTTTGTCAGATCCTCATCATCACCCCCGTAGTCTGCACTTTGTCCGTTTCTCTAGTCGCTAGTTTTTCCGTGTTTCCAAGTTTCCTCCCGAGTTTTATCGTGTTTGGTTTAGTTATCTCCTAGTGAATTTCCTAGTACTTTAGTTTCTGTTTTTTCTTCCAGCATTGCTGTGATTTTTATTTCTTGTAATAAACCCTTTAAGTTACTTCTGACTCCTGTCCGTGTCTGCATCTGGGTCCTGCTCCTTCGCCTCCACCAAAACCGTGACACCATGTTGCGCCAGTTGATAATAAAAGTCATTTTTAAGGCACTTAAAATAGACATTAAACACTTTCAGGAGAAGATCTCCAGCAGAACCAAGCTAAGGAAGGGCGGCCATCTACCTCAGCTGGTTGCGGTTTAATTGTATTTTTCTGTTCTTTTTGTTCCACTATTAGCTCTACATTATTGTGATTAGAGCCCTCTTTTTGTTGCTATGCAACAAAGCACCACAAGTTATCTGGCTCTCCTTTATTCAGTCGCCTGAAACTCAATTTGTGCCCCACAGCAAACGCTGCTGTTGATTAGAGCAGCAAAGCCTGGCTGTCCCTTACACAAAGACTTAGATTTGGCTGTGTTACTTCGCCCGTATGGATTAAATAAACAAATACAAAAACATTTAAATGGCTCAGTAAATAAATTGAATAAATTGATACGATCATTAAATGCTACCGAAATCAAGGTACAAAAAAGAAAATGCAATTATAAATGTGTTGCACATAAAACATCTTTCTGCTTTCATTTCCAACTGCATTACCTCATGGTAACACCTATTTATTCACTCAAAAATGTATATTTGTCATAATATCCATAATTGTCCTTTTTGTTTGTATTTTTGCGTCGTGTTACTTTTTATTTAACGACCATCATTAAATCACAAGACCTTACCTGACATGTATGGACTTGCAAAGCAGGTCAAGAGTTGCCATTAGTTAAAGCCAGCAAACATTTCCTGAACCTAATCAAATTTCTTACAGTCTCAATGTCATTGCAACACTCGGCAGCCAGGGCCCGCTTTCAGCAGCTGGCTGAGGACCTGAAATTGAATGTCAGTGATGACTTCAAAGCAAGAAAAAAGGCTATAAAATCACGTTGAAGTGCTTCGTGCCCACTGGTTTGATGATGTGAAATGTCATTAAGAAATGTCAGTTGGTGCAACTAGTCAAAATGAAACCTGCAAGACCGAGAAATCTTACAGAGAAACCTGCACGACTGCTGGATGAAAAAGTTTACTCAACCCGTCCTCATAGGACTGGTAAGAAGCAGCTGGAATGAGGGAACCGACCCATAAACAGTGTCTACATGGAAGAGTAATCAAACATCAACATAATTTTTGTTCATGACACACTCGTGACGTAAAAGTACATATATGAATGAGAGGAGGCGCATGTGTCAGCTGCTTATTCCTTTTTAGTTTGCTTGAACTCTTGCGTGATGATGTATGCAGTGTCCCAGCAGGAGCAGCTCTGTCTGTTCTCATTCCCTTCTTTCGATTATGCCTGAGTAGATTTAGTTGACCATGGTTACCACCCCCCACCCCCCCACCCCCACCCCCGCCCACTACTCAGAAACTGAGCTAAAAGAATTTATTTCTCATTTCGTTTCAATTCTTAATGGCTGCTGCCCCATCAGAGCAGTATTTTGCCATTACTGCAGTGATTAACCAGCCATGCTCCACTTTTCCCATCTTGTTCCCGAAGTACAGTGCGGCGTGTATTTAGGACTGGCTGCTCCTCCTGTGTGTGTGTGAGTAAAAGAAGCTTTTATCGTAAATCAGCTGTTTTATACTGCTTCATGCTTTCTTTGCTGTGAGCCAATATTACCGCTGACTCTAGTCGTCGTTTTAAATTATGTAAAATAATAGGTTTTAAGTGTGATAAAGGTGCTCCAATTCAATATTGTAATGGCAGGGAGCCCAATTAATCACTGCTGCATGATGGGCCCAGTGCCTGCTTATATGTCATGTACTTCTGAGCCCTGAAAGTATTTTTAATTTCATATGCCTTAAACCTGTGTGAACCTACTCAGTAATGTAATATATCACATATGGTGTTGTCCCTCTCAGTTATTGGTTACCTAAGCTCGCGCATCACACACTTAAAACCTTTGGCGTCTGTGTCAGAGAGCACGAGAGTCTCGGAGGGCAGGAGTGGCAAGAAGAAATTTTGCATCTAAAGCTCGAAATTGCAGAAACTTACATGAGATATCACATAATACTGATTTTCCTGCAAACTTGAGCTTCCAGTAATCTTTCTATCCTCATCTTGTTAATTATTCCAGACACTTGTCAGCTGTGAAATTTCAGCTCTTAGATAATCAGAATACATCATACATAGCCTACATTCATTTTTATGAAGAGGTGATAATAAAGACAAAAGAGAGAGGCAGCCGTGTAGATAATCATATACAGGGGACATAATGTCTTTTTTCCCCTAGAGGAGCAAAGACCCAATAAGTCTTCCAATCTAAAAAGTTAATTTGACTTTTTTTGCCAGACATTAACCTTTAAAATCCACCTCTCTTGTTATAATGTGTATAACCTGCGCAACAGTGGACTATGTAATAAGACAAAGAAGATATATTTTGTTTTCTTGCACATTTTTCATTTCTTTGAAGTGCCCCCAATGTGCAGCCTGAGCGCTGTTGGCGAGCCCACTTGGGCACTCTGGGTAATAGCCTTTGCATCAGTGCTCAGAGCACCGTGCATTCAAATGAAATATCAACTTGTCGCACAGCCAAGGCAGACGACAGCTGACTCCGCTGGGCCTGCCAGAACCCACTCTGTCCTTAGGGGAGGAGCAGTCACACTTTTATGGGGTTTCAAAAAGTTTACCATCAGAGGCTGACCTTAGGAGATGCAGCTGGGGAAAAGATACGTTTTATGATATTATGTAATAACTTTAGATGTCTTATGTATTTGTAAGCCCATTCTAGCTGACATTTGCTGTGTAAATTTAAATCTAACTTGAGCAAACTTCTTTCTCTCTGACCTCGTATGATACTGAAAAAGAAACAAAACAACAGAAGTGGTGTTTTTTATTTGATATTTATTGTTGACAAGTATATTTTAATTATATGCTAATTGTGTTTAAGCATTAATTAGCATTTGCACACAAAAGAAACAGTCCAGTTTGCTTCTTATTCAGTTAAATTAAGTCAATTAATTTTTATTTATATAGCGCCAAATCACAACAAATGTCATCTCAAGGCACTTCAATAATACAGTCCAATTCAAGCCAATTGGAGTCCAGTTCATTATAATCATAATCCAATCAAATCCAATTAATTACCAACAGATTTCTCCGAAACTTCTCCTCAGTCCAATCTCCCATCCTGAGCGTGCATGACTGTGGAGAGAAACAACTCCCTTAAACAGGAAGAAACCTCTATATCAGAACCAGACTCAGGAAGGGTAGCCATCCGCCTCGACCAGCTAGGATTTGAGAGGACAGACCAACAGATTGTACTTACTCTGGTGTGTGAGGAAGATTCTTCATTAACAAGGGCAAACTGGAATCTACCAGATAAATATGACTTAAACCAGCCTAACGCAGTTCCTTTAATCCCAATAACACATTCAAGTCTGTCATCGATTGTGTCAAATGCATCTTGTTCTTCATTAAAAGTGCTGCTCCACTGCAAAGCAGTTTTTTTATAAGCAAAAATTACAGCCTTAAATCAGCTTTGAAGTGAGTTTATGAGAATGGCATAAGAAAAAACGACTTGGCATATAATTCTGATTTAGTCTTAACATTTGTTTCAGTCGTTTCTTTTTTGTTTAAAAAATGAGCCATTTCAGTTTTGTATCACATTTCTCTGGCAGATTTTTATTTCTTTATGCCTTACAAGGCATAACGGCTTCCATACTGAGGCATGAGCTATTAACATCTTTACAGAACCCATTTTGCATGGTTACAGGTGTTATTTTAGTATATCACAAGACTGGTGGAAAATAGTCCTTTTCTTTCTTTCTTAAATAGTGTCCATGTCACTCTGCTCTGCTCTGTAAATCAGGTTGATTCCTGTATAAAGCAACCTGTTCTCTCCACTGATATTTCAGAACCTGAGCTAATAGACCCAGTCACTAAAATTTAGATAGATAGATTAGATTATTTTTATTTTTTTTTTGTAGATTCATGTAAATACATGAAATTACTCCTCCGCATTTAACCCACCCAGGTTGGCACCTGTTAAACACACATATGCACAGGGTCACACACTCATGGAGACAAATGCCATACACTGGAGCAGTGGGCAGCCATTCACAGCGCCCAGGGAGCATGGGGGTAGGGTGCCTTGCTCAAGGGCCCCTCGGCTGTGGCAAAGAGGTGAACTGACACCCCTCCAGCTGTCAGTTCAACCTTCCGTGACGACCCACTCTAACCACTGAGCCACGTCCGCCCAAAAAATAACTCGGCGTCAAGATTTAACCTGAAACATGGAGGTAACGCTACAGCTACCGAATAAAATTGTATTTGTTCAGAGAAAAAAATAGAAAGATTTACATTCTTGATTACTAACGTCCATCCCGGGATTTACTCATTCCATCTTATAGCAACATAAAAGATCACCAGCTGAGAGAAGCGTTACACCCACAGTGTTTTATGACACTCCGTGGAGTCACTCAAACACATTGTATTACATTAGCTTTATGTAAGACAAAATATAACTAGTCTTCATGTTTGGTTGTTTGTCTAGGTAATTAATTCACTTGCCAATCTCTCATGTTAGTTTTTATTTCATAAGTAAAACTAAAAAAAAAACCTCTCTGTGGCTCTTCTATGTAGCTCAAAGGCTCTTTAAGAATTAATAACAGCATCATAAACACATTTAATTAAGATGATGAAACCACATTAGCATTCAGCAAAAACGTTAACTGCTTAAATATGCGTCTGCTGTGCTAAACTAATCAAGCTAAGACGTCAGTACTAAATCTTTGCTTTTTACAGCAAACAGATCTAAAACAAGAGCACTGTTTAGTCAAGGTTAATAAATTCTTTACTATTCAAGTCAATTCACCTGCTGGCAAACTAACTAGTCTTCAAATTTAAGTGCAGAAAACTTCCATGAAACTTGAGCAGCTTTACTTCTGCAATAATTGTACTCGTGTCAGTTTTGTTGTTGTTTTACTTTGCTGCTGTTACTCAAATCTCCAAGATATAACAAGATATGAAATCTCCAGAACCCCCTGGCTGTGATTGGCCACGCTCTACTAAGAAGAAGGAGCCAGGTAAACAGATGCGTCTAGTTTACCACATGAGATCAAATCTGTTCGGAGGGGGGGGTGGGAGGTGGGGGCAGATTTAATAACAATGTCTGCCTGTGGCTGAAATGTTTTATTTATAGTGAAGGTTTGCCATTTGTCTTCTCAATTTACTGAATGTTTTTCCTTTTTTCTTTTAATTGTGATGTCAAGGCTGACATCTTTTGATTATAAGATAGAAAAGAAAAAAATTCCTATGAAGGAAAATGATGAATTAAGATTTAAAACAGAATACAGAAGACATTGAAGCTGTTTGCTCTCAGATGCATGAAAGCAGTGGATGACCTGAGCCATGTCGGTACACAACACTAGATTTAATGATTGGTTAATCAATCTGTGTTGAGTAAATGTCTTGCTTCATTCTGTCCTGCCTCCCAAGGGAGCCCGGCGTTGCACATGTCCGGTTGGTATTTATTACTGCTCTGTCTGCACAGAATTCCATAGTGAACCAACGTGCTAATTTAAGATGCTGTCATGTGGAGGCGTCAGAGAAGCAGTGCTGAACATTGTGACTGTGACTGCACAGCCTGGAGTTTCCTATAATCCGAAATCCGAATAACCCCCTCACTGTCATTTTTCTAAGGGCAGAGGCATGCAAAATTCACAAAGTTCCTTTTTGCGGTTTGACATAGTAAGGTTTCCCTGAGGGTTTAGGTCAGACCTATGGAGTGATTCAATTGGATTAGCATTTGGGGAAAACTGATGGCTGTGTGTGGTTCTGTGGATCCTGGGTGTGTTCCCAGAGTACTTATTAAAGGTGATGGAAGTGGTGGTGCATCTATTGCTTGGAGGACTCAAGAGATTTATTTATAGCACATGTGCTCACATTGTGTTCATCTTCACCCATTCTCATATACTTGC
Source organism: Leuresthes tenuis (assembly GCF_036924035.1). Classification (NCBI taxonomy): domain Eukaryota; kingdom Metazoa; phylum Chordata; class Actinopteri; order Atheriniformes; family Atherinopsidae; genus Leuresthes; species Leuresthes tenuis. The sequence goes on from NW_027325373.1 coordinate 5,280,979, forward strand.
CATCTGACTTAATTTACCTCTAATCCTTGTTTTGCTCCTTCTGCTGCTCGTGTTTTTGTTCATGTTTTTGCTTGTTCATTAAAATATTCTCTCATTAAAATTTCTTCTCTTTACTTGTGTTTGGTTTTAACTCTGTTTTAAACTGAGAACTGTATTTGATATACATCTATTTAATTTCCAGTTACTGGGCCTATCAGTAGGCTACACTGCCGGGGTATTGGTACATCTATTAAAACCAGTTTAATTGAAAGAAATTATGTGCTTTTTGCAATCTGGGACTGTCTGTCTGTCATCTATGGAGCCAACAGCAACCTTGCCTGCAGTTATTCATTCATATTCATGAGACCATTATACCTGTATTAAAAGCTAATTATTTTGTAGTCTCAGGACAGCAAAAGCTAATTTTATCATGTGTCATCACAATAAAATGATCGTATAAATAACTTGTGCCTTTTCTCGAGAAATCTGCTCTTTTGTTTCTCAAGATCACAAGGTGATTATGGTGAGCTCGACAACGAGTGGTTCCTGTGTTTGGACCTGATTTCATTGCTGGTTTTCGCTGTTGCTGTAACATTAACTCAAGGAATGCTGGTGTAATACTGTTTGATGTACTCAGCTTAGTCTATATCGGCTTTAAAACATATACGTTGACGATGAGTTTGTGTAAGAATCCGCTTCGTGTTAGCCAGTAGCTGCCCTTCAGCAGATCAGAGTTTATAGTGATGGAAAAACAGATCTTTCGATGCTGAACTGTATAAACCTGTTTTCTCAAGAAAAAAGCTCTGTTGTTTTGAGAAAATAAGAGAAATTACTTGTGATCTTGAGATGATATTATTAGAAAATATTTTCAAGCATGACCTCTCTTGGCTTCTATAGTCACCTTTCCAGAGGTAAATTTATGTTTCTTTGACATTTTACTGAGCTGATACACCCTAGAAGAACATATGCTCTAAATAACAGAGCGGTTAAAACTCTGGTGCTCACACCCTAATTCGATTTACACAACAGCTGTGTAATATGTATTAGGGCTGTAGCGGGATACTACATGAATCTTACATTCACGCAATTTTAGGAAAAGTAATGGTGTAATCTAACATAAACTGTAATCCAAGTTTATCAGATTGTAAATTCAGCTCCATATATAGATAGACAGTGCCATGACTTCATTAACATTGTACATATTTTTTAAATAAACATGATTCCTACGTTCTAAAATAACAGGAAATCACATTTTCTACGGGTGAAATTCAACTGGAGTTACCAGCCAGTACCGAGGTACAATTTTAATGACGGTCTGTGATTGCAGGTCATGTGGGAAAGTTCCTGATAGACTCTTATTTTCACATGCAGTTGTCATTTTTTTCCATGACAAGCTCCCAAGTGGTGATGCATATTAATGTTTTTCAGCAAAACACATGCTGCGCAGCAGAAAGATTCTCAACTGTTTGCTGCTTTCAACAGCAGGTTGATTCACAGCACATACCTACAGTATGTCCTGGATATAAAACGCACATTAAAGCTAGTTCTGAACAATTTCATTACACAGTACTTTATATACTCTTCATTAAAGTCCCAATCTCCTGGTTATCAATCCTCTAAAACCTAAGAATCTATGTTCCTCAAAAATTGGCACATTTAACATTTTTTGCCATGAAAAACTTCTTAAAATGGTTTGTGTATGAAAAGTCTTTCTTCATTCAGTGAATTGAGTTTTATGAATATGCTAATCTGGCACCACCCACATAGGGTACACAGCTCTTTGGCAGTTTACCAAGGAACCCTCCGCTTGACTGCAGGTGCTGCAAAGGAGAGCGGGAAAGACAGAAAACAAAAAGCTAAATTCAGGAAGCAGCTGCCTTAAGAATGAAGGCCGCAGACCTGTGGTATTTTTGATAGGACATGCCAATGTCGCCAAATAAACTTACTCCACTTCTGTGGTAATTTAACATCTTTGGGTTGGGCATGAAGGCTTACAGAACCCGCTTTTGTGCTATCACAGCCATATACTGAACATGTCAGGTCTATTATCTGCCCAACAAAAGTAAAACCCACTAATTAGTTTCTCTGCCCCACTTCTACTGTCTTTTCCACCTGACTTGTGGTAACTTCTGTAATCTGCACTCACATCTCACTTCATCAGTTCCTCACAGCACATGCAAATTATTTTTAAATCTCACCCAGCAAGTGCTGTGTTCAGAAATGGTTCCTCCGATCTTCTAGGAAGGGCACATGGGCCGTTGAACCTTGTCTCCCCTTGTCTCCCAGTGTCTCCCCTGACACTGTCAATGCAACTCTGCAGATTCAGAACAGAATTCCACAGCAATAGCACTGATGCCTGACTTTTCTAATGTTAAAAAAAAAAAAGTATTTAAGCCAAGGGAGACTAAAAATGCTCATTGAGGGCTTCTCTGTTAATTTATTAAAATATATTGCAATGTACATTATTTGCAAATTAAAACATTTAGATCTTGAGTTCACAGGATTTTCATTGTCTGTTTCACTGTCTGTTTAGAACAGTATTGTCCACGTTTCTGTCCACTGTCATCTGGAATGCTATTATAATTATATGTACATCATATCCTACATGAAATGCAATGCTCTTTGTTTTTAGGTATTCATGTCATGCACATGACGCATTTTATAAACCTTGTCCAACGTCAAACAGTATATTATGCATGTGCAAACCAAATACCATCATTTGGAATCTTTCTGCTCTAGTATTTCTGATTTTTAAATTAGATTATGGGAGTTAGGGCGCTTTCAGAAAGTGAGTTTATACGTATGCTAGTTTTTTTTCCCCACTATGGAATGGGTTGTTTTATTGAGTCTCTAGTAGCACATATGTGTTTGCTGGACATGTGATTGTTTGCGTTTGAGGTCAGTTCTGTGGGTAGCACACATAAGGTAATGAAATCATATGTACGAAAACATTCATTCTTTTAAGCATGATGAAAATGACTTTCTTGCTCATTGTCTTTTCATATTAGTAGCCCATGTTCATGAAATAATTCTTATTGTGTGCAAAAATGGGAAACAAATGCCTTGAAACAGAAGACAAAGGGGTCTGACAACCTCGGAAGTATACTCGCAACTTGAGGGGCTTTCTGACAGCGAATCTTTAGAATTTTAAGGAAAATTATCTGTACCCTGACAAAAATTTAATGGGGTTTCTCCATTTTCGCACAGTAAACCTCTCCACCAGGTGTCATAGATTTTATCTTGGAAGTTGTTGTGGAAGATGGACTAACTGCAATAAAAGAGAAAAAAGATAAAAGACTTTGTTAAAGCACTGCTGAGACTCTCCACCTCGGTGAAGGTCAAATAGCATTAGTTCTCTGCTGAAATCCCTAACATTTCCTCATTGTTGACTGTTATATAACACACTACCAAGGTGATAACACATTTGAGAACGCATCTGTTGTGAGAGGTGAATGTGGTGGGTCTGAGCAGTTCACTCAGAGGGAGAACAGAAGAGAGCCCTGGGTCCAACATGTGTCCCTTGACGTCGTCAGAATGTGTTAGGACAGTGATGCATTTTTTAACATGTTGGCTTTGTACTGCATTATGTAGAATCTGAATCAAACAAGCCTGTAAGGTAAAGGGGGTGGCTGTCAACTTCAATTTAAAGGTTGACAACCAAGATCATTCCACACTTTGGCCATAAAACTTCTGCTTGCCTTGCCTGTAAGGCTGTGTTGTGATGTGTTGTGCTGCTGTCTCAGAATTTTACAATTCTGCTTGATGAGAAGCAGGATATTTATCATATGTGGATTCAAAACAAATTGTAATTGTAGGTTTTTACTTATCAGAACATTAAACAAATCATCTGGTCTTTTCCAGGTATGAACAACACATCAGATATTGCACTGTGACATTATTTATTTAAGAAAAAAAACTAAGGCATAACGCAGAGCCAGTGCCTGAAAATCTACACCCTTACTGTTTCCATTGGAATTAAGAGAATAAGCAGCAGGCAAGTGTTGCTGATTGAGTGAATGTGATTAAGTGACCATCAGTGTTTGTGAGAACCTCTATAAAAGCAGAAGTTTTGACACTTTGTTTTTTCTGAAATATTCAGATGTGTGTTGAGACAAGGCAGTGGTTTTATAAAAGCAATTGTTGCTGCCCATCAGTCAGGGAAAGGTTAGGATGTTGCTTCCAAACAATTTGGTGTCCTTCTCAGAGGTGCATATCACAAGAAAAAACTTCGGACTCTACAGGCCTCCGTTAGCATTTTAAATGTTAAGGTTTGTAATAGTATAAATGGAAAAAAGGACTCTCTCAGAAATGAGAATTCATGCTATCTGCTACTGACGTGAACAGTACTTACATGCTTTTTTGTATGTTTGTAAGGCTGGGATGCGCTGGGAGTGCTCAACTTTGGGGTCACATTGTTCCGCGCTCCAAGTTCCGAGTTTCATTGTAAATGAACGCATGTAAATGACTGTCACTCCCGGGGTCCTAAACAGGAACGCGTTGCTGCACGTGTCAATGATGGAGCAGATGATTTCAATTCAAGAAAAAAGGAAAGAAAATGAAGAAACAAAGTTTCATAATGTAAGGCTGCTGTTAATCGGGTAGGCCTTTGTTTAACAATCTTCATTGTTGTTTATCCATGATTTCAAATAATTCTGCAATGGCTTTTTAGTGCAAACTACTGGCCCATGGGGTATTACAAAAGTAGCTTCTTAATGCCAACATTACTCAAAAATAACTTATTGAGTTGAAATCATTTGTTGACAGCTTGGTCCCCCCAGTTCAAAAATCCCAACTGCGCCCCTAGCACAAAGGTACCATTTAAATGTATTTTTATTTACAAAATCTTACACCCACCTTAAAAATCTTGTTCTTGGCATGGCAAAACATGAACAGTATTTTTTGCCACTCAGGAAGATTAAAAAGGTCACCCTGATCTTCTGTGATATGTCTGAGTTCATACATCTTCCCCAGAAGTCATTTTAGGGCCATTAGCTGGAGTCATCCACTCATGTAGGTGTGCTAAGTTTACCTCCATCTTTTTTTGCCAACATGGCCATGGCCGAAGGCTGGATGGCAGTTTGTGAGCCAGTAAGGGACATCACTGTCCATAAACAAGTGCATGGGATAAATAAGAATCGATAAAAATTTTATTTGCTGTGGGAGGGAAATCCCTTGGTTTCAGTGAGTGAGCAACATTTGTAAATAATAGATCAAATGAATATCAACATATGTTTAAAATATTGGTAAAGTTGACACTGTTTTGTTGAACTGCTGTCCACCGCCGTTCTTGTTGGTTTAAACACTGACACTATTGGCCCTCTAAAGAAGTAATTCTACACAAACACGGTGACTAAAGCGGTTATTCTCAAGTTTCCTTCATACCAAGGTTCAGGGAGTTTCCGCTTAATTCAGACAAAGAACCGTTCATTTTTATGGGAGATTGCTGCAGAGGACACATAGTGATACTGGTTGGTGTCTGGATAAATACAGAAAAACTAAAGGCTGAACTCTTTAAAAGATTTCTGATGCTGAGAGAGGCCAGCTGCTGAACAACCAAGCCCTTTAAACTCCTGCCAAAGATGTAGGCTCTCCAAGGTGAAAACTTGCCCAACTTCCACTTCATGCAACTCTTCACATGAGAGCTGTTGTCCCAGGTATATGGGCTGTCTTGGCCACCATTGCGATCACTGACTTTTGAAAAAATAGAAAATGACTCAAAAAAGTGCTTCAGAGAACCACACTAAAGAAAAAAAAGGAAATAAGAAGAAAAATTGCCTTTAAGGTACACCGCCACAGAAAAGCCGTGTTTTTTACTCACATCATATCTTTCTTTGTTGACACTGAGTTCTAATTATCTATTCTGATGTTCAAATGCGATTTGTTTACTTGAGGCTGTGTGTTGCTGGACAGATGTTTGCTGTTCTGCGGAGCTAAATGTCACCGACAGATTTGCTACATCGTCAGTTTCAGAACTGTTCATGTGTCTTAATATAATCTATGATGTTTCACAAATGTTTTCTTGTTGTTGAAATAAATGACACAGGCCGAAATGTGCAAGTCGAAATGTGCATGTCGTGTAAGTGGGCAGTTCATAATAAAATAAGATGCAAGACTTTTTCACTTATGACTGTAAACTGTCAAATCTGATCAAAGTTGAATGAGGATAGAAGAATGTGGCTGGCAATGTGAAAGTAGCCAAACTTCTAGATGCTCTGAAGAGAGTTTGACCAAATGAATGTAGTTTCATGTCACTCCTCACCATGATGGATACAACCACTCCAAGGCCAGAGACATATTGGCTGGTTCAACACCCCCTAGAGTGGTTCTTCGCCCACTACATTGCCTCTGTGGTACTACAAGGTCCCCACGGACTTGCGCTTGAGATGTTCTGGCCACACCAGTCACACTGTACATTTGAAACTTTTCCATTTTGATTGATTCCAGGACAGCATTTGTCAGACTTTAATTAACTTAAATCAGCATCATCAGCGGTTATTTTACAGTTACATTGCATGGACATTCCTATGTTAGACACTTTCCCTGTAAGAGAGAGAGCTCTCTGATTATACATTTCAGTTTCTCTTTCTCTGCATTTGCTCCACTCCATTGTTTCTGCAAAGTAAAAATAACTCACACATACATTAGTGTAATCAAATGAATCATACTTTCAACCTTTCTGTGGTCCTGCGTGCGTATATCTAGATTAAATTAAACTTGTTTTGGCCTTTTAACCCTGGCAAGTGTATTCATAGGTTTGGCAGCAGAAACTAATGTACAAAGAAGGTCAGCTGGTGTCAATCATAAAGATAATTTTCTAGCCGAATGGTACTGTTTTACAGTGCACCATGTGCGTGCGAGAGAGAGGGAGGCAGAGGAAGACAGAAAGGGAAAAGAGATGATTTATTTTTTTATTTTTTTAGTCATACAGAAGGTGCTTGTGAGGGATATGCCAGGTTATGGCCTCAGCTGTGGAGAGTATGTACTGTGGGGAGGTGGATGTCTTTGGGCCATGGTGAAGAGCAACAACTCTAGACTTAACTTGCCTGACACCACACCAGGGCTTTGAAGCATATTGTCTGAATCCCTCTGTGCTACAGATACACTAACCTAAATATACTTAGGGCAAGAGCAAGGGTTTTCCAGGACAGCAGACCTAGGAATTTAAGGAGGAAAATAATTTGTTATCTTGAGGTCCTAAGATTTCTCTACATTCATCATAATAGTGATGCTGATCAAAGATTATAAAGTGCATTTTGATGAGTGCTCAGGAGGCAACTAAACACAGAAGTTGAGATATGTGGCCTTGATAAAATAGAAAGAAAAAAATTACTTAATCTTTAAAGCAAATTAGTCATTTAGAAGCTTTTTTTTAAGCATCAGAAACTAATTTTGAATTTTTACTGGTTCTGGACTAGTGAGTAAAATTCATTCTATAATTGCCTGGTGTATTTAACCTCCAGATACAGAAACAAAAGATTTCATCTGCCCCTGAGGTTGATAATATATTGAATACCCAATTTGTGTCACATGTCATGAACAGTGCATTTCAAAAAGCCCATTTTGCCCACTTTTTGCAGTGTACCTGCTGCAAACAAGCAGACGGCGCACGTGCAAAGTTTCTGCTGTGTATACGTATAAGTAACCTTACCTCTTATCAGTATCTTACAATCTTACAGTATCTTACAGTCCACAAACAAAGCTTTTTTCTCTTTTTAGTTACCTTAATAGAGGTAAAGTTTTTACTTTTTCATTTGCACAAATGGCACTGTGGTGTCATAGCAGCTTTATTCCTTTTCCTGTTAGGAAAAAAGAAAACGGTGTCCTCACAATGTGCACTTTGCACTGCCTGCATAAACACACAAATTACTCAGAAACAAAATAAAAATCCCCCTTTCAGAAATGACAACTCACTAAATCACCCACTATTGCATCTGTGGCAGCGGCAAGAATTGGTGTAAAACAAAATATTGAATCATTTAAAGTTTTTAAGAACAGTACTCGCTGAAATTCTGCCGGCTTGCTTACAACACAGGATTTTGTAGTATATCAAGCTATTTTCTAAGAAATGCTCTACATAAACTTGGTGAAGCATTCAACCTGCCAATTCCTCTTAAAAACGAAAAACAGTTATCAGGCTACAGTCGTTCCATTTCCATCGGGGGCAATTTTCTAAAAAGACAAACATATTTGGGTCCTTTTTTAATACATGCATCAAACTTTCATGATATTTCTCATTTTACATCTGGCTTCTGTCATTCAGCTGTTTGTAGTATCCTTTTAAAAAGTAACTAAATAAGTCTGAAAACGTCATTCTCTCAGTTCACTAATATGTTTGTCTTTATCTCATTTATATTCCCTCACAGGTCCGTTGCTGTGTGATGGACGTCTGACATACATCCTCTTTCCTCTGCTCCTCCTCTTGCGAGCTCCCCTGTTATTCAGCTTTGGTGAGCGCACCTGCCCCAATAGCTGCCGGTGTGAGGGAAAAACTGTCCATTGTGACTCATCTGGATTTTTAGATGTCCCAGAAAACATCTCAGTAGGCTGTCAGGGCCTCTCCCTGCGCTACAATGAACTTCATACCCTGCTACCCTATCAGTTTGCTCACCTCAGCCAGCTTCTTTGGATATACTTAGACCATAATCAGATTTCTGCTGTTGACAGTCGAGCATTCCAGGGAGTTCGGAGGCTGAAAGAGCTAATACTTAGCTCCAACAGGATCACATCCCTTCACAACTCAACATTCCATGGCGTTCCAAATCTTCGCAGTCTGGACTTGTCATACAATAAACTGGAAGTCCTGCAACCTGGTCAATTCCATGGCTTACGAAAACTACAAAACCTTCACCTACGCTCAAATGGTCTCTCCAATATCCCTATTCGAGCATTTTTGGAGTGCCGAAGTTTGGAGTTTCTAGATTTGGGCTACAATCGAATCAAGGCCCTTACCCGCACCACTTTCTTAGGGTTACAGAGGCTGATGGAGTTGCATCTGGAGCACAACCAGTTCTCGCGGATCAACTTTTTTCTGTTTCCACGATTAGCCAATCTGCGATCACTCTATCTGCAGTGGAATCGCATCAGAGTCGTCAACCAGGGCCTTCCATGGACTTGGTATACACTGCAAAAACTGGACCTTTCTGGAAATGAAATTCAAACTCTGGACCCAGCTGTGTTTCACTGTTTGCCCAATCTTCAAGTCCTAAACCTGGAATCCAACAAACTGTCCAATGTGTCCCAGGAGGCTGTGTCTGCATGGATCTCACTGACCTCCATAAGCCTTGCTGGCAACATATGGGATTGCGGAACTGGTATTTGTCCACTTGTAGCTTGGTTGAGGAATTTTCGGGGGAGTAAAGACACCACTATGATATGCAGCAGCCCAAAGTATCTCCAGGGAGAAAAAATCATGGAAGCTACAAGGACCCATGGTATTTGTGAGGAAACTGACTACTTTCTGACTGAGACGCCTTCACCAATGTCAGAGCTAATTTCTGAAGCCACTGCCGAACCAACATTTGCTCCTACCAGTGGCTCTCCACCTATGGCACCAACCAGCACCTTTGGCCCTCACCCGCCACTCAGGCCTCGACCTATTCCTCATCCTACCTTTCCAGGACATATGAGCAAAGACCCTAGAGACTCAGTGGTACACACTCGACCTACTCACATAACATCCCCAGACATCGAGCACATGACTCTGCACAAGGTGGTGGTGGGCAGCGTGGCACTCTTCTTCACCATGTCCTTAATCTTAACAATTGCCTATGTGCTGTGGCGGCGCTACCCAGGTGCAACCAGGCTGCTGCAGCAGCGCTCCATGGTGGGGCGGAAGCGTCGCAAAAAGAGCCCTGAGCCAGAGCAAAACCTCAGCTCCCAGCTCCAAGAGTATTACATGAGCTACAACCCTGCTGCCACAACAGAGGCATTGGAGGTGCTGGGCAATGGCACTGGTTCCTGCACTTGCACAATTTCTGGCTCCAGGGAGTGTGAGGTATGATCCATCGCATCTGCCTAAAAATAAAAACTCTAAATCAAAATACAAGACTCCACAGAGAGGTAAATACTTTATCAAGTATGCCCTGTGAAAAGTCACTTTTGTATCACACTCCAGCACCTTTGAATCCTCCTTCTTTAAACCTCGACTTCAATTGTTAGATGTCTCCAATTATTCCAATTTTTACTATTGAATTGAATTTCTAAGTGAAAAAGACTGAAAGCTTTTCAGAGAACTATATAATAATGACACAAAATAGATTTTTGTGCTCTTTGAAGTTACGAGTGCTGCTTTCAAGTGGTACATAACCACGTATTATTTGTTAAATGTGCTCCATTGTCTGCTAACCTTTTGGTGTCATGAATAATTGGACACTGTCTAACTGATTAGTGGACACACTGCACTTCAGCATGGTTCTTCTTTTGTTTTTTACTTGTGTGTGTGTTTGTGTGTTAAGGTGGATAACACTGGTGCATTGATGTCAGACAGTATTTTATGTATCATCCAATAAAAATTTTCAGATTACAGTTTAACCCTTCAGCATGTTGTACAGTGTTACAATCTAAACAGCAAAACTATATGAAGGGATATGAACTAAATTCTGTCAGTTGGAATTCTTTTTACTTATTGAGCTTAGCTTCTAGGGATAAAAGAGTAAAAGGGAAATGTGTTAACATGCTCATCACAGTTTTTATATTATTTTTAGATGTTTCAGTGTGGTCTCCATTGTCTTGTCTATCAGTGCACTGTAACTGGCACAGTGCAAGAATACTCACTTATAAGGAAATAATTTGCACAGAGGGAAGGCAGTAAAGTGATCTCTGTTATATAGCTTAAATGTGGATCCCTCTGCTGTGATGAGGATTTTATTTACAAAGCAAAGTAATTACAGTCAGCCTTCTTAAAACTTGTCAAATCTCTGGATGCAAATACAGTCTTTAAAGAATAGTGTTCATACTTATTTTATGTTCACCAATGAGTCCTACAGAGATTAAAACATAATTTAACTTAAAAAAACTAACATGTATGAATAAACAAATCAAAAAGGATTTTTGAAAGCACTAAACAAAATTACCAACAATAACCTCCCATAAGAAATGGATATATAACCACCTCAAACAGTAAGTTCTCTTTAGTCAACAGATGTGTTTAATTGAAGTGGAAAATGCGAAAAAATGAAACTTTATCCACATCTTTTCACTGCATGGCACAGTTTAGCAGTGGACATCCAGCCATGCTCTGTAGCATGCATTAAAATGCTGTAGACGTCCACCAGATTCTGATTTTGTGTTTACATGGCAAGAGAAAAAGATCTAAGTGACTTTGATAGAGGGTTCATTGTTTGGACACGGATGACAGGAGCTTCAGTCACAAAGACTGGTGGACTGTTATGTTTTTGAAACAGACTTAACTGAGACCTGCATTTTGATTAAGAGGCACAACATCAATGAGTTGGTTGGACATCTTGGATGAAAGAACATACTAAATGGTTTCTGTCATAGTTTAAAGCAGTTATTTTCTTAAGCTAATATACATGTCCATGTTCCACTCAATGCCATAAGAAAGTGCTGTATGTGTCAGTGTGTCTGATATAAAAGTCAACGGTTTCACCATCCATGCCTAGCAATTGTGACAAGGCAAGGTTTCCCTGTTTTTTTGTTTAGTGTAGGAAAATATCCATGTAAGTTGATGAGAAACTGGAACCAGTAACAACAAAATGTGTAAGCCCAAACCAACTTTCATTTTCTAACCCTAACCGTACATTTTTAACATCTAATGCTAACCATTTAAGGGTAGAACTAAGAAGAAAAGTTAAAGTATCATAGAAAATGTTGTGTGGGATGAGTGTTGAACTTGAACATGCGTGGGATTCAGCAATATGATCCCTTTAGTCCCCCTCCCCAGATCCTTGCAAGCATTTCGGGTCAATTTAACATATCAAACATGGTGACATGATGTCAAACATCGCCATTATCATCACCATCATCGCATAGCGAGACGTCAGTTTACGTTAGAGTCCTTTAGAAAGGTAAAGGTGTCAGGAAAACATAGAAAATCCTGAATGGTGTCTGCACAACCTCTGCCCAAAGCTTGCAGGCCAAAAATGACACAAAACTCAACTAATAAGGGAAAATTCAAGAAATTCTAACATGGATCAATGTTTCTGCTGACAAGTACAGGATCATTCACATCTATTGGGTCACTAGACCGACTGAGAGGGATTGGAACAAGTATCTATCGGTGGTTTTTTTTGGTAATATTCTGCTTAGTATGCCTTTTAGTGACCATGATGCTAATTTATTAGTCCAATGTGTAGGGAGAAGCAAAAGTATAGCTCTTTTTCAGGTAACTGAGAATTGCCAGTGCAGGACGGGAACAACTGTGTCAGCAAGAACTGTCTGTTGACACTTACACAGAAAGGAATGTTGTAGTAGGGCTGTAGTGCATAAACCCTGCATTACAAAGATTAATGAACATTTGAGAGCTTAGTGATGCATAAACCATAGTTGCCGGCCTACAGTGATGTAAAAAAGTGACACAGTCAATGATCATCTGTCACCATATTTTCAACAAGTGGGCTAGTGCACACAAGTGCTCTGACTGCTTGATCCCCACAGTGAGTGAATGGGATTCTTATGTGCTGTGGAGGGCTGTTTTTGCTGGCACAGTTTAGGTCCACTGCGCTAACGGGGGTTGTTGTAAATCAGTCAAAAATTGCTCTTCGTGATCACCTTTTTTGTATGATGAAACATTTCTGTACTCATGCATGTGGTCCTATCCATGATGGCAGTACTGCCGTCCATAGAACTGAAGGGGGTCGCTGTGTGGTTTGAGTATGAAAGACATGTGAATCTTGAGCTATTTCCTTTGGAATCACCAGTCAGAATATACTTCAGAAGAATGGTGTTTCATACCTCTGTTAAACAAGTTACAGACTTGTAAAGTCAATGCCAAGATAAAATGAAGCTCTTCGAGAGGCATATGGTGGCCCCACAGCTTACTTAGTCACTCTCTGTTGGTTTCTCCTTTTTGACACCCACACCACCGTATGTTCTAATTTGCATTTATTCTTTTCATTGGGGCTACAGCAAATGATTATTTAGATAATGAAGTATTTTATCGATTATTCAATAAATTATCTGAGTACTCAAATAAGAAATACTTTAAGCATTTAAGAGCCATATTAAGTTATATTAAACAGTTTTACTGACACTACTCACTGCAATCAAATAAAATTTATATTATTGATAGTCTTTTAGACATACCTAATAAGTTTTCATGTTATCCCTGTGTATACGTGAGCTCTCTGCAGGCACTCCAGCTTCCTCAAACATGGATGTTAGCTTAATTGGTGACTCTAAATTGTCCCTGGAAGTGAGCGTGAGCGTGTATGGTTATTTGTCTCTATGATGCCCTGTTGATGGACTGGAGATCCCCGCCTTGCACCCAATGACAGCTGGGATAGGCTCCAGCACACCTGCAAACATGAGTTTGATTAAGCAGGTATACAAAATGGATGTATGTATGTATATAAATATATATATATATATATTCATATAAAATGAGAATGGATATATATATAGTGAGAGCGATATGGCCAATAAATGTAATTTATAAAAATATCTACTATAGGGATATTGATAATAAGACTATTGAACACTAGGTAGTGTCAGCATTTAACATCGGTTTGCCTCTTTCCTACTGTCTATGCTTTAATATACTGTATTTTGAAGCAACTAAATTCTTAATAAAACCTCTTCATAACAAAGGTAAAGACTAAAACTTAATCATCAGTTAAATTAACTTAAATTTGCTATTGTGGTGAGCTAATTTGGCTTTGCAGGGGAGTGTTTTCACTTTTCTTTTTGTTTTAAATTGTCCCAGACTTCAGACAATTTACGCCTTCTTCCCTTATGTTGCTGCTTGTTGTTTCCTCAGTTTTCGTCCATGGAACCACTAAATCAAGCCTGTTGTGCTACAGATGTAATAATCGTGAGTTCAATTTTTTATTATTTCACTACTGTGCTTTTCTAGTACATAAATCGAATTGCAGTTTAAGGAAAAGATCTGCAATTTTTAATGCTTTAATGCAATTTCCTTGTGCTGTGTGTATAGAGGGTCAGGCTTACCCTTACAATGCATCTTGTTTACTTTCATAAGTCCTGACACTGGAAGCGAACATGGAATTTTTGTGTTGAGGATTCTGATCAACTGCTGTGAAAGTAGTTTTAAAAGACAAATAAACAGTTGCAATGTGAGACCAGATTAGGTTTTGAGGCTTGCAAAGCTGAAAGAATATGAGTGTAAAAATCCTGCCTCCCTCACAGATGTTCACATGAAAACCTGCAATGTGCTTTCAGTCTGGATGTGAAGGATTTCATAAGGTAGACGGTAATCAAGTAATCAGCTTCCATGTGCTCTATGAATGAAGGAGCATTTCAAAGGGGTTCAATGGTGGTTAAAGGGCACAGCCAATGTTAAACCTAAAGCCAATTAGGATGCTATTCCACCAGAGGGCTTTGACTTCTTTCAGAAATTGCAAGCTACAGCTCAGTGGCATGTCTGAGAGTCTGTGATTACTATCTCTGAAATCATGTTTGCTGTGGGAAAACATTTACATTACACAATGACACGAGACACAGAACTTCACCTTCATCCAAAATAAAAACCCATAAAAGAAATCATACTTTTGTTCTACTACGATCATGTCTGACCTCTGAAATCATAAGCTGAAATATGGTATTCGCTCATCAAATATAGGCATGAGTGTTGTGAATGAAACCCAGACCAACCAAACATCTGTCATTGCCTGCCTTCCAGCTTGCCTTTTATGTGAGCAATTGTTAACCCAGATTTAACACCAAATGTACACATTTGTGCTGTGTAAGGATAGTATTTTAATACCCAGGTCTTCTGCCAGGCGTGGTTTAGTTTCACTCTGTTTCCTAAATTACTTACAACTTGTCTTGAAGAAGTTTGCTATTGAGTCCATTATGTGAAACTCGTTGTTCATACAAGCCTATAGAAGCTTCGTAAAGGATGGTTTCTTGGTAGGATAGGACATTCCAAGTATTGTCCTTTGGATGAAAATAAGAAAAGAAAGACTACTTTTTAAGTGGACATTTGAGAGTAGCTAGACTGAAAACAAGGTCGAGAGAGAGGAAGGAGCCTCCGTACATGGGCCGGCCGCTCATCCCTGTGAGTTAAACTGAAGACTGCTTTATTGTATCCGGAAAACAAATAATAAAACAGTTTGAACAAGCTGGCTTAGGTTATGACAATAACAATATAACAATTTCTCCTTCAATATCACCCCACACACAACAGATAAAAAAATACATACAACCTTTAAACTGAAAGTAGTGGCTACGTAGCAGCTATTCATACTGACAGTTTATTCTTTGCTGTGCTGAGATGGAACACATGAGGCTAACAACTTTATGGCAGGAATGAAAACAGTGAAGATAAACTAATGGAACTAAGCATATTGTGCCGGTGTCGATCAATCTTTCGCCTGCGCGTTCTTCAACAAAGAATTTGAGGTGTTTTGAGAAACACGATATAAACAATTTTGTTTTTATCATATTAGAGGTTAAAGAAAAAAATGTGTTTTAAAAGAATGTCACATTAAGGTAAAACATATACATATTTCATGCTCATTTCTAACAATTCACACAAGCAGAAAATTAAATGAAAATGAAATAACACCATTTTTAAACAAAAAAAAGAAAAGGGAAGTGAAATTAAAATCAAACAGTCAGGAAAAGCTGTCCAGTGAGAGTCTGTCATAACATAAGGAGAGTTTTGAAAAAAGGTCACTGACTTTGCTGACCTGATTTCCTCAGGCAGCTGGTTTCACAGTTTAAGGACTTTGACCGCAAATGCTCTGTCACTGTGGTTTTCAAGAATAAATAAATGTCCTATGTCTTCATTCAGGCTCATATGGTTCTAAAATGTCAGATAGATTAGGAAGTGAGAGGTCATGAAGAACCTTAAAACTCGACAGCAAGATCTAAAAATCGATTCTAAAACTGACACTCTGATACTCGGAGAAAGCTAAAACAGGAGCTACATGCTCACCCGTCTTGGTTCTTGTTAAAAGTCTGGCAGCTTAGTTTTGTACCATTCATGGATTTCTGCTACAGACAAGTGAAGAGGCTTTTGCAGTAATCAATGTGGGAGGAGATTAAAGTGTTTAAAATGGTTTCTAATTACCACTCTGCAGAGATTAGGAGAACCAGGTTTAGGCAGTGGTCTGTACAGTTTTGTGCCTGCTGTGTTTCTCACCACTATGCCGTTTGACAGCAGGTCTCTAGAGGACAAAAGCTGTGTTCTAATTCTCTCAAACACCACAAATATTTCAGCAGCAATCAGCGTTAGAGTATTGTCTCTCTCTACACAACCCCTAATCCAAATCTCATCATCTCAAAAAACAGTCTTGCTTTTTCAGCATCGCTGATGTGTGTCACACTCGTTTATTCAGAAGTGTGCCACACTGTTGCTTATTTCAAGCGTTAAATAATTGAGAAGTTGGCGTCAGCCTGGTTTAGTTTGATGAAAGCGCCATCTCGCTGGTCTGCTCAGCTGGCTGTGTGGCTTTTCATTACGGCTCTGTGCAGCACCAGCAGTCTCTGTGGATGGCCATGTGGAGGAATAAAAGGCAGCAGAACACATTTACCCTGCAGTGGCTGGAATTCTGGGAGGTGAAACAACTAACAGAGGAGGCTTTTTGAGCACATGGGGAAACTGTCTCTTTCACTCCAGTCCTAAAGATTTGGGGGCAGATATGCGCTACTATGCTGAAAGTTTGCTGACCTGACCAAAATCCTCACACCAATGCCACATTCACATCATGTTGTATATAATCATATAAAATAATAAATGTGAGCCGTTGTCTTCTGTTGGGAGTTTTGGGGAGATTTTAGCATACGCAGTGTATCAGAGAGAACTAAATGACTGAAATGCTAATTCCTGGGCAAAGTAACACTAATACATTCAGCTAATTAAAATGGAGCACACTGGTTCCTCAATTAAATCAGACCTCGTAGGGCTAATCATTAATTGTTTTTAAATCGCAATAGTAATTTCGATGTGACTTCAAATATGTAAAACCATAATCTTAATTGTGGTTTACATAATTAACTTTGTTCTAATGGGCTGCAGCAAGTTAAAGTTTAACCCGGTAACCATTTCAAAGGCTATAATGACAACGTTTGCTAGCAAATTATCCTTTGTTGTTGGTCATGCTCATTTTCAAAGCTACAGAGGAGGCAAGTAACTTTTGTTAGTAGATAAGTACACATACTGTAAGTACTTCATATAAATGAGCTTTCTGGTACTTTCACTTTCAGTCCAGTACACTTCAGAGTAAATTTTGCTCTCAACCACATTTTTTAGAGGCTTGGATAATGAGTTCTGATAAAATTAAAATGTTACACAATGGATTATATAACAATGTTTTTAAATAAAGAAATAATTAAATCCTAAAACAGTTCTTTTGCTTTTTGGCTTCTTGGACAAAGGAATGTGTTTGCTCTTTATTTTTCATCAAAGCACAAACGACCCATAATCTCTAAAAAAAAAAAAAACAACAGAGGTTTAAAAAAAATATTGAATATTGAAATTCTTATTCATTTATTTATGTTGAGTGAGTTTGTTGAGAAGTCAGTGTCTTGTTTGCAACAGACAGCACTCAGAGCACTCTCAGTTTGGAGAAGCAGAGAGGAATTTTCACGCGACCCCCACGCTACTTAGAACCAGGCCATCAGTTGTTGATTTGACCACAATTAGCATGTTACCAAACAGGTTAACATCAACAGATGGCAGGGGCAAGTCCATCCATTTTCTATACCCGCTTAATCCGTTGGTCGGGTCGCGGGGGCAGGGGCAAGTATTTACAGTATTTTTACAATCTGAAAGTTAGAAGATTCTTACAAATTCATGTGCAAACTTTTTTATTTAAAAACTTGGGCCATAAAAGCATTAAAAAGTGACTGAATGGGTGGTGGTTTTAACAGGCTTTTTTGAACACTTTTTTTTTTTTTACCACACAAAGGATGTGAAACTCTTTTTCTATTGAGAATAACTAAAAAAAAAACAATCAGTATCAGACATCATTATTTCTAACATTGGTACTGGTATCGGCCCTGAATTTCACAAATGCTGCATCCTAAATTCTGTGTTTCCAGCACTTGTGCTCACCAGGCTCACCGTCTACACATTGTCTGTGCTGCTAACCTCCCTGACCTGGATCACGTCCACCATAATACTGAATAACATCTGGATAAGCAAGGCTCATCTCCCTGGTCCACATGCTGCTGTTCAAAAAAATATTCACAGCAAAAACATCTAAATATGTCAGTATTGAGAATGTGTAGGGATTCACAAACTGTAGCTTTAAATCAATTCAGTTTATCTATATAGTGCCAATTCACAACAAAGTAATCTGAGAGAAAGTTAACAAAGTCAATTTAAATCAAATCCAATTCATTTCAGTTCCCTGAAATACATTGTAATCAAATTTAAATTTAGTTTAATTAAGTCTAGTTCATTATAACTGTTGTCATATAATGACAGTTCGTAAAAAGTAGCCTTGCTAATGAAACTAGCGGGTTGCATTAAAATGTTCCCTTTGATTCCATCTACTGCGCTGAGAATTCAGACAGTGTGGGCGATAGTGGGGAGGGAAAACTCTTTCAACAGAAAGAGATCTCCGTCAGAATCTGACTCAGGGAGATCTGCCACGACTGGGACAGGAGAAAGACATTAAAAATACACAATAAGACAAAGTTGATAAAGTTAATTAATTACAACAATAATGGCACATACGTACATAAGTAAAGAGGGTGAGGTGAGGTGTTGAGTGCATCATCGGAGGTCCCCCAGCTGCCTTCAGCATAACTGAGGAGATGGCTCAGGGTCACCCGACCATCTGTGTCTGAGAGCAAAGTGCTCAGTTGGGAAATTATGGAACAATGAAGTTGTTAATTAAGATTCAACGTGGCCATTAAGGGCTTTTTTTGTGTAAGGAGAAGGACTTTAAATTCTATCCTGGACTTAACACGGAGCCATGAGTAGAAACTTAAAACTGGAGATTTCTAATCTCTTCTGCTAATTCACACCAGAACTCTCACAGCAGTGTTTTTGATCAGCTCAAAGCTCTTCGAAGAATGTTTTTTACTCAAATTTTAAGCCTGACGATAAGGAAGTTTATTTTGAAATAACAACTGTATGGATGCATATTTCTACATCATTTTGAGAGAGCATGGGCACTAATTTGAGCAAAATTACAATTTGTTCACATGTTTTATGTCAGCTCGAACACAAACTTGTTGCTTGATTGCTTTTTGTTTTACCCTTTTTAAAGAACAACAATAGTCGGCACAAACACCAGTGTTTTACTTACAATGAAGAGCCTGTGAGGAGATAATTGCTTTGATCTGATTTAATTTGATTTAAAGTACATTGAATTAAATTGAATGACTGTAACTCCATGTGTGGGCGCTAGGTTGTTGGTATGCATACATGTGAGGTTAATTGTTGACTCTAAATTGACCCAAGGAGTGTAAGTGTGGATATTCGTGGCCCTGTGATGAACTGGCGACCTGTCCAGGGTCCTAAACCGCCTCCCCCAAGTATAAAAAATGGATGGATGAATGGATAAGAGAGTGAAAGCAAAGCGGAAAAGAATGAAATCCTGGAATTGCAACGTGCGTAGAAAAGGACTGTGGAAATGTTTGCACAGGACAGGTTCTGAACCAGGGGCCCCTCTCTTTAAGGTAAGGAGTTGAACACCCAGCAACTTTCCTGCCTTCTTATGTGACATTTCTATTCCAGTCTGGAGTGGCACTGTTACCTGTTGACATCATTTCATCCATGATCGTCGGTGTTGTCACGGTGAAACATCAGTAGCACAGCGGGAGTGAGGAACAGAAGTGAGGAAGGAAAACATATATGTACAATTTTTGAGCCTTTAAGTGAAACTGCTATGTATTTTTCTGTAGACACACTTGTTTTACAATCTGTAATGAGATCACATTGCAGAGTGGTTGTTCACTGGCCAATCATGTCTGATTTGGTCTCTCGGTCATGGACGAATGTGTTTTTAGAGCGGTGCCGTAGCAGCCCAACCAAATACTTTCTCTGATTTAAAAGGTAAAAAAATGTACTATTCATCATAATTTGTTGGAAAAGTTGCAAATTTCTCAGAGATGGTATCTCACACTGTAGATACCACTGGAAAACCGGAAAGAGATGCCATACACAACAGTAGCAACAGCATTTTTAATTTGTTGGGTACCTCTGCACCCCATTTATTCATTCATTCTGTTTCAGACAGAATTTCAGACTGCAGAGTTTAATATGATACACCGTATCATGCAGCTGGGTTCTATTTTTACTGCCATGGCGAGTTTCAATCAATTTCTTTGTAGTCAAAACACAACAGTTTGGAACACCTTGTAGGTTTGCTGTGTAGTGCTTTGTTGATCTGATGAGTTGAACTTTGCTTCTGACTGTATTTGAGAGACGCTTCATCCAATCGCATTTTTAAAAATGTTTTCTACAGAGACGTTCCCAGATGGTTCCTTTTAACAAACCATCTGGTGTGTTAGGTTATAATTTGATTCGGACATCCACTGCCAGCATCTACAGCAAGTGTCTGTCCTGTCCGATAAGGCTCAACAAAAGGCTTTTTCTTGACAACTTTCATGTTAGATATCTTTATCTTTTCCCCCCTCTGAAGTGTAGTATCAGAGGGAGGTTCATTTGAATAAAAACACTATTTTCTTTTTGTGGCCTCTTTGATGCATCACTGCAATAAACAGCAGTGGAAAATTAGGTGTTAACCTCTTTTTTTTTGTCAAATCTGGACGCTTGCTAGCCAGTAGCTATGCAGCTGTCCAGTGTAAATGACAAACAGCTGGTGAACATAGATGTCAGGATGTCCCACTTAAACATTCAAGCACGTTATGTTGCGTTATGCTAATACACAGCTTCGAATCTGAGCCTCAAGGTCTCATCCTGCATGAAAGTTACCTCAAACAGCTGCACTGCAGCAGCTGTCACATAAAAGTCAGTGTGGCAGGAAATCATGTTTGATACAAAACAGTTTCAAAGACCAGAAGTAGGAAATTAAATGAAATTAAGTTAAATGAAAAAGTACTATTATTCCCAATAATGTTGCAGACAGTAATACCTTTTGACTTATAACTGACTCATTATCTTTCATAATCAGTGATTGTCTATGGCTTTTGCTGCTATTGTATTAGGTGCATCTAACACCACATGTCTTTCCCTTTTTGCTAACTAGATTAAGAAAAATAATAATGACAGAAATAGTATAATAATAATAATAACAACAACAACAATAATAATAATAATAATAATAATAATAAAGCACAATGGAAGGCCTTCAACACAAGCAGCATTATTATTTGATTATATTCTTTACAGGCCAGTAGTTTCTCTAAATGCCAATCATATTTAAATTAAAAAGCACATTAATTGACAGGAAAATCCCCAATTCTGCATTCAATCTTTCAACCCTGTTGTCTGATTTGACTTGTTAAGAAAAGAGGTTTTTGATTCAAGCGAAATGCCTTTTATATCATAGTAGTTTCCGTGCTACTACAATCGACAACCACCTTAAAAATAACACTTTACTTGATTTACAGCCAAACTGTAACAGACAGCTGCATTCTTGTTTATTCCTCTTTTCTTCTGTCAGAAAAATGTCAACATAGCGTGGTCTGTTGACACCCACGCATTCATCAGAAAACTAAGTGAATTCACAGATGTGGGTGGACAGTGCTGAGCTTTAAAATATGCAATCCGTGCCAGAGTATGGCTACAACATGAACATTAGGTGACACTACTTACGATGGCTATAGTGTTGCTCTAGAAATATGGATAATTTAGTTACATTAGTCTTTGTCTGCCCAGCAAAGGAACTCACTGACTTTGCGAGCTAATGACCAGAAAAGTGGTCAGGAAAGCATTGATTTAGAACTTTCACTCACAAAATGCAGTTTAAAGATGGAGCAATTTAAAGAAGGCTACAGAGGTGCTTCAAATGTTAAATTACCCTAAACAACATTAGATTTTCACTGTGATCATAAAAGAAGTTAAATAGCCCCAGTGAACAAATGCAAGGTCATTTATTTATTCGGGAAATGATCCAATGCTTCATATGAGTGTCAAAAGTGTGTGAACATTTCTGGTAAGTGCTGAGCACTACTGCACATCAAATTGTAGGAATTTTAATATATTTTTCTGTACAAAACAGCTTTGTTTTCCCACATGGACTGCTTGTAGCACATTTTAAAACATCCACTTGTGTTGCTACATGACCAAATTTCTCTTGACATGCAATTCAGGGACACTTTCCTTAGGAATGAGCTCATTTTGTATCATTCAGAATTCATTGTTCCATCAAGTTTTTATTGCCCAGATGCAGCAAAAGAAGCCCAAGTTATGTACCATTCTATCACATACCAGATTCCACAGACGATATAAGATTTTAATGCTGAAATTCAGTGTTTATCTCTCTTCAACCATAACCACTAATTTCATAACCACAAAGTTTTATTTTACTCGCAGCAGCCCATAAAATAGTGTCATTTTTTCTTAAGCAAACTATGAAAACTTCACGGACAGTGATTTCTGGTGTTCTTGAGTGCATGCAGTGATTTTCATGTTAGAATCATGTTTGATTTTAATGCAGTGCTGCCCGAGGGCCCAAAGATCAGAGAGAGATTACAATTTCTGTTTTTTTTTTGTATTTGTTTTATTTACATTTTACAGATCATCACAAAATATTTGGAGTTGGGGGGTGTATTGTGTCTTTAAAACAATGGTAGGACCAAATGTGGACAGATGTAGGGTCACAGGGTTGACAGTGGTAAAAATTGGGGGAAATTTTGAAGACAAGCTTGTAGAGAAAATCTGCATTTACCTGTATCTTAACGGTGCATCTTTGCCACTGCACGGTGACAAATATGGTTGTAAAAATAGTTTTTGGAAGCATCCATGCACATGCATGGAGGGAAATGTTGGCGATACGGAGTGGGGACCGTGCCAATGATGTGTTTTTTTCCCAGTCTGAGTCATCAAGTGTGCTCCGAGTGGAATCCTCAGGTGCCAAGTGTAGTTTACAGCCGAGTGTGTGAACAATTACAGCCAAGGCGGCAACCCGTTTACATGACTATTATCCTATGTGTAGATATAGTTATGAATTTGTTTTATTTTATTTATTTCTTAGTTAATAAAAAAAAATCACACAGTTGTAAATATATTGTTTAATGTTGTTAAATCTGTCGAAAGATTTTTTAGACTCCATCTGCTACTGCTCCCCACAGCTAGGAGGGACCTTACTGTACTTGTGCCCCCACCACCTTCCCCAGACAGTTTTGAAGAGTGAAGAATGTCACACATCAAGCCCAAGTGCTCGCTTTGCATGTCCCCGGCTAATTTACCCTTCAGTCCTATTCCACTTGACAGGCATTTTGCTAAAAACCATTTAGAAGTATACTTTCATTTCCAGCTCCCTCCCCTCTGCTTCATCAGTACTATTAGGAGATTAAGTGGAAGGAGGCATACACTGTGGAGGAAGAGCTGGATGAATACACAGTAAGCCTCACACTCCAGTTTCCAGTCAGTTCAGTTGCTCTCCAACTCTTTCTCCCCAGTTCACCCTCGCAGGCACAGAAACAGCTTTTAATATGTGCATCATGAAATCCACTCTGGTCATAAATTATTAAATTCATCGTTTCTATGATCAAGCAGACAGGGTTTTAAAGATTGAATAATTAAAAGGTTTTTATGTTCAATAGAATCCCCTCTGTGTCTCTTAAATGCGGATTTTAAAGTTTCAAGAGCGATCAAGCTACTTCTGTCAGGCAATAGCTAAACAGCTGCTAATAACGACGGAGCGCTTATGAGGGCAAGATGTATTTTCACTGATTGGCCCAAGAGTTTCTAATTCTGACAAAACTTAAAAATATCCTTGTTTATCAAAACCGTGGAGGGTTAGAAGAGCTACTGGACAACAAGGCCAGCAAAGCCCTCGGTGGGAAGTATTTCCACTTCTTCAATGTAAAAACCTTTTCCCTTTCTCACAGGGACAATTTCATGCCCTCGCCCCTTGACTGCTGGGTCGTCCTCAAAAAGAAATCCCGCCGAGGGTGTGCATGGATTATGATGCGTGTACTGAAAAGTTGTAAACGTGGCATTTTACCGTAGGCGCTCCTCCCTATCGCTCACACAGAAATGCACTTGTATGTTCCCAACACAAAACTCCAGTGTGTGGTGTATTATTAGCATCATCAGAAGCTTGGTTTGGCCCTGCAGCCAAGACAGTTTTACCGGATAACCCAACCAAAACAGGGAAAGGAGATTCTCCTTGCATATGTGTTTGTGTCTTTAACAGAAAAAGGGAAACATCTCCCGATATGAAAGATCCGCTGCCTCTTTTGCCCTGAATTGAATTTTCTAATCTGCTACTTGCCCCCCTCCCTCTCTTTGTTCTTCTTGCCGCAGGCTTTGGCAGCATACTGCATCCTTAGCTAATGGTAGCATCAACCCACCCAACTTCACTTGTTGGGTTGTAACATTTTCCTGAATTGAAATTACATTATCATTTATTTGTTAGTCCTGTGGCATGTTCATTTGTTCAGCTTCCTCCACTAATGAATGCAGTGACACTGTAGCGTCAAATATTCGGTTCATTCATTTAAATAGAGATTTATTTTTTCCCAGATACAACATAGACTATTTCGGAAATGGTACAACATGCATCTTAGCAAAGTCGTAGCAGTTTTCATTTGAAAGAACCAGTTTTTTGGGGGTTTTTTTTACGTTTGAATCACATTTCTACATCAAACATTCTCCAACTACTCGTGAAGAAACAAGGGAGAATCTTGTTTTTTCATTCAAACAATATAGCAGTTATGGATTAATAATGGCCTGACAGCAAAATCCCAAATCATTAGTGGTTGTTTTCAGCTTCAGAAATAGTAACAATGGTTCTCTGTCACATATGTCTTCAGATTATTAAATCCCTAATCCATTCGCATGGTCAGAATTAATTTAGTCTGACTCAGAATGAGGGGCATTTTATCCATTAAATCAATAAATGTCTAGTTGTGACATGAAGGAATTAGTAAAAATGTATAATTAGATAATGTGGACTTTCTCAAAATTTATTTTTTATTCATTTAGAACTTAAGGGTCCATTTTATAATGAAACATGGCAGATTAAAAGGCCGGTCACGTATATTTCTACCAGTATACCTTAAGGTAATAATCATAAGCAAAACAGACAAATATCTGCAAACAGCCTTCAACTGCTGTGGTAGTTTCTACTAAAGTTTGCAGACACAGGACCACACTCTGCACTAAGAACTCACACAGACAAATTTACAAGGTTATAACCACATCGGCATTAAAGCTGCAGTTTGTAACAAAGTATGATTCCAGTATGGGGCTATTAATCCATTCATTTTTTGTCCAGAATTTCAAGGCCTGTTCTGTTTGGTTTGAACTATGTAAATTATTGTTTCTTGCAGCACTGAACTGCCAGACAAAACACTGACAATAAGCAGACACGTGAACAGCAGGATGAAAATACCAACGCGACTCAAGTTCGTTAGATGAGACTGCCGACACTTCATATTAGGCTCAAACTTTAGAAGGTATTGCTTCACAGACGGTGGTGCGAGGACAAATTGCAGCACCACAAACCTCTTCCTTCAACATTCCCAGGACATCAAAGAATGCCATTTTGTCAAAGCTTTAAAGAATCCTCATCACACAAGCAACCGGCAGTGCTTTGAGCCAATGCCCACACTTATATGACAGCATACTTCCAATGACACCATGCACATTTTTTGGCAGATGTTAAGTTTCTTTACCAGCTTAGTTTTCTGTGTTAGAATGCTTAAGCTTGCTTATTATTGTTGCAAACAAAAGTACAGCTTAAGGCTTTGTGTATGGTCACTGCATCACTGCCCACATACTCCCATGTGTGCTTTATGTTGCCGTGGTTGTTTGGCAATACATCCACCAGAGGAAAATGCAGAGCTCAGAGTTAATTTCCGAGTTCTGACGTCAGTTTTAGACAATAGCAAACGACAGAAGCTCATGATAATGCACCTTCACAGAAAGAGACGTAAAATACATCGTGGCATGTGGACGGAGTTTCGTCATTTCCTCTTTTGTCTCCTTCTTGCTTGTTCTTAGAACGAGCAACTAAACTATACTGCACAACACTGCCCCCATTATTACCAGTGGTACTGCTCTGTTTGCTGCGTTTGGGTATGCGGATGCAAGGTCACTGAAAATGTACCAAAATATGCAGGAAACGAACATAGATGATGGCCCGGAGTATCCGTCTGTATGCGTTGAGCATAGATGAGCCAAAAATCTAATTGGAATATGACCTAATTCTTGTGGCAAGAGATAGTGAGGGATCAGGCCTTTTTTTCTTATTTCTTCTTTTTTTCCTCTTTAAATGTACATAAATATGCTCATACTTTATTTTCCAGAAGGGAGCATGATCATCAAAATGTTGGTGGAATGGAGTTCTGGATTCAGTTGGATTCTAATTGTATTTGACTGAAATAAACTGAATTCGAATTGAGTTACAAGAGCAACATATTATCTGCTTGTCAAGCACAATTTTTTTTGGTTTCAACTGATCCCATTAGTTATCTTGTAAGTATTCACTATGAACTCTGGTCCAATCATTCAACAATATATTCAAATCATCCAACCTAAAACGTCCTTTGTTATTGACAACTGAGTTTTGTCAATAAAAGAAAATACTGTAAAAGCTGTAATGAGTCATTGGATCTGAGTCATTTCTAGCGCTATTTCAATCATTAGGAGGTTTGTGACTCATCATTGCAAACAAAAAGTGCCATGAGTCACCAAAAGAAACTTCATGGCATTTATTCACAGTAGCTCCTGATAAGGTGCAAATAGCAATGACAGACTCCCCCAACTATGAAGAGGCCTCGACAAAGTGTAGTGACACACACTAAACACTTTATGTTGCCCCATTATTCTCTGAAAGAGAGAAGGGTGTTCTGAAGAGATTTCGTCTAAGCTGATCTGAGTTCACGACCTCAGTCAGCCGTGTGTCCAGTTGTGTATTCTGTAATGGCACAGGTCATTGTTTAATGCTCCAAAGACTGGTTGAAAAAAAGAATCCTTCAACAATGTTCTCAAAGATGTTCAGCTAGTTGACTACTTGCAACGGGGTCTTTTTCTACAACTGTTTGAACTATTAAAGATGATCACAGAACAACTCAATACAATTTTGCAGTGTGGAAGAAAATATCAAGATAAAACCACCAAGGCTAAATAACATGCATTAAATATCTACATATTGACTCGCGAAAGATAGATCAATTGATTGTGCACATGAAACACAGGTCCTGAATAATGAAGGATTTTTAATGTTAGTGTTAATTAGCACTGATTGTTTACGCAGATCTGTGAAAGTTATAAAAATCTCATGCTTCCCACACAGTGAAGTCCTGCTTTGATGTGTCAACATGCAATAATATTTACTGGGTAAATACAAGAAGTGTTCAAAAAGTTACATTCTCCATCATCATAGCATTACCATTCAACTTTCACTTGTCACATTGCAGCCATCATTTATTAACAGCTGCTTATGACACTGTCACGAGTAGTTGCAATAAGAGCACTAATTGCACTATGACACCCTCTGGCAAGTGTCAACATCCACTCCTGCAGAAAGAGGAGGGAAATGAAAATTATATTTCTTGCAGCTCTTTGGCAGTTCTTTGGTTTCTTGTCTTATTAAGTCAGACAGTCACATCTGATTTGGAACACAGGAAGAAATTTGCATTTGAAACTACGAACATTATAACTGCATGTCTTGCAGTTTGGTCTTCCAAGACATTAAGCAAGGACAATGCATGTTTGTCACTACACTGTGGCAGCATCATTATTTATATCAACAAACAGTTTTTAAATAAGAAAAGAAATGGAATGGGGTCCATTGTAGATCTGAATCCAATAAAGCAAGTATTTTAAAGAGAAAGCCAGAGCAACAGAACCCCTCCAGCAAAGAGAGAAGTTAAGAGAATTGTCTCCAAAGATTAATAGAACACATCCCCCATGTTGAGCAGGACCGACTCCCTTGTCAAAAACACGTGGCACTGAGAAAATGAAAGACTTATAATATCAGCAACACGAAAGGCATATTAACTTCTGCTGAATTGAGTTCAAGCTACAGCGATTCCGTGTTGTAAGCTTTTTAATAACTTGCAATTCCTGAGGGGTCGACATAATCCTTTGTTTAAATGACATTGCACTGACCTCTGTTTTTTACAATGCAAATAGGTTGCTAGTTTCCAAAAAAGATACAATCTAAACCCTGATTATTGTCAGAACAAAAGAAATCCTCTGACAAGAAGGCTTTTTATTTGAAGCTCTGAGCTGTTTTACAAATAATGCTTTCCTCTTTCAACAGGTACCAAAAATAAAACTGAATGGCACACAATTCACTCAGAGCCTGGTCCGCTGCGATTTGATTCAGTCTGCACTATTGTCTTCAAATGCAAACGCCTTGTTCACAATGTGTGAGAAAATAGTTTTTCCGGATTGGATTGAACGAATCAGATGAGTAGATACAGCTTGGTGTCTGTATAAGTAGCGTGAATGGGCACAAATTGGATATTTTGACGCTATCACAGCAGTCATTTCTACTGTCTTGTGTAGCGAACTCAAGTGTGGAATTTAATACAAACTTAAGATTTTAAATGACTGCAACATTCTTTTGTGGGGATGGTCAGTGTGGAAATACCAGATGGGGGATTCTACATCAAAGAAGAGAAATTTACAACCACCTTTGCCCACAAAAGCATTTTGGGGGAGTTTTCTCAGCCCCTCTTTCCACAGACCTGTGCCATAAATTTAGATAAATGCATTAATAGCTTAGTGCTAACTAAGCTGAACAAACAACGGACCCTCTCAGGAGAGTATTGGGGAAAACCAGAACAGGACCCTTCTGACCCTATATGGTTCAAAGTAAACAATGGTGACAGTTTGCCCTGACTCTGACTCAAGCCAGAGACAGTCGCAGCATGGACCTCTCAAAAGGATCTCACCCAGAATCACTTTTTAGCTGAATCTTGAAACTGTATTAAATGTGCTTTATATCGTTGTACAAGTTCTTTCATGTTCTCAGTGATATCACAAGCAGCATTTTATTACCTTTTTCATGATCGTACGTGGAACGATACGGAAGATATTATTATTTTGGAAAATTACTAATCAGCTTATGGAGCCACATTGCCCCCGAGTGGTCCGTAGTCCTGAATAGTTCAATCCAAAACTAAGTCAACAACTTGCATATGACATGTGACATTTATATGAAATAATGCAACTATTAACCAATTCTTCAGCTGTTTCTTATTGTATTCTGTGTTTAACACAGGAAAATAACATTGGTTGGTTCGTTATTCATACTTCATAACTTTACAGATATCCATCTGAATTTTGAGACTCATAACCATCATGTTATGTTATGTTGTTTTTATGTCTTTATATCCTAAGTTTATGCTATATCTTTCCCTTTATATCTTAACAAGTTATGGTGTTTTTAGAATCCTCTGAACAAATGTTTATGAGACGGAGGAATGCAGGAGTCGAATTGCTTTGAGGCACCCTCGTTGCAGGTCGCCTTACAAAATACGCCCAGGCAGACGTCACAACAGTTTCAGGCATACCATTGGCTGAAAGTGTAGCGTAGGCCTACGTCATGCCCCGCCTCCGCGAATCAAACTCCGGAACCCGCGAGGAAAAGTTGGAGTTATTGTCCGGTCATGGCATAAGATCGCATAAGTTCTTGAACAGAATATGGACGGAATGTTGAAAGAGAATATTGAAGGTCCAGATCAGTAGAGAAGATGAAGAGCAGAGAGCTCTAACTGATGGAATGAGAGTCTGGCGGAGAGTCTTTGGAAATGGCAGGAGAGGAAGATGAGATGGAAGAAGAAGGTCCGAACAAAGACAGAAAGGGAAGAATGTAGTAGAAAGATACATTTTGCGTTTTTGTTCATCCGTCATCCTGTCTCCTCTCTATAGCATGTTTTAAACTCTGCTGCTGCAGCCTCCTCACCTATTTTTTTTATCAGAAAAAGGAGCCAGCGTTCAGCTTGTCAACCTTTGTGTCAATCTTTGGTGAATTTAAGTTCACCTCATCCGAGTTGGTCAGCAACCAAAACCAACTCCACCCTTGGACAGTTTTATCATTATTTGAGGTGAATTCAGACACCCTACCCCGCTCGTCCTCAAGCTATCAGAAGGAAGGCTTATTCTCCGGCGCAGGAAAGCGACCGGTCCAGTCCCTGAAAGTCAACCACAACAACAGCGGGTCCCACTGATAGCCAGTGGGACCCGCTGGCTATCACCTGTGGTTCGGAGCTGACCTAACCGTAAGATCTGCCCTGTTCTTACATTTCAGACGGTATGCGGTGGGTGTCGAGAGAATTCGCTGTTAAAATGATAAATTAACCCAAGCTGTTAGCTTTTAAATTCAAATAATAACACAACGCGACTATTTGAATGATTCCGGTATCCATCCATCCCCTCCCCTTAGTTCTTTTCAATTCACTAAGTGTTTCTTATATAATCATCCATATTCAATGCATTTCTCCTGTTGTCTTAAGGTTCATGTCTTTGGTTATATCATTTTAATAAATAGTTCATATATATACATATATAAAATCAACCGGCTTTTGTGTATGTGTTCTTTACGTATGTGTGAGTCCAACAAAACGAGAATACACGAGTAGCGACTGTATGAGACTGGAATTTATTAGTTATTAATTGATAATTGATTGTTAATTTAACATACCAGAATCGTAAGATTCTGTCTTTTTCCTTCGATTGAAGGTGGTGCCCTAAAACGAGGTTAAATAAGGCTTATTCAGATAGTGAGAACTTTCGGATAAATCCTTATATCTTATCACATCACGCTACGTGTGTCCGCTATAAATATATATTGTTGGTGCCTTGTGTGCCGGCGATGTATAATTTGGCTACACTTGTAAAGGGAAAATGGATATTTTTACACCTACATTCACATTGAGTGTGTGGGTCTTAGAGTGTAGAATACCAACCAGAACAGTTCACTTCGGGTTTATTTATGTAGTTATCTTCGGGTGCATTGCAAGACTCTGTGGTATAATAGAGCCAAATATGAAACTTATATGTTTGCAAAATAGCAATTATTCTTAAGTTAATAATAATTGGATGAATCAAAAAATTATTTAATTTTTTACTGAAATTTTATGTATTTTCTCAACAAAACAGACTGATCGGTAGATCCATTATCAGCCACATGCTGCAAAACATTTGTGTTTCCTAATAAAATTTTTTTTTTTAAAAATAGAGTCATGCTAATGTATGTGTCTTGGAGATATTGATGGGAATTCATTTGTTGCTTTCAATATCTGGCTGAAATGGATCATAAAGCACCTTAGTTCCTCATACATACTGACATATAGGACATCACTTGGATCCACCAGCACTAAATCAAAAGGTTCAATTGCATCTTGAGAGTATTTATTTCTTGGCTTCTTAAAGATGTGAAAGCTACCCCGTCTGCCCAGTACACTTGGGGAGTCTGTGAGTAAATGGCATCAATAACTGATGAGCTGTATCATGTCGTGGCTCTTGAGCAATGACAAAAGAAACAAAAAAAAAAAAAAAAAAAACAGGAGTCAGCAGTTTAATGAAGGCAGACAAATTTAGTAGTGAAAATAAGAAAACCCAAAAGTAATACTTATTCCTACGGATCGTGTATCGCTAACCAAGCAAAACCATAGTGCTAAAGGAGTGTCATCGCATCGAGACCTGAAAAATAACCCTAATATAGGTATGTATATGTCCAGTGATTTATTCTATGTGCACAACACAATTAGCTTTGAGCTGATAATCCAATTTAGTAGGCTGTAGCACCTGTCAAACATGGTGGTGCTTCTTTTATGACATATTGGCTCCTAATGGAACTGGATCAGTGGCATTTTTGAGGATTTCACTGCTGAAGGCTTCAACACAATGAAAGCAGTCAGACTGAGCCAAGTCCGTCTGAATGTATTGGCCAAATTTCAACCTTCAGTGGCACAGCATGCATCCAAGACAACCAAGGGAGTTTTCAGGTTGATGATGGGAACAGATTAATGACCTAATCTCCATCTGCATTTCACTTATTTAAGTTCATAACTAAAGGCTGAGACTCCATACCAAACAACCTGTTGACCTGAGCTGAGTATCACCAGGGGAAACATTTTGCATTAAAAAAAAAAAGCATCAAGATGCAGATTATGTTTTATCAAAACTTTAGAATCAAATAAAGTTGTTTTTCAAATGACTGGAGATGTGGGATTCTAAGCCGTAGATCTACTGCAAACATCACTTATAGTTGGATATAAACAACTTAATTTCAAGTGTCATAACAAAGGGTCTGAGTACAGAATTATAAAATGTGATATTTCAGTCTTGTATTCTTATGAATCAACAAAATACTAGGAATCTGTTTTAAGTCTGAAATACTACACAAATTTTCCATTGTTTTGTTTTTTTACTGTTTCCTAAATTTTGGGCTCCTCAAATTGCAACTTAGAGTTAGTAGTTTTATGTCAAATATTTTTTTTCCTCCCAACAAAATGTGCTACTTCACAGAGCCTTCAGAACAGAATATGAAGTGGTGGTCAGGCCAAATGCCTCACCAAGTTTTCCAAGCATGGTCAAGATCAATTACTGTAGGCACTAAATATCCAGTATATATAAACCGGAGCAGAAGACATTATGGATAAACAATTACCTATTTTAGAGGCTTAAGTTCATTTGATTTATTTCCATTTGACCTCTAAGACTGTTCCACAAGCTAAACAGAAAGTAAATCATTTTCCAAAAAGGTTTTTATCATGATCACTTCATTATGAAATACCCCATTTCAATTTGCATCTTTCTTTCCTTCAGTTGCCAAAATCTCCCTCCAGTACCTTCAGGCCAAAATACCAAAAGTGTTTACAACATTTCTATCTTACTCAATCTTTTTAAAACCGCATTGCATCATGGCAGGTGTGAATTGAATTCCATTGAGTCAACGAGTACAGATTTCAACTCCCTGTTAAGATTTAATGAACCAGCCTCTGAAGGAAACATACAAATCCCAAA
The DNA here is from genome assembly GCF_036924035.1 of Leuresthes tenuis. Classification (NCBI taxonomy): domain Eukaryota; kingdom Metazoa; phylum Chordata; class Actinopteri; order Atheriniformes; family Atherinopsidae; genus Leuresthes; species Leuresthes tenuis. Next base: position 5,314,175 of record NW_027325373.1, read on the forward strand.
ATATAGGTTAAAATTTCTCACATCATTGGCTTTAGAAATATTCTGTGGGGAGAAACACATGCCCAAATGCTCACTGAAAAATCTCAGATCAGACCGTCGGTTCCCTTGTGCAACTTTGGTTAATGCGTTATTCATGCTCGTAAAACGTTGATTAATTAAATTGTCTCTGGCTGCAGAAATGCAACCCACGAACTCTAATTTGAGGTGACTTTCTCCTCCCTTGATAACTTATTATTTAATTCCATAATTATATTTCATACAGCAATAAATTACATTTCATCACAGCAGTTTAATTCCCCATGTGCATATACAAGTCACTAATTGAAAGTTAGGAAATACAATTGATATAGTTTTGAGGATTGGCAAATGCCTTTCTTTTCAAAGAAGTACATAAATCCAGCTGTACAATCTGAGCTCTCTTTGCCGAGAAGTGCAGAGGAAATGTCTCAAGCTGATATAAGAGGATCTGCAGAGAGTCAACATCAGCGAAGAAGACCCACTACAAAATTTTAATCGAACACAGACAATCACCTTGTATTAGTATAGAACACCATATGGCTGGACAATATAATACAGTACTATTCACTGTGTGAGAAAAAGGAAACAGCTGTCAGTTGGGACTCTTATGTATATACAGGTGTATTCTATAATATGGCAAAGGTAGTATGCTTGAGGTTTATGGTGTAAGACCTCAGCTGCAATAAGAAAAAGTCCTGCGACATATGGATGGTCTGACCTAACCTACAGAGACTGATCTCAACATTATTAAGTCTATCTGAGATCACATGAAAAGACAGATGCAACTGAGATAGGATGGAATCCTCTGAGATCTGAGGCCAGTTCTCCAAGAGCAGGAACAAGATATGTGTTCTGTACCTTGAAGTTGCTTGAAATAACTGAATGCACATGTACTGATGTGAAGAGCTGTTTGTGCACACACAAAAATGCTGTACATTACATATATATGTGTGTGTATAGGGCTGTTCTGAAAGCAATGTTGTGTTCTATGAACAACTCAAAAAAGTAATAGGTGTAAAGTATTCATGATCCCAATGAGGGTACCTTTCTGTTAGCTCAGAGTGCAAAATTAAATTTTTAATTAAACCAGTCTGGTTGGCACCATAAGTTTAATGAATGCTTTTCACCAACACTGGGAACAATATCTGTTTGTCAGGCAACTCGACTCACACTGTTAGTGTGTGTTCATGGAACTTTAATGACTGTTCATCAGGCTCTGTGTTTGACATGTCTTTTGAGTTTCAGCGTGGGAATATAAAGGCGCGTTACACGGGAACTGTATCTTGCTGTTGTGCAAAGACCTTTTATGGGGAAAATCTGTATGCAATCGCCTGATCTCTTTCATGAACCTGTGCAACTAAATCATGTTTTGTCACTTGTGAAGCTCTACCCGTTTGCTCGACAGTCAAGTCGTATTAGAGTTTTGCATTGAAGAAGTGCATTTGGTATATTCAGTGTCTATAACATTTTAGAAGAGAATCTAAGTGTTTGGCACGGCTCCTAATTTTAGCAGCAGTGTGCTGCTCTATTTTTTTTCATGCAAACATGAGGGGACTTCAGTGCTTTTAACTCATACTGACATTTTTGTTCAAACTTAGGCAATTTCTATCTGCTATAAAGGCTTCCATGATGATGTATTGTAATGCTTGAACATGTTATAAACATTAAGAATATTTTGGTCGTTTCTCAAATCGCAAATCTCATTGACTACATGCAATGAATCACGAGTGGCAAGGCAAGTCAAGTCGCAGTTTCTCTTTCTCTTACTCTGTCATTCCAGCAAATATCTGATTCACACATATTTTAATGTCTCTCTTGTTAGACAATGAAAAAAGTGTGACTAGAAAAGTGGCCAGTTGTGATTGTGTGTGTACCCACAGTCGCTTTCAAGTCCTTGCAAGGCTGCTTGCTGTGCTCTGATTAAATTTAGACTTTTTTAAGACACGTAGGTCCTGCTTTCAAAGGGCAAATTTGATTACTCTTTCTCCTATGAGGTAGCTGAGGTTTGCCCAAATGGGCCCGAGGTCTGTTGCAGGTTACAGGTTTAGTTTTGGGGGTGGACAAAAAAAAACCCACTGAAGAAGTCAAAAATGTAGCTAAATGTCTGCCAATTAGGAAACACTTAAAAGGAGGAACCATCAAATAATGCCAGCTTTAGCTTTACTGTTGAAGAATTGTTTATGTAGTCAGCTCATAGCTACAACTCCTGCAATCTATTGCAGTTGTTATCTACAGCAAATGTACATCTTCCCAAGTTTGAATAGAGACGACCCAAAATCCATGTACTTTGGAAGAAACAACCTGTGTACTACCACACAGAAGTTAACAGAAGAATCTGAGATACCGTAAAACACAGACTAAATGTATTCATTCGTAAGGAAAAAGAAACACATTTATTCACAAGTCTTAAAAGCCAATAATGAGATCATAATAAATCCCAAGGCATTTTTTAAAAATATATATGTCAATTCATTTACTCATATATTTATTGAGGAAAAATGATCCACCACGACCCTGATTTGGATTAAGTGTGTCTGGAAAATGGATGAGTGGATGGATTGAACAGGATCCAATATAATGCCCAGCCTGTTCCTTAATTTTCTGGTGTACAGCCACTAAGCATGTCTGCTAACAGCTATGAGGAATTTTAACATATTCCTCAGTACAGAGCAGCATCTGGTCAGGGTCACTGGTTCACCTAACATGAACTATAGGTTCTTCAATGACATTTTTTAAGGCAGGCCTCTAATTTTATCAGCTTAATCTCTAAATGATCTTCATGTAAAGATTTATCTATGGATACCTCACATTTTCTTTGAGAGCTCAGTAGTATAATTGAGATGTTATTGTTCTATCAACAATGAAAACCTGCCCGTGTTGCAGCAAAAAGGCCCAGATTATGATACTGTCACTCCCATGTTTCAGAGAGGGTATAAGGTTCTTACACTGGAATGCAATGTTTTCTTTTCCCTAAACATAATGCTTCTTAGTTTAACGAAAAGGTTTTATCTCGGTTTCAAATAATTTTCCAGCCTTCTAGCTTGTCCACAGGATCTTTATCCAACATTGGAGAACAACCTGCTACTCACTACCTGCTCCCTGTTAACCATTAGCATACCTATATCCACATTCCTCATCATCTAAAGTTATCCATTTGTGTTTGCAAATATGTATCTGTTTAGCTGACTTACAATCCTATTTGAAGTTTTGAAGTTTGAAGTTTTTAGCTTACCCTTAGTTTCTTTGGCACCTCTCGTGGACTGGTAATGTCTTACCCTTGGAGCAATCTTTCTTGGTTGACCTCTTCTGGGGACATTGACTTTTTCAGCCTGATCTCCTTTTTCTTGTACCATCAAAAACGTCAACAAACATGTTTTGTGCACGTCAGACTCTGATGGATTCCTCTTATTTTAATAAAACTAGGCACACACTTACACCTGATTGCTCACTTGCTCTTGCCAGACTCGTGCTTTTAACAATCAGAGACATGGAGGGATGTATAATTCTCCTGGGTAAACACAGTAAATGATCAAGTTGGCTTGCTAGCTTTACTACTGGCTGGATAAATTAATTCCAGCCTCTACAGGCACTGAGCATTCATAATAGAGACTCTTCAGAGCTTCTTTGAATTGGAGTTGGGAGGAACGTCTATCCAGTGATGTTTGATGGGGGTTTAAGGTTTTTAGTAAGTACTATAGTAAGAGACTAGTGCTCTCAGCTGTATTCTTTGGGCTACCTTTGGGTTTACAGATCAAGCATCATCCCGCTCTCAGATTGCTGCATTCTGGACTAGGTTTCCTCATGACATCCTTCTACTTATCATTAGGCAAATATTTATGTATGAATATTGAGGGAATGTAGTGAATAGAAGTCAGCTGAGGTGGTTTGTTTTTTTTAGTCTCATGAGAAGAAAGACAGACCCAGAACATGCTGGAACGATTATACATCCCTTTTGGCCTGGGATCACCTTGGGATCCTCCAAGGAGAGCTGGACAGTTTTACTCGAGAAAGATATCTCCCAGGCAACACTCTCCAGGAGGACAACATCCTCCTGTAGAGTGTGGCTTGATGACCAGGCCATAGATAAGCAGAAGAGAATATTTGGATGAATGGTTTACTGCTGGCAACTGAAGGATCCTTCACAATCCTTGTAGCTCTCAGGTGAATTCCCATTGCAAAGTGTACTGGGAGTGTAGAGTTAATTGCATTCTATCCTTAGCAACAAGTCTTCCAACTGAAACGGGTTATTTCAACAAGTGAGGGACAATCGCTCACTGAATGCCAACAACATCCAGCAGCAGAACCCTGTCGGCCTCTGCGCTGACAAGTTGATGGATGACAGTGCAACAATTGGACTCACATTTTCTTCATTGTATTTCTTCACAGCCATCAGATGAGTTTAGCTGTTTTCATGTTTATAACCAGTCTGGGATTTCTTTGACAGAAAACAACATATTATTGTGGGTTATTTTTGAGCGGGGAGGGGGTTATAAGAATAGAAATTAAATCAAATAGATCATAGAATTGTTGAGTGTCCAGCTGGTATGACATTGGTTATGAAAAGACAGCAGTGGCAACTGGTGGTTGAAGCAGTGTATGGAGGAAATTCCTGCGTTTTACCATAATTCTTTTAACTCTACTATATTTCAAACCCTTCTTATGACAGACATTCAAGTCAAATTTATAGTAAATTCACAGCAGTTGCACACTTTGTACTTCCAGCTACAATCATTTTACTGAAGATGTAATTATATCACTCTGAGGCTTATGAAGTTGACAGTCGCCATCCTTGAGTAGCGAAAAACAATTCCACACAAGGCTAAAAGGTGGGTTGGTGAGTGGCGTGAAACCATTCTGCTTTGAAGTGTGAGATTGTTGATTCCATAGTCCTTTCACTTCCCTAAGTCCACTGTATTTCAGTGATTACTTACTTTTCTACTTCGCTCTCACCCATTATTGTTTATGGGTAGAAGTTAAGAGCACATAGTCTAGATGTAAAAAAAAACAAACAACTGGAAATACAGAGGAATACATTGTCCTCTTTACCTTATTTCATTTAACTGACAGCTTCAGCCACTTGTTTTTTTTTTTTCTTGTTTAACATTTTGACATAAGGAAATAGAGAAAGTTCTGAAATGTTGTGCAGTTTGGTAATGATTAAGAGAAGTGGAGCTGAAATACTTGGTTTCACTTCACCTCGTAAGACACCATCTTTGCAATATGCAAGAACAGTGTCGAAAACATTTGACAGAATCCCACTTGCTACCATTTCTCTCATCTCTTTTGTTCAGTTAGTTGAGAGATACTTCTCAGTTATATGTACATCTCTACATACATAACAGGCTCTGATATTAATGCAATAGTGCACAGTAGTCACAGTGTGCAGGCTTTATTGAGCATGTGGAGGATTTTTACAGTGTTTAGTTACTCTTTTGCATTAGTAAAGCCTCTGAAGCCTCTTTCACTGACACATTAAGATTCAAAACCATGACACTGAGTTGACTGACAGGAGCTGCAGAGGCCCTTACTTCCACTGTCTGCTTAATGATGTCTCCTAAGAGCTTTCCCGGTCTATGGACTCTTACCTCACCACTGAAACAAACACATTACTAGCAGTTCAGCTTTGCTGAACAGAAAGAGATTTTATAATTTCATCATTTATCACTGTGATCTTTCTAGTTTGAATAACTGTAAATTGCTTAGGGAACTGAGAACATTTTTAACAATTGGATTGGTCCAAAATCCTGTTAATCAACTATACAGGAGCGCGCAGGGATAAGTGCTTCATAACTTGTGATGAAACACGAGTTGCTGATCACAAGAACAGATCCCTCCAATAGAAAAGAAATGGAGAGATGACACAGAAAACCTTTGTTGCTTCAAATTTAACTAAACTGAGGGGCGTTTTATTCATCTCAAAAAGGGGAACTCTTTTGCAGCATAAAGAATCAATACGGTTTATAGTCATTAGTTACTGTAAAAAAATGTTAAATCTGTTAAATGATTTAGTGACCCCTGAAAGACGACAGATATCTTGGTCAAAAACACAGACATGTGTCTTCGTCTAAAGAGACAGATGTAGAGATGGTGAAAGTTTAAACAGCTGAAAGTGTGTGTTCATAAAGGCAGAAAAGTTGGAGAGTGAAGAAGGGCCTGTTCAGATGAGGGAGAAAAAGTTAAGTGATTCATTTCTCAGGTGGAATTATCCACTTAACATTTTGAAGTTCGTTATGTTGCAGTATTAATGATTTTAGGTGAAATAATTGCTGAACCTTTGTGGCATTAAACCTATATTGAAATGGGTCTAAATTCATAATTTAAGCCCAGGCACACTTGTCAGGTAGAATTAATCCTCTGATTTGCATGCTGCACTCCAAGCCCAGCAATGCTAACAACTTACAGTCAATCAAGATACCCCTTTTTTTTTTAATGCATCCACACCACAGTATGTCGGTGAAATAATATGCCATTATAGGGATGGCACGGTGGCACTCGCAGAATGTTTCCTTATGCTTATAATTTCTTAGATAATACATGTAAAAAGTAATTGCTTGCCCTGCTTATTTATGTGGGTTTTTTTTTTGTTAAAGACAGTAAACACAATTTACTGCGCACGAGATGATAGATATAGAGAGGGGAAAATCTGCTGCTCCAAATGGTGTCATCCATCACCGACATAAATCACAGCCATCATAAATCATAACACTCAAGCACAGATAAACATGCACTCCCACAAATATGCGCACATACTGAGACATTTCATCAGGGATGTGCTTGCTTTGCTTCCAGCCACAACTCACTGGACCAGATTTCCTCTGGGACGTCTCAGAGCGCTACCTTTAGACCACCGTTTTCATGTCTCACTTAATGCGGACACACAGGAAATTGCTCACTTCATAACTTCAAACGCTGAGAGAGCCTACTCTCACTGGCCCACTTAGCTGTGGTTCAGTTTCTCGCTTCTGCTGAAACATATTTTGTGTTGCTGGAGTCGGGGAGTAATATGCAGACCTACTGAACGTCAATTAACCTACTTGTTTTCAATCTGATGTACAGCATTTAAACGAGAAACTGAGATGTTCACATTATCAAGCATGAAAACTGGCCATCGTGAGCTAATCTTCACCATTCAAAATGCAGGTGTAACTGGAATGGAATGAATAGACCTCCATCTTAATAAGTATTATTCACCTCTCACTGTGCTAAACATAAAAGGAGCTACATGCATATTGTAATATGTGGACACTGTAATAGCATATTTGTGGAATTTCACTCCTACTATACAATCTGTTTTTTCTTTATTATTGATACCCTGAAAATTTCTGAATGCTCTCATTGCAGAGTTAACATTTTAGCTGTAAGTCATAAAGTACGGCTGGAGGCGAAATAGTGCACATGCTGTCAAGATTATGTATTCATATATTCATGCTCTCAGCACAACTATTAATCTGGGTACATATTATTTATGCATTTAAAGTGAAATGGAAATGCATAGTCAGAGAACAGCATCTAGCACATTACACTGTATATTATTCTGCACCTTGTCCTTCAAGATGTTTGTGGAAATAAACTCTTAGAGCCTCAAGTCACATTTAAAAAGGAAATTATGATAAGATATTTTCACATGATGCATTTACACTATCAATAATACGGTGTAATATGCAAGTTAATAGACTGGTGTGACTTTTTTGACCTTTCTATAAAGAACATTTAAAGGCCGTGGTGAAATAATTTTCTCTGACCATGAGCAAGGACTCTTGTATTCTAAGTTGTATCTCACTGTCTTGTTTTAAAAAACAAACAAAAGTCCTGACTGAAGTGAATTAATAAGTTTATTAATTAATAAGTTTAAATTTATGAAATTGCTTTATGAAAATGGAAAAAATATAAAAAATGATCAGGATCGAATGTGTTTTTGTATTTCAGGGAGAATCTGAGATGAACAAATAAGACAATAAAATTAGAGATAGATGTCTTGTGGAGACCAAGAGCTTAAGAAGGCACCAGTTGACTTTTTTTTAATAGTTTTTCTCTTGAGGCACGAATTAGCCTAATAGGGGCACTTTGATTGTGTTCAGACATGTACCTCGATACATTAATCTTTTCACAACCACACACCTTGTATTAATAAAATCCGTTCAAGTGCTACTTTGCTTGTCTCGTAAACCATATTTCTAGGGTTTGTGTATTTCTGGTTTGTGTTGTGTCTTTTCATGATCCCTGGGGAACGAAGTTAACATCCACCTTCAGGTGAACTGGGTGAGAATTCAGAGTGCACTAATTGGAGCACTGAGTAGAGTAAGAAGCTTGTGATTCTTTTAAGGGCGTCAACCATACAGTATGTCTGTGTTAGTTCCAGCTGTCCTGACTCAGAGCAGACTAATTACACCATGTTTGCACCAATTAGCATCGTAATTAAAAACCTTGTGAAGTCAACAGAGGGGGTGCATGACCAGACTCACTCTTAAAAGTGCCTATTTAATGCATTTATTATTAAGCACTTTTCAGTTGTCATTATTGATATATTGTTTGTATGCTCCTGGATCAAAGCATCTTCCCCTGCTTTGATCATCTTTTCAGTTTTTGAAGATATTCATGTAGGGTACATGCATATTTTAAGTGAAGCAGATATTTGAATTGTTTTCAAACAAGCCAAATGTTTTGCTGTAAATCAGACATCCTCCCCAGATTTTATAGTAAGAGAGTTCCAAACGTGCAAACACGCCCATGGATCTGATAGATGATGCAATTTACAATTTTCTGGCTGTTACTCTGTTATATTGCCTGGACTAATTGGACTGGTATAAATAAGAAAAAAAAGGAGTGCCTGATATCAGACGGAACTGTCAGTTCTTCACACCCTGTTACCACATGCAGTCTGATACTGCTTCTGCCTTAACGAATATTTGTGAGGGAAGAGATTTGAATTTCCTGAGCCAATAAGTTCAGACACCAATGCATCCTACTAGAATTCCAAGATCTAAAGTTGACAACTGATGCATGTCAACATACTGCTTTTGCAACAGATACAACAAACTACCATGTTGGGGAAATAGTGAGAATACAAATGATCCAAATAAGATAAATTTGTTTATCAAGGAGACGATGCATTTTCTATAGCTGCCCAATCTAACTCAGAGTCTGGTGGGGGGGGGGCAGGTCTCCAGTTCATAGCCAGACAGAGCCAAACAACCAGCCATGTCACCAATTAACCTAACATGAATGTTTTTTGGCAGTTAGAGGAAGCTGGAATACCCAGAAAGAACCCACACAGGCATGCACACTCCACACAGAAAGGCCCCAGGAGCCCTCTTGCTGTGAGGCAACGGTGCTGACCACCACACCACCGAGCAGCCCCAAGGAGATGATATCACTCCTACTGGTCCCAGCACACAGTTTAACAGAAGCATTGATCTCACCCATGGCCCAAAATGGCTCCTTTTTAGTCCTCACTGTGCACTCAGCAGACTGAATAACTTTATGTTGCTACACCGGACAAATCAATTCGGTGGGGATTCCAAGGTCTGGACCCTGATAGAGATAATCCCTGTCACAACTTTTCAAACTTTGCCTTAAACTTCACTTTTGTTTCCTCTCAAGCCCTTTACCACAAACAGGCATGAAAAAAAACTTTCAAAGGCAAAACACATGCACTGAAAGTCATGTTAGGTGTCAAAAATGTAAAACCAATGATTTTCATTTTTTTGTGCCTATTTTAGGTTTTGTCTTGAGACCAGGCAGCCTTGTTAAGCTCAGCTGAGTTTTTTTAATGATCCTTTTTTTTTCTTTTTCCTACAAACAGACTGCACCTAACTTTGCATTAGATAAGAAAGCATCCAGTATTCAGACCCACCTAAAAACACCCTCATGAATCCCTTTCATTTAGCTTTTTCCTATCTTATACAGCAGGGCTTCGGGTTTACTACTTGACTTTGGATTGCTGCTAATTTCATTTTTAAAAATAAGACGTTTTGGAAACCCAGGGACAGAAATGCTCAATGTTTGACATCTAATAAGCCTCTTGAGTGTTGATTTGAGCATTTTATCCAGCCTGAATTCAGTATTAAGTTAGCTTGCTTGATCGAAACCATTTCATACCTCCTAGTGAATCATTATGTTTACTGGTCAAATTATGGGCTAATATTCAAATCTGTTGCCACAGTCCTGAAATCAGATAGTTGTGAATTATTTTTGTGCCTAAGGTGCAAGGTATATTACACAGAGTAATCAGAGGATGTATCGAATATTGATTTGATGTGTTTTCACTACCTAAAACAACTGACTGAGTCTGGTAAACATTGTTTCTCGATATATATACCGGATCGGAGCATGGAAAGCACTAACTGAGAGGAAAGTGATAGTGATAGAATCCACAACATTTAACGATGTAAGACCTTGAGTCATGATAATTAGATCCTTCTAGACTTCAAATAACTAACTTTTAGAAGGAAATAGTTTTTGATTTGCACTTCTTGCGAGGCCATCTCAAATTAGACTGCTGCTCATGACTGTCCCCCTTGAGAATTCGTTAGGGGACTGATGACAGTAGCGCAACATCAGCCAAGTCATCTCTGAGAACTAAGGGGGAAGTTGTCTAGTTTGAAACTACCAGGATCAATGCCAAATGCAGTTTTCGTTTTCTTTTTTCTAACAACAAGCAGTAATGTGCAAAGTTGACTTTAAAAAAAGCTATACTGAACACACTGGGCAATGGTCCTGAAGGTGAACATAGTTTTTTCATCTCTTGGCCTTTTTTAAATAATTAATTTTGGTAACTTGAATATCTGGAGCTGTTTTCAGCTTTGAGGGTAAAGCTGATTCTTTTTGATAGGTTCTTATATGATCTTCAACAGCAAACAGCCAACAGCCATTGTGCTCCCACATACAATGCTGGCGTTCTTGCACTGGTGGTAGCAAGAACCCCTGACCAGAAAATCTGCTCATTACTTGTCATTACTTCCATATTGCAAAGCATTCTCAGTCAGTAATGTTTAACAGTCATGTTGGTCCCCCCAAAAAATCATATCGGTTCATCACTGAAGGCCCAGAATGTGTAAATTTGCTACACCTTTTAGGCTCCAAAATCATTGTGTTCCTGCTTCTTTCTTTTGAAATTGCAACATAACGACGTTAAAGCATGACATGAAATTCTTACACATTATCAAAAATGGTAAATTCATCAAATTTTTTTGGCTCTAGCAATGTTTACATGTCCATATTTTCCAATTTCAGATTACCTGCAACCGTCACAAAAAGCATGTTGCAGAAATGCAACATGTTTAGAAATGTAAACACAATCTCATAACGGAGCAGAAAAATACGACAATGGTTAAAGGGAAAAAGAATTCACTACAGTTGTATAATAGTTCAGTTTTCCTTCCTCAGTTCTCTTCTGTGACACAGCTCCTGTCACGTTACTTATCACTTTTTTCACTCCTGTCACAACATGTTGATTATGAAATTATGTCAACAGTGGACACTATTGATTAGGATTCCATGATAGGGGGAAGGAAGCCCTTTGGTCTTTAAGTAAGAGATCACTAGTTCAAGTCCTGTTCTGTACAAGTTTATCTACAGTCCTTTCACTTTTCTGCTTCACTCCCACCTACTTATGATTACAAATAGAGATTAAAGGTACATAGCTATGGTTAGAATTTCTATACATGGTTCGGCTTTAATACTACAAATATCCCTAGTTGGGGTTAGAAACCTATAGATTATCTCAGACAACAAAGTTCATTACATAATAGTCACAGCTTCCGTAACATGAATCAACCCTAACACACACAAATTAACTGCCAACCAAAATGATACAAGTTGTGAAAGTATCGGAAATGTGGACAAATGTTTCTATTTTACAGTTTCTGGTAATACTGGGCATGGAATGCATATAAGAAGGCAGGAGGGATTGGACAGTGGCCTTATATCACAGGTAACCTAGCTTGAGCCCCAACCAGCCTGATATGGACTTTTCAGTTTTCAACTTTTCAGCTGCGTTTAGTGATGGTTAGGTGTTTTTAAAGAGATGGTTTAGGTTTAACATCAGTATATACATAGTTAATGTAATCCCGGCTGGGGTCGTTCTGTGTGGAGTTTGCATGTTCTCCCTGCGTACGTGTGGGTTCTCTCCGAGTACTCCAGCTTCCTCCTGCCACCCAAAAACGGTTAGGTTCATTGGTGTCTCTAAATTGAGCCTAGGAGGGTCATGGACTGGTGACCAGGGAGTACCCTGCCTTGTGCCCAGTTACAGCTGGGTTAGGCTCCAGTGAGCCTGAGATGAATTAAGCAGGTATAGAAAATGGATGAATGGGGATTGGCATCGCATGAATGCTGCCTTAACAAACACAACATGCAAAGTAAAAAGTTACAGTTTCTGCACCTTCCTTTTGGTGACACTCTTACTTTTGGACATGTGGACACGTCTTACTCGTCTTCTTGTGTATAATAAATCCCATTTTTGTTTTTTTGCTTCCAGCACCAATACTTTCAAAGGCTTTCGCTGGCAGGTATAGAGAACTTAATTTCTCCCTCAAATACACTATAAATGTTCCTTTATTGCGAAAGCCCTCGTGTGGCATCAATTTGTACCGTTAAAAATGCAGCAGAACCAGCAGTTGAAAATCGTAGTTCATTCTCTGCCAATGGGTACGCTTCTCCTGAGGGAATGTCTGTAGAACTGAAGCCAATGTCCCTGATGACTAAAGACAAGACGTCCTCGTTGTTGTTTAGAATCACATCCTCTTCTCATTGTGGAGTGGCCATTCACTTCCTGCAGCTGAGATCAGTAGAGTCTGGGGACAAAACAACCTTAACCATCCAGTGCATGTGGATGTAAAAAGTGCTAACTGCAATTTATGGCTGAAAACAATTAACTAAGTAATGGCAGTTTGCAAAAGTGTCTGAAGAGGTGCAAGCAGAGGTGTGTATTAAATGACTCCTTATTCACCCGAACACTTATAGAAAATCACTTTGAAGGAGCAAAATGAGAGGTGTGTATTAAATGACTCCTTATTCACCCAAACACTTATAGAAAATCACTTTGAAGGAGCAAAATGAGTTTAGCAAATTACAACTCTGATGTCTGTCAGTGAGGGAAAAGTCTGAGCCGCGCTGAAATAACTATTCATTTTTACAATAACATCCATTAATCATCTGTACCTGTATCATTGTGTAAAAGGCCACGGGGCAATGGAGCCTGTCCCAGCTGACAATAGGGAAGAAGGAGAGTACAACCTGGGCATGCCATCACTCTGTCACATGGTTAACACAAAGAAATAGGTTTGAGAATAAATGAACTACAGATTATAAAAAAGGGAACTTTGATGGAAAGACTGGGACTAATTAATTCCAGATAAAGAATGATAAGCTACATATAGTTATAGTTGGTCTTGTGACCATGACACAGAAGAAATACATGTTTGCTGTTACTCAGCAGGATATGCAAAAGAGCGGCTGTTAAATATTGACATGAGAGATGTGACTGAATCAATTCCTAACGGTAGCCGTGTGATTGGGATTTCTTGCTGGAATGTTTTATGTTTCACATAGCAGAGCAGACAAAAGCTGATTGATCAGTTGATTTCCATAGTTATGCAACATAAACAAACTGTCAATACCACTGCGTGCTGCATTAGCAGCTGCAATATGGTAAAGGATGTTTATAATACTGATTAAATTGTGAAAAGACTTAAATTACCAGGTAGATGATGCTATGTTTTCCCACCACCAGATTTCTGCCTTCACAGAGGGCTGTGCACTTAAGCTTGTGTGCCTCTGTTTTCTTGTGCATGTGTTCACAGCACAATTTGCATTATTTGCAAAGAGGTTTTAGCTAATGACAGTACGAGTCCATGTAAATGCATGTTGTTACCAAGCACCTAAGTTTGGTGACCAAGCCTTGAGAAATTTCTGATTGGAAAATTAAAGGAATTGCAGCCACTGAAGAAAGTAATTGAGACATTTAGCTACGCAAATATCAAGGCAGCTGAGGCATCATACAGAATGGTGTTATGTGTAGATAAGGCAGGTTAACCCCACATTGGCGATATATTGCTCCATGCTAGCTCTTTTCTGAAAACCCCATACAGTACCACATCTCAGGCTTGGCATCTAATGTCGAGGGACAGGTGCTGAGAGAACGCTTCTTCAGCTGGACGAGCCTACCTGAAATATAGAAACGTCTATTATACTCACTCAGTTCAGCAGCTGCCTCTGTACTCTGAGGTCCAGTTGCCACCTGGCGCAAGATCCTCGCTCGTTTGTAGGATTTGCTTAAGAAAGTTTTTCTCTTCCTCTACAAAATTAAATCTCCACTGGTAAAGCACATTGGAGGCATCAACTGGGTGGCAATGTTCGCCTACGTCTCTGACATCTTTGACCAGATAAACATGTTTTTTGGCACATAATCAAGTCTATACATTCAGGAAAAACTTGGAATTGTGGAGTTCTGTGCAGTTCTTGTGTTGAACGGAGGTCCTTGGAAATGTTCCCTACTTGAGAAATTGTTGTGGGGAGTAGGTGTAAAACTGGACTCCAAAACTGGGTGGTCATTGTAAATTTGTCCAGTTTAGAGAGTATTTTTGAGAAGAGATCTTGACAAATTAGCGGGTGGGGATTTCATTCTCTTTCACGGTGACAGACTTGCAAGATAACGTTTAAATCAAAGTTCTGCTCTGGGCACATGTGTCTAAGTCTCTGTGTTACAGAGCTCTGCCTCCCGCTGACAACAACTGCAACTAAAACATGGGAAAAAATAAGCAGATAGTTTTGAGCAGGTTTAATTCAATTAGATTTGAACAGCTTTAGAAATTGCTGAGTCTGGCATAACTCAGAGCATTTGTGTTACTAAGTTAGCACAGATTTACCTGTAGCCATGTCACAAATAGACTCTTTTAAAGGGCAAGTTGAAAATGGGAGGGTTTCAGGGCACCGGTACTCAGTGTATGACACTCAGAGGGCTGAGTGTGTGTCTACCTAATTTAGTTTATTGAGGAGTTCCAGATTTGTTGCTCATAAATGAGAGAAGAAATTTCAAAATGTCACACTAATTTGAAAACAAAATTTAACAAGCCTGGCTTGACCTGTGGGAAAGCTCTGATATTTAAAGGTCCCTGCTTATACACTTACTATAATTTGTAATTTACACTCTGGTGAATCAAATATGCTGTGTGATTAAAAACAAACCTGTCAAATCAATGCATCTTTAATGGCTACAAAGAAGTGTCTATAAATTACATTGAGAATTAATAACCCGTTCAATGCATATTTTTTATCTATTAAAATGTTTGCTAAATGCAATGCATGTATATAATAGGTGAAAAAAGTAAATATTATCTTAAAATCCTACTCTGAAGATGAAATATGCCCTTAGATATCTATAAATACAGGTTACTGTATGTACTGTCCATCCATTTTCTATACCCGCTTAATCCATCATTCGGGTGGCGGGGGGGGGGGGGGGGGGGGGGGGGGGGGGCTGGAGGTCACTAGTCCATCACAGGGCCACATAGAGATAAACGAGACAAACAACCACACACACTCTAGGTACATACATAGCTTGGAAAACTATTTTCACTAAAGACAGTCCACAGTTGAATTCATTGAAAAATGTATCCCCAAACTGCATTACGCTGGTAGGTCCCCACATGGCAGCTCTCCACAAAAACAAAGCTGATTTCTCTGGACACCAGCTCATCTCAGACAGACAGAAATAATGGATGCATGTTCTGTGCTCAGAGGAGTCCATGTTTCAGATGATTTTTTTAGGGGGGGGGAGTACTGTGCATTTTCACAGTGACAGTATGAGGGTCCATGGCCTGGATGACCTGCATGTCTGACAGTACCAATGAAGCACAGCCATATTTGGGAATTTCAGATAGACGTATGCTACCATTAAGACGACATCTTTTCCAGGGAGGTCCATGAATATTTCAGCAAGACCATGCCAGAACTCATTCTGCATGACTTACAACAGCGTGGCTTCTTAGACAGTGTGCTTGACTGGCATGCCTGGAGTCCAAATCTACCTCCTATTTGAAATATGTGGCTCATTATGAGAACAACCATGGACTGTTAGGAAGCTGAACGCACTAAAGTAGTTGTAGTTTGCACTCCACTCAAGGTTAATTGAAAAATCCCCAGTACCAAACAAAACAGTAGTAAAGTGACAATGTTTTGTCTGAATAATTAAGATTTTAATAAAAACAATAATTTCAGCTGTGTGTTGGCTTTTCTTTTAGTATCTACAAGGCATCAGGAAGCAACTCCACTTCATAATTGCAAGATATCTTACCACTTTGGATTTCATCATCTGCTTAATTGCTTATCCTAATTTGCTTTTCTGGCACTGTCACAACCCCACTATACTGTTATTAAATCACATGGCACTGCAATTAACTTCACATTGCAACCACCTCCTGTGTTAACTGGCACAACCAGCTGTTAAACAGCGTTGACTTCATTGCCTTGTTTTCTGTTTCTTCCTCTCTTGCAGAATGAGTATACATGTCCACGCCCCCTACCCGGTGCCTGGCTGGGAGATGTGCCGAGTATCCACTAACTCTAAAAGAACGGAACAGTTTTGGATGGTACACAGGCCAAACTGAAACAAGAGGAGTGACATATGCAGAGAGCCCACCAGGATCCTACTCCCATAAATCAGATTCAAGGATACATTCAAATTCTATTCCATACCAACAAAGGCAACTAATACTGTGTGTATCTTTTTCTCCTAAGGTTTTATAGTGTCTTTATTTTTTTGGCCTGTGGTCTTTGGTTCTCAGCTTTGATGCAACCATCCTGCTTTATCCCACGGCAAGTGACGGTTGTGATATGGAGCACAGCAAAGCCCTGGAAGAATACTCCTAAGAACTAAAGGATGGTTACAATCAACATGGAAGTTTACTTTAAAGACTAATGGCCTATAATCTCCTTCAAGACAATGAGGCATTGTACATATTGTGTTAAGCAATGAATCATTTGTGAAAATGCACAGGACAGGTAGCTCTGACTGCTCTGCTAACACAGCTGTGTATAATTAAAGTGGGTTTTTGCATATTGGGATTCCTTATGAAGCACCATTCTATAATATTTCTTTATACTTTTTTAAAGAAAGCCTAATGATATGCTATGATGGTGCCTCACTGGAGCTGAGAATTTATTTCTGAGCATCATTTGGTGGAAATCAATTCAGCAGCAGTGGGAAAAGTGTGTGAAGCTAACCGTCCCCCAGCCAGCGAATGTTGGCAAAGTTTTTTGTGTTTTCTCAGTCAATTTGCAATCAGACCTCGACTATCAAGGTTGACTTTAGAGGGCGAAAAAGTACCATTGAGGGTAAAGTGTAATTTTATGAAATTCTAATGTTGTTAATGTTGTACTTTATGAAGTTGTGTTTCAGCCGGTTTCAGCACCAAATACCAAAGAGCCAAATGGATTTCTCTTGGCTTTTGGCTCACCCAAACTGAAGTCATAACAGATCCAGGATTTGTTCTCCTTAAAGAAATCCATGAAAAATCTAAAGAAGCCTCAACTCCTCTCTCGTCAGTGCTATTTTTTTCATTGTGTAATGTGTGTCTTTGTGAACTTGCAATGGCAGGAAGATCTTATCTGAAAGAGAACTCTGAGCACTGCTTTATATTGTATAACTTCTGTTGAATACATGCTTCACTTTCCTGAAAAAAAATAATCAGCCCGCCTCCTTTCCCCTGAAAAGACTGCACATTTTGCCGTGCGCAGTTTTGCGTGTGCTTGTGTTGTTTGTTTTTAATTAAATTCGAGACCCACCGAGTTGTGGACTGTTGGTTTGAACCTTTAAACATAACCTTTCTACACAGGAAAATGATAATTTTCTATTGTAAATTTCTGCTTTCCCCCTTGAATTTCTTGATATTTAGTAAGCAGCTGTAGTCTTTGTTCACTTTCAACAGTATGTTTTATAATGAAAATAAGGACTTTACTGTTGAGCAATATCAGTTGGTCAAATTAAAACATTCATTAATCATTTTTTGTGTTCCAGCTCTATGTGGGTATGTTCTCTGCTGTCCACGGTGATTTAATAAGCTTGTTCATGTCTCCATTTGCAGTCGCTGAAATGTGTCGTGTTCCCCACAGATCTCCTGTGACGAACCTGTCACATCAACATTAGCCTCATTAATTTAGAGAGCAGAGCATTGATCTCTGTTCGACCGTTCTGCTCACAGTGACGCTCACTGCGGGCCCCAGCAGCCCTCTAATTATGCTTCCTGTGTAATGTGTTACATATCGCAAGAGGGGACCATGCTTAGTGTATTTGCTCCATATTTGCTGCCTTGGAACACGTCAAGCTGTCAGGGGTCCAGATGGCCGATCAACCCTGCACTAGCTGTGGTGTTTTCACATACTCTTCTACCTATTTCCCTCTCTTACTTCATATCTCCTTCGCTCATCCTGTCTTTCTCTCAATAGGGTTCCGACAACTCACTCAGTTTGGGTTTCTCCCCATTATTATGGGGCCTCTGCCTGGTCTGACTCCTAGTCACTGCCTCTTGCCCATCTGTCATAAAGGGTCAATTCACTGTGTCCCCTGAAATAGATTTTTCATCCATCTAGCGTTGCAGATGGATGCACTTCTGATGTCAGCTGCCAATAAAGTAGTAGTTGACATTTTCAACCAAAAACTCGTAAATTTATCCTTCATGAAAAAGTAGAACTTATTGCGTAGCCGCGGCATGAGACTGCAGTCATAAAGCTATAACCTCGACAACTTTGCGTCAAGGTCGGATTTCTGCTCCTAACGCAGTGGTAATGAATAGAATTTTGTATCTCTTAGAGCAAAGAAAGAGAGAATAAAAGAGAAAGACCTGAAGCTAAATGTTTCCAGGAAGTACAGCACTGTGCAGAAACATTTGGTCAGCCTGCATTTATTCAGCTATAGCCAGGAAAACGAATAAGATGCAGCAGTTTGTTTAAACATATGCAAACGCAAATGGAAAAAACAGTCTATGAGGCAAAAATAGAGTTTCTACAATACTCTTAGACAAGCTTTCTGTCATTTCTTTAAGGAGTCTTCATGAATAGTTCTCCAGGCTTCTTGAAGGACATCCCAAAGCTCTTCTTTGGATGTTGGCTGCCTTTTGTTCTGTTCTCTGTCAGGATGATCCCACACTGCTTCAATAATGTTGAGGTCCGGGCTCTGGGGAGGATTCATCCCTCCATAAGACCTGTTGCCACTGATTTTCAGTCCACTTTTTGTGTCATTTGGCATAGCTCAGCCTTTTCTCCCTGTTTCCCTTCCTTAAGAATGGCTTCTTGACAACAAAGTGTCTAAAGATAGTTGTCTCCACACGTCAGTGTTTCAGCCCTGGAGGAAATGTTTCATGTTTGAAATTATGCTAACCCCTTACCCAAAAGCTTTGAAAGACATTCATAAAGCTTGGAGAACTATTGTTCAAGACCACTTTAGATTACAAGAAAGTCTGGCTGCTTGGAAGCAAAAAGAAATTTGAGGCAGCCCAAGTCTTTTGCACAATACTGTACTCATTGAATCAGTATAAACACAGACTTTTTTGACAGTACGCTGTGTAGACATACTGAGATTGGGGTTTGATATTTCAATTCATCTGTCCACTAGTTGTTTTGATTTAATGGTACAAAAAATGATGCAATCCCATCGCAAAAAATATTTAATATTTAATTATTTGCAAGTAAAGAGAACTAGAAATTGTTTAATCTGAGAAACCTGAAAACAGAATGTTTTTTATCATTTCTTTTTATTATCTGATATTTTGACTGATTACGAAGTTGTCCATTATCATAAACTTTTGAAATTTGTATAAATTGGCTCTGAGATACCATTTTCTTACATTAACATCACACAAAGTAATTATGAGATTTGTAGTGTTTATGAGAAATAGCTTCCAGAATATGACTATATTACCCTAAATATATCACCCATATCTTTCTCTTTATCCTCCCTTCCTCTGTATTTGTCCTATCCACTGTTCTCCATGATCTCCACAACTTGGTCTGCATAAGCATTGCCAGCACAGACAGCCTGTTTGCCTGAGAGCAGATACCATGTATTATTCATGCGACTTACTCTCCCTGTTGACCTGAGTCCAAACAGTTGGCAGTCTACAATACTTGCACAGAAAGGCCCCAGGAAGAGGAAGTTAAACTATAAGGAAAATAAACTGATGTAAGATTCATCAAGCAACTCCCGTGGCAGCGTAAACAAAGCAACTTTCAGACATCATCTCCATCCAGAATCATGGAGGGGAACAAGGAAAGTGTGCTTTTAAGCAAACACCAGCATGGACAAGCCATGTAGGTCAATGGACTTAAGGGTGACAAAAATATCAAATAAATACAAAGATTTGATTAAAACACATTAAATATGGTCAGATTCTACTGTACATTACAGAAAACATCACAATGAATGAAACAACAGATAGAGACATTGCATAAAAGGCCAACTTTCAGACAGAAATGCTTTGTTGGAGTCAGAGAAAAAGAAAAACAGAATCAGCAACCCTGTTGAGCCTTGATGTTTCTTGTTTCATCTCCTTGAAGCCTTTTTTGATTCCCATAATCCTCACACCTCCTCCTCTTGATCTTCACTTCAAACACATGTTCCACTAATAACTTTGGCTAACCTCACGGCGGGCTGACTCACACGCAAATTGTTCTTTTTATAGGAAGTGTGACCATTTGACAGGACATTCCAACTTTTCTTTTTTTTTTAATTTGTACAGGAATGTTGATACCTTTCTTTTAAAAAAGCTCCTAATCACTCACTAGTTCATATAATCTGAGACAAAAGAGTGAGGATTCAAATTTGATGAAGACTTTTGCTGCAATTAGTCAGTAACAACTAGGCTGCAGTGGGTTAGAGCTGATACACACACATCCATCAGCAAACAAATTCTTGATGTAAGCACCAGTTCTTTGAAAACAGTCATATCACAGGAGTGCTGTTCAACAGCTCATCTGTTCCAGCCATCTGTTCTTATCATTGGGTACTGTAAGGTTCATGTTGAGATCATCTCTGATAGTGTCACTGCCAACTGCTGGTCTGATGCTGTCATCTATTTTTGCCACCTTTTTTTAAAATTTCATATCTTCAAACAGGATTAGCCAACACTGTCACAGAATCTACACAACTGTTTGCTTTTGGCTCAGTGATCCTCAGAAAGCCGCCTGCAAACCTGTGAGAGTACTCACCATTTATCACACTGCAAATCTGCTTCCCTACAAACACATGCATCAACTTCATGAACCTAACTTTCTAAACTATGCTACCATAAAGCAAGAACTCCATCTAAAATGTGTTTTAAAGCATCTGAAAATGAACATAACAGCTGCTAAGAATGTCATATTTATTGCTGTGTTTCAACAAGCTGACTCTGAATGAAAAGATTAGGTTGATGAAAAATATGTAAGTTTGGTATTTGGTTACCTCAGATGAACAAGACAGGATAAAATGCACAATGTGATTATTTATTAAACCAGAACTAACCCAATATGCAGAAGCTGTGTTTGAGAAACTGAGTATACCCTATGATTCATTAGCTTGTCAAAACCATCTTTTGCAGCAACAACTTGAATCCTTTTCCGTATGTTGTAATCAGTCTCTCACATTGTTTGGAAGAATTTAGGCCCACTCTTCTTGACAACATTGCTTCAGTTAATCGAGGGTTGCAGCCATTTGATCGTGCACAGCTTTCTGAAGGTCACATCTTCAGATTGAGGCTAGGACTTTGACTTAGTCATTGCAACAAGTCCATTCTTTTTTTAGCCATTTTGTTGCATAACTTTATTTGAGACCAATTTTAATTGTCACACAAACCTCATATTTGACTCTACGATACATTGGCATACAGAGAAGTTCATTGTCAACTTAACGAGGTGCCCAGGTCCTGTGGCTGCAAAACAAACCCAAATCATCATCCCTCCATCACTGTGCTTGACAGTTGGTATGAGGTGTTTGTGCTGATATGCTGTGTTAGTTTTGTTGTGTTTGGCTGTGCATTACATCTCGAACTGTTCCAGAAGTCTTGTGGTTTGTTCAGATGTATCTTTGCAAACCTAAGCTGTTATTTGCAGATGGAAATGGAGATGGAGGCTTTCTCCTGACAACCCGTCCAAACAAACCATACTTGTCAGTCTCACGAACTTTAACATTATATTAACACACACCTGAAATCTTATAGAGGTGCTCACAATTATTGATGATCAGTCAACTAAGTGCAGTCTATTAGTAGCTCTTGCCAGCTAATTACCCCCTAATCATCTGACCACAGTAAGGGTGGACTCTGAATATTGGCTTGGTCTTTGTTCAGTAAATATTGAAACAGAGTTGTTTATCTGAGACTGTATTTACCTGGAAGGGACCAGCAGATTTTTCTATTGTCCTGATACATAAAACCTTTGAACTGAAAGTCCTCACATAAACGTAAATTGAATCTGTTATCTGTGGGACACAACACAAACCTCCAAGTGACCATTCCCAAACAAAGCAACTCCATGCACTGCAGGGAAAATCCTATCTGTATAATCTAGCGCTGGAACAGATAAATACAAACCAAATAATCCACCTGATAAGGAGCAGCGGGGTAAGGCTTGTCAGTAGCTGATAATAATCACGTTACGGATATCTGCAACTCATGCCTTGCAGCAGAAAATCTCTTTTTATGAAATTGCTTGTACTGTACCAATAACAAGCTGCAGAAGACTCTGCGCACCCAAGCATGAGTCCAGGGTTGGTCATGGCTGCGCCCGAATGGAGCAGCAACGTAAGTTTCAAGGGATTTATGAAGAAAACAAAAGAAAGCCCTCTCATGAGCACATTATTTGGTATGGACATGGTATGTTGTTGTCATGTTTCACAGAACATGGATGAGCAGAAAATGTGAATGTCTGTAGCTCTCCTTTGAGAAGAATATTGATTTTTCTGATGTCCTTTTCCACAGGGAAATGATTATGTGCAAGACTGCAGTCGGGTTTACATTCAGCCATCGCACAACCTTGCACTGAGCCAAGAGAGAAGAACAATCAGCAAAAACAATATGCAACACTGTTTCTAAACACACCGTGTAAAATGTTGATAAAAACAGAGAAAATTATTCAAACTCTTCAGGAAAACAGCACAAAGACAACATATCAAATCCATAATGTTTTTGTTCTTGGAAAAAAATAATATACTCATTTCGAATTTAGTGCCAACAGCACACGTCAAAGAGCTGGAATAGGATCTTGTGGAAAGCTGAAATTCTTTTATTTTGGTTTATGCAAAGTATTCCATGATACAGTGAGCACAGTGTATAAAATCCATGCCAACAACAATTTTTCCTTACCTGATATACCAGCAACACACAGGTACGGTGGAATGATCTGTTGCTTCACAGTAAAGAGGTTTGTGGTTAAATTCTATGCTGGGGTCTTTCTGTGCGGGTTCTCCTGTTCAACCCACGGTCCAAATAAATTACCAAAACTTTTTAGTTTTGAGAATGCATAACTGTATGTTGGACAGGCCACCTCTGTAATGTGCACAGCCTCTCACCTTTTGGCAGATGGTGCTCCAGTCCTGGTGAAACGAAAAAAATAAAAAAATCGATAGCGACTCAACAACTTTGTCATATTTAGGTTTCATTATGTGCCAAATGTTTTCAGTGACTGTAGCATCTGGATAGGCAGAAGGTCAGTTTAGCACCAGGCCCCATATAATACGGAGCCATGTCGTTGTAATTTAGCAACATTTCTATTGCTTTGGTATTGTTTTGGTGAAATGCAAAAGGCCCTGAAGAGATACAGTCCTCCGTGGATAGCAATCTAATTTGCTCCCATGTCCGTGTTTCATTCAGAATTAATAGTGCATACACAGATGTGTATGTTACCCACACCATGTGCACTAATGCACCCCCATAACATCACAGATGCTGATTTTTTTTACTTAGCAAGGATAACAAGCCAGATGGCCCCATTCGTATTTAGCCCAGAGGACGTGACATCCATGAGTCCAAGAAATGTTATTTTTTGACTCATCAGACCACATCTTTATCTTAAATTATCTTAAATAAGATCAACCCATGCGAAGGAATCGAACAAAAGTACGACTGAGTTACTAAGGAAGGAAAATGCAGAAATGCTCGATGATGAACAATACTGTAATTAAAAAGGGAATTATTGATGAAATTATGTAACATCTGTGCACCAAACAATAAGGAGGCAAAATTATTCCATAATATGCAAGTATGTAAGTATTCTTTTTTTGGCACATAGAACCAGACATCGGTTTCTCCCAAAATTAAGCTTCCATAGAATATGTGTCCTTCATCTTTCTGTCTATCTGAGATGAGCTCATACCAAATAACTCATATATATCTCATATATATATATATATATATATATATATATCATATATTTAGGTGTCATACAGTTTCAGGTTACATTTCTCTATAAAGCAGAGGACTGTGTTGAATGAAAATGGTTTCACTTCTGAACCCATATGGCTACATGCGAGGGTTTCTCATGAAGTGACACCTGAAGACTTGAAAGTTGTGTGCATCCAACAGCAGTTTCTGACATTAGCCTGTGCCCACTGAGATTTCCCCAGACTCCCTGAATCTGTTCACAATGTTATGTCATGCAGATGTTGAAAGATCTTAATTCCATCAATTTTGCTCTAATCAATATTTTCTTTCTTTAAACAGATCAATGACTCTCAGAAATTCGTTAGCCATGACCAATCCTTGCCCAGAAAGACTCAGCCCTTGGTAAATACTCCTTTTATAGCCAATCCTGACACCCTTACTTGTCTCTCTCCCAGCTATTTTGACTATGTTGCTGGTATCAAATTAAATAGGTTTGATTTTTGCAAACACAATGATGTTGGTCAGTGCGGACACAGAAAATCACTTCTTTTAAACTTGCGTTTGTTAAATAAAGGTTCAAATTAATTAACAAATGACAGATTTGAGTTTTTGTTGCTTTTAAAAACTTCCTCATTTTTCTGTAAATGTCATTTGCACATACTTCTCCCACAAATGCCTTGCTATTTATTTCTACAGACATTGCAAATTTCCTCATTAGTTTGTAGCAAAAAAAATATAACAGCATCAGAGCAGCTGGCAGTGACACTATCAGAGATGATCTTAACATGAACCTTACAGTCCCCCAATGGTAAGAGCAGATGGTTGGAACAGATGATCTGTTGAACAGTCCTCCTGCGATATGGAGGTTTTTAAAGGACTGGTGCTTATATCAAGAAATTGTTTGCTGATGGACGTGTGTGTATCGCCTTCTAACCCACTGCACACTAGTTGTTACTGACTAATTGTTTTGTGGCCAGACAAGGGATTTACCATTACAGAACTATGCTTCTGAATGATGCCAGCAAGAGTCGTCGGACAGCGAACACCTCATTCCTGCAACATAAATCTTTCAAAGAGCTGCTGGATAAAGATAAGATCCTAAGATCCTTGAACTAAATCTTAGTAGCACACAGGAAATTACAGTTGTCAGAGAAGCTTCTAAGGCATACATGAGGGAAAAGTTATATGCAAATGCTGCTCAGGAGAGAAGTTGATTGTAATTTACCTGGAAACAAAATAGATCTGGAGATGACAGAGGTCACACATTTCAGTTGTATAGTAATGATGCTGCCACTCAAAATGTCACCATTCAGGATTATTTTAAGCAAACTGTGTGCTCTGCAGGAAAAGTATGGAGGCTTACGGGATGAGTTGAAAATGACAAAGACGAAAAAAGATGAAGAACAGTGACAAAATGGGATGAAACTCTCCATTTAATCTGGGGAAGAGTTTCTCTCAGAGAGGCAACACAACAAATCCAATTCTTATACACTCAGGGAGGTATTGCCCCCCCCACATCAGATTTAATAGTTGTCACATTATGTTGAGAAATATGCTTCAATATGGCACATTCCGGTAATTTGTATTGGAAAAACATCCCTAAGCTTGAAGTAGTGGTATTAAAGTGACACACACACACAACTGTGTAAAAAGGGTATATTCTATTCAACGTTGTTGTTATCGTGCCAGTCTATGATGTTATTTGTGGTCATTCTTATAGTTCATATCAGCTGTTAATTGGCTAGTGGTTATGCATTTATTCTGATGGTAATGCATCATGCAATCAACAAACAAAAACTGTTTTCTTGCTCTCAACGATACTTTTTATTACTAACCTTAAACCGCCGTTTTTAGTGCATAAACCTTATCAGGAAACCATGTGGCCTAAGACAAACAAACAGCAGGTGAAACCACCTGTTATACTGTGGCGTCAAACTAGTGTCCAATGGTTTAAATGCGATGCATACTGGTGCCATCTGCCTCCTTCTGCCTGCAGAGGACTTTGTTTCTTGTCTTTATAGCCAATCTTTATAGCCGATTATGTTATGGAAAGTCATGGAATGGCAAAAACACCTGATAGTAGACTGTCATTCACTTTCAAAACCCACTTCAGTTTATTCAGCATCTTGGGGAAGGGGCTTAAGCTTATGCCTGCTGCCACTGGGTGAGAGGCAGGGTGCACCCTGGACAGTTTGCTGGTCCATTATAGGACCCAAAACAGAGACAATTTAGAATCACCATTTAACATGCATGTTTTTCAGACAGTGGAAGAAAGACACAGCAGATAATCGAATGTGCCTGGGCCAAGATTCCAACCAGGAATCTTCATATTGTGAGGCAACAGCAGTCTTTGGTCTAGTCTAGTAAAACGTCTGACAGTGACAAATATGTAGAGGAAGCTAGAGGAAGGTTACCGCAATATAGGCTTATACACAAATAAAACCACACTTAAACAAGACTTCATAAGTAAAATAAGTTGACGAAAATTTAGGTTGAATGAAAACAACAGGGTTGGGAACATTTCTGCAGTGTATATCAGAATGTATGCGAGTAAAACCTCCCTGAAATGTCAAAGATATGGAAAATCAGTCAATATTTTGTTACCATCTCAAAGGCAGCTTTTTCCTATTATATCCTCTATCTCAGCTGCTGCTTCGCAGCAGCAACAGTGTCTTTGTGGATGCCACACAGTTGCAAGCCACATCAATCCAGCAAGGTATCAGTGAGTATACAGAAACAGCAAAGTTATCAGATTGGGTTTACAATGAAAAAGCATGAGGGAATTATTGTTTAAAACAAAGACTTGTGATACATGTATCACACCACCAATATCAAGTAAAAACCCTCTGTATCTGCTACCAGCTCGGAAAGCAGGGGTTGCTTTTTTTTGCACTAACCCTGCTGAGGTGGGATTAAAAGCTGATGTTGCGACATACTTTGGTTATGTTAAGCAAGATGCAGGTTTAGATTTTAGATTTTGTTTGCATTTGTGTTTGGAGGGGATCCAACATTAGTGTGTAAGCTACAAATAAATAGGTAGAAACACACACATCAGACATGATATGCGAGTATGATAACATGAGAACTAAACTGCCACTGGGCTGTCAAGATGCTTTACCTCTTTACCTCGGCCTAAAAGTAATACAAAGCAGTTTGTGTCTGTGGATATACCCTTCTTTTGTGTGATATCGTTGTGCCATGGAAGCATGAACACAATGTAGAAGAGGATTGAGAAAAACTGAAAGATATTTATTCTTTTGACAATTATGAAAACATTTATATGCAGTATTTTGCTAAAGATGTTTCTCATGAGGCCCAGCAGCCCATGACCATCAGTCATGGAAGATGGCTTTGTTGCTTCTTCGCTTCTCTGGAAATTAGTTCAGATAACGTGGATGCTTCCTCCTTGAAATGAGCATGTATGGCCTTGTGTTCCATGATGGTCCGAAGCTGTTCTAATCAAGTTTTTCACAAGCCCGTAGGTCAGTCTTAGACTTCTTGTGACTGCCCCATTTCTTTGCAAATTGATCAGCAACCTTGTAAGCTTCTTGCTTCAGGTGTGTGTATACGGCTTCATTTTCCATGATGGACCAGAAACTGTCCTCATTAAGTTTTTCACAAGTCTGCACATCAGTCTTGGACTTGGGGTTCTTGTGATTGCCCCATTTTTTCACAATTTGATCAGCGACCTTGTAAGCTTCGTGCTTCAGGTGAGTGTACACAGCTTCATCTTCCATAATGGACCAAAAACTGTCCTTATCAAGCCTTTCAGTTTGCAGACCAGCCTTGGTCTTATGCTGCCTTTGACTGCCCCATTCTGCTGCAGGTTGATCGGAGACTTTGTAAGCTTTGTGTTCAAGGAGTGCTTGCATGGTGTCATCTTCCATAACAGTCCAAAGGTTTTTCTCACCAAAGGTTTCACATGCCCGTTGATCAACCTTAGACTTTCTGGGAGTCAGATCACAGGGTTCCTGTTTGAGACACATGGCCTCATTCTGGATGGCAGACCCGAAGCTGTCCTCATCAAAGTTTTTTGAAGTCATCTGGTCTATCTTGAATCCGTGAGTCTTCTGATTGTCCAAGGAGTTCTCAAAACTGTTGGCTATAATATAGGTTTCAAGTTTTATATGACCACAAGTGGTCTCATCTACCTTGGTAGACCAGCATGTGTCGACCTCAAGGATTTCCATAGTTTTTTTGTAGCTCTGTTGACTTGAAATGAAAGTTCTGTCTTACTGGTAACAAGAACAAATAAAAAGTTGAATAGATTAATGACTGTGTGGTTCTAGATGAGACATTCTATGTGATGTCATAATGACAGAACACAAGCACGTTCAACAAACTAATGTTCTGGTTCTCCTAACAACAATGAACTAATGTTTAAGGAACATTTGCTGAAGTGGCAAAGTATTTCCTAAATGTTTTGGGTAAAGTCCAATGTTCTCTCAAAGTTACATTGTGCTCTTTCATCGGTGCTCCTAAGTGATATTTAGTATTGCTGAACACAGCAAGATGAGAATGGCCCTAGAATGTTGTACAGGGGTTGACAAGTTTAAGTGTTCAAAACTGTTTCATAATTCATACATATAGCCCAGGTGATACAGGTGTATTTTATTAACTTTTATTAACTATACTAGTTTTATAGTCTATGGTTTTGTTTAGCTTGTGACTAGGGATGGGAATTGTTTAGAATTTAGCAATTCCAGGTCCATTATCGATATCGCTTATCGATTTGGTTCCTTATTGGTTCTCTTATCGATTCTCATCCAGTTATATATAGTACAAATGGTTTTGGTTGCAGAAACACTTTAATTTCAATTATGGACCAACATTTTATCTATTTTCACCTCTGTCATTTTACTTTTCCCTGCCTCGATCAAAGGGGTAGCTACAAGTATGAGGGAGCCTGCCTCTGATCCTGCCTCTGAGCCTGCCTCACTCTTGCAGTCCTCGTCAACTAAATGTTAATAACAGATGGAAATTATTCACGCAGTATGTCGCTAACATTATTACAATCAACAGGACCTGGAAGTTTTATGTTTCAGAGCTCTCCAGTTTTAATTACAGGCAAGAGTGAGAACCGGATCTCGATTCCCATCCCTACTTGAGACTAATAAAAGGCTCATTTAAAAAATCCAGGGGAAGTCCACTTCTGGATTCTTAAAAAATGTCCACTATAACATCCACTGAAAATCTCAAAGACTGGAGCTCAATTTCCAAATATTGATGATATATATATAGTCAGAGAAAAGAGATGCACATTTGAATGAACACACACAGACACAGAAAGGGAACCATAGCCAATTAGTAAAACTGAGAGGGCTAGTCAGCAAAACCAACAAGATGCTTGTTTCCAACATTCATGCTGTCTGCATATCCTGCATATGTGTGTGTGTGTTTGCTTGAGTGCTCCATATGTCCTGTGAAATTTGTTCTGTTCTTAAGTAATTACTGTTTGAATTATTTTTCCATAGTAAAGTGGTTTGAATATTGACTCGATTAACTTTAGGGCAGGGTTTCTCTCAGGAGAACTAACTAACTCTGAATGAGAACATAAAGACACTTTCAACAGAAGGAAAAAAAGCCATATGGAGGTTAGCTGATGTTTGTTAGGATTTATAACAGCCATGAGCAATCAAAATGTTCAATAAGCTACATACAACTGATATCCATGAACCAATTCATCATACATGTGCAATACAAACAGGAATTAATTCACAGCCATGACTACTTGCATGAAAAGGCTTCACAATAACATAAGGTCTGCTTATTTCGTTCCAGGCCTCTTCAACAGCTTAGGGTTTAGAACTGTGTAAGCCTGAGCTCACTGTTCCTTCCCTTTTAGCCCTCAATGAATTGAAGCTTACCTTTTCGTATGAAACATAAATTAGTGAGTCATTTCAGTTTAAGCGACTGTTGTATAACAGCATCAATCAGTCGGATTAATGCTCCCCAAAAACAAATTAAGGGAAATTGCCCTCATTTCACAGTTGATATTATGAAAGGTGCAAGGGCAGAAGGTTGGGAGGAGGTACGGGGGGATGGCTGAGCTGACGCCTCATGTTTAAAGTTAAAACTGAATAGAAAGACTGCAGCCAATGTGTTATGTTTGGTGGAAAGAAAATGCACTCTTTTTCGATTCTATAGGTTTTAAATATCAATACATAACAAAAATCATCTGGTCCTTTCCAGGTCTCACAATCAAGAAGTTTCAATCATACAGAAAGATTTCACTGTGTCATCATTTATTCAACGAGTACTATGAAAAATGCAGAAGCACTGTGTGAAAAACTATGTACATCCCATGATTAAATAGCTCGTAGAAGCGCTTTTAGCTGTAATAACTTGAAGTAATCATTTTCTGTGGAATGTTATCAGGCTCTCACATCACTGTGGAGGAATGTTGGACCATTCTTCACAACATTGCTTCAGTTCACTGAGGTTTTTCTGGGAATTCGCTCATGCATAGCCCTCTCAAGGTCACATTAAGGAGTTTAAATTAGGTTGAGTTTAGGGCTTTGACTTTGGGTAATCGCAACACCTCGACTCTTTGATTTTTCAGTCATTCCGTTCTACATTTGCTGCTGTCGCAGCGACCTAGTTTTGACCAAGCTTCAGCTGTCTTTCAGAGAGCGCCAAAATTGACTCCAGAATACTTGGTAATTGAAAGGAGTTCATGGTCGTCTGTGACAGCTGGAATGAGGTGTTCTTCCAGTTGGTGTTTTCAGATTTTTCCTGATCTTTCATGGCTATCTTGTGTTGTGTTTAAGGTGATTGTAGAGATTGTAGGTGTCACCTTGAGGTGCTGCTACAATGCATTTGCAGCCTCTATTACAAATATTGACCTTGGCCTCATCAAATAGAGATTGTCCTCCTTTTACAAGTCTAGATAAGTTGTTGCTGTTGCCACCTGCATTTTCTGTGTCGGTTCCTTCTTTCTCTTTATTTAATAAGTCTTTTTCTTTTTTTTCTGTGTGTACGTCTTATAACTGCCACCCGTCTTTGCCAAGTAAACTGGCTGCGCTTTTAAGGTCTGCCTCCATTACATGTCACTTTAGTGACAGCAGAATGACATGCTGAAAACGGCTAATATGTAATTTAGATTAGAACTTAGATCTTACTTATCAAGAGGTATTAGACAAATAATTACAATTAGAAAATTATCTAAAAGAAAAGATTGAACCTTGAACCTACCGTGAAAATCTTTTTCATCCAACCCTCAGTATATTAAAATTTGTATATAGGATTTTTATCTGCTAAAATATGTAGGTTCCAAGCAAGCTGGGTGTTATGCATAGTACCATCTTTCATCTGGCTTTTTAAAAGGGCACGGGGAGTGAGCCGTGTTCACAAAACTGATTTCTGTTTTATTTCTACCATAATTTAACAACTGAAAATAATATCCTTACAAAATCAGTGTGAACTACTCTAATGAAAATGAATAAATAGATAATGGGTGATTGTTTAAAATCTTAATGTGTCTCAACAAAAATCCAACCCTGGACCAAAGTGAAAAGAAATGATTATAGATTATTAAATGTAACCTACCCATTAATGATGTCACATTTGGACTACTCAGAGCAGCCATATTTCAAGAAGGCCAAAAAGGGCTGGGTGAATATGAATATATAAATAAATAACTGATATAGTCATTGTTGTGGGTACAGCAAGGCTTTTTAGAATTTATTTTCATTTAAATAAAAAGGGCATGTTTTCACAAAGTATGCTTACAATTCACGCTCATATCAATTCACGTGACAATACAAGGTTGCTAGGGTTAACTGTGTTCAACTTTGGCAACAGAGTTCATATTGGTAATAACTTTTTTGGAGACTTGTAGTAGCTGAACAAAGGGTTGCTTGCTGTTAGGAAGTCTAGTCAGCATGCCATGAAAAATTTAAATCTGAAGGAGAGAGGAACACATTTAATAATACTCCAAAGGCACCAAGAGTATTTATATGCAGTCAGTTATCTTCCAAGGACAGAGCAATTTGTTTACATCTGCCAGTCAACGATACACACACAACCTAACAGAGACATAAGGGTCCTGTCAGTATGCTGTACTTCCAAGTTTCTCCTGAGCAGACTACTAACTGTGATGAAGAGGTATTTTCTTTAACTGACTGCAAAGATTGGTCAAAATTCAGGCGTAACAAGTCATATAAAAGAATAGATACATATGATCGGGAAAAATTACGTCGGCCATCTTGTGAGCCGCAATGCCAAAAAATTTTTGGACCATGTCTGCTTGGGATCTTAGCCGTCCTTTTACTTACAAATATATCTTGAATTAGAGGAGGGAACTAAAGACCAGAGTGTAAACATGAAGCCTCATAACCTAAAGACCTGGGGCCATACCCGTAAATGATGCTCCCACACAAAAACCTTTTTATGTATGCCTTTTCCTACAAATGAATAACGTGTGCACCTAACGCATTCTAGAGAAAATGCATTACCACTCAGTGTAACCCTGGCTTCAGGTGGGATTAGAAAGGGGGCCACATACAGTAATTTAGAATAAGACAACAGTTTTAA
Organism: Leuresthes tenuis; assembly: GCF_036924035.1. Classification (NCBI taxonomy): domain Eukaryota; kingdom Metazoa; phylum Chordata; class Actinopteri; order Atheriniformes; family Atherinopsidae; genus Leuresthes; species Leuresthes tenuis. The sequence goes on from NW_027325373.1 coordinate 5,347,075, forward strand.
GGAGCTTGGATAGTTTGATAGCAATTTTTTTTTTTAATTCATTGTGATTTTTATTTTCATAATATTCCTTTATTTATCAGACATCTGAGTTTCCCAACTGATTACCTCTAAGCAATACTGTAAAGATTATACATTCATGTGTTGCACATGAAGCAGGAGCTGCCGGTCCTCTGCTGTTGCCCTGCTGCGATGAGTGATTCGATCGTTTCCATTTTACTTTGCTCTGAAATTACATAGCTTATTGTTTGTCGCTTTTTGAATTCAGCAGTTTTGTTCTGTTTGGGATTCAAGAAGTGAGACATCAAATAAATCAGATTTAATTTTCTCTGCTTCACTGATTGCCTCAGTTTAATATTTGGTAAAACAGCCCTTCCTCTTGTTGCCTCTTCAGTTCTTGTGCAAATGATGTCTTGATATGCAAAACTAATTAGGGGAATGGGGAGTTACTGCATTAATTCTTGGTAAACCAACCGAACAGGGTTCATGCTAGTTTCCTCCATACAGGTGGTAATTGACTTCTAACTTCTGAATTTATTGGTATATTGGATGCAGTCCAAAATCTACGCCAGATAAGAAGCACTGGCAATACTTGGGAAAAGTAAGAAGCTAGCCTAATGCAAAAAGGGAAATAAAGACAGCATTTTCAGCAATAACTTTATGTCACATGGTGCATTTAATAAAACTTTGTAGGACAGAGATCAGAACAGAAAATCTAAAAGCATTCAGGATAACTGTATCTGCACTGTTATCAACAACATTTATGCAGTTGACTTAGTTTGACGAGCAAATGAGATAAAAATGCACCGAGGGTACTTTGTCATCTGACTGGGAAATGATGCAGCCTCACAATGAGAGATCCAACATTTTGTGGAAGTTTCTTCCAAGTTCCAAATTGCCATCCTCTGCAGAAGCAGTTTCAGTTAAGTTATCAGCTAAGCAGCTAGCACTGGACAGGTGCAGCTCAATAACTTTCTCCCTCCAATGTTTGCTAGCTGGTTCTGTAAGGTCCTGGTTTGGTCGTTCGATTAGGAAGGCAAAATTCAAAGTTCAAGTTTTTCAGAGAAAATTAATTGATTTTTTTCTTTTCTGTAAACAAGTGCAAGCAGACATTCTCGCCCTATCGTGGAAGAAAAAAATTCAATTTGCAGTCACACTGAATGAAAATAATTGAGCCATATAGCACTCACTGAATGCCCAGCCACTGCAGGTGGCCTTCCTCTGAGAACTTACCGCAAGCGCACTAAGGAGTGGGAAGATGCTATCTTCACACAGCTCAGCTCAGTGAATTTCTGCCTTTAGCTATTTTAAGGGCAAGTGAGGCTTATTTTTAACCAATGCCATAAACTGTGCCTCTGTTTTCCTGTGGCATAACTTACACAAAGCTCACACACAAACCACCTTTTTAGTCCACAAGTAAACAGACAGTGTCCATAACGATGCTGGATTTGTAAAGGTAATGCTATTGTGCATTGTGCTGTGCTGAAAATGTGCAGGCAGAGTATTTTCATTCTCTTAATTATGTTTGGTCAGAATTAATTTGAATACCTAGCAGGATAGAGATTTTACCAGACTCAGAGGCTACTGCATCTGTACACGGTTGCTCATCAGCTGTTTTTTTTCAACCTGTGTGAATCAGACTTTTCAAATTTGTACTGACGATGACTTTACATAAATACAGTATGTTTTGTTTTTTTCCCGTCTTACCCTGCCTTGATAGCCTTACATAAAAAAGGAGGGAAAAGAGTTAATGATAATAAAAAACTAATCTAACAATAGAGTTACTGATCAGTTCATGCTTGAGAACCTCTCCAGGAGAGAAAATGGGACCGACTAAAATCCTTTCAGTCATTCAAGTGATGACAAAACTATCACTTTCCCTGTTTTGTTTTTTATTGCTTAATTGATAAATGCAGGTATATCTAGAAAAACTACCCAATGCAGAATAGAAACAACCAATCTTGAAAAAACAGTACGTTTTAAGTAGAAGATCATAAAGCTTTGATGATGTTCTCGGTAAGCCGTGCGTAGCGTGGCAGTGGGTAAAAAAAGTCTGGGCAGGTGAAATCCTCATTCACGGTAGAAAACTAACTGCACTCTGGATGAAGGCAGGTGCATGCTCAGCAGCATGTGGGATCAAACACTTCCTGCTCTTGTCACGATGCCCTGATCTGAAGAGTGATTCCTGTCACAGCAGGATTCGCTCCTGGCAGCAGAGTGACAAGAATCGAAAGTTATCAATCAGCTACAGCTGAACACACCCCGGTCTTCATCCAGAGCACGATTCGTTTCCAACCATGAATAGGGATTTTCACCCTTCTGGATACTTACATTTTCACTCAGTGTGGCGAAGGATGAAGACTTCAAGATGAAAAAAAAATATGCTGAGCTGTGGGGATAGGAACAAGCTTCCAGATCTTTTAGACTGTTCCTCATCTAAATCTATACATATGAATTTTTTATATATTTTTTTTGACTGTCCACTGAGAGTAAGACTATGTTAAATGAGTCAAACGCTACACTGGCAATACACTTCAATATGCTGATTCAGACAGATCGTACTGTTATTGTTTTATATAGTCTTTTTTTCCTTTCATTATTTTTTTTATATACTTTTTTATTTAATATTCAAATCTTTGTTTTAATCCCCTATACATTGATTCATTTCTTACCTTTATCTGGCATCCCTGTGCCTTTGTAATGTACCAGGGTTGAGCCACCTACAGTCTACAGAACATGTTAAAAGTTACGGACATGTCACTGACAAACCAAACTTTACATACATATTCATTTTTAAGCATATTTCAACTTATCATCTAATGCAACATCAGTGTGAACTGAGCAGATAAAAACTGAAAAAAGGAAGGTAAACAGAAAAATAGACCAAGAAATGAAAGAAGCAGAGAGGCAGCAGCCAGATATCTGGCCAATAAAGACACCACCTATGAGGGGGCAAAGCCAAAACTTACAAGACTGAGTAACAAATAATATTTCTGAACCTCGACAAAACAGCAGCATTTGAACACCCTAGAGTGAGAACTGTTTGCTGTAGGGGCAACACTGAACTGTAGTACACAGGAGACATGGTCTGGCAGTTGTTTCCTGTCTGAGCTCTATCTATTTCAGTACCACAACATCCCAAACTCACAAAAATCTCCTGGAATCTTTCAAGACATGCTCAACAAATAAACAATAAAACGTGCCTTTTATGTCTTTGTTAAATAACTGCTGCATCATGCAAAAGCAGAGTCAATGACTCCAAATTGAGGTATGTTCTGAGTGTAGCACAGTTTAGCAAAATTATTGTTAATATCACTGAACATGTTGTTGGGATTTCACATAACTAAAACATATGCTTTTAAAAAAAAAGATAAAACAGCTGCTGCACTTATCTAAAGTGTCTACAGTGAAATTAATGGGAAGACAGCACTCAGGCTAAGGATGAATCCATAACCCCCCCGAACTGCCACTATTATTGGCTTCAGAAAAAAGCAATACTTTCTTTTCAAGCATAGGAGTGGGTTATTACTGACTTTTGTTGCAGCAATAATATCTGCACTTTATTTTAAACTGCTGAAGATAGCTTATTTGAAATTGGGTCCAACCCATGACCCTACATTGGATTAAGAGGGTTTATAAAAAAAAGGACGGATGGACGTAAATTAGGTTCAAAAGGTGAAAAAATCCCCCTCCCCTGCATGAATGCTACATGCTGGACTGAATTTGGTAGTTTGGAGGTTTTTGGAAAACTTAAAGGAAAATTTAAACATGAAGGCAATTTAGTTTTAGGGACCGTACACTTACATGCATAAACATAATGCATAGATTTAGACATATATCACCACGTCTTTTAAAAAAACGTTTGTGTGGCTTCCGGTAGGCCTTTGCTGTGTAGCACGAATTTGGGACTTCTTGGAGACAGTTTCATACTAATAGTCCTGGATTCATCCATACATCCATCCTTTATCTTTCACTTATCTGAGGTCACAAAATACAGTCACAAAACTACATGTTAAAAGTTTATCTTATCTTAGAAAACTGTACCAGGAATAACTTATCCACAGGACCAGTCAGTGTCAATTAGGAGAGCTAAGCCCAAAACACTGCCTAAAGGCTATTGCACTGCCTCTGCAAGGCCAGTGAGGATGCAGGGGGCTATTGGTGGAATAGTCAAAAAAATTACCTCCAATTTTCTTTTCCTACTCTCTTCTCCTGGATCTTTGTGGAAAACATTATGGGGTTAAGGCATCTTTCCTTAACCCCGTAATGTTTTCCACAAAGATCCAGGAAAATTTCTTCTTCTGATTCTTCGGAAATTGGGAAAAGACTAACAAGTTGCAATGAGAATTCAATCACACTTACACTAAGTTGTGGGTCTGCAGCACTGAAACTACAGATGTTCAATGAATTTTCTAGAAAAAGTGCTTTAGATACTTTGTCAATAGCAATCTTATCTCACTGAAACACAAAGATGATCTCAAATATATAAATATTTTGGAATATTACCTTATTATCAAGGTTCATGAATAAAAAAGGAAGAAAAAAAAAGTTGATCAAATACACCTTCCTGTGCTGAATATTTATCCACACAAATCATCAGTTCGCACAACTAGGTGAAAATAACAACAAAAAAAGCCATGAGCAACTGAAAGTTGCAGCCGAAAGAAATTGTGGGATGGAATTGTTTGCATTCTTTAATAAAGGATGGTCTTGTGTATCTTGTGCTAAAGGAGACTTTTCCTTGGCATTTGGAGAAGCCAAATAGCTCTCATCATCAATGCTGCTCAGATGTATCTGAGTCATTTCACTCAGTAAAGTTCCTAAGTAGAATTATCAATTTGATCAGACCTAGGACTGTGTTGAAATTGTCCAATCCTTCATTTTATCGTCCACTATGTACAGTAGTTAGTCAGCCATTTTGTATTACTGTTCAACATTTCTGCTGAAATTGTTCATTCACTACACTGTGGATAAACTCACTAAAAGTAGTGTACATAACCAGTACTATGCTAGGTAGCACTAGCTACTGCTAAAATATGCAGGTAGTTGTTTGATTTTCTCATAATTCCTGTAAACTTATTACCGTATTTTCCGGAGTATAAGTCGTATCAGTCAAAAAATATGTCAAGAAAAAACAACAACAAAAAAAAAAACAGTCTGTACGTCAAACTTATTTAGAAATTTATTTCACAAAATCCAAGAGCAAGAAGATGTTGACAATATGATAAAAACCATCCATCACCTCAGATTTTGTTTACATGGCATGTAACTGAAGATATGGAGCAAAATCCTGAAGCACTGTTGCCTTCAAGTAGAGTTCGAAATATGGATGCAGCTGCCAGCCCAAATTCCCAAAAGAGTCTGCTAAATAGTGGATGACTAAACAAGTGGATAATGTGAAGCCACAGCCAAAATCTTAACAGCAAGAGTTCATTTCTGACATAATCTATAATAGAGGTTTTTAAAAGGCAATATTTTGTCAAGTGTTAAAAGATTATAGAATTATAATCTTCTTAGAAAAACACGCATATGCCCAGATTCAATCAGAACTTAAGCATAGCACAACAGCAAGAACATCTGCTTAGAGAAATGGTTTATTTCTTTGACAAAGAGTCGTTTATGGTCACAAACACTGATTGCACAGCAAACTATGAATTTTTCAACTTGGTATTAAAGCCTGAGGGCAAACACTAACACAAGTGCAGGTGTTTACAGAGACCTCAGTGACTTTAACAACATTACTTAGAGGCTTTGCAGTGGATATTTTTTTGGACAAAAAGAAACGGGCACAAAAACAGAAAGCTCACTGTGCAGAGTACAGTTTCACAGCAGAAAATGCCAAACTGTCTTTTCTGTTTTTAACTCCTGTACTATATTTTGGGCCTTGAAACTTTCGTGGCCTGAAAAATTTATTATTGCATTTCATTCCTAATCTTCTCAGCATCAGCATATCAACAAAACAATCTTCATTCCGGATTTCATATGAATCACATATCTTTCTCTGTGTTTTCATGACTTGGGGCGATGCCATCTATATCAGCATGCTTCTTTGCACAGTGAAATAAACAAAAATATAAAGCCTGAAAAATTATTTCTTTGCAAGCGGTTAGAAGTCATCAATTTAATTATGGTCTACTGAACTGATCTCAGCTTTTGCACCTCAGAAAATGGTAGCTACATTCTCCTTTACCCTTTTAATGTTTATCCTTACATACATATGGTGCATACTGAGTCTGGCTTTCAGAACCTTAAGCAAGGTTCATGTCACGCTTCTGTTACAATCCATGCGCACAGTGATTTGGCCGGGTTTTTCTCTTAAATGCTCACTATTTCACACAGCTCATGTGTTCCTCATTGACACGAGAAGTGGATCGCACTGGATGATGAAAAAATAGCAACTGACACGGCAAGCTGCCAGTCTCCCATATGGTACATTAACTACATGTGTGCCTTGAGCTTGCACTGATATGTGGGAACCTCTGAACAGAGCTGTGAAGTCCCTAAATAGCACACCAGTCGACTCTACTCTTCCTCTTAGTAGAGTCTTGTTAGAAAAAGAGATGCATTCCATTTTTGTGTACTACATTTCAGAGACTAAGATCTGCAAGAGAACTATTACTCAAATCTGTGACCAAATGTTGCAAAAAATTCAAGCATGTTTACAGATATTGGCTTGTTGGCCATGCTTTAGTCTGGACTGGCTTAGGGAGAAACCAGGAAGAACAAGCAGTTGATCCAGTACAAGCAAGTGATAACAAATAGCAGGGCATGGCACCAGTGGAGTTGTAGACATCCAGAGATTAGTTAGCTTTTGAGATCCTATCTGTAGGAGACACGAGGGCCGACAAAAGTCCTTTCAATCACCTGCAACTTTAAAAGATTAAATCACTTACTCTGGTATGTTATTGTGTTACAGGTTTTATGGCAATTTAGGAAAGAGTGCAAGAGTGCACACATTGTAGAAGCTCGATTTTCTTTCTCTCGCTAACTGTTAAAACACAACTTGATTGCTATAAAGACATCAAAAAACAAAGAGCTAATACGTGATATTTGTATTATTCAGGATAAAAAAATCTAAACATTTCAGGAATTCTTATCTGTTTGTACTGGCTTACACCCTCAATCACAAAAGGTTGGGAATATAATGATTTACATGCATAATAAAACTACATGTGATTCTCAATAAAACATGGAAAAATGTATCAAATTGTGAAAGTGAGACATTTTACTGTTTCACGAAAAATATGAGCTCATCTCGGAAAAGTTGTGATGGGTCACCAACAGGCTGGAAAGGTAAGAGGAACTCAGAAGAAACAGTTCAAGGAACATGTTACAACCAATTAGGAAAACTTACACCAGGTTAGTAACATGAATGAGTTTAAAAAGAGCACCTTAGAGAGGCAGAGTTTCTCTGAAGATGGGCAGAGGTTCAGCACTCTGGAAAGGTTGTGGCAAATTTACAATAATGTTCCTCAATTTAAAATTGTGACGACTTTAAATATTCCATCATCTACCGTACAAAACACATTAGAAAGATTTGGAGAATGTCTCTGCGAAAAATATGGATGAAAAATAATGGATCCCCGTGATCTTCAGGCCCTTGGGAAGCACTGCATCAAACATAGACATGATTCTGTCATGGAAACACATCCAGAAATTATTATATGCAGAGGGGAGAGAGGAGAGGGACCACCCGGCTTGTTATCAGCAGTCAGTTCAAAAGCCTGCATCTCTGAAATGAGGGTGCATCAGTGCGTATAGAACTTGTACATCTAAAAAAAGGCCCCATTAATACTGAAAGTATCTACAGGCTTTAGAGCTACATATGCTCCCATCCAGATGACATCTTTTTCAGGGAAGGTCTTGCATATTTCAGCAAAATGATGCAACATTCATCTACACCATCTATCATACCAGCTTTGGAGAACACAAATTTGGCTGCTGGACTGACCTGCCTGCAGTCCAGGCATTTCAGTTTACTTTTTTTTTTAGATGTGTTTCTGGTATCAAATTCAAGTTTAGCGAATATTTTTCATGAAATAAAAAAAAAAGTCTCACTTTTAACATCTGATCGTTTTCTTTTTATGTTCTATTGTGAAACAATATGGGTTTATGAGATTTACAAATCATTGTATTATGTTTTCATGTTACAATAACTCTTTGATAGTTTTTGTTACAGTTTAAGTATATTAAGCCTGCTTGCTGAGAAAGTGTTTGTCAAGTAAGTTTTGAGTGTCTTCAGTGTATTTTGACGCTGAACCAGGAGTAGAACAGCACCTGCTGTCAGCATTGTTAAAACCACAGATTTTCCTGTGAACAGGAACATGAGTTTGGATGAGGGTGTATGCTTTGCAGGGTTCTCAACAGTTTGACTGTGCTGCAGAGCCTCCTGCTCCTCCACAGTCAGAACCCTGTGGCAGACTTCAGCCAGGACTTCCAGAGCTGCTCGCTGACCAGCTTGTATTGCACCGCTCATGTAGCCACACCACTGTGTGGCTGTCTCTGTGCCTGCCCAGTGGATCCTGTAAATCCAGAAAACACACTAGGATTAAAGTTTCTTTTGTATTTGTCTTCACATACAGATCAGCATATTTACAGTCAGGTGCACTAGTATCCCTGAATTGTAGAATTTATGATATCTTTAGAAATAAATGAAAATGTACCAATTTTGTGTGAAAATATATGACAATGTATCAAACCTTAACACAACACAAAATCATTTTACTGTATGTAGTGAAACAAATGCAGTCATAAATTACACGTGAGGCTGAATTCTTGGCACCCTTCTCTGGTTCAAATCAGTTTCTCAAAAATAAAAATCAAATCTCCTCTACTACTGCAAATTTCCATTGGTCACGTGACTGGATGTCATCAATGAATAAAAGTTATTTCATATAACAAAAGGAGCTAATTGTTTCCCCGTTTCTTTTTCATGTGGGAAAAGCATAAAATAGCTTTCTTAAGGCATCAGAAAGGTCAAATTACTTGGTTGTCCTATTAAAGAAGAGATTTTTTGTGAATAGATCAGTCATTTTATTGGTATAAAAAAAAAAAAAAAAAACCTCCTACCAACACTAAGACACGGTGGAGGTACTGTCATACTGTCCATGTCTTGCATCTCCATGCTCAACAAATTAGGTTAAGCCTTTTCAACCCTGCATGGGTTGTTCACTACAGGAAGGACAAAAAACAGGCTGCCATTCATCCCCTTTTTTTCTGCTCCATTTATTGACAGCACAGGTCTTATAAACGTAACCAAACAAAATGCCACCAATTCTACCACCAGGTTGAGTGACAACATTGCTCCACAACAGTGCACTGCGTGCACAACAGACTTTAATATAGTGCTTTAGTCGGACTTGGTAGACTGCCAGACTATATCATCGGTGAGATTTCAGCTTTGTTAGTATTGACTTTATGAGACTGCTCTGTGTTGTATGAGGTCTTGCAATCAAGTCAAATGAAAATAACTGTGGGAAAAAAAGCTGGCAGCTGCCGATCGCAGAGCGGGAGGAGACAATGAATTTGAGACAATTCGTGATCTCCAGGTCAGCTTGGCAGCTGGCATTCTACTGGATCCATGCGGCATAAATTTCATCATCTGCTGTGCCTGTATGGGTCCAGCTGGATCACTCTGCAGGCAACTGTATGCAACCCAAAACATGTGCTGCATGCACTGCCAGTGCACAAACTGTGCATTAGTGAGGAAAACAAAAACTGCATATGCACAGCGAGAGAGGTTGTATGCAAAAAAGACTCCACACTTTAATCATTTACTGTATACCAATTAAGCTTCTTTCTGCTTTTTTGAGATATAACACTAATCAGAAAACATTCAGGGCTGCATCCCCAGACTCCCAGGCCAAACAATGCCCATGTGTATGTTAGACACGTAGACATGGCTGCTTATCATTCTTATATAATTCTCTCTCTTTTTTTTTTTTAAGAATGAACTCAAAATAAGAGGCAGCAGCCAATAAGCTTTCACACTTGGTAAGCACTGATTGGTGTGATTCAGAGTAGAGATGCTGGAACTGTACATGATGGCTACCCCGTGAGCAGCTGCAGCTTTTTGTGCACAGCAACTCAATAATGTGTAATTAATGCAATATGTGTTAAATATTTCATCAGAGAATAATGATTCAAAACATATTGACGCAACCTATGATTTTTAGAATCACATCTCTGTTCTGCTAACAGAAGGGAATTCCTCTAGCGCATTATTCAAAGGATGGTGTGTCTACATGTGCGGACATATGTTATGTATTCACATCACTCTAGCCTCTAGGTTTCTCTGAAATTACATCAGGCCCCACCTCTGTCCACCAATCACAGTAATGGAGAAAGCACCCCCTTAGCACCTGTGTGCTGGCCAGCATCCTTGATGTGTTTTCTGAACAAAGAGTTGGGAATGTGAGCAGCAAACAGGTTTCCTCTAGACACCAAATACAGTGTGCTCCAGAGTGGCAAAGCAGGATGCACTCACCAACCCCATAAATGCAAGCTATAAGGAACAGGAATCAGATGAATACGACACCAGAGAAACCGGGTAAATGAAGGGTCAGCGTGTCCCAAAGCTGCGGTGAGAATGTTGGGAAGCGTGTTCATTTTACGAAATGCCTTATAAGAAACTTCATCACTAGAATCTATAATGCCTTGAAGCCTGACTGAGATGTCAGCAAGCTTGGTGTTGACATTCACTTTGCAGTCCACCTCTTAGCCTACGCTGAATTAAAGTCTAAATCATTACCTGATGTAGGTTACCTGATGTCACTCAAGTATAGGGTAACTTACTTATACTTATATTTTCCTGACCAAAATATTCTGATTTAATTGATAAAGGTCCTGACTATCTAGTTCAGTGAGACTTTTGGCAAAGAAAAAAAAGCAGTTCTTCAACATTTTCCCACAAATTGTTGCCACATCTTGATGTAGCCGGCATCTTTCGCTTCTTCTCTTTAACACTGAGCAGTCTGTAATATAAATGTCCCTTATTGCTATATCTACTTATAATCACCTTTTAAAGCGCTTCTTTTAACCTGATACCCCATGTGTTGTGTATCCAAATGCGCAGAATAATGTCAGCTATTGCACTGAAAACACGAACCAATACTCTGTATAAGAACTTGGAGCATGCCAACTTTGCAGACCGATAATAAACTCAGTAAATTTCAAAACCAACCGCATACAAGATGGGCATCTTTAACACACAAAAAAGGGAAACAAATATATGTAAATTAATGTAAAAAATATGTGTGTGTGTGATTCAATTGCTGAAAAATCAATAAAAAATGACAATTCTAACTTAGACAGAAGATGGGATGTAAATAATAAGTAAATTTTAATTGTGTTCAAACTCTGTCTCAGTAAAACTTGGATGGATTGTTTAGTGTAACATTTTAAAAAGAAAATTCATCCATTTACTACATGTGGTTCTAGAAAAGCTCAGTGTACTTTGGGAATGCAAAGAATATGCATTTTAGACAAATTTACCCTGAATGGAAAGGTTGTTAATTTGAACTTGAAGTAAATTGCAGGGCTTTCCATAAGAATGTGAAGAAAACGAACAAACAAAAAAAGAATTAGTCTTGAAGTCTCTAAAGTGGTCTAATTTGATCCCTCCACCTAAATGATACCAGTTTTCAACCAAAGCATTTCCATCGCTGGTTCTGAGCTGGTGCTACAGCTAGTTGACTCAATAAAGAACGAGCACAGGCTGGGTTTTCCACAGTCAATAAGCCACCATGGAGTTGCACCATTACGTCACTTAGAATGAAAAAACGTAGCTGTAAACACTTTTTAAAAGGTCGCCACTAATTCGACTTACGCCCATGTTGGAGCTCGCCTTTCCATAGTTCTCGCTTGATCTAGGCAGATTTAACTCTACACTAGTTCTGGCCTTTTATAAACATGGTGGTGGCAACATTTCATCTGGTCTGGTTGGTTTCAGTAATCAAGCCAGCCAATCCCGATGAAAGCAGTTCAGCACAAATTTCCACAGTTGGAATGTGTGTTCTTGGAGTTTTCTGGCCTACGCTGAACTGAACAGCTCACGTTGAGATGTGTCTGCCACTTGAACCATATAAAGCACTCGATTCTAGTCTGAGGTGCTGCAATTTTCATAACCCTCTGCAGTGGAGGTGAGACTCGGTCTTCCTGTCCTCTGGAGTTCCAGTTCAGTCATTCTATCTGTTTTAGCAACTGCACTTACAGACTTATTCAAAGTTGGGGGGGGGCATAATATCTTTAAAGCCATTTTAACACATGAAAATGTTTATTTTCAGGAGAAACTGAAGACAATTCGGTCTCGTTTTTATTGCAGTTGCTGTTCACACACAGCAGGATGCTTTCCTGTTGTCTAAGAGAGCACAGGAGGCAATACATGATGCAGAAATGACAGTATGGAAATTGCTGCGTTTTCTTTACTAGATGTTGAGAACAGCAGATGTGTTTATCTGAGAGCTGCGTGTATCTCTGCATATCCATTATAGCTGAGAGCAAGATGAAAATGCCAAACAGGTCAGCAGAATAGGCTAACTCTAACAAGCACACACACACCCTCCCTCACGCACCAGCATTAAATGCTGCGGGACATTTCCTCACATGTTCATACATTGTCTCACTTACGGATGTTTCAAAGAGTTTACAAAAACTCTGGGTGGAAAATCTTCACAAAATGTTGCAAACATTTACATCCTCACATTCCACTGCTCCGGAACATTTCATGAGTGTGTGAAAACTGCTTAAACAATGACAAACTGCTGTGGGGGTTTTTCCTAAGTTGACCAGTACTTGACATAAAATGAATCACTGCAGCTGTTGAATGGGAACACATGTTCTCAGAAACGAAGTTCAACGAAGTAACACAGCACACCTTTTCACTGGAAAGGATTCCGAGTTGAGAAATTGCCACGGGTGTGCAGTCAAAGCAAAAGGTGCCTACTTTAAAGAATGCAAAACATGAAACAATGTTTTTTAACACATGCCATGTTTCCATATGTGTTATTTCATAGTTTAAATGTCCTCTGAATTGTTCTACAATGTAAAAGATTGTCAAAATAATGCCCTTAACAGACATGCAGGATTGAATCATTTTACTCCAGAAATTACATCCAAGTATAATATTGGTGTGTCATTGATTTAATTGTCCCCTTTTAGTGTATTCATTTATTTAATCTGATGTCGTTTTCATGAAAACCTAAAGGAGAGTGTACTGCTATGGGACTGAAGTCAGTCAGTGAAACCAGGACAGGCAATTGAAGACTCCCTCTGGGCTAGTGGAACATTGTTCTGACCTTCGCTGTAATCAAACTGCCCCGCTTTATTCGGTTTTTATTATATTTCTAAGTAGGCTGTCTCAAATCATTTACTAGCTGATAGACTAAACACATTTTTTAAGGGTCCACATCATGCCATTAAGCACAAAAAGAGACTTTCATTTTTTTTTCTATTCACCTAATGACCAATGTGAAAGGAAGAATTTTAGTTCCTACAGAGAAACTCAAGGCTGCATAAGTCTCCTCCATTCTGTTTTTTTAATTCATTGTAAATAAGTGAACCTGACTGTCTGGACTTGAACTGAAAAAGAATCTCAAAGATGCAACAAGCTAGTCATTCTGTTAGAAATGTGTTGCCGTGCTTGGGCACATTGTTAGCTGACCCAATTCATCTAAGCTGTAGCTGTCAGACAAAGACCTCACACTGGACTTCATGGGAGTTCATGGCTGACCGCAAGGTGTCCAGGTCTTGAGGCTACAAACCAATCTCAAATCACCAGCCCTCCACATCTGTGCTTGACAGTTGACATGAGGTGTTTGTGCTGCTGTGTTTTTTTTACCAAATGTATTAGTTTGAATTCTGGCCAAACATCTCCATTTTAGTCTCGTCTGTCCTCGCTTTCTTTATTTTCTCTAAGTGACACCCCTGAAAGAATGGTGGTAAATTGCTTTAATTGGGTCCTCCTTGTACAAACAGATGTTTTGCTTTTGGCTTTGTGTTGTCAAAAAAAAATCTCATTGAATGTGTGAATAAAGGCTCCTTTCTCAGGGCGTTTCATTCAAATTCTAAAGGATGGAATGAGTTGTTTTCAGTTGAGGATCTGTGGAAGATATCTGTGCAACAATTTGGCAGCTAGTGCCTCCACCTGCAAAAATGTAGACCTACTGTGTATGTTTATTTCTTATCTAGTGCATCTCACATTGCTAACCATGTGTTGACCGCTTGAAGATCCTTAAAAGGGCTTCTTAAATGTTTGATGCATCATAAAGACCTGACATATTTTGTAACCCAGTGGGGCTCTTGGCATTGAAAGTGATGCACTGCAACTTTGTGCTTGGCAGGAAGAACTGTTCATGATAGTCATTTCCTCCAAAGCTTTGCTGCAAAATATCAGTTGACAAATACACTTTTGTTGTTCGGATACAGACACCAGCTATTTTACTTTATGAGACAGAAGCATATATAAGAATCTATAAACACTCCAACACTGTCATAGCCAATACCTTCCGCTTAAAAATGTGGAGTTGGACAAACAAGTGTAAGAAACTTAGATGACAGTTTGTGTTCCTATTCCCAGAGATCTCGATTAATGGGTACTCAGGAACATTTTCATTCTCCTGGAGTTGATGAGTAGCTAACAACCCTTTTATTTTTCCAAGCATGTAGCTATGAATCCCGTTGCTGATGAAAACGAGTAATATGCAGCAAATATATTGGTGTCCAGCAATGTAATTTCCACATAAAACAATAATATAGCATCCAGAGTTCACATACTGGGGAAGTAAAGTAATGAACGTTATCTTAAATGTAGCTTAAACAAGTGTTTTAGACAAGAGTTTGAGCAATTCCTAACACCAGGAATAAGCTTAATCTTAAATTAACTTACTTTAGAGTTATAATTAACTCTGTAAATAATATATTGCTTCACAATAGAGTTCACTTTTTATTCTGAAAAAAGTAGTAAAAAGATTCATTCTGTGAGCATTATGTTAAATGGCCATACATATAAACTCAGATTAAACAGATTTTAACTCACAGAAAGTTAAAAGAGGCCAGAGCAGGACTTCCTAAGGAATCTTTATGGTATGTCAAGATGAAGGCTAGTGTTGCTAATCCTGACATGGCTGAGCGGAAACCAACCAAACATACAGATGTACTCTTAAGGGTATTTCTGATGCAGAGCAGTGCCTCAATAGTTAGGTATGTATTATATGCACATATATGTAATATCACATGCAAACCAAAGTCTAAAAGAAAAAAATCTAATTCAAAAGTATATGAAAACACAGTCTGTTGCTTACTGATGGGTACCTCAAAACCTGACGTCTGAAATGAACCGTAAATAAACACAGTTACACCACTATTGGTTACTCATTCTCTCTACTCGCTCTGTAGACATCTCACATGCTGACCAGTCAAGTGTAATGTTCAGCTCAGACCATTATGCTTATTATAAACCCACAATGCAGTCAGTAATGAATTCAAAGAATGTCAAATCTAATCCTGCAATCTACAGGCTAACACTGTCACTTTGTTCTGAAATTAAACACAGTATGTTTGAAAAACATGCTTCATTTTTTTCCAATTCCATGTGCTGGATGTGTGTCAAGGTCATAGCGTGTCTTCAGGGATCCATTTTCTATATGAGAAAAGAATGTGAATTAGGGGCTGCCATCCGCTTGCTGCTGTTTGAGTCACGCTATGTAATAAGCTTCCTCTGCTCCCCACAGACTCAATGTCATTATGGAGATGCATTACCTGAATCCCCTTACCCTCCTCTCGCTTGCATTTGTTCTTCTTTGTGCATCTCTGAACAGGCCATTAGAAATGGATTATAGGACATTTTCCCAAGAGAACAAACCCCCCTGATGACCTCCTGCCAATCTTTAGAACTAGACTTCTATGTATCATTTAAAGGCATAATACCTCCCGTGACTCATGTCAATGATCTGTAGGCACTGTGTGCAAGTGAGCAATGCCTAGTATGCACAGAATGGTACAAATATTGTTTCTGTGGTACAAAAAGACAATAAAACACCCTGCATATGCTCTCAGTATCTCATAGGCTGTCAGCCAACACTTTCCAATAACCTAGAAATTCTTAAATTCAGCGCATAATAAATGTACACGAAAGATTATGAAGTCTAACACCAACAACAATAGAAGACTGCATCCCATTACATGGCTATAAATTCTGGTGAAAAGGCAGAGTAAAAAGGACTGTTGATTATGATGGGGAAGAAGGTGTGTTAGTCAGCAGCAGGGTGATTACCTGCCACAGGGCTTTCTCAGGCTCGGATGGTAATATGTTAGCAGGCCCGGTGCCATGACATTGACAGGGCAGCCACCACTGTATTCCTCCTTAGCCCAGTCCTTCAAAACAAAATAGGCTGATGATATAACACTGAATTATTTCATGGCACAAAACAGAAAAGCAAAATGAGACAGTAGACAAGTTTAATAAAAGGTCCGAATAGATATCTAGACTATTTTCTACCCATTTGATTGTAATCCAGTTCAATCAAATTCATTTTAATTGTATTCATGTAACGCAAATTTTCGAAAATTTGCCTATCTTCAGAAAGCAACAGCTTTTAAGTGTTTGCTTTGAGCCAATCCCATCCTCAGTGGGCAGAAACCGAACAAAGGGAACAAAAACAGCAATAAATTAATGTAGCGTGCTCTAAGTGTGATTCACAAATGAGGCCAAAGACTAAGATTTGGAGGGTCATTTTTCACTTTTCTGAGCTAAATTTTAAGTAACTACAAAAGATAATCTACATCCTTTACTAACAACCGCACTGTCAGACAGTGATAGAAAGTAGACTGTCTCTTTGATTTGGCAAGGGGGTGTGTGGACAGACTGAATTAATTTAAAGAAGTGCTGCATAAAATCTGCACAATAGCCTACAGACTCTCAAACTGGTAGCCACGATGGGATTAAGTGTTAATATCTTACTTCTCTACTCTTATTTACTGCAGGCTCCCATGCAGCAATCTAACACAGATTTTAAAGAGACATCATAACTACTTAGGGTCGGAGTTGTCCGACTGGCCTGCAAAGCACACCGAAGATTAAAGTGATTGTCTGGAGATGCGATTTCTTTTCATTTTTGACTGGACAGGAAGGAGGTATGAAATAGTAATAAAAAAGGATTAAGTATGCAGGAGACACAGAGAAGGATAGTAGAGATGAACAAATCAGAAATAGAAGAAAGAGACCAAACGATTGTGAGGGAGGAAGATGGGCATCAATCAAGCACAGAAAGACTTCAGTTAGATTATGACGAGGAAACGAATGATGAGAGGGAGATAGATGATCCCACTGCAGAAGCTAATGCATGGCGTTCTTTGATGTCTGTAACTCCAGTGCAGCAAAGTGCCCTTTCACTTAGTAAAATCTAATACTTTTAAGCTATTGTCCAATTCCTTTGAGTTGAAAATGCATATAATATCTCGCTTAATCTGTAATTATGATCAAACAAAAAAAATTGACAAATCTGTTCACCAATTTCTTTTACATCAACATTCAGAGGTGACGCAGCAGTGCAGCGTTTTTTACCCTGCAACACAGTACGGGGCATCACAGAGAGGCTTTCACTCTAATTGCAACTATTGTTGGCTACTGCTTCAGTACTCCCTGCAATGACCTGATGAATATAGCCGTTAGCTTTGAGAATCCTGAACTAGACTTGTTTGAAGCACTTTGCTGCACATCTTAACAACCATCGCTTCGTGCTTCCTTTAAAGTAATTCTGCTCAGATGTGACAGACGTGAACGCTGTTTTTTTCCATAACCGAGAAAAAAGGAGGAACTCTGTATCAGCCTGAAGGGAAGTTTTTTTGTGGATTTGTTTTAATTATAATATGGGTACATAATAATAATTATGCTTATTGTTTCCTAACCCTAACCAACTCGGGCTATTGTCGAAAACCCAACTAGGAAGTGGCCAAAGTGTTTAGTAAAGGACTGCCATGTTATATAGACTAAATGTAAACCAAAAGTGAGGACACAGTTGACATATGGTGGTCTTGTGCACGCTTCCCGAGGTTGAAGGTGCATTGAGTGTAATTGCACCGCCCACCTCCTCTCCTTCTTCTTGAAGAATCATTTGAGAAAGACATGTGCTCGTATTTCCCTCCTCCTACTTGTATGGGGTCACAGATTAGATTAGATTAGTTGCAATTATGTCTTATTTAGGGGTACAAATAAAAACAACGTATTTAGTTGTTTCAGTTGAGGGGTTCCTGGTTTTTACTCTATTTATGCCGAACCCTGCTGTGATCGTTCAAATAATTTACTTTCTTTTAGTTTTTCCAACAAAGACATGGAAGTAGAAACACTTC
Organism: Leuresthes tenuis; assembly: GCF_036924035.1. Lineage (NCBI taxonomy): Eukaryota > Metazoa > Chordata > Actinopteri > Atheriniformes > Atherinopsidae > Leuresthes > Leuresthes tenuis. The sequence continues at coordinate 5,365,417 of NW_027325373.1, forward strand.
TGCCACTGAAGTACTTACTTTCTCCTCATAATGGATGAAAGATGCAGCCTCAGGACCAAGATATTTGACCAGACTGGAAAGCACGGCTTCTCTTCTTTCTCCAACCTGCAAACAGAGTGAAAAAGAAGTCTAAACTTAGTATCTTCAATGCACCTATATTCAAAATTCACCACTGAAGACTTCAGAAGCACACTGCTGAATCATGAATGCATATCAAGGTATTAATGTCTGAATGGGATTCTGATGAGTAAATGAACAGGAACAAAATACACAACGACTGAAAAGACTGAAAACAATAACTCCCAAGTTCCTACTCATTCACATTTGCATCTTATGGAGGGATTCAATAGTTCACTAAAATAGATTATGTAGTTTTTGGTCTGGCTGTGGACTTTTTGGTTAAAAAACAATTGCTGGATTGGTTGTCAAAGAAACATATAGATAAGGTCAAAACGACAGAAAAAACGGTATATTCGCTGTAAACAACATTGGAGGATGGACTTCAGAGCCACTGTTATATGGCTAATTCACTCATTTCAACCAGTGGCTCTGAAGAAGAAAGCCCCCTACCATATCCTCTGTGGATCCTGCATTGGTCAGCTTCTCTTACAATCCTTTTATTGAAATACTGTACAAAGAAAGCACTTATTGTTGCTTGTCTCTCTTGCAAAATCTGACAACAGTGGTTGGGAGAGGGGTGGATGTTAATCTCAGAAGCCAAATCCTCCTTCAGAGCATTTTACCCCCTTGTTTTTGACGACCCAGAAAAAGCACCTGACTAGGTCAGGGTGGTCAAAGTTTTTAGCTTTTGGTCATCCTGCAGCACACTTAAGGGACACGTAGCTGTATCTGTTCCTCAGAGCTGGACTGCCTAACATTAAATACTGCCAATAAAATCACCGGCAGAATGTGGAACAGTCTTTACTGTAGGTAGTAAAACTCAGATTCCATTAGGGCTAGCTTCACAGCAGAGCCTACAAGGCCTGTCAAAACAATACCGCTTAGCTATTATATCCAGCTTTTTGCGGGCTTTGGTGGGGGGTAAACAGCTGAAAGAAATCCATCATTCAACTTCATGTTCTGCTTGTTCTACAGATATTTGATTTCTATCAAACACACACACAGAGTTTTATCTAAATTACTTCGTACTAATCACGGCTGGATAAAACTTCTCGAACAGTGCCAAAAACATGAAAAGAGTTCAACTGCAGACCTTTCTACAGGGGGCTTCGGTTCGCTGTCAGTTTGGATAAGTTGTGTGAAGTCAGCCATGTAAACTTTCAGCTATTTTATCTTAGCATTCCACATCACTCAGAAAAGATAACTGCCATTGATGCTAACCTTGCTAACAGGACATTTAACATTTCCACATAAATGTACAGTTACAAGCCTGACTTGTCAAAAAACGTTTGATACACAGCACGACCATTTGTGTTGGTCACGCATTGGGAGGCAGGAAAAACCTCCTTTTTAAAAGCACACATTCGTATGTACTTAGGCCAGTGTTTCTCAATTCCGGTCCTCATGACCCACTGCCCTGCATGTTTTTGAAGTTTCCCTCCTCCACCACACCTGATTCAAATGATCAGCTCGTCATCAAGCTCTGTAGTGGCCTGATAAGCAGCCATTCATTTGAATCAGGTGTGGTGGAGGAGGGAAACATTGAAAACATGCAGGGCAGTGGGTCATGAGGACCGGAATTGAGAAACACTGACTTAGGCTCACTGGGAAGGAGAAGATGGACTGACAAGACCAAATACTCAACAATGAGACAGGTGGAAACAAAATAAGACAATTACAAGAGTGAGAACAAGACAAAAACAAGAACATAAGAAATTATACACAGAGGAAATGTTCTGAATAAAACAATGAAGAGTCAAAACTGCTAGCTAAAACTTGACACCATGACATAAATGAGCAATCCAGTTTGAAGTCTCATTTTAGATCTACAAGGCCCAATTTAAAAGTTTGGCTTGACTTTTGAAAAGCAAGGACGCTAATGCATGTGTGGTTATATTGCTCTTCCCAGAGCCACCAAGGTCCTTTGCAAAAGCCTGTTTTACCTCACAGAACAAGGGAATTACGAATCTAGGGCGGCCGCAGTCGTAAGCTCAAACATGGTATTTGAAAAGAGCCCGGTGGCTTTGAAGGGGGCATAGATTGGTTCAGTTCTCCATCAAAAATGGGTATTGGCAAAGACTGATTGCCTTGATGAAATGTTTCTCAGTGCCATCTGATCAATTTATATTTCATCTTAAAAAACCTGAGGTTCTTGGTATCATTATTGATGACAAAGCTAGATCTCAAGTCATAGAATTTGCTTTTCTTTCAGTGATAATATGATACATCATTCAGCCAGCGAGGGTGATAATACTTGCATTAAGGGGGGCTGAGCAGAAGGAACAGAACATTTCAGAAAAATATATACATATTCTAGAAATAAATCCAGGACAGACACAAGAGGCAGCAGTCAATCTGAATAACTGCTTGTTGTTGTTGAGTATGTAAGAGCAGTGGTCTGAGGCCTGGGGATCCCAAAAAAAGAGATAGATCACCATAAAACATGTTGACAGATGTTGTAAAATGATCTTAGATTCTTTATCTACATGCTGCTTTAGCTGTGCTCTCTTTTGAGCTGGAGCTAAAAGCCTCTGAAATGCAAATATCTGTGGATTTGGGTGAAGTTAAAAAGCTAATAGGCTTTAAACATTTTTATGTCAGATTAATTTCAGCAATGCAAAGACTGCAATCCCAAAAAGGGAATCCAAGAAAGTACATGAGAATATAAAAATGGAAAATCATATGGAATATTAACAGCAGCATTATGTTTTAATGGCCTACACTGTGCATGACTGTAACCTTTATGTCCACTCACATCACATGCTGCCACGCTTTTCTTCTGTGTAGAAGTGGAGCAGAAAGTTGTGGTTAATTATTTAGCACGCTGTGCTGCACGGCCCTGCAGGGTGACAGCTACGCCAGAGCTTCGTAGCAGGTCAAGATAATGACTAAAATGTCAAACAACACCAGGGACAGTGCTGGATTTCAGCTACTCATTTAACTTTTTCTTATTATTATTATTTTTTTTACTTATGTTTACCTAATTTTTCAAGAATTGAAAGCACAAGGACTAAACTGACGTGTCAATACAAAAGCAAAAGAGGAAAAAAATGAGTAAATCAAAGGATCTCTGAAGGCAGCGTGTGCAAAAAGTGTGAAAGGTTTACAGCTGTAATCACTGGTAGATTTTATTAAAAGGCAAATGTAACCACAGGCATGATGGACTTTAAACATACACAACCAACATCAAAGCTGCATGGAATAATAACAGGAAGTGAATTATAACACTTCCTAGAATTTCCAGGCAAAACTGTCGACTCCAAACTGTGGTAAAAAAGACAAAAAGAAAACCACAACTCATGCACTGCTTCTCTTTTGGACAGCTTAAAAATGCTGTTATGTCCAATAATTTTCTTAATCATTGTGAGCTGGCAGCAGCCCCCCTCGATCGCAAATGCAATTTTCTTAATGCTGCTCTCAAGAAACATCATTTTGACAATGCAAATTATTCAGCCTTTGTCTGCACACATAATGGAAAAGAGGCTTAACCTTAAACATGCAAAAGAATCAAATGAAAGACTCGATAACGATAGAATTCAGCTGCAGCTTATCCAGATATCTGTGCTCATGGGAAATGTTTGAAGACTTAATTTACCTAGTACTCATGACATCATCCAAACACACTGTTTCCAAGAACATGAAGGAATAGCTGTCTACTTTGAAATGTGCCAAAATTTAAACCTTTATTTGGCAATCAACTTTTAGATTGAATGGAATAAAAATGGACATTATTTTGCTAATTTCCCATTGATTTGCATCATGACTTTACAACTCCAATTCCAAAAAGTTTGAGATGTTTTTTATTCATTTCATTAAATTAAGATCAGAGCGCAATGATTTACGAGTCTCATAAACCAATATTCTACTTTTAAAAGAGCATGTGCAGAACATGTGAGACACCTTACAATTTATTGTAAAAATATGATCTCATATTTGATTTGACTGCAGCGACACATCACAAAAAGGTTTTTGACAGGGTCAAAAAAAGGCTGGAAAACTAAGATATTTCCATTACCTCTTTAGTACACCAGTGAGAGGCCTGCTCAGCGGAAATGAAGCCTACAAGAGCAGCGTTACCCTGATGGCTGGTGGCGTCGAAGGTAACACAGAATGGGCATTCAGCTGAGGATCCTGTCACTACTTCTCCCGAAAAGCCCTTCTCCTTCCAAAAAGCCTGCAAAAAGAATGGAACATTAACATTCCTATCAGGATCTGTTGTTTTTTTACCTCTTGGTTTTCCTCCTGTTCCTGGCTTCCACAGGCGTGGCTCCTGGAGCTGCCGATTATTGATGCACCTGCTCTTAAGCCTGGGTCTGTTATCCAGTTGGTGCCAGTTTGTCTGCTCTCATGCGGTCTAGTTTGGCCAAACTGATTTGGTCTTGTGGTCAGTGAAGAGCTTTTGTGTTAACTTGTACTTTTCTTTGTTTTTGCATCAGGAAGACTTTGTTTTCACTGAGTGCTTTTTTCGTCACAACTGGAGTCAACAACCCAGAGCCTGGATGAGGAGCATTTCTCAGGTTTTTTTCTTCAAATCAGCCATCACTTAACTTTTTCAAGCCACTCTGCACTGCCAACTTATGTGGGGGATTACTCACCGACAGTTACAAGGGACACCCAGCCTGGTCAGTAAATATTTTCATTTTCAACTTTAATGCAAACTTTCACCTGGAGATTTACATGTTCTCTTCCTTCAGTTATTTTTATTTATTTTTTACCTATCTGCACTTTGGACCAACACATTTAATCTTGTCAAACATTATTCATATTTGCATCTCAATAACTCAGTTGAGTCGGTCTCCGATCAGGTTCCTGCCATAGAAGAAACCCTAAGAATTCCAGCTATGTAACAAAGTTCAACACCAAACACAAATGACATGAACACAGTGTTAAGACAACAGTGTCTTAAAATTGTGTCACCGGAGAAGGAGTTTTTTCTTTTTTTTCTTAGCTGATGACATCTGGGAGAGGCTCTAATCCCCCGCAACACTACGTCTATGCAGCCATGACATCTTTGAGACTGGTGTCCGTGTGATGTTTACTGCTTGGCTAAGTACTCTTGCCCAGCCTTCTGACGAATTGAATTGCTTCAAAGCTCAATCGAGCGTTTTTAATCACTCATTCAACAGTTTGCCCGTACGACATATTTCCCTTAAGGGCCTATTACCTCCCATAAGCTGGTAATGTATTCGCTTTGCAAGTGTGTGGGTTTTCAGCCAATCAAACATTTCAGGTCCTTTGAAAACACCTGACACACATATTGTGGTTTTAATCTGAGGCGAAATATCATGTGCTAAGGACCCACATGGATGGGTGTGGTGTGAGTTATGATGCATGCTAGCTGAATGGCTTGAATAAGTCATGGAAGAGAAACAGGCAGTCGTTCTCTGGTTTGGCAAGGAGGGGTGCTTTAACACAAATACAGATTTCAATACAGAGGAGAGCAACTGCCCTGTAAGCAGCAAATAAGAATTTGGCTCTCTTGCACATGTAATGTGTAGCCTGCTGGCAACCTCATGTAATAGTAACTGCCTTAAATAAACCACCAACAGTGGCCTTTGCGCAGTGCATTGCTTTGTTTCCACATCAAATGGCACTTTGAGTTCTTTTGTTCAAGCATTTTTATTTCATAAACAAAAATTTCTTCCATTAAAAATTTGTAGCTTTGCATGACTTCAGGCTCTGTTTGAATGTGAGCGAAGATGCGTCTTTGTTATGCACATATGGCTACACAACTACATCCTACATGACACGTTAATGAGTTGTTTTGGCCATATTTCATGCTGTTGTAAGATGTCTGACTCTGTAAAGGCATTTGATGTTATGTTATGTTAATCTTGCTTGAATGGCAAATGTATGTGCACCCAGGCTTTTCCCCTTTTTAGTGTTGTAAGTAAATATGACTTATATTCAAACGTCTGAATGCAAATACTTTAAAAAGGTTGGATAAGCCAGTAATGCAACAGATCTAATGTCTTCATTCCTACATGAGCATCAAAAGCGCTGGACTCAACTAATATCTTTCCTAAAGTAAGAAGCTGACTGAGGTATTTAGTTTCCTCAGCCTAACCATTTGTGATCTTTCCAATCAGCGACTGAAACCGAACATAAACTGTGAGTGAACGAAATCTAGGAAGTGAACTCATGTATGTGGGTCATGTGACTTTACTCTACCTCCTCTCCTTTGTTGTCACTTGCTCACCTTTAAGTAAAACACCAAATCTGCTATGCTCGTGTCTAATATTTCTGTCTCCAGCATGCCCGTGCACAAAGAAACTTTCTGCTTAGTGTGTGGTCACTTTGATGGACTGGTGTGTACCGTGGCTAAAACCTAACAGATGTTTAATGTGCCATCTTTTCTTTGTCAAATGTCATCACTTATCACGTCTGTCTCCAAAAAACCCTACATGGCAACATCCATTACAAACTAGAGGCTTTAAAATGGTAGTTCAAAACCTTTTGGGGTGATGTCATAGCGGCTATGCACATAGGTGTTGCCCCAGCAAATAACCTACCACTGGGGAGTGTTGTTAAAGGTAATGGGAGAGACAGATGCAATTGCCAGCCTAAGGGTGATCCAAGGACTCAGATCTTGAGAGGGACAAGCTGGTGCATCGAAAATTGTCCCCCAATGTGGAGATAATCCAAAGCAAGAGTGCAGACTCAACTATTCATGCTGAAAATGCAAAATCCAGAGAATTTCAGGGGGCTGCTCAGCAGTACTCTGAAAAAGAATTCTCCAGCAATCTGTTATCAAAGAGTCTGATTTCTTCTAGTCATGGGTTTTCATGTGAGATAAGTTCTTAACCACTCACTGAAATGTTTCTGTTAGGAAGTAAAACAGAAGTGTTACGCAGTAAACTCTCTTTCTCTCCCATCAGTGAGGGTAGCTGATGGTTCCTGATGCCCTTTATAAAAGGGCAGCTGGAAATTCTTTCAGCACTTCCTTTCAAGCTGTTCGCGGTGAAAACAGCAATGCTTTTTTTCAAATACCTCGTGGAAAAGGGTGACCAAAATAAGTTTAACACCAACGATCCTAAAATACCACAACGGATTCAGCTTCTTGACGGCAATTCTATCGAAACATGAATATTTCTTTGAAGACTATATTTCTGCTGTATTCATAGTCAAAAACAAGGGCTTGATAAACTCTACAATCATACAGCAATTAATGACTAATTAATGTTTTATCCTGTATAGTCTTGTGAAAATTTGGTTTGAGAAACCAGTCCCATCTGGATCTCAGGTTTCATAACTAAACAAAGGATGCTGCAGTCTTGCAGATTCTGACTTGTCTTGCTTATTCATATCTAACTGTGTAGCACTTGGAATTTGTTCATTTTCCAGGGTAAAACTTAAGTAATAGTGTTTCAATATCTATTACACGCAAAGGAGCATCTGAAGTTCATATAGTTTTGTACAACCCTTTATCCTTAGAAACCAGCACATTTTACAATAATATATCAAGAAAAGGCTTGTGATTATGAAAGGTCTACAGCAGATATAAGCTTTCACACCAGTGTTAAACTATTTGGCTCACTCCAAGGACAAAATTACCATATACATAACATTATATCTTTATATATCTATATAGATATCTATATAGATATATAAAGAGAGAGATTTGGTCCCCTCCAATGCTGACTCCATGGTTACGGCCTTGGCTCACTCTCTAGTGTAAAGGGGCTCACATTCAATGCCATGTCTGTATTTTCAAACAATGGCTTTTTTTTCAGGTCTTGAAAGTACATCTCAAGGACACAGGCCAAGGTGAGAAGCATGCAAATTAGTAGATCTTGCTCTACTCCATCACATTTCTTAATAAGTTAGCATTGATCATGGACACTGTCCTACTTCATCTAAAATACTGACACCATGGATTGTGTCAAGGGCACATTTATAAGATGATGTATATTATTTATTGGAACTGGCTAAAATCCGATCTTACTGCTGATCAGTGTACAGAAACAGCCACAGCAGCACTAATTATCTTTAGCTTGGTTGGAAAAAAAAAGCAAATTGCTTTATTTTTCTCTCATAAAAATTGCATGTCTCAAATGTTTAGAAAGGACTGAGCTGACTAAAAGCTGAGATAGTGTTTCAGGGGTAAGATAAGCTTGTTTTGGGAATTCTTAAGACATCCGAGAGCTCTTTAAAGTTTACATTAGTGCAGTAACGCACATCTACTGCCATATTTCATACGAAACCACACAACAGCAGACAACACTGGTGAGGCAGCATCTGAAGCAAGGCTAAATATGGATCCACACCCACAGGATTCTGCACTGCTTTTTCTTTTTCTCTTAAAAAAACAAACAAAACAAACCCTTTTTAGGCATTTTGCCTGTTATTTGACAGGCAGTGGAGACTGACAGGAGACGTGGAGCGACAAGGGTATGACACACAACAATCACCTCGCAGCTTTGTTTCGAACTGCCATCGTGTTGTCTGTGCCCCGACCATCAGGCCACCGGGGAGCTTCTGCGCCTGTTTTAATCGATATTCAAGCTTTTGTCAGTCTTGATTCTATTTAACCAGAGAATCAGCTGCCAGTTTGTGTCATAAAGTCATCTTTATCTGTAATTTCTGCTTGTATTTCTATGCACTACACTTTACCTTTCTACCCATCTATCTAAGTCAAGAGGGGCCTGCCCACTGGGCTGCATCACAAAAATGTAATTAGTAAAAAAGTATGCTGACTGCTGACTCCATGCAGAAACACAGCAGGGAGATGAGAGTATCAAATAAACCTTATCCCCAATCAGGGAACAATATTTAATGTGTTTATCAGAATCTAAATGCATCTTGCCAAGCCACCAAGACACAGATCGAATAAATGTTTGCATGAGCACTAATGATACTGCTTTCATTACACTTGACAAATTCATTCTAGTTACAAGGTGCACAAGCATTTTGTTAATTAACTGTGCGGTTGTAAAGTGCAAAATGAAGATGAAACAAATCAAACAGCATGTGCTCAAAGCCCTGTTGTGCAAACTATTGAGATCTATAAATGTTTGTCGAGCCATTTATTTGTTATAAGTCACTGCCACTGCTGTAAAAACCTGTCCTGTGAGTACTGATGATTTAACTCCAGGGGAGCCATGTCACCACATTTCTGCATAATGTGGGATTGTTAATGAAAACCAACCCTAGCACCACACAGGAGACCTGTGGGACTCACATATCTATCTGCAATATGCAAGCACCAGTCTAATGTGACACTTTCCACTATTTTAGATCATATCGAACTGGTACAGGTGTCTGTGTTCACACCCGTCGCAACTGTGCTAAAGTCATTTTCAAGCTCAGTATCAAACAGGATTCAACTACAGGGAAGGTGACTATTAGGGTTAAATGTTAAAGGTCAATAAAGGCTCAGTTTAACTGTAAAGGAAAGCTATCCAGCAGGTTAAGTGTAGGGTAATTCATGTATTAGTTTTCTGTGAATCATTATTTGGGTTCAAAACTAAACTGTTGACAAATGTATTCCATCAAATGAAACTTTCTTCATAACTTTAATCACATTTGAGTCCAATGAATTATCTTGTGCTACTCACCGTCTGGTAGGTAATAATGAATTTAATCATATGGCCCACTGGCATGTTCTGAGTGAGGTATTCCCTCATGCTGGGCAGGGCTGGCTGGTAGTGGATCTTTGCTGGTGGGAAAACAACAGCAGAGCACCAATTTCAACATGAGCATTTGTGTGTGTGTGTGCGTGTGTGTGTATGTGGTGCAATATATACACCACCATAACATGTGAGGCAAACCTAAACTTTATTTGAGAGACAGAATATAAAAGAGAAAAAAATTGAAGAAGGATAGCCACACTTGAGCTAATCCCTCTATTGATCAGGATGACATTAATGGTTTTGTGAATAAATCCCCTTGAGCTAAAGCTACTCTGCCTGTTGCCTGGCTCCAGAGAACTAATCATAGCACTAACTTCAGTAAAAGCTCCATCTCAGTGATTTGAGAGCAGTTAAGTGCCTTCCTCGGTATCTTATTGAGGTAGTGTACTGTATGTCACGCATGAGGAAAAGCCATACTGTTTCTATACCTCTGGCAGATGAAGCAACATCTGGCCAAAAGCCAGGCTTTTAACAAATGAAGCAGCAGAAGATGTGAAACGTAATTTTGAAACTGTCAAGGGCCTGTCAGCAACCTCAAAATAATGTCCTTAATGCTAAACAGAATTCATGACCCCGAAGCAGTAAAAGTGAAAAACAGTGACATGATAAGTAGCACCAAACTAATTTGACACGGTCCCCTCGATATTCAAATAGCAACATTGCATCCTTGACATAAGACCTGTCAAGTGGTGCCATATCCTTAATCCTACAAGTATTATCAGCTGATGGTAAGAATTGCCTTCTATTTCATTATTTTACAGGCAGCTGTTGACTAAATAAGATGTATTCTTGCATCATATGCTTTTGTGCACAAAAGTGCACAAATGGGCTTTGTAACTTTTGTGGAACTTCCTCACAAATCAACATCACAGTCATATCATCGAGACATAAATAATCAGCTCCAGTGGGATGACAGCTCATGCAACCTAATAGCAAAAGATTAAAGACACAAATCTGACATAGTGCCTCTCTTGAGACCAACAGCCGCCCTCTACCATGGCACCTGCTGCATGAAGCGAGGGAGAAAGAAAGGTTGCCGAACAGAGCGTGACATCGAGTCAGACCCTGAACAAGAGCTAAGCTACAGAGGAAGTTTGACCATCGAGGATTCCATAGGACACTGGTGAATGGTTAGTTTTTGTATGTCTGCCCCTGGTGCGCAACTTAATGCAATCAACGCTACCAAAATTAAGCTATTCCTCCAGTCACACCAATACCACTAAAGGTCTTTCTCTACATAAAGATATACTTCCTTTTTTGATCCGCAAGAGACAGCGTTAAGCACTCCAGTGCTGTAAGTTAGCAACAGATGATGGTAAAAATGACTTTCTCTTGAACAGTAATTGACCAAGAAGGAGATGCTCACATCAAAACTCTGATTTATTATTGGGTTTAAAGACTTTGTACCCATTTACTTGATCAAATAGGAATATGAGCACTTTCATTAGGAATTGTTTTAAAACAGCATGAGAGCAGAAACAGGGGAGAAGCAGACAGTTATTAAGTGAGGAGTGCAAGTATTCAGTATGACTGAAGTCAGTGAGCATGCTGACCCGATCCAAATCACCTGCTGTTTTCTGAAGTGTTTTCCTTCCAAAGCTCATCTTTGCAAAACAGCTGCAATTTCAAGTGCATGTGTCTGCACAGATGCTAGTTCCTACCAGTTAACGCTAACTTATTCTCCCTCAGAGTGCTTGTTCATCATTTCCGTGTCTGTTTTTATTATTTTCTCAATTCAACCCCCCACCCCCCGTTTTGGCGAAGGCACCACTGGAAAACCTTGACCCTCCTTGCTCAATATCCCCTGTCGTTGACATCCAAGTCAAATCTCAGCAAGGTCTCAGAGAGGGGCTAGAAAATTTCCATTAATGTCTCACTCGAAACCTTTAGCATCACACACTTTGAGGGTCTTTGACTGTCAGAAAGACGAGGAGAGTGAAACACGAAAAAGCCACTTGAATCAAGATGTAACATCAAAGAGATGATGATTCATAGTTGCAGCTTCCGAATGGTAATTTACAAAAAAAAACAACTTAAAAAAGTATGGAAATAGCTACAGCCTTTAGTTTATAGCTGTGCCTGTGAATGCTGTGAAATTAGAATCATCTCTTTCATGCTGAAAAACCAACAGAGCAGTGCCTGCCATGGGACTGTTGCGGAGAAAAGGAGGAAGTAATGACATGCCCAGAATTTGTGTTTTTAATGTGTGTGCCCGAGATAGTTCTCCATGTAGAAGCCCCCATCTTCTACGACTCCTGTGAATCAGCCATTTAATCAAAACCTGAACCTTCAGATCACAATTCTGAGCACGCATCCATACCAAGGGCCAAATCTACAGAAGCAGGTAATAATGACAAATAGATACCATTTTAAAGAAAAGAAAAAGCTATCACAAACCATTAGAAACAAGCAGTACTCTTCATCAACTATTTAATTCAAATGTTAAAGACAAGAGTCTGTGTCTACGAGCACCTTACATCACAGAGCCTTTATTGGATTAGCTATGCAGCTCCTCGACACTTATTGAAATTGAAGGCTGTGTAGCTTAAGCAAACGCCCTTCAATTCTCTACACACACTGTCCAACATTACCTAATAATATCTGTTGCTGCTCTCAACAAAAAACGAGGAAGATGACCTTTTTGGCTTAGAGGAGGTTTACAAATGAATTCAACCATATGGGCTTTAGTATGTTATGAATCAGACAGCTGATTAAATGTTTCTGGTGGAATAAACAAAAGTGATGTGCTCTGACTGCACATGAAAAACACTACCGTCGCCTATCAGAGCTAGATCTGTTCTGGTCGTTTCCCATTAGGGAGTTTGTGTCTTGTCTTAATAAGGTCAGTTCCAGAAGAGGAGGATCTTGGGATAATTTATCTCTTTCAATGAATCCTAGTTTTAATGACAGAACTCGAAAACCGTGACAGAAACGGAGCTGTTTGCATTTGTCAACACGTTCTAACTCTAAGGATACCCACTGTGAAGTTTCCATCATGTGCCCAAATTCTATCTATTTTAACTGATGAAGGCATGCCAGTCGCAAAAGCTTTGCAAAATGCTTTGGGGAGCAAAGAACTGTATGTTGGAGACAAGTCATGTGATGTGTGTAACATGGATGCTGCCAGAATCTGATCAAACAGTTTGGGTTGCTAACAGAAGCAGCTGTGTGTTTGTTATCCACAAACACTTGTGGCGGTGCGAGAAAGTTTGAGAAAAGTCTTTGCAGACTTTTGGACAAGGAACACCATTATGCTCGTCAGACTGACAAAGAATGCCAAATCATCTGAAAAAACGTGTCCAAATGGAGAAAGTTGTCGAGCGCCATCACCCAAAGAAAGATGAACTTAGAAAAATGGCTTTAAACACGTAAAACGTGTTCAAAAGGTCATTTTTTATCTATGAAGTGATTAAGGAGAAGAGTCTCCAGTCAGTCATTCAGCTCCACTGGATAGTATCACTTTGGCTTCCAGTTCTACTGTGAGGAATCTTGGAGTCCTTTTTCCTTTTAAACGAGGATTTGGCTTTTAGTTCTCATGTCAAATGCATAAGTAGGACTTTCATTCATTTGCAAGACATGATGAAAATAGGTCGCATCCTGTCCTAAAATGAACCTGAAAAACTGATCCAAGCACTCATCACATCACGGCTGGAGTACTGTAATACCATTTCAGCAGGATGCCCAAATAAGCCCCATAAAACGCTTCGGCTGATCCAAAATGCTGCTGCCAGAGGTCTGACTGGCACCGCCGAGAGAGAGAGAGAGAGAGAGAGAGAGATCACATTTCTCCTGCGTTTTCCTCTCCACACTGGCTCCCTGTAAAATTCTGAATAGATTTCAAAATCACTCTGATAAAATTCATAGCCATAAATATCTAAATTCCATCTTATCTGAAAGATCTTTCTGTTCCTTAAAACCCAGAATATTGCCCGCTTGTGTTACCAAGCTTTTAGCTTCCAGGTCCCCGTCGAACAAAATGCCAACAAACATATTTATAAATCCAAGTCAAATATTAAGAGCTGATCCAGAGTTTCAATTTGCTATTTTTTCTCTTTTATGTCACTGCTATTTGCAGATTGTTTTTTATAATGGTTGTTAAAAGGATTAAAGAGCCTCAATCCTTACATTCTCTTGTTTTATTTCAACGTCTCAAAAGAAAGTGATGCAGTCATGCAGCAAGACAACAAATTTCAGCACAAAAGTCATTCTATTGGAGAACGGTGAGAGAGAATTAAGTTTATGTTTTCCAGTAACAGATTCGGACCATAACCCAGCACAAAGGGAATGGGAGGAAACCAGTTTTCTATGCAGAAATTACATAAAACCTCTCCAAAGTGGTGTGCCGGTACGATCACAGATAACTGTAAATGTTTTGCCTGTGGAGGCTTTTTCCCACTAACTTGACTATTCAGGCGTATCCTGCCTCCTGTCATAAACAACCACATGGGTCATTTGTACAAGGCAAACACAACTTATAATTAAGACTAATGCATTAATGCGACACCTAGTGGTTAAGAGAGCAAATGCCTGTGAAATGTAGAAATGGCATCCATTAAGGTGATGATGGGGTTGTAAAAACAATGTACTTTAACTGTATCGGATGAATTTTATATTTTAATCATGATTGTTTTCTAACCCTGGCTGAGTTGTTTTGACTTGTCAACCTAACCACACTTGGTTAGGTTACTGCCTAAACCCAACCAGGAAATAAGAAAAATGCTTTTGTGACTTGCTGTTGTGTTCTTAACTTAATGTTAAAAAACATTTGTCAAACTCACCCCCCGTGGGTGAAACCCCTGGGTATAATTGGACCATCCACCTGCTCCTCCTTAAAAGGATTTTGGGCTGATTAAAGAAAAAGAAAAAGACTGGAGAATGGCCTCTGCTCTGAGGTGGAAACGCTCATGTGAACTGTGTTTCCCTCCTGCTGGCTACAGCAGTGATGATGAGCAATGACAAAAGACCTTTCAGGACCGTTTGATTGGAGGACTTGTTGGTGGGATGAGCTCCCACCAGGCCATAAATTATCCCACACAACACTGAACGGGATAAATGTCCCAAAAAAAATGGATGGATGGATATCCAGCGAAATAAACATGATCTTCGATCTGTACGGATATCTTTTTACGGAGATTTTGTGTGAAATTAAATGGTTGGGTAAGTACTTGTTTGGCTGAATAGATGAGCTGAAACTTCTGAACCTTTTAAATAACACATTTAACAATGGGACAGCATGACATATCTAACTCAAGGGCCAACTGCATGCCATTACAGTGAAAAAGGTATTCTATTCTCCTTGTAATTGTGTCAGTGTCTATTTAGGTGCTTTTGAAAACTCGTTTTTTTCTTATTTTTCAATCACTGATGACTATAGGCCCTTTGATTGTCTCAGTTTCAGACAACTATTCTTAACCACTCCATTCTTAATCTTAATCATCAAATATTAATTTCACCATTGACCTCAAACGGAAGCACTGGCATTGGCTCTAAAGTCAAGAGCTGTCCAGTCTTTTTTCAACATGTTTTTAATGGTCAACGAAGCTTTACTAAACCACATTTACTACATTTATCTGCCCTTCAGCACTTGCTATATTGCTCATCATGAGAGAGGCAAAATGCACAGTGAAAGCCTGAATTCTTTTTCCACTGTTTAAAGTAAGAATCGCACTATTAATTATCTTCGCAACCCTTGAGCTCCATTAGTTTCCCTGAGAGCACAGCATACGCTGACCCAGAATTCTGTCTCGCACAGTGTCAGTCGGCAAGTCAGTGCTAATGCACTGCTTACCTGTTACTCACAAGTGTAAACAAGGCTCTGGACCAAAGTGGGAGTGGCAGATATAATCACTTCCCCACCACTACTCAAGCTTGGTTTCACTTCAAGCAGCTCCTCCTGCACGAAAAGAAAAACAGCACTGGATGGATGTCGCTTGTCCGATTGTCACGTTCAGTCGCGGTCAATTTTAAAATCCTCTTCAGTCAGGCACAGCGAATCTTGCGAGAGTTGTCAAGAACTTCAGCGTTACCTACTCGACAGAAGACACGCACGCACAAACACGTGTGACACAGGCAGACAGCGCGCTCTGCGCAGGACGCACTACGTGACAAACAACGACAGGAAAACACTTTGAGACGAACTGCTAAATCAGCGTGCCTAATTGCATCATAGACCATGTGCACGCTGCGAAAGGCTGTCGTAGGAGTTATTTCATGAAGTCTCAGAACGGGTAAACATGGTAAACTAACATCTTCTTCATGCAAAGCAATCTCAAAATGCTGTGAGACCAAAGGGCTCATAAATCATTCAGGCGAGTGAGAGAAGTGGCAAGAAAAAAAGAGGATAAAGCAAGAGGCAGAAGTCATTATAAATGATGGATGGATTGATGAATGGTGAGATAAATACTGGAGCCAAGAACAGGACAGACAGAATATATTGAGAACACACAGCTCATATCCAGAATTTTGTTCTGATGCCAGACGACCCGAGGACCTAAAGTAACTCTTCCTCTTTTGTTTGTTTGTTCTTGCAGCTATCCGTGAATTCACTCAAAAGCAAACGCATGGAGAACTAATTTTAACATTTCCTTTTGACTTTTACTGTCCAACAGAGGCTTGGAAGCATGTAGTCATTGCTGCCGTGCCTATCTGTCTGGTGTCTTTACCTCCTATTAAAGAATATTAAAAATTCAACAAGTCACTCTGACAACTTTCAGCAGCAATCCACTCTTTAATGTATCCCCAACTTTTTCTGGGAGAGGTGGCATCTCAATCGCTGGCCCGACTTTGGCTTATTTTAATTTTGAGAGTTCTTGTCAACCTTCCCTCACCGATTTAAGGCCAAAGTGGCATACAAGCTAAAGCAATCCGAGCTGCATAATTCAACACTGCTCTCAGACCTGTCTCATTAAGGAACCTGGCCATGGTCCATGACTTGGAGTTTGAGGTTTGACTGACAGATCTATTGGCAGCTTAGAACAAAAAGGCACAGAAACAGCTTCAGCCCCAGCCTCTTCCAAACCAGCTCTGACTCCACTTTCAACTTTGATCTCCTTATCTCATTCCCCAATTTCTGTATCCTCTATTCCTTTAGTCCTCTCTTTGCATCTAAGTTTTTCCTACTTGCGATGCTAGCAAAGAAAGTGAAGAGGAGACGGCGAGGAAGAAAAGCCAAGGTAACAGGCATTTAACAAGATGACACAGCCTTGCTTCAGACTGTTTTGGAGCCCCTCGTCACTCCAGTAAAATGTTGCCCATGAACACATTAAAGCAGTTCCTGGGCAGTGCACTAACTTTGGGAGTGTGTTTCATTTTGGTTTATTTTAAAGGGAAAATCATTCACCTAAATTTTCACTCACTTTAAGTGTAAAAAGCCCTGACTAAAAGATACTGAAATACACTAAAAGATCACAGCCTGATGCCTGACAACAAATTCAGGACGAAGGTACACCAAACACACATCAATCTTCACTCCAAAACAGCTAAAAAGCTGAACTAAAAACCTCTTTCTGAGCGGACATTTGGTATGAAGCAAACCGGTTAGTTAATACGTCCCTTGTCTCTCTTTTTTCCCCCCTGCATGAATGAACTTGAACCCCAGTGCACTCGAACCAGGGAAAGGAAAAAGAAAAGAGACAACTTTAGAGTTGAAAACCAGTCTATCAACACCAGAGTGACTGGTGGTTGATGAGAATTACTGCCATGGTAAAATGGCTGACATTCCAGAAACTTACACGTCTTGTGTCACGGTATATTATCCAATTCACACCTAAATCAAATCACAGTCAACACTGCTTTAGCTTGTGGTTAATTAGAAGCTGGAGTGTAGGATGTCAGTTCATGCAGGAGGAAACGTCTGAATCAAAATGCATTCTGCTCAGGGGCCATTTCAGATCGTGTTCTCAGTTTGTGTGTCAGGCCTTCAACAGAAGCACGCACATTTTTATGTGCAGTAATATGTTCTGTGAATGACTTCAAAGTTGATTTTCAAAATGCCAAAACTGTTATTATGCCAAACCATGCCAAAATATTATGTTAACTAGTTCAGAAAAAAACTTTCAGGTTCAAGCCAAACACTACGTGCGATGGGGCCCGTATCTTTCCCTCCCTCGTAGCTTGATTGCAGATAAGTCGGTACTGACGACTTTACCACTTTCAGCTTCCCACAGCCGACCATAGCAAATGTCACAATTAGCCCCCGGTTAAAGTTTTGCCCTTAACTCCTGCACCGAGTTTCAAATCAAATCCAAGCAATTCCCGAGCCCTGGACCTGAACTTTGTACTTAAACCAAAGTGAGTCCCTCATCCTGGAGGCAAAAAAGATTTAGGAAATTCATCAATTTATCGGCATGAATGCACAGTTTGCCACGTTTGACAGACCTGATGAGAGAGCGGGATATTTGCCTTCTGCACCAGTGAGAATTTCATTTAGTGACTCGACAGAGGTGGGAGACGCACACTGACCTGCCAAATGAGGGGGGCAAGTGACGATCACGGCTCTGCACAAGAAAGTGTCGTTGCTCGTCATCACCCGGGCCCACTCTGCATCCTGTGCAAACATTCAAACACAGACGAGGTTATATTTAATAAGCGAGATGCTGAGATTTGCCAGTAAATCCCATCATGTTAGGTGTGGTGGAGCAGTTTCTGAGTGTTATTCAAAATAATGTGTTCCAACTATCACGCACATTTGCTAGGTGCATATTTGAAATGACATCTGGTAGATTATTACCTTTCTTTAATCAAAATGACTCATTTTAGCCTAACACTGAGGTTAAAAAGGCATTCTCTATCAGTGTCGATCCATAAACGTGAGCTCAGTCCAAGGAGAATCTGTTGATGACGAGCACAGTTAAACGATAAACGTGAGAGCTTTCGCTGTGCATTAAGCATGCAGTAAAGAACAACAAAGAAGAAAACAAATGTGTTTGAAAAGATGTTTGCCAATGGGGCATCATTTATAAATCAAGTTAACATCACTGTGTTCCGTTTTGTCCTGCCCTGAATGTCCCTTCTTGTAAGAGACGCATTGTAAAATCAACTTTAGAGGGCGGTTAAGCATTTCAGTTGCATTATATACTTTGTTACATAATTGGTTAGAAAACCTTGCCCTCACACTTGCAGAGCACTTAACTGCTTGCTGCCCTATCCTCATAAGTAACTTAAAGGGAACAGAACATGTACATTTACAGGTCTCTGTTTTTGGTCTGAAGCCCTACTGACATACCTCATGTGTCGGTTACAGTACAGAAAAAAGGCAGCGTGGTTCAGACTACACAGCCACAGTCATACATTTTTACTGTGGCTGAGACATACTACATGGCAGATATGATTTTTTTTTTTTTTTTTAATACTCTGAAGTCATGGATGGAAATTCTTGTGGGGAAAACACAGACGACAGAAAACAGAAGAGCTGTAAGAAAACAATGGCCTCTGAAGTGGTGTGTTCAGAAGAAGCTGCGCAGACACATGACTGTGAATGAAGAGCAGAATGTGTGTTTTGGGTTTGTTTCCCTCCTCATTGTTTGTGGACATTGTCCCCAGACTGGGTGGACAGAACCTGTGATATGTAAGTGTCCGTGCTCAACACAAAGCAGCCATCAACATCACGTGCTGTTGTAGCACTTCTTTCAAGAAGATTCCAGGATATTTACGTGTTCTATTGCTCTGTTAGCACATAGCTACAGTTATGTGGTTACTTGTGACTATAGGAGAGCTAACGGAGGGATTTCTACACAGGCACTCTACTCTAACAGAGCAATAGTACACGTTTGTTCATTCATTCTTCTTAAAGTATTGGTGAAATAAAGACAGATAATGCCTTATTTAGAGGCTGCATCGTCCCTGCCCTGTTCACTCCGTTATATGGATATACTAAATACTAAGTTTTCTAAATAGCTTCCGAAGGACGCCGACTTTCGCCAAACTGTTCTCGGTGAGTAGATGAACGTATTTCATGCCAGAAATAAGGTCTAGGTTTAAAAATACCGGAGTTCCCCTTTAAGCGTTTCCCTTAGCTGTCTAGAAGGCCAGCAGGGTTTTCCTTAAGAATATGACTTTATCATTCCTTCAGTTCAGATCAATTTCCCAGGCCCTGCTGTTGTTAAACATCCCCACAGTATAATGCTGTCACTACCATGCTTCACTCTGCAGCTCTTTCAGGGCCTCCATGTTAGCTCTGTGATTAAGGCCCTTCTTGCCTTCTCCCTGATTTTTGGTGAACTGGCCTTTCTTGGCAGGTTCCTTAAGATCAAATATTCTTTCGCTTTATAAAGATTAATTGGATAGTGCTCTGATGGATATTCTGAGTTTCAGGTCCTTCATTTTATTCATGTAACTAATAGTTACTTCTCCAGAACTTTTTGTTTGAAGAGCTCATTTGTCAAGGCACTGGATGAGTTTGAACAGTGTCGGAGATAAAAAGGTTTTAGAATGGCTTTCTCTGTGGAAAACAAGCTCTCCTGACCGACTCTGACAAAATTCAGATTTCACCAAGCGGTTTGAGCCTCCTGTTCTAAAGACGGAGGCTAGGCCGTGAAAGGAGGTAATTGATGGTTTATTCGAACACTTTTTGCAGTTTCCTACACTTTCGAACAAAAGCTTCTCAGATGGCTCTGCACTACAAACCATCCAATGCATTAGAATAGCTTTTTGAAGAGGACATCTGGTGGCTCTTGGGATATCGAAAACAATCTTTTGCTTTCACTTCTTTTTTGCACAAACTGAATCTGACATCACACAGAGTAAGATTTGTAGCAGCTGGTCTGATGAGGAACAATTGGAAATGTTACAAATGCAGCATACAGATTTGGCCGAAGATGGATATTTTAACTTGAACATAATACACCTTTTCCCATGAGCATTGAAATCATAACAGCTTATAAATGACAGAAATCCAAAAGTACACATCTGCTTTAAGTCAGCAACGTACCTCTGTGCTTAAGAGTTCATATTCTCCTGAATTATTCCAATAACCTTCAACTTTTGACAGAGGAAACTCTTTTGCCATCTCAAAGTCAAGACCAAAATCTGAAGACTTCCAAGCTCCCAGAGTGGAGAGGGAAAAGTTTCCTTAAATAGCCAAGAATTGCACATGCACTTCTATTCACCAACATTCTCATGGGACATGGATGTTGACTTGGTTTTTAGTGTTTCACAGCCCCATCTCCTTTCAACTAGAACATCCCGAGTGTGAAAGCAACCTCGTCAACTGGGACATCTGTGTGGGTTTTTGCCTGAGCCGTGCTTCAGCTGAGGTGAAGTGGAAACTCTAAATTGCCCATAGCTGTGAATGCCAGTGTGAATGTGTTTGTCTGTCAGTAAGAGTAAGCACTTTGATAAACTGGCAAAATGTCAAGGATGTGCCCAGTGCCTTACTCAGCAAGACAGCTACGTGAAACATTATAGTTTCCTGTAATTCAGCACGTGATGTACAGAAAACATCCGGACTTCCTGTTTTCCTTGACTCCTTCTTATTCTAAGTCAGCGTATTAGAAAGTATAACTGAAAGTGATTACGATCAGTATCTTAATACTCGTTAAGAGTATGTATATGTAGGCGTGTATATAAAAGCTGTAGTTATTAAGTAAATTGAACTGAATGCATTTGGATTGAATCGAACAAGTTTTGACTCGTTTACTTAACGTGACTTTAACATGACGCTTGGTGTGAATTGGTGCAACATAAACAAATTGAGTAAAAGGTTTGATTTATCTGCACATATAAAAAAAAAGAAACAATTTTAGGTGACCTCCTAAACTGCTTCCCTCCACTAAGCTGACAAACACCTGGAGATATTAACCGTGCTATCACAGAAGACTGAAAAAAAAGCAAATCATCACATTTAAAAAAGGCCAAAACCAAGTTTATGAGCTGAGTTTTTTTTTTAAAAGGCCAATTAGCGATGTGGGCACAAACTCATTTAGACTCCATCAACAGTTCATTGATAATTAACTGAATAATTGTCTTGCCTCTAATGAGGAGTCGAACAGCTCTAACACATCATTCGGAAGAGCCCAGTGTGATGTCCTCAAAACACAACCCAAAGCGCCAACTCATAGATGTTTAACTGACTATGATATACACCATAAAAAGGCATTAGGTATTGATCACTCTGTAAAGCAATACAACTGATCACTGTAATAAAAAAAGTCAAACGTGTGCTGAAATTTAAGCTGACTTCAGGGTTTAAACTCTTTTTAAAAGCATCGGTGGGTGTTCTTTACAAAATGAGTGAATCATCTGGATGAGAAACGTTTGGAACACAAACGGCTCAACACGGCAGATAATTGGACTTCAAAAAAAGAATTAGACAATCTCTTTTTTTATAGAATATATTCTAGGTTTAACAAGAACATTGAAATCAATTAAAAGTCAGTCAGAATGTCTCTGCTGATGAATCAATTATACATGCTGGAATTCTAATTTCAGGAAACTACATTTTAATTTATTCAAAGTTATTTCTTATCTTGTGAACAACAGCTTTCATTATGGTATCCAAATGTTTTGTGTTTGATGAATGTAAATAAAGAACTAATGTGAATGTGTACAGATGGTCTCAGTGAAAAGTTAAGATTAAGACAGCACGACTTGTATGTGACTTGTGAGATTGAGATTGTTTGTTATGATGTGTGTATAAACTGGAATAAACTCTTTTATTAATTCATTTTACACGATGCAGCCATTTAATTCTATCCTTTTTTGGCTTGGATGAATGAATGACCATTACGGCGGACTGTTGGAGTTCGATATTGCATCCTCTTATAATCGATTTGTGCACGTATAGCAACACGGTGAGCAGAAAGGAACATTATATTGACGAGGAACACTGCACTTATAAGGACACGGTAGCCCTTTGGTCTCTCAGCTGTGGATAAGGGAGACGTTCAGCCGGAACAGGCTGTGCGTTCACAGGAGACGGCCTGCATCACCCGTGAGGAGGCTGTTATCTTAGCCTCGCACCTCATCAGTCCCTGAGTGAGACGTTACTGTGCTCTACCTGCCATATGGCCATCACAGCAGAGCCCAGCCGGACATTCTTCCATCCAACACCTTCTGCCAGGCACTCTGAAAGCTGTTGGCTGCCTCCCTGTGGAGAGACAAATATGACACCACAGACTGGGCTTTTAAAAAACTCATGACCTCCTTTGTAGGCATCATTCTTATTTTTGCAAAACATACCCTGGTTATTCTGTATTGTCACTAAAATCCTTTAGTGTAATATTATTATGGATAAATATGCAAAGATTGAATAAGTGCTAACTGTAGAGCATCACTTTTTTCAACGCTGGCAAAGGACAAAGACAAATGGATTAAAAGACTACACATGTAAGCTGTGTAAGCGTCTTTCAGTCTTGACTTCTTTAAGCCGAGCGACAACAAAGACTAGATCCATTCCAATTCACATTTAATGTAATTCTCTTGCTGCATTTGTGATTTTGCCATGTTTACAGCTATTCCTTTGGGACATATCTGAAATGTAATCATAAGAAAGCCACTTTGGTTGGAAAAAATGGAACAAAAAGAAGTGCTTTGACGCAGGATCAAACCAAAAGCCTTGTTGCCGGTTTCTGAATGGCCTTGTTAGTCCATCCCCCATCCCCTCTGAAGGTTCAGATGCAATTGAACGAGAGCAAATCAGTCTGGAAACATGGGTTTCATGCTGAGAGGACACAGAAAAGCAGGAAAATCCAATACAAGACCAGAGCCTCAGGTGCCGAGATAGTCCAAATCAATGTTTCAGGGACCAAGACGTGACACATGAAACATGACTGTGCTGGCTGCTAACCGTTGGTGAAGAGAGGAGGAACTCCGCCATGGCTTCCAGTTCTGAAGTAACACTCCACTTAACAATATTCAGTCATGAGAGTGATAGGAGATGTGTACCTTTATCTTGAACTCCTGAGCACCACCTGGAGTGCTCTCCAGAAGTGCCAGTAGCCCTCCAGCTGCTGCAGCATACATAAGGAAGAACAGGAAGGACATCTGGGATGGCTCCATGCCAAAGACAGCTCTGCTGCACACTCCAATTTGCTCTTTTATTTCTGCCACAGAAGGGATGGACACATACTGTAGCTCTGAGATACGCAGTAATCATACACATTTCCCTGATATGGCAGCTTTCTGCAAAATTCCTCCTCGCACACCATAAAAAATGCCTGTCTGTTCTCCCACAAAGAGAGCTACTGTTCCACCTGAGAGGATGATCATTATCTGTAATCATCCTGTCAAATGACTTCCTCTCTGTGAAGGAAGTCAATAAATCTTGCACTGCAGTGAATCATTTAATTTGGAATAAAAATCTGACCATGTCTAATAAAGCCAGAGTTCCCTGTCAATATGTTGACTGGCCCGTACATGCATGGATGGATGAATGTCTTTCAACACGCTTAACAGAGACAGTGAGCATTATGCCTGCTTAACATCAGAAAGTTAACACTTCAAACAATTTGTTTGATAATGATGATGAATCTCTCTTCAATCCCTCCATTTTTCCTCCAGGACACCCTGGTGTTGAACCCCTTTCTTCCGAGCAGAAATGTTCAGGAAGACAGTGTTGCAGAGGAGGTAAAATGTGCACATTTAAAACTGACCTGCGGTCCAAGCATGTCGCTCAAGGTACGAGTGCAGGGTCATGCTGTCCAGTTCCGCAGCGCGTGGGGTCTTCGACGGATCCCCGACGCACACTGTTCCAATCAGCCTGTCAATCTGAGTGCAGAAGACAATCGATCACCCCATCACACCGGCACAGGATGACCTACCACTGTGAACTGAAGGCCTCCCATTGATACAGGCAACAACAGAAGAATAGCCAGAGACGGAGAACTCTGACTTTTGCCATTTTCCTTTCAGAGCATTTATGCAACACTGGAGACTTTGAAGTGCTTTGTTGCGTGAAAAAAGTAGCCTGTTGATATACGGGCACACATTCAGAAATATAATCGCCATATCAGTTTGTGAGTGAAATATTAGAGAACACAGGTGTTTGTGAAAATATAAGTCTTACAAAACGGATTATCTGAACTGAATATCATCTTATTCTTGATGCAAATGCAGGAGTCCACAGAAAAACAGTCTAACCAGTCATTATCTGTGCGAGTGCACAGTTTTTCCACAGAGAGCCGAGGCTGTTTAGCTAATCCCTATCAGACGGCTCCAGTACTGAGAACGGCAGCTCTGACCGAACAAAGTCCAAAGGGCAGAACACTGATACCAGCTGTTGTCTCACCTTCCAGAGCAGCTGGGTGAAGTCCAGGAGCACCATTGGGGACAGGGCAGGGATGCTGGTCCTGTACACGCGCACTTTGGAAGTCGGCGCACCCACGTGTAGCACCTTGTTCCCGACGTTGTATTGTGGGTAGACCTCTAGGCCCAGCTCCTTGATAAGATCCAAAACGTGTGTTTGGGTGCTGTGAGAGAAAGTATGCTGTTCTTTAAAAAGCTTTATGATGCTTACAGCACTGCGTAAAAGTCTCCAGCCACCCCTTGTTTCTTTTTCTTTTTCTTCCTAGCAGTCAGACATTCTTGTGATCTTTTAAAGTGGTTTTGAGCAATAGTACTTTTTCAAGGTCTTTCAAAGTTTTTCTTTGAACACTGGCTGCTTTTCCACTCACTTCATTCAGTTCTCGTACTGAGAATGTGTATTTTGTTTGTCAAATCACTTAACACTGATTGATAAATCATTCAAACACAAAGCCACCCAATTTAAGGAATGAACCAGTGTTGTGTCTACACAAAGCGGACTAGCAGCCTGCCAAAACAACATATTATTTACACTTACACAAGAAGTGGACTGAAAATCAGTGGCAACAGGTCTTATGGAGGGATGAATCCTCCCCAGAGCCCGGACCTCAACATTATTCAAGCAGTGTGGGATCATCTGACAGAGAACGGAACAAAAGGCAGCCGACATCCAAAGAAGAGCTTTGGGATGTCCTTCAAGAAGCCTGGAGAACTATTCCTGAAGACTACTTAAGGAAATTATTAGAAAGTATGGTACATTTAGAAGGCCATTAGATTTACTGTGATGCTTTAACATTTTATGTTCATGCAGAATTTTCCCTACATTCCACAGCATAAAAAGAGACTACTTTAGACATCACTGAAGTGAATGTTTGAACCACCAGAGACATGTTTGTAACGGGGTTAAGTTACACGTTACAAAAGCATAGCTGAGGAGGAAGAGGGTACTGGTATTGATACTGGACTGGCCTGCCGGACCTATCCTCAATGGAGAATGTCAAGAGGATTTGAGACAGGAAAAAATCCAAGAATGACATGATCCGCAACCTGTGTTTCCAGGAAGAAAGGGATAAAATAACAACTGAAGCTCTTCTTCCCTTGGCATCTTCAGCACAAGAACATCCTTTAAGTGTTGTGAAAAGGAATGGCTACATCACAAAGGCTTCACTGTCGCAACTTTCTTTGGGAAAATGTAGCAGGATGTGTGCAGTGTTTTTTGGGTTTTTTCTTTTGTTCCCATAAACATCGCAATCAAAGTCTCTCCACCAGCCCGCAAGCTCTGTGTAGAAGTATGCTCACTAAGAACCATTTCCATCCAGCTATATTGGTCAAGTGTTCTCTAATAGAGGGGCAATTGAGTCCCTAAGCTGTTTGTCTGATTGATATTGACATTCTTAACCCTGACTGAGTCTTAAAGATGGGGTGTTCGTATTGAATCACTTGTTCCTCGCATAGCTGAATGAGTTGCAGGCTGTCAAGTAACTCTGATAACCTGGATTTAAACTCACATTTCTGTTTAAGGTGTTTACTTGCTGTCTGAGACTGAAAACCTTAATATTTTACTTGGAAGTCCTTTGTTTGTCTCTGAATCACTCATTTATAGTGTATATCACTGTTTAAGTAACTACAATGATCCAGTAAATCAAATTCATGTCACAAGAAAAAAAAAACTTATTAAATAGATAACTATATCTTTTTATCTCACCTTCCGACCCACTGCCCCCCAAAGTCCCAGCGATCAACACCATTGGCTGCTGGTATTTCAGAGGACACTGTGCGACCTCCCACTCGATCTGCGGTGCAGCAAGAGTCGTTATGTCAAAGCAATGCGGTGTGCTTTTACTCTTTAAAATGTGCTTACATATCACAGTTGCTTTCATTCTTCATAGTTGTACCCACCCTTTCCTTCCAGAATCAGTATTCTCAGCTTGGCATCCTTTTTTCTGAGCAAACGAGCCGCACTCAGCCCAGACAGGCCCGCGCCGACAATAACAACGTCCCAAATGTCCGCAGTCATGTTCCAGCCATCAGCGAATGGGATCATGGAGACCCAACAGGTCAGTTAGGTAGGCTGTGTGCAGGCCGACAGATGGTGACGTAAAGTGAAGGCCGAATGCTGATTGGTTGAAAGTGGGCCGCACTGATAGCACGGGAGAGTGCACCGCGAAGACGAAGAAGAAGAAGAAGAGAGGAAAATATACCAAACCAAGAAAACAGCGCTGTTTCTTTTTTAAGCATTTGTTTCACTCCTCTTCAAAGCAGTAATTTATTCTATATGATCCGGCCTTTCCCACCGGGAGGCAAAGCTAAGCAAACAACAACAGCACACACACACACAGAGACACTATTAGGCTTCTGTTCGGGTTGTCTCCTGACTGTTCCCCGGTGACAGCAGAAGGTTACCCAGGCGGGAGTGTGCCTGCCGCGTGTCGGTAAACTATGGACTCGGACTTGGACCCATACCCACCTTGTGCTCCTATATCTTCTCGGCATCGGGCAGGTTATGGCGGGTAGCCTGAGCTGCTTTCATAATGGTGCACTTTGCTCCTGAAACAGCTGAGCCTGTGAGCCTACTGGGCAGAGAGGAGTGTGTGTGAGCTCCCAACAAACAAAGCCAAGAAAGTCTGGATTTCTTTTTAACAGTAGAAGCATATCAGACGTGAAGTGTCTCCAAAGCCAATGAATACAGTTTTTTTTTTGCTAAAATATTTTGTTTTACCATCAACACAGGCATTTTTAAAAGAAAAACTGTCTCCTTACCTCTTTTTCTGACAACCATAATAAATTCATGAAAACAGTGATTTTCATCGTAAACAAATCCACCATCCAATAAACAAGTAATCAATAACTCATGTAAGGAATGTAGTCGTTAGCAGAAGATCATGGGGCTGCTATTGCACCAGAGAGCACAAGTCAAAGAAATATGTTGGCGGAAACTAACCGATGGCATTCTGAAAAGCAGTGCTTTGGTCCTAGAACTACCCTTGAATGTTAAGCAGCTTGGAGTAGTGAATACTGTGGATGTGACTGTATACATTCTCATTTAGAAAAGTAAAGAGTATGAGTCGGGTCCCTTTCAAGGCTTTAAATATCATTTCTTCCAGCAAAATCCATCCAAGTCCTACACAAATGCCTCCGTTAAGGCAGTTATTCAGAAAACTGCACTGGAGTGTGCTCAAGTTTGAAACCAGTGGGAGTGCGGGGTCAGTGAGGGGTTTGGTAGATTTACAGATCTCTCCTACATTCTTCCTTTTATCGGCTGGTAGCGATAAATGAAAATAGTTCCGAAAATTGCCAGAAGCTCATGGAAAACATGGACTGATGCCTGGAGAAAATTCACATGAAGGTTTAAAAGAAATGCCTGATATTTTATATACAACTGGAGCGCAGATAAAGCTCTTTATCCTTTGCTTCTAATCCATTTTCTCCGTGTGTCTTCCGGAAGATATCCCGCTGTATCTGATTTATAAAGGCTCTTTCCCTGTAGATGTGGCACAGAGATAAACCCTGCAGTTTCCCTTTTCTTTCTTCTCTCAAACATCCTGGTCATGCAGCCCAGACAAAGCTCGCTGCCTTGTGTTTTTGGCTGAATAACCAGTTTTGCGTCACTTGAGACCTTGTTCTCTTTATTTCGTCCTTTATTTAGTCCTGTCAGACAAATGACAAGTATATTAGTACTGAGCGGTGCATAGTGTATGCTGCAAATAAGAGGGAGTAATGGGTTTTTTTTGTTCCCCCATAATTTTCCATTTGGATTAACAAAACGACTAATGGGAGCTCAAACGAATAGAGACACACCTCAATAAGCTAGCAAACAAATTAGTTAAATTGATTCCAGATAAAGCAGCTGCATGTTGCATACGCTGTCATTTCAGCAGAGGAGAGTTCTCATCAAATTTTGCACCTTTTGTCTGCTCGCGTCTCACTTGTTTCCAAAGATGCTCCTTGGGACTTTCATTCAGCTGCAAAGGAGGCTTGTTTTCTCACGGACACTTTTGTTGGTTTTACAGTAGTTCCTTCTTTGGTTGGGATGGCAAATACAAAGCATTGCAGAAGGGTTAAAGGGTGTGAAAGCCGATTTAGCAGCTGAATAGCAGTATCAAGTAAACTCTCTGGTAAACAGGTAAAACTGGTGGCGTCGCCATCCAATCAGAAGGCTTCATTTTTAATGAGGAAGAAGTAAAAGGAGGCGCTAACTGGGAAGCTGGAGCATCAGGTGGCAGCACACTGCTGTTTGTGCCTGTGTATTCCATGGACAGCTATGTGGGTGTAGTAGCTGTGTTCAGGTAATATCTACGACATGGAACTGATCCGTCAACAATTTGATATGCCGTGATATGTTGTGTTTTAACGTGTGATTGCTGGACTAACTTTATTCCATATAGGAGCAGTATGTTCAGGAGATCTTTCAGCCTTCGCCGCCAGCCTTGCGTCTTTGTCTTCTTTGCATGCACCGCAGCGCTCCTGAGCACAGGTACCACTGCAAGCACACAAGCATCTGAATTCAAGCTGACATAACTGTACAAAAATCCTGAGCCATCCCTCATTTCTTTATATATTAACAGGAAAAAGGAGAGGTAGACGCAGCAGTTTATTGAAACATGCAAATGGAAATGGAAGTACGGTTTATAAGGCAAAAACAGACTTTGTATATCTCTAATGAGCTTCAAAGTCACTGTTCTGTATGAGCATCTTTACTCTCCAACACAGCCTGAACCCTCTGAAACAAGCTTTCTTGACATTTCTTTAAGTAGTCTTCAGGAATAGTTCTCCAGGCTTCTTGAAGGACATCCCAAAGTTCTTCTTTGGATGTCGGCTGCCTTTTGTTCCGTTCTCTGTCAGATGATCCCACACTGCTTCAATAATGTTGAGGTCCGGGCTCTGGGGAGGATTCATCCCTCCATAAGACCTGTTGCCACTGATTTTCAGTCCACTTCTTGTGTCATTTGGCATAGCTCAGCCTTTTCTCCCTGTTTCCCTTCCTTAAGAATGGCTTCTTGACAGCCCCCCTTCCATGGAGACCATTTCTGATGAGGCTTGGGCCAACAGTAGATGGATCAGCTGAAGGTCCAGATGCATCTCTTCGGTCTGGTGTCAGGTCTTTGCTGGATTTCTTCCTCTTTCTTAAGGACATCACTTTCAGATACTGTTCATCTGCTTTAGATGATTTTAAGATGATTATTGGGTCCTCCACTTATTCAGTTTCCTCAGTTTCCTTAAGGACACACTGCATGCCATACAGAGATATGCCAAGTTTTTAGCTAACAGCTCGTTGGGAATCCCCGTGTTGGTCGAAAAATACTATTTTATGTCTTTCAGACTGTGTTGCCTTTGGTATTTCTCATAAATGCAACAAAAGAAATGTGTCTCTGCAACAGGCTGCTGGTAGTAAAGAGTCTAAAGGTACAATTCCCAATTGATTCTCTTGTCCGTGACTGTATGTTTTGATGCAACACGTCATTCCTTGACCTATAGTTGCCTTATTTATGCTTGAATAATTCATCTGTCTGTGTTAAGTGGCTTCACAAACAAACAGCAGACAGAAATACACATACCTCAGAAAACATCTATCTTCAAGGAATTCAAAACGTCACTTTCAGATTTGTAAATTAATTAAAAAAAATTGCTGCCAATGTCTAAAGAAAATGTTTTAAAACCCTCAGAAACCTGGTGGGAAGCATGGCTTATTGGAGGCAAAATATAGAGAAATGAGGGTTTGGCCAAGACTTCTGCGAAATACAGATTGCATTATATCCCGTGCTTCTTTGTGAAATTATTCTCCAAAACAACTGTTTACTCCTTGATTTTTCAGGAATTTGTGCTTGTTTTGTCATTACTGTTGTTTATCATCATTCCCTGCAATGAGCAGCACATCTCAAACTCCAGCTCACTAAACAGTCTGTGCTATAAACCAACAGTGTTATTTAAAATGCTGTTTCATTTCACGCACATTAGGACAGTAGTGTCGTGGTTAGATGGGGAATGAAGGCATTCCACAGATTATTCTAATAAAACAAAACAGAACTCTTAAACCCCAGAAAAGCACAATTATTGTTTTGCATCACATTCTGCTGGAAGGCAATTTGGAGTCTAATTCTAGCTTTTCTTATTATGCAAGCTCGTTGATTTATTATAAAAAATAAGTGTTTTGTTTCTTTTTATGCTGCCTTAAGAGTTAGTCTACCTCTACAGTCCAAGTTAATGCAGAAAAATTCAGTTTTTTCCTCTACATCATTGGTTCATTGTGTTTGCAAACTGCAGAAGTTAGTTACTGTTGTTGAGATTAATGTGTTGTGGGGGGCTCTTGTTGCAGAAGCAATACAGTGTCTTACGATTGGATTTGCTAAGAGTTACATTAATGCTTGCCTTCGAAGTCTGACTTTTCTTTAGAGTGCTGTCTGTTCATAATGAGACCACTGTGCAAAATTAGCCCTGAAAAACTTGTTTGTGTTAGTTCAAAACCACAATTCCTTTGAGAAAAGATCCTGAATTAACATTGATTGTCCACAAAACCGTGCACAATACACTGGCAATTAAATTAAAGAGATTAGCAGCTGCGAGTGTGTTTTTAATTGAGTTAAAGAATGCTCTGATTTTCCTCAGAAATTAAACTGACACAAGGGATGACGGTGACGTCCACGGGCCCACAGACTGTCCAGAAGGCCGAGGGAGAGAGTGTGACTTTGGGCTGCGCCTACACATCAAGTCCTTCTGACACTGGAGAACTTGACATCGAGTGGTCTGTGGTCAGCCCGGACACCACGCAGAAGGACTACATGGTAAGCAGCACTTCAGGGAGAATAGAAAATATCAGGTCTTGAAATTGGATCAATCCAACCTCAGATGAACAGCAATGCCTAAGGTATTACACTGTGTCATTATTTTTTCAGAAAAAAAGAGCCGAATGCTGAAGCAGTGTTTGAAAAACTAAGTGCACACCGACTGCTTCCACAGGAATTGACAGGAGAGGTAGCATCCAGGTGCTGCTAATCAAATACACTTGTCTATTGATCATCAGTAATTGTGAGCACCTCTGCAGAAGCACGCGTTTTGGCCGTTTGCTGGTCTGGAGCATTCCGGTGTGTGTTCACATGATGCCAAGGAGGAATGACATCAGCTGTGATCATAGAGTAGCAATTGTTGCTACCCATCAATCTGGGAAAGGTTAAAAGGATGTAAACTATTAGTAGTTCATCATTCTACAGAGAGAAAGAATATTCAACATGTGTAAAACCCTCCAGACAGTGGCTAATCTTTCCAACTTTCCATCTCAGACTCCACGGGCCTCATTTAGCATGTAAGATGTTAGGGCTGATGAGTTTGTCTTGCTTTGCTGCCACAAGACCTGGAGGGCATGCAGTCGCTGAGTCGACCATCAACTCCACTGTATGACAAAGTATAACGCTTGGCCACAACTACGTAATGTAATATAATCCAAAGAACAGCAGCAAGTCTGTAACAGAATGACTGAAAAAGTCAAAGTCCAAACCTCAGCCTGACCTTAACAGAGCAGTGCATTACCAAGTTCCGTAAACCTTAATGAACTGAAGCATTACTGCAACGAATGCATTTTCACCTTGCTAATTCTTTAACAAATGATGACTCAGTGTAATAGGTGTTGTTGTTCATCTGCAGCTGTGTGTACCTGATTCTACAACCTGTAATTACCGGAGTTTTCATTATTTCTTATACATAAAAACTTTATGCTCTCTTTTTCAAATGACCGTACTATAAATAAATATATGCAGTGAGACATAAGCTGGGTTTACGTGTCAGCGCTAAAAAGTCTTCACTCGTGTCCTTGAGTAGTTTAAAAAGAGACGTTTGTGGGTAGATGTGTCTATAAAAAGATCCCCGATATGGAATCTCCAAGCACTCTCTCACTGTTCAGTGACTTGTTGAGACTTTGAACTTCACGCATGCCTTGTCTTTACCTTTGTGCATCCAGCTGCCTTCATGTGCACTCACTGTAGATATGTTACTTTATTTGGATGAAATTAATGTTGATTCCACTTCTCCCTTGAAGTAGTATCTGGAGAGAGGTCTTTGAAATTATAAGCAAATCATTTGGAAAGCAATAAAATGAAGGAGCTCTTCGATCTGCATCGTATGTTTTAGGGACTCGAGAGTCAGAAGACAATCAGGCCAGTTGAATGGTTATACAGATCACTATTTAGAGCAATTCTAAAAAACATCAAAATCTGCCCACATCTTAACCTTGTGGCGCGTTTATGCGGCTACATGACTGAAGGTAAGTTCAGGAGAGGAGACATTTTATTAGAATTATCCTTTTCACTTTTGAAACGTTTTAAATGAAAACTTTGAAGGGATTTTTCTCCCCCCGTAAGTACGAACCTTGATAATTTCGTGCTGCTTTAGAGAAGCTCTGGTGCCGGATGAATGTGATAGACAGCGAAAGATAGCGTCTTACGGTAAATTAATCACAATATCTGACAAAGTAAATAGTGATCATTTTTGTCAATAAGTGAGCAAACAGGTGCCCGTTTGCATATCCACAAGACAAGGCAAGAACACAATTATCAACACAAGGCAGAGACCCAGAAGGAAACCTTTAGGGATTGTGTTTCTGATCCGCAGCTGGTTTCAGCTTATTATGAAAAATATCTCACTGCATTGTTCTCTGGCTGGTTTCTAACCACATTGGTCTGCCTGGTGGTGCTTGGCAGGAGGCACACGCCGAGTCTATCGCTGTTTTTTTTTGTTTTTTTGGGTAGGGGGGCATTAAATAGCTCCCTGCTGCTGCTGGAAAAGAGTCAGTGGGAGTGCAGAGACCGAACTCCACAGTAAATGTGCTGTTGAACTAAAAAAATGAGCCACCAGAGATTAGAAAAGACTTCCTTAAAGCTCCAGAGCCGGGAGCTGATTCTCAGTCATGGCTATAAACTTTGCATTTGGTCCTCTAATTTAGCAATTCTGTTTTTTTTTTAAATGAATTTAGAGCCGTTCAGAGTCATTTGTGCAACTCTGCTTTGTTTTTCTTTATCTCTCCTTCAGCTCATGTCGTACAGCGGCGGCACTGAGTATCACCACGGTGACCACGCTTTTGCAGAAGGGCTCAGCTTTGCTGCCGGCGACCCCTCCAAGGGTGACGCTTCTCTGTCGATCCGGCAGCTGTCACCCGCTCATAGTGCTACCTACCAGTGTAAAGTGAAGAAGTCGCCAGGGGTGGACGCGCGGAAGATGTCGCTGGTGGTAATGGGTGAGACTGGGCATCGGGTTGCAACCTGGGGTTAACACCTGTCCCCTTGCTGCATTATTTATGTCAGTCACTTTTAACAGCAACAGAGTTCAGGAGAGGGTGTCAACAACAATTGCCATGCCACTGTCACCTGCTTGTCCGGAGACATTCGGACACGGACAGTTTTGGTTATTTTAGCTGTTCACTGACATATTCGCAAATAATTCATCCCACTTAGATCACCTTTGGTTTCACCATCTGTTCGTGTCGTTCCTACAGCCTCTGATAGCTCTCAGTCCCCTTCCTGAGGTCACTGTCACCTGGGATTTCCATGATTATCCCGACTGCCGTCTACTGCTCCTTGTTAACCACCACTACTGTGCGTCTGGTTGGTTGGCCAGCAGCTGCTTGTTTGTCTGGAACTTACGGTCCCACAGGATCTTAGTTGTGTTGTTGTCAGCCTCTCTCAGCGATGTGTCCCAGTGGGATTGGGGCCTAAGAGCACAAGTGCAGCGCAGATGCTCCTGTACACTGTAACAGCCACTTGGCTACGCCTGTTGGTGTGT
This sequence comes from Leuresthes tenuis, assembly GCF_036924035.1. Lineage (NCBI taxonomy): Eukaryota > Metazoa > Chordata > Actinopteri > Atheriniformes > Atherinopsidae > Leuresthes > Leuresthes tenuis. Next base: position 5,400,171 of record NW_027325373.1, read on the forward strand.
CCTGTTTTATCTGGCAGTTTATACCCCGTTACTACATGTTGGACAGTCCACAGCTTGGGTCTTGCACATTTTGCCATCAGCTTTGACCAGTCAGGATATGGACAACGAAGATCTGCGTGTGTCTCTGCAACTAAACTATGATCAAACCTCCTGTCAGAGGGAGTGATTTGACATGCACTTACTTTTTGTTGCGCTGACATGTTGACGTCCTAAGATGTTGGAGGCCTTAAGTTTGGAGCTGTGTGACTGCTTTTATGCTGTTTCCTCTGAAGTGCTCCTCTCTAACTGACTTGCATTCACAATTTGAAATAAAAGATTAATCAGATGAAATCACCTCTCAGTTGAAACAAGCACATCACTGAATAAATATTTATGGTGGACCCTGCGCGTCGGCCTGAAGCAGCTGTTTTTCATACTGACAACAACACAGGCTGTGCTGAGAAGCAGCACTTCACTTTAAAAACTGTGTTCTTGATTTTGTTGTGTGGACAAAAGTTGTTTGGAGGATGCCTCTGGCCATTCATGCTTTCTTCTTTTCCTTATTAATCTTTTTTAAATTAGGACTGCCCTGTGATTTTAGTCAACCAAACTTTAATTTTTTTCTATTAGAGTTTGAATACGTTTTTTGATGGTGACGGCCTTTTATAGTTCATTCAGTTTTCTAAATTTTTGAGTAAGAAAGTAATTGCTTTCTTGGTATCAGCCATGAATAGAGCCAGCACTCGTTTTCATTCGTTCTTTCGCAGAACATCTCTGTTTCAGCTTAGAATCCATTGAGGTATTGAGGCCTTTTTACAATAGAACTTGAACGATCCCCCCAGTTTTCTTTCTTTCTCTCTTTTCTGTTCTTAGATATGGAATCGAAATGGCAATGTAAAAAAAATCCATTCGTTGTATGATTGCAGTGAAGCCATCTGTACCTAAGTGCTGGGTGGAAGGTGGGGAGCTTGTTGGTGAAGCTGCGTCTCTGCACTGCCTATCAGCTGAAGGCTCCCCTCCATTAAAATACACCTGGAGGAGACAAAGTGCAGACCCCCTGCCTTCTGCAGCCACACAGAGTAAGTCTGACCTCTGTTGACGTCATAATGTTACTACACATCAAAGTGTGTGTGTGTGTGCTGGAAGTGTGTGTTGGGTTAGACAACTGGGGAAGAAGGCTCTGTGTTACTTGAAGCTGTGAGCAGAATGTGTGCAGAATACGAATGTCTTTCTCACTGTATGTGTGCTTATTGAGTGCAAAGAAAGAAAAATGTAATTTCTTGGTTTCTATTTATTTAATCTAGGAGAAAATAAGAATACGCATTAGGTTTAAAAAGGTACTTTTCACCTGCTCAGATGGATCAGCAACATATAATTTCCATTTCCTGAATTATTGTTTACGGCAGACTGCGTTGATCTGAGTCGCCTTGCAGCGTGAAACAGTGCAACACCCAAACTGCATGCATACATCATGGGGAGAAATCTACAAGCCCCGTTTCCAAATTAAGGTTGGGAAATGTTCTAAAATGCACTTTAATACATGTTTAACTGGCGACAGGTTAGGGTGTCAGGATTAGATATAAAAGGAGCATCCACTAAATGTGTTTTACTAATGTGTGCCAAACTCTGCCAGAGAATCAATGTAAGATTGCAAAGACTTTTGGTGCGGCAGAATACATTCCATAAAGGCCAAGTACAGAAAGTCACAGCTGGATCACCTGACATCAGAAGCTGTGGTGTTACCATGATCTAAACAGCCAGGTGAGCTCAGGGGGTACCTTGGAAAGTGAAACAGTATTACACAAGAAGCAAGCCATTAATCAGCTCTGTACACGAACGCTGCTGAGTTGTCTGGGCTTGAACTCATCTCAGACGGACAGAAAGACAGTGGACACGTGTTCTGTGATCAGAGGAGCCAACATTTTAGCTGCTTCTGGAAAAAGAAACTGACATCTGGTTCTATGAGCCAAATATGAGAGAAACTATTCAGCCTGGACACAGATTCCTCTGGCAAACCTCAAGAATTAGTGTTCTCAATTCCCAAGCAATTCATTAGTGTAACTAAACGGAAGAGTAATGTAAATATGCCTTTACGCCAGCCTTTCAGTGCTATGCTGGCACCATATTTTTAAATCAACATGAACAAATTACAGATGGAAACTCTAGTCCCATTTTAGAAAAGTTCTCACCTTTGCTGGAAATGAAAAAGTGCGAATATTTTGAGCACCTCATAACGAAGGTACAGCATGTCTTGCTCCAACATGTTTTGCTCCAATTAATCATCTGATGTGCACACTCTGTCAGACAGTGTGACAGGAGAGCTGAAGATCAGCAACCACTCTCAAAGCTTTGCTGGGATCTACCTTTGTGAGGTGAACAATGCCGTTGGAGCTCAACACTGCAGGATCAACCTGAAAGCCAACAAGCGTAAGATAATACACCCTCACACAGAATGCTCCTGTTCACACACCACGCATGACGCACACATGAGATCATGAGAGAGCCAGATTTTAGATTTCATCCTCTTTAGTCTCCTCTCTTTGTAGCTGTGCCACAATCTCCTCGTTGCTCCACTTTGTACACACAGGATTTCAGCTGCCGTGCTCAGTCATCACGAGCTCGTCATTCTTGAAGATGACAGGATCTCATTCAATGGCTGGAAATAACCTTATTCGTGTAGGGGTATTGCTTTCTGCTCCTCGTGACTGTCGCAAAGTCCCACAAGAGTAAATCCAAACACGATTCTGTTTTCTTTCAAAGGAGCAAATGAAGCGAGAGAAAGAGAATATCAGAGGTAAAGTGAAAATACAGAGACAGAATTCAAGAAAAAAAGAGCAGTCTATTAATATGTTCCAACAGCTCTTACTAAGACAGGAAGCAGATGTATAGCAGAGCTGTATCATGTGGAATGAATGTGGTGACTGTGAGATAGGCAGCAGAGAGTACAGTCAGTGATTCAGCATGCTATTACAGAGCAAATCATCGCTTAGGTTTAGACTCAAAGAAGCAAACTGCAGTCTTTGGCTCCATAAAATGAGTTTGTCTCTGTGTGCCTCGTGATCTGTGGAGCGGGCCCCGAACGTTCATCTTATTGAGTCCATAGTGCCTTGACTCAGCGCTCAGATTTTTTGCTTTGGGCACCGAATAATTCATTTTCATTTCAAATGCAGGCTGTTGTTCCAGAACAGGGGTTCAAACCCTGAGGCTCGGGAACTCAGCCAGGAGTTTGCAAGATAATTAACAGGACATTATAAAATACGTTTGCTGCACAACAGTATACTTGTTTTTTGTTGTTTTCTCTTGTCCTATATACAATACTTCTACATTTTTAGGCCTATAACGCAAATGAATTCATTTGAGGTGATGTTCATCAGTCTTTGTGTAAGCAATTTATTCAGATCTGTACAATATTTTTCACAGGTTCATACAATTCTCTTACACTGTAAGGCCAAATTAGGGTTCCTGTGCCCATGGCAACCTATCTCATAGCTTCATTGATCCACAGTCCAGAATGTTGCAGTTTCACTATCAAGGCTCAGTAATTGGACGGGCACTACATATGTTTTCACTGTTCTGTGAATAGATGCAGTTTTATTTTCTATTTGTCAGCATGTCCAACATCTGCATACCCCTTCATACATGATATCCACTTACCATGTCTAGTTAGTGTTTACTTGGCTACACATGCTTTAAAGGTAGTGGGAGAGCCTGGTGGAAGAAGCCAATCCATGGACTTTTTAAATATCTGTAAATCTTAAGGGTTATTAAAAGTACATAGTTATATCTGTTACAGAATGCCTACCCTGCTGAAAAATAAATGTGGTAAGTAATTTAAAATTTTAGCATACTTGAGTGTACTTGTAGTCAGATAAAGCCTTAATATACTAAAAGGCAATGATTTGTTAACTTGAAGTTTACTATTTTGGAACAACTATTTTTTTGCTAACTATATTTTATATTAAAATATATTATTAGTATATTAAGTTTTAACAAAGCTGAGTGAGAAACCAAAGTTAGAAGCCTGGAGCTGGCCAAGAAGCTAGCTGACTTAGGTTCACTCAGCTGAGAGCTCGCTAGCCTCAATTTGCACCAAGAACTAGCTTGGTTGTAAGCTTGTGAACTAGCCAAAGTATTTCTCAAGTGAATGTGCCGGCATCTCATGAGTCAAGGAGCTTGAAGCTGGCAGACCCCTCCCCCTAGCGCTCAACCACGAACTCGGGCAAATGAGAGGGACTTCTGGAGCTTCCAAATAGTACATTTTGATGACTATACTTTTGAATCTTGTATAATTTAGTTTCCTCTTCTTGAGAATTGCTATCTGATTCAAACATTTACGTAGAAATTAGAAGTAAACTGAGTCAGAGAAACAGGGAGGGCAAGGGAAGCCAAATTGTCTTTCCTGAGAACTGAAAGATGCTACTTGATTGCTAATAGTGTTTTTTATTTTAAATATTTTTGTTGAAATAGACCCTTTGGTTATTTTAAATCGTAAACTTTGTGATAAAATAATTATTTCTTTGAGGTAACTAATCAGTAACTACCTGCAGAATACGGCACTCAAACTCTTTTATTTGGGAGAATCAGAATTTGCTCCTAAGCTAAAGTTAAATACTTAAAGGATACTATGAAAAGAACATTTTCTCAGTCTAAAACAACTCAAACCCAAAAATATTCTCCTCAACCGTAGAAGGTCCTAAAGGCTAAAGGCACCCACGTATAACTGTTTGAAGTGATGCCGTGGAAAAACAGTAAAGGATTTGCTGAAACTGCTATGAAATTTATGTTGTTTGTCGTTTTGATGGTGAGAAATTTGGTTTTCTCACGGCCTCCTTCTGAGTAGCTTTGAGATTTAGTTCGGACATGAGCGTTCTGACTGTCTACTGCATGTAAGACACAAATCCCACTTCAGAAGATGCTTCCCTTTCTCTCAGTAAACAAGGCTTGATGTATTAATCTTTTGATGTGGCTCACTTTAAGTCGTTGTGGATGTGCTTTGGATGAGAGTGATCTAATCTACTGACAGTATTTTACAGTTGATGGACACAAAGCCCCTGTAAACAACTTCCAGCTATGATCTGGTGCTGAAAAAGCCTCTCTTTGCTTGGAATAACAATTTGACCTCTAACACTTTCACTGGGTTCCAACATGGCCTATAAGTTTCACAGTGCTGCCTTATCAGCAATGTCCATCTGGAAATGTATTTCTAACAAGTGAGAAATGGCTGCAGGTTGATCCATTTAAACCGGCCTCCGGGGACTTGATGAAATCCATTTGAGTTTCCCCGTAACGCTGCTTCCCAAAGAACTCTGACCTTTTGTTCAAGGATTGAATTTGGTGGAGTGATCTTATGTTTAATTGGCTAGCTTCAAAGCTATCAGTTTCATCTAACTGTTAACACATACTGTATATCCCATAGTGTTGAACACGACACAAGCGACAAATGTCAGGAGTGTCTCAGCGACAAGAGAATCACACTAATTTCGGTTCTTTGCTCTTTACTGTTTTAGAGCTGAGTGAATAATTCCTCATTTTTCATTCTGCAGCCCCAAACAGAGCAGCAGTCATAGTCGGCACCACTGTGGGTTCGCTGCTCCTCATCTTCATCTTGCTGGTCTTCGTCGGGCTTCTTTTGGGGAAGTTAAGCAACAGACATCACTATGAGAAGGAGTTCTCCAATGAGATCAGGTACAACTGTGCAGCTCCCACAGATACAGCGGACTAAAGAGTAAAAGGCGATAAGAGGGTTGAAACCTGAGTCGATGACGGGACCACACTCTTTCTCCCAGTCCCCTTGTGTTGGTGTAGACCAGTTATATTAAAGCTGTTCAGAAATGTAGAGAATGAAAATGACTTGATTTTGAGCCTGTCAAGAAGCATGTGAATACAACAAAAATGCAGAGGATTCTGCTCACATTGCAGAGGCATGGCTGAGGAGGGCACAAGCACTAGACTGGCTGCCGTCGTGACCAAGAGAGAATCAGTCCTCAGTGCAGTGTCTCGAGTGTTGTGAGAGGAAATGGCGACATTACAAAGTGGTAAAACCTTTGCTGAACAAAAACTGGTGCGCTCGTATATTACCAATAAGATGATGAGACAGACAGAGCTGATACAAAACTTATAACGATAGGTTTGTACTGTCTGCAATGAAAGAAAAGTCAGTGAAAAAGTGCAACTTTTTCTTATTTTGGGAAGTTTAAAAAAAGGCATTTGTGGTGTTGAATGCAGAGGTGCACGGGGGCGAAGATCTGTGACTGACCCCCCATTCTGACATCTCCGCAAGGACTTCTCCTTTTTAAATAAACTCAAAAATATATACAGTTCTGTTTCAACTGTGGAAAACAGCCCACATGCTTTCAGAGTAGACATTGAAATGTGAGCGGTCTCAGTGTGGGAGGGCAGTGTTGTATACAGGAGACAAAGAAGCACAATGCTGATGCGGACTTTTCCATTTCTGTGACGTTCAGAGGTTCAACTCTCCTCATATCAATATAATATAGAAAAGTCTGTCGGGCAGAGACGGTGAAGTTGATAACTCGAGTCATGAAAACAATTAAATCTTTTAGGTAGGCGTCTGCTCAAGATAAAAAAAAAACTCATTGCTGTTGAAAAAGCAGATGATCCTTCTGCAACTCAAACACAGGAATTGCGGTACAGTTTCTTTTAAATCTATTAATATGAATGTAAGACTGGGGGAACAGTGACACTGTAACAGATGTGTGAAATGGTAAATGGCTTAGATTGACTTGAACCTGGAAGCCAACAGATGGTTCTGTACAACACAGTTGACAAATCCTCTGTATCAACATTTAACATGTTGTCTTTGTACCAGTTTCAATTAAATATAAAGCTTAAATAATTTCTGAAAAAGCCCATCTGTAAAATCTAGTAAATGCAACCCAAATTCCAAAGAAACTGTGTGTAATAATGTGAAAAACTGATTAACCAATATTTCATTCCCAAGAGAAAATAAAAAGCATGTAATTCGCTGAAAGTGAGACATTTTATGGTCTCATGACATTTTATGGTCTTGTCGGAATTAGATTTTAGCTCCTCGACAGTAGGGTCCTTTGACGTACTTTGCATTTCATGAAAAACTGCAGGCAGACCAGTCTCGCATCCAAAGTCTTCTACTATGAGGCCATGCTGCTGTAATAGATGCAGTATGATGTTGTCTTGTTGAAATATGCAAGACCTTCCCTGAAAAAGACGTCATTTGGATGAGGGCTGTTGCTCTAAAGTTGGTGCCTTTTTTAGATGTTCTATAACACCGATGGACCCCCATTTCAAAAATGGCTTTTGAATTGTTATCAAGCCAGATGGTCCCTCTCCTCATTAGTCTTTAGGCTAAGACATCCATAACTTCCTAAAAAGAAATTTAAATTTTGACCTATCTGACCACAGAACGGTTTGCCACTTTGCTACATCAGTCCATGTAAAAGGGTTTTAACTCAAAGAAGACGGCAGCGTCTCTGGATCATGTTCACATATGACTTCTTTAGACGGTAGGGCTTTAACCCGCATGGCACAGTGAACTGTGTTCACAGACAATGATTTCTGGATGTGTTCCTGAGCCTGTGCTGTGCTTCCATGACAGAATCATGATCTGTTTTTAATGCAGGGCCCCTAAGGGCCAAAAGATCCAAGCATTCAACATAGATTACCTTGTGTCCCTTGTGCAAAGAGCTGTCTCTTTGTCTTGAGACAGCTGTCTGTCTTGTGTACAGTATTGATCTTTATTTCTGAGAGACTCTACTTCTCTAAGGTGCTCTTTTTATTCCCAGTCACTTCACTGATCTGTTGTAAATTAACCTAATCAGCTACTTCTTCATTGCACTCTTTTCCCCCGTTTCAACCTTTTTGAGACGTGTGGCTTCCATCAAATTCAAGATGAGCTAATATGCTAACATTTTTCATGCAATGGCACTTTTTGATTTGATTCAAGATTTGATATGTTTCCTATCTTTTTTCCTTGTGTTTCAGTTAGATTTGTAAATCATTGCATGACGCAGTGTCCCATCTTTACACACAGGATGAACATAATGGTGACATGTTTCAGTCCACCCAATGACTACATCATAAACTGTACTTCAACTTTGGTTTCCACTATAACTTCTGTGGGGGAACTGTGGATTCTTCACCGGCTTATCGCCGACTTTGTCTGTCTGCTGTTCGATGGTGTCAGGTGGCGGTGGGTTTATCGTGGCTGTCACAATGGAAGCAGCTGCTTCTTGGGGCACCACTGATAAGAGCAGAGAGACTGAGCTAAGACAGGGGCTGCAGAAGCAAAACAATGAGCTTCCGAAAGACTGAAGCTTTGAACATGCAAAGCAGAAGGGAAACTATGGAAACTGCAGATAATTAAAGTTTCTGTGAAGAGCTTTTCATGTTACAGCAGATTTAATCAGCTCATTTTAACAGGTACAAATCACAGGCTTATAAAAGGAGGATTCTTTCCTTGAGTGGTGATAAAATGTTTAAAATCTGTTTTATTACTATTATTATATTGCACTTCAAGTGTAAATGAAAATTAATAAAAAGCTGCACTGCATAAAATCCAGTTAATATTGCATGCATGTTTAATATTTTCAGCTTTTATACGAGACAATGAGGCAAATAACTCCCCCAGCAGAACAAAACAAATGTGGAAATAGCCTGGAAGTGAGATAACTAATTGCCATTTAATTGAATTTACTGCATTTGGGGTTTCCACAGCAGCTTTCTTCCATCTCAGCTCAACAAGAGGAAATGTATTCCTCTCACCAGCAAATTTAGAAAACAAAAGAAAAAGACTTCCACAGCAGCAAAAACTGCAAAATTCAATAGGTTGCGCGAAGGTTTTCTTTGATGGAAGAGCAGATACCAGCTGGTTATCCAACATTACAAAAAGGCCCAATCCAATCTAGCATCTGCATTTGAAAGTTGGCAGCATTGTTGACGGGGGCAGAGAAGGCAGCTCGTCAAGTGTTCGCTGGTTGAAAGAAGCACCAGCGTGAATATTATGCTTTGGAAGAAGAGAAATGTAAAACCGGTTCTCTGCGCAAGTAGGCACCCATGGGAAAAATCTTCAAATAGGTATACACAAAGATTCCGCTCATACCTACAGGGCAGCATTCATTTGCATAGTAAATACTGTATGCCCACTGTGGGATGTTGGGGGGGGGGGTGTTACAAGCATACAGAAACAACTGGGTTGTCAACTATCTTTTAGAAATACCTGCAGCGTCAGGAGCGAGCAGGGAAAGGAATCTTGAACAGTTTATGATCTTTAAAGACAGAACCTTCTCAATTGGGATGATTTGGTGCTTCATATTACTCTTTGAAATCTCTTTTGTTTTGGAAAACAAAAAAATTATTCAGAACTCCAATGATTAATTTGCAGTGAGCAACTTGGGGCAACAATAGATCTTGCCATGAACTACATCGCTTTCTTATTCTGTGAACTTAAATCATTTCCTTTTTTTAAAGCCTTATTTTCTGCTTTGATGTCAAACAGGGAGGACGTGCCGCCTCCTGACAGCCGCCCGGTCAGTCGGCACACAGGCCGGAGCTCCGGTCGGCACCCGCAGGTGACTTACAGTCAGGTGGACAGGAGCGAGGTGAGCTCGTTAAACGAGGGCAACAGCCAGCGACACACACCGGTCAAACACGCACCAGTCGAATACGATGGCGAGAGCGGATGTGCAGTGTGACACTCGACAACAGCACCCAGAAGATTTCAGCTCCTGCTGTTGTGTTGGAACGTGACACAGAATGACCCAACAAATAACAGTCTCGAAACTGAATCAAAAGAGATATTTATTTCATGATAGACCTCATCTGGAAATAGTCAACCATTAAAAAAAAATTGTACACAAGTAGGTACGTATTTTTTTGAAGATGAACTGACAGGAGTTGACATAGCAATAGTTACATGCAATGGGTTTTTGTCCACTACATAAAAAAAAACTACACGGTCCACCAACACCCTCCCTCAGTTCCAGCCCCTCCTCCCCCCAATCTCACACAGTGGCAGGAGTGTGTGGTCTTCAGGGTGAGTGGCCTTCTCGATAGCACACGTCATAGACAGTCAAAAGTTTATCCTCTGCTCCGTAATTCATTGTGAACCAGCCGGAGCTGACGTGCTCAGTGTTTGCACTTCACTTCTCAATGAAGAGTGTGATGGAATCTCTGCTTGTTTACATGACTGAGCTGTCTCTTGATCCTTTTGCAGCATGACGGTAGTCTTCAATTTAGTAGTTGTTTTAGCAACATACCTTGCTGAGACAGATGTGTTTGTGGAAAATCTTAAAGGGGACATATTATGAAAAACTTTTTTCTGTGTCTGAGAGCATATTTTGAACTACCGACCTCAAAAACTCAATAAAAAAGTTGGATGGGGATGTGATAATATCTCATTCAGTGAGCCGTTTGGATTTGCTGGGTAATGTCATACCACAACCCCCCCAGCTCAGATTAGAAAAACCCAACCTGCTCATCTTTATCTCCACACAACTTCATATCATGCTGCATTAGCTGTACCTCAGAGGTAGAAAGTAGAGAGCTTTTGTTCTTGCTTTTTGTTGTGCTACAGCAAATTCCCCACCAGCAGTTAAGCAGTTCACTTAAAAGACGACAGAGCTAATAATGCTCCACCAGCACTTTCTATATCGTTTTAAATCCTGTCTCAGAAATCTTTTTCTTTTTTCTTTGTCAGAAGTTGGCACTTCTGATTGCCCACGTGAATGCAGCATCAGTAGCCCACTATCAGAAGTCGCCATTACAAATATAAATCTAAACATAGGTTGCTTATATGAGCAACATTTTTTTAACCATTAACTTCTTAAACAAAACACGAATGGTGAAACCAGAGTTGATCGAGCCTACATGCGAGTTATCACACGATTTTGATGAGTCCCCCACCCCGCTGGCTGGTCCTATCAGCAGTGTGGGCTTTTAAAAACCTGGACCAGTTCAATGTATGACTCAACCAGACTTTCCGTGACTGACCAGTAAACGAGAAAAATGCAAATATCTGAGAAGAAAATGAGCAGTTTGTTATGTGTGCTAGTGTGAGCGCTTGGGCTATTTACTGTGTGTAATAAGGCACACCCCATGGATAAGAGGGGTGGGGGAAGTGGCTCACTCCACACCCTTAAACTGTCTGCTAAGAACAGGGCTTTATAAAGAAGACCGAGAAGGGTGCTACTGTATTATCGCTCTATGGCTTTTTGACATTTCATTAAGATCTAAGGAAATGGTGTCTTGAAAAAAAAAAAAAGGGGGGGGGGGCATAATATGTCTCCTTTAAGATTGGTTCTAAGGCCAAGAATTGGTCGAGAGACTTAATGTCTGTGAAGGTTTCATGTAATCAAAAATGTAACTCCCCTTTAAAGATAGCTGAGACAACAAAGTTAACAAAAATCACAGTTTTAGTAAAACCCGAAGTTGAGAGTCAGCCGATTCCTTTATGCTCTCGACAGAAAGCTGCACGCCAGCACTCTGCATACATCTGAGAAGTATTTATGGCACCGGGTAAGGAGTAGGAATAAAAGGAAACACTAAGCACCGCAACTCCAGAAAAATCACTGTCAGAAAAATTCTCTTAAAATTAGGCTCAGAGTCGCTGGATATGAAAATGTGATTAAGAGTTCCTTCTGTGGATTCATGTCCTGCAGACAAAGTTTTCCTTCAGGTCAAAAATATTCCGACACAGCACCAAAATGAATTTCACACATGAAAAATGATTGACATTAAAGGGGGGGAGGGGAATCCCGTCACCTGATCATCTGTTGAAAGGAAAAAAAGTAAGGCAAGATACAGAAATCATAACGACCAAACCTCATGCACACACTGGCTTAAGATGATTAAAAAGAAAGCTGCTGGTTTCAGCTCTCCGACTTGAAAAGGAATCATGATTCTGTGCAGGAAACAATGAAAAACAATGAACACAGATTTAAAAAGTGTGACATGGCCTTTGGAGTTGAACGTCTTGATGTTTCCCTTTCGCATTTAGCTGATTGCACCCACAGGCTAATGACACCAAGACAGATGTGAACTGTGTGTGCGATTGCTGTGGCTATAAAACCCCTCCAGCTGTCTCTGCGAGTCCACCCCGTCTCCAGTTAGGAGGGGCTACTTTTACGAGGGCTCGGAAGGTGAGCCGTCCCCACGATGTGGTACGCGAGCCGCTCCCCTCCTTCCGTGAAGTCCTTTGCATGTGGACGAGCCGTCTTTTTGGGGATGGCGATGTTCTTTTACTGGCTGATGCTGAGGTTCAGTAAGCAACAACCATACTTCGAAGGCACCGTTCTGTACATTGGCATGTATGTGTGTGTGTGTGTGTGTGTGTTTCTGTGGGCCACACACGGGCACATGCATACATGGAGAAGTAAAACCAGTTCACAAAGTCAGTTCCCTCCACTGGTGTCAGCCCACAAGGCATCACCATGACAACTAAGGCAAAATCTCTCGACATGAAAACACAGCATCCTCTTCTTTCTTTTTTTTTTCCTTTTTAGTTTTTCTCATCTGATTCTTTGCTTAAACCAACTTCCCCACAATAATCATTAGCAATGATAATAATCTCTATTCAATAAATTATCTATACTGTACAATTAATTCACCTCGCACAGACCAGCAATGAGGGGAGGTGCTTTTTTTTTTAAGTAAAGCCATCAACAGTCTGCCTCTGCTGTGTCCTCAGTGCAAACGCGTCTCTGCACACAGCACGCAGAGATAGACAGCAACAGTTTTTTTTCCTTCCTCTTTCCTGTACAGAAAATAAAAAACACGCAAAAAACTGATGCATAATTAAAGGCAGGGAAATGGGAGTAAAAAGTCTCGCTGAAAAGTGAGAATCCAGCAAAAAACATTGAGAAAAGAGTCTTTCCTTTCCTTGTCATTTCCTCCAAGGACAGCGAACAGAAAATGGTGCCTGATTTAAAAAAAAAAGGAGCTGGGCCACCACCTTCTGAGCCTTACTGCACTCCTTCTTCATCCACGTAGGTTGAGGGAAACCATCCGATCTGCAACATGAAATGGTAATCATCAGAGGCGCTCGCTTCAATATGAGCCTGAGTAAACAAGGGGTGTTAATTGAGTTAATTCATGTCCTTTTCTGAATGCCGTGTCCGCAGTAAGATAAATATACTCCATCACTGAAGTGAACGTTCAGGCACGAAAACATTAAACTGAGGCCACCCCGGATGCATTTGTCCACATTAACTTGCCAGAGGACGTGAATTATTATCACAGACAGCAACCTCGCCTCAGTTCTAGAAAAATAAAAACACTTTGAGGCTACTTCAAATACTACTTCAGCTGTTGCCAGGCAACAACTTTTTCTGACAGTGAAGCAAACACTGAACTAAGAGGTAATAACAGGCTTTATTTATGGCAACGCTTTAACCTCCACTTACTCCTGTTGGGATGGATCTGAGTTTCCTTGAATTTGAGCCAAGTGTTAAAATTCAGGAGCTGGTGGAGATCTTAACAACTGCAGCACAACGCAGGCGGCACCTGCACAAAGTGCACCCATACCTGACAAAGAACACAATACCAGAAAAAATGTGGAGCAGCTGCTTCAGTAGAATTCTAATTTCTGTGACATGGTCTGCATTTATTCGCTGTGAATCTCTTGCTGGAGCACATTTTCAGCCTCTGCTGTTCTGTCACTGAACCTTTGTCCGAGAAGCCAGAGTTTGACTCTTGAGTGAAATTTTTGTTCTACGTGTCATATCTGCGGCTGACAGCAGGGGAATTCTGCAGGGGGAGTGGCGGTGGTGGGGATTATTCTGCCGAAGGATACGCTGGACAGCAGTGACACAGAGCAAACTGGTGTTTTTCAGTTGAGAAAATGGCGAAGGGTTAGGCACTGGGATGCTTTTACCTGACAGCTGATGAAGTTGTTTTCCACCTACGTGCTTAAAGGAGTAAAAGCAAAGGTGGAAACACTCTGCAACAGAATTAAAATGAGCACTTTAACACCAGACTGCAGAAAAGTTTTGGGGCGCAGGAGCTGAGTGGATGCGCTCTCTGGCTCCACAGCAATGCATTAACGTTGTCAAATTTACAGCCTAATGGGGAATGTTCCTAAAATAAAAAGCTGATTTCACATCCAGTTTTACAGCCGCATATAGAGCTGGCGTATGTCCCAGCAGCCAGGTTTTCCTTTTTCCCTCCAACCACCTGCTTTTAGGTTTTTTTTAATGGTTTCATTGTAAAATTTAATCTCCCCAGTTCCCAGAAAGCCCACATCAGTGCTGCTTTTTTTTCCGTTTTTAAAAACGGATGTAGACCTATGCACCTTTTTAAGCTACTCAAGCTGAGAGGATGTTTATTTTCCCCTCTCTTTTATCTTCTTCTCTTTCAAACTCAACCTGTAGGTGCAGCTAATCGGCAAAGATCGTAACACCGAAGCCTCTGCTTTCATTCCAGGCTTCTCAGTCAGACCTCCGTCACCACACTTACTCTCCCATTTGCCTCTCCTTTCCACCAGCCCTGGTCTCCACCGATCTTGCTGTAGATCTTGACAATGTCTCCTTCCCGCAGCGACAGCTCTCTCATGTCTCGCGCCGCAAAGTTATACCTGGCCACGGCGGTGCTGACCACCCGAGGAGTGAACACTGAAAATGGAAGCAGTGACAGCGCAGTCCTTTTAGTTTTATGCACAACACGCTTACAGAGATGATGAGCAACACCTGGGCTTGACATATTTGCTCATTATTGATAACAAAAGAAATGTAGAGGGGGGAGGATGGTGTTCAACAAGACACACTGTCGTCACAAAACGGCCAATGAGGATGTTAGGAAAGGACACAAAATGGTTGGTTCACAGGAGAGGAAATTGGTTTCCTTTCATTGGAAACGTCATCCCGGCATCCTGCACAGAAGTGAAATGCTGTTCATGAAGACAGTGCCACAGAGAGGAAGTAATGAGCAAGAGAGCATGTGTCAGTAGTTACAGGAGATGAGGTGCAAGAGGACGACAGGAGAGAGCGAAGAGGAGAGAAGAAGAGAGTACCTGACCAGAAGGGAGCTGAGCTCTGAGAAGAGGAGAAGTTGAGGCCCTGCGGACTGAGGAAGGAGAAGTTGTAGGAGGCGCAGGTGGCTGCTGAGAGGAGGAGAGACAGAGACAGAGGAGGATATACAGGTAGAAAATGTGCGAGCATGCAGAGCTGGAGACAGAGAAGCAGAGTTAAAAAGAAGAATCCTCTGACGCTATATTTATCTTGTTGTTCTCTCAGAGTGATTTAAGAATGGTCCCATTGTTTTCTACAATCTCCATCTACGTGTGGCTTTCAAAGAGAATCCGTTGGGGACCAGTCGTTTTATGTAAAAAGCATGAAAAGAGCACTAATCGCTTGCCAGTGGAAGCAGCGAATATTTAATGACGATGTGTCAAAAAATGCAATGAAACCTCATCACAAGAGCGCTGGGACGGCGTGTGGCATATACTTAAAAATACAATGATTTGATACTGTAATCAACCAGAATGCTGTTCACTATTCAAAACATATCAGTGAGATATTTTATTGTTTTCAGAAAAAGATCAGCTCACACCAGCAAAAGGGAGAGAAATGTATGATTCTGGGTCCTCTCTGCTGTGTTGTTGTTTTCAGTTGGTAAAAGGTCTGGACAGCAGCCAGGCCAGTAGACTTAGTAACAATAGTAATACTAGTTCAGCATAGTCTTGTGCGAAATGTGCAAAGCCTTCTCTGAAAAAGAAATAAATAAGAAATATTGTGAAATTGTTGCTCAGTTTCTTGTTTTTAGCAGGTTGTTGAATTTACGCCCATCTTCGAGGTGCTCGTTTTGTCTAACCTGTTGCCATTTAACCTCATTATTTGCAACACGGGCTGCTGCCATCACATTCAGGAGCTCAAAAGTTCTGTGTTCGATTGGGAAGAAGATACTGGTTATTTCATTCCATTTTTCTCTTTATGCAAAGCGAACAGAGACAGGACAGAGTGGGACAGAAGTCAGTGCACAGCCACAGCCAGTATTCATAGAGTTTAACACACAGACAGGGCAGCCAATTCAGAGGCTGCACAAACCTCTCACTTAGCCGACTGCCCCTTTGTCACTCTGCATCATTTAACCTGGCTGTCCTCTGTCTTTCTGAGTTTCTCTTTTTATGAGTAAAGAGAATCACTGGCCCTGGCAGGAACAGACGATCAGGGAAGGCAAAGAGAGTGGGAGCGAGTCTGTTGTTTTACCCTCGCATACTTCTATTACACAGCCAAGATGGCAAAGGAGTTGAATTTGTAAGCTGGACCTGCATATTTTAACATCTCCTCTGATTCAAATTAGCATAGTCATGATCATTCATCGAAGCAGGTGGATATATTAGGACACAGTGCAGTCGGCTCAGGGATAAAACATCGGCAAAAGCGTTTCCCTGCCACTTATTCAGGTGCCGTTATAATGGCAGCCGGCCTATCAAGGAAGCCTGTCTCAAGGGAGCATGCACGTGGGTTGGTCCGGGTCTGTCTCGTGGAATTCCCAACAAATTCCCAAACCACTTCTTTCAACTGATTTATTTTCAAATCAAAGAAAGATCAACCCAGAGAGAGGTGATGCATGGAAAGAAAACCCATTTTTATGCCCAAATTACCCAAAGCTCATGACCATAAGTGGGAGTCACAGCGTATGTAAAACAACCGCAACACTGGGCTTTATATGGAACGACTGGAGGCGGGATACTTCAACGGAGCGGGAGTATCTATTAGTTTGGGTTTTTTTAAAGGAGAAGCTTAATAATAGGACAGCGCTGAGAATTGATGAGGGCCCAAAGGTATTACTTGGAGCCGGTGTGTTGTGGCTTTGAGGAGAGGAGCTCACCTGCGAGTATAAGCCATAAGCCAAAGCAGAGACTCTTGTTTGAAGCATTCACCTGCTCAGGATGACTGAAAGTGCTTTTTAAGAGAGGTTTACCTGGTGAGCGGGTGCTGGCCCGTGTTAGCGATCGCTCTCTCGACTTGTAGGGGTAGCGCAATGTCGTATCCAACAGCTTGAAGCTTTCTTTGAGCGAATGGGACTGATAGTACTCCACCAGCTCCTGTTGAATTCAAGGACAAAGAAAAATGGAGTTTTTTTCTGCTTTTTGTTTTTGCAGTTGAGTCCTGTATATTTCTTACCAGAAGGCTCTCGAACTTCTTTGCCTCAGTGATGTGAATCCAGCTGTCTTTCTCGATGACTTTGATGTGTTTTACTTCATCATTGAACCTGTAAAGAGAACCCCCCGAGAGGAGAAGCCGTTTATGGCTGCTTTGTGGTGTTCAGCTGCTCAAAATATTTTTGCTTGGATCGTGGAACAGACTAAAATAAAGTAACTTTCAAACATTAAGGCTGACTGTCAGGTTTGTTTACTCAATCAAATAAACGCTGGTCCATGCAGGCTTATTGCACCTGCGCTAAAGCCCGGAACACAAATGTGCAAATGTATTCCCTCACTTAAAACGTCGCCATAATACAGCTCCAGCAGGAGCTCAAGCATTATTTATCTGTGGGATGAATTCTCTCAGAGGAGAGGCACAAAAAAAATAGAGAAAAAAAAAGAAGGCAATTACTGAATGATAATTAGTTGGAGCTAAAAGATGCTCTGAAAACGCTGAATGGGGCTCCCTGTTACAACTTGATGGGGATAAAAAGCTTCCCTTGACATTTTCCCGCCCTGTAAGTTGTGAAATGCTCACTTGATGCTTATGGCGAACCTCTCCGCCTCAGCTGTCCTCTCTCTGATAAGGTAGGTCCCGCTGCTGTGCGACTTTAAAAGGTTGTCTGCCTGCTGGCGCTCCATGTTCCCCGCAAACCTACAGAGGAGCAAGAAATTAAAAGTTGCAGCCTCCAAGTTTAGGCTCTATTATTATTATTACTGAGTGACAGAGTGAAGGCTACCGAGATGTAATTATTATATTTTTTTTGCTTGAGGTCAGCCTGCTGTTGCCCTAAGTTAACGGAACACATCTTTAATATTAACACATCTAAACTAATTATAGGATAGAAACCTTGGGCTAATGGTAGTGCAGCATGTACAGGGCCATTAAATCTACAACATTTGGAAGTTAATAGTCTTACCAAGGATATCCATAGTAGTCTGCTTCCCTTGAGGACTGCCGGCTGGATAACGACTGGAAGGGCTGTCACGTGTAAAACACACCACACGTTAAAGGATGTTGCAAAATCGGAGCTTTGAAGTGATTCTTCTAAACATGCTGCATGTGCCACACAGGCAGTAAAATGATAACTTCAGAGGAAAGAGAGGACTCTGTGAGCTCGTGCTACAAGCTTTAATGACTAAGTCCCTGCTGTTTACGGTCTTACCTTTGGGTCCAGACAAGGTTTAACACAGGAACTGGGGAAGAAGCCGCTCTTCTGTGTTTGTATCAGCTTCCCCTGCAGGATCAAGGCAGGGCAAGTTTATTAGTAGACACCAGGCAAAGGATTGCCTCAGGGCAGTGGATAGATGTACATGAAGAAAAATGGAAGAAACAAAGAAATCTATGCCATTATTAGGAGCAGTCATTCTACAACACTGCTAGTTATGTGTGTAATCAAATGTGAATCTTTGGTGCCCTCTACTGGTCACATCACAAGCACTGTGGCACCAGTTCATTCCAACACTGCCTTATATTTCTTAAGGGAAAGCAACCTGGTAGTATGCCAGATACAGGAAAAAATGGAAAAATAAAAAAACAGAGATGCCATCTTCACTTGGCACTGAAAGCATATTCTGTACATCACATTCTATACTGATGTGAGAGGATGTACTCGCTAGGAAGGAACGAATCTGTCAAGATTACCCATCAGTGTCAAGACAGGAGCTGAAGTGCCTTCAGTGTCTGCTGCCTGAAGCCATCGATATTGAGCGCCGCGCACCCTTTGACATCACACAGGGAGATTAATCTGCCACGCTGTGGAGGGACAGCCAAGTGTAATAGCGAAGAAAATTCACGGCACCAGAGAGTTTCCCTGAGTCACTCGTCCAATATTAGCATATACAACTCAATGATTCAGCCGGGACATCAAATGACCCCACAGCGAATTGTGTCACAGCTCCCCATCATCCGCACTAACTTATTTTCAAGGACCCCCCAGGTCTGCAGCTGCTGCACCGCTAAAGTTCAGCTAGAAGACAACTCATACCGTCGGTAATGGTGCATAGAGCTTTTCAACTTGCTCATTCCAGAAATAATGCACAGGCACGCAGCACCACTCTCCGTGTGGACACCCCAGGCATGTTGGTGACCGACTTCACCACACTGAAAATGACAGGGCGCCTCCGTTTCCTGTCATTTCAAGGTAACCGATAAAGAGCTTTTGTTTTCTATTTTGACAGTTGTCTGTTCTTCAGCAATTTGGGCTCGAAATGCTGGAAAATGATATGACTTCTCGCCCACAGCCTTCATGTTTGTGCAAGAAATAGAAGGCTACAGTTAGTTTTGGAAACACCGCCCGCCTCAAGCACCGCAATCCATCTCCCAAACACTCTAAAGCTCTGAGCAAAATCTCGTTAGTTTAATCTACACGAAAACTGAAGCGTAAAAACATCAAGTTGTTGTCGGTTTTTTCATATGCCAGGGTAGTTATTGGCCATGCTCCTGACTTCCAGGAGTCTGCTGGTTTCTTTCTGGCGTCCTCACAGAGAAAACAAGGCTGCAGGAAGTCACAGCGAGAAATCACTTTCGCAAAGATTAAGCAAATGAGAACGAATGTGTTAATTAGTTGGCTCAGGAGGTGCTACAAAGTTGGATTTTGGTCTGTCGGGACATGTATAGTGAGCAGCAGCTGTAAGTTTGCAGCTGAACCTCGGACTCATTGATCATTTCAAATCCAATAAACCTGGTTTCTCGATGTGCCGGAGTGGAGGGCCAACATCAGCCGTCAACATGGCAACACGCACACTTTCTGTATCAAAGTGGTGATTGGGTTTAAAATGATCGGTACCTCCCACCATGCTGTGTCCGGATCTCCCTTTAGCAACTCGATAAAATCTCCTGTTTGGAAACAGAGAGGGGTCTTCCCTGGAGGGGCTGGTGTGCCGTGGTAGTTCCTCACTGCCACCATCTTAGGACCTGAAGACACGGCAGAGGTAAGAGGGAGCAACAGATACAGGTTCACAAGGAGGTCTGAAAAGAGTGCTGCTAGCAAACATTAGCAAACAGCAGGTTGGTGCTTATCTTACAATGAGGACCTTTACCGGAAGTTTATTTTCTCAAATTCAAGCATTTTTGTTTTTTACGTCAAAGTACAACAAACAAACCAGGATACCCATCACTGTCAAAGATCTGCATTGTCACCCACTCTGCATGGCTGCTGGTGTTAAAATAGAGCTAGCCACTAGATGGCAATAGAGAGCTGTGCTGTTCAAAAGCAGTCAAAACAAATTTCACAGCTGACGGAACATCTGGCATCACATCTAAGTGTTGAGTGACTGGAAGCATTCTTACCTGGTGACATTCCAGGCTCCTGTAGATTAAATAAAAGAGATAAACGACTGATAAAATGCCATCAAAACTCTTGAATAGCTGTGTGTGTTAACTGTGATTCTTTTACAAGGGGAGACAATGTCAGTGAGAGCATGTTGTTAATGGACAGAGGCTCTACTCACCAAGTCAAGAGGATCTGAAACAATAAACAGAACACATGGGCTGTTAGAGAGGACTGGCAACAAAACTGATTATTCATAATAAAGCCTAAGATTCGATGTTCAAATTCCACAGAGAGAGCCTCACATGGTGTACATTTTTGAGTGTTTACGTCAAACAAGAACGCAGTTTCTCATGCATGACTTGCTGGGCTCTCGAGTGTAACTGAGGGTGACGGAGGCAAACTGCGTGGTGACTTTCCACCTGTGGTCATATTATTTCCTCCTTCAGTCACTCTGCCGTATTGGTGCTTTCAGCTCTGCCCTTGAGAGTAATCATATTTAGCTCAGCCAACTACAGTATATTAGGATTTTGATCTACAGAACCAGGGGAGGCGTTGAAAGGCTTTGGAACATTAAATATTTAAAGTTTGGCCACACTCAGCTGTACTGCACTTTGATGATCACGAGTACAGGGACATTTCAGAGAAGAATTTTGATGGACATACATCATTTCCATGTCTTTAAATGAACTGTACAAGATAGTCATAACAGTTTTAGACATACTGAACCTTCAGGTTAAAGTGATCCGATGCTTAAAAGGTACAAACCACTGGAGTAAATAATTCTAACTATATTCACAGTGTTAATAAAATAACAAAACACTGCAGGGTATGAAATGACAGTCACAGGATTCCTCTCGACTCCCAGATGATATTTCCCTCTTTGACACCAAACGTAATGACTCAATGAATTAGTCCCATCTTCCCATCCCCCATAATGCCCTGCTGGGTGAAGTAGGGCTGTGCTCTGTAACAGCAGGTCAAGTTTGTGTGAATCAGGGCGGTCGTTGCTCGTGTCACGCACATCTGTGACATACGGCCACGCTGTTCACATCTAAATGTTGCACGGCCAAAACCTTCATCTGACTAACATTTTCGTTTAAAAGGGAAACACCTACTGATTTTACAGATGGTGATCACTTCCAGACACTCTTTGTGAGCTCCTGTTCCACAGCGAGAGCAGTAGTAGCCCTGATAGAAAATGCCCCTGGAGAACACACACAAACACAGAGTTACACATCAGTAATGCAAACAGGAAGTGTCTCAGACACACATTAACCTCCTGCAAGAGCAAACCATGAGGGGGGGGGCTGCAGCTTGGTCCTCCATTCTGTAAATGTGGCTGCAGATCCCTCATCATTTTCTACTGTATAATTCTTTAAAATCACAAAGTCAACTCGCCTCATTTAAGCCCATGTTCTAAGTGGTGCATTTGGTATGGCCACTGTTACAGTGCATGCGCCGCATGCTGCCATGTAGACTAGTAAGTGCCATAAATCACAATTGGATCCACTGGGGCTGCAGCACTAATTAGCATCTTGAGCTCTGGTCCCTGCCTCCACCAGCTCTGTGAATTTAGGTCAGCAAAGCCATGAAATTTGTGGGTCAATACAAGAGTGGAGTTTAGCCAGCTTACTGTAATAGAGGTGAAAGTGGTGATCCACAGCGCGGGTGGGTTTGTCCCCTGCACAGCACTCTCACACGAGAGGAAGCGTGTTCAGGCATACAGTGGGTGGTGTTGGATGGATACGTTTCAAATATCCATCAGCCACAGTCACACCAAAGACTGGTATGGGCCTAAAGAAGGACTATTACCAAATGGCAGCTTCTCTCTTGAGTTTTAATTCTGCAGTTGCTTTTTTTTTAAGCTTGACACCAATTTTATTGGAGATACATTAAATACTACATTCATTAATGATGTACAGCCCCACGATAATGGAGCTAATATTGTGTTTTTTAATCTTCTTTAAAAGCTACCACTAAGTTAGCATCTTCCTGCTAATTAGGAAAAAAAATAAACAAACACACAAGACAAACATGCTTTAGAATTTTAATGCCGAATTGTCCCGACAGGACATAAATAATTATAATGAAATTTTACTTACTGTGCACCTTTTAGCTAAATAATAAATTCTTCATCAGCAGAGACAACAAAAAAAACTTCTGCCATTTTGTTAGCTAGTTAAAGTTAGCTCCACCAAGACTTTCTACATGCGGAGAATACAAATTATCACATCACTAAAAGCACTACACAAATCAAGTAAGCTTTATGATGATCAGATATTGGGCATTCTGCAGAATTAATACTTTTTACGGCTTCTTCTTTACGAAGGAGAAAACTCACAGTCGGTAGCAGGCTAAGATTTATGGACACCAAAAGAAGTCCACTCTATCTGTCCAAAAGCAGAAAAATCCAACTATGAGCACAACTAGAGCTCACTATGCAACACAATATATCTCTCTAGCTTCAGGGCCTCTGATTTTGTTGGATAGGGCACGGCTAGCCGTTTCCTCCATGTCTCCATTGTGGCACTAAGCTAAGTTAGCAAGTGGTAGCATCATATTCGTGGTCTGATTCTATAAATCGTAAATATAAATGCTTTCCAAACTTTAAAACCTTTTCTCTTCAAATAATTCCGCTGCTGTATCAAACATAAAAATAATGCATTTGGCTCTGTGTTACATAGAGTTTGCCTGCCCACATATTGAATGAAAAATACAGGAAAATCTAGGCTCCTGCTGAAGACTTTACACATAACGGCCCATTTGGAAAGTCTGCATAAGGCTGTATTAATTTTGGGATATTAGGTGCAGATAAATCCACATGAGCACTGGAGTTTGTTACCTCAAGAGCATCTTGCAGGCTCGACAGTTGGTGTTCTTATCAAATGTGTGCATTTGGAAGTTATGCTGATTGGCGGTGGCCCTCTCTGGCTTGATGTTGGACCTGGAAGAGTCAATAGTTCTACGTCAAATCAACTAATTGGGCAAAGCAGCTGAAAGGATTTCCATTCAGCTGCAACTGAAGTTGAATGATATAAAACATGAGAGATTAAGATTTTTTTTTTTAAATGCATGAAGCTAAAAGGAAAACGGAAAAACCAATTGAATTTCAAGAAAATCTACTGCACCGCCATCCAAATCTCATTACAGCGCCTAAATGTGATCATACTTACATTGCCATTTCAAACTGCTCCATCCACTTCCTCTTTGTGTCCTCTGTTTTACAAAAAAACTGGAAGCCCTGCTTCCCTTGCAGGTGGATCAGATAGAAACCATACGACCACTAGGGAGAAAAAGTGAGTGTAGAACAGATGGCAGGAGATGTGTGGATGGCAGTGGCAGAGGGAGAGATGAGCAAAGAAGCTTGTGGTAACAGCACTTTCAAACAGCTACATTCGCAACTGTAAATGTAATAACATTCAAGTCAAGACGAGAAGATATTCTGCATGCTATGGCGAGGCGTATGAGCAGAAACCGGAGAGCCAACCACAGAGCCGGAAGGTACATGTGCAATCACGGCATGACATCCAAAGACCACCACTTCCAAAAGTAGGCCTCTATGAGAGAATGAGTTAAATAAAGGGATCACTTGAGCTTACCATTTTTCCACTCGACTGGTAAGCATGCAAAAAGAAAGACACCAGAGAAAGACCCAGTTACACATGCAAACATGGATAGACACATGCATTAAACAAAAAAGCCATGTTAGACTGGTGGTGCAATGCACTGCTGTATGATTTCATGAATCCAAAATAAGCTTCACTGCATTTACATGGTCTTTCAAGCATTTACGAGCACAATGCACATTTGGTACTTCGATGCATTACGCACACGTTCCGTATCTGAAATTACCATCAACAAGCGCCTTCAGCTCAAAGGCAAATTTGTAACAATTACACAGGCTGTTTCATTATGTGCACTTGCAAGGCTACCTTTGGACACATCTCGCTGTGTAAGGAAGAGTTCTGTTTCAAACCAAAGCAAATCATTTTCTTACCTTTTTCATGTCTCTGTTGTTCGTGGGGTCGTCCGACATTTTATAAGACTGCAGTTCAATAATCTCTTTCAGCTCATAGCAATAGCCTTTCCTCTTGCAGACAATAACCACTTTGTCAAACAGGAAGATATACCTGGAGATAAACACACAAATTCACAGATCAAATTCCCTGATCAGTTGGGGATTATTTACATTTTTCTCATCTAATTCAGACTCACCGGTCTTGTTTCGTTCTGTTGACGATGGAGCACACTTTCAGCTCTCCATCTATCTTTGGCCTGCCGTACTCCTCCAGTTTCACCTGCTGCTTAGGTCACAAAGAGACACGACACAGGGTGTGGCTGTGGTTAGGATACAAATGGACTGAGCTGAGGGACATAAAGTAGACTGTAAAATATCACCTGGGGATGGACATGCAGGTTATTGAACAAAAAAAAAAGAAAGAGAGAGAGAGAGAGAAAAAAACAGCTACTGTGGTGGACATCCACAAATGAAGAGCTGCTCTTCTTTGGGAAAATGCTAGTTGTTCATATAAATTTATCGCTGATTGTTGAGTCATTTTTTGGCTTTATTGTTTCCCTTCACCTCTTCTCATTTACATTTTCTAAATGCAAGAGGAAGTCCTTCTAATGATGACAGCCTCTTCCACTTCAAAACACTGACAAGAGCTTAAAATCCCACAATGGATGAATGCCCTGTGATGCTAAATAACAGCTGAACACGGCATACTTCTCTATGATCCCATCTCCTATAATATGATGAAACGACAGTCAGCAAGTTTATCTTCAAGGCCTTTAAACACGAATGAATTCAAATCGTCTCAACATATTCATCTTTCGCTCTCAAAGTAGAAGTGAAAGAGGAGTACTTACGAGGTTTTCTATTGAACTTTGGAATTCACTGATTTTTTTCAGAGTCTCATTGTCCCTCTTGACTTCGTTGATGTACATGGCCAGGTCCTGAAAGTGTGGGGCAAAAGTTCTTTTAGCTTTTGGGTTAAAATCTCGATGGTGTCCCCCACATGGTGCAATTTAAGCCACAGTGCTGTTATGTAACATTTTCAAATGGCCACTCAGAGACGTGCACACGTATAACTCAAACCTGCATAGCCTCCAGAGCCTCCTTGAGTTGTTGTCTCTCTGGTCGGTCAGTTGAGTGACTCAG
Organism: Leuresthes tenuis; assembly: GCF_036924035.1. Lineage (NCBI taxonomy): Eukaryota > Metazoa > Chordata > Actinopteri > Atheriniformes > Atherinopsidae > Leuresthes > Leuresthes tenuis. Next base: position 5,425,723 of record NW_027325373.1, read on the forward strand.
AAGTTCCTGCAGAGGGAGAGAAAATATTAAAAAACATGATGCAAACACTGGCTGTGATGTGTTGACAGAGATGTGCAGTTGTTCTCTCCAGATGTGACACTGATGTGGCAGACAATGAGTTGCTGCTGAGCACCATCAACAGCAACGTCAATAAAGAGCTGAAGCGAGTGGTAACTAGCTCCATGTCTGGCTGTTCTTTATAGTAACAAGATAATTGCAGATTTGTTTTCCCCTGCAAATCACGCTGTCCTCACAGCCGATCAATAACAAATATGTTTAAACACTTTGATTTGCCTCGCATATCACAGGCTTATTGGAGTGATTTATAAAATGCTGGCGAGCAGTGTTTTAGGGAATAAAGACACAGTCAGTCTTTTTTTTTTAATAAGGAACAGTAAGGTTTTGCCAGCTGTCCGCCAGCCTGACAAACACATTCAGCACTTTCTGAAATCATATGCAAGTTAGACTGCTATGAAAGAGCTAGATCAGATCAGTCTGGACTCATTTTTTATTTCAAAAGCAGAGTTATCAACAGTCAAAGACCAAAATGCTTCTGATCATATCAAACCTGCCTGGGTGCATATTCATTTGAACTGAGAGTATCCATCAGCCGCCTTAAATCAGACCCACTTAAGGTGACGCCCACTCTGAGATTAAGAGAAAATATGGCGAGAGAGAATCGATGTCATTACGCCTCCGGGTTTCAAAACAGCAACTTTACCGATTAACTGGAAAAACTAAAAAGCTGGCAGGTGTTCTGATCCTGAATCTTGCTCGTTAATCACTAACTTTACTTCCTAACCTAAAGAGCAGTCAGCCCCGCATCTTTATGCCTTTAAATTAAAGTCTTAATGAACACAACTGCTCCTCTTATACGAGGTGTTCCAGACCTCAGTGGGATCAATATAACTGCCTCACGTGTGATTGAAGCTTTTTGTTGCCAGAACAATTCATGGCACGGACCATTAAAAAGCGATCAAACCATGTCTTTGTGTAGACCTCATGTTGCTTATCAGCGTAAAATAGCTTCTTAATACCTGCACACTGATCAGTTACAGTTTGTCTTTTAGTGACATTTAAAAGCGTTCATATCACGTCGTCCCTCCCAGTCGGGTTGTGTGCATCTTGGGCCTTCCAGTGACCCCCCCCCCCCCCCCCATTTGAACTGGAGGTGGACCAGATGTATTACGCCAGAGCCACGAAAACGAAGCTCTCGGATTCACCTGGTTCCAAGGTTCCTGTGCAGCACCAACCATGTTGATTGACTTCACATGTGTCATGAAACAGAAATAGGAGGAGAAAAAAAGGGGCTCATACCAAACAAAGGGTCAATACTACTGTTCCTGGATTGGTGTGCAGCGGCGTCCTCATTTTCGGGATACTGTGACAGAGCTGTGCATGCACAACCGTTTAAGAAGCTGAATAATTTATCTGTGTCTAAATCTAAAAATAATCAGTCAATAGCAACGACAGCAAATAGAATTCTAACTAGCCTTTTTAAAGCAGACTTAGTTCAATATTTCATCTGGTTCATTTGGTGGCTCAGCGGGCACCAGAAAAGAAAGGACATATATAATTCAAGCTGTGTCTGATACATTCATAGTGCATACACTGATCAGCCATAACTGTATGCCCCCCCTCCAATATCACAATTAGGACGTCACCCTCATGACATTACAAATAGAAAGGTCTTTAATGCACAGCTTGTCTTGCTGCTGCCGAGTCTGATTAAGCAGATCTGTTAAACACTAAAATGTCTTACTTTTGCACGAGCCACACGCATATGAAAGACATGGCAGCATGTACCTGCTTTCAACTAAACACTCAAGCTGAGACGAAAGATACTGCATGATTACACGGCTTTACAAAAATACAGCACATTCATCAAATATTCAAACTGCTAGAGGGGCATTACATCTCAGATGACTGTGCTGAATTCGCTTTATTTAGAGTGTGGTACATAAAAGATGAAGTGTGCTATTCACACCATGACCAAAGTAGTGAACACCGCTGTGAAGATATCTATGCAACATCTATGCCCCTGGGCACGATTGGACACGCACAAACACACACACATAAACACAAAGAGTCAGTCGGGCGTGCCCCAAGGCTGCAGCACACGCCACAGTCCACCCGCAAAGTTGTGGGAGGCAGTGAAATGGGGCGTGTTTAATCTGATTAGGGCACGATTGATTTGACCTGAGAGACTCGCTGTGACTCCTGCAGGGGTTCGATTCGAGCAGCATTCTGTAGACCAGCGATCACCTGATGCGAACACGTGCCTCCACCTCAGTCCATTACCCACCGCAGCATATGCTCATCCATTATAGAGATCCAGAGTTATTTAATCATAGGGAATATTACAGTGGCCAGCTTGTTTTGTAAACCAACACTTGGAGCAGAGCTTCAGTATGAAATACTGGCTGCTCAATCAACTGGAGAGACAATCCGTCAGTTCTAACGATCCCATAAGGTGTTCTCTCAAAGTCTTCTGGGTACCCCAGCTTCATCTTGATCATTACTGTTCCAGATAACCGACATTTCTTAATTACATTACAAGCTGAGGAAGTGCTACACCGAAAATGCACAGCAATCCTCTTACAGAGTTCTCCTGTTAGTGGCGATAAATTGTTTTGATTTTTAAGATTAGGAGGCTGCCGCTTGCTGGGGCAGGTTTTGTGAACAGAACACAGCAGCGATGATCTTTCTCCAGGTGCTGATACAATGGCTAAGTGTAGCTGATGCATAGCAGCTTGCACATCGCAGTTTGCACATCGCAGTTTGCACATCGCAGTTTGCACATCGCAGTTTGCACATCGCAGTTTGCACATCGCAGCGCTGCTGACACACCGGGTCTAATGAATAGCAGTTCTTTCTCAACAGGAAATGTTACAGCAGCGTCGCAATGAAAAAGAAAAACCGAAACCTTGCAGCACGAGTGCCTTTCATCTGGCATGAATGTTTGTTTTCAAATGTAAAAAAAAAAAAAGCCATTCCCACTGAGTTATGAGGAAGCTCATCTGTTTCTCTGACGAGTGGAACATAATGACTTCTTTCTTTCAAGCAGGTTAAAGAACACACAGAAGACACTGCTTGGGTTGTTTGGACTTGTCACTGAGGAAGAGCCGTGACTCCACGTTTTGTGGCAGTCAGGTGGAGGCACTGAACTGCGTTGACTGGGGCAGACGGAGCTCACAGCTGAGCCTACAGTCTGAAAGCCAAGCCAAAAGCCAGCTAATGAAACTCACTGTGAGCTGAAGTGAAAGGTCTGCACGAAGACTAAATGAGCCTTCCACCTGACTGCGTTAGTACAGAGGTAGTATCATGCTGCTAAATGCTAACAGTAGCTAAATCCTGATTGCTAGCTCTGACCAAGCAGCTCCACCCTGAAAAACCAACACCATTGGCATCTTAGGTTTGTTAGATTCTGTGTGAATGCCTGGCTGCTCTTCTTTATGTCTGTACTGCACTGCAGCCACAACTTCCTGCAGACATTTAAAATGCAATGACACGGTTAAAACATAAAGGTTATGAGGGCTGAAATCCCTGGGGGGTGTCCAAACGTTTTGCATGGTACTCCTAGACATTTTTAAAACAAATTGGCGGTGCAAATTGATACAACAATTTGGCTTAAAGAGAATGCTGCATCTTTTTTGGGGTTCATTTTCTACCAACGTTCACTGTAACACACATTTTAAATGTCTGGGCACATGTGGCGCCCCCTCCTCCCACTGCATGAGAATTAGAGGGCAGAGGAAACATACTGGAAATAATAGGTGAAAACATGCTTGTGCTGAAGCAAAGCACATGTAGGCAGTAACACGCGAGCGGTTTTAAGTTAAATTTCAGGTGGCACCATGTCGCAGCAGTGCATTTAGAAATGTTATTCTTTCAGCAGTGAAACTGGGACACTTCAGGGGGGGCTTGTTTGATGTTTTTTTAAAGGGTGGAAAGAGAAAACTCTTTCCTACTTCTTTAAGACAGTATCCACTCAGAAAAATCAAAAAGCTGCAGAGCATTCAAAGATTTAAAGGACTATACTGTAAAGTTGAAGAGTGAGATGGTTCCTACCTTCAGTAGTAGGTGATACTTCAGCACCCTCTGCATGGGAACAACCAACAGGTCCTGCAGCTTGAACTTCCCTTCTTGCACCTTCAGAGTACATTCCTGCAGAAGACAAGCAGCAGGGCAGCTGTAACTGTTCCACTAACAAGCATTCATTTGTTGTTCAATAATTCATGGGCTCTTTTCTGCTGTTGCTTCCACATATTTACAAGGTGTGCCGTTAACAACAATGAGGACAGTTTTTTTTTTAACTTACGGGTCCCAAAGGCTCTGGCCGTGCCAGAATTTGTGACACGATTATTCTGCGTGTTGACAGAGAAATCCCTCCGAGCGATGAACGCATTTCTACAAACTCTGCCTTATGGAAGTAAGAAAGTCTTTTGTAAGCACCATCCTGTGAGGAGATTCTCGCAGTGGTTGGTGTAACAGTTTCTCCGACAACTGTGCAGTCACAGTGACAGCTTATCCCTCTCTACAAACAAGGTTGTTTTTTTCTTACAAAGAGACTGTGAAAAGCCGATTTATCCCGTTACAAAGCTCTGCTATTTTGAGAAGAGAGCATCTGAGCGTCAACTAACCAAGGCTGTGATCATCTCATTATGTTGTCAATAGCACCCAAGGCCATTTGGTTGCACTTGCTAACTGCTGATGTGCCTCAATCCCGCTGTTACATCAGAATTCTGCTGTGAGCTCAGCTTCCTCTAAAGCGCGCTGGTTACAGAGCGGTGTGGAAGGAGGAAGTTCTTCAGACATCACATAGATTCACATTAAAGAACATATTTCCCCTATTCACCAAAGTTAAATACAGCTGCTAAAATAGAAATATCTAATGTTGAGGTTGAGTTTTTTAAATAAACCCTCACTTGTTATATCTTTTCCCCTTACTGTACAGTAACAATTGTGTTGGGATTAATGGGGATAATAACATAAAATACACCATGCAAATACACCAGTTTACTACGAGTTCAAATAAACTGGAATTAATTAAATGGCTTCAGCATATGTCTGACATTTTGAAGAAGTATGTCAATTTCCTTCTCTTTGCTTTACTAATTTCTGCAGGTTCTGTTTAAAAAAAAAAGGAAAAATAAAGCCTTTTTTCCACGACAAGCAAGACAAAGAAACTCATTCATTTCACCAACTATAAGAAGGAATTGGACAGATTAGCATGCATCGTGTAGCCGGGATATAATGTACTCTGCTATCGTGCTCAAACAGTGCCGAGAGATTTCAAGGTAGCTTTGAGCTTAATATGAGCAGCTAGCACCATTCAACACCATCAAACAAATCTTGCATTTAGGTCTAAAGATTGTTTAAGATGTCACAACAGAGTATTCGTCCTCTCTACTTTTCAATCCACCTGTCGCTCGGCTCGGCTGTCGTCCATCTGCGCAACAAAGGCTTTAACAAAGAAAAGGATGGAGGGATGCAGATGTGTCTACTGTCTTTTAGAACATAACGCTCTGATTTGCACTGTGAGCCAAGCACACACACCCCCTGAACACAGCTATTGGCAGATTTGAGGGGGAGGAGCCAAGTTTATGTTCACATCCAGTCACAGAAAACTGTGGCTTTGCGTGCCTTTAAACCTGAAATAAGCACAAAAAAGGATATAGCCTGAGATATGCAAAGGTAAGTATGATGAAGCGTGTGTGCCTGGTTTATCCCCTGCATGAGCTCTAACCCCACCTGCCTACTTATTTTTAATTCAGTCACAAAAACAATACGATTAAGAGGAAATATAAGTCCAAACTTGCGGAGATGTTCTTTCAATCATGGAAGGGACCTTACCTCTACTTTAATCTTGACGTCTTCTCGTGTTGCTATTAGCTCATCCAGTGTCTTCTGAGCGTTCTCCATGTGGCTGCAGTACTGACCATAGATCAACAACCTGAAGAGGAGCACAACCCAAACATTAACCCTGACACACTGTCGCTCATTCTCCAACAGAAACTCAAAGGGAAGGGACAAATTTAAGGGTAATCCTTCTGTCAGTTCTGCCCGCGTCCTGTTTACTGGACAGGTAAGATATTACAATCTGTTCACCTCACTTTCCATAATCAAACCTTCTTTGAGCGCTTCCTGTTTGAGCCACTGACATTTTTCATATCACAGGATGAATAAAATCCAGACATTCACAAACGTCACTGAAGAGAACTCCGCAGCCGAGGCTGTGATTGAGATATTTGTGCTTGTCGTCTAACAAAGTGGGCTCATAAAACATGTCCAAGCTCGGTGTACCACATGCTTACCCTAAAATGAGGCTTAATAAGAGCTAATAAGGCCCCTCTGACTGTCTGAAATGTTAAAGATATACAATCTCTCCTTTTCCCCCCCAATACAGATAAGAAAAAAAAGAAGAGTCCACAATTAGCTGTGAACTGCTTAGTGGTTTGAAGCCTTTAGGCAACATTAATTTTAAGATTAATAACACAATTTGGGGGGTCAAAGTGAGAGTCATTCCGCACCACAGGGGGCAGATAAAGGATTGTGTGAATGAAAGTATGGTCATTAAGAATGTGCAGCAGCCCGATCCCCCAGGCAATATTTGTTGAGGTGGCATCTTCCTGCCAATAAGCTGTAATCACAGAGCGCTAATGAAAGACAGTGCTTCGTATCAGTTGCTTTGCAGAGCTCCCCTTATCAGTCTGGGAGGGGAAAAAAATCTCTTAATTTCAAGCGGAGAAGATATGAGAGCTGTGTTCATTAGATATTGTATTGGGACTCTGACACAGATCTTTGGGTTCAGCTGGGAGGGAGTTCAAAGTCATCTTGCCCGGAGGATGCCGCTGCACGTGGCACGCATGCCTCTCACTCACTCATCGAGTCAAAGTAGGGCATTGGCACGGCTGGTATAGTGCTACCCTCCCCCATCACAGAGTTGGCACATCTCTTAATCTGAATCTTGAGTTGGTGGGGAGAGCTGGCACGCTGACGTCTAATCAAGCCCCTGATAGATCTGTGAGGCAGGCAAAAGCAGCACTGCCAACAGACCAGGCAGAGGAAGTTAATGGACCACAGGTTTGCACGTGCACGATAAAACGCAGGATTATCGCCTAAACTAAAACTGAAAATAAACTGCCTCCTGTTGGCTCATCAAATCAGTTTTAAAAATGTCGGACTGCTTCAACATGCTGCCCCAGAAACAAGTGCAGACTAAAGAAGCTCTATACTGATGCAGGAGCACGTCTTCAAATGAACTGCTCTACTCCGGAAATGTCCCGAAAATGTTAAAGCCGTGCAACTCCGAGGTGGAACTCTGAACCAAAATGTCCCCCTAAAGATTTGCCTTTCTGTCAAATCTGTTCATCAGATGACCATCCTGAGATCTGCTTTGAGCTTCACTGGAGCCCAAGCAGATGTTTGAGTGCCCCCCCACCCCCTGCAGCGAGGCCCCTGCTTTGCTTAAGCCCTGGGCTAACAAGACCCTGATTAAGACTTGATCCACACTCAGAGAGACAGCTCCCCCAGCTCCCGCTCCTCTAAGACGACAAAGTGATTGAGATTAATGGTCGTCTTGATCGATTATAAGACAGCAGACGGACCGTGCAGTGCAGAGAAGACGAAGCAGCACACACCAAAGATACAAATCATACAGTATAATGAGTTATCAGGACACAATGTGGCATGAAGGTCTTCTTTTAAGAAGCTGCTCCAAGACACGAGTGACAAGAGCTCCGAATTTGAGTGTGAAAGTTGAAACTGTTGAGATGGACCACACACAAACACACACACACACACACACACACACACACACACACACACACACACACACACACACACACACACACACACACACACACCCTTGGAAAGGATCAGCTGAATGAAGGTGAAGCAGAAAATGTTATGCGGTATTTTAAAGGCATAAGTGTGTGAAAACTACATCTTATGGAGCTGATTTACACAGTCAGTTAGTTTCTTAAAACGGGGCCAAAACCAGAAAATCCCACCCCCACGGGGACAGAACGATGCTGCAGTAAAAAAAGCAGTGGCAGGAAGCTGATGAATGAAAATGATTCGACCCATCCTCACAGCGTTGGTTTTTCACCACATTTAATGAGATTATTGTTTCGTTTTTTGTTTTTTTTTGCTGCAGCAGCAGCTCTTTACATGCTCTCATAAAACACTTTGTATACGACTAATTAATATGAAGCCAAAGAGACTATAACCAAGCCTGAATTTGAAGAAGTGGTGCATTTCGGGCTGGGATTCATCAGGTGGAGACGCACACAAACTCAATTGAAAGCAAATTTAGCTACAGCCTGGCTGGGTGTCCTAAAAGAGACCTGGCAGGGGTAAAACACTGTGTAGAAATGGAAAATCTGAGTATTTAGAACAGGAAATGTTCTTCAAAACATGGGGCGGATCCACTTTTCCCACCGAGTCAGCGATGAATACTGCGTACCTACATCTATAAGCACACGCCTCTCTTGCCTTTAACGATGGACACATCGCAATGGGAGCTAAGCGCTCATCCCTTTCTTCTGCATTTTGACATGGTTTCTTCCCAGTTTTTATTTTTTATGGAGCTGAGAAAATAAACTTTTATTTTTCTTTCTTACAGTGAGCCAGAAATTTAAATAAAATTAGAAGCTGATGAGAAGGGATTTAATGAACATTCAGGGAGACAACAAAGACAAAACTTTCCTTGCGTGGCCAATTTGGCAAGTGTTCACAAGTGCCATTAGATATCATTGAGCTTCCCAGCTGGCAAAGTTAGTCCGCAGGACCACAAAGAAAAAAGAGAAGCAAAGCAGCTTTACCTAAACAGCAGAGATCTTTGAGACCATTTCCCTTCGGGTTGGAGAGTAAAAGTTTCTATCCTTCTCAGAGCTGGTGATATCGCCCTCATGTGCTAGCCTCTTCCATAATGAGGATGTTGCCGTGCGTATCATTTCACTGAAAATGCAATTCTGGGCAACTGAGCTCCGGGTGTCCACCCCCAACCATGTTGGAGCTCAGCAAGCTGACTCAGGCAACTGAGGAACTCTCCAAGCAAACCAGAAGTGACAGGCCGTGGAGCCAGCTAATATTCTCTGACACATGGCATTGGGACCCCTCACCTCCACTCAACGTATCCCGCACACAGCAAATGGAGGAGAACAAAGAGCAAAGACCCGCTCTAAAGAGGCCCACAGTGCGACTATGATTAGGCACCGCCTGGATATCTGGGAGCCAGATTACTCCGGAAATGAGTTGGGAAATGTTGCAAATGACTATATCAACAAGAGGGCACTTAGATGCCCATTTAGTTTATGGAGCTGCCTCTGAGTGCACTTTTCCATTCGGTCTGGGTCCGTCTGTTTAGGAACCGAGAAGATAAACCGGTGACATTTTCAGCATGGCTTTCAGTTCAATGTCAAATCCAAAAAACAGGGCTTTTCATCCACTGCGCCGACGTGAAAAAAAATAAAACGGATACAAGCACATTGTTGTAAAGGTCACTGGGACTTACAAGCACAGATACCCAAATTAATTATGCCGAGCCTCAGGTCCTCAGGAAAACTGCAGATGCCTGAGAAGAGCCTTGCAGTGCGAGTCCAAATCCCCAGGTTACAGTTGTTTATCACCACAGAGAGACAAGACTGTGCAGCGGCTCATAATGAGGAAGCTATACGTGTCAATCACACGCAGGCAGTGAAAGCCTGTGATGCAGAGAATCTGCAAATCTAATGAATCATTTGCTTTAAATAACCCTGCCTCACATTTGGGAGAATGTCACCAAAAGGTAAGCAGCAACAATGAGCGGCGTGTCATCAGCAAATTTGTTTATGAATGGAGGTGTAAATGTTAAGCTGTTTGCACACGTGCCCAAAGTCCGGAAATTTTTCGGCAGATTTTCCACAGGAAGTGCATGTGAGAAACCGCAGCGCTGGCTCATGTTCTCATGCAGAGTCTTCCCAGCCAACCTCCCAGTCCTCTGCAGTGACCTTTGGTTATCTGGACCTCATCTGGGGCTGCGTGCAAGAGACGATTTTTCAACCAGTGTTCAATGAGATTTGAGAGTCAGATGAGCTTAACAAGGAAGGAGATACAAGTTGGAGTGCGTGCGCTCGCCTGTGTGCGAGGCAGAGGGGGAGAGCATGTGCCAGGCTCTGTGTATTAGTCGGCACAGAGTCTCTAATGTCACTCCAGCTTTGTGTGACACGGCCCTCTAGGCTTCCGGAAGAGGCCTGCAATGAGCTTATTACCTATGCAAACTTACATTGCCTAAAGAAACACTGACTGTTTCAGGGTGGAGGTGTCAGGAAAGGCGGGCGGGGGGGCTACCGGGATCACTGTGCAAAGAAAAATAATGTGTACTTATGTATGCCTGGGCAGGTACACACACACTAGCAGTGAAAAGTGTGACTCACTCTTCCAGGATCAGCTGTATTATTTGAGGAGACTGGCGCATGGAATCATGCCTGAGACCAGCACCTATCATCACCATCATTACCATTACCTATGAAGCAGTCGCACTTAGCACAGCAGGGAGGCTAATCACTGCTCCCGTCAGGGATGCAAATGATCCGCACGTCGCTCTGCAGCTGGGCAAGACGGAGAGCATCAGAGAGAAATCCTTGTTTTTTCAAAACCTTACAGCTTTCCCCCCCTTTTAGTGCTCTCTAAACTCCACTCTGCTCCTTCCTTTCTGCTCGTAAAGTCTTTTTTTAAATCACACACGTGAAACATCTTGCCGGTCCGACGAGAATCTCTTGTTTACAATTAATTGTGCTGGTTTCAGGAATCTTTCTACCACAAGTTGATGAAAGGAGGCGTGTGGGAGCTCTGGAACTTTCACTTTTGCTGCACTTGTTTTTTTAAGAGGATTTCTGTTGCCTTTATTTATTATTATTTATTTTAACACTGAAGTTAGACAGAAGAAGAAGAGGGAAATGCAACGAAAAGGCCCTACTGGGTGGGAGTCAAACTCAAGACACTTGTGGAATGCACCCAAACAACTCTGCTATTAGATCCCATCTTTGTTAATTCCTTTCACAAAATAAGATCTATTTCTGCAGACAGAATATGTTGTGTAGAGAGGGAGTTATTATAATTAACAATGAACAACAAATGTAAATAATATAGTGCAAAAACGTATGTGGTGGAGTAAAAGCAGAGACAAAGGGAACAAGACAAGATAATGCAGTCTTGAGCGCATGTACTTTGTTGGTTTTGGTTGAATGGAGAACAATCGGCTGCGTGCTCTCTTTTATTTTAATCGACTTTGAGAGCTAATCCCATCAATCCTGATCTGCTGGTACTCAACTCCGTGTGGCCTATTGTAGTCTAAAGGGCAGAAAAATGCCTTTGCTTTCAAAATCCTAACCGGATTTTAAGGCTCTTGGTCAACAAATACGGATTTCAGGGTATTTACCTTTCCTTGAAGTCAATGAAGGTCTTCCCGAGGCCACTTCCTCCACTGACCATGCTCACATCGATGGCTCGCAGGAGGGCAAAGTGGACTCTGATAACATCCTGAGTAAACGTCACAACAAATATTAGAGCAAGTAAGAACATTAAGAGAGTTATGTAACGAGTTCATCTGGGAACATTCAGTACACAAAGTGTCTTTCACCGTCATATTTCTAATAGCTCTTTGGGATTCACCCGCTACTAAGTGAAATATAAAGAGAATAGACAAAATAATAAATAAAACAGACTTCTGTGGCCCAGAAGAGGAAATTGTATAGTCAGTTTCTGTCATGACGTCTTAGTATTTAACAGAAGCATTGACGCAGTTGTAATTCAATGGGTAGAAGATGTGTGGTGGTGTTCTTGTGAACTAACAACATAAACCTTTTCCTTTTGTATCCTGTGAGTTATGTCCCTCTGAGAGGCATGAGAAGATGTGGAGTCATCGGTTTTCTGTCGTAGCTGAGCCGTGACACCAACATTTCTCGACAGATAACCACCGTTAATTATGCATGCTGTTACAACAAGTGTGTACAGTGTGTGTAACATGTCATTCATTCAGTTATCCATACACACAGTGAGTCCGTCAGTGGGTGTGTGAGGCACATCCAGCCACGCTTAATAGACACAATCTTCTCTGCTTGACCGGTTACTCACCTCAAGGTTGACAAAAATAGCCTCCATTTCTTGTGGACTCAAAACTTGCTTTAACGGGATCATGTAATTCTTGAGGGGAAGAAAGAAGCAAATTGGTGACTTCTTGAAGAAAAAGAAAAAAATATTTCCCTACACGATACTAGAAAGACTGAGAGCCGGTTTTTCCATGATAAAAATGTGTGCATGAAATGACATAATGCTCCGTTGAAGCTTTTGGCAGAAAGCAGTGACAGGCGACACTGTGAAGGGAAGGGAACATGCATCAGGTCACAGGCTTCACTTGGTGTGCCATAACTACACACAGCTGCTGTGTCTGTTGCATTTGACGGGGGAAAAAAACAAAAAAACATGTCCGTTATTTCTCTAACGTCGCTTTAAGGCTGTCACATTTCATCATCATCATGATAACAAATAGATCAACTAAGAAGCAAGAAAAAGATGGCAGGCTTTATCAACCCCAACTCAATTAAGCTTTACGAGTCTTCTGATCATAAGAGGGACATTTATTCTCATTTACTCTCGCGTTCATTCGATGTGGGAATCACAGGACGCACATTTGGTTTAATGAAATTAGCGAAGCGGATGATTTGTGGCGCTCCATCAGACGGCAGATGAACTCTGCCAACACTGAAACTGATGCGTTAGCAGCACTCATCTTTGTTGTGCGTTAGTTTTTCCAGTACAACAGAGTCGGCTGGCATGCATGCATCCGCATGTTGGTGCGTGCGTGAGACTTTGCAGCCGTTTTATCCCACAGAGTCAGTATATGTTGTTGTTGCAGTGGAAGCAAAAGTGATGTGCAATACTACATGAGCTGTAATCACACTACTTTTCTCAACAATACAGAAAAGTAACGATAACTGTAACGTCTGCCATACACTCTTTGGTGGGGGTGGATTATACTGCAGAAGAGCTAACTTTAAGAAAAGAAATTTAGTCAATTATTGTTGCAATATGAGAAAATGCAATATCAAATGCACAGTTTTTCATCTGATGACCTTAACGTGCGCGGAAAGCTTCAGGGATCAGGGTCTCCCACAGGGGCTCAAGCCAATAACACCCATATCGATCAGCTCCTGTGACATTTGTACTCCCAAATGAATCTGCCGATACTCGACATTTCCATGGAGCGGCACAGTCAAGAGGCTCGAGACAAGGACAACGATGAGGTGGCAAAAGGTAACTCAACATTATGTCCTTGTGCATGGATAAAAATGCACACTCCCTGTCAAAGGTAAGCACCACAACACAGGCTGATGGACCGTTTTCAGCGGGGCTTCTGTGTCAAAGACCAGCCCAGTCCGTCACATGCTGAAGATATTTCACAGAGCTAACAACAGTGGAACTCTATGGCATAGTTTCTCAGCCTGTTCTTCACAGGCAGCTCGTGCTCTACAGTTTTTAAGATCTGGTGTGTGTTCAGATTGTTCACTTAACCTCCGAGTATTTAATCTTTCTTAGATAGGAGATGCGGTTTGTGATAGTGATCGTTGACTATGAACAGTCCTTTTTAAATTGTTTTTTTTCTAGGCAGTCTAGGTAAATTCTGTGAATGGTGATTTAATATTTTGCTTGGTAAAATGTAACATAATAAAATAACATCTTTTTTACTTGGAGTAGCAAGGTCTGTGCTAATTAATGACAGTTTCACACATTTTGCTGCGTTAACCTCAAACATATGGTATTTTAAGCCTCAACTTCAGCATCTTTCATCAGCACATTTCACACTTTTCTAAACATTTTTTTTAAATGTTCATGTCAGGAGATGAATTAGAAATAAAATCATTCAGAAGCTCACCTTTTCAATGTCCTCTAAAGTCTTGTAGTACTTGGCTTCAGTCTCCTGGATCTCAACGAGGCAGCAGTTCCTCTTGTCCTCTTCCGTCATACCCATTTTCTACAGAGAGAATTAAAAAATAAAATATTCAAATGAAATTGCATCTTTATAAAACAGGAGCTAACTGTCTAAGTTTTTAGCAAATAACTCTGCCAGGGTTAGGGGAAGTAGTTAACCATATCCTGAGATTTTACTTCTGTAACTAAGTTCATTGCAGTTTAATGTTATCTAAACTAATTGTTTGACACATTTCAAACAGTGTGAACATCTTTTAGCACACTTGGTTTGGTAGTGCAATCCATCACAGCCGTCAGGTTACATTCTGAGCATGGGATGATGCAGTACAGCCTTCTAATCTAATCACCTCCAGTCAATTTACTCTTAAACTGCTTTAAAATGCAACCTTAATATCATCCTGTCATGATGACTTGTTGACTGTGACAGATTACACAACTCAAGCAGGTTTCAGCATTCAGCTGCAATTTGTTTGATGACATTACCTCACTGGTTATTATCAATATTTTTTTCTATGCAGTCTTGGGTACATTGGATTAGCGTACAGATTTTTATACTGTTAGGAAATGAATAGAATATTGGCTTTAAAGAGAATGAGAGGCGTGTAAGTAAGTCAGCGGTCGTGTTTGACTATCTGTGGAGGGTAGCTGGTTCAACGAGGCATGTTTTTATAGTACTTGTCAAACAAATCCAAGGTTGATGAGTCAGAATCATGTGACAGGTAAATTGAGAGGGGGTGGAGAAGATGCAGAAACTTCGACTTCTAGCATTTCTGATTTCAAACCATGTTGGAAAGTGTTTATTATGTATTCAGAGTGCATGTCAAAGACCTTCAGCTATCGTGGTTTTAGACTCGTTAGACTAGCAGAATTAAGTTATAAAAATGTGTTATAAAAATTGAAAAGAAAAAAGTGAAATATCCTGTTTTCTTAAATTTTCAGACCATTTCAGTGAGTCAAAGCATCTTTGGCAGTAACGGCAGCTTCAAAACCTTTTTGGAATTATCCTACAGGCGTGGCACACATTTTCTTTGGAAGTGTCTCTCATTCTTCTTTGCAGAGTGGCAAAGGTTAGAGCATCCAGACACAGCTCGCTGCTCTGTTAGGTTTAGGTTCATACTCATGCTGGCACAAGAAACCATGGCGGATTCTTGATTCAGGAATACTCTGGCATGCACTGCGGAATGCTGCGGGTTACTATCTTGTTGAATTATACATTCTTACCCCGGTCTGTGATCCTGCACAATATGGGAAAAGTCTAAACTTTCATGAATCTCTCTTCTTCTCTGTCCTGACAAGTCTCCCGGCCACTTTCAGAGAAAAACAACCACAGAGAATGATGCTACGATTATGAGGTTTGACTGTAGGGATGGTGTTAACGAAGTGATGCTTAGTGCCTTGTTTCTCCAACAAACGCCATTGGGAATTGTGGCCAATTAGTTAATCCTTTGATTCATCATCATGAAAGAATATTCCTTCTTAAGCTGCTCTCACACAGGATGCTAAAGAGAAGGGTGAACATGCGCAAATCTCATTTGACTTTGACACTGATTGCTAGGCAGCCAATAAGATATCCAGGAAATAGCTTGATTTTCCAGCTATGGACTATTAACTATTGGCTAGTTGCTCACCTTTCTGACTTTATTTATTTCAGTTTGGCAGGTCTGCCTAAAGTAGGAAGTCTGTTTGTGGTTCAAAGTAGTTGTAAAAAACTGCAAGGAATTGCAATGCAACAGAGTTCATTTAGGAGGGTCTGAAAACCTCTGGAAATAGGACATTTCAGTTTCTTACTCTCAATAATGTCACGGCACAATAGATGAATAATAAGTAAACCCATGTAACAAAATCTGAAAAACTGTCTGAAAATATAACATACACAGTGTTTGCAGTGCTTTTTCGTAAGGAACAAGAAAAGAAATGGGAACATACAAAGGCTTAATATTACAACACATCTGCTATGGTGTGGCGTTGATATGAGCAGCTTAACTAAGGAAGTACGTAAGCCATCTGGAGCAGATTTGGCAGCTGATAACCAGTGTGGATAACACATAAACTGAAGCTAACAATGTAAAAATGGAGGTCCAGTCATGGCTTCTTTCCAGCATGTAATTAACAGAGAAGAAGAAGTCAGAGGAGTGGGGCGCAAAGCCAGCCCGACAAAAGTTTATTTGTCACAGGCTTTGTTGTGGCGGCGGGTGGAGCTCACTGACATCAGTTAACACTGAAGTCATTGAGCGGAAGTCACAGGCCTCGAGCCACACTTTGAACCAGAAGGGGTCTCTGCTCTGTCACCATGCGAGGGTCACTAATCTAATCGGCGGACCATTCTCTTGGGATGCTGTGATTTGTTTAAAATGAAGCGGTGAGGGGGCGTTAGCTGACAGAGTGGTGTGAGTCACAAGCACAGCAGCACTCACCTGCATGTATCTGATCTGCAGCATGAGGAGAGCAAAGCAAGTGAGAAGTCAAGTTTATCACAGAGTATGTCATAAGTGTGCTTAGAGATCTTCTGTCATGTAGGAACTGTATGACAATGTAGGTCACAGACATAATGTACAGGAAGGTACATTAAACGTGAATGGAGATGCTTCCTCTAGTGCTATCAATTCATTGCATCCTCATAATGCAATAATGGTAAAATGAAATCATGCAAAAGAAACGCATTCAGCGCAGTCTACGGAGAAGCCAGCGCTTGAGTCGAACATCCAGGCTTCACATTTGTAAAAAGGCAAACACCTGAGACGATCACATCATCAGTAATTGATAAAAAGGCTGGAAACTGCAAAGCAAAGTCCTCACCATGGGTTGTCGTACTTCCACCTTAATGATGTCCTCATAGATGTCATCGCCGTCGTCCTCACACGGCACGCAGTCGTAGATGTCATCTTCACCCAAGTCATGTTCACTGCAGTAGAATGAGAGGGTACATCTTAGAACAAACTAATAAAAAACGTCATCTTTAAATAACCCTAACAACTGAAAGGGCCTAACTGTCAAACGAATGCAAGCTCATTAACGGGTGATATGGCGAGGTGGTCCAAGCCGCAGCACCCAGCTCTGACAAACCTGAGATGCGTTATGTTATTTAGTGGCATTTTCCTTTAATCTGTTTATTGCTTTGGCTCCCAGCGAGCTAAATGACCTTTAATTAGGCGAGTGGCAAGCAAAGCACAGACGGAGAGGAAAGATTTCCAGTGCTCATGCTCTGCGAGCTCACGCCGTATGTCGCCCCGCACCATAAGAGCCATAATTGTTTGGGAAAAGGATTTTGACAAAGAAGAACCCCAGCAGGAAAACACTTTTTGATCCATGTTGATGAAGCAAATGTTAAAAAAAAACAAAAAAAACAAGGTGCCTCAAGTCCCAAAAAGGAAAATAAATGATTAAATAATGTAAATAAAAGAGTTAGAGTTGCCTGCTAAATGATGAAGAACAAAGGTTTCTGCTAGATAACAGGATGCCAAAAAAACGACACTTTTTACAAAAAAAATAAAAAATGCTTATTTGCAATTTGGAAACTGGCATATGGACACACAATTATCAAAGGATTACTGGAGATAAGAGAGTTCTTTCTGATTCCTAAGCAAATGTACTGATATTAATTAATAAGTGAACATTAGAGATGAAAAATAGTCATTAGCTTTTAATGTCCAGAGATTAGGAGTTGTATAAGCCCTGGTAAAGAAACAATATGGAGTCATCACTCTTGGGAGGATGTTAATCCAGGCGTTTAGAACAAAAGAAATCACAGATGTGACACAAAACATCTTTATTTAACAGCTAAAGATTATGGATTTGTTAAATACACATCAAAAGAGTAAAAAAAAAAGATAAAGTCTCTTTAGATAATGGAATTGTTGGCTCACTAAACCTAAACCCAAACAGGCTGTTGTAGCTGGCAGTGTGACAGATACAGAGCTGCCAGTGGAAACAATGGAAAAACTGATGAAAGTCCTTCAAGAATGTTATTCAGCTCAGACTGTGGCAAAGATGTTGGCTGTTCCTGGTCAGCTGTGTCAAAAAATGAGATGTCTATGCAACTGACGTACAGGTCAGAGAAGACATCTGAAAACTGAAATGAAAAACAAAGTGGTGGGAAAAGGGGTTGATGCTTGTGACCGAACTGTAAGAGACCGCACATGTCAGGTAAAGGAAAAGGTAAAGGACCAGGGAAGATGGCAGTCATTGCCTCTACGGTAAATGCACAGGCGGGCGTTGATATTTTGGAGTATGATTGTACAAAACCAGAATCAGCAGTTGTTGAATAGAATTGTATGCAGTTTTGCACACTGACCTGTCTGCGTAAGAGACGATTTCTCTTCTTAAAAGAACATGGTATTCTCCAAACATACCCCCAGGAAAATGAACCCAGCTCTTTGAGCATTCCTGAGACAGATAAGTCGCTCCTTACTGTCGAATGGGGCGATGTCCTTCCACCATACAAACCACTACAATATTAATTCTAAATATTTCAAGACAAGAATTACAGCCAGGTTTCACTCATGTGACCTCCTACATCTGCTATCAAAGCTCAAACACTCTTTTCACTGGCAGTTTGAATAGGGAATGAAAAAATAAGAGAACACACCAATTGCCCTTAATCAAGTGTTCTGTATTGCAATGCAAAGCTTGTTTGAAGTTTTAATTGAGGTGGCTGGGTTCACTCTCAGTACTGTGCTTCTTTCTTCATTAAGTAAAAGTGGCTTGTGTTGAATACTGAGACATCTGTGTGGGAGGACGGCTACAAGCTGATGGCAGTCCCATCGGTATCTCGTCTCTCAGATGCTGGGCTGCAGCGTGCGCCTCAGAGTGTTATATGTGTTGGATGGCACAGAGGTTACGGTTAGGCAGATGCTGAACTTAGTTTTGGTCTAATTCTTCAGAGACAGTATTATATAAGGGAGGTCTAGAGACCCATGAAGAGATGCAAGAGGAGAAGCTTCTCTACAGATTATATGGCGGAGGAGTCTGAGTAGGTTCTCCGTTGTACAGCAGGATATACAGTCCAGGAAGTATGTCCAAATTTCAAGGTTTTATGTATGAGGACATGACCTTAAAAGTAATCTGATTCATACAGGCTCTTAAAATCAGACAGACCCCAGATGATCAACAACACATGACATGTTACAATATCTCATATCTCAAGTCATTTAATAAGTCTGTAATAAGCTAAAATGCTAAGGAAGGGTAAAAAGACTTAAGCACATCCCATGATTCAGTAGCTTGGAGAACCACCTTTAGCGTTAATGACATGATAATGATGGAATCGGTTTCTCGCGTCATCGTATATTTGACAGATGGCCTCACATTTGACTCTGGAATTCTTTGGTACAGACTCAATGACTGCAGGTCCTGTGGCTGCAAAACAAGCCAGGATCATCAGCCCTCCACCACTGTGCTTCACAGTTGATATGAGGTGTTTGGTTTTCAACAAACATCCTGCTGTGAATGATCTTTCTAACTCTCAGAATAATGGACTCCAGATTGACTGAAAACAGCCTTATAACCCTTCCCAGATTGATGGGCAGCAACAATATCTTTTCTGAGAGCGTTGCTGATGTCTTTCCTCCTTGACGTTGTGTTAACACACACCTGAATGCTCCAGACCAGAAGCTGACAAAACTTCTTGCTTTTATAACAATAGTCATTCTTGTAGATGTTTAATTGATCAAGTACATTCCAATAGTTTGGCTGCTATTTTTCCAATATATTTACACTCTTAATTCTTATGAAAACAGTAAGGATCTGTCATAATAATAACATGCTGTAATGTGTTATGTGCTGTTTATCTGAGGTTACATTTACCTAGTTTTCAGCCCTGGTAAGGATCGTATTTCTTTTTATTCTGTCATGTTCTTATACATAGCACTTGACTGTGTACAGTAGGGCCTGTGATGGAATAGATCAAAGGAGAAAGGAAACAGGGTCATTGTATTTCGTGTGAATGTGTTTGTGTCTTTGAAACGAGAAAGAAGAAGAAAACAGATTTATGTCAAGCCAAAGATGCAACACAATTACACCATCTTTCATGCTTTCTTTGTCTCTTGAGTTTTGGTGGATATTATCTAACTACTGAAATGCATTTAAGCGTGCATGTGTATGTGTATACTTTTGCATCTCTGAGAGTCATAAAGCATCAATGGGACAGAAAGTGAGAGTCGAGGACCTCCAGACTTGTGAATTAGATAAAATTTTTTTGTCTAATGACAAGTAAATGACAGCGACAGGCCAGAGGGTGTCCAGCATGCTTGCACGCAATCATAGTCTGTGCTCCTGGGCCACGAAGACAGAGAGCCACATCAGCGAGGAGGAGAAAGGGAGAATGACTAACTGCATCAGGGTTAGAAAGCGTATGCTACAGAAGGCTCGATGGCCTTACTGATTCTGTGAAAATATTATCATATATTCTTCAAAAGTACACAAAGCAGTTTTTGTTACTTGAAGTGACATCAAGTGTGTGATGTGAAAATATACAGAGAGAAGACTGATGACAAGGAGTAAACGTCTCTGCATCTATTTTCACAAGGCTGAGCTTGAAAAATGTGGAATACATCATTTTTGGGTAATGCTTTTTTATGTCAAATGGAGGAAAGGCAATACAGTTGCTTTGGAAAAAGAGCAAAAGCAGGATTAAAACAGAGCTTTTTCACGCTGTAAAAGATGGTTTCCAAGCTGCCATATCTGGTAGCTCCAACACAGCACAACACAAGGTGGGAAACTCATCGTTTGAAAATAATTAAAAAAGAGAAATGATCAAGAATTATTTCAGAAAATGGCAAATGTAAAGTGGAGGTGCATAAGGATGATTAACACAAAGCTAAATTAAAACAGAATGATGAATAGCATTTACTGGGACACAAAAGTTCAGTCACGGTGTTTTATTCAGGCAGTTTGAGGATGTTGCAGTTTCATGTCATCAAAGTGCAACAAACTATTTTCGAATACTGAATTTAAAGGTGTAAAGAAATACAATTCAATGTAACACGTGTATGACCAAAAAACACCAAAAAAAGGGGGCCAAGAAGTTCAGCAGGCCACAGTTGAACCTTGATCTGATCGCATAAAAACTGTGAACACAATGCACTTGGTTACTTTCTGGGACACATTGCTAATTCCATCCTCTGGCGTCACAACCAGAAAAAGTTGCTGAGAAGTGATGCAACGTCCTGTTTGGCACCATTTCACATTTTCAAAGTTCACTTTTCACTTGTTTCAAATAAAATAACGTTGCAGATGTCATGCCCAGAACTCGACTTCAAACTCCTCTCGCCTCAGCTTTTAGTTACCTTCTGCGGTCGGTAACAAAAATGGTCAGAGGAGAGTTTCCTCATTTACAAGCTGTTGACTTTTCTTGGCAAAAGAGTGACGCAAAGAGCTTGTGACAGTGCTTGCTTCCGAATGGAAATCTATGTGTGCCTTTCGCAAAGGAAGAAGTCCCCTGGCAACAGTGCACGATCCACCCCATTTCATGCTTTGTCAACTCCAGGATGGAGTCATTCCAGACGGAGAAGACTTAGAGTTAAACGAGGTGAAAACTTGACATCTTAAGGCCGGAGGGAGGAAGTATGGACCAGCTTTGGCATATTAACCTGCGAGACCTCAATTAGATAGAGAAACAGATACGGTCTAAAAAGAAACCGAAGTGTGCTACACTGATTTCACCGGAACCGCTATGCCACACATTTACAGCAAGCTTTTCCAGGTGAGCTCAAAATGACAGTTTCAGGCACCAATCCACCATGCCTGACATGAGCATTTCTGACATAATATTGTAAATATGGAAATCCTCCAACTACCAGAGTGACTTCTACTTAACCTTTAAAATGATACGCACTAAAGCAAATCTCTCCCATACTTCCAGAATCCAGTCAGTGTGCTGGATGCAGAGCAGCCGCACAGGGCCCATCATCTACGGAGGTTTTCGATAAAACATACGGCAAATTGGAAGTATCATTCTACATTAAAACGTAGAACTTGATCATACAATTATAAGGAAATGAGCCACCTGTGTCACCTGTATGAGATGCTGGGGACATATGCACTGACTCACAGATATCATACCAGCTCATCTGAA
Source organism: Leuresthes tenuis (assembly GCF_036924035.1). Taxonomy (NCBI): domain Eukaryota; kingdom Metazoa; phylum Chordata; class Actinopteri; order Atheriniformes; family Atherinopsidae; genus Leuresthes; species Leuresthes tenuis. The sequence continues at coordinate 5,447,768 of NW_027325373.1, forward strand.
CCACACTAACTCAGCAACAGAAAAACAACAACAACTAGTAGGCTGATGATGATGTAGAAGATGTTGGCTCACCGGGATAATCCGTATAGTAGTAACAGAGGGTTATCTGTGAACCGGATCCTGCAGAGGCACATGCATTGATCCTCAGCTCTACACGAGTGCCACTGCATAAAATCAGCCTACCAACTGCCCACTGACCGCAGGTTTAAACATCCACAGAGATTTATTTTCCTCATTGGCTCTGCACAAAAAAAATCCACAATAAAATAAAACGTCGGTGAACCTATTCTCCGCATGGCCTGGTGACCCAGTCCTCTAACATCTGATCAGGTAGCATGACGTCCACTGTTAAACCCCAAATCCATTTTTATAGACTTCAGTTTCTTGCAGTTGATGCATTCTGTCTTCATGCCACGGAACTTAATGATCCAATTTCAATACATTTCTATTGTTTTGATGTAAAATTGCTGTCGTACCCTTCCACACATGCTTTATTTCTCCGTACTCAATATTTGTGAGGACAATAAATGCTGTTCTATTTCTTGCATGCTGCTTTTTTATGACACCACATGCCCTATCATAGCACTATTTCCCACCTCGGGGGAAAGGGATGCTTTTACATCCATAAAACATGACTATTATTACTGTGTTAAGGTTATCATTGTCCCCACCCTCACCCCTGCAGTTCAGTCATGCACCCATCATAAATCACTCATGCATCAATATTTCAGGCTAATTAATAAGTCTTGGAGAGCAGAGTTATTGCTAGTGTGACCTATGTTCTAAGTGTGTCCACGTGTATTAAGTGCAGGGCCTGTTGATGAATCAATTATGCTTCTGTCCACCGGTGAAACAAAATGCTCCTCGTAAAAGGTCAAGAGCAGCCCCACTGCAAAACAGCATGATTAATTTAACAGGACCCTGCCCTCTGCACCTATAGGTTACACCGAGAGCGCTGTGTCACGACACCGCGGACCGTTTTAAAGAAACAAATGAACTCAACGTGCTGGCTCAGTGAACCTGCTGCCATGGTTACAGAGGTTAACCTCAATCAGGAGAGAGGTTGCTAAAACTATAGGATAAAACATAGCAAGCATCATAGCCTCACATGCTCACTTCACGTGCTCATACACGTTTTGTGGCTGCAGGACTCAATGACACTTGTTGCCGTGGATACAAGCACTCTTTGCACCCAGTGGACTTTTTCCTTCTTTTACATTCCCACGCAGACCACCTGCTTACAATTTCTGGTGCTGTTGATAGTTACGTGAAAAAGACGTTTAGACTTTTTGTTTTCAATGTTTTAGGCATGACTGGTATCATCGTTTTTGGGGGGTTTTTTGTTGTGCAATTGACAGTTATTGGGTGTTTTGGGGCTTTTTTACGGCTGAGGGTCGTTCACATGTCACTATAAACTCTAACAAAACTCAACTCCATAAGTAGCCAGCTTACGGGGCTTCTTTAAGTAGCGACCCAGCCGTCTCTGAATATCAAAGTGACCACAAAGTCACACAAGACTATGAAAAGATAGCAAAGTATTTTCAGGGCTCATCCTTGGGGATAAGGTGAGGAATTTGGTCATCTGGAAGAGTATTGGACTGAAGCTGCTATCTCTCCGTTTTGAAAGGAGCCAGTTGAGGTGGCTTGGGCATATAATCAGGATGCCTTCCAGTGGAGCTGTTTCTGACATGTCGCAGACCCTGGACTCGCTGCAGAGATCAGATCTCTTAGCTGGCTTGGGAATACCTCAGTGTCCCTCCAAAGGAGTTGGAGGAGACGGAGTGTCTAGGGATCTCTCCTCAAACTGTTCAAATTCACTAACTTCCACACGTAGAGGGAGGGGGGATGCATTCAAATAAACATAAAAAAAGCCTGGAGCCAAACCTCAAATACAAAAAGGCAAAATAGGAAAAAAGGACAATAATTATCTAAATAAAGTTCCTCAGGAGGTGCAGCTGCAGTCATCTCGAAGAAGAGCATAGCTGACCAAAGATGAACAAATATTTCACAGAAACCAGAGGCCATTTGCTGAAAGAATTCAACAAGCAAAACCTAAAGGCATCTTGGTTGTTTAAAGCGTTGACATTCTGTTGTGCAAACTAAAGCGGTTCTGCTCAGCGCTGACTGTGTCAGAGTCGTTTGAAACCATAAAAGATGGAAACTAATCTGGGTTAATATACTGATATATCATACATCTTTTTAACATTGCGCCTGCTGGAAATCAGGTTATCTTTTACTTGAGCATCTTGTGTGTGTGAGATCACATTTGACTGAGTAGCATAATATACCAGAGCCCAAAATAATGTTTTCTTTTCATCCAGTATACTATTATCGTATAGGCCCACGTTCAAAGCTTGTAGGGTCGAATATTTGGGCTGTAATCCAGAATTAGCCAGCTTGGCAGCAACTGTAGCCCACAGCTTCTGCTAAAGAAGACGATCATGTGTTCAGATGACATATATCTATATATATAAATATCTATGACTTGTATGCTGTTCTTTCTATTTCACGCTCTTCTCCTTCCTATCGGTCCGTGATGAACGGCATCCATTTCAGAGCGGTTAACTAATTATTCTCCATTAATCTGAGTCAAGCAGCTGCTGTCACCACCGTCGCCACCCTGAGAGATCTTTGACTCCTTCACACACAGTCACCAAAGCAGGCAGAAAGCCTCAAAGGCAGCCTGAGAGGAGAGAGCCAGGCCAAAGTCCTGAGCAGTGTCGTTGTCACCATGGCAACAGGCAGAGTGACAGAGGCCTTATGTAATTAAACAATTAGCAGATATTGGGAGGAGAGGCAATCGCAGTTCAAGATGTGGTATACACTGTACATACAGAGAAACTCCAGATGATCTCTTCATTTATCGCAGATCGCGTGCGTGATCTTTTGTGTCAAATCCCACAAAAGACCAGATAAAACATTTAAGAAAAACTGCAAACACAAATATTCCACTTCTCATCAATGCGGTGGAACCTCGTCTCATGTAAAATGCACCCAACTGTGTCTGTTTGCAGAAAGAAAATAACGTTTCTAAATGTGAAATGACAGCGTTCAGATCTTATTAATAGCTTCAGCATCTCATGGCTGGAGAAAACCCTGAAGAAAATGAAAATCCTCTTAGCAGTTGTGTAAATGAGGTTTCTGGGCCCAAACTCGGATCATTTAAGTCAACTTTGGTAAGCTGTTTGATATCAGGGTTTATATGTACTTGTTTATGATCAGAATCCTGTTAAGAAGAGACTAGAGTTGCATATGGTGAAAATTAGGGGAAGTCTCCAGAGAAATGAAGCAATGCCCCCTTGGTGATAAAAACCAGCCTGCGTGGGTGTTTTTGGTAGAATGCACACTTACTCTGCCAACTCCTCCAGGCTCCGGTACACATCATCCTCATTCAGAGCGGTGTCCTCAGATGGAAAAGGCCTGGTACACACACAGAAACACACAGTTAGAGGGTTACAAAACACTTCATCACTGCAGAGAAAACACTGTCCCAGGTAGAAAAATAGCCGGTCAGAAACTTCACATTGTATCTGTCAGCTTGTCACTTTTCGCTCCATCACTACAGCTGCAAAATAGCAGGGTGTATTCAACAGAGAGACCCATCATCAGTCACAAACAACACTGTCAAAACACATCAAAACACAGCAAGTGACATAAAAAGGAGCCATTTTCCCCCACAACCAACTTTGCAGGAATTCAGGAAAGCAAACATTTTCTCAGATGAATGGGAAGGTGTCGTACAAATCCACTTTCAAGGATCCTCCGGGACAAAGTAAAGTCACGAAAAATAAACGAAGGAAAAAACGTGATTGCAGGGTTTACAGCTGGAATTCTTCTGCAGCAGAGTGACCTCCACTGCTTGCATGAAGCGAGAGGGATGAGCGCAAGACCATCTGAAAACAGCAAAAGCATAAATAAGAGTTTTATGTCAGCTCGTTGAACAGCAATCGATTTCTCGTTCCTCCCCCTCACCGCGGCAACAAACGACGACTCCCGGGGAGTAGCAGAGCAGAGAAAAATGGAAGATTAATCAATTAGCTCATTAAATAGAGGGGAATCATCTCTAATCTATTCAAAGATATCAAATGTCTGAAAGCATTATTCAGAAGTGCAGGATTAGTTTTCAAATGGCCAGCAGTGTTAATGATACTTTTTTTTTTCTTTGCAAACCCCCAAGAGATGGTGATTGCTACAAATTAAAGCCTATTAGCTTAATGCCATGTAGCATTAGAAACAGCTATCAAATTCTGCGAGGTCACAGCTAACGAGGAAGTTAGAAGAAGCAACCCAGACGTGTAAAAAACAGTTTTTCCGTTTAGTGGACGTTCCGCTTCCATTCACCTTTTAATGAGTGCTTTTGACGACGGGTCAACTTTAAGGATCCTAAAAATATAACGGTTAGTTATAGTTTTGGACTTGAATAAGTAATCAGTTACAAAGTCTTTGTCTATAACATTTCACAGTCAAAACTGCTGTTTTGGTCCTCAATGGCTGAATTATTAACTGTAATCGCTAAGTTATGGTTACTCGTTTAGAAGAATATTCTGGAAACCCAAGAGTGTGTGAGAAAAGTAGCATCCCCAACCCGTTGGTAGAAGTAGTAATTCTATGAAATACTATTGAATATAATATGTTTCAATATGCATCATGCCATATGCACATGACACTGATAAACCATCGTCCACTGAAAGGAAAGCATGTTCAGAATGAAAGAAAACAAAGGGGAGACAGAAACGAAACAAAACCTTGTTCGAAGTCTGTTAAACAGAAAGGTCACCATTGTAGTCCAACTAATCACATTGTAAGAGTGCTCACTATGTCTGGAATGCGTAATAACCCAATAAATTCAACCGACGAGACGACTCATGGTGTGAGATGAAGCACAGCGTATCCAAAAGTTCAAGTTGTCACAAAATCTTAAGTTTCCAGGATTTCAGCTGATACATGTAGGTCCTGTCTCTACAGCAAAGTCAATTCATTATAACAGGAAGTTAAATCTTCAGTGCAAAAGACAAAAAAAGGATCCCTTCACTAACAGATAAAAGATGATTACCTCATTTACCTCATTATTAAACTGGGCTCCAGACTGCAACTTCATTTTCTAACTAAGTGCACAAGTGTGATTTGGTTGTGCATATTGTCTTTTCTTTTATCGTTAGTATATAATAACTGAAACAGCAGGATGGAAGGAGGCGAAGGTGCTTAAAAAATATACTGAATATACCGCAGAATATACTGAACCGAGAACACAACTCAAAACATCTTACTGAGGGAAAAAATGACCCACTTCATGGATCGTGGCTGCAAGTTGTTCGCTTTTTTTCCACCATAACTGCGTTACAGATAACTGTTTCGCAATTATTGTCAATTCACAGTTTTTCATTTGAACTAAAAGGACAGTTTTTCACCAACAGAAATGCAGATCGATTAAAGTGGTGCTCCGACATTTTGTCTTTGGATTTCAGTCAGGAGCAGCAAAAAGTTAGCCTGGTGGCCCTGTATTTGAATCGATGTATAATTCAGTTTATTTCTCCCATGTAAATTAGGTGTTGAATTTAGGCTTCTCTGGAAGTTCTGTGCCAGGATTTTGGAATTCTGAAAGCTTAACTACTACAGCATCATTAACAGCAGAATTGAGTCAATACTGTTTGCAGGTTGCCTTGTATTTTTTGCATTCTGGGTCTACATTGTCACCTTGTGTATTCAGTAACTGATGCTTTCATTGACGATTATGTGCACAGCGTTGCTATATGGAAAAAAAATAAGAAATGTAATAAAGCAGGAAAACAAGGATAGAAACATGAACATCTGTATCTTTCATGTAGCTGCCTCAGTGGGGAAGTTAGCGGGGAGTCGACGGGGACAGTTTAGTGTCACAGACAAGACCTTCAAAGCTCTCAAGGCTCTGAAAGCCTTTACTGTGTTTGATCTTAGCTACTTCCCCGCGGTCTGCAACCTCTTAAAGAGGCAACTGAAGTGGCCCGTAAAAGGGAAAAGGCCAATTGCTGCAGCTTACTGTAAAACTATGGTGAAAGCATAAAAACAGTGCGCGTGTGTGTGTTTGTGAGTGGTATCAATCAACCGCTGCATAATTAAAGCAGCGGTCACACTGAAAGAGTGTGTCTGTCTTCAAGTTAATGAATGGTCAGCTAAATAGTCAAAGGTCAGCTCACACACACACAGAAACACACACACCAAAGCGCTGAATCCTGTTGTCTCCACATGCTTCTCTCATACATTCACTCTGCTGCACTTTCTCTTGTGTAACAGCTGCAACTTCATTAAAACTTTTATTTCGAAAAGCTAATTACGAGTCGTACTTTCACAAAATCTGCCTCATCTGACTTCTGTTAACTTCTCCCTCACACGCAGAAGGGGCCTCCTCCAGAGCGTAGTAACACACCCACATTTGATGGCCCCCTCCAATGAAGTGTGCATTATATTTTAAGTTATTAATGGAGTCCCACAGGGCAAAATCTAATTACAAAGTAGTTTGTGGAGCAATGCGCACATATCTATCATCTCGGTGTTATTTTGTGGAGCCAAACAGCATCCAGAGCGGCAGTTTTCATTTTCCTGAAATGATGCTACGAGGGGTAATTGAACTACGTTCATAATTTCATCAGCACACCTCTGATGAGCCGTCTCTTGGCATTTAATCTCTGCTCTATGGTTGTTCCCTCATGCATGATTGAATCTGTATCGTGTATAACAGGGAGGATATTGGGCTACAAAGTGATTAGTTTTCTATTTGGAGAATTTGTGTTGCTTTACAACACTTGTGAATTCCCCAATATTGATGTTATCGACATTACCCCCTGATTTAATTTACTTTTATTGGTTGTCAGAATATTTGACTGGAAATTATTCTTGTACAGTAAATAAAGAGAATTTAGGCTTTCTTGACCAGTTCAAAATTCCACTTTCTTAAAAAGACACGCACAACGAGAGACTATCACAGTTAAAATTTGATCGGGCAATTTACTTGGACCTCCAAAGTATGCCAGACTGCAACACCGTGGGCTGTGTAAGAAAACATTCAAGACTTCCTGCTGCTTTGTTCATTCCATATGTAAATAAAGTTATGTTTGCTGCAGTTACTTAAATGGTGATTTCAAAAGATAATGCTGCGGTTATAAAATCAGGATTTTATCAGATGCTTTAGGCGACAGTGAGTTGGCACATAGTCTTAACAGGCTGACTTTCAGTCACAATTTGTTGTAAATTCCTGGAACTTGGGAGCGTGTGCAGAGCACCTAAGCCCATTTGGTTTAGTGTAAACTTTATCAATAATTAAACTTTGAAATGCCTTATCTGAGCGTGTTGGTTCAGCTTTGAGAAGCTCAAACACAATCAGGTAGTTCAGTCTATGTTGCTGGATTAATGTGTTTATTTACTTGTTCAAATAAAATTCCAACATATTCCACCAACATGAGCTACCATGCTAACATGAGAGATGGCTAAGGCTACTCCTCTTCTCTGTTACAGCTTCACAGTGGGTTGCACACTGAAACCAGTGCTGGTTGTTCATATCTGAGAACAGCTTACTGCCCTGAAAAAATCTTGCAGCTCATAAGGCAAAAGCCTTATCATAATTACTACTGTTGTAAATTAGAATGTATGTAAGTCCTTAAGTAGGGGGAGTGCACCTCATGAAGTGACAAGATTGCTTGGTTGTGTTGGCTCTGGGTATGTACACTTATGAGTATGAATGTCACAACAACCTGCAACCTTTGGCCAATTGGCAATACGTGTTTCATTTTCAGCCATCAGGTGCCTTTTGTCTTTTCAGGATCAAGGAGCAGTGATCGTCTAAACCTTGATTTTCGTATGCCCTAGTTTTTCGTCAAAGTTTTCGTACATTCGGTCGGTTTTCGTACAGTTGAAAATGGTCCGTATCAAACTCATCCGGCTGCCCAGGTGACTCGGCCACTTACTTCCCGGAATCGAGCGCCAACACAAAGCATTCCATGCGTTCGTGACTCAGTCTGCCTTTGTTTCTCGCTGAGTGAGCATCACCCCACACGTTCCTCACTAAGAAGGGAAGAAACCCCAGATAGGGCCTTGATACCCTTTAGTCTTTCATTTATCCATTTCATTAGTCATTTGTATTTATTTATCATTGATTTCTGTATGTAAAACTATAGTTATTCTCTATAAAATGTATTTTTTGTTCATATTTTTGGGTGTCTGGAACATATTAATTTGTATTTACATTTTTTTATGGGGAATATTTCTTCAGTTTTCGTACATTTGGTTTTCGTCAGACTTTTTTAAATTTAATTAATCATGAAAATCGAGGTTCCACTGTATCCCCTGAAGCCCCAGTTAAAGGGTTAGATGACCACAAGAACAAAAAACAAAAAAAAACAAGAGACAACCTATTCCTGATAATTAAGATTGGGCCTTTATGTCCTCTAAACCCACAGTAATGTGTCAGTAACTGTGATATTAGCATTATGGTGCTGTGGGAGGACAATGAACCATCCTGACATTCATTTACATTTAATTGGCAGAGACTCAGATGGATCTGAGCGTGATCGGCTGGTAAAGATGAAATCCGGCCAATTGATGAGTGCCTCTCTCTTACTTTCTATTTTTACTTAGAAAAGGTTCAGAGAGAATCGATTGGTTTGGTGTCTTTTTAAAGCCCTCTTCTTCTGGATATGTTATCCATCTTTCTTCCTCTTACTTAACTCTTACTTTAAGGCGAATACTCTCCCATCGATTCCCAATTGAATTTTTTCTTATCCAAATAGAAAGCAAGCCTAACATGGACATCAGTGTACATCTCTACAAGTGAAACCTTACTACACAAAACTCAAAGGGTTTTTCTCTCAATTTTTCATCGCAGCTCTTCACAGTAGCATTTAATCGATCTTCACTGAGAATAACTGCCTAATTGTAAAGCCCCCCGATCTGTCTGTGATCACGTCTGCACACCGTCCTGTGTGGGGAGAATTGTTGGCATATGTGTGCTGTACAAAGCCGCAGTGAGCTCGTCCCATTGATCAACTATTGTCGAACAGCAGAACAACACTGTAGCTGTTATGTGTGAAGGCGGCTCAAATAGTCAGCAGCGGAAGGAGTTTCATGTCCCAGGACACGACTTCGTTGCTGCAGGGGTCGATAAATTGCTGGAGCTCGAGAAAGAGAGTGCACTTTGCTACTTATTGTGCCATTCCTGTCTATGAAGCTGCTCTGCCGGGGGAGGGTGAGTGCAGGCCACATAATATATGAATGCTGCACTTTCCTTTTGTTGCAGGTTTGAGTCATATTAGCAATTTTATGTGTGAAATGATCACACAGCATGCTTTCATATGGCCCAAGTGAAAAGTAAAGACTACATGTGCCATGTGATAGCTGCATACTAATGTGTGTAACGTGGAATGGAACAGGACGGCAGGGCTGTAACTAAATTAAGGCACATATCTATCTATCTATCTATCTATACATATCAAATTAATATTTTTTAATTATATTCATCACAAGAAGGAGAAGACGTCTGTCATTAATCAATGTGTAGATCAACAGTTAGCCAGCGACATTTGATTAGCACCCTAATATTTCTTTAATGTGCCAATTCTAGCTATTAAAGCTGTTTTTTTTCTCACCATTCTGTGTATTTCTAACTCTAATTAATCTAATTTATTGTTTGCGTTTTCATCATCAAGAGTGATCCAGAAAATTGAAGTGTGCCATTTATGGTGTTTGTAAGACCAGTTGGGTGGTACCATCTAACGGTATAAAAACAACTGAAAGCCCAGATTAGACGGTGTATCCAGTTATTTATTTATCATTCATTATTTATGCTCATGTGTATAAATAAGGGAAATATGTGCATCATTTCAAGCACTCCTTTGTTGTATTTCAATGTGCATTGTGCCAAATATGGGCGTCTACAGGGACTGCAGGCTGGCCCATTTAGAGCCTGGACTCCTTTACCACGGGCCGATGCCGCTGTACATACAGAGTGTGATTTGGAAATGTCTTGTTTAAATAAGCAAAGGTTTCCCTGAAAAAGATGACATTTTGATCGCAACATATGTTGCACCAAAACCTCTGTAGTTCAGCAGTTCGCCTCTTCAGATATGCCTCACAAATGTTGGACTGTTCTCCGATGACGCCATGCACAGTATGACAACACAAAACAGATGGAGCTGCTGTAAACTCCCTTTTCATACGCCTCATATCTCGATGCTAAGCTTAAGTCAACGAAACAGCAGGGACATCACAGAAGGGTTGAGGGTTAAAGTGGGGTCTGCTGAGGAAAGCAAAGATAAGCAGCAGGAAAAGAGGTCGGTCGGAATAACACGACAAAGGATGACACACTGATACTGAGGAGGAGCAGAGAGAAACACAAGGTCAACTCATCAGAGACGCAGGGAGATGGGAACATATGGACTCAAGTCCTGTTTCTGATAGATAGTTGATGCTTTGGTAATAAAATGGAAGCATCAATCATTTAAACTTTTTTGTAATACCCCCCCTTGCTATGTCCAATATGAATCCATACATAAATGTACAGATCACCCGACCTCATATAATTCAGAGTGAGGTTTTCTCAGTGGTGCAAAGCTTTCTGTCTGTTGCCTAAGAGGAGAAAAATAAACCTAAAGAAAACCCCACTAAAGAATTTTAGAGTGACTTTTTGCCATTTCAGACTGTTTAACATTAGTCGGAAAGTTTGAGGGCATCGCATAACAAGATTCAGCAAGAATTATACATATGAAGCAGGTAAAAATGATGTCGTAATGTAAAAGAAAAAATTAGGAGGAGTGCACACTATGCAGTAAACATTTATGTTCATGCTAACATACTGCCTATATATCCACGAAGGGCCGAACTGTGAGAACTACTTAGGTCTGATTAGAGTGAACAGACAAGATCAATGATAAATCCTGAGGCAGTGAATACACGGAGGAATTTTCTGGTTACTTTAAAACTCAGTCTGACCCGGTGTGTGTTTACAGCATCATGATCCTGGGGTCATGGTCTGAAGCTCCACTCTGAGGAGCAGGGAAAGTTTCTTTAAATCGCTTTCTCGAAAGAAAAAAGAAGAAATCTATCATCCGATATGGTCTTCTCATTCAGGCTCTTGAAGAATGTCTTAACATGTTGAAAGACTAGCAGAGTCGAATTGTCACTTTAAAATGACCAAAAAAGGTTGAAGATGAGCATTTAATAATCTTCTGATCACACAGTTTTGAAGCACCAGAGGGCAATTCAGTGATGGAGAGATGCACCTGCTTCTTCTGACTTATGAATCATGTCTTTCAGTATTGCCTCAGAGGAGGCAGATGATTTCAGAAAAGACCTTGACGACCCCCTCCTTAATAATTCACTGCACAGCCCACCTGACCACAGTCAACATCTGTAACACTGACTGCATGGCTAGAAATATGAAATTAAATGTCAAGATACTCTTTATTTGAACAGCATTTCAATGAGTCTGTGGGGCACTGCACCACAGTATTGTTGTCCATGTTCTGGCTTTCCTTTGTGTTCATTTTAGAGCTGATGATACTTTGCTCTGAGTAATGAAACATGAACAGATGTGCACAGATCTGTTGAGATTGAATGAATTTGGCTTTTAATCCTCAGCTCTGATGCTGAAGAAACTACATATTAAACTCGGTTTAATTACAGAAAAAATGTACTTGTGTTACTTCTGTTTTGCAAAGCCTTTACTGGGAATGGTAAGAGGCAAGAAATAACTTAGGGCTATATTAGGTATTAAAATGAGGTGCATATCATTCTAAGACAGAGGACCCAGCTGTGCTGTGGGCACACTGTAGTTTCAGCTCATATTTTTTAGGTTTAAATCAAGCTAAACATGTTTCACTTTTCACTTCTGTTAATATCTCTGAGAACTAATTTGTATTTATGAGCTCATTGTTTTATATGCTTGTTTCTTCACAGAAACCCTTTACAAAAACCCTTATAAACACATGTATATATGTATAAGCTTCTTTCAGCACACCAGCTCTAACTCAGCCAGAGTTTGTTTTTTTCTAACCTCATCAGCAAGAAGAAGAAAACAGAAAAGGAGCAGTTGAGAAAGTAGTTTAACTTGTGTTTTGTTTTCCTTAAAAGGTTTTCCACATGCATCGTTCTCAATAATTATGGCTGATCATTGCAAACAGAATACACACGATTGTGTGTATTACCCTTAATGACATGTTCCCTTAGGATTTAGTCCAGTGTAGCATTTAATAAGCTACAGAAATTCAATGTTTTCTTTTTCAGGCCCAGAATCGAATGTGGCCTTAGTTCATAGTCATCTCTGATTGAAAATTTGTTCTCTTGGTGTACTGTGACCAGCGCTCCGCCTCAAGGCATATTCCTTTTTTCTTCTCTTGGAGTGGGGTTGTGTGAGGTCATTCACAGACGAGCTAAGTTAAAAGCTACTCAGAGGGGTAGCAGAAGATCTTTTCTTCCATCTAAAGCAACTCATTTGTGTGAATGCTGTATTGGGGATTTTTACACCGTCTCACGTGTACAGGAGAAAGATGTTTACTCTGTTAGTACATTTTGTCATCCACAAACATGTAACGCCTGGTAAAAATCCACAATACAGCTTTAGCTTGAACTACAATGTCATTTTTTAGCTTTTTAGATGGAAATATGCAAATACGTTCTTCTCAAAGTCACTGTCTGAGTCATTTTTAACCTTAATTCGTCAACTACAAACCTGTTGAGTCACCAAACTGAGAGCACTCTGACTGCTGTTTATTGCAGGTAAGACACTGACGACTCAAATGTACTTCACACAACCTCCCATACCAACAAAAAAAAGGCATATTGGTGTATCCCTTTGAGCGTGAAAGGAATTTAGTCAAATATATGTATATGTATTTCATACAAATGTATTCTTCGTTGTCTAACTTCCCCTTTTTTCTCACACAATGTTAATTATTGAGCAGGCGGGCATTCCCTACATGTACACACACCTGGAATTGATAAATGATCACTTGTTGTCCAAACAAAGTGTTCTTGTTGCACCTTTTCTGACAAGTCGTGAGTTTTTCTTTTGTTCGGATGAATTTGAAATAAACGGGGAACCAAATGTATTTGAATGTTGACGCTGACACACTTCCAAACACTGCCTCCTAAATAATTTGGTTCGGCTATTTTCATCTTAGGATGGCTTTGCTCACTGCTTTCCTTCAGTTTTGTGGCGAACTGTCAGCAGGCTGTGTTGTCTTTATTAATCGCAGGGGACCTGCACTCTTCTCATGCTTTTTTTTCTCCTTTCATTTCCTGGCACGGCTCCTAATGGGCAGGCACCATCAATGTATTAAGACAGATAAAATGGCTTTTTATGTGGCGTCTGCGAGACACCACGCTCCAAGCACATTGAGCAGATGAGGACAGATCAGACGCCTATTCCAGCCCCGATAAAGCCGTGTGCAAGATTTCTTCAGCCTCTCCACAATTTGTAAAAAGAGAAATGACCATCCCTGCATACAAAGAGGTAGTCTGACATAATGACGCAGTGCTGCTTGAGTGGCAGATGGAAACGAGGTGTGGATTGTTTTGATAACGTAGGCTAAAAGCTGCAGCTAATTGCTTAAAACGTAAATTTGCTTTTAAATGAGTTAATAGCGTCACCCATTTTAATACGGGCCTACAAAGTGTCTGTATTCAGCTGCACTGATGAATGGGTGAGTTGCACATTAGACACATACCTGATGCCTTTGATTTGTGCAATGCTGTGGTGGGAGATCCTCGACAGAGCAGAGATGACCTGAAATGAAAAATATGAAACAGTCAACTATAGATTTACACATTTCTGAAACATACTTCTGCACTTAATAGGAAGACAGGACTATATTCAGATAGTCACAATGGATTTACACCTCAAATCGATATAAATGGCAACATGAAGATAGAAACTGTGACCAATGTAATGAAATTATAAGTCATAGGCATCAGTCAACTTCAACTGACTGTTGCAAAAGGCAACTTTTAGTTGTGCCACTAAAACAGTTGGAGAACTGTTTGGACGTTTGACAGTTAAAAGCTAAGATCCTCGTTGCAGCTCCACATGTCCTTAAACGGGGGAACATTACTTGTGTGTCTCTTAGCAACCCCTCTCAGGCATATGCAGCTCCACACACATCTGTGCCTGCACATAATGCAGTCCACAATGTTAATGGTGACATTGAAAGACATGATATGGATGGTTGGGTGCCGCTTTAGTTTGGTACCACAGTGTAGATGCATCCTCGTTTGACCTTGTACTGCTTAATTTGTTTGTCTGCCAAGGTGCCGACGTGTTTTCAGCACCATTTGTTTGTCCGTCTTTCGAATTGATTTGCCAAATAAAGAAGGAAAGAAATTCTATGGAGATCTGCATGACTTTCTTTAAATATGCAAAAAATCCGTTGTGCTTGGTCGAAAATGCAAGCTCTGAGTTCCCTTTCAGATTTCTTTATCATTTCTTTACAACCATCCTGTACTCGGTTTTTAGACTCAATACTACTCACGAGATACACACAGAGCGGGTTTATGGTTGAGTAATGCAGATGGCGTGTTTGCAAGCTAATTCAGGAAGACAAGGGAATCACTTACCAAAAAACACACCCACACCCACACACACATCTGACAAAACACAAACCCACTCTCCCACACCTCATTACCCACTCCTGGGTGTGTTTCAGCCTGCGACACCGTGGCAAGGCCAGATGTCTCCTCCACAGGGAGGAGTCAAGTGTTATCTCAACCTCTCTTTCTGGGCAGGTGTGTCATCCACAACCTCCCATCCAACTCCCGCTTCTCTAAGCACACAAGAACGACGGCTCTGAGCCAGTGGTATTTATCCTTCAAACTGAGGCTGCGCTAATGGCTGCCATGAAAAGAACACCAGCACTTTAGGCCCGTAGAGCACTTCTGTTTAAGTGTTCTTGACCAAACTTAAACACAAACAGTTGTTTAACTTGTTTAACACAAACAGTTGGAAAGTGAAGGGGTTACATAGAGTGTGAGAAATCCAATTCCTGGGTCCTTTAATGTGTCCAGTATGTAGTTACTTTACTACCACCATAACTGTGCAGATGGGCAGCTAAAGAGACACAAAGATGGGCAGAAAAGCAGAGAAGAGAGAGGAGATGGCAAACAAAGCTTTGGGTCTTGGTTTAACCAGTGGTCAGTGTGTTTAAGAAATCACTGTGGATCAATCCCATTGTGCTGCTTAGTGGCACTCTGCCCACCTGGCCATGCTGGCGGGGGGGAATCACATATGGCAGACAGCAGTGTCGTCAAATTATTCGAGTCTCATCAGCCTAAATCATCTTTGTGCAAGTGAGACAGTAAAAACAATTCACAGGCATCGTAAGCATAAAATTTCCTCAAAAGCGTGAATTAAAGTGTCGGATGGATGGCAAAATTTGGTATTTAAGAGCAATTAATATTTAATGCCGCCTGGTGTGGGATTTGGATAAACACAGCTGCCCTCAGCTCAGGATAGTCCAGGTTCAAAGGATGGCAGATCAGCTGGCTTCCAGCCAGATGGGTCACAGGGGGAACCAAAGCCTGGCTGGCCTGGAGAGACAAGACACGAGTGTGCCAGCACCGCGAGTGTTAGCGTGACTTTCACACATCGCAGGCTAAGGCCTATTAATATCACCTCTCAAATTTCATCAACATTAGGAGTTTGTTCTCAGTTTTACTTCATGTTAGCTCTTTACGCCATGAAGTGGAGAAAAACCGGCGGTGCGTGTGTGAGGAAGGCTTATTTACAATGAGAAACAAATGAGAAAACATGCTGAGTCATGGTTTCACTGACAGTATCAATAAAAGACTGTATTTGATTTCACCGATTTGATCTGAGTGGGTTGAAAGCTTGAGTAGAAAATATGGGGGTTGCGAGAGATATCGACAGGACAACTTTTAAATAGAGTGTCCTCTTAAGAGGACTGGTCTTCTTATCGGGCTTTTTTCTTTGTAAACAGACTTCTTTTATGTGTTTCTTAATGTCACTCCTCTTACCTTCCAGCCTTTGCTCAAAGGTGGTCTGAGTGTCTGAATGTACTTTCTTCTCTGCCCATGTTTTTAGCTCTCCTTTCTGCCTCCAATCCACCCCCGCCCTCTTTTGATCCTTTGATGCAGTCAGAGCCCTTGGATCCCTACACATTATTAATTTCCCTCTCATCTCGTACTCCCCAGGGAGTCTTAACTCAGGGCTAGCCAGAGAATAAAGCCTCTCTAACTCCATTAGGAATAAGGAAAAGACAAGTCATATGGTGGGGTGATAACTTCCTTTCTATCGCCCTAAACCATTATCTTACCTTAATCCCAACCCCACAGCTTCTGGCGTCCCCGTGTCCACTTCTGATACTTTTTTGTCAGTTCTGCATGACACTGAAATGCAACATTTGCAATCTAGTTACCACTAAATAAGCAGAATCTACGGAAATAAATGCCAACCAAAGCCGCATGTTTGCAAACACACGCCAACCTTACACGCCTTCTAGCTCACCACATGTGGCCCCTGTCCCAGCTGGACGCTAAGTTACACCACATGTGACTGCCCTGCAGCCAATAAAGAGACCTGCAGGCAGGACGTGGTTCCCCCTGGCAACCGTGACTTGATTGAATATGCCCCGTCATAAATTACAGTTCAGATCAAAAACAAACCTGAAGCCATATGCTATTAACAGTCGGAGGACGTGGATGTGATCTGATTAAGATCTGAAAACATAAAGAAGGATGATCCATCACAAAACAAACCGATTCTGTTTAAATCCGATGCAGTCACGACACGACTTTGTCTTGCACTGCAAATCAACGCATTTGTTGGAGGCCCTCCAACGAAGAGGTAAAACTGATGGAAAGTTCGTCCTGTTTGGCCTTAATTTTTTCCTCACTGCCTTCTCCTTGTTCTTTATCCAACAGCTAACTCCCTAATACTGGGATATATTCATGAGGTGTTCACACACTGATAAGGCAGCATTGCTCAGCTTATGCCAGCCTGTGAAAGTGAAAGCCACGAAGCAATGGGGCACTGAGTGGGAGAGCTGACAGCAGATGGCTGAGAGGGAACCCTGCATGTCCATCAATAATAGACAACAATAATAGAGGAACGGCCGAGTCTCTGTGTTTGTGTGTGCGTCCCACTGCCTCCAGGAGGTTTTTTTGCCCACCGTTTCTTTTTATTGTACCGAGTTAACACACAAATAAAACGTCTGGAACACTTTCATTACGCAGCCTGTTTAATATACACTAATTCACTGTATATCATAAATGACAGTGCATATTAAGATCCAGTCTTACGTGTTGCGGGGTGCTCCAAGAGAGCTGTATACCTCTTTTAGTGTTCCACACAGACACGACAATAACAGCAGAATTACTAAACAGAAGCAACAGAAATTAACTTTTTACTTTAAGACAAACAAACGCTATTAGGAGAAATGGAAAAATGGGAGAAAGGAGCATTAGACCAGCTAGAAACAAACCGGAATGCAAAAACGCCATAAATAACTGGAATTAATAGGAAAGCAAAAAGCTAAGTCACACTTAAACACAGAAAAGCAGCTGAATGGTACTTGGTCAAAATGTCAAAATGTGACCATGTCCCAAAGCAAAAGTCACAGCAAACTGTTTTCCTGAAAGATGACACTGAGCCCATTTAAAAAGCCTCTTCAGTGTACATCACAGGTGGAACACTTTTGGGCTTTGGAAGAACAGGGGATTGGTCACGTAAAAAATGTTTCCAATATCTCGTTGAATTTATTGCACACGGAGGACTGAGGCTGTTTGGAGTGTCCCTAATCAAATGTTCATTAAGTGCAAATACAAAAATAAACGCTGAGTCACAGGTGCACTTTCATCCTTCCAGATAAAAGGACAAAGGCACAACCCAAATCTCATAAACTCTGTTTGACTGCACACACAGTGGCACATCTTTGAACAATAAGCACCATGCACAAAACCTCTTGAATGACTGCTCTTAGTCTCCAAGGAAATTGCTGAATACTATCAGGAGCCGGGCCTGCGTAAATCCTTATTGCAGTCAGATTGGCACCTGCCACACGCCACTAAATCCCCTCAAAGAGGACCTTCCAGCTGCTTGATGACGTACAGAAAGGTTTGTGAGGGGCTGAGAGATCGCCGCTGTTGACCTTTAACACACCCTATCAGTGCCAAACTAAACGGCTGTAAGCTTCCGTAGCGCGTTTGGCCCACACACAAGTTATACACACTTCCTGCTTACATTGACGATCGTGTGTTGGCTGAACATAATGCAGATGATGCAGTGGGTTTTTAAGCCTTTCAGTAATGCATTTCCTACAACCATCGATACCGTATCGATGCGAATATGTACCAGCGGATCAATTTTAGAGCTTATTTAGCTTCAGGACCTTGGGTATTGATTTGATCTGAACCTGTGCTGCTTGATGGAAAAAGGGCAACAGTGGCCAGCATGTGCAAATTGCGCTCCAAAGATCGGTTCAGCATGGTCAACACCTGCCAATGTACTGTAGTCAGGTCCATGACCTGTCCCATTTCACACTAAATCAGCAGACATGGGCTTGCTCACTTATGCGTGAAAACGCCTGCATGTCAGAGGATGTCTGCACATGTGTGCATCAACACACACTCACAAGGTATCAGCATGGGATTGTGCAGGAGGGCACACCTCTGTAATACCTCACCTAGATCAATGAAGCAGTGGGCTACAGAGCATGCAAAACGTAGAGATGGCGCTGAGGGGGAGCTGAGGAAACGCTGAGGACCGGGTGTGAGACTGAAAGTTTTATCAGATCCTCTCATCCAAAAGGCTTCTCAGTTTCATCTGAAAGGTGGGGAGTGCCAGACTTATAAGGTGTTAAGAAACTGAGAACATTTCATCTTTCATCCAAAGAAGCCTTTGAGATGAGAGATGAAATGTTTTCAAGTGACAAGAAAAGAAATCTGCACCAACATCAGGACTAAAGATTCTCGTGCATATGACTGTTCAGAGCTGAGTTGGACAATAAGTGCCCACAATGCCACTTATGTAAACATCTAAAAAATGTATCCTAAGTGGATGTAAACATGTCGAAAATTAAACTTAACCTCTGGGTCATTGCTTCAAAATTGCAAAAAGCAGTTTTTTGGGTTTATTTTTTTGGCTGTGGGTTTCTGTTGAATTCACTCTCTTTGCTTGCAGGATTTTCTTTCACCATAGATGAAGCTAAACGGTTTAGACACGAGTGAGACAGAAATGTAGCCACAATAGTTCTCTACCACTGAGTAAATCCACATTCTGAACCAAGCAGCGTTACTAATGACTCCGGATCATGCAACAACAGCCCAGAATGATGCAGCTGCTCTCCAAAGCACTTTGTGAATTGTTATTCTTGCAGCAAATTCGGACCATTGATGACACACTAGGAGCTGCTGGGTTTGGGATGTGGGAGTGTTGGAAACGCTGGCATTTTGGTGACTCAGCAGCAAGAGTTGAAGAAAGAAGAAATGTTTTCTGTCAATAGGTGGATTTCCCTGAGGAGCGCTATCTCTGTCCACTACTTGTGGATGCGCACCACAGAAGGCTCGTTTCTGCAAAGGACAGCTTCTTCTACTAAATTTCTGTCACTAGCAACATGACCCTGACCGCCTCCCTTTGGTCTAGTTTATTTGGCTCAAAACGGTCCATGAAAATGTGACTGATTTGCATTTCATTTTTGGGCTTTTCAAAAGATTATGACAGATTTGGGCATCACCCTGTCTTTGGGGAACTTGTTAAATAAGTTTTAGGAATAAATACTTGTAAACTAAAGCAACAGCTGATTCGTATTCTTTAAACAAGACGAGAAGGGAGCGGGGAAGAGACCGCTGAGTATCATTTTATTCAATACAGATGCTTTACATCCAGCAGAGACTTTGCATTTTCCTGAGAAATGCAGTACAACAAGGACTGGATAAATGTCAACGGTGAAGAGAGGAATGCTGATCACAGTTTGGATTGTCATTCACTGAAGGGATAACAGTCCCCTGAAGCACTGAGGCTTCCCACACACCACTCGTACACAGTCAACCAGAGGGGAAACTCAGAGGGATGTCAGTTAAAGTGATAACCAAGAGTTGATGCATTTATGTCCACCCCTCCTTGTAGATGTCAAAATGAATTCCTAAAGATTCCTGAGGTGGGAGTTCAATTAAAGGTCAGTAGAGGACTGCTCTGTGGTGTGATAAATGTGGCTGAAGGAAGCCTGGATCACTTCAAACGCACAGGGTTCAATCAAAGAGGTGAGTAAAGAAAATCCTCCAATGCCCTCACACCCTGACACACCTCCAGGCAGGAGCACCGTGGCGAGCAGGGTGGCAACAGGGGCAGCTCCGCGCTCAATCGATCATGCCTGCATTTACACATGTTTTAGCAAAACAGCTCCTCAGGAACATGCCGTCAGCACACAAAACAAGCGCTGCAAGCGATGCAGAACAACCTTTCACCTGCCAATAAATTCTTGAGTCAAACTGTGCTCATGCATTTCCAAAAACAGGGCGCATGAAATTATCTCACAACGAGCTGGTATGCAGCTGCAACTGAAAGAGAGGAATGAATACTGCAGCTTCAAGGCCCATTTTCATTCGAGAGCAACAGCACAGGGAGCACTCTCAGTTCTGAGTCTTTTCTTGTTTTTGGCAACAGGTTTTCACAGAGATAGAAATTAACTTAGGATAGAAATCAGACGCACGGTCTGTCCAATAATGCTTTAAATGCAAACCATCAGGCCGACTGCCGTGCTCTTCTACCGATGCTCTGAGCCTACTGAAAGACTCCACTGAAGCAAACCAAAAAAAAAGAGAGAAGAAAGTGAGAAAACCTGCATGCGAGTGCACAGGTGGACGAGTTTTCAGCGCAGCACTTTCAGCCCTTTCCTAAACATGCCTCACATCAGCTTTTCTGGGTTACAAACAGTCCTGCTGGGTTTCACACCAGCTCTTTATGACGAAACTGTGTCTCTCTCGGCTAAGTTGAGGCTTGCAATACAAACAGCAGTGACGCTGAGAGGCAATTTTGTGCAGCGAAGCAAATTGTGTCGATTAGGTCTGAGTCACAGAATCCAAAAATCTTTGTAATGCAGCTTTGATGCTCAGAGAGGAAACCAGGATCTGTGGATGAGAGATCAGCCACTGATGGGCTGATGCCAGGTAACCGACGTGTACTGTATGAAGGCAGAAATACACAAGTAGCAGGCATTACAATTTCAAGATGAATGAAGTTCTCTCTGAAGCTAAGCTAACTATAAGTATTGACTGTGTCCTTTTTGACTTGGTGTGACATCCGAATATGCGCAGATGTTAAGTTTAGATGGCAGTGGCAGACCTTTGCTTATGACTGTACAGTTACTCGTCGACTATATGGTGGAGCGGAGGCCTCAGACTGCATTATGGAGTTCAGCGCTACTTAAAGCAACACTCCAACGACGCAAAACCCAACTGCAACAATTATGGTTTTGGACCAGAACCTGTGGGATCTAAAGTCAGTGGGACAACTTTGAAAACGAGGTGGTTTTGAGTGAAGAATGGCCAGAGAACGTTCAGCGCTGTAGGATTTGGCTGAGCATGCATACTGTGAATTTTGGACGGTTCTGTAGACGGTTCTACGTGGGACCACATTTTAACAACACCTTGTTCGTGTGTCCTTGTGGGTAAAGTGGAAGACAGTTCTCTGGCTGCTGTGCTTTTGCGGTGCATCTGTGAATCCTTCTGTTGCAAACTTCTTTTTTTTTTTAGCTTGTCAGACTTTAATCTGTTTTGTCTTGCAGCTGTTTGCAGAGCACTCCCAGTCAGGCAGCTTTATGGAATTGTTTGGTTCATGTCTGAACAGTAAACAGCGGCTACTTTCATCCATTAGTTAGTGCACGGCGTTTCACACTCACCGTTTCTTTTGGCGGCGGGCTGACGCAGAGCGATAACAATACTTTGCATAGCTAAAGGTGAAAGTAAAAAGCACTGTGATTTCCACTGTTCTTCTTTAGTCCCACAGACAAAATCTCATCCTTTTGAGATTAACTCGACTAATAACTAATATCATAATCCTGAATATGGTAAATGTGCAAAGCAAGCTGGTCGGCCCAGACATAGACCCAAATTGAGCAACCGTGTGCTGGCCCCACCAGGGTTTGGGTTCTTTTGATGTTTCAAAGTGAGCAATTCATTCCTAAATTCATGCAGACACTGCTGCAAACTGAAGACATTCTGTCACGTAAAACAATATTTTTCAAGTTTATCTGCCCTACGTGTACATCAGAGATGATCCCTGACACAAAGCTGCTAAGGGTGTGTAGTGACACAAGGGTTTAGGGCTTTGAAGCAGGTTGTGGCGATAAGAGCAAACTGGGGATCATGGGAGGGAACAGGATTTTGTTGGGGCTTATACTTCCACACGGTCCTTATCAGACACAGGCACCTGAGCTGGCATATACGTGCACACGTGTCTGCGTGCGTGTTTGTGTGTACGTGGTGGTCCAGGACATGTCACTCTGACACATGGTACTGAGAGAATGAATGGGATTAGACCAACATGCGTAATCCAGCTGGCCTGTGGGAGGAAGGTCTACCCACACCCCTCTGCAGGAGGAGATAAGGAAGTTGGTGAGGGGGGGGGGGGGGGGGGGGGGGGTACAGAATGTGTTTGGAGTAATTGACAATAAATCAGGGGCTTTTTTTTGGGGGGGGGGGTCTGCTGCATTGATTTTGGCCATAACTCTCTTATGACTTATCCACCGGGAAGTACAATTCCAAATAAATGTAGAGACCCTTTAAGTTAAGTATCAATATTTCAGGATATATTATATGAAGCCTATACAAACGGCCATAAGCTTGGCTGAATTACCGACCCCGATACAATAACCTCCGCTCGCGTTTACGCATTCTGAACAGAATTTTTGATCTGCGTGGATCTGAGATCTGACCCCCAGCTGATTTTGAGCAACTTTTTGCCACAACTATTAAAAAAATGACAAAAGATAAATATTCAGAGATTGTTTCAGTGGGTCAAACGTAGCGTGCTTTAAAGATGAACCAACAACAATTTGAACCCGATTTCAAATTTAAAGATGTAATTACCGTGTTTCACAGACACCTGGGACCATTAAAATCCACCATAAACCGGTCGATGGCTCGATTCTACCATTAAATCCAAACCACTCCACACCCAAGTATTTCACCGACACATCCATGCTGAAGGGAGCAAAGAACTATCAAAAAATGCATTTATTCATTTTGTTACGAAGTAGCAACAAACGATAGGATGCTTCCAATAAAACTAAACCAAAACAACAAATCCGTAATCACATCAAAAACCAAATTACAACGAAATTCAACAAGGCGTAACGTCGTTATTTACTGATGAACAAATAACACCCGTTTTAGTCTTTTGTTGGAGGACCAATAGCATTGATACGCTCTAATAACACGAGGTTGCACTTGCATTCCAAACATCAAACAAAACAAAATAAAGTCCTGTGCATCTACCTCACCACACACTTGGGATGGGGCGATAACGAATACAATCTAGTTTAAAGCCATAAAAAAGGTAATAGAGTGGCGTTTATTGCCATCATTGATATTTCACTAATGATCTCAATGAGTCAAAGATAATTCTGCCAAGTGTGCGCTGGCCTGCAGTGGGAGCTCATTCACAATCACGATGTCATTTCTTGAAGTTTAAGTCCCTGTTTTTGTCTGTCCATGCACAAGTTCTTTTTTTTTTAATGATGACTCCAACTGCGACTCGCTGGTGCTTTGAATTCAAACTGGCAGCAGAGATGCACGTGATCCTTTTGTCGCCCTTGCCTTTGACTCTGCCTCCATCCCTCTCTGTAAAACCCTTATCACACGCCACAGCGCTTACCCGGAGGGAGAGACGCACGTAGCCGCGGCCACCAAATATCGATGTAATAGAAAGTCAAGAGGGAGGCTTTCATGACCACTTGAGGGAGGGATAAGCTGTGAACTCCGGCATCCACAACATGAGTAAATAAAGCTTTTTCGCCTCACTTTACAAAGCGTATCCTCACATTCCAATAATACACTTTAATCATCAACTCCTAAGTCTTATCAATGTTATTTTTATTTCATATGCATGTATGAAAAAAGAACTAAATACAACATATCAAAACATGTCTTTCATACATGTTTTGAAAAAAATGTCACAAGATTACTGGGAGGCAAAATGAGCCGAAAGAAATCAGAGTAAGAGAGGAAAAAAAGAAGAAAAAAAATCACCCGAAGATAGTTTGGTGTGATAGATGGATTTAGTCAAACAGTGACACAAGGACAGCAGCCACTACCTGGAGGACTGGTCTGATTGGCCAGCAGGGTGTTTCCATGGGAGCGGAGAAAGTGACAACTGAACAAAGGGCTTCCATTAGAGGCTCTGTCCCCATCACTCTGCCACTATTAAGACCCTGTCTGTGGGACACCTAATACTCCTGACAGATGAAGAGGAGAACAAGGCAACCGGGAGCAATCTCAACTATCACAGCCGATTCCGTTCACTGCTGCATCCACATGTCAAAATAGCATCATGAGCAAAAACAGGCTTTGAGAGCCATGCAACAGGACACTTGTTTTTTTCAGAAAATCTGCAGGCTTGTCACCGTTACCCTCACATTTGCAGCAACTTCATTAGACGGGCAGATAACTTTACAGTAAACTAACAGAGTCCATCCAGAGCTTCGACCAGTCTGTGCTGTGTATAAATGAGAAACATCGTCTAATGAAAGAAGGAAACGCTTTGCCAAAAACCCGAGAATATAAAACCAAGTCACTCAATAACGAGCAAGCATGTCTTTCATAATGAAAAGCAGATAAGCTCATTCAGAAAACCAAAATCACCTTTTCATCTGAGCTTTCTTACAAACACAAACAATCCCGTCAGTGAGAATCATCACCTTCCGCACTTGAGGGACTTTGAAGAAATGGTAATTAAAAAATCATTTAAGTCATTTCGAGCGCTTAATTAAAAGATAACTTCTTATTGCCAAAATAAGATGCGTTTCTGATGGTTTACGGCAAAGACCAGCAGTGTATATGCATGTGTAGCACTGCAGATGTAATGAAAAAACTACATGCAACAACTGTCTTAAAGCTGATAAAAGCTTAAGACACCTTCTAATATCCACACAACCTCCTGTTTACATTATTCATGGGATCACGGGACGCTGACAACGCAATACGTCTGCCCCGTGGCAGCTAACCTCGCCCGCCTTCTGCATCCGCTCCGTATAAACTGCGTCCACAGACCTCAGAGGTTACATGCGCTTTCTGTTTGTAGGGTCAGCTGTACACAAATCCCCTCCCCCAAAAAGCAAAAGTGAATATTTCAAAGTGGTCTTCTCTCTGGTGTGAGAGTGTGTGGGCTGATTAACCCATCTGCGCCTACAGATGGGCATGTTCACACGCTGTGCATAAGTGTACTTGTAAGAAATCTGCATTGGAGCAACAACCTCCTCCGTTCGCTTGTAAGAGAAATACTCATTGTCATGGTGACATTATCAGCATGCAAAGGGCACGCTGATAATTTGCGGGTTTGCACCGTGCCACAGGTGGACCGAGCAGAGGAAAATGAAGCTTAAAGCTGATTCACGGGGCTGGAGGAGGCACATCTTTCCAACTAGTGTAACATACACCCGGCAGAGAGGAAGGGAAGTCGAAAAGTGTGAAAAGAGCCTGGGGTATGAGGGGTGAGACGCCAAGTCCCACTTTATCTATCAGACTGATGGAGTGGTGTGACATGGTATGGACACAAAATGGATATCTTCAGGGCGATTTCCTCCTGGCTTCTGAAAACACACTTGCAAGTGCATACACGCATCCTGATCTTGTTGTTACACTCCCATTAACCTCAGTGCAAAGTATTTTCCATGAAGAAGCATGGAGGTCACATGTGTGATTTCTGCATAAGTCCAAACGCCACACCGCTGAGCTCTATCCAATCGAGTCAGTGTGAGTCTGCCTGAAGGTGCTGTGCTGACCTTACACATTCCCAGCACAATGATCTGTTCGCTGAGCACAATCAGCCCAAAAGATGTCACCTGCTCTGGACATCCAGGTCCTCCTGGAGGCTGATCAGCGTGTGGGCTGGTTGGTTGGACAGTTTCTGTGATGTAGTGGTGTCTTTTAGTGTCATCTACACAAAAGCCATTTCAACACATGAACTAAGGAGATGTTCAGGAGAATGTGCCCACAGCGCAGGGGAACTGCTGTCTGAGACAGCGGCAGCAATGCTCCGGGATTATTTTCTGACACATTTAATAAAGTTCCCCACCTCCTGATGTTCCAGGTGTTGTGAACATTTCCAGAACATTTCAGGAGTTCAGTGCATGTACGAAAGTAGCTTAAGTCAGTTAGTATTAAAACAAATATAACAAAAGACTGATAAAAGCAGCTTCAGGATCTCATGGCTGTTAAGAAAAAAACAGCCAAAACAAATGCCTTTTTGCAAAAAAGGTACTGTATATTTAATTAGTATAGCTTTGCAGTGACAGAACACTCTCACTCCCTTATGACACACCAAGGAGGCGTCAAAAAAGAAGTGTGAGGGACAGTAACTACTGTGTCTGACCAGAGCATGCTACTGAGAATCAAGAGAGAGCACGGAGTTGGGAGGGGGGTGTTTAGGGTGACGGAGAGGGCACAGGATGCTCCACATTACCAGAGTTACAGCACTGAACTCACAGACCGAGGCTCAGACACATGCTGGGCAGGAAGGATGAACTGGGGTGGGCTAAACACTTCATTCATGTCAACTGTAACCAACAGCAGCTGAATGGGAAAAACTGTTCACGTCACTGCTCCAGATGAAGTTACAAAAGGAGAAGAAAGTGTTACTACCTTGTATTGCCACCAACAACATGGATGGAGTGTGGAGTTTGAAAGAAGTGTGGGTGTGCAGCGTGTTTACAGGAACTGGATGAAGGCCATTTGGACTAAGAAGGCCCCCTTCTTGCAGAGCTCCATTTGCACAGAGGGAGGCTGAACGTGTGAGAGGATCCGTCACAAGGTGGGAGGAGATCTTTCTCTGTTAGATGATGTCACTTTAGTTGAAACAGCCAAAAGCCAGACTTCAAAAGGATCTATTTCTTATTCAATATCCTGTCTGAAGAAAGACAATGCATTTCTGTGGCAAGAGTGGGTGACCAAAATACAGTACGCTGTGTGTGTAGGGCACGCGTTCGCAGCCAAATGCACGTTACTGTGTGTGAGTGTTTCTGATTCTGACAGATCAAAAGGGGCAAAAATCCAGAAACTAATTAATTGGGTTCTCTTTGTGCTGCCACCCCGTATGATGTCCCACAACAAAAAGTGAAAGATTCTTCCCATGGCCTCCGACTTGATGAACTGTGAGGGACAGACACATCAAACTGGGTGACGGGAGCATCATGTCACATTGGACGGAGGGGAGGTTGGGGCCCGTTAACCTTTAAGGATGGCCAGAAGCGTCAGCCAACACTGGCAAGTCTGTGTGGGAGTCTCACTTCCAAGTCCCCCACCCCCTTCCCTTTTTCTCCTCAGTTCTACCCCCCGTCACCACCGCCACTTCTCACTGAATATTTTCACATTCCCTGACTCCGAAAACACTGTTAACAGCCTGCGCGACAGTGAGAAAGTGGAGAAAATGTGTGCGTTGTATGTGTGATGCGGTCGGAGCTCCAGGCTACGCCAGCATAACTCATCAGCCAACATGAACAGACACGTAAAGAAAAAAAGAATAATGCATGCTGATGAGGGTTGGAAGTTAGGTGGCCACAAAAGTGTGGCTCTACACTGGTGAATAATTCCCTCTCATGAGGCTGGGTAATGCCTCTGCCGTTGGCGACGTGTCACTCAGGAACTGCGTGGCATTTTGCTGTTGCCACAGTCGAGTTCAGATCTCGATCCCACAACACAAACAAAAAACAAAAGGCAATTCTGATCAACTGAGAGCTGTAAATACGGGACGTGCAGCTTGTTGAGAGTTTTATTCGACAATGTTAATGATAGATATCTCACATTTGCCTGTTATCCCCGGTCGTAATTTGGAGTTCTATCCGGGTGTGACTAATGTTCCGTAGTGCTGTTTCCTCACCCTGCCTGAGGTGAGGTGGGTCCCTTCAGCCTCGCCTTTTACAGCTTTGCCTGTCCAATATGTGTTAAAAAGTTCAGAGACTCACTCCCAAAGAAGAATTAATAAACTAATGATTAGAATTTAATGGCCTTGTCCAACAAAGCCGTCATCTTGGAGGGTTCCTGCCCAGAGAGTCCTCTTCTGACCGCACCGATTCACCCCCAGAGTCGGACCGCCATCGATGACTTCTAATCTCATATTTTCAGAGGCATCGGGGGGGGGGGACTGAAAAGGTTTGTGCATGCACGGATAGCTTCTCCTTCTTTTTTTCTTTTTTTTTAGCTCACCGCGGTCCTACACTTACCTGCTAGATTTGGCTCTAGATTTTTCCGCCTCCTAACCCTAACCCAAACAGAATTCTATTCATTTTCGACAAAGCAGATGAAACTGAGCGTTAGCTGCTAATGACCAATTCAAAGAAGATGGACAACACATCTAAGTCTTTAACTTTGCACGGCTGCACTCCTGGAACCTGACCAAATCTTGACCAAGGCTGATTTCTAATTAAGGCCCTATAATGGCAGTAAATATTACAAGACTGGATGTTTGTGTACGAGAGAACCGATAAATGATTTCAATTATTTTTTCTTCTTTCTTTAAATATACGGAATAGAGTCAGATCCAACGTCAGTGGTCTACTGAATACATTATAATTCAGTATGATAGTATTAATAAAAGGAGACCAAATGATTGCATCAAATCTTCAAATATTTCTTAATTATTTATTCTAGGTAGCTTAGAAAAGTCTTCACAACCAATTGGTCAGTCATCAAAATGACGACAACCTGAGTGATTGTGTGGATGATCAACAGCGTTGATCGGAAACCAAAATCCAAATACATTTGGCTGCTGAGATGGAATTGTGGAGTTGGAGTGTCTTTGCCAAACTGATCCCTTTTTGCCATGGAGCAGAGCGCGCTGAGTGCAAACTTCCATATGTCTCAGCACAGTGTGACAGATGACAATAAAATCCAAACTAATCGATCCACCTCAGCCTGACTGTCAGTTTCTGATGGGTTGAGCCAAAAAAAACCACTAATGTTATGTTCAGCACTGGGAACGGTTATGTTTGCACTAAAATGCCAGGGAAATGATTTGCACGTGTAACTTCTATTTATTTTGCTCCATTGCAATATGTCCACCACTCGATGACTAAATCCCCCCAGCAATTACTGCACAGACACAGTTGGCTTTAGACAGTGCTGGTGTTCCACACAGCACAGTTGGCAAAAATGTCTCAGAAGACAAAAGAGCCAATGCATAAGAACATGCTATTCAAACATAAAAATCCATTCTCTATACATACTGAACTGGCTAGTTTTCGCCGGGATGCCATTCATCTGTATCCGATCAATAAACACTGTATAATTCTGTACATCATACAGCGCATTCAGAGTATAAAGACAGTATAAACAGTCCTCCTGGTCGATAATCTCGGGAAAAAGACTCACAGCGGCAAAAATCCCCAAAAGATCCTCCCGGTGTCTGAGACAATATTTCAAGCAAGGCTACAGATGTGTGCAAGGCTACAGATGTGTGTAGTTTAACTCCTGGAGTCGATGCTTGGTGCCAGTTGGTCGTGGGGTGGGTTACAAAAGTAAAAAAAAAAAAGCTCAGCATCATGACAGATGGCACCAATTTGCCACAATCAGTTCCTACAACCCTCATTTTGTGGAAGGTTTTAAAGTGGTTCCGTGGGCCGCACGAGTTCAACGTCAGTTTACACACTTCAAACGCGTGAAAACGTTGGATGACTTCACATAGGCGAGTGTGCTCCCTCTGATGTGAAGGCAGACGCTGTCCTTCCAGGCAGAGGCTGCCAGCGTGTCGGCCTTGCTGTGGCTGCCACATGCGCCGCCAACTGCCTCACTCACCCAAATGGCGCACGTGTTGAAGAGATTGAATTAGGCAATTTGGGATGATACAGGCACAGCAAACCAAATCATTTGAAGCATTTGTTACAAACGGCGCAAAAGCTCTTAATTAAGTCCTTGTGTGGTTCTGAGATGAGGCCCAGACACAGGAGTGATGGTGTGAAACGGTTGTTATGTAAATAGAAGAGGAGAATATTTATGTCTCCACATATGTCCGCCACAATCTTGACCTCGATGCAGACAGGGTGTGTGTCACCAGTCCAGAGGTCTGACATCTTCCAGCCCTTCAAACTGGAAGCATTTCTGGGGAGGAATCCCTTTGTTCTGCACACAGACGACTGCAGAGAGAGAAGCCCCGCACAAGTGACACATCACAGCCTCAGACAGCTCCCTGTGTGGAACAGACAGAGGCTCATTATGGGTCTCCATTCAGCATGACCCACCAGGGACAGCTTGGAGGAGGACGGGGGAGGGGAAACGGAGAAGGGGATCCACCATCAGGCTTCTTTTTTCCTCCCCAGTTTGAAAAGAAGATGTGGAGATTCCTGAATGGATTAGACACCTTAAAGATTGTGAAAGAATAATCTGTACACTGTACAACCAAAGCTCATGTCTCACACTCCAACACAGGTTTGTTTTTCCCTGGCAAAGAGCAAGACTTCTGAAAACTGGTCCTGATACCTCAAAGACAACTGGATGTTTTTTCCCTGTTTAGTTTGGTTAAAGTAAGGACTCTCCATTTTGTTCAACACCAGCAGTTGCTTAAAACTCATACAGCTGCTTAAGATGTAGAGATGAAGCGGTGTAATGATTATCATACAAAGAGTGCCTTCTCAGCGTCAAAAAAAGGAGTTCCTCTGGCCAGCACTCACGTTAGTGCACGTTGTGAGGCACAAAGGAAGCAAACTTGGTTTTCTAAGTTCATATATTGAGCCTTAAGGTCTCCATGTAAGTTTTGAGGTTTGCTATAAAACTGTAGCAGTAAGTTTAGCCAAAATATACGGCCTCTTCAGACACATTACTGCCATCAGTAGTGAGGTATATCAGGAGAGGTCAGGAGAGGTCAGGAGGTCACGTTGTCATGACAGAATATACCATCCTGACAAAGCAGCATTAACTTTTTTAATAATGAAAAAAACAACAACTTTTCACTTAAATGTGCCTTTATAGCTACCTCATAAAGAGTTAAGCATGAAGGCTAAAAAGGCTTCCAGTGTGGCAGCTGTCAACTGGTTTGTCTCAGCAGTAGAGGAGACCTCAATTATTAATAAAGGACTTTTTGTCGAAGAGATGGAACAAGAGGCAGAAGTTTCCTTTTCAAGAATATCCGGTCGAGGGCACCCTGACTCTGGGTTCATCACCCTCCTGAGGGTAAATGTCTTCAAGACCCCGTCATGCTCGTTCGCATCGTCTTTGTCGGACTGAAAACTACAGGAAAGCTATCGGTCCGAGCCACGGTTCAGGCCGAGGTTTCAGACTGGTTGGTTCTTTTCTCATGTGGACTTTTGGAGTTTTGGCTGGAAGGCACACAGAAAAGCAGGTTTGCAGCGCAGGGTTTTGTCTTTTCTCCGGCAATGATGCTGGAGGGATTTTAGACGAATCTTCCAAACCACGGAAATCCATTAAGTCGTCTTTCTTTACAAAGTGGTGGAAAGTCTCCGCACATAAGTTACCAATTTCATTACTAAACTATGCTTTTATTCCCTTAAAGTCAGTGCCAGTAGAGGGCCTGAGAAAGGCCGTGAGATCTCTATTACACTGTGAGACGCTGCCCTGTATCATTTAAAAACCAATACAGCGTCAATAGTGTCAAAAACTCTGCAGCAGGGCCACTGCAAGAAAAAAAGGACACGCTTCTTTTCTCTCTTGTCCTCTCAGCGCCGATAAAGTCATCTCATGAAAGAAACATGATTCTGTCCGGTTTATTGTGGGGAATTGTCAAAACCAACTTGTCCGACTTGTTTTCGCCACTGTCACATACTTCTACACAGGAGTGTGACCTCGTCTTGTTCACTTGATGTCATTTCATCCAACGTACCTGCTCACTGCTATCAAAGCACGTCACTCAGAATCTGTCTCAAGATCCCAGATAATAAACTGAACGCACACGCCTGCACCGGCCAGCATCGAGGCAATATCCCGCACTTCAACTCTGCCACCTTAATGACGTTACTGGTGTCAAGAATTCCATCGGGTGGGGGGCTCTCACATGTGGAACAATTAAGCTTGACAGCTTGTTTTATTACTGATGTGATGGCTTATCCGTGTGAGGAGACGAGTGACCCGTCTGTCACTTAGACGGTATCCGAAAGGCACAGCAACCAGAGGTGAACAGGACAGCTAGACACAGAATCAACAAAGAAAGGACACATCAACACACAAAAGCAGCGCACGTGTGCATGCGTGCACATCTCCTGAGCACAACTGACACTCTTAATAACCACAAATCTAGACAACGTGGAAGAATCTCACACATGCATCTGCAATCTACGTGGGGTTAGAGGCTACTTGGAGCCAAAGGATATTACCAGGCCTTTCATTCAGCCTCTGGAGACCATGACGTCACAACAAACACAAACATACCGTTACTCTCTTGAGGATGACATCAGTGCATTTCCTCCCTAATGGATCACTTTGCGCCACTGCCTCACTCACACACACAGCGTGGAGTAGGTGGTGTGTTATCGCGATGTGCCTATGACTGCTGCAGGGAAGGGTCGCCTCATAAAGCACTCAGGACGAGGTCATGTGACCACGAAGCCGCTGACATGACACCACTGGACAGGTCTGGCAACCGCAACCGTCTTTAGCTGAGCACAAAGCGGCCCAGATACACAAACCGAGCGTTCCAAAACCAGAGTGGAATGAGAGGGGGAAAAGACAACCACACAAGACCTTGATGGGCTCAAAGTTGTATAACATCTCCTAATATAGAGACTGGACTGAAAATTTGACTCTGACTGGATGTAATCATGCAAACATTGACACACTGAACAAGACTTACTTAATAGCATTATGTGAGTGTTAAGAATTCAAGTGCCACTAAAATAGTTTATTTTTAACGACATTAAAAGTCTGCACACACGTTCAAAAGGGTTAAAAAGTACTTTTGGCCCAAATCAGATAAACTGGTGGTTTTCAGGTTAATAACAGTGGCAGCTTTAAATTACAGCTGCATTAAATCACTGTTTGAGCCGCTTGGAATGTCAGAAGAGTAAGAAGAGATCTTTGAGAGATGTTTCTGATGCCTCAGCTGGCAAATACAAGGTTCACACAAACCTTCCAGGTGCCTTTTAGAGGTTTTCAAAAGGGAGCAGTGAGTAGATAATAGAACCTCCCAAAAACAACGCAGAGACCATGCAATAAAGCCAAAAGAATGACCAAAAAAAGTTAAAAAAGCAAATTATTTAAAGGAAAAGCTTTGACACTGTGAATAAAAAGGGTTTCTGGGGATGATGCCGCTTCGTGTGCCAGCACCATTTGGGCTGTGCACGGGCGAGCTGTGAAATTAAAAATGTCAAGTCTGAGCACCAAAGAAAGAAAGAAAGAAAAAGAGAGTCCCATTCAAAGTGAACTCATCGTGTCTCTGTCTGTATCCCACAGTCTAAGAGGTGATTTTAAAATAACTCGCAGGTAAGGTGGCTGTTTCGAAAGTCAAAAGTTGGTTTTATGATGACACGCGATGCTACATGAGATTATAGGACACAGCTAATAACCATCTTAGATTCTTTAGTTTAAAACATCTGTGTGAGAAAACACTTGATTAGGTGGTTAACTCATTCTGCTATTGTTGCTTACATGGCATCATCTGTAGGCTCCATGTGGACGAACATCTGACCATCCCAAATATTCAAATGCATTAAGCCTTCATGAGATCTGATTCAGCATCCTGAAAAGCATCAGTTCCAAAGCTTTACCTTGGGAGATTAAAAGGTCATTTGTTTAATGGTACACTCTAAAAAAATGGCAAAAGCAAGACAGTAAAGCAGGGCGAGCTATCAAGATGATGAGTTTTCTACTGTTATTGTCCCTGGGGAGCAGCCACGGACTCCCACAGAAAAAAAGAGAGTCAACAATGGAGACCTGTAGTCTCATTAAAAAGAAAAAAAAGCTAAACTTTGTTATCTACATGTCATGACTCAATTGTGATTATTTCCACTAGCAGGAGTCATTTTTTTCTGGGGAAGAGCTTTCTAATATGACAATATAGGACATGACATTGCTTTTTTTTTTTTTAAACGTTATTTCCTTAAATGGTACATTAAGCTAAATGTACCTTAAGAAAGGTTGAGATTTGTATGGCGATGGGAGGGATGGAAGTGTGCCTCACAAAACAGTTGAACAGGAAGAACAGCGACAGAAAGGAAACAGAGAAGCGACCTCATCGTGTTTCCAGATCGCTGCGCCACGAGCGACTTCAATTACCTTTTTCTCATCTTATTTCCTCCATTATTCCCCCTTCCTCTCTGTCATATCTTCTCTGCATCGACAAAACAGAAAACAGATAAATGCAGGCGGTGGGTTTTGTTTGTTTTATTCCATTTTTTGATAACAGATAGTGTCTCCTGATCAGGCAGAGTCCAGGAAATGGGATTTATCAAATAGGCACAAGCCAGGAGGAACCTGGAAGCACAGGGGCTGTGAATGTAATACAGGCTTTCCTAATTTTTAATTCATTACATTGTGAACCTCACAGAGCATGGGGAAACAAGGAGAGGGTGCAAAAGAGGGGTGATTGGTGCTTTTCTCTTCCTTAGAGAAATGGACCGTACAATCCTTTCCAAAACTCGTAAAGTGGGAACA
This sequence comes from Leuresthes tenuis, assembly GCF_036924035.1. NCBI lineage: Eukaryota > Metazoa > Chordata > Actinopteri > Atheriniformes > Atherinopsidae > Leuresthes > Leuresthes tenuis. The sequence goes on from NW_027325373.1 coordinate 5,482,550, forward strand.
CAGACAGCTTTAGACTGTAATAGTAGAAAGAAACAAAAGCAGATCTCAGTCTCTTGCAGATAGGTCTGCAAATTGACTGTATCAACCATTAAATATCAAGGTACATTGATCATCTGATGAAACTAAGACTGTGTTCAGCATCTGGGAAGAAATTAATGACAGACAGTGACGATGTCAGCCGTAACTAAGACGTGATGGAGCGCATAGTCCACGAGAAGTTGTACAGAACTCAAGAACTATTAAAAGGTCAGACTTTACAATCACCAGACTGGAGTCCAATGGTAGCATATTTTGGGCCCAGAAATTGAAAAACATTTAAAAAAAAATAAATGCCAATAATCAAGAAATATCTCAGCTAAAATAGTTGTTCCTACAGCAAGGCAATGGAATTCTAAAACAGCACCGTCAAAGCAGTTTTACCGAATGCGAAGAAAAGTTATCGGTCAAGTCAGTTCACATGTGCAATGAATGAATTCCACAGCCTGCAATTCTATACTTCAATTATTTTTATGCCAAACAGCAATAAAAGCGTATATGCAACAGAGGAGTTGAAGGTGACAGCAGGCTTTTCTATGGTCGCCGAGGTCGCCGAGGCAAACAAGCCATTTTACTGCAGCAGTAATCTGTTGCAGACGACTAACTCATTCATGAGGCCATTTTCCTTGCCGTTTAATTTCTCCAAGCAATAAGCTCCTTTGTTAAAGAGAGCCAAGCTGAGAAGGTTTGCTCAGATGATACACCCAAGAGCTCCTATTAAAAGCTCATCTGAATAACTCAGATCGAGTACAAAGACAACAACTACAAAGCTTTAGGACTGCCAGGAGATGAGACTCTGCTTTTACTTTTTTTTTTTAAAAAGTGGCCAATACTGTAGCTTCTAGTGATTTCTAAATTATTCAAACAAAGTGATGCTGAAACATCTTGAACATAAAAACTCGTCTTAAATCCATTAGCGCCTTTGTGAGGAGCTGATGACTGCTTTAGCATGCTTCACACCCCTCCAATCCGTAATCATTCTCTGCTGCTTTCTCACAGTGATAGGCTGTACCTTAACAACCACAGAGGAATTAGGCCAGTGGTCTACTAGAATCTACTAGATTAATATTAATGCATATTTCACTGCAGCATTTGTCCTCCTTGGTGTCTTCTTCGGATGAGAACTACATGAAAAAGTAGCCTTGATTTCTGGTGCTGTCACTTGACCTGACATGGCAGCCTCTTCTGTTGCGATGCTGAGAGCTGGAGTGCATACATATGCCCGTGAAGAGCTAAGAACTTCCTGCGTTACCTGAGGGGTGCATCACCAGACGGAGCAGTGTACTCATAAAGCCTGACCTCTTCCTGAGGAAAGGGCTCATTTTGTAGGCATGTGAGGATAAGGCTGCACTCTGAGAAAAACTGTCTCAGTTCCAACCTCACAAAACTCTACTTTAGTGCCTCTTACTGCAAGCTTGGCTCACACACTCGTGCACACATTGTATATAGAAAAAGACGCATAAACTTGACAGCTCGGCTCCTCAGTATGTAGCTTCTGTGCATGTCTGCTAAATGGCTTTAAAAGTCAGACATGGGAATGATCTTTGTTTAAAACAGTTGTGTGTGCATGAGACTCTGAGCTGTGAGGCCACCAGATCCGTCAGCACGAGTCCCCTGACAGAGAGGGCAGTGACACAGGCAGCTGTATGTGTGGCTTAAGTATTGACATTATATACAGTCAGTGTGATGAGGGCAGCTGTACTAGTTGTTGGCACACTCCACTGGGGCTCTGCTGTACTGACAAAGACAGACCTCTGTAGCTGTTTGTCTGCACTGCAATCCGAGCTAATCAGGACAGTATGCGTTTGTTTTTTATGTTCAATTCAGTGACTCAATGAGTAATTTGGCCATTTGCTCCTTCTGCTGTTACCACGTCTTCTTCTTTTTCCAGCTTTGTTTGTTTGTTTAGCACAAAACTTTACTTTAGCACAATAGCATTTGAACACGCCAAATTAATCCTGCAGAGAAAGCAGCTGGACAATGTGTTCTAAAAGTAAAATCTATGATTCTCCCTCCATCCAAATAAATTCAAGATTTTAATTGATTTTTTTTTTCTTTGCTTGCCTCCTGAAAATCACAAACTGAATAAGAAATTCTTAAAAGACAATTTTCACTTTTGATAAGAGCACGAATAAAAAAGCTTTATTTTTCTGTCTAGGATTAATTAGTGTACCTGAATTTTCTTTTTGTGGCGCACAAACAGCCTCTTTTGTAAACTTCCTGTATTGGATGCTATTATAAAGATGGATAATCTTCCTATTTGACAACACAGCTATGATTAGCCAAAAGTGCACAGCCACACTTTGTCGGTCCTGTGAAATTATTATGTTTCTATGTTGTGGTAAAAATGACATGAATCGTTTTGTGTCGTACTTGTGATTTGTTTGAACTGAATGAACACCCTAAAGGCTGTGGTGAGTCCAGATTTTTTGGCGGCGGTTGTAAATTGTTGATAATTTTCTCAGTATCAGCCTCACTGCGGGACTCTCACGTCTATTAGGTCAATGAGCATCTCTGCAGCTGACGCAGAAGTCTGCACTCATGAGACATCCTGCCCTCAAAGCAGGGCACAGCAGTCGTGCTTAACAGAACTACGACCTCAGCCACAAGCTATTTACCCTGAAGGACGTCCCCCGAGGAGGGGAGGTCAACAACAAGAGCAAACGGGCTTATAAGTCCAACGCCCGAGGGGACCGATGGTAAAAAATAAATGAAAAGTACACAGAGAAATTCCACCTGTAGGGTGGAAAGTCTGCTTGGGACACACACACACAGATGTACTCTGTTTGAACGAATCAAACTGATCAGACTGTTTGCTGAGAGAAGAAGGAGAGCGTCAGGGAGAAAGTGTGCACGCTGACAGAATTTATTCTCCTGTGGAGAGAATGTCTGGTGCTCTGGAGGAGAGACAGCGGCTCGTTTCGGTGATCATGAAGAAATTTCACATTTGCAAAAGGAAACGCAAACTTAATAATAAAATGAAAAGATTTGTCTCATGTGGCAGCCTTCTTCCCATCTGCAGATATGGAAGTCAGAACACCCAACTCGTAAAATGATAAAGAAGGATGCACTGCGACTGAAATGCTGCCTGTCAGTTAATGTGATATCGCTATGTGTCATGTTTCCTTGGCACTGTACATCATTTGCTCTTGTCCTCGAAATATAATCATTACGCACACTGAAGTGCTCAAGCTGTCAGTGTCAGTAAATTTTGGAATTAAGAACTTCTCATTCTGAGCTGTGTCCTGTGGCACTGCATCCCACAAGAAACTCTGAGTCATTCGAACAAGCATGACGCCTACCACCAACAAGGATGAAGGAGGACAGACAAAGCCCGAAGACCCCCACGCACCAGGAGTGGCTTTGTAGTTTATACTGTGGAAATGGAAAATCATTCCAGAGATAATACATCCAAGGCCATCCGAAGCATTACTCAGTCGAGTGCCTTCCACGGTGGGAGAGGACAGCATTTCACCGGAGAAGCTCGGTAGCAGCTGAGGTTCAAATGAAACATATTCAGGGAGAAAAAGTCCATTTCAGATTTTCAGATATGGGAAATATTGAATTCATTGTGAAAACATTGGTTTCATTTGGCAGCACGGATGAAGGGATTCGAGTTCTGAAAGTTTCCAAAGCAATTGCCCCCCCCCAAATTATTCGATGCTCAACAGAAACTCAAACTTTAGACCACGCACTGACAGATGTGCAGTACACGCATTACGTGTGTGTATCAACTGGTCTGTGGGCTGCCAGCTGTTTCCTGCACAGCTTCTCTAAGTGCATAAGCTACTGCACGTGCACTTCACCATTCTAAAGCTGAGATTGTTGTGATTCGGGTAATGAGAATTCTCTCCTCAGTATATCCCCACAGACTGCATCATTTGAAATGAGATGTGCCTGATCTCAGTCAGGACAGATTAACAGGTATATATGTTTCTATATATATACATATATATATATATATATATGTATTTATATAACAGAATATAATAGATTAGGTCAGGATATAACCAGCCTTCACAGCTTTTCATTGTCATTCTGAGGTTAAAACAAACCAGCACAACTAAATTCTCACTTCAGGACAGAGCAGGGTCATAGAGATGCACTCAGCCCAACACTGACTCTTCATTTTAGCTGAATGGCTGGATGTCACTTTAGAAAAATCTATGTTAATGGTCTGTGCTATCGTTGTTAGATTTGGACTAACATTTAGTGGAGCATCACGCTGTGGGCTGATGGTGTTTTTCAGCTCACAGCTCAGAGCTGCAAGCACAATTATTAAAACTCAGAATGAAAAAAAAACATTCACTTCATTTTTTTTTTTTTTAATTCTTCAGTGTATGTAAATCCTTAACTCTTAGCTGATCTTAACAGTAACATGTGGTGCTATAATATAATAAATAATGATAATATCTGAGTCAAAAAAATGCCTGGATTGGTCCAAACTTGTCCTACAGGTTGCCACGGGACATGCTAAACTAACAGCCTCATTCACCCTTCAACACTCTTGGAGCAAAGGAAAGTCTTCAGATCTGCCCTCAGCGAGTCAACGAGTTTAAGATTTTAATAAGACTTAAGAAAACTTTTCCAACTGTCTCGGTTTTTGTTCTTTCCTCTGTGATTCTGTTGCCTTTTCCACTCATCCCTGCCTGCTCCACAGGGGGTGTCAGGACGGAACAATTCCCCCAGGACTGATGTGCTCTCGTGCAGACGGCTGGCTCCGCATTAAGCAAGGATGCTGCCGAGCTGCTCCCATCATTTACAGCAGAAAGGACATAAATTAAGACACAGTCGTTTCCAGTTGAGCAACGTTTGTTTTCCTTCTCTTTCTTCCAAGAACACAAGAAAAAGAACAGACTTTGTTCATGACATCTCGTATATCATGACTTCTCTGTAAAGCAGGTAGCGGATGTTAATACACACAGTTTGCAACAGAACTGTAATTATCACTAAAAAAACAATCTGAATCACTGGGGCAACTTTCACAAAATATACAGCAAACACTTAGCTGGAATACTGATGGCATTTATCTGGCAAACAGAGATCGCACATGCCCATAAAAGCCCTGGGAAATTGCTGTAGTTTTTCGTCAAATCTACTTTTTGTTAAGTCTTGATTGTTTTGGGTTTTCTCTCTTTAAACAGTAATAAAACCAAAACCACAACATCAACTCTACGTGACAGCAACAATAAAAATGAGGTCATTTCTGATTTCGCTGAAAGCTCCGCCTCTTCTCCGGTGTCGTATGAGACAGAAAAGTGGTGGCCCGTCATATTCTTTTATCCTTGACTGTCTCCTTGCTGCCACTCCCAGTGGGCCAGAGAAGGACTTCTTATCTGCGGGATGCATGTGGGGTCTGAGCACACGGATATAAACACACACGAGACCGACACAACAAGCAGAGATGCCTGAGAGATGGGCCGCGGAGATACCACAAAAGCGAGCAGGAACACATTAATAGTCAAGTGAGATGAACCATGCAATATTAATCAGGGCATTATCAAACATCATCTCAGATTGACTCTCGCATGCTGAGGAGCTGCATAGAAATGTACACACACGTACCCTGAAGTGGGTCTCTGTACAAGGTAATTGAGCTTAATTGGAAGAAAATGAAAGGAGATTAGTATTTTTGCATCAAGTTTGCCAATAAAGTCAGTGTCAGGGAAGTGTGGCAGCATGGGTATTTCCTCAAGTGCTGAAGAGTCAACATGTAGCCTAAGAAATAAATAATATGTATATGTATTTATATATAAATACACACACAGAGAAGGTGAGAAGAGTGTGCACAGGGTTAAACTGCTCAAATGAAGCAAAGAGAAAAACAGCATGTTCCCTCGTCTCAACAGAGAAACAGACACATAACCACCTCCAGTGGATCACACATTAGCAGTGGGTGAAGCATGGCACTGGCTCAACGAGTATGAAGGGAAGGATAAAGGACAAGGCGTCGGCTTATGCACATATGCAGCATAAGAAGCTGTCTCCAAGCACTTGCCTTCATGAGGTCACGATGGTGACACTTTGCATCTTTTCTGGGTGAGTCAGCACCATGTATGTGCCATAAACGTTTGCCTCAAAGGGCTAACAATCTGTAGCGCACGAGACCTTCTGTCCTTAAACGGCTTCATTTTTAATTAATCTGCAGCAGTAGCAGGCATCTATTTCCTCTGGCTCCGAACAGCATTGATGGGAGCGCGACACTTGGTGACACTGCTAATGTGAGAGCGTACCACACTCAGGGCAGCAAGAGTGGGCACAGCTAACTTTGTATTTACAGCAACACTGCTTTACCAACGGTGATGTCTCACATGGATGCTCGCAAACAGAGTAAGAATAAAACTGACTTTACCCATCAGCCCACTTTCAGTCCCACTTGTGCTCACTCCTGCAATCCAATAATTGTACAAAGTGGATTTTTATCTCAGTGAGTCACGTTTATCAAGAAACCGGTGGTCCAATACAGCCTGCAGGATAGGGTTTAATGCCAACCCAAGCTGTTGTCATAGCTTACATGCCAGATATCTAACGATCAACGATAAGGTGTCAGTTTCCCGGGTCACATTTTAGATATAGAAATGCAGCCCCTGTTTAATGCAAAACTGTGATAGTCCATCCCATGGGCTATCATAGCTGGGGAGGAATAGTAGATCTCTCTATGCCAGGGAACTTGCATAGAGTCTCACTTCTTTAACTTATTATCTTTGCTCGTTATTTGTCCTTACCTTTACAATGAGTTCACACATCTGCTTGATTAAATTCTCATCTTCTCCAATGTTAGTTTCTCTTATTTACTCTTACTCTTTGGCACTGTCAAAACAGCTTAATATTCGTCCATGGTGCAAATTTGCAGGTTAAAGTTCAAAGTTGAACTTGACACTTTGTGATGATGTTGAAGATATTTTTCTCCATTTTGTCTGATGAGCCCCTCTATCCTCAAGCATGAGGTGGACTGTCATGCCACATTGGCTGGTATTTAAGTGAGTGGATGTGGGCAGTAGCCCACAGCATGTTACACCTAAAATGCCTGTGCACACATCTGCTGGAAGGTGGCGACCAGCGGTAACCGGCTCGGATGCACGGCAGCTGAATAGAGGGATCACGACGCTGCAGCTGTTCCTCATCACCACCACCTCTGCGGGTCAAGCTGTGCTCCTCTGTACCAGCTGGAGGCTTTAAGTGGGAAAACAAGTTTGTGGTAAACACCAGGCTTTACATGGCATTGTGTCGTTGTGTGTGTGTGTATACATATTATAAATAAATATAAAAATGTATTATTCTGACACTATTATAATAATGGACATGAGGAATGAGCATACGCATTGGACCATTTTCTAGACATTTATTTGAAAAAACCTCCAAATATCCGTTTTTATAAATCAACTGTTTGAAACTATGCTGCTTCTATGTAATTCTGCTCGCTTTCACATACACACTCATAAGCACTGCTTGCCATCTGCCTTAATTAGCTGTTCAGAAGCAAACGTGATTCTTACTGGATACGATAACACAATCTGACAGAATGCTTTAAGCTGGGGCATCCTGCTCATATTTGATTACCCAATTGGCTCGTTTAGCCCAAACAGAGTCTCAAAACTTATTAAACTTAGTCTTCTGCAGTCTTTTCTTGTTGTAACATTAGGCTGATTAACTCAGTTCAACACCTTGAAAAAGGAGAAAAAGATGAGATATCCAAACAAATGGGACTGCTATGTGTTCAGTCACATATTTGCAGATTGCTCCTTTCACTGCAAATACTTGGAATACTTAAATTGCACTGCAGCAACCCAAGGAAACAATGAATCAGGAATCCTAACCAGCAGGATGGAGAAGAGTGAGAGAAAACCCAGAGAAAGAATGTAAGGGTCGCTTGTCTAGGTGCAGTAACTATCTAATGCAACTTCTGCATCTTTTGACATCTCCAAAAGAAACTGTCGGTAAGCAAATCACATCAAAATTAAACTTTAAATCCAAAGAGTACAACAGGGAAAAAAAAAGATGTAGACTGACTGAAAACAAACTAAGAAGTAGAACTTCAGGTTAATGCATCTGTCAAAACACCCCTGTAAAATCAGGATGATTGAAGTGCAGTAACAAGATATTTACCTATGTTAGGTAATAGCAACAGAAATGCTCAGTTTGAAGGGAATTCTGAGGAGATACAGTATGAACAATGGTCCATCACTTCACAGTCAGCTGTATAGAAAGATTACCCAGCAGTCATTGTCAGTAGTCGGATTTTGTTTTTTCGATTAGTCGACTATTCGGATCATACCTATATTGAATGTAAAACATAAAGCTTATCGCACCAGGATGCAGCTGCTCTTATATAACCATCATTAGCTTTCAGCTTGGACTGTTTAAGGTAGATGCTAACTAAAAAAAAGACAATTAATATCATAGATCATTAACCCTTTGATGAAATATGCAGCTTGTTGCAACAAACAATTATTTAACTGTGTAGCAAACACACAAAAATAAATACTTAAGGTTTTTGGGTTTTTCTTTCCTTCATTTGTCTCTGTCATCAAACATAGCTTCATTTAAATTGAATGAGGTAGGCATCTGAAACTAAGGAATTATTCACAAAAATGTTTGGTCTCACTGACTCAAATATAACACCAACATGTTCAGTATGGACTCAGTCAGGACATTTGCTTGCTGAGGTGTGCATGTAGCTAGCTTTGTAACAAAGCCGTCCATTGAAGATGAACGTACTTTTTAGCACTGAAACGTAACATTAGCGTTCCTATTCAAACATCACTGTTATAACGTTACAGAAAACACATGAAATATGTGTGCTAAGGCTAATTAATCAAATCGTCATCGCTAATGTTAACGTTTACAGCTATCAATATGAGTAAGTAGCAAGTTAACTCTCTGTTTACGCTAATTTTAGCAGCTAACCTTCCAGTTAGCTTACCAAGATGACGGTCCCTCTTCACAATCGGCCACAACAACATGCTTCCTTTTCAGGTGCTCGTGTATCGTCGTTGTGCTGCCGTGGAAGGCAAGTTCTGCCTTGCAGATATTGCATTGCACACATTTGTCTTTAGTTTTCTTAAAACGCTCCCACACTTTTGAGCTCCGTTGCGGGGTAGCCATGATACCAGAGCCCGTCTGGTTTAACTTCCTGTGACATAACGGCTGACCCCGGTTACCACTACTGCGCATGTTTGCCAAGGACAGAAACGCAGACGCAGCAGTGGAAGGTGCCGCAGCAGTTTTGAGAGGAAAACAAAGTTTGAAAAAAAACAAAAAAAAACAAACGACGCATCGACTTTTAAATTAGTCGTCGACGATTTTAATAGCCGACATAATCGTGACTAGTCGACTAATCATGGCAGCCCTAGTTAGCAGTCTGTGCTAAAATCCTTCGGCGCCAGCAAACATATCAGAGATTATTTTTCGTAACCAACGCAATACAAGGAAGATGTGCTGTCTGTGTAAGTGACAGTGTAAGGTGTTCCGAATAAAGGAACTATGTCAAGGGAAGTTCCTTTAACAGACATTCCCCGAGCAGAGCAGAACAGAAAATACTGTTTTGGACTTTTGGTTTGACATTTAGTGACAGATTTTTTTTCCCCAATCAGAATCAATTAAAATAGGTTAAAAATAGTTCCTACCTAGACAGGATTGAATGGATATATTACCACATGATCATAAATAGCTAAAAGGCAACTGTTTTGCTGTCTGTTTTGCGCCTGAGGTCATATGCTGCTCTGTGGTGGAATATTTTGTGTTCGTTTTTTTTTCCCCACCTCCACCCTCTATTCAGTACTCAATGCAATTACTGAACCAAAACACACAGGTTATAGTGTACAGTACTCCGTGACCAATTGACAGCTGAGGAGAAATGCTGGCTGTATGCGCCGCACTCTTTCATTTCTCCTTAGTGCAGATCCATCTCTTCCTATCAGCTCTCACAAGACTTGAAAGGATCATTTCTTCAATCTGTCTGTGGGCTCGCTTTGAAAGGTTTCCCACAAGAAACTGCCATTTATACAGTATATAAATTCCATATTCACGCCTTCAGACTTATCGTTTTCTTTTACTTCTCCATCACAGCAGCAGAGGAAGTAATTTAGAGTCGAAATATGGAGAGAGTCGGCCGGTGGGAGATAAAGATGCCTGCCTGCCCCCCCCCCATTCCCCCCCGAGGGAGAAAAAGGACGTTATTGCATTTTTACAGATGGGCTCTGTGAGAGGCTGCTGTTGGTTGCAAAGCTGTACACTGTTAGAAGTATTAAACTTCCAAATATTGCACCTCATGAGTTGTCATGTCAGAGCTGCTGGTTGTTGCAGAGACTGGAAAACGGTTTAAATCAGCTGACTGTTGAGGGATGTGCAAGCACCAAGATGCGACTGAAGTAGAGAGAGACAGAAATCTATATGTGGTGTGTCTGCAGACAGCATCGGTGAAAAGTAGACATTAATGAAGGGAAATAAGAAAGTAATGAGTCATAACACAATATTAAAACTATCAACAAAAAAAAGAAAAACCTGCATCTCTCCTGAAATTATATGAGTTTAACTTGTGAAAATATAAATCCACCCAACAGAAATGTTAGGATTAGCACTGGTGCTGCATAGTGTTAAACAAAATGCTGGTGTATTTGCACAGAGTGAAATATCTTTATTTAATCAGAAAGCAGAAGCTGCAGCTGAAGCTCAAACACTTTCAAGCTTAGTTTTGTTCATCCTGCTCAGTTGCTGTGAAAACAAATGGATACATACTGCAGCTAATTATCGTAGATAAGGCCACGGTGAGGGAAATCTTAGGAGCACGCTGGACGCGATCCGCCAAATTATCCCACCACTGCTGTGGGTGCCTGTTCATTATTCTGACCTGTGGCATGTTGGAAGCGATAAGTATTGGTTACACTTGTTTAACTGCTGTCATCGTAGTGGAAAGCAAAGAAACTCTTAAAGGGCTTTGTCCTACTAATCAAAAATACAGTGCAATTAAAGTCCCTTTCTGGCAGTTATAAATCCTCTAAAAACTCATCTGTATAACTCCAAATCGTAGCTTTTGAAGTTTTAGCCAGAAGAAAATAAAGAATGCTAATCTGGCACCGCCCACCCCAAAACTACCCTTCGAGCAAGCTTCTCACCACCTCTTAAGGCTCACCGAGTTAGCCGGCTCCCCTTTTGGTCTTTGTTTAAAATTGAAGACGACAGAGAAATATGATTCACAGGTCCACAAAATCTAAATAATTACAGATGAAGGTCTGTTATGGTAGAACAGAGTCTGAGAGGCACTGCCATTGTGGTACTGAGTGTTTCACAGAAAGACAGCCTTATGGCTAATTGATCTGATATGAGGCGATGGGCCTGTGTGCATGTCTCTGTTGTTTCTAACGGCGAGATAATCATGATCCATTTCCCAGTCAGCCATGCAGGGCCAAGATGTTGCATCCTAATAAAATCCATCAGCTGGGTTTTGTCTGGTCAGATAAGCGCCACAATTAATTACATTAGAGTGGGAAACTGCATCAGATAGCTGGCCATCAGCCCCAGAACACCTCAGCCTGACCAGCTTATTCAGATTCCCTCATACATGTAGTGTCCTTAGGAAAGCATATATAACTGACATGTGATTTTTGTTTAACTATTAAAAAATGTCTGGGTAGGCTGAACGTTCTCCGGGGCTTTCCCCATCATTTCTCCTCCCCAACTTCATTGACTTAGTACCAAAGATCAGAAGCTATGACAGATCCAGCGAATGTCTGCATCTATTTTTTAAACAATTTGTGATTTAGCATTCACTTTGAAATCATCACCGTGGAAAACTTTGGATTCTCCGCTCCCTCAGAGAGGCTTTGACTATTGAGGTAAAAAGGTAATGCAGAAAAAATAAATATATGTAAGGATGCGGAGAACGGAGTCTTTGCCAACAGAGTAATGGGGGAAAAAAAGCTTTTTCTGTTTCAACAAGGTCATTACTGTTTTACTCATGTGAGGCACAGACTGACAGAAATAATGTGCCATAAATAAGATTTGAAGCAGGATAAGAAAATAGAAAATAGATGCTCAGCTCTGCTGAAAAGTTGAGATCAACAAATGAGCCAAGGTGGATGTGGAGGGGTGGCAACCCTTTCTAAAAGGGTTCCAAGTATTTTCCTATAGACCTCTATTTAGACTTGAGTTTTTATTCCCACCCCACCTATTACATGTGCCGTACTAATTGCGAACACATATTTTAGTAGGAAACTTCGCCCAACGTTGCCCGGCAGCGCAGAGCGTCATCATGTGACGTGACATTACAACCTCATGGCAGCAAGGTGCCTGCAGTCAGCTGAGACCAGGCACCTGCTGGTTCTCTCCTCCAGCAGCACCTACTGGAAACCACCTCTGACAGGCACAATGTGTGGTATTCTTCTTATTTCTAAGCTTAATACCATTTACAGTCTATGCTCATCACTCCCAAAGGTAATGTTATTCAGTTGAGTTGAGTCCTAGCAGCTCAGGGTTTTTATGCATATGGACACCACATGTCACATTCTGAATTGGCAAACATGTCTTAAAGCAACTTATTTCAAATATCGCTGCGTGTTTACAGCGTATGAAAACTAACACCATTGGGGATACTTTTTTTCTTTAGATCTATTTTCTTCTCACCCTCTTGTCATTTGGCAGTATTCTTAAGTCACTAAAACAGACCATAAATAAATAAAAAAAGTCTAGCTGAAAGTTTTTAGCAGGTATTCCCACAAGATCATCCACTGGTGAAATATGCCTGACTTGACTGCAGTCTTTTTATACCTCCACTGCTAAAGTCACTTAAAGTTCATGTTTAACAAAGTCATCCAAAGCAGGTGTGGCACACGTGAAACTAATATTGCTAACGTCACTTAACTCCATCCTACAAGAAAGTGAAACCAGCTCAACTCAATGGAGTGCAGCCATGTCCATGTATTTTACACTTGCTTGACAAAGGAATCCATCTGCCTGATAAGAGTCCATCATGTTCAGCATGTTCCGCCCACATTCATTTTCAGAGGAAACTGCGGAAGCTTTCAGTCAAAGAGAAGCCAATAATTCGGAGAGTAATGGCTGTTCCATATGATGGGTGGTGAACACCATCAACTTTGGGTCATAAAAATTTGATGGTATGTAAATTAGTACCATAATTTAAGAACATCTGTTCCAACATACTCCTGCCACAAGAAACTATTATTTTCCAATTTCAAATTTAATCATCATCATTATGCTGCACAATGTCAACAACCAAAATATCCTTTTCCTATTACAAAGTGCATTATGACTTATGAGGGATTTTAAGCTCTGCCGAGTCTTTATAGATATCAAGAATAACCTGATATCTCTAACATTAGGTTGCTTGCAGACCCAAAACAGAGGAATCCTTATGATGGGCCCAACGAGAGCGGCAACACACCCCCAACGACAGAGATCACTAATTATTTGAAATGTCTGTGACCCCTCGCAGCCAGAAAAAAGCAGCCGCTTAACAATTACTGCAACCTGATGAACTCACAGAACGCAGGGCTTTGTTCTGCATGCACTATATTAATGACACAGGTACACAAGATAGATCAACAGCTGGACTCGCGGAATCGATAAAATATTCAGCCCGGTGCTCCACACCTCGCTGAGCAGTAGGGCTGTCCTAGTTGCTTATTCAGAGAAGCAGCGGCCTGTTTGTCCATAATGAGCTTCCTCATTAGAGTATGGAAGGACAGATTTGGAGAGCGTGTGTGTCAGAGGGCAGGTGTGTGCCAAGAGGGAGGTGCAGCTGATAGGAGGGTTTGGTGTATGCTTGTGCTGCCTCGACTGTCCGGTGCATGAGCAGGCGTTTGGACTCTGCAGAGAGTGTTGAGGAGAAACCTGAACTTTATGGTCTACGGCTCAAATGTTTGCCTCATTCTGGAGTCCAAAACCCACACTGGCGATTCGCTTGTAATCTCGAACTGTGCTTATATTAGTTAAATCAATCCGTTCTCTGTTTTATTTAATTGGTTTGATTCCTCTACATTTTTCTGCCCCGCTCATTCTCACGCTTCTCTCATTCTCTTTGTTTCACTGCCCCCCCACCCCCCTTTTGTCTCCCCCTTTCCTTTCACTCTGGCAGACAGTCTTTTGGGATGATGTAGGGGTGAAAGTGGGGGCAAACAGTCGGGCTAGGAAACTAATCGATTGTGAAAGTGGGGGGAAGTGGAGCGGCTAAGTGGGGCTATATGCAAGCAGAACTACCCGGGCCTTGGTGGAGGAGTGCTCGGAGCACGAAAAACAGCCTACTTAAAACACAAAAACATCACTCTGCATTCAAGGGCAGGGATGGATATTAAGAGTCAGATTATAGACCGAGGTCAGGATTTTCAGTGAACACAGCAGAGGGATAAATCCACCAGATACGGTGGATTTTCCACTTTAGCTTCACTGAGATAATATACAATCCAGTTTTCACTCAGCTGACGCCAAAACAATACTTACATGCCTCAAGGTCACATTTGCAAACAAATTAACTATACAGTTGTAAGCCAATAAGAAAATCTGACGAGTCCTTTGCAGCTATAAACAAGCAGGTCAGAGGTTAAACCCTCTGAGGACAGGCAGAATCTGCAAATAACATATTTTACCGCGTTGAAACTGGGCTAGTGAGGTCTGTAAGGGATTCCACGGCTATCTATATTTAGTGCATAATGATAATCCACCACGCAGTGGAGTCTCTATTCAAAGAGGTCAAACGGGATTGATTTCATAAGGGAAATTAGTCATTATGACAGCAGTTTTATCTACCTCTGGTCTCCAGAGATGTCCTCAGCCTCTTCCTCTCGGTCACTTTGGCATGAAGCTAAATAATGCATTCCCTTAGTTTGGTTTTAGATTAAACAAACAAAACCGTTAAATGCAGAATCACATTTTGGGGTGCCCTTTAAAATGTACTCTCCATTTATCTATTTATTTTCACTCCAGATGCCCTGGGGCATTCTGTTGAACAGTGAGCTGTACTCCCCTGGCCAGCCCTTCAGAAAGCTGAAATGCTGTCTCCCATAACATTAAAAAGCTGGGCCGCTTTCTATCGGTTTTTGGATTCCTGAAATGGGGAGCTTGAAGCAGACTGCAGGGAAGAGTGCATGTTGCTAGTGGAAGCATTTCCCTTGCAACTGTCTTTGTACTTTGTCCGAACAACAAGTGCAACAAACAACAGCGGGTCGGCTCCAGAACACTAAACAAAGCAGTTATAATTAACAACGCCTTCTCCTATCCGCCGCCAGCGTCAGACTGTGAGTGTTGACGGATGCCGTGCAGACATTCGTGTCAGCTGTTTCAGCCTTCTGTTGACATTGACGGGGTTACTTGTGAGCACAGCGGTTTGCTTCGTTTCAAACTTACATCAGTGAGCCTCATAGATTGTGGATTTATGGGGCCATTTTTGGAGGTTAAAAGAATGCTTCTGACTCTTAAATACATGTAATATTCTTTGGGACAATGTTTAACATTATTGATCAATTACTTTTAAATGAATCTAAATTTTCTAATTTTGAATTTCCGCTTAATCAACCTGCAGATTAGTCCTCAGGAAGTTCCCTAGTTTATATCACAGTATCCCCATGAATACCCAGTGCCAATGTTCAGTGCCAGGGCCATAAAGTATGGCATTGGGTGTGGATAATAGCAACATTTGCTCATCAGCTAATCACTTAAAAAATAAAGTATTTGATGGAATGGTGTGGTGCAGATAAAGTTTTGCACCAGAAGACCTGCAGCCACTCGTGTTGTGGATCATTACAAATGGATGAAGATGCTTCTTACCAACTTGTGTTGTTAGGTTCTCGATACAATTTTCACCACGTTCTCTTAGAGATTCTCAGTCTTAGCAGTCAAACTTTTAAAACACCTCAGAGATGGGTCATTTTTCACTGCAATGGCCACATCATGGCACTATTTCTACCAAACATTCCACCAAACTGACTGGACGGCAACAGGAACAAGGCACTTCTGTTAAGTGATACAGAAGCATCATGAGACACATAAGAGAATGAACCTGTGTCAGGACTCAAAGTTTCAATTTAAGTTTATAGCTGCAAAATATAAAATGGAAACATCCTGATGTAATGAGGCCTTAGATGTGCCCTCATACTGCAGGCTCTCTCAGCTGTAGTGAGAGGAAGTCATTAAAACACGAACACTGTTGCTATTTGGTGTTCGTATTTTGTGTCGCACACGGGACAGATGATGCTTTAAACATCCATACAGCCACAGTTAATCTCTGACAGAGGAGGAAGGACGAGGAAAAGAAAAGGGGAAGAATGATCACAGCGGGTGTGGACTGATTTGTTTTTTTTTGCACATCCTGCCACTCTGCACCCAATGACATCAAGTAGGCAGCAGGGGGCTACAGCAGCCTGTGGAACATGTTTTCTTGCCAATAAATCATTGTCCAGTATGTTGCAAGGTGCCTTTCACTTAATTGATTTTTTTTATTATTATTATTCTATATCAATCCCAAAGTTACAAATCTGACCATGACACTGTGGCAGTGCCAATATGTCATTAGAATGAAAAAAGGGAACGTTAACATACAGTTTACAGTGTTGAACATAAGACAGATGTCAACATTTGGTCACTCACATGTAGGACATCTCGAGAAAACAGCCAAGAACAATTACTGTCACAGATAAATCCACTGTGAATAAGCAGTCTGATGACCCCCCCGTGCTGTCTCATGACTCACCCCGTCCCGCTGACACGTCTCCCATCTAATGCTGCGAGGCCACATTAGCTTCACCTCTGTATTTGGTTGATGTCTCGTCATGTCCTCTACGCTGCATTACACCCGGCCCTGCGGCGGCCCATTAGGTCTTACTGTCTCTCGCATTACATGTAGCAGTGCACATCAGTATCTGCTTTGATTGGACGCGGAACACACCTGCGATTCCCAGATGACCCTCGTTAAAATCTTTGCCTGCAACAGTCACTGCCACGGTGTGGAATACTGCCCACTGCTTTCCTCTGTTCGACATTTCATAAGATGAAACCTCAGTACCTGCCCGGCTTTAATCTTGGTGTCTCAACTTTCAGTCACTGAAATGGAGAAGGAGCAGTCTGAAGCAAAATCCAAGCTCCGTATTTAAGCTAAACCATTGGGCGTTATAATTAAAATTATATGGAAATGTTGGTCAAATAATTACATGTTTGAAACGAGAGACCTGTGGTAAATAATGATCAACTTGATCATTTTATCAACTGCAGTGAGTGGTCAACATTTCTTGTTAACTGAGTACTGCTTGAGCCATCTGACTGAGTAAGTTGGATAAATAGAAACCCTCCTGGATTTCCCTCTCCAAGGAATTTATCATAATGACAAGGCCTGAACAAGGATGAGAAGAAAGGATAAATCCATTTTCCACGAGCACTTGTAAAATGTGATCCATTCTACCACACTAATCTCTTAATACCTTTGTAAAACCCGTACAGTGTGATATTAATGATGGCCCACAGACATGAGCACTGATCCACTTGGGCACCAATTGTATTCGCACCAGTTAATGATGCTGAAAGGTGTTGGCATCAAATGCAGCAGAAACTCATTTTTCTCCATTGTCACTTTGTCTCCTCTTCTTTTAGATTCTATATTAGCATCCATTAATGGCCCAGATCATGCTGCAGCAGTCATTGCCCCTTCTGCCCCCACTGCGTGATGACATTGATGCTGTTCCCTCTGCTTTGATTCAAGATCAAATCAAAAATGTGCCTCTTCAATAAATTCACACTGTGGCTGTGATGGAAGATGAATTCAGCGAAATGAGAGCTGCGATATGCAGCTAAGAGCGCGGACGTTTCAGTCGGCGAGCGTCTAGAGGTGCAGCTCAGTGGAAATGTACCCTGGAGGGCTGTTTGACTGACTTGTGAAGATTGATCTCCATCAGACCGAAGAACAGAGCAGGTAAGACATGGACTTGTATTGGGACTGGGGACTTGTGGCTCTATCGCTGATCTATAAAGGATCAAAAGCGTGAAGGAGGGGAAAAGTCAGAAGTTAAAAAAGAAGCAAAAATGAGCCAGACAAAAGAGAAGGCAATAAAGAGCAGACGACAGAGAGAATAAAAATCAATAAAAAAAAACAAAAAGAAATGATTGTACCGACAGGAACTTTCTTTTAAAGGATCATAAAGTGGCTTTGCATGTTTCAGCCAATAAAGTACAAATTGCAAATTCTGGCTTCAAGACATATTATAAAATCTATACTGCTAACCTCCAGTCTGGGCTACAGCTTTTTTTATGTCCTCCACCTTTAAAACTTAGAATATAGTTGAGAGTAATGGTCTGTAGCTGTGAAAATACGACTCTGACATGGAAAAAAAACGTCTGTCAGAGTCATTAAATCTTGGGAAACCTTTTGTTATTTTTGCCTAACAATAACAATAAGAATGATAATAATTGATGTTTTTTCAGAGTTTGACAGCAGAGTATGAACACTGGGGAACGTTTAAAAGGGAACTAGAGAAACAAAAGGTTTTTTTTGGGGGGGGGGGATTACCCTAACAGAGAAATATCTATAAGGATGAGGATCATCGTGTTTTTTGACTGATATCTTATTAGGGCTTAGACTAAAAGTGTGTTAGACTACAAAGCAGTTATGTTATGAGTAAATAAGCATTTAAAGCAACACTAGAGAAGTTTGTGAACGTTAAAACTATGTCCTTCAGACTCATTTTGAAGTAGGCTGAGATACCGCAGTTTTCCAGGCCGCCACCACATCCTTTTGCATGACAGTTGCTTAGCATTTTTATGGCCTTTTGCTATTTTTGTGGCCTCTTCAATGTGACATCAAATATATGTGTATGGCCGTTTATGTGCAAAGCTCATGTGGAGATTTGTTTTTACGACAGAGGTGTCGCATCCTACAACTGTAGAGGGAGCCAAAGAGCAAAAGCCAAATTCTCCAAAGTTACTTTAAAATCTGATTGTTTCACAGTAGTTAAGCTCGAAAGTACAGATAAAAAACCCACCTACAACGTAAACAGAAATTTTTACTGTGAACGTAACACAAATGGAGATGACGTCAGAGACAGCCGAGAAGACGGAGCACGCAGCATGAGTGAGCTCCAGAATGACAGTCCTCATTTATCATCTTTGAAAACAATCTCAGCTTGTACAACAATAAAGTAGAAAGTATCATTAAAACCAATACATTACTGGATGTAGACAACATGACATCATAATATGGTAACAGCCGAGGGACCGTTCGAAACCTGGAGGAGTTGTAATGAACTTTTGCTGGTGTTGGCGAACACACAATATCTCAGGCAAGGAACAACAATAATATCACACTGAGCACTTGTTTAGGTGTGTGTGGAAAAAAAGATGACACGCATCTCACGGAGCGACACGGCAGCTTTGATGCATTTGCTACACACATCAAATTGATTAACATTCATTCCCGTGTAAGTGAATGGAGACAGCAGAAAGCTTGCACTGCATCTTACACACCCTCAGCGATCGATCCAGCTGGAGGCTGACTGACAGAGGAGGAAAAAACATGCAGGAAGGGTGGAGGCTGTGAGATGAACGGCCGAGAGGACGACAGAGACCACAAGTCCGCATGAGGAGAAGGACAAGACGAGAAAAAGTTGGAGGACATTAAAGAAACTGCAGAAGCTTTAAACCAGCAGAGAAGCAGTCAGATGGTAGCTCTATTAGAGCCTGGAGGGAACCACTAATGACTGTGAAGACAGCATCTAGCACATCCTCACACCACGCCAAATGTGCTCCTGAACAAGC
Source organism: Leuresthes tenuis (assembly GCF_036924035.1). NCBI lineage: Eukaryota > Metazoa > Chordata > Actinopteri > Atheriniformes > Atherinopsidae > Leuresthes > Leuresthes tenuis. The sequence goes on from NW_027325373.1 coordinate 5,502,335, forward strand.
CGCGTAATAGTTACACTGGAATATCACAGACCAGACAATAGGAGTGCAATTGCTGTAGTTTGTTCACGCACAGCTGTAAGGTCCATACATGAAGTCATTTACCCACGAAGTTATCATAGATGCAGGATAGAAACAAGAACATTTGCTCTTAAAAAAAACACCAGAATTGACTTGAAATCAATACCATTTTTAAAGTGAAAGTAGAGACAGCTGTCTGCAAACGCAATTTTTCTAAATCGATTTCTTTTACATCCATTCAAGTGATCGCTTGTCATTGGAATTATTTCATCGGTCTCCATGCAAGATGACAGAGAGAGTAAGGTTACACGTGCCGTTCCGAATCACAGTCAGTCTGCGGCTGCTTGAATGAGATTTTCTCTTGTTAGATCTCATTTGAGAAGCTATTGGTAACTAATTTTACTTTCATAAAATTCAACTCATTGATATTTTACATTTCAATGTAAAATGGCAACAAGTTCAACACAAAACTCGCTGAAAGCGTCAAGAGAGAACTTTCTATCTTAATGCAACAAGAAAGGAGAGCAGGCGCTTACACGTTTAATGATTAGCAGGCGTTGACTATAGTGTTTATCTGATCTCTCAACCCATGCCATCTGTCATCACCAACTTAAAGCCCCAATCCTCTGTGTAACAACACTCTTCAGACTCATCTTTGTTTCATCTCCCTTTCGAGTCTCATTCATCAAACGTTGATGGCCTGTTATTACGCTCCCCTATAAGTTTGACTTTGCTCTCATCTATCTCTGGTGCTCTTCCTCCCTCTATGCTCGCTTTGTCCAACCGAAGCAGCGTCTGACACTCTATTTGACTTCATTTAGGTGAACACAGAAACGGACGGCTCAGAGAGCATTTCGACGTCGGTGTAAATCCATTACTGCTGCATTCAGTTAATGCGGGCAGGGGGGGAGGTGTTGCGCAACAGCATCACTGTGTAATTCATTTTGAAGGTAGCGCTTGCAGCATGCTGCGGATTGGTGGCGTTTACTCATTTCCAGTCGCCATGGTGATTAACATCTGAGAAAAAACACAATCATCTCACTTTGGATATAACTCGTGTGTTAATTAATGAGCCTGAACTGATTATTCTTAGAGGTGTACTTGTGGCGTCCTATAGGGGTATCGTTATTTTACATAAAGTGCATTACACAGTCAGCTGAATAAATGATGCATTCAGAAAAAAGTTTACTTTTAACCTCGGCTATGCCTGACAAATGAGCCTGTAGGCCATTTGTTTTTAAGAAGGCCTTATAGGTAGGTGTGCCCAAGGCGTGTTGAGTGGAGCATTTTTCCCCTGCCCGGGCCAGGCGTCCGCCAGAGGAGGGATTAAGGTGCCTGTGTGAGGCGGGGTGTCATATCTCAGGTCATAAAATAAACAGAATCGAAGGCCCCAGGCGATCATAATGTTGAGCTGGAAACAAATTGGCCTCACATGACGCTTCCTGCTTGCTGCATCGATTCAGTTTCCAGCACGAAGAAGACTCTCCTCTCAGGATCAGGTTTATCGCGGTGGTTGTGAGGGCTTTTAATCAAACAGCAAATTACTCCAAAGGATTTGTCAAGAAGGGGAGAGCCTCTGCTTTTGATTGCGTGTACTGGATAAGAGTCTTAGAAAGTACTTGAAGCACATAAGAACAAAGTACCGGAATGGCATCACATTCCGAGCCTGCTTGGAGGCAGATTAAATCTTCCTAATTAGCAGGACAATGTAACCGATCCAGATCCTGCAGAGAGCCTCTTAGTTTGACTCGGGCTGCTTTGTTATGACTGGTGAGATATCCACTTAATATAAATCAATCCAGTCCCTCAAAACAGAGTAAACATGGAGACAAATTAAACCCATTCTCTCCTCTGAACTGAAAAATTTAATTAAAACACCTTTACATAAACTAGAAAGGAGCAGCAATGCTGATAGGTGTGTGTTATTCTCACTCTTTTTTTCCTCGTCAAATATGCTCTGCCTCTTAATTATCTTTGCATTGAACCATTACCACAAGAACATAAAACCAAATACTGACTGTCCAGCCTCGTTTTTGCCCCCCCCCCTCACAGCAGGCAGTAATGAGTACCCTCACAGTGCAATTCAAATTCTTTGCTGATGACTATTCAGAATGATTGTTTACGTGTCTATATCAGTCTATTTTCAACCGAATACATCACCTCCTGCTCGATTCTCAATCATTTATTATCCGGGACTTATTGTTGTGTTGCTGTTCCAGCTGCTGAAGCTTTATACCACAGAGAGCTTAAGGCCTGAATGTTTTTCTGTGTGACACTTTTATGGCTCACAGTTTAATCTGGCCTTTTTTTCTCTCCTTTCTTTCTCCCTCTGACTGATAACCCAACTCACCATGCTATTATACAGCACGATTCACTCACATGCACAAACTCAGTGGTCCATTATCATCATTGCATGCATATAAAACACCCTATCCTTTTAAACAAGGAAAGCAAGCAAATAACCCTCTCAAATCAATTAAAGTGTGCTGTGTGTACAAATGCCCCGAATGTGTGAGCGAGTGTGTTTAAGCAAGTCTGTGTGCCTGTTTGTTTTATCGCTGCATTACTATAATAGGTCACAGAGATTATTCCGCTATTACGGCTCATTTAGATGGTCATTTATGTGTTAATCCCGAATCAACACGAGACCAAACAGACAGCGAGCAGGCAGGAGGCAGCACGGGATTTGACTAGTTTCAAAGAAGCAAAAGCCATAAATGCCACATCTTTTTCGCAGTACTATCAAACTGCTTGGAAGCTCAGCGCTTCACTGGACAAAAACGCCATATAACGTCCAAGTACTCCGTCATGCAACTCACCAGCAATGCTTTTTATGTTCCTCGATGTTGCCAGAAGATGGTGACACAGCAAAAACTGTCACACCCACACAGCCGTTTACATCGTTTGTTCATACACTTAAACACAATCAGCAAGAGAATCCGCTGTCTTTTGCATCAGAGATAACATCATTCTCAAGTGCTTTTCTGACACAAAGTCCCATTGAAGAAGGCGCAGGGGTGGATGGCACCATGCCACAAAGTGCTTTCAACCATGGGACTCTGGTTTCAGAACAATATAACAACGTACGCTCAGGCAATCACACAGCATGGCTTTACTTATGTGCCACATTTGTGCCGAGCTTATATCTGGTCGTGCCCTGCCGTCCACGTGTGTTCCACAGCGCTTTTTGTTACTGTAGAGAGCCTGACCGATATCCTGGCTGGTCCAAATTACTGGCCAGTAGTAGACTTTCAGAAATCCATTTGTGTTGTTTGTTATTAAAAGAGAACAAATGTGTGTGTCAGATTACTTCTGTAGTGACAGGAGGGATGTGTGTTGACAACAGCCTTGCACAGTTACAGATTAGTTTAAATGTAGCTGACTTTCAGTTTACAGTCGAGGATTTCTTTTCCAGAAGAAATGTCTTTGGGGGGGACTAATTTTCAGGAGCAGAGAATGAACATGTTCTTCAGTGTAGATGAAAACGACAACATGCAACACTGGAGGATCACAATTTACCATTTGGGGTAAAACATAAATAAATAAATCAACCCGTTTCAATTAGGAGCGAGTAAGTTAGGACATGACACGGTCAGCTTGAGTACAAAATGAGGACATTTTGAGAAGAGAACCTCCTGTCACGCCAGGCATCAGAAATCAGCTGTCGCTGTGAGCGGTGCGATGATGGCACATTAGGGCCAGAATGAGAGAATACCATCGCAGTTACGGGGCATCAAGGCCACGGTGGTTACTACAGCTCACTGGTTCGTTTCCCCGGAGGCAGCAGACTGAGGGCAGTTGACAAGGACATGTCCCAAGGGGGGTCGTAACTGTCTGTACACCTGGGGTGCGACTGCAGTTTTCCAAGACAGAACTAGGGCACCAAACTTGTGCTCACAGTAACACACACACACCCAGAAGAGATGAGAATACTGCAGTTGATGGAGAAGACATGCGAGGAAGGCAACCTTGATGCTCTGCTGAAGGGGAAACTAAATGCTAGGGTTGCAAACTTTTTTATTTCTCTTACTTAAACAGGACTTTTTTTTATATGACATCAACAGAACTATTCGTTTTGTTAAAAATGGGATTGTCCTGAATAACTTAAATAAATGAGCTCAATTCTGCGTACTGTTCAGGCTGTTGACACTTGTTGTCACGGCTTGAGGTTCGGTGCCAAACTAAGTTCAACATACGTTACGTAGAACAAGTGTGAATGTTTGCTGGCTTCACGATTCAAATCTCTCACTTTGCATAATTTACGCACAAGTTAGTCACTACTGAACGTCCAATATAACGGCTGCCTGACTCCTTTACTCATTTGCTTCTCGTTTCTTTGATGTTATTCCAGGACTCTCCCTTTCCATGGTGACCTTTGATGACACCTTTTTTTCCTTCCTGGTACACTCTTTCAATCAATCAGCATTCAACAAATGCATTCATTTATCATTAACAGCAAAAACATGTGGCTCAACACGTGAAACTGTACGCAGTCTCTTCCTCCTCTGCCTCCAGCCATATAGAAAGACCAAAAAGTGGATGTATGGATTTTTTTATCATGCCCTCATCTAACTTGGGCAACATTTTCCCGTGCAACAGCTTCAACATGCTAGAAGCAGTGTGAATTCATATTAATGTCTTATAAAATCTGTTCAAGATTACCTCTGTCATGATAAAAAAATGTGAAAAACATTAAGCCAGTTGTCAGGTCTTCCAATAGTGTCTTGACAGCAACAAATAAGACACATCTATCAGGGCCGTTTCTTGGGGCTGCGAATTATTGCCTGTCATTGATCTCCACTTTATGGTCCTGAGACAATAGGTCGCTTTCTCCCTGAAAGAAAAAATAAAGAAATAAATACAAGCCACAACAAATGCAGCTACTGTGGTGTGTTTAAGCCTGAGGTTACAACTTCACAGGGAGATATTTCTATTCATTCCTACCCAGGAGGAACCTCACAAATCAGTCTCACGCATGCTGACAAATAAAGAGCCGAGCCAAATCCATTCACACGCACAGATACGAGACCTGCTTTACGTCTTCATAATCTGTAGCATCCCCGGGTGCCCAATCTAATCAGAACTGAAGCGATGGACTTCATAAATATGACTCAGAAGCAGGCTGGTGGTTCTGTGGAAGTGGAGAGGGGTCAGGAACAGGTTAGTGGAACCAAAGCTGAAGGTTCAAAATAATCTGATGAGACATATCGAACTCAGTCCTTAATGTCGGAGATCGTACTCTCGAAGAAGGTGGGAAGTTTATGGTTTTGATCACAGAATCCTGCATGCTGACTTTTCATTTCCCACTGCCCATTTCCTCTGGGAGGATACCCCTCGTGTCAAGTGTAGCTCCTGCTTTAACAATGAGAAAAGCCACTGTGAGGGAGGCGTCTGCTCGCCTCCCCGACTGCAGCGAAAAGGGAAGAAAACTAACACACCAGGAAGAAGCAGAAAAAAAGATAAAAACACAGAGCTGTGTGTACGACACTCCAATATGTGGCTTCTGCATTTACATTTAGAAAAAGAGAACCATTTGAAATACAGACGAAAAAGGAAGTTAAAATAACTTTCTCCTTTCTGACTGTGACAGCATCCTGCTCCTGGATTATCCGCCTGGCAACATGAGACAAAAAGCACAGCTGCACTTATTTGATGAGGGAAAGAAACGCGCAGAAAGAAAGCTGGTGTGTGACATTAAGCATGATTGTGTACATGTCCGTTTTATGTGTGACTGAACAAGAGGCCGCTCGTCCTTCGTTTAATATGCAGCTACATGCGTCTGTCCTTCACTGTGCATGTACGCATGTCTATGTGCGTATGAGTAGTCTCATTAGATTAGCATATGTTGTCCAGAGGCTAAGAAAGCCACTGAGATGCCCGTCATTGGCTCAGCTGGGAGAATGAGCGTGATGGACACACAACTTGCCAACATTATTTCTGTCTCTCAGAGACTTCTTTTCTCTCAGCTTGAGGCTACCGTCTGACCGCCTGTGAACTCTGTCATTCTGCTCTAACCTTCTCCAGAACTGAGAACCCCAGAGGGATTCCGGCTCATCAATTGTTAGAAATGTTAAAGATAGCAAAATTAGGATCTGTAACTGGCAATCTATAGGGGCGGGTGTCAGCTGACATATCTGACAGTACACTGTCAGCCCGAGAGGGCTTTAATCGGCTTTCTCGGAGCGTGGGTGGTTCTGAAAATCCCTAAAGGTTTTTTCTTCAGTGGTCTGCTCAAGACAGTCTCTCAGGCCCCGTGTGGGGTGACTATTTTGGGCACCTTGAGGAATCCAGAGATTGAAAATAAAGCATTTTGGGAATCATTGAACAAGCGCAGAAAATGAGCAGTGATTCCTCTAGAAGTCACCGTGCTGATCCCCTTTTTTTTTAGGTTACCCAAAAGCCCAACGTGACACATTTGTGTCTTTTAGTGGCCTTGGGTCAACAGACAATGCCACTGTCCATTTCCAATGGCTGACAGGCACCATGATATTCAGAGCAGCATCTGGTTGAACGTGCACAATGTCACACCCTCCAGCTGGGCTGGGTATGAGGCTGAAATAGCAAGGCGACAGTGGAAGAACGGACAAGTTGTGCTTAAGCTGCTTTTAAGCATGCGAGTAGTTGTTGTTCACAAACCGCAAGCTAAAAAGAACTTGTAAAGTTCTAGAAGAAATAACCATTGCTTAGCGGATGACTTAAATACATATTTTATTTTTAAAAATGCTGCGGTCAAAGTCGTGTTTGCCCTTTCTTGGCCATCATCTTGGCACATTCCTCGTTTGTGTTAATTTTGATCCATAGGTTCTTAAAGTTGCTTACAAGATTTTAGCACGTCTCTCTAGGATGTCGGAGCACCTCTATTCTGTGATGAGTCCCTAATCTTTACGGTTGGACAGCTTTCTTGCCAGCACTCTGTCCGGTCTTTAGTTCATCCCACAGATTCTCGATGAAGCTGCTGAATGGATTGTTATGAAATATGACAACTTTCATGGTCCCTTAGCTTCCTATTAGCGCACTTCCTCTTTGCTCAAAACGTGTTTCGATCTAATTCTTCAATTTCTTTTTAATCACATTTTATGAAGTGTGTACTTCGGTTCACAGCATTTTAAACGGATGTATAATAGCACATTAGTGTGTTGCCTTACTTTCCGTGTTATTGATGAAAAAGCATTTAGTGAAACCAAAGTTGCACTAAGCTGAAATCAATTAAAAGAACATTTTTTGCTCAGAATGCAGAGAGAGAGAGCTTAAAAAATGTATAATTCATTTATTTTTACAACCTTATTAATACTTGTAGAGGAAAGTGTGAACAAAAGTCGTTCCAGCTTCATTAACAGGTCCGCCTGCCAGCCTGTGATTAGTATTATGTGCACTAATTGTCTGGTGCTGAAGGTAAATACTGCAATGCGGCCTTTGCCATCCGCTCTTAGTCTCATTATCTCACAAAATTAGAGGGCCAATTACAGGACATTACCTTGACAGCAGGCCAGCCAAATCCCAGCCAGTGTTAAATCACACATAAAACTACCATCCTGCCCGCATGCAGAGCTGAGGAGATGGAATTTGTCAGATGGCCCTTGCCCATTAGCTCTGTTAAGCATTAAATCACACAGCTTAGTATGCATCTTCAACTGATGAAAGGAGCACTACTTGTGTACTGGGTTGTTTTAGCTCTCATGGAACCAGCGCTTGAAATATGACAGATAATATCTTTACTTAGTCTGAGGTGGGAGCAGAAGGAAGCAGATTTCAGAGAATCTCTTCTAAGTTTTTTCTTGAGGTTCGCAGAGATTATAAAATCTACACTCCTTTGTTGCAAAAAAACAGGCAAGATTGAAAAAATTACAATGAGCACACAAAATGTGAGTAAGCACACGATGATGAGAGAGTCATTCCTAGCGAGCGCGCTCTTCATTAAAAAGCCAGTTCCAGTAATAGATGGGGTGGGAGGAGGTGAACAAAGGAGGTAGATACCGAGGCACGGCAGCAATAGAGGGACAGAGAGCAGTCAGTCCCCCTGGGAGCACTATTAACAGACATGACAGCAACAAAGGAGGATGTGGCAGCGCTGGTCAGGTGAGGTCACAGTGAGGACAACAAAGACATCCTCAGGCATCGCCCTTTTGTAAAGTCAGGCTTCAGCACAGCCTGAAATCTGACCTTTCCCCAACTGGACCGTGATGAGTTAAAGGGAAGAAACACATCATTATGCCTTTCGTTTAATCTGACCCAAGGCTTTTGATATTTTTTACTATTGTTCTTGGACCCCATCTTCTTATTCAAGTCAGGACGTTTGTTATTTTCCTTCCTTTGGCTTCCTTTCTTTGAGTAGAATAGCTTCCGGAGCTTGCTAATTATCCAGCCATCCATTTTCTATACCCGCTTAATCCGTTGGTCGAGTCGCGGGGGAGCTGGAGCCTATCCCAGCGGTCATCGGGCAAGAGGCGGGGTACACCCTGGACAGTCCATCACAGGGCCATACAGAGACAAATGAGACAAACAACCATGCACGCTCATACTTACTCCTAAGGACAATTTTAGCCCTTGCATAGTCACCACATGCATGTTTTTGGACAGTGGGAGGAAGCCGGAGTACCCGGAGAGAATCCATGCATACATGGCCCCAGGTGGGGATTGAACCTGGAGGCGACGGTGCTAACTACCAAACCACCGTGCAGCCTTGCTAATTATAAATGTTAAAATTTCTCCTCATTTGTCCCCCTGCCCTTCACCCTTGCCTTATTTCTTGGCTGCCCACTCGAATATTATCCGGATTTCTCTTGGAAGTTCGTTTTAGCCTAGTCACAGTGCAGCCCTTTAGCTTTGCCACCATAATTTAATGTGAGAAATTTACAAACGTGCACAAACATACAACATTCATAATTCTCTACTTTGAAAAGCGCACCTTATAAATTAACCTTAAAAGCCTATAAAAAATTTAAAAACCAACAAAAAAACATTGAAAATTAGATGAGAGGACTATCAATGCCACCAGCACGAGTGCACATGTACCACATACATATCCAAGCCTCTCTGTGTTAAACTTCCCTCACATTTGAAGTAAATTGTCATATTTTCAGTCACTTCTGTCTCACTTGAGATCCATTCTTGGTAAGGTTTTGAAATCTCGGTCCCCTTTTCTCTTTGCCTGCTTCATGGTTCGGTGGAGCCAAAAATGAGCTCTGATTCCCCTCTGATATCAGAAAAGCCCACCCCCCCATCCATTTTTCTTTTTCATTTTATGTTTAATTGCAACAAATTGAGTTGTGCTAATCTGCTGCGGTCAGATAAAGTTGTGTCAGTATGGATCAAGGACTGAGAAAGAGGACGTGCCCCAAGCCAATCAAGGTAAGTGTGCCTGTCTTTTTTTTTTTGGTTCGGGGGGGGGTTGTCCTCACTTGTCCGCCTGTCAGTCCCTGATAAATGATTCCATGAGATATATCTCCATTAAATCTCCTTTTATCAGGGAAAGAGGGCCGCTCGGTCTTGCCATTCGTATTGCAATTTATGGGACAGCTCCCAGGCTCAGCCAATCAATTCCCAAGTGTACCTGCGCAATTCAGGCCAGATTGGTTCAAATTAGGCAAGGCAGGTTCTAATAATGTCTGTGATGATGACTGCAGCATTGAGATATATTTGGGGTTTTGCCCCATTTCATACACTGCTGATCTTTTGTAGCCCACAAAGCAATGTCCCACATTGTTTGCAGCACAATAGATTTGAACCCCACGCCTGCTTCTAATGCTGCTTTGTCAGCATTGTGGAAAGAGAATATTACTCTCACACAAAGACTTTTAATATGAACCCCAGAATTACATTGTTGAAATCCACCCTTTTTTTTTTCCTCCACACATAACTCAATTTTTTCTCTGATTTACGAAACAACATGAGACAAGGTTGTTTTCCGTGACAAGCCGTTTGTCTCTGCTAGCTCCTGCTTTCAAAAGCAAAGATGTTGTCAGTAACGGGAAGAAGAACCTCGGTCTGCCACCTCCGCAACCAGCATCCTCACAAACCAGCTTTTGTGGATTCTGAATTCATTTGTGTCAACAGCAACCCACTGGAGGCCTTATCTATGGCTGTGAGGCTCTGCACATCTGAGGCACGTGTGTGACAGAGAATGAGAGGAGATGGGTTGAGTTTAGTTTCTCTTCTCTTGGTTTTTTATTTCATTTTATGTGCACGTTTCTCCCATTTAGCCTCTCTGTGCTCCTTTGACTTTAAAGAAGAAGAATTAATCTGATCTTGGACACTTAGGTAAACACAAACGGAGAAACCTTGGCTGCATACCTGAAACACTGTTCTGACACAAGCTGTCATTTCACTGCAAATCTGACCTTTCAGTTTGAGGCAAACACACCATCGTCCACACGGTTTACAAACCTGTGTGTATGGATCCCAAATCTGAGAGCAAGGTTTATGAACCAAAAAGCCCCTCCTTGCATTACCATCAGCTGACTCCATGCAGGCTCCCAGGAGAACACAAAAGAGACTGACACTCATTATTCAGCTGCAGCTTAAGAGGGTGGGGAGGTCCAGATCATGCTAAAAGAGTCCGACATGCTGTGAAAAATGATTGGTATAAAACTAAAGAGACGGTGGAGGGCTCTGTAAGGTTGATTATTTTCTTGAGGGGGCAGAGTCAGAACAGCACAACCACTGGTTATATAAATAGAAAGCATTTCCCTCTTTGCAAGGAAGTGTGAGCGAATGAGGAAAAGGAAACATCCTGTCCAGCCCCTTTCGTGAGATAAACTCCAAGGAATTGTAAATAAGTTGCCCCAAAATGGCTCCGCTCCCTTCAGAGCTTGTCCTCATGTGCAGCTCTCTCACATGAGATGACACAGTGCTATAAAAAGGCACTCGGATGTCAGCTTGCAGAGAAAGCGCACACACTCTCGTTAGTCTGACCATGTGCCTGTGCGTGTTTCTCTGAGTTTTTGTAGAGTACAGCTTTTTGTGATCCCACACAGAGGCAGAGAGCTGTAGCTGGATTGGATTAGATAACTCCCAGTGATACAAGAAAAAGGGTGCTATTAAGGTCAGCAGCCCGGGATAGGAGGACACGAAGAGGTGGTCTAAGTCACGAGCTGTCTCTTTGTCTCTCATCACCGTCACAGAGGACAGTGTCACGGTCTTCCACGCGACATCCTCAGCGAGGAAAAACTGCAGATGGCCACTATGACTGTGCAGCATGTCAACATGCAAATGTAGCCAATCCACGTCCTACACACTCTGACTATTCTTAAAATTGTACCAAACACTAATGATGTGAATAATTTCTCCTGTGGCATGTAACCACTGCTGCAGAATGTTCCGCAACTTCCCCGACAACAGGACTTTGAAGTAAAGTACGGACTGGACACCATATCATGACTTCCCACAACACCATCAACCAAATGTACAACAGAGAACATTTCAAATACAAAGATCAAATGAGTTTTGCTGTCCAAGGCCGGATTTAACTTGACTGAAACGGCTCAGTGTTATGGTGAAATCATGCTCGAGCAGCCGTAAGGCAACGAGAGGATGTTTTTGTGGTAAAAACTACCAAATGACAGGGAGAAAAATCAGCATTTTCAGTAAGTAGGTAAGTAAGCAACTGCCTCAGGGCAACAAATCTCCACCTGCCTCAAAATCCATTTTCCATCCATCTTCTATACCCAATGAATCCAACTCTGGAGCCTATCCCAGCTGTCTTTGGGCGAGACCTGCCTCCGAAATCCCATCAAAAAAAGAATCGTCACTCAACTACTTGAGTGGAGCTGCAAATTTTACAGGGGAACAGTTCAGTGGAGTAGTGGTGGACAAAAAGCCACAGAGAATATTCAGGAAACACAGAGGACGGAAGGAGGGATGGCACCGATCGAAAACAGGACATAAGGACTTTGAGGAAACTGAAAGCTCCTCATTTCCCCGGGCTACATAAATCTCATTATTTTCCTCTGCATTGCCTCAGCACATAAAGTCAAATATCACTGCATTTTACTACCAAACTGCTGAGTGATACAAAGGTATCTGTGCAGTTGTTCAAGGCAAATGAAAAGGTTCAGCTGAGCAAAGCAACACTTTGACACAAGCCGACATGTTTTAGAGGGCATGCAGGCTGTGAATGACTTTATAACCTTTCTTCTTATTTCTGGGTCATTTTGTTTAAATTGAGAAAATCCAAGGATGGCTTTGAGTTTGGCTCTTGAGCCTATAGAGACAAACCTGACCCGAACGTCTTGTATTGACCCCTTTTGATTTGATCCAGTTCAAGGTAAACTGCAGACTGTTGTCAGATTTGAAGAAAATTCATGACAAATCAACTATTCACTGAAAAGAAGAGCATTGGATTCTTATAAATATTCTATTCAATCTACACACAATGCAACTGCAATTTGAACTTGAGTGTAAGGAGAAATAAGGTGAAGTTAACTGTAATATTGGTGAGAAGTTGTTTAAAACAATAAATGTTGAGAGACGAAGAAGATTTGTGCTTCTGGTGTATTAAATTCATGCTAAGCTCAGTGTACTTTCTACCATTTTCTCCATTTCAGTAGAAATGTTAACATGCCAACATTTGTTGGGACTATATTGTGGTGAAATATTGTGGTCATAAACCTGTTGAGACATTTTAGAAACAGCATCCTTTCAGTCACAGCCAGCTCCTTTGTCTTGTTCACTCAAAGGAAGCAAAAGGAAGCTCAGCCCTGTCTCAACCAGCCAGGTTTAGGCATTGCAACTACAGTACTTGTTCAGGTTTCGGCAAAACAATGCCCTGCTAAGATTTAGGAAAAGACTGATTGGGTTTAAAATACACCACAGAATAATATTCGTTCAGCTCATCACTTAATGACTTTCATTTGAATCAACTGTTGTTTTAATGGTGGTTTATAAAACACTCATTTTAAACACTTCAGCCCGGTGCAATGGCCTCGCCCTCTGCCTTAATTAATCAAACTACTCAGGTGAGGCTCATTTCAAATGTTCATTTTTACACTTGTAGTTTATGCCCAACAACCATCACTATGGTAAAAGTACATTTTTACACTTCCCCTTTTATTGAAAGAGAATACTTGAAGATATTTACATGATTTCAGTCTATTACTAGATAGTATCAGTATTAATTGCTTCCTCTTTTGTTTCAGCTTCCGCTTACCAGCTACCACATGGTGTTCCATGACATACGGCTGCATCACTAACAGCACTGTTGTCGGTTACTGTCTCCATAAGCTCACTGTACACCAGCACTGGCAGATTTACACAGCATAAACACACTGACACACACCTCAGGCGAAAGACGTCACGTTCTCTTCATCTGACTTGCTTGAGTGAATCGGTGTCAAGACCAATGAATCAGGAGATGGACTGATGAATTCCTGCTCGCGCATTGGCGCATGTACTACGTGAACGCAGCTAAATGAAGTCAGGCGACCTAATGTGTGTCCAGCACGGCTTTATACAAGTCCCATTGTGGATCCATGATTGTGAGGCTGTGACTGTGTTTTGAGGCATAGCATCACCCCGTCTTAGTGCTGGCTGCGACTTACGGAACATGGACACCCAGAGAGCCCAGATCAATGCCAGAACTTTCACAGCAAGAGAAAAAGGAAACAATTGTTTATGGTCCGTAAGACTTTCTGCACTAGAACGATTTTCTATATCTGGGAGGCAAGTCCTACACACGACGGCCTAAAAAGAAAAAGCGGGGGGGGGTGATCCAGGTATTTCAGATGCAGCTAAACATCCTTTAGTGTAGCACAGATTGAGCACAGAAATCCTTTTGAAAACAACAAAATCGAATGATATTGGAAGGCCAGAAGGAGGAGGTGATATATTACACTGCCAGCAGAACAGTGTGGTGCTGCTACTACTTCTTTTTCTGGTAATGAAAAAAGTCTGCGGCAGGGACTTGGCTGTAGGGAACCTCCATAATTCCTTTAGTTGCTTTATAATGTGCCTGCGACCGATGAAAGATTCAACAGAGCACACTGCTTTCTTTTCATGTCACACAAGGTTTTTGTAGTTTTCTAATTTCCAAGATTTCCAAAGCACCAACTTACTATTCAAAGTTTCCCTGCAGGCAATGCAGCACAAACAAGTGTGCACTCACCCCAGTCAGCTATGATCATTTAAGTTCTACAGTATGCAGATGCATGTCAACTCTTCTGTAAATACTGTAGAAAGTTTTATACAACGCACCACTGCTCATCTATTTTCTCTACTTGGTTACTTTCTTGAGTAAAACTGAGACTTCATGCAGTGGCAGAGGATTCAGAACCAAACTGTTTTTGACTGGAAGATGTACTCAGTGACTTACTGCAACCGTCTCCATTATGAATGCGACCCAGTGTGACTGCGTGCATGTGTCCGCACAATGCTGCAAACGCACGCATAACGGCCACACTGTTCTACCCGGGGTGGAAACTTGTTGTACTGGGAAATCTGACTGTGCCAGCCAGCGAACAAAGTCTTCACTGTGTGTGTGTGAGTGAGTGTGTTCTAAAAACATACTGCTGTCCATGCTGGGGCAGTACTGCAACTGTGGGCAGTTGGTACTTTGACTTTGGCCTTCAGTGTTGTGCACAGCTTGGCACCTTTTGCTGCAAAGTGCAGATCCCACTGAGCTAAAGTTAACAACAAATGTTTCTGTTTCCAAAGAAACTGGAGTACATAAACAACATGGGTGAGGATTATTTCTACACCAGTGCAGGTCTGACTGCAGAGTTAAAACTGGGGGTGTGGAGTATAGGCTTCTAAGAAGTTCTTTGGTTGGACAAAACAATCTGATGCATCATTTTCCCAGAGGAAACGAGCACTCGTGTCGTCACCTCTGCCACTTTACCACAAAGTAGGTGAGGATTCGGGTGAGCTGAACTCATAATGACAAAGGCTGAGTGATAGTACGTCTTCCAGAGGGGTTGGTACCACAGTACCGATAAGCTCTCAGAAAAATGGAGCCACTATGAGCTTTTATGTAATGTAAAATCACCCAAATGGTCCCCTAATGGGGACAAAACTGGACAAAAATTGGACAATTATGTTTGCTGAGTGCGTTTACATCCTGCTCTCCAGTCATGCCCCAAACACTTAAAAGTGTGCATTAACACCATCAAATGTAATCGAAATGCTGGGAAATGCATCAAAAAGTTGCTGTGTGTCCAAGAGTGATGTCAAGAAATGCTTGCAAATGGAATTTTCTATGACTCTGAGGACCAATTTGGCAAAAACCTGCTGATAGATCAACAGAACAGCCTCCTGGTTCTGGTCTGACTAAGATTTAGCACCGTAAACACGCATATGGCACAATGTTGTCACGGTAATGCCAGCTCTACATGCATTGTGTGTGCTTTGCTGAGCTGCTGCATTGTGGCTCCATGTGCGTATCCACTCCACTGACCTCTCTGTTGCAGCACTGCTGCAGCGCAGTAACTGCTTGCACGATCATTTTTAAATACAAGTATGCCTCCAGTAAAGACTTTAAAGTTTCCCAGCTGTAGCTTAAGAGCAGTAACCTGAAATTACCCGGTTCATTTTTTTCTCAAATTCTTATTTTGTTTTGAAATTTCAGAGGCG
Organism: Leuresthes tenuis; assembly: GCF_036924035.1. Taxonomy (NCBI): domain Eukaryota; kingdom Metazoa; phylum Chordata; class Actinopteri; order Atheriniformes; family Atherinopsidae; genus Leuresthes; species Leuresthes tenuis. Next base: position 5,517,914 of record NW_027325373.1, read on the forward strand.
CTGCTTGATTAGATTGACACCATCCTTACTCCATAGTAGCCTGCTCAAAGCCAGCAGCGACAGCACCTTACACGGCCACAAATTTGAACATGTCGTGATCGTATATGGTTCTTTAAGGTAGAGAGAGAGCAATAAAAAGGGTACGGAAAGGTATCAGTGTCAATAAGCACCCGTATCGATAAAATCCTGGTGATCCCTCCTCGTAATGATTAACAAAGCCTTTAATTGGTGGCCTAAAGCTGAAATGAGGATGCAGAGGTGCATTATCCCAAGGACGGAAACTTTTAGTTTTACAGAAGAAAACAGTATTCATGCAGAGCATGAAGAACAACTCTAATCAAATGGCTGGTTGCAGCTCAGCCTCCAGCCCTACTCAGGGTGTGACTGAAGGGATTATTGATTGTTGCCATTTAGGCTGACACAAGCAGTGTCAGGCCATTAGGTTGCTATCCTCAGAGCCACTGACTGCATTGAGACCACTCTCTTCTATCACAAAGGGCACTGAGGTACCCAACAGAGCGAACACACTCCAAACACAACAGAAATGACTGCAATGTCACTCTTCATTGTCCCCGTGTTTGCTTCATCTCTATTATGACCTTAAACATCTTTCCATTTTGCCTTCTTGTGCTCTTATTCATGTATTCCAGTCTGTATCTCTTTAAATTTCTTCCTCAAACATTTCCTCTTTTCCAGCATCACCTCCCCTGTTGAACACTTGACCTTTGTCTGGCAATGTTTTCAGGCTTCGGCTGCTTGTGCCAACTCCCCGTCCCCTGGTCCTCTGCAGGTGTCCTCTCACTTCATCACGCCGTCTCTCCACCTCCACCTAACATAACCAGCTCTCTGCTTTCATTAAGCACACGGAGGTCCGGAGAAGCTCCGCACAAATCCAGTTCAAGAAAAGAGCAGCAATGCCATCCCTGCATCATCGTTTGTTTTGGGTTTTTTTCATCCGTGTTAGAGAAAACTGTTGATTTTCCGAAAAATGTCGAATCATGAGGCAAAGAAATTACTTTAAATTATTTACAAGAGCAGCAGGAAAACACTGCACCTGAGACAGTGAAAAAAAACAAACTTCTGCTTAAAGAAATCCACTAACAATCAGAATTGCCGTTCATTAACTTTTCAGTCATTTCAGTGCAGATCCTGAACTCTGAACTTTGCTAGATTAGAATGTTTCAGTGCCTCACTCTCCATCTTTTCCTTTTCTTTCATCCCTAATCCCTGTCTTTCTCCCTCCCTTTCCATGATCTTTCGGGGGGCATTCGGAGCTAAACTCATTTCCCTACCCCGAAGCCTGGCTGCTCTCATCGAGCCCGTCTCCCTCCTCTTTGTCAATCTTTCACCCTAATCTCCATAATGCAGTCTCTGGCAGGGGCTGCGGTGTTTGCTTCGTCCGAGCTCAGGCCCTGGCAGACTCTGGGATGACGAGCAGGTAGCTACAAGGGCACTCTTTCTAGTGGGTAATTGCAGGCCAGGCAGATGGAGCACAGCGTGGGGGTGGGGGCAAGGCACAGACACAAACACAAAAAGATGAGTATTAAGTTCAGAAGACTGTCTTAGTCAGAAAAAGTTCACCTCGCTTCAAACAAGTCCTAAGAGTGCTATCAAAACCTAGATAACGTGTTCTCTTTTTCTTGTCTTTCTGATTGACACGGAACCACTTTGTGTGTCCGGATTAACCTGAGATGACGCAGCTTTTGCAAACATTAGGTTAAGAGTATGATGTTTTTACTCGTCAACAATCCATTGGCTGGGAGACATCAGGAGACAACCCGACATTATCACAGGTTTATAATCTGCATTCTTCTGTCGTTTCACTGAATTTGCATTACGAGATAGAAACCAACCTAAATAAAATGAAAGAGCTTAACTCTCAGCTTATGCACATTATTTGATCTGTGAGGGAGTGTGCTTCTGTCAGATTTGTGTGGCGACTGGGCGCATACACTCTGAAACGCACCTTTATCACAGCAGCTGATGTGCAGATGCAGCACTGGCTCTCTCCCCACATGGTGTTTTTATTGTAAATTGGCACACACACACACACACAGGGTTAATTATGGAAGCAATTTTTCTGCTATCAAGGGTTACTTTCAGCATCTGGAGATGACAACATTTTGTCAGTGATCCCTAATGGTGTGTTCAGATCAAACCACAAAATGCGCATGCAGCGTAATGATGTATGAAATCAGCGGAAGGACAAGAGCTTCGGTGGCTGTAGTCTACCAAGACATAACTATACAGGAGCCAAGTGAGTGAAGCGATGTTACTTGATTTCTGGTATGTGGTACTTTTCCACAAACCAACTTAGCACTAGTATTCGATACTTCCATCAGTTATCAGAGTCACTTTATTTGTGCCAACCAAGGCAACAAGAACACAAAGACGCATTCCTACAGCTGAAGGTGGGTGCAACTGATGACTCGTATTAGTCTTTACCTAACTGTGCCAAACTGGCCCTTAAAGTTTGAAAGAAAGTAAAAGAACAATAAAACTGAAACTAAACAAGTATTTTTTTTTGTTTCAGTAAATGAAAGTACAAGAAAAAACAAAAAGTGCCAACAATACCAATCCTAAAGGGACTCAAACGTCCAAAAATAACTAATTCACCAGTCCAACACAGGACATTCACCCAGGAAGACAGGGTTCAATCCTGTCTTTTTGTTTTCTACAGAGTTTGGTCTAGTCTGGGTTTTTCTGCATATTCATTTATACAGTTTTGCATTCAGTTGGTTGGTGATCATTACTATTACATGCTTTACAGTTATATCAAGATACTTTTCTTTCCCTTCCTTTTCAACATTTTTCTTAGAAAAAGGGCCCTTTTCCAAAAAAAAACTTGGAACAAGTGTGTCTGTCAACACCGAGTACATATTAATCAATAATCTACACTTCATTTAGCATTTTACCTTAGACACTGTCCTGCACTCCCAAAATATTCTTAGTGCTCCTCTAAGTGGGGGAACTTGCCTTTACCTACACACCAGGTTAGTCCACAAAAGAGTTGTCGTTGCTACCTGCTACGATGCACCTGCAGAGACGTAAATGAATAGAAGCACAGAGGAGGGATTCAGTTTAGTGGCCACTGCAGGGGACGCTCATAAGACCTGGCAAGCTACCCGCCACTGCACAATGAGGACCCGGGCTCCTCGGTTTTTATCAGTCGTATCGAATTGCAGAGCCACATGCCATTCCGAACGCAAATGGAGAAGCAAGCTGACAAGAACATTATGATCATAAAAAGAAAGAAATAATAAATAATAAATAAAAAAATTATCTGGCAAACAACAGTAGTAGAACAGGAGGAGGGATCTATAAATGATGAGTGATCTAAAACACCTCGCCATTATCAGTCTGTCGCCATCTCTCAAACGTGTTGCTACAACTTTCTGAGATACACGCCATGAGTAATGAGACACCGTGTCATCCATTCAGTCTAATTTCCCTTTTACAGCCCTTTGATAGGAGGAATCAGAGAGCATCGGCTCCAACAGAGCTTTATAGCCCATGGCCTCTGTGTGTGTGTGTGTGTGTGTGTGTCTGCTCGGCCTGGACTGTCCACCTCTGCCTGTGCCCTGTGTTTCACACTGATTTCCAATGTGCCCCCCCTTGATGAACTGGACCGCATAAAAAGCAATGACAAATTTAATGGCTTCCATAATCATTGCCATCAGTGTTCCAGTTGAGTGAAGTGGTTACTTCCACTTCCACAGTTGTGCATATCCGACACAGTCTTTTCTAGTCAGACCAAGTGATAATACGCCATTAATGTGTGTGACTCAGCCTCTTGTGCAGATAAGGAAAGGTGCTCTGGAGTCTTTGTGCAAATGTAACGATGTCGCTGTTGGTGCGTCTTCACTTTGCTGATGTGCACTGTAAATCCTGTTGTGGGTGTCATTTTACTTTTGCTCAGATGCTGATGAGAATGATCCCGTAGGGGGAACTTTACACTTTGGTGACCAGAGGATAGAGATCAGAACCAGCATCATTCAGAGACCCAAACACCAAGGTTGACCCAGCTTTGTCCCGGTTTTAAGTTGATAATCACAAGTTGACCTTTTTCTTTTTCCTTTGAATCAGACCATCCTTGACAGTGCTTTGGCAGGATTGTGCACCTGGGATTCAGGCAACTAAAACATCCGAACCAAAATCTGAGAGAGCGATCCTCCTCTTCATCTTCCTTGTGAGAAGGCACAGCATAGTCGAACATGTCTGTGTTCCCATATACCAACCTTAAAGTCGAAGAGCAGATGAAAGATCTGTCTCATCTCTTCAAATGCTGAAGGACTGCACTGATGTCAGCAAAGCTGAGGTCTCCAGCCCGGTCTGTTAGAGTCCCTGCCAAACCTTAATGACCGGCTGGTAGTTCTGTCAGCGAGCACATGGTGCATTTACACTCCAGAGCACAACAACTATCTGGCAGAGCTGGCCGTTCCGTCTGCAGCAACTAATACCATAAATGTTTCTCTAATCACTCGTTGACACTGCAGTCCAACAAAATACAAAATAAAACCGAACTTTTAAAGACTTTGTTCCGATTGAATTATGAAAGCTATCTGTAATCCGTCTTTTTCTTTAACTATACCTTACAAATGAACGAAGACAACAGGATCATTTTATCAGTAATAACCGATGAGCAGCTTATTCACGATAATCCTGCAAAGGTTACTTGATCAATTTTCTAAATGTCTACAATAATTAATGTGCTGAACCGCTGGTCACAGCATTATGATGACTGCTTATGAAATTGGCATATATTCAAATTCACTTTTATTATATAATCTAAAATGTATCCTTAAATAGACATCCGATTAATTTGAACACAATAAGAATGATTTACGATCTGAGTGGGCTCGCCTTTCAGCTTCATATGCGAGTCCCTGTGCAGAAGAAAAAAAATTGAAGATGGACTTTTTTAAAAAAAGATGTTAGTGTTCTTTTCTTTTTTCATGCCAGTGATTCCTTGGAGAATGTACCTGTCCATCATCGCTGCGCCTGTGGAGCCTCAGGGGGAGGGGAAATAATGAGAACTCACACCGTTTGAGGAGGACTCACAGACTCTTGCTCTGCAGGGGCTCTTCCCATTTATCCTCCGACTTCAGTCGTGATATGCTGCAAATGTGTAACCGTGACGACAGGGCCACGCCCTCCAGTGACCGATGTCTCACATTCCAACAGCAACAGAGGCTTGTGATCGCACCTCGGCAGCCTTTTGGGTGCTCGGCACTGCACAACAGTGAGCAGAGACACTTCAAAGAGCCAAGCTGAGCACAGAGCTCGGGCCAAATCGCATTGTCTCGCTCTGTCAGTTCCTCTTGCTGCACATTGTAACATTCCCTGCCACCCCAAACAAAAGAAGGCCAATTATTCCCATAATAAGTTTCAGGCTGAATCAGGCTTTAGAAGTTCAATAAGCGACCTTTATATATGTCATCGTCCCCACTGGTGGTTTGAATTGAAAATGTTATCGTCAGAGGGATAATTGCAGCGTCACAAAATTCCCTAAAATATTGTTCCCTAATCTCCCTGAAAAGAAAAGAAACACAAAAATGTGAGCACTTGTGAAGAAAAGAAAAATACAACTTTTGATCAAGAAATCTGACATTTTAGACGTTATGTTGACCTCGGCCTCTGTCTCACCAGCCAGGCACACCAAACCACGCTGTGGGCCGCATCACATATCATCCATGTTAACTCACTCCTCACTTCAGGCCTGTTCCCTGAACTCTATCCCAGAAAACAAACCACTGCCCAGCAACCACCTGTTTCTGCGGGTATCACGGCAAGGAGCTGCTGGAATAACGAGGCTGCGGTAGTGGAGCGTGGAAGGGAAAGACGGTAGGGGGTCCAAACACAGGGAGGGGGAGGAAGTTCCCATTTATAATTCATGTCAGGAGAAATATCATCAGCACTGTGGCGTTTTGGAATGAATTATTGATCGTGTCTTGGAAGCTTTATGTAAAAACTTGCAGTCAGGGGGGTCCTGATGGACAGTTAAGTAAAGCAGGAAGGCACAGGGATGCCATAAAACTGTTTGCAAAGGCAGGAGAGTGTGTCCTCAGAGAAGGAGATAAATCCTCTCTTTGGGGAAAAGGGAGCTGTTGGAGGATGAGCTGTATTGGAGAAAAATTGTGGATGCTTCATAAAAGTATGAAGAGCCATCCAAAAATACAAGGACGCCATATCATAACAAACATTCCCCATTACATTACTAATGAATGTTGGCAGAGATACGGTGCAGTAAAAGGGCCAACATGAAGACGACTGAGCACTTGGCAGAGGCTATTTACTTGCAGCAGGAAAATGTTTCCCTGCCAAAGTCAGCTACTGATCCAACCAATGATGAGCCGGCACTGGTAACTGGGTAGCCTGCAGTGGCAAAAGAGAAGGCGACTAACTTACAGTAGTTCCAGACAAAGCCACTTAAAATAGCCAGTAGTGGTCTTTTGCCACCACCGGCTGCTCAGTTATGCGTGCCGGGTATCTTGGGTGGGATTAGTAACTGGCTTTGGCAAGAAAAAAGCCTCCTGCCAGTAGTATTAAAATCCTACGTTTGGCCATTTTACTCCAACATAAGCAGAGATGATAAGTGGTATAAAAGGTAAAGTACCAAATATTCAAAAAGAAATTGCACACAAGGACGAAATAAGTGGATGAATGTGAAAAATATTGCTATGCAGTTCTACATGAACACAACTTCAGTATCTGATGTGACGATGGAACAACAAATCCAAAGTAGATCAAGACATTCAACTCATTTTGCTGTACATCTCATAGCACTTCACCCTCCACACAGGCCAGTAACGTGATCATAGCTGGAAAAAGCCACTCGGGTCTTCACAGTAAAGAACTGCTGCAGAGGGCATGATCACTAATGGAAGGTGACCCTTTCATCTGAACGGAGGACCCCAGCTGCTTGACCCTTGAACCTCCCTCTATCACTAACTGCACTCTCTCCAACCTGAGTCTGTCAGGCACAGATCACAACCTTTCTTCCATTTGAATGCGTGAATCAATATCAACACCATGCACCATGAATGTAACCTTCCTCTGCGAGCGGAAGCAGCAGCTTTACAGTCACAGATGAGCATGATTTAACATGAAACAAATATACATGCATGTCTGTGGTTGCAGGAAAAACAAAGAAAGATATTTCTGAGTAGCGAAACTTGACCAATTAACAACCACATACAGAGCTCCCGTAGCACTGCACAATCCTGCAAATATGTCAAAACTAAAACAGCAAGAATAAGAATGATTAGACCGCAACAAGTTAAAAAAATGTCTTTTTCATGTTTGCTGACATTCACACAGCAAATGAGCACAAGCCCGTGAGGAGGGTGTGTAAGTGAGGTTAAAACATAGTTCAGTAAATAGCATTCAGACAGGCCGGCCGACGGTGGCTGCGGCACGTTCCACATGTGTGTAGCACTGGGCGTGGATGCTAAGCAACTAGCTATTTTCAGCCACGGAGAGCAGAAAGGAAATGAAAAGAGCAGAGTTCAGTGTGCACGGATTTCAGGGCGGCAGGGGAGGGTAATCAAACACTGCCGTCCAATGGCAATCGCGGCGTCTCGACACAATAGTGGCTCGGTCTTATCACAACACACTCGGAGTGAGAGTGGTGGGAGATGAATGAGTGGGAAGCAGAGCACAGTGAGGAAGAGGAGGAGATGGATGGGGGAAGTGAGAGGGAGAGAAAAGCAGCTGGTACAAAGTGAATCAGGGGACTGGTGTATGTTTGAACTGAGCCTCCTTCACATGACTGCTCTCCTTCTGTTTGGGCCTGTGCTTTGCGTATAAATCCCAGACTCTCATAAGATGAGCTGGGCGGTGATGCTGGTCACATATGTAGCATGTGAACGACCATCACAAACCACCACTTCCGTGTTCTCAGTCCTACGGAGAGATCTCAGGTAGAGAAGTAAATAAATAAATGTGTGAACATCAGTGTGAGCTTGCTGGAAAATGTGCCCACCGTCACCTGTATTACCTCTGTCAAGTGGCAGCTGCATTGATTTACAAAAAAAAATCCACAGAAGGACCAATTTCCATTCCAATGCAGAGTACGAATAAAAATCAATTCATCTCGACACAGTACCATCAAGTCAATGAGCATCACTCCGAAGGCTCTGACACTTCCCGAGTCAGTCAGGACTCCGCGGCTGCTCGGATGAGATAGAAGCTGACGCAAGCCAGTCGGCCTGAATTTCAAGTAAATGATGCGACTCCCCCTTTTAATGAAGACGGCAAATCTGTCAGAGAGCCTCCTTCCTTCGCCGCTCTGCACTCACACACGCAAAATTACCAAACTGTTGATAGATGGTTAACAGGTGCAGGCTAATTATGCTAATCATGGCAACAGCCAAATAAACTGATTGCCATGTTCATTTAAATGACAGCAATGTTCCTTTGGTGGCTAATTAAAATAGGTTGGGAGAAAGGAAACGAGGCGGTTGGGTTCTGAAAGAGGGAGGTGTTTAAATAAAAGCCTTCTCTAGGGTCTACTGTAATAAGCTGTATTTCATTGGTTTAATGATGTCATAATGAATTTCTAATGATGGGGGATGGGTTTAGGTGCAAAGAGGGAAAAATGTGGCGCTAAGTGCACGAAACCATAGAGTTTACAACTGTAAAGGAGAGCTAACAAAGGAGCTGGAGCCAACGCTGCACGTGACATCGCTTGCTCCTGGAAGAAATGAGTTAAATAATGAAAATAAAATTCAGTAGAGGACATCAGGTAGGTTATGTGCTCCATCTGTTTGGGAGCTAGCCCCAATGGGAAAGGTAAGGGGAGGTTTAGAAGGCGCAATTACTTTTTGTCAGCACTGGGCCCTGACGGCCCCGGTCTCCCTTTTGCCTGTGACCTGGGAAAAGGCATCATTAGAGAAAGCAGGGGCCACGAGAGTTGAACTCTGGGTCTCCCGGCAGCCAGTGTGGAGGTACTGAAGGTGAAGAGGGGGTGATTAATGTTTGTAGAAGCAGCAGGTATTAGAAAAGACCCCCTTCCTTTTCCTTTTGTTCTCTGTTTGAATTCTATTATAATGTCTCAACTGCAAGCGATCACCAGATCAGGCTGCAGCTTTGCAAACCTTCTCGTCATTGTTAAAAGAGACAGCACGCCGTGTTTCAAGGTGTTTAAAATCACGACAAATCAGTGTTGACGAATACAAAAAACAAAAAGGTATTCTGGACACAACGCAAGAAAGGAAAACCTTCAGATACACTCGAGCTAAAACTGTCAGGATGTGTCGGCATCATACAGATTGGATTTATTGTGACTGTAGTCAATGGCAATGCAATAACCACACAATCAATGGTAAAGCTGAGAAGTCAGGAAGCTTAATCAAGATCCTCTGACAATATCAATAGGTCATCCAACTAAAACCTAAAAGGGAAAATGGAGCAATGCAACTGGAATGGAAAGTTTGATAACCACATTATTTTGGAAACTGTTCAGCTTTACAAATATTTAGTTATTTTCACATCTAGACAACTAAACTTGGACACCAACTTTGCTTTGTTTCTATTCTTTCTCACAGCACTTGAAAGGATTTCTGGCATTGCTATCAAGCGATCGGGCATTTGAGGTTTTTACCTCATCCCACTTCGCATCTCACTATGTGGGACAGTACAGGGTCATTCACTGCATCTTTCAATCAGAAATTCTCCTCCCATTCTTTACTGACGTCAGGTCGGGGGCCTGCACACAGGCCGGGGGCCTGTACCTGTACGCTCTCCTTCCTCACCTGTGCCTGTTGAAAAGTGCACAGATATACCTGGAAAAGACAGTCTTGAAGGCAGCATATGTTGCACTAAAATCTCAACGTTTCTGAATTAATACCATCATCATAGAAGTGATACATTTCCACATCACTGTAAAGTCACCATGTCTTGTTTTTTAAAAACACAGTCCACTTCAAAGAGGCATTTGTGCTTGACAAAGTCCCCTATATCATGGGTTCATACTGTCTGCATTAAATCCTCCATCAGAAAAGGTTCAGATTAGGGCTGGGCACATTAACACGTTATTTTTGCGTTAACTAATTAATTAATTATCACAGACAATTATTTGTCTCGCATTAACGCAGTTTTTATTATTCATTATTTTTATTGTGCTTTATTGTGCATCTGTTGCTCACCGGCTTTTATTTTGAAAAAGTCCATCGTGAGCGAGCCTGGTATGTTGCTTACTGCTGCGGCGCTCACAGGAAACAGCCAGAAAAGAAATAAAATGGCAGATGAAGTGAGCCAAACAAACATGGAGAAGGTTACGGAGTACGGCGACCACATGACTGCACAGTTCCAATAAAAGTGCGTCATATGCTACTTTTGAAGTCATTATTGGATTTTGTGTATAATAATGTGATTAATCACAGGAAATCATGTAATATTTAATATTTACCAAGCCCTAGTTCAGATATTATTTAAAACACAAAGTTCTATGTTTTCTTGCTGGACAGCTGATTCTGCCACCTTCATTTGATGTGAAAACAAAGGACTGATGAGAGTGGAGAAAAGAAAAGACATTTAAGACAAACTGACTACAACGCTCCCATCTATATTCCATTTATGAGGCACTCTTACCATTTAAATGTATGCTACATAAGTAGGATCTACTCATATCAATATATTATAATGTGATGTTTGGCCTTAATGGAAAATCAATAGCGAGACAAGCCCACCACCGGTGAGACCATACAAAAGCAATTTCTAAATTGACATATGGAGGGTCTATGTGATTGATTCCGACTGCTGTTGGATTTTAATACCGTTCACTCCGAGCTCATTGACTCTCAGACGTCGTCTTGTGGTTTATCTACAAACTGCCAAGTGAGTCCTTGTCTCCTTTTTCTTCCATCTCATCTTTTTTCCCTCCTTCTTCTCTCGGGCATTCATCTCAGTCTATACCAGTGAGAGTGGATGCGTTGGATTCGACCAGATGCGTCAGATAAATGAGCAGATGACTTTCCACAAAGACATCCTCATTGTAATCGATTTCACAGGACAAAATACAGTTTATTCACATCACACCTCTACCAACTAATCCCCTCGCTTTAGTACGAATAAAACATGTTTGGTCAGCTGAAGAGCTACAGCGTTAACATGCCCATTGGTAGCAGCTGTCTTCGCCACTTTAATGACATCATAATATCCGCGCCGCTTGTTTGAACTGCACACAAGCCAAGTTCAGAAGGGGCTAACATCCTGTAGCCCACCCCTGTGTGTGAAGCTACACACAATTAGGACAAAAGGATTAGAACAAGAAGAGACACTTTCCGCTGCATCCAACAGGATGCGCTGATCCTGGATTACAAGCCAATCCTTCCCCCTTTCAACTTTACTCGCCGCTTTTTTCCAAATCCACGGCAAGAAAAGATGCCACATCCCCGAAACCTTTTTTGTTTCCAGTGTTGGACACCAGTACTCAGTACCAGTTTTTCATCGCCTGCTTAGCCCATTCAGATCTGATGCGATATATATATATAGCCATGCCAATGTTTAGACTCACAGCTGAATAGGTTAAACTACAAAATAAAGCAAGTACAGTCACAATCCCGGGGTTAAACCCATGACCTATTTCCATCCATCCACTTTCCACCACTTATCCGCATCTGGAACAAACAGACAGCAGGCGGTGAAAAGTGACCAGATGTGCTTCTGTGCAGATAGGCACAGCTGCTGGGGTTATCCTGAGGCACTCCCAGGTTTCTGGAATAGTCCAACTGAAAGAAGATGTGGTCAGACTAACCCAAAAGGAACACTTCCTTAAGGAATCCTGAGAGGACGCTGAACCAAGTGGCTAAATTTCACGGAATTGAATATTTAACGACTAAATCAAATAATCAAACTTGCAGCTGTGCACTTATTCCAACAGCAGAGCAGGTTATCCCGCAGAGCTCTAAAAATGGCTCTCACAGACTCAACATCCCTGATCTCCTATAACTTCAAGACAGTCCTCTGGGAGTAGTCACCACAGGATTACTTCAATACAATTCAGTTCAATACAAAAATCCACTCCGCTATCACATAAAAACTCGCCATAAAGGTGGGAAGATGTGCCAGTGAGGCAGGTACCTTAAAAGCTGAGCCACACACGTTCATGCAGTACAGCAGCTGCAGACTGGTAAGAAAGGCAGCATCTTAGACTGTTAGCAGCTTGCACAACACGCACACACAAAGAGGGTGGCTTCCTTCTTTGGTCTGCACTCTTTCCTGCCATTCTAATTCACAAGTTTGTATACTGAACATTTCATTTCCCTTTTTTGTCACTGATTAAATCCCTGAAAAACCTCATGGACATGACATATTCAAAGGTATTTCCATACGATCTGAACATGCCTTAAAAGCGCTCACAGCTTTGCCTCACACACACTCTCACACAGATCTATGACTGCCTCTCCGTCGCTAAAGCTCATCGGGTGAACCTCGACTCTGCCAAAAAGCTTCTTCAACACTAGCAAGACATTATAACAGTCTGCTAATGTTGAAGAAACTGGTTACCAAACAGTAATGTTCCCTGAAAACCACAGACCTTCCACGTATGTGGAGTCGGACAACCGTGAAGTTCACTGTCAAAATCTGAGGCGTAAAACTACAAAAAAAAGCCAAACTGCTGTACAAATCCAACCAGAAAAACACCATCTTTAAGGTCACACAGCTCTGAATAGAACCGTCGACAGCACTGTTTTTCAGCTGTCCGTGGTGTGCAGAGCGTGCTTGGTGACTAAAAGTCAAACATTTATCTCTCATTTGTAGTTTTTAACTCACCTTGCCGAAGTCTCTGACATCAAATAGGTCAAAAGGGTCGAACAGTTCGCTGTTTCGCAGGCCAAACTTGTCGTGACACACCTTGAGAAAGGTCCGGATGTTCTTCAGACACAGGAACTATGAAGAGGGGGGGAAGGAAACAAAACAGCATAAATGTCTGCTCAGAATTCATTGAGGTAATTGTGGCAACACTGAAAAGCTAAAATCCTTATTTTATCAGAATAACAGACGATCCACCGGTCTGTTTAATATTCCACATCAATGCCACAGCATTCTTGTAAATATTTCATTTCCTGGTTGATGGCGGCGAGGCTTTTTAATTCACCCCCCTCCTGGTGAATGAGTGATTATCCAGCACCAGAAGGTGAGCAGGATGATTGCTGCTCGAGCTTGATGGTTTGCCTCTCTGACAAAGACAAGGAGAGCCACAGAGGAAAGTGTCTCCTGACACCCTTCAAGCAAAACGAGGTGCCCTCAGACAAGCCCACCGGCAAAAGACCTGCCCCGGGGTTCAGGTGGCTCCACGTCCTCCTGAGACACTGACCTCCGACTACAAGATCGCAAATCTGTCAAACAACAACCAAGGAAATACGCTACATTTGCGGATGTTGTATTCACAGATAATTCCCATTAGACTTTTACAACTGTTCAAATCACGAAAAAAAGAATAAAAAAAATACTGAATATTACTCAGCCCATCAGCTACACCATCACACAGACAAAACCTCGAGGGCTGAGGTACAAACCTGGTACTGCGGTACTGAAAAATTAATGACAGCCATCCCTGACCCCATTTTTTCTGTGTGTGAGGAGCACATTAGTTAGAATGCAAATTCGGACGTTGCTCAGACCGGCCCGTTCTTTTCTCTGTGTGTGTGAGCGATATGAGCTGATGAACGGGAAGCAGAAAGCACACACAACACAGATTTGAGGGGGAGTGTCTATATGGAGCAACAACGCTTGACAGCACACCTCATCATGGCAGTGGCTGTTGTGTAAGACTGGTGGACCAGCCACCAACCCAACGAGTCAAATTTCAAGTTAACGTTCGAATTCCGGCAGCAGTATTACCCCGTAAAGCATCTCTGTCACCTGAGGTGCACGCTGTCCTCGTTTTAACTGCACAGGAGCTCTGCTCTGTGATAATTCATGCGGGCCTCTCCGGGCCACACCTGAGAGCCCTGCTGACTCATTCTCATTCATGTGGGCACATCTGCTCGGTCTCTGTGTCGCAGGTGTGAGTCCCCGTAAGAGAGCCGCACCAGCCAGTGAAAAGAAACGCCATTGGTTGGCTGGCCAAAGTGACATTTGCAGTTCAGCAGTTGAGGTTATCGCGCCTGCTGATCAACTCTGACTGTAGGGAAGAAAGAGAAAAAAAAGCTCATTTTTCCAGCCCAGATATGAAAAGGTAACATTTGCTGGAGTAGTGTGGAGACAAGAGAAAGCGAGATGAGGGGTGGGGTGGGGTTGAGGGGGGCTCTGCAGATATGGATCAGGAGGGAGGGGAGATGTGCTGGACATTCTAATGCTCCAATGTCTGTTTGGCGATACAAGAGCCAGGGTAGTGTTAGGAAGAAAGAAAAGAAAAAAGAACCTATTTCATGCGGAGTGGGGAGTGTGTGTGCGCTTTGGGAATAAACTGAACATGGTCATCTCCGTCGGCTGAAGCTGCCTTCAGCACAATCAATCTTGGGTAGCCTCATGCAGCCAAAGCTAGGGGTGGAAATTTTTCCTTTTTTCTGTGCTGAGTGCATCTTCCACAAGCAGCAATAACTGAAAAAAGCACATCCACTCCGCTGTAACGGGCTATAAACCCGACTTCATATGCAACTCAAAAGCAAGTGTTTGTTTCCGTCATTTCATGCCTGAAAACATCAAATCCTTTATATTGTTTCCTCGCTTCGGAGAGAGCCATGGCACGCTTTCAGATATTTCTCTATCTGTTGGCAAGACTTTCACATGGAGACTGAACACAAACTGAACCCTTTAAATATTTAAAGCAGATCTTAATCGCGTTGGTTAGGATTGTGAAAGCCATCAAGCAACAGTCATCATATGGTTGAACTTCTATGATAAGCATCTGTTTGTCTTACATCGAGTGAAAAACTAATAAAAGAAACCCCCTGTTCACTTCTTTGGAAAATAATTGATGGCTGCAGCCCTATTGTGAAACAATCTTACCAATTTCTTACCGATTCATCAGGAAAAAACATCTAATCTGAAGCAGATTTTAACAGCGAGTGCAGCAAATACAATCTTTCCTCCTTCAGGTCTGCAGATGGGATCATTACCACACTGTTATATTAGTGCAGGACCTTGTGGTTGTCATTTAATGAGACAAAAAGACACTTACTCCCACATGTGGTTTTATGACAAAAACAGTAATAAAAGGCAAGTGGAAGGGAAACTTAATAATATGAACGTCCTTTTAGAGTGCAAAAAATACACGCTCAGGCCTCACAATAATTCTAAGAACTACTCAGGTTTTTTTTTTAAAAGACGAAAAAAGTGACGTTCTGGAAGAAAGAGTAAATTAAAAATATGAATAAAAAACACAAAAAAACAGAGACAGATGTGAACCCAGCTGTACAATGACAGCAGGCTTTTTACAAGTGGGGAGCGTGCGTTCTGCCGGAGCCACGTTTTGACTTCTCACTCAGGTGCTTGTTGTCAGGAGGAGGGGGGGGGGCGCTCAGACAGAGAGGGAAGCAGGAGGGAGAGGGGAAGAAGAAAAGAAGAACTGTCAGGTAACAAAGACCCGTCACACCCCTGACAAGCTCCTCTACCATATCACCACACAACATCACACAGAGAATAATGCATTATTCTTCTGACAGGGGGGGTCCTTATCTGCACACAATCCAACATGCTCATATCTGAGGAGGTACAAATTAGGGCTTCCTCCTGAAACTTGAACAACACCAAATTAAGGAGGTGGGATGCAGGAAAAGTGCAAGGATGATGATAAGGGCGGGGGTTAAAGAAGGAATGTGACTTGTTTAGCTAAAACTGTGGCTCTTTGGTGTTTGGGGTGGGTGGGTTGGCTGGGGAGGAAAAAGCCAAAAAAGAACTCAATACACAAAGAGCAAAAGAGAAGGAGGCTTGCATGTAAGGCTGGGAATTTAGAGGAAATGCTTCCACACGTAATCTGATGGGAACTTAAAACCCAGGTCCAGGATCAGTGGATGAGCAAGGAAACGCAGAAAGGAGTCGAAACAAAGCAATTCACAAGTAGAAAGGTGTGACTCGGACATAACGCTGCAAATACAGAGTCCCGCTTTTGGCTCAGGCTCGCCTTATTTCCCACAGCAGTGATAATACTCTCATTGTCTTGGGAAATAAGCAGTTAATGTTAATCTAATACCGTTCATTATATCATTGCAAAAAAAGAAAAGAACACTGTTGTCCATTTCAGAAACACTCACCCCGGAGGAACATAACGTCACCCTGCAGGTGCTTTTCACGGAGAAATAATTAGCAAGGAGAGAAGAGGAGGAGGAGGAGGGTGGGGTGAGTCAGAGAGACGACCAGATACTCAGACGGCCAGTCAGAGGATTGGAGTCAAAGAAAGAGACTGATGTTTGTCTGGGATCTGTGAGGAAGACAAATGTCCATTCACACACACCCCCATACAAACACACAAATTGTGTCTAGGGGCAGTGAGTCGTGTACCCTCAGAACGTCAGGAGGAGATCTGTCTGCGGGTGACTGAGCACCAAGAAAAGGAGCTCGGATGACCACACGAAGAGACTGGCAGAGCAAGATCTGACACACACACACACACATCTACAAAGCAGCGCTAACACGCATCCACGCACAACTGCCAGGAAGAGGTGATGCGGGATCTTAAACTCGAGCCGCTTTTATCAAAACAAACAACGTGGAAAAAAAACTGAATTTATCCGCTCTGATCAGCAAACATCACATCCAGGTGACATGCTTATTTCCAACATGACGCCACTCTAAAAAATATCAACCACGGAGGCAAAGAAAGCTTCTTAGCTCCGTCGCTAGCTGACGCCACTCTGCAGTCTAAGATTTTGCTCAGTTGGCGTCGAGTTTGAGGACATCAAACTCATACATCCGTGTTATTAGTTATGCTACTAGTTACTGAACGTTGGTGTGTGTGACTGGAGCGGTGTTGATCCACAATCTGTCTGCCACGGTATTGTTGAACATCATGTAAAAGCTCCATCAGACTCCTCCATCAGACAATCTAGATTAAGCAATAACAAAGCCAATGGATTAAGCACCCACCGGTCTGCTATGCGTTTACTAATCTATACAACACATTGATCTGGAGAGTCTTCATAAGTGCACACTTCCTTGCCTGTGATCTTTGAATTCCTTTATTTGGAATCGATATCTGCTTTGATGATTTCAAAGCAGCAAGAGTTTCCCCAGCACTGAAAGCACGTGAGGGTTGGAGGAGAGAACTTAGGTGCAGATTCTCTGGACTGATTTCTGTGTAAAGAATTCGGTGTTCATTTCCCAGGAAAATCAACAAAAAAAAGTGCCAACAGCGTGCAAAGTTAAAGAGCTGAGGAGCGAACGAGTGACTGGTTTGAACCCCAACGAGAACATCAAGCCAGTCTCAAACAAATTTATGATCCAACTACAGCAGCAAAATAAATGTAACTTTATCAGTTAACAGCGGTTCCTTTGATGGTTAACACTCATAGCTTTAAAATAGAAAGTTTCTTTATGCTGAAACTAAAACACTGAGATTTTGGAGGTGTAGGCAGCTGAGTACATGCTCAGGCGACATGTGCCATGTGACACCCAGCCAGCTGATGAGCAAAGGAGATTCCTCTGTTCCACTTCCAGGTCACACAGATGTTTAAAGCAGCGAGCCTGCTCCTGCAAATTAGAGGCTACTGCATGAATAATACATTGCAATAGTATGAAAACGTGTTAATCTTATCCTATTACCCCCTGAAAGCCTGTTAGCAGGGAGGGATTGACCACAGTTTTAAATCGAGAACAAACCTTAGCAGTCGAGGCAGAACTGCTTCATAAGGGACGCCCACGTGGCTCGTATTAAAATATGGAAGTTATTAGGCAAAAGCACGGTTTTTAGTGAGGTTAATCTCAATTAGAAGAGAAGATAATTCAGCTTGGAGCAGAGACTGGTGGGAGAAAGCCAACATGACTGTAGAAAATGGCTCCATAATTAAATCAAGTCCACCTTCACCTTTACACTGGCTACTCATGAAAAAGAAATTTAAAAAAAGAGCACTGATGTAGGACAAGCCTGAGATCAGACAAACGCAGGACCAGGGAGAATGCATTAATGGGACAAGCATAACATGCTCGCTACATAGGTCATCTGTGAGATTACAGAAGCAGCGAACCTGAAGCAAACTATAGAAGAGAGTCCTTCTGGGCGGGGGAAAAAAAATTAAACAAAAAAGTGTGTGAAGAGAGTGAAAAAAAAGAGAAGTGGTATGTCTTCAAGGAACAACACTGTCCTCTCTCTACTGAGGTGGAAATAATCACAGCAAGGAGCAAAGGATCTGCTCTCATGGATTATGCTGAGAAACAGGAGATGGGGCTAGGTTTATTAGCCAACCAGTAGTGCCAGGAAGAATATCATTATTATGCTACATTGCTTATTCTCTAAATGATGCCACTGGAACTGTTACAAAACAGTTTATAGAGAGCATTTTAGTACTACTGGAGGCACCGTTACTTTCAGTCAGTACAAAGATCAGCAACTTGGTAAAAACCTACATTTAGGCAAATGAGAAACTAAATGCCCAGAGTGTGCAATGCAGTGACATCTAGTGGCATAAATGGCCGATTGCAGTCAAAACGTGAGAAAAAGTATGATGGCAGCAAAAAATGTGACAAAAGGAAAAAATGCAAGACCCACCCTATGCACAGTGTTTGATTTGTCCCTTCAGGACTACTGTAGGTAGATGGAGAAGCAGCGAAGACGATGGCTGGAGCATCTTTGGATAGAAACTGCTCATTCTGAGGTAAGGGAAACACACTGATCAAAAGCACCAAGCTGAAGTAAAGTCTCGGTACAATGTTGATCCACCATGTCACTTGGCGTCGATTCTGAAACTATTCATTTGTTCAGTCTTCTGATGACTCCACTGGAAACCCAAAATATTTTGGCCTAACATGTCAAATAGGTATCAAAATGGGTTGAGTTCTGGTGACTCTGAAAACCAAAACTAATGTAAAGAGATTCTCTAAGCTTGTGAATGGGGACGGAATCATTGTGGAAGACAATCAACAGGATCACTCAGAACAACTTTACATTGATTTGAAGTGATCTGCCGCTGTTATGGGATGAATGAATCAGAGAATAACCTCCAGATCATTTCACTCTATACTTCAAGGGCTGCGGTGTTGCCTTTACTCTGTCACTCGTCTGTCTGGAGACAGATGAAAGTTTGTAAAAACACAAATTTTTCTCTTTGAACCCTAAAGAGTCTTTTTCTTCATGTATCATAAATCACTGCAGTTGAAGCTTTGCACAGATAGTTCTACAGATTATTTCGACAGGATGAATCACAGCAAATGTGTTTTGCAGCGGTTTTGTCTGGCGGTTATTCAGAAACGTTTCGGCACGAAATCTTGCATCCAGAACATTTTATGAGAAAATGTTGAATACCTGAGCGGATAATTGGTTTACTAATCAGCCACAGACCAAAGTTAAATATGCTCTTTATGAAGAAACTTTAGTTATTCATGTATTTTCCATTTGTTAAACAGGAAGATACCTCCACGAGGCCACTTATGGAGCTGAAACAGCTTTGGTCTTCATTAGGGATGCATTGATTGATGGGCCAGTTCTCAAAATCTGCCACTTTTCACCATGACCAGCTTTGTCCGGTAAACACTTTTTTAACCTATCTATTTATTTAGTCATTGACATGCGAGTGACTCCGCCATCCACACAGCCAACACCGTGTTTTGACCATTTTCTGATTCCAAAAAGATAAGTTATGTCTCTACTCTGTCACCTCTGACATAGTCAGACTAGTGGGTTCCTTCTATGTAGTTTATTGTTAGCTTTATATAGCTTGTTAAATCTTGTAAGTTGTAATTTGTAAGTCGCTTTGGATAAAAGCATCTGCTAAATACATAAACATAAACATTAAACAAGTTGACTAAGCACAGTTTCCAGCTCCATCATTGTTCATGCAATACTCCTCTAAATGTTTAGTCACAGAGAGGCAGAGTGCAAGCAAAAATGTGAAACATTTATTGAAATGAAGGTCAGACTGAAGCAATCTACCCGACACGAGTTTTCAATTTCAGCTGTCCGTTAATATTTTCTCATTTCTTGCTGCCTCAAAGGACCAGTAATAATTCACAAATCTTCTATTTTGTTTCCAGAAGTGGTAAAAACTACATGCAAACTTCTACTTTTCATTCAGAGCATGAAAGGATTCACCTTTGCATGACCAGCCCCATCTACACATGCCGCTTCAAATAGAAGCAGCCGAGTTTTTTTTCTTTTTATTACTTTCTACCAAATATCATCATCACTGTCTGCAGCTGGAAACAGAACGCCGTGGTTGCATCATTCCCCCCCCGCCCAGCAACGGCTTTTAAAACAAAAATCAATCACTGAATAACGCAGTGCATAACGCAGTCCTCCAGGTTCTATCCACTCGTCATATAAATACTACTGTATCCAAGCAACAGACCATGCTGCTGAGACTCAGGAGAGGAGGATGTGTTTGAGACTTTCTCACTCAGGCTTAGCGGCAGACGCAAGGCGTGATGAATGTGTGAAGGAGGTCCGCCGAGAATCCCAGACACCCATGGATCAATGGCCATGTAATTTATGACGTGGGACCAGGGACAGGAAGACTGCATTTATCTTTTTCCCTGCTGAGTTTCACTCACAACTAAAGACCCATTGTGGTGATTTAGACCCCCCACAAGATGCATTACCTGTTACTTCTTACCTTCCTCAACAAATGCTCACGTCGTACAAACGAAAGTTAAATATCATTTAGATAAAGACAGTCATACAACAGTCATAGCTCATTAAGTCTCGTGGTAGTAAATAATATTTCGCCAAGTTACGTTCCCATGAGGCTGGCACACGCAAGGCAGGAAATAAATGAATGATTAACTAGATTCTGTATTGATTTACGTGTTTTGACACAGCTGGAGTACAGCAAGTTTAGAGCCCACTTAACAACTCAAATTCTATTTTTGCTTGGCGGAATTTAAAAAGATTCTTCAGTGGCTCAAAATCAAATCACAAATTCACTGAAAGTCAAACCCAGACGCATAGAGTTTTTATCCTTTCAGGAATTCTGCCAAGTGTTTCTATAAGAATTCTACAAGACTCTACAAGACTCATACTGAGAACAGCGTGTATTTGGTGCAGTTAGGAAATAAAATAGAGCGATTTTTCAGTCAAGCGTTAAGTAAATTCTTTGCTGCTTTTATTACTTCGAATAAAGTTAAATTAGTTTGTCTTTGATTTCAGAATCTTCTTGTGTGATTGGCGTGGGCATGTTTCATGGTACACCAGAGTTCTAAAATGTCACAAACTACTAAAGATTTTTAAACGATATTTTTTCAGCTAAAGTTTTTAAGACAGGTGCATCATCCTTTATGTCACCCTTTTCAGTAAAACTGTGAGATCATTAATTTAAATGAATCATAAATCATTAATTTGCAGCTATAGCTACAACCAGAAGGAATGGATTAGACCAGAAGCTAAAAGCACTGTTAGAGCAGGATGTTTTTCACCCCTTTGTTTGAGGAGGCTATCAGGTGCACAGAGGGATGCAGCTCTGTGCTCTTGATGGCAGTGATTATCTCCAAGGTGACTAATGCTATTAACATGGAGAACAGCCTCTTAATTACCCAACTGACTCTAGGGCTGAGCACGGCCTGCTTTAATCATTACACAGCTCAGATAAACAAGAGTTCAGTCCTTGCACAGCTTCGGAACAGAACACAATACAGCAATCAGCCAGTTTACAGATTAAGTGATTGGACAGGTGGATATTGTGAGGTACAGATTATACCCACTCGGTGCTGCCCTGAACGTTGGCGAGCTCTCCACTGGTAACTCAACCAGAGGGAATGCAATGTGAATCAACTGCAGCCGACTTATAAATGTCGAAACAAAAAAGTCAACGACTCACGTTTGGATTCTTTACATACTGAGAAAGAGGGAAGAAAAAAAAAGGATAGTTTTAGGCTGTTTGTGTAATTAGCGAGTTATGAACATATTTCCAAAAGTCATCCTATCCTAGAACAAGGACCCTGACGAGTGAAGCCACTGTGTTAAATTAGGGCTGCAACAGCTAATTGATTCAAATCAAATATCAAAGATTAGCTGGGTGCTGGATGTGATGTGCCATATGTGCAATAAAGTGCAAGCAATAATTGATTAACCAGATAGACCGTTAATCAGTTAGTTACTAGAGTCAGTCATTAGTTGTATATCTATTTATTTTCTTTTAAGTATCTGTGTATGAAGCAGTCAGTGTCTTACCTGCAGTAGAAAGCAATCAGAGTGCTCTCACTTTGGAGAAGCAAGGAGGGAGGCTGAAAAGCTAGCCAAGCTAACAGGTAAAACAAACCAATTTTTGCCATAGAAAACAACCCAAACCTCCAACTTAAAGCACTTCAAATGTGGATTATTTTTTAACCACTTCGCTTTGGCTTTTGACACTCACTTTGGGATAATATATTTGTACCCCCCTCTTAGATGGGCTGTCCTGTAGAGTTAAAGGGCTCCTCCGTCTGTACTGCATTTCACCTTGTCTGGGGGTCGGTTTGTGGGCACTGGGGTGCGTCCTAACACACGCCTTGGGGCCAGAACGCCTCCAAGACCATAACCAAGGGGCCAAACAGCACTCAGTTTCCATCTGTCACCACTGGGAGGACATGCATCGGGCTAACTGGAGAGGCCTTTCAATGGCAGAAGAAACTGTGCTGGCCAGTGGAGAGGGCAGGAGGGAAAACATTTCACACAGTCGAGATAATGCATACCTAACACGATATCAACATTATCGTTGAGCTCTCTGTCTTGACAGGGTAGCTGTTTGGCACGTTTAAAAAGTCGTGTGACTTGTGTCAGTGCAAATAAGTCACAGTTGGCTCGTCTTTCTGACCCTGTATTATTTGGTCCGTATCGGGAGGAACTTCCCTGATGCACCAACATTTTGGCCTAAATGAAGCATCTTTGTTTACACTTTAGCCAGACAGCTTTAGGTCAGTGAATGCTGTCCTCTGTCACATTCTATCACATGGACACTCTTTTTTATTTTGGCTCGTATCACGCAGCGTGGCCACAGTCGACAACACTGCAAGCGCACTTCCTGTTTATACCTCCACTGCAAATTACACTGGAAAGCTTGTTGGCGCTGTCCCTCACAATTAATCACTGTTGAGGCAAAAACATTGTCACAGCAGAAAGGGGGAGAGAAAAAGTAAGCGGGGGAAGCATTTGAGGGTGATGTGTGTGTTTTTGTAGATGCTTAAGCTGAACGCACAGAGATAGAAGGAGCCCCTCTCATCTTCAAGACAGCTAATTATTCATTTACATCGCTCCTTCTCCATTATCAGAGGAAACGGTCATCAATTACCCACACCTGTCCCAATGATCTTCCCTGTGTCATTTCGGTTGAAATTGAATTAACTGCAGAGGATATCTGTGACCCAGCTGTACTGCCCGCTTGCATGAAGACTGAAGCTAAATCTGAGACATCAAATAGCAGAGAAAAAGGGCTTAACTCTTATCTTTTTTAAAGACAGTCAAAGTGAGAACCAGAAGTCTGGAAGAGAAAGAGATACAAAGAGCCTTGTCAGACGGATATAGCAGCGGTGGAGAGCAGGGCGGGATCAAACGTCCAGTTTCTGCCGATAATCCTCCTCGAGAGAAGGGGAGGTGGGGGATGGAGGCAAGAGCGGCGGTGTGGAGAAGAGAAGAGGGGAAGCTGGTTTCTGTGCCACAGAAAGCAAATGTTACTGGCTTTTTCATCCGGCAGGCGAGGAGACGCCAGCCCCTCCACAGCTCTCCAGACAGTCTGGCACACGGGCCACAGGAGGAAACCTTTGGAAAGATCACAGCCCCGAGCCTGGAGCATGGAAAAGCTTTGTGTATATTCTGCATGTGGGTGTGTGAGTTCGGGTGAGAGAGAGAGGGAGTGAGTGTGTGTGTGTGTGTGTGTGTGTGCTCCTGCCCATGTGTAACTGCTTATGCCTTTCAGATGTAACAGTGTGGCTGTTCAGTAAGTGGGGGTTTTAGCCCACTTACAATGTCTGAAATCCACAACATGGCAGTAGTCTAAACGAACTAAGAATGTTAAAGGTTCTGCCTCTTTTTTCGTACCTCCATTAAACTAAGAACATGTATGACCTATTCAGTCACATGGCAAATATGTCAAGCACCATATCATTATGAAGGGTTTTTATATGAGACACCGCAAAACATGAAGCTCTAAAAATACACGAGGAATCCTCATTTTAGGCAAAGCCGTCGCGTTCCCTCGCAAATATAAGTCAGCCATGTACAGGATTGTGTAAAAGGACTGAGCCTACCCTCATTTATTTACATTAATACAAGAAAGTCTGGCTGCTTGGAAGCAAAATATAAAGTGGTCTCGAGCAACAGTTTTCAAATTTCCATTTGGGAACAATAAAGTTCCATTTAATTTTGTTTTTAGCTCTTGAGGCCTCAAGAAGCCTCAAGAACTAAAAATAAACTGAAAGCCACCTAAATGTTTGCACTTTTCAGTAAATCCCTTTTATAACACGAGGTAGCTCAACACCTTTGCACGATACTGTTGGTCAAGGTGTTAATCAATTATTTACACGGTTTTCATTCAAACAAATAAAGCTATAATAAAGCAGTAATGTTATACTGCATTTACCAGTTCAAATAAAATTAAGGCTTTTCGTCATTTGGACTTTTTGTGGTTCCCAATTCCGGACACGACTAAGCTCATTCCTCCACCTGACCCAAAGTTAGGAAAACGCACCAGGTTGGTCAAAACTGCTGCTCTCTCTCCATTAACAACACTGTCATGTCAATCATTACAAAATAACAGCATATTTTCAAAGCTTTTTTCCAGTAAATTCCTTTACGTTGATCATCAAGAGCCACTATAATAATTACCGGATCCCTGAGGGAATGACTGAAGGAAAGGGGACAGTTTTGTTTCATATGATAACGAAGCTGCGAGAGAGCTATGGCTGACATCTCGATGTGTCAGTGAAGAAGCAATGCAGCTAATGAGCAACTGCTAAGTGGCGCTCTGAGCAGCAGCTCCAGGAGGGTACCAGAAGGCGTAGACTTAAGAATCTGAGAGGCGGAAGCGTCTTGATAAACCAGCTCTCTCCTCTCTGTCGCCCCATGACACTGGACATCACCTGCAGCACCTCCTTAAAATAGGAGGGAGAGAAAGCTGTCACTCTGGATTTAGCCTACTTTTCAACATGTGAATTAATTTCAAAGCAGATGGGGGGGGGGGGGGCGGCACTTCCTAAGCTGCTGAATAACAGAGTGGAGAGCTTCACATGAGAGAGAGAGAGGAGCGTGTGGTGACCTAAGGAAAACTAATAGTCGTCGTTTTAAAGCGGATTAGAGCCTTATCATTTTTAAGGATGATTATTCAGAGTTTAGTGCTATCATAAGCATCAGATGGAGAAGAATTACTCTGCAGTCCGCACAAACTCTGACAACGTCAATCCGTCCATCCACACTTCTGTTGTAGGCCTGCATCACCTGAGCACATCGAGGGAATTTTAAAAAAGCGAGTGGTCAGACATGTTTTTATAATGTAAATGGGGAAAAGGCCTCAGGATGGGTGCATCCGATATAAACCTCACTGTGCAGTTCTGATCCCACAGCGCCACACAGCACTGATAAAACTACAAGCTGGGAGCAAGGTGGAGCCACCAGCTCAGCTGTAGTCAGGCTATCTGTGAGTAATTAACATGCAAGCCTATGGCGAGTTAAGCTGATGCACAGCGAGTTTGGGAAATCATATCACAAACAGGCCGTCTTCAAGGACAATCATTAATCATGCCGTCAGCCATCATGACCAGAGTCCTTGAGGTGTTTTTCTATCATGCGTTTCCCTGGCTTGAAATACAAGCTTACTGACTTCTCTAAACGTCTCCTTAATGCGATATCAAGGTTAACACCCATAAGGGAATTTCCTCATGTATTCCTTTTTGCAAACAACTTCAGTGTGTCAGCTTTTACTGTTAGACGCTGCTAAAGAGATGACGCATCTGAGTCACAGGGTAGACCGAGGATACAGATGCCCAAAAGTGCCCCCAAGGGCAGGCGAGGAGGAGGAGACGAGAAATCTGTCAAACCCACAGAGCTGAGTGAACAAACCTGGGCCATGATGTCACCGCATGTCACGCCAGGACACCAGGCGTCATCAGTGAAGAGGATAAAAACCCGCCAAACCAGGCAGGTGGCCAACAGGCCGTAAATGAAACCACATGGAAACAGCAGCACCGAAATGCAGTGTCGTGTGCTCTCACCGGAGCAGAATTCACAATGACGTCATTACCGTGAGATCTACGTAAATATGTCATAAATGTAGGGAAGTGGAGAGGGAAGAATGCAAATGCAGGGAAAATGGTGATCTGAGTTTCTGAGAAGGTTGAGTTGTAGAAATGTGGATTTAAAGGCTAAAAAGATGAGAAAAAAATAAACAAAAGCGGACAGTAATGACCATAGCTTCGTATGATTCTGACCTCTGACCCTGAGCTCCATCAGTAAGCCAGCACTGTGAACACGACAAAATCTCTGCCAAAAAAAAAAGCATCTTCCCTCCAAGGCCCTCAAAATTCATTAAAGCAAAGCAGATCATGAAAAATAAAACGTATATATTCAAAAAGATGATGAAACGCCAACAACTGAGCGACATTGTTATGAAACCTCTGACAGATGGATGCTGCATCATGTGAACAAACCCCAACCATTTCTCTCAGCCGTGTGTACACACACACACACACAGCGTCACACCGACAGCCACGGGTGGAGCTGTGGCGAGCAGATGAAGGGGAAGGTAATTATTTGGATAGCGTTGCGAAAGTGGGAGTGTTGAGAGTGTAATTCTATTTGAACGCGACTCTGGTCCACTCTATTACATGCAGCGGAGCTGGCAGAGTAATGGAATATTTGATCAGCCCAGGCAAAACACAGCAGCTCCAACACTAATATCGAGGAGTCAACCGTCTTTCTTTTTCCTTTTCAGAATCATCCTGATGTTGAGCAGAGACCAGAACAAACTAACCTGACAGAGGACGCAACTCGCATGATAGAATAAATAATGCAGTTTCATAGAGCAGGCCCATAACGAAGAGAAAGCATGCTTCAGCCCGGTACTGTCGTCTGCGAGGTCCATCCTCAACACCTGAGTGAGGCCCTTGGAAACAATGAAGTTTCTGCCGCTTTCTTGCATACATGCACTGGGCTGACATCGGTTCAGAAACTTCGGGCTGACATCGGTTCAGAAACTTCGGGCTGACATCGGTTCAGAAACTTCGGGCTGACATCGGTTCAGAAACTTCGGGCTGACATCGGTTCAGAAACTTCAGCGCTGTGCCGTTGGATCCTGAATGGTTGAAACTTTCCCCTCACACCGTCTGAGGTCATGTTCGGAACCTATTTATTTAGGAGTGTGTGTGTGCGTGCGTGCGTGTATACACATTGGCGCATGCTAGCACACCGTGTGTGTTCAGCCTGATACGGCTGAGATAACAAAAAAGACAAACAGTCCGTTTAGCCTTATCGAAGAAGTTATTGTGCTGACTAAGAGAAAATATATACAGTCAAATAAACCCCAGATACTATCTCAATATAGCTAAACACTACACCAACACAGACTTTTATCCCCCTCCACACACACACACAGCTCAGGCAAAGCCCTCAAAGCAGCTCCACTCTTTAATGACTCCATAGAACGGTCGATAGAGCAGGCACATGTATACTCAGGTGAGCTGAGCTAATGTGCTGGACCCATAACTGGGTTTATAGCTCTCAGTGTAAAAGCAAATGGAGCAAAACCAGAGGCAGAATACTGCAAAAAGATCACCTCTACAATTCAGACATGAAGGACTATGATATTTGCATGAGCAAAAAATCGTTCTGAGTGTTGAGAGGACGCAAACGGAAAGAGGTTTGTGTATGCGCCGAGTGGTTCTGGCAAAAACACACAACCGAAAGTGAGGCTGCAGCACAGAAGAGTACACAACTATCTAGCCCGGAATTCATTGTGTAATCCAAAATACCAGAGCACTGCCAGGAATCCATCCCTCCCTGACAGAACAGTGGAAATGAAATGCAGCTCAAGATCAAGAATTACAAACAGCCTCCAAAAGACCAGCAGGTGAATACTGCATGCAGAAAATCTCTCTTTGATAGCGTCTGGGTAAGTAACACAGACCTGCCACGGGCCAGATGTAGCGTTTGCCTACATAAAAAGACTGAATACACCACAGCGTACAAAGAATGCTATTTATAAAGAACCTTATAAGAGAACATGCAACCTCCAGACATGCTCTGCATCAGGCTTTGCCCACATGTTGAATGGCAGCAAAGAGAAAGCCATTTTTCTCTGCAGAATAAGCTTTAAACTGCTTTCTAACACCAGTTACTACGTCTCTGAGCTACATCAACCTACGACATAACATGTCACAAAGCATTTTTTAAATTCATCTAAAAGGGAATCTGAATTTTCATCCATAATTCCCACTTTATTTGGACAGAATCTAAACTGAAATCCAACAGAGAAGTGCTGAAAAGCAGGATGGTGATCAGGAACATATCAGCCATGTGAGCTATTAAAACATGAGTTTATCTATAGGTCGAGCACGCTTCGGTTCTACAGCTACTGACTTACATCAACCGAGTCCAGTGAATCTGGCCTTAGGTAACAGCTGAGCATGTGAATCCATGGGAAACATATGCTTTGTGGAGTTGCTCACATGCTAAGTAACACTGAAATCACTTAAAGAGGTTTCATGAGGCGTAAGGGGCGTCGTTCCCCAAGCACTTTGTGTTACATAGCTGTTTGTGGGCGTGAGTCGTCTGCAGAGCTACAAAGCAAAATGTCAACGCCAAACAAAGTCATGCTCTTTGCCTAATGATATCACCATGAAACACATTTGTGTAAAGCCTGCCCAGGGGATGCTCACCAACTCAATATGATGCACAAGTTTAAGCTAACATTAAAGCTAGGTTGGTAGCAATGGACCTCAGGAGAAACTCACTGAAGCCTCCTTACTCAACATTAAAAAGCTTGTAATGGTCCTTAGTGACTACTATCAGTTATCATATATATATATTTTTATGTCTGTATTTTAGATGTCTTACTGTTGTGGCACCAGCAGACACCCAACTGTTAAAGAGCTCTATCAAAACTCTCGTCACCGATTAGCATCAGTTCAGCTCACTTGGAACCTCGACTGAGGTAGCACCAAAGCAAAAGTATCAGTTAGTAGAAGTTGAGTGGTACTGTCTATAATGGAAAAAAAAGTCGCACTGTGCAGCATGATAACATGCTGTAACAGATCCCCTCACGATGCAAAGCTTAAAAAAGCACAGTACGGGGATATTTCAAACTGATCTATCAGTGTTTTCTACAGGAATACCACTGATCTTGACAAATGTGCTCTTCAGCTCCATCCACGATGGCAGCGGCAGAATAGAACTGAACAGATCAACACTGACAGTAACAGCAGAGATGTTAGGGTTAATCACAGTAGGCAGTCACCTCCACTCCAACAGATGGGCTGTGTGAATGTGGAAGTTACTCAGGGAGAGTTGACTGTGGAGGCACTAGCTAAACCCAGCAGGAATCCCTGTAAGCTTCTACTTTAAATGATTGAATTCGGTCTTTTTGTGTGTGTGTGTGTTTGCTTGTTTTGTTTAACAGAAGAAAAGGACACTTTAGCAAAAATCATAAACTTGCAATACAAACTTAACAGAACCAAGCCAGCGAGAGATGCATGACGTTCCTCGAGCATTCGTTTTGAATATCTATTTTCAAAATGATTAGTATTTTCTGGACAAATTAAGTAGGTAATTAGCCACCATTTACTGTACTCTTTGCAGGATACAGGCTTATCCAGTTTCACAGCAGCATATTTATCAAAATCAGCAGAATTACAGGCAACATGCGGTTAGAATCCTGCAAAAACACTGCCGAGCTCATCCGTGGACAGCCATCTCCATACTGGTTCAGCGTTTAACAGCAGGAGGACAGCCATTTGCTGATCAAGGCATAGCACAAACGAGGGGCCTCACAACAACAGGTTTTTGCTCTCCGGGAGGCTAATGATAATTAGAAATATACAACTGTCCATCCATCCGTCACACGGCAGGGAGTCGAACAATGAACCCTCTACTGTACGAGCATGTCCTCGTTGCTTGAGACACGTACAAACACAAACTCTCGAAGTGATTTAGGCGGCTCGAATGTGTTTGCTGAGACAGAGCAGTGGATCTGAACCAGAGCAACAAATTTGGCAATTATACTCCCACAGCATTCCTGGGACTCTGCAAGCTGAAAAGACACCATCACGGTGTATCTTTCGATGACTAAGGCTGAATATTTCATAGAACAATGCTGGACTAAATCTAACCTTAAAGTTCAACCCTCAAATGAGCAACAGGCATCCGTAAACTAGCAATTCAAGCGTGAGCGTAGAAGAATTCTTATCTTGCTGCTAATTACAAATGAGGCGCACACATATAGTGGCAGTGTGATAATAGGGTTTCTCTGTAGCAGTCGGTCATTATTCCACTCAGTGTTGAACTATCAGCCAGAGCCCATCAGTCACAGGAGTCACAACATTAACTACTTGATGAGCCCTCAATCACCAGACGAGCTCATGCAGCCGTCATCTAAATAAAATACAATCCTTCTCCCTTCAACCATTCCCTCCTCCAGCATTTTCCTCAGTCGCCCCGGAGCAAACAGAGGAATTAGCTGACGTATTAACCTTGATTTTGTTCCACTTTTGGAGCCAACACTAGGTTCATTACACCTCCAGTAACCAATATTAAATGTGTATCATTGCAGCTAATTAAGTACATTTGTAAGTTTTTAATTGTTCCAATGCTGGCAGGAGGTGGTAGAAATCAGGGGTAATATGAAGAAAAATGGAATGTGTGATTGTTCGTATCCTTCATCATCGCCCACTTGGGTTGTTGTTTTTATTCTGAGCAATTTCAGATGCAACTCCAGAGCACAGTGCCAAATGAGTGAGAGCATATTATAAAACAGCATGGTGGTGCCGTGAAATTACACATTGTGCCGCTGTGTCCCTTAAAAAAAATTATTCAATTACACTTTCATTGCATTTGTCGATGTGAGTTTGCTTGAAAATGAATCTCACAGGCAGTTAGGAAAGGGGCATTAACGGAGGGGGAGAAAGAGGGAGGGCGAAGAGATCGAGGCCGAGCATCTTTATTTAGAAGCCGGCTAACAAAATGTGACTGGCAAAGAGTGATTTGCAGCTTGGTGAGAGACGTGGAGAAGAGAAGTGATGCGTGCAGATGGGGAGCAGAGGACGATAAAGAAAGATGGATGAGATAAAAGATAGAAAATGGGGGAAGGGGTCTAACTCATGATGTTTGTGCTGTGTGACAGGCCAAGGACCTCATGGTCTCAATACTTCATGGGAAGATGCTCTTCACTTTGAACTGGTTCTGCCTCAGCGTGAGAATATTAACCATCCCAGGGAATCGGGAAAGAAACTCTGAATTATTAGCTAAGTAAGTAAGCCACCGGAGCCAATATGCACTTTCCAACTTTCTAAACTTTCAAAGGTTTAAATGTTTCATCAGATCTCATCTGTGAATATGTAGGGTAGAACTGATGCTGAGGAAAGTGATTCCAAAGGACACGGGACTAATGGCTGAGAAGTGATTTCACCAGTAAAAACAGCAACTAAGAACAGAATGAATGTGATTTAATAATGAGGCGATGATGAAAAGTAAAACTGTGGACGCTGTGTTTCTACTCCATATGAGAGTTAACTAAGACAAAGTGAAGACAGTTTTCTGCTGAAATGCCCGAACAATAAAGCTTATTGTCAACCACAATCTCCCCTTTCTGATCTCAATCCAGACGAGTGTTTCTGCAGAACACTCAGACGTCACAATGAACTTGAATTAGGACCGTTTGAATGAATAAAATACCCTTGCATTTCATTCTTAGACATTTGTGGGGTAATACTATTCGAGTTCTGTAACATTTTTGCCTCACCTAATCGTTTTGAGTTAACACGGAATTTGTCGTCGTAGTTTTTCTGTTAATGGGACAGATGCAGTTCTCTTTCCTCGGGGAAGAAACCTCTCTCCATCTAAAACAATCACACTTCGAAATGCTTGTTCTGGACTGTGAACACGCAGCGTCCACACACTTTCTGACATACAGCCAGTCATAATGTGTGACATGATCTGTAAACTCTTTAGTGCCGGCTGTCCCGTGGAAGAAGTAAAAATGCTACCACAGTGCGCCTCTTCTTAAATCGACTACAGGAGTGACTTTTAGCTGCTGCTGATCACAACTAAATGTTTGTTTAAAACGTAACTGAGCACCTAGAGGAAAGCTTACCTTGGCACTCTCCTGCTTGCTGTGAGAGCTGACTGCTGAAGCAGCCTATGGTGTTTCTGAGTGGATGATAAAGTGCTGCAGACAGGCTGAAATCGAGCAATTTGCTCAGCTTAAGGAGTTCCCCGGCACTTAAGCTTGGGCCAAACTGTGCATTGTACTGAGAATGCAGGTGTTTGTCAGAGGTTAAGAAATGTTGCAGATAATCCATTCTGCTCTTTCTTGTGGCGCCTGCCCAGATATTTGGATGTTGTTGAGCTTTAACAAACAGGCTCTCTGTGCTATCAGCCCTAGTTATCATCCCGTCACACTGTATGGGGAAGATAAATCTAGGCAATTAAAATTTAAATTGCCGTGTGCACTGCCGTGACTTCCTCCTTTCCGTGCGTCTCTGCATCTCTGTCTGCCACCCGGCTGGACTGCTTCAATATCATGTTGGAGGCTAAAAAAAAAAAGTGCTGCCGGGGATGGAAGACGTGCTGGTCGAGCAGGGCAATGGAAATTAGCCGTGGCTATGAATGCCGCGATGCATAACACCGGATAATTGTTATTCAATTCTTTATGTTAGGGCGTTGGTTCCTATCAAATAAACACTAAGTGAAATGAAATACATCTCACTGCCACTGACGGCGACGCTAGAAGGCTAGAATGAAGCTGGAAAACACTTCAACACAGGTTTCATCCAATAGGCCTAACACATGTGTTAACAGGATGAACTGGACAGCTAACAACAAGCTAAAGTGTAGAGCAATTCAGCCAGCTGTTGTTAAACACCTCACTAATGCCTACTTAAAAGGCATAAGATCCGGCATAATGATCTGAACTCAAGCCAAAAGTGTAACAGCCTTATAATGTAGACAAAAGCCTTCCACGGGTACAGAGCTAACAAGTTTCAGGAGGGCTGCAAGGAGGAATCAAAGCTGGTCTTCTCTGCTGCCTCTGTGCCAGCACAGCTTGCTAACATTAAAAGAACAATGAATTCTGAATTTGTACCAGTAAATCCTAAAGGAAAATGTCAGGACATCTGTCCAGGAACTGAATCTTAGGGGAAAGTGGGTCATGCAGAAAGCCTATCTGTTGCAATGACCAAGTCAAAGTCTTGACCTTAATCCAATAGAAATGTTGTGGAAGGACCTGAAGCAAGCAGTTCATGTGAGTAAATCCAACGGTGTTCAAGAATCAAGAGCTGTTCTGCACAGAGAAATCAGACAAAATTCCCCCACGCCAACGTGCAGGACTGGCAAACTGGTACCAGAGATCCATTTCTTCATGGAGGGAGTCACACCAGAAACTGAAAGCAAAGGTTCATATACATTTCCCACCAACAGATATGTAATACTGCATCAATTTTATCTTTTTAAAAAGTTGATATTTCTTTATGTTCTTATCAAGGGAAACCACACGTCCTTATAAACTTCCTTACTGGCTTAGAGAGTAGAGACTACAGGTGTGCACACAAAAACACACCCATAACTGGACCAAAAATAAAATGAATAAAAAATAAATAAATCAAGGACAGAAAGGAGTCCAAAAACACTTGAGGGAAGTCAGTTAAATAGAAGGAAAATGCACAAGTAGACATGGACTTAAGGTTTTTACAGTATTGAAAAACCTATTTTTAAAGAATATTACAAATTTCACAAGTACAACTGTGATATAAATTCTGTAATATGATGCAATATGAAAATCCAGTGAAGAACAAGCACCAGGATGCATCCCTCTGCCAAGCCTGAATTCAACATTCCCGTGTCCAGTATTTGGATCCAGGGTAACATAAAAAAATAAGAACTTTTAGAGTAATCCTGCTAACATATTATCTAAGCGAAACGTAGAAGCCACTAGTCCTGGGAGCGCTGAGCTAGCTCGCAGCTCTGCCTTAGATCAGCTGCTGGAGCTGCAGCACGTGGATACCCAAAAGCATAGAAAGTGAATAAATCACCATTATGATGATAGTGCATTTGACATTGTATAATTCCCTCTGCTCTCTTGAGAATTTCAAAGATAAATGGCTGAAATTTTTAATGGGTTTTATTGTACGTACATAAAACACTGGATGGCTGAATTACACTAATTCCAGAGATGGTCATTGCGAATCAGAAAAAAGGAAGGCTGAATACCATGTTCATAGATCTCTAGTCCCTGAATGAGGAAGAGGTGGTAGTCATATCCTGAGCAAGTTTTGTTTGGTGTGAAAGCACAATGATCCACAGCAATATTCCAGTGTCCAGTCAATTAGCAAACAACAACTCGGGACAGAGAGAGACACAAACAGAGGAGTAGCAGAGCATCTTGCTTTGTGGAAGCCCGGTATCAAGCAAACTTTTTTTCCCCTCGTTTGCAAGCGACATTAGGTGCGCTGAAGGCAAAGAAAGTATAATTTGCTCCGGGCAGCTTTTACAAAGAGTTCCCAAAAGACTCTTCAGTCATCTTAATGGAACAGTTTCCCTACGTGGTCAAAGCCAACAGCCAGTCCCCATTTAGCTACAGAAACACAGAAAGATAGGAAAATGAAAACAGCAAAAACAAATGGGGTGATTTAGAACTTCAGGCAAGATCAGCGCAAAACCTTGCCCTCAAATGCATCACAAAGCAACAGGGCAGCAGAAAGTTGACATAGGAAGTGCAGGGACAACAGTAGGAAGGATGTTCGGAAGGAGCGAAGCCACATGCAGCGAGCATTCCTTAACAGGTCTTGAGTAAATGATAGAATGAGACGATTCCGCATGTACCTTTCAAAAGAGAACATGTATGAAGATGACAACTGAGGCTGAAAACAGAGAGAAAAGGGCATTGGTATTTTCTCAGCCATAAAGATCTTCCTCAAGTCATGTATGTGACCAGCAGTGTCAAATACCGACTGCTAATCACGACTGTGAATGTTTTATCATTTAACCTGACAAAACCGATCCGAGGGGAAAATCTCCCATTTTAGGAGGTTGAGCCACGGAGACAACTTAAAAATATCCTGCTGTATCACACAGGGAAAAAAAACTAAACAAAAAAACACAAACCCTGACATTTAAATGAATTGGCTACTCAGTTTTTTTTAATTAATGTTTTTCAGCGCCAGTGATGTGATTGGTGAAATAGATTTTATCAGCTGCCTCAGTATTTCAGGACTAATGATGATAGGGGAAAAAATAAATAAAAAAACCAGGAGGAATAGCCTTTAGTTTAAAAAAAAAGGATAAGTTAATGTCTACACTCAGCCAAACCTAATCTGTTGTTTCTGGATGAGTGCAGGTAGTTGTGTAATTACTCAGTTTAATGGCTTAGTGCGGCTGCCCAGAATACAAACTCCACCTCGTCTATGAGATTATAAACCTACCCCCAATAGCCACGGCTGAACCCCCGTCTCCACATACTAATGTGGATCAGAAGCAAGCTGGACAAATCAATTTACTAAACATGACAGTATGAATAATAATTCAGAATGAAGCTGATATATTACCACTCAACAATCAGTGCAGATATACTATGCTAGCTTGCACAGCGAGAAGGTTGCTAATGTACTAATGCTAGCTCTGCTAATGTTAGCCATATTCAGCAAAAACAAATGTGACAGGTTTCAGTGATGCCAAGTACTCATATTTCAGTGCACAGCAATAGAACGGAACAGTACATTTTAAAACGAAGACAAACATCAGATATTACACTAAATAAACAACACTACATAAAATGTCATAAAACGGGAAAGAAATGTGGCTTTAAAAAGCATAAATGAAAGAAAAGCAAATGAGCACTGGCAAATATGAGCAGGAAAATTCTGTATTGTGGCACATGAGAGTTCCTAATGTGTTACATTTATTGCAAATGTAGCTCACAGCTTCTGGGAACAATCTGTTTTTCAGGCTGAATGTTCTGGCCTTGGTACTGCACAGCCTTCTTCCTGAGAGGAGGGGGGACAAACAGTCCATGAGCGGGGCGGGAAGACTCCTTGGAGACACTGGCAGCTCTGTTCCTACATCTGCTGATGTAAATGCCCCCAACTGTTGAAAAGCTGCCGCCGATGATCTTCTGTGGTAACTAAGCTACCCGCTGCGGAGCCTTCCTGTCTGCAGCAGAGCATTTTCCGTCTCATACAGTGACACATGATGTGAGGATGCTCCCTACCGCACACCTGTAAAAGGATGTGAGCACGGTGGTGACCAGAGCAGCCCGACTGAGCCTCTTTAGAAAACACACTCACTGGCCAACATCTACTGCTACACCTTAAGCTTAAATTGTGCTAAATCTGGTTTTCAAACTGTTTTCTTTCCTCTGGATTAGTCTGTCAAAACTCACATTTCTGCTTTGCTCACCAGGAAATCAATCACAAACTAAAC
Organism: Leuresthes tenuis; assembly: GCF_036924035.1. NCBI lineage: Eukaryota > Metazoa > Chordata > Actinopteri > Atheriniformes > Atherinopsidae > Leuresthes > Leuresthes tenuis. Next base: position 5,554,599 of record NW_027325373.1, read on the forward strand.
TCCCTGATGATGAGTGATACCAGGAGAAAACAAAGCTGTTAAATGAAACAGAGATTCTCCATGTCGTTAATCCTGCTGGAAAAAATAGATGCTTCTCTATTCTTTGATCTCTCTCTTTGATCAATCGCAATAGATCGAATCCTGAGGCTGCTTCTTCTGTTATCAGTGCACATATCGACAGGGCGGGGGATCAGCAGCCGATTCCGGCAACAAAGTCAACTGAATCAAATGAGAATGAAGATGTTGCACAAGAGAAGTGCTTGTGAGGGTGTTGCGTAACTTAAAAACAATCATTTCAGGGAAGTTGAGTGGAAATTAATTATGGCTTTGTAACCCATTTTGGTGAATAGCATTTGAGGAAAGAAAAGAAAAACAAGTTAAATACCACACCATTTTAAGATCCCTTACTCATCACATGCAGACAGAGAAATTGTCTCAAAGCCTCAGGCAAGACAAGGCTGCTCTCAGAATGTTCATGTGCCTGTTTGCTTTAACTGCTTCTCCATCATCACACAATCTTTGATCCATGACAATGCTTTGGCCTTTTCCCATTTCTCCTCCTCCTCCTCCTCCCTGTCCCTTTACGCTGTGAGCATCCATGCGGCACAACAACAGTAACATCTCACTACCAGCAATCTGTAAATCAGACACAATGCAGTAGCTGTGCCCACATAATGCAAATGACCTGATAAGACTTTGGGTGATAACCTCACACAAACACACACACACACACACACACACGGCTCTTTGCATCTTTAAGATGTGTCCTCATATCCACGGGGGCCATATGAGGGAGTAGATATGAAGATGGCTGAGTCTCAGAAGGTGTGGTGGAGGTCTGTGATAAGAGCAAAGCTTTTCCATCTGCTGGAGCAGAGAGCCGAGGCGTGACTCAGTATAAGAGACCACGCCCAGGAATAATGAGCATATGCTAAACGCAGGGAGTCAAAGAGAATGAGCGGAGACATGAGGACTGAAAAAGAGACCAGGCTCATTTTTCTCACACGGCTTTGGCTTTCTGATAAATCCTTGTACAGTTTGCAATAATCCATCTTTCTAATGGTGCCGCTCTCTTATCCAAACCGCTACGTAAATACCATCCGTTATAGCCCACGGGCAGGAGAGCCAACAGAGCAGTTGACCCCGTATGTTTGTGCACGTGTTAAAGGATGTGCAAACGTCTGTGTGAGTGTGAGTCCACGCGCATTAAATCAGAGTAGTAAAGCAGAGCAAATGGTTTCGTAAAGGGCAATGTGGGTCAAACTCTTTCCACCTGATTTAGTTGACAGCTCCAGATGATAGATACTGGCATTAGTGGCAGTATACAGTAAGACGTCCTCACGTCATTTAAAATGTCCTGATGGAGCATTTTCAGTCTACTGTCCATCTGTCTTTCATCTCTGCGGTCCACTACGTGCCATTGTTTCCGATCATTGACTGTCTGAACCCTAATTGTAAACACAAAGGGTGTTGTTGTCACGGTGACGGCTGAGAGAGCCGGAGCAATCCCCTCTAGGCGTGACTGCCTGTGCGGTACACTCAATTTAAACATGCACAGCTGCCGGAATGGATTCCCTGATCTCATCAGAGGAAAAGACCAAAAAATACAAATAATTGGGTCCATTCAGTTGGAGTGGAGCTCAGTCGGGATTTTCAGATCTCTCCCTGGTAGACGTCACTGGAAGCCAAAGGTTTCTTTTATTTCTATTAACAGTCCTGTCAGGCTCTCAGTCCATAAGGCAGATATTGCAATTAATGGCAAAAACAAAGCAAAGTTCATTATAATTAGAAACATGTCAGCATGAAGTCAAGAACAGCTAGTAACAGCGTCATCACAAAGCACAAATACAATTACAGGCAGTGCCAACAACCTCAGCTGCAGAATGGGGGTTTTCCAAGAGCAGGGAAGCCATGCAAACTTTCACAGGCATGACTCTGGTACTCCAGCTGCACTTAAATCTGTAAAAATGAGTCACTGGCCAGTAGACATGAAATCCCTTGTGAGGCTTCCTCTGGTTGTGTGGTTGAATGAGAGTCACAGAGAGAGGGGAAAGACCTCCCTGCCCTATAAATAAACAGCGCTCTGTCCTGACTTCCTCTGCGCTCATGCAGCAGGAGCATTACAAAGGCCCGTCAGCTGCGCTGAAACTCACAGCTCACCAGTAAACTTGCATAACACCGGGGATAAGCTTGGCTGATCACATCTGAAAGTAAGATGCGAGTGTAAAGAAGAACATGATTTGGACTGCCGTTACTGTCCTCGACTCTCATAAAAAAAAAGAGTTGTAAAGGCACAGATCCGCGTCTGTCCCACATTAAACAAGATCTATAAACCTCTGAAACAAGGGGTCAAAGAATTCAGTTTGTCAGGGGGGGGGGGGGGGGGGGGGGGATAACAACAGGATATTCGTAATTTTTTAAAATTTGTTTCCTGTTAAACTTCAAAGATGTTGAGGTTTTTTTTTTCCCAGCCTAAAAACAGGGAAATAAGCATAATGGAAGAGGAACGAATAACTGCAATGATCAATCATCAGAAAAGCTCATTCATGTTCATCTGTAAAATGTATTCCAGCTTGCTGGCTTCAAACGAGTCGCCCTCTTTTCAAACAAAAAGAACAAAAACATCAAGCTCATGTTCATCAACATTTCTCATCTGATTCAGAGCTACGGTTACATCACAACTTCCCCTCTTGTGGTTGATGAAAGTCTCCTGGGTCCCTTGAAGGGGAGTCATCCCTCCCTGATTCCATGCCTCTGTCCGGCATTCGACCTCTGAAACCCCACAAAACCGGAAATACTCCAGCCTGCCTTCCTCCTACTGATTATCTTAGTATGACATTAGTGGCCCGGCCATTACATGCACCAGTTTATTTTCCCAACGCCATCCATTAGTCTCGGGCTTGGAGCGTGGGGACCAGAACTGGCGAGGAGGGGACAAACAACTGCTGACATAAAATCAGAGCGGTCACTCTGCTGCAGGGAGATGGACAGATGAGCTGTGGGAACGCATAATTCATAGAGCTTCTTATTACAAAGCCTCCTGTGGGCACCAACACACAGGCCGGTGCTCACAGATATGCAGACCTCATACCAGATATTAAATAGACAGCGATATAAAAGGCAGTGAGTGATGCTGCAACCGAATAACGTTTGGTATTTTTTAAGGATGCAAGACGATGTCATCAGATCTTTAGTAGAGGCCCATAAAGGCTTTGGAGTGAAATATCGTATTGTCAGAAAAAGCACTGACTTGCAGATGAGGACAAACGTGGCCTGGCTGCGACTCATTTCACGGTTGTTACGCAAAGAAGTGATTGCCCAAGCTTGTCAAAGAAGGCCAAAGTTTACAGGTTTGCTCAAAAATGTTTAAAAAAAGCTTTTCTTTTTTTTTTTTCTAAAAAAAAGGTAAAACGAAGCTTCTTTTTCTTTTATTAAATCTCTGTGACAACAATAGTAAAAGGATGAGGTCAAATCCACAAGAGAATAGTCTTGATGATTATGTCTTTATCAGTGTAGGAGATCAGCTGAAATTTATGGGAAAATATTGGCAGACTAGATATCTGCAGAACACATCATTGTGCACTCCTTGTATTTTCACTTGATGATTCAAATAATTTATCATACTGTTATACTGTCTGAAAGATTTGTGAGAATTCTTCCAGACAGACACCACAGTTAAAATCCCACTTCCTATTTTCCTCTGAACATTTCTGGCAGAGCTAGGCAGCTACGTTGGATGATCACATGATAACACAAACAGTATGTAAACTAGTGATTTATTTTTGGATGCGATGCCGTTTTGCGGGGAAATGTTTAAACCCACGGGCATGCTTCCATCCCCTGTCTCTGGGAAAATAGGTAACACATCTGCTGTGGCAGCAGAAGTGATGGAGAAAGCTGGAAAACCCTCCTGCAATTTAACTTTTATACACGCCGGTGTACAACCTGCAGTAGAACAGCAACACTCTCCCCCACTTAAGCCCAGAAACAAAAACTACCACATTAGATTTTATTGTATACATTGCCAAAAGGGCCAATGCAGCTGCTAGCGCTGAGTCATCATCCACATTTAAATTATTCATTAAACCTTAAGCCAGATCCGCCCGCTCGAGTTTTCGGATCAATTTCTTTTCCACCGGCATCGCGATCAGCTCGCTCCCTTTCCTTCCAGCAGCAACCAATCACTGTGTTTGCTTTGGGACCGGTAACTATCCATCACGGCCCGGTGACACGTGGGGAGCGCTCAGAGAAGAATAGCTGGTAAATATGACCCCAGCACACTGTTGAAAGAGGCTTAAGTGAAAAGAATGAGAACGAGATGCCGTTTTCAAAGCAGTTACTTTGTAGCAACGAGGAGAAGATGAAAAGGGGTCACCAAAATAACTGAACTTGTTAATCAAGGTCAAGCTTTCCAGATGGCACGTGCACTAGAATTTGCATCAGACTCTCTGTTGCTGATCTGTTAAACGTGCGTGCCTGTTCTCATGTCAGTCTAATCTAACAGAAGTGTTGGGGTGCCCTGTTTGCTCTGTAATGAACGGCAAACGTAGGACACATTAGGGGGATGTCCTGAGGAGGAAGCCAACAGATGGCTTTAATATTGAGCGATTGAACATCTCACACATGCGTGGGCCAGATGAAAGAGATGCAAACTAGACAAGTGGCCTACGCTCTTTGGTTTGTTGAGGGACACTGTTTGCCTGTAATTGTGGCAAGTGTCTCAACTGAAAGAGAGGGTTACAGAGAAAGGGTGGGCTTTTAAAGTTAAGTGTGAGTGTGTGGTGTGGAAGACCTCCAGCTGTGTCTTCCGGACATTTCTCACCTTCTGTTAACAGTTCCACTAATTGTTTCTGCTTCTGGTTCAAACTTTGAGTTACAATACAAGTTGTCCAACATCAGAGGCGTGCTCAGCAGTTCGTATCGCACAAATTTTGTCTGAGAAGAGAATAATTACGATGCTTTTTTTCCCCTGGCCTCTTGGCACAATTTAATAGTTATTATATCAGAATTTGAATTTGGCTTAGAGACTATGTCTAAGTGAAAAGGACGCTTTATACCATCAACCTGCCAGCGGGTCAGAGAACTTTCAATTACAATAGCATTATCAGCAATCAGCAGTGTATTTAACTCTCAAGGACTCGTCATACTCTGAACTGCTCAATACACAAGGAACCCTGTGCCTGTGAGTTGCTGTTAATGAAGCTACAATCCAGGCAGTTCAATAACATTCAATATGAAGTGAACCTCAGACAGCTGCAATGACAGTTGAGTGGGCTGCTGTGCAAACTAGAAACAGACCTAATGATGCTGGACAATTGAATAATTTAAGGAGCAGATGCTGCAGTCTTTGCAACGCTTTTCTACTGCATTCCGGCTCCATCATCTGGGCACACAGCTATCAGCCACACACCGGAGGATGTTTGTGTGAAGTTTAAAGCTGGTTTGCCCTGGAGCTCTTCTGTACAACGCGCTCCTAGAACTAAACCGCAACAGAAAAGCCAATTAATCAACTGCATCATTAAAAGTCGGTACAAAACAAATACAGGGAATCCCGTTTCCCATCGCATTATGGCGCCTAGTAAGACGCCCTATTGTTTTTCTCATTACTGCGCTCTTGCATTTCCCGGGGCGTTTGCAACTTGTCATTAAAGCAGATGAGAAAATGGAAATGTCTTCTTTTATTCCGGTAGTTTGATGGCGCTTCAGAAGACAAAGTTCTGAGCAGAACCCTGTTTGTTGTCGGAGCCTCGTGGACTTAATTAGCGCCAAATGCCTCAAGGTTACAGCGGCTCTAAAGTGTTTGTGTTCCTGCGCTCCCTCAGTGTTTCATCCTCTGTATCTGTACAAGGCGCAGAGCGGAGCAGATGATACGTTTGCTGTTTCATAACCTTGATTAAAAAAAACATCCGGAACAAAGAGACTGTGCTGTGAAGAAGAGACATTAAAAGTGCCCTTAAAAGAAGAGCTTTTTGAGCTCCACCGTTTCAAATGGTCACTCAGTATTCAACGCGACCGCCACGTGGATCGAGGTACAACAGGTAACTGGTATTTGAAGCAGGATGCGGAAAGAGAAACATCGAACAACAAGTATCATCTTCCTGTTCAAATCTGAGCCACGGATTCCTCCGTGTTCAGTTCTGTCCATTTGCATTAGGTTATACACTTTCTGATTTCAAAAATGGGGGGACTTGTAAATGTTTGAGTATTCTCTCAGATGTCCCTAACCAGGGGTAATGCACAAGTACTCAAGTTAAATATTTCAGTAGTCGTTCCTTTGCTGACTGGAGATGGGAGCCAAGTCTCATTTAATTAATGGAAGAGGAAGCACAGACTACAGGAGTCGCACGGGGCCAGAGGCCTCAAACACTCTGCTGTCCACTTTCATGGAGCTCCTCCGTGTCCCACCGTCACCCTCTAATCCTTCAACCCTACCTGTATTTTCCATAGTCATGTCAGAGATGTGACGTGACAGCTGAACTTCAGCCTCAGCCTAACCTCCTCAGGGACTTTACGATGGCTCACTTTAAGTGTCACAGATACAGAATGACCCTTCTGCGATTCCAAGATTCCTAATCAGGAGAAGATTAGTTTAAACTGACTTCAGACTCATTTCGGGGATGTGCTACAGTTTAGAGACAATGCAAATTCAGAACAGGTTGCTTTATGCTCAACATTACATTTTGTTCCAGTCCACGAGGTAAATAGAGACATTTTGGAGGATAGATTAAGTCTTTGAGCTGTTTGATGATACAGCAACAGTCTTGAGGCCCCACCAAAGTCAGAGATCTTCATTCTAAGAGACACACACATGCTTTCATGGTGGTTTTCCATATGTGTTCATTTGGGACTTATTGGAGGATCAACCGCCATTCTTTGGGGCGAAAGGAGGAAGAGGTTCGACCCCACATTGCCTACAGATACGTTCATTAGTGTGTGAATGTATGTTATAGAGAGAAAAAACACTGTGGCCTGCAACATTGCTGTATGTGGGAATGTGGCTTGTGGTATAACAGCGCTTTCAGTGGTCAGCTAGACCAGAAAAGCGTTGTGTCAGTACGGTCCATTTACCATTTATCATTTCATCAAGCAAGCTGCAAGCATGGCTAAAAACCATGAGTAAAATCTGCAAGCGTGGCAACCCCTCTAAGAAAGCTTTACTTGTTCAGTCTTTTTCTAACTGTTCTGTCATGAACTTTAACATGCTAACTGAGGCCTGTAGGGTCTGAGGTGTCTCTCTTGGGTTCTTTTTCTCTGAGCTTTGCACAGACTGGCACATGAACTCCTGGAAAGATTGACAGCTGTCTTGAAAGCTTTCCACTTGTGAATAATTACTCTCACTGTAGAAGGATGGACTCTAAGCAGTGTGTAGATTACCTCAGGACTATTCCCAGATTTACGAGCAGCAAACAATGGCTTCTTTTAGATCACTGTTGATGTCTTTCCTCCTTGGCATTGTGCCATCACACACCTGAATGCTCCAAACTGCAAACTGCCAAAACGTTTGCTTTTATGGAGGTTCTCACACTTGTTGATCATTGACAAAGTACATTTAACCAACAGCATCTAGCCACTACTATGCCTCTTGATTCCTACGGAAGCAATAAAGGTGGACTGTTGTCAGATTTGAAAAAAATGAGGTCGTGCTAACCAGATGTTTTTTTCATCTGATCATGTTCTGCTTCGTAAAACCATAAAACTGATGACAGATTACTTTCTTCTTGCATGACTTTTATGAGCATTAAGTTAAAAGTACAATCTGTATCAGCACAACTACTCAGTACCTTTAAAAGGGGAGAAGACTGTTAAAAGCACAATTACACAAACGCGCACACACACTCCCACACAAACAGGATTTCCAGTTGATAATATCACTATTAACATGTCGAAATGGCTCGGACATGTAAATTAGCACTTAAATTTGCTTTAAACGCTCCAGAGCAATGACATGCTCTAATGTTCAAAGTGCTCTTGTTAAATGTCAATCAACTGATCATCCTTATCATTAATAGGGCCGGCTTCAAGTACATTAAGCTTTGTCGACAACAGCCACGGAAAACAACATGTCTCAGTGCAGCAGTCAACTATTTTGTATGATGTCTATCCAACAAAATTATGACTGAAAGCTCAAAGCCTGGAGGAGCTATGTAGTTATCAATCAAACCAGTGTTCAGCAACGCTGTGGATTTCGAAAAGGTTACCGCCGTGATTACACAAATTCATTTTCAGCATGAGAAAATAAATCAGTTCTGCTGGTCTAAAAGCCAGTCACCAGTGCCATTCAGCTGTCTAGTTAGAAGTAAGCTCGTTTAACTCAGCAAGCCCTGAAATGATATCTGAATAGTACCATCACTCGTCCTGACATTTAGACACAATCAAACACCTGAAAGATCCACTATTTCAGCTCACCGCTTCTAGACCCAAATATACTGCAGACAAACTGGGAGCACATCTCCTGTGGGGCATATCATCACTGCTTAGTCCACAGTCCTTATTGAGGTTTGCTGTGCATTTTGCAAATATATATATATATAGTACCGTTTTTAAAAATGGGAATATTTCAACCTCATTCATAACATTAGATCTAGATTGTAACACAGATGATCCAGAGAAAGAAGGTGTGGGTGGAGGTGTACAAAAAAGAGACACGTGCACGTGGGAAAGATGAATGTCACCAAGCGGTGCAGTTCATCATCTCAGAAGCCTTGCGAAGGGCTGGTCAGGGAACATTCTGCTCCCCCTCTTTTCCACTGTCAAGGTCAAGACACGCTGGAACAACCACGGAGGGAGAGAACTGAAAAAGCATAGCCATGGGCAGGGAGAAGCAGGTCAAACTCAACCCACATTTAGGCCCTAAGCTAAATGTTAGCCAGGAAAGTGGAAAATGCAGGGATGCACTTCATAGCAAAGGACGTGGCCTTTGTAAGGAAGGTGTCTGTAGGTGGGGACAGCTGAGAGTCTCATGCATGGAAAGGAAATCTATCATGTGACAGAAGTCTTGTTGTTGAGTTAATGAATACAGACCCAGTTTTACTCTGTAACAAATTGAAATGCATAAAGAGCTACAACATCTACAAGAGATGAGGGTCAAATGTGAAGGCTGGTACAAAGAGAGTATGGTTGTACCATGCTATGGCCAAGATGTGAACATGATGGCATCAAACTGTGACCGCAAACTGAATTTATTTTGATCACTTACTGATGAGAGTCTAGTAGCATTATGTTAAGGCTGCAATCTGGCCATGATCCTTAGTTTAAGAGTTTAATGTGCTGTTTTTGTACTAATTTCAGTAAAATATGTTGTTTTTTTTCAAAGTCAATTTTCTATTTGGAAATAAGTCGAGTTTTAAAAAAATGTACAAGACAAACGAGACGCAATTATGTCATCACAGCTCTCAGTTCAGGCAGTTCTTCCTGCAGTGTTCTGAAGACGGGTATAATAAAACAATAAGGAAGTAAGAAAGCTGAAACGGGGTAATCATTACACCAACTTTAAGCTTGGACCAATCACTGCCCTCATCGTTTAGAAGCGTCCTCGCAAAGGAATATAAAGAGCTATAAAGAGGCCATAAAGAACTAAAGAAATTCAGTGGTTTAAACCAGCCAGGAAAGGCAAGTTAATTTATTAAAAATTCTTTTCGACTCAATACCCGCATATATCGTTTTACTCTCTTTTGGCCTGTTAGGTTTTTTAATGTTAAAACCCAAAATCACTCAGTTTTCCTATGTTTAAATGCTTGGACCTAGATATACTAAGGCAACAATGACATGTGGACAGCACCAAGTGGCATGTCAAACACAGTACTAAAAAGTTATTAACGGAAAGGCATATCCGATATAAACCCATCAGATATGCCACCCAGTGTATGATACACTCCTATTTAAATATTACGTGATTTCCAAATGGTAATCTCGGTTTCCACTACCGTAATAACCACAGATTTACTACCATATCTTTCCAAAATAGTAGCAAAGATGGAAAATTTGCATGGCTTTAGGGAAACGTAACCCACGTGTCCAACCGCTGTGTCTTTACGTGGCAGATGGGCCGGCCAGTCGCTTTGAACGAACAAGAGCAGGAAAGAGAGGAAACTCAAGCAAACATGGTTGAATGAAAAAGGCAAATATAAAAAGCAGAAGTTAGCCAGCTTTATCCAACAGCTCTAATTCTGGCTGCAGCACCTGCACTGCACACTCACATGGGACCAGTCATGCAGAATGATGTGTGACATAAGTTTAGTTCAGAAAATTTGAGCTGATAAGACTGCGAGGGTATTAGAACAGCGTGCACCAGTAAATACGTCACTTTCGTCATAATCTCAAACATAATCTGCAAGGAATTAAAACATAGAATTTATCCTCAAAAGTAGACGGGAGTACCAAAGCGAAGCAACACTTGGGATGTGTAAATTGGTGCGAAAACACACCTTGCACATTGACAGCCTGAGGATACACAATACTTAAACCTCTGGTAAGAGTTACAGGATGTCATGATGAAAATTTGGAGAGGAAAATAACACCTTTTACCCAACTCGGAGAAAGAAAATTACACACTTTGAACATCACAGCAAGCACTTGACAACAGAATACGCCCACGTATTCTTCTCAGAAATCAGCAGAGTAATGACAAGAATGCAACGCTCGCACAGGGTTTGGTAGGATAACAGTGGGGTGTCCAGACTCCAAGTGCGCAGTCTGAGCCAAGCATTGTTGGACTCATCCGAGGTGGGGACGGGTGCATTCTGAACTCTCTGTTCTCCGTCCAGATGTTTCTTGTTGTCTGGGTAAGTGGTGAGGAAAGGGGGGGGTATTACACAACTCCTCTACTCCCACTCTCTCCAACCCACAAAGTGCTTATAATAAGCAGGAAGTGGAAAGCAGTGACTGTCCCCAGAAACGGAAAGGGGAAAACTTGGATAAACAGACTAAGAAAGACTAATCCAATTCACAGGCATGATCACTATTGTTTAAAAATGAAAAGAATCAGCTGAGTCATTGTGGTATTATTCTCCTGGAAGCAGTGCGACACATAGCACACCATTTACCAAAAGAGTGGAAGTTACGTTGGTGTCAGTTTGCCTGATACCATTATACTGTGAGGTGTCCAATCTGACTCTTTCCAAATGGTTTGCTACACACAGCCATCTTGGAAAAGTGCGGGCACTTTCCAAAAATACACCTCCAGGTAATTGGATTAATTGTTCATCCATTGAATGCAAACTTTGAGCACTCAGATTCAGCGAAGAATGACCAGCACAGCCACTCTGAATAGGAGCTGCTCAGTGTCACACCTGATGTAAAATCTGCCGGTAGCCAGTGTCAAAGATAAGGAGACCATATACTTTGGTTAAAGGTGTTTAGGGATTATCTGATAGACTACAAAGGAAGTACACGTAAACCAAGCCAACAAAAGCCAATTACTGAAAAAAAATTAAATAAATAAAATCAACTGACAAAAGTAGTTGAATTATCTCTCATAAATCCGTCTTTACTATTTGTTTTAAAACGAGTACGCAATCTTGTTAGGAGGCCATATAAGCCGGTACATTTCCATCACCAGAAACCTGAAAAAAGCCAGTTCAGGTAGGACTTGGATCCATTTCAGAAGCAAATCAGTGAAGACGTATTCAGAAATAGAAAGAAAAAGTGGCTCCAAACTGGCTAACGTCAGGTTTTCTTTGTCTTCAGCTGGGGCTGGAGTTAGCACAGGAAGGTTGTTCAGGAACAGGGTTAGTGCTGACCCACCACAGTGTACGGAAATCCCACCTGGTGTCACTCTTTTCTAGTTAATGCTGCTGATGGGGAATAAGTTGATGAGCTATGTACGTCAGCGCAAGTGACACGCTCAATTTCACAAGAGAAAGCCACCGAAGGCGTCCTCTCCATCAGCTTCTCTCTGCCTCCACCTTCGCTTTTCTATCTCTCTTTGTTTTCCACACAAGCATCCACCATTAATTCTAAATTGTTTAGCTTTCCTATCCTCACACTCTGTTGCTTTCATTATGCTAACAGCAAGCTGGTGGCAGCTTGAGTGTTTTCCTTCACCTTTTTTTCCTAAAATGGGATTGAGGATGCTCACCTGCTTTTCCTCCGGCTGCCACTTATGAGAGATTGGTTTTTTAGAAATATCATCAATCAAAAGGAGGACAGCACAACATGCCAGCGTAACTGAAAAGCGTAGACACAGTCAATTTTGTCTGAGAGAGGGAAAAAAATACCTTTCCCTGTCTGTCTGAACTGACGAGCGATGACAAATGCTGAAACAAGCGCAGACTTCAGACACTACATGAGATGGACACTTAGTAAAAAGGCGGCGATAAACAATAGATCAACTCTTCATCTTATGCATAAACCAACAGTGGAACAAGCACACATGTCCGATCATGATGCAAAAGTTAGTAGTGTGAATGCTGCATTGCACGTTTGCGTTTAAAACGACGGACCGAGAAACGTTTAAAGAGGAGACACATTATAAATGCATATAAATACACATGATACATGATTTCCATTCCACTCTGGCTATTTTTTACCCATCCTCCTAAAGCCTCTCCCCCTTATCGTACCTGTCAAACACAAAGGATTCTTTAACTGCTAAGAATTCCATAAGATAACTTCCAGAGCAAATTAAATATCTCTCTGCCATTTGTTGTGGCAATTACATCAGTATGCAATGTGGCAGCTTATTTCAGACACATTCATTAAAGAAAAGAATCCAACTACTGTTTTCACAGAAAGCTGCTTTAAAACCACCTGGAATACAAATGAACGTCTGTTAACGCCCGACAAGGTGATTCTGTTTTCTCTATATCATCATCCACTGGTTAAAAATGCCGTCCTTCATCCCGGGTTTAGTCCCAGCTGACTTGACTGTGCGCCGCCTGTCCTTGAACAGGATTCTAGTGCTGGAGGTTATTAGTGTGGTTGGTTTCTTTTTTTTTTCTATCATTTTATACCTCGCACCACATTATGAGATCTGCTTCTTTTAGCCTCTAATCACTCATCTGGCCAATTTCATACGTGGGAAACGAGATTAAATCTAACAATAAAATTGAATTTACAGGCCTACGCTCATACCGAAGGGTTGATTGGAGCTGAAAAAAGTCTAGTTGATTAGCTGCACAACAAACTGAGCCGTTGTGATTTTTATTTATTTTTTCAATCAACAGAAAACTGCAGAAATGCTGATTCACTTTTAAAATCGGAATGCAAAGTAATGACTTGTCCATTTTGCTCATAGGACAGATGCTTACAAGCAGTAGATCTGCTGTAATCGTTGGATAACTAAACATGCGTGGTTTAAGGATCCAAAGACCACTGGGAGAAGTTTAATTTAAAAGTCACAAAGCAAGCAAACACTGAGCTAAAGGTGGAGCAAGGGGAAATAATCTCTTCCGCCCTCTGTAACCAACAACACACTGTTCCACTTTGTTTGCATGATTAACGGGAGACTGAGCTGTGGAGGAGATCAATACGTACCGTCCCTTTATGGGAACGAGTCTAACACTGTAACCCTACCTTTGTGCCCTTCCTATCCCAGAGCTAATTATGTGATATGATCAATACATGTCAGTAATGGGATATTGGTGCTACTTGTGGCGATTCTATGAAGAAAAAAAAAGAAGAAGAAGAGTCCATGCCCATTCTAACACAAACACGCCTGTTCTGAGCTGCCACCAGGCAGCGACTCTGAGGGGTGCACATTATCCGTTTCCTCTAGAAAAGAGATAGAAGAAGTCTGACATTGTTTATCTTCTTCCCACCAAAAGAGGCTGAAAATGCACTAAATCGTGCTTGTGTGTGTGTGTGTGTGTACAGCTGGGGTTTGAAATGTCCATGAGAGCGTGCATGCTCTGGATGCTGCGCCTCTCCCCAACCCAGATCCTAATCTGTTCCCAACCAAAAGGAAACAGCTACAAGCAGTCTACCGCCACGACAACACAGATCAGACTCGCAGCAGCAGCGCTGGTCTGACAAGAGCCCGGCGTGTGACTGGGAAAGTGTCATTAGGGACTGTGCTCGGTCAATAGAGAACTCGGAGTAACAACTTTCTATTCTAAATTTTGTTTTTTAAGAGGTTCTTAGGTCTGGACTGAGGAGAGCTGCAGGGGAGAGATTCAGCCATCTGGCTCAACACAGCAGAGGCGGGACTGTGGCCTCCTCTCTCATATCTCTGTGGAGTGATGGCGTCCAGCAGAGCGTGGCTGGCACTGGAAAGATTCAGGCGCCATTCTGCTGCACGCCCATGTTAATCACCCTCAACAACCGCTCTGCAGATGGAGCCCCTTTAGAAATCAGACGGTGTCCATAAGGCTCCGTGATCTCTTTGTCAGTCACTAGTGGAATGGCAAAACTGGCAGCATGTTGCCATGGAGGATCAGTTTTCCAAAAGTGTAATGTGTCCCCAGAGGTTAGTTAGGTAAGATAATTACGTGAAGATGCCAACAGAAGGATTCCAGTATCTGCACGACATTTTCTCAGACGCGAGAATTTTAAGCCATTTTTACCGCTTCTCGACTCTTGAAAATGCTCTCCACTGCCGCAGATTTGCTGTAATCTGCCTCTGCATGACATCACTTAAACTCCCTCTCTCAGACGAAAGATTAGGCCAACTCGGAGTTCCCCACATGAACACAGCACTCGCGTTTCAGACTAAAAGCAATCCCTGAGGAATGCAGAAAGAAGGAAGAGGCGCACGAATGTTCCACAGGCTTTAGGTGGAGCAGTGGTTTTAAATGCAGCTGATAAAAATCCGTGGCTCTGGCTTTCAGGACAGACTGGCTGAGTCACGTTCAGGCAACTGTAGAATTCTAAATGATGGAGATGATGGAGAAGGACGCAGTGTAGTGCCGTGGAACAGTCAATGTCCTTTTGTGCAGAAATCCAGCTGACAGACCAAAGTCTTGATTCCTGCCATAACCTTCCATATATATATGCAGCAGAGTCACATATGTCTGTGTTCTCTATTAAACAACAGTGGCAAAAATCAGCTTCAGCATCACATCTTGTGACATATGTCAGAAAGAGTGCAAGCAGGTGTGCCGTGCAGTTAATGTGTGGAGAAACTCTAAAAATAAAAGCCGTTTTGAATTCCAGATTCATTGCATTTAATGAATATTGACCACAACTACTACTGGAACCGCTCAGCTGCCGTAACATACGTGTGACCTACTTGACCGTTTCCCCACTTTAGCCTCCACTAATGCTGCCTTGCATTCATTCTGCTGAGCAACACTGCAGGCTGTGGCGCTTTTACAGCCTCATATTCATTTATTTTACGAGAGCCGACGGCAAGCTGTTAGACGTCATCCCGCTAATGAATGTGAAGCAGAGGCGAGGCCTCACGTTCCGCGGCGCTCAGACATAAACATCTTCATCTGGAAGAAATATTTCTCTCGTACAACTCAATGTTCTTTTAGCTTCTTGCTCAATTTCATATAAGCAATAACACAGCATGTGTCACATGGGGAATAAAATAAAACGTTGTAGAGAAAGTTCAGTGCAAATGTGGGACGAATTCAATAACCATGTTTAAAGAGGTATCAAAGCAGGTTGTGGTGCTAAAAACAGTGAAAACTGCATTAAACGGCAATAAAAACAGGTCTTCATGAAAAGAAACAATCAGCAAACACGTGATTCCCATCTTCAATTAAAAAAATAGCACAAAGACAACATGTGAAATAAGGAAAATACGAGCCTATAGGCTGATCTTTAGTCTCAGCTCCTGTACATCCAGGTTTGTTTATAGGACAAGTGTGATATACACCCAGCAGGTCATCCCTCGGGGCAATCCTTTTCGTACATCAACGTTACCCAAATGTCCAGTTTGTTGCTACCGCCGCACGGATTCATTTTAAGAGGATAAGTCTCATCTGGCTTATAGAAAATTCCCCTGACTGAAACAGAAGCAGCTGGATACGAGCATCTAAAACCTCCTCTGTTGATTTTCTGCTCTTGTTTCTGACTGATTTCCTTTTTCATGTGGACACAGAGACTACTGCAGCTTGATGAGGTTGAAAGTACCTCCTGCTGCAAGGCATCTGCCCTACTAAAGCGACCTTGAACAGGACACTGACTCCCCACCGGCCCGAGAAAATGCTTCTCTTACCTCACGGCGAGTGAAGCTACTCGTGAGCGTCGATGCATCCATATGTCAGCCTCTAAAAAATCTATTACAAAGTTCGACTTATTTCTAAATAAGTCGGTTTGAGCATCATTCCTGAGCATCAGTTTTATAGATGGGACAACACTTGTATATTACAACACTTTTTCTGAGTCCCCCTCATTTCAGGGCAGCATAATGTTTGGGATAATTGGCTTCCCTGGTGTCTGTGATTACTCAGGTGTGTTTCAGTGCTTCATTAGCGCAGGGATAAGATACTTAGGCTTGCTTCTACAATTTGGAGAAATGCTTCAGCGGTTGCCATTGTTCAACATGTGGAGAAAAGCTGTGGCAGTGAAATTCAAGGTTGATATTATGAGGCTAAAAAACAAGTAAAAACCATGAGAGACATCGGTCAAACCTTCGGATTACCGAATATTATTGAGAAGAAAGAATGCACGAGCATTCCTTGGAATTGGAAAGGGACAGGTAGGCCAAGGAAGACTTCCACTGCTTATAACAGAAGAATCCTCACTATGTTAAAAAACAAAATAAATCCGTCCAACAGGTCAGAGACAGGCGTGTCTTTGTCAGAGATCCACAGAGGACTCAATGAGCAGAAATAGAAATAGAGAGGCTACACTACAAGATGCAAACCTTTAGTTAGCCACAAAAACAGGATGGCCAGATCACAGCTGGCGAAAAAGTCCTTAAAAGGATTCTGGGACAACATGTTATGGACAAACAAGAACAAGATGGGCCTGTGTCAGAGACATGGCAAGAAGAAAGTGTGGCTTTCCCATGATGCAAAGCACAGCATGGCTTGGGCATGTAGGTGCTGGCTCCCTTATCACTGATGATGGAAACCACTGCTGGCAGTTGCACAATGAATTCTGAGGCGTACAGAAACATCTCATCTGCTCATCTGCAACATTATTGAAAACAAAAACTGAGATGAACAAGCGTTGTGGTTTTACTGTCAACTTGTAAGACTGATATTTTTGATGGTTTAAAAGACCGCTCAGCCTCCAGCATCGTGCCACATCATCCTTCCCAATTAATTCTGTGATTTGTAGCTGTGCAAACTACGAGCAACAGGAAATGAACAGTGCACATAAGACGTGACTAATTTTAGACTCACTTAATAAAAAAAGCAGTTAATAGAATTTTTCACTGTGTTATTTTTAATCTTATTGAAGGGTTATCGCCCCCTATCCTTGCAGGGAGAGGAATAATAAGTCAGGAAAGGGTTAATGAGTTGTGCAGCGCAGTGACAAAATATGTGGTAAAAACCCTCAAGCCATTTATGTCCATGATTCAGGGTTCAATAGCTAATTGTCACAATCTCTGTTAGCATTGGAGTCTTTTCATTTATTTTAATCATGCAATTGGTCTATATGTAAATTTTAGCCACCACCTGCAACATACAGCGGTTAGATTTGATAGAAATTCAGAAAAATGTAGATTCTGCTATGCAAAACACCTCTTAAGTGGACCTGAAACTGGGTTCAGCTTCAATAAAATGCAACAAAACCCCATTCGTATAAATACAAGCCTGCATTAATGCACAGCCTCAGCTTGTGTTCAACGTCACATTAAAGCTCTAGTCATCCAACTGGACGTGAACTGTTCACAGGACACTGAAACACATTTTGCTTGCCACGACAGGTCCGAGACAAGAGTCTACTTCTATCCTCCTCAAGAAATGACACAGTGCTCATATGCCAGATCTGGAAAATGTCAGCACTCAACTAACAAAAATAGCTAAAGTTAGAGTTTAAAGGATGTTTTGTGACCTTAAGAGTAGGATTACCTCATAAAAGGTTGGACAACCCTCACCTCAAGCCATTCCCTTCTTGTCAATCCCATTAGCTTTCAGTTGCACCAACCCAGCTGTTCAAACTAGGACATATCTCTAATGAGTTCCATTAACAGTATTACCTGCATCCGGCGAGTGCTGGGGTCACGGGTCAGCGGTAGACCTAACGCTGAGATTAAATTACCCCTGAGGGAGGCAGGGGGGCTTTGGCTGTCTACAGTTTAGTCATCATCCTCCTCCACATTGTGGCCACATACAAAGATTTCTGATTCAAGGTGGGCTGGGATTTAACATGTCATTTCACGGTTCATATGCTCCCTCTGATCTTATTTCTAACCCTGTAGAGTTTAGATGGAGTTTTCAGTGCCGGAAGCATGACATACAGAGAACATTGAGAGTACAATGTGATCATGACAGTGATCAAGACAGGATAGAACTGGTTTGACCAGAGGTTTCACTGAAGCTCCCCAGGATTTGCCATTTATCTTGCAGAGTGACAAGCATTGAAAGCCACTATCTGTTGAATATCTGCAGTGCAAGAACCGAATTAGATGGATTTTTTTTTTTTTTTTTAGGAAACAAACGAGGATATGGAGATAGATACTTGCATTAGTGAACACTCCCAATATCAACAAGTCACATGACAGTGAAATGACAGGTGAAACGCAAAGAACGAAAAGCAGCATCTGAATATGCAAAATTGCAGCTTTGTAGCCTCTTCAAGAACTTTGTTTTAGTCTGACAACAATTATTATTTTTCCTTGTCAAGTCAAACTTGTTTTAAGGAGACATTTTAAGTAGAGCGCTGTTTTTGGAGAGTTCACTGTAGTCTTTAGCCTGGTAAGATTAGCATATAGCAACAAATGCTAACTGAAATAGCTAGCAAAAAAGCTATTTTTTTTCTTTAACAAAAAACAAAACATGAACATGGTAGGTAAAAAAAAATATTGTCAAATAACAACTGGCAAAAATTCAACTTCATATAAACGCTGGTACTTAAGACATTTGACGGTAGATGTAAGCTAACTTTAGCTTAAGTATCACATTTTTTCAGGCTAAATAATGGTTTAGCTGCATACTGTCAGCTTATTGAGCTGTATTCTTTCTGCTATCAGCAAAAAAATTTAAAAAAAAGTTTAGCTGATAGCAGAAAGAATACAGCAGTTAATCCACATAAAAACAATTTTTTGATGTTTTTATGTGGATTAATTTATGTGGAGATTTCTTTAGAAAACTTGTTGGGTTTTTATTTAATTTTCAACTCGGTGAAATGAACACACCCCACCTGCCATACAAGAGCAATTTTACGGTAACACAGTTTTAAATTATTAGCAACATTTTTTATAAATCTTTTCCAAATCAGCTCTTGTTACTTGCTGGCAGCATCAATATTTCTGGTGGGAGCCAGACAAAGAGACAGAACCTCAATTACTGTGAGTGGAAGCAGCAGGCTCTGTGTGGGATCTGGAGCCCCATGGAGTGACTAAGAAGCTTCAGGAGAGCTCGATAGGCCCAGCCAACACAGACTCAGTCCAAGCACAGGTACTGTAACATCTCTCACACACACTGCCAACTATAACAAGCAAGTGCACGCACACACATAGAAACAAAAGCCCAGCAACGCATAGATAACCGCCTGAGTCATCCCAAAGGCATTCACAATAACCTCACTAACAGGGGGGTAAAAAAAAAAAAGAAAGAGAGAGAAGAAGTGAAAAAAAACTCTGAACAACACAGAAAAGGCCTCAGAGAGCACAGCTCACTCTTGTCTCTCAGACAGAGCCTGAGGCTGTGCATTCCGATTTCAGACTTTGAGCTCAAAAGCATCTGCAAACACCAGTGCTCATTACACATCCATTTACACGCTCGAGGGAAAATAAATACATGGTCAAAACGTAATGAGGGATTTCTTTGACTGCATAAATGAAGGTCAGGTTTGCATTTCAAGAGCTACCTCACTTCAACTACTGTTCACACTGAAGAAAATCAAACCGCCAAATCTCCACTTCTTCCGCCCCGTTTTTGGAGCATGCGGCACATGCTCGCCAGATGATGTCAGAACAGTAAACCATAATTAGGTCATTGACTACACCTGTCATTGCGCTCCCACCTGATCAGCCTGACGCGCTCTCAGGAAAGAAACAGTCATGTTAGTCTTACAATCTGCAACTGACCACATCTGTACATAAACAGACTTTTTCAAATGCTGCCTCACTTGCGAGCAACACACTAGCTGGTACTGCTACTTGTGAAAGTGATTTTGCCATTATTTCAAAAACACCCCGACAGTCGCTTCATTCTTTTCTAATTAAGTTTCTGAACATTTAGAAAGAAAAAAAAACTAAGGCAAACGTCCTCGCTCCAAAGGAACATTCATCAGACAAATCTCTTTTTCAGCCACCGGAAAGCACATTTTCAACCATTATTTATTCAGCCACACTCTGCTAAGTGCTGATTTAGCAGTGGCTTCCATATTTTCCCGGCATCATTAAGAGACACAATCCGACCGACTTCAGTCACTTTTCAGCTTTCTCAGAGTAGATGTGCATGTTAGCTTCTCAATCAAAGGATGTGCTCATATATATCTGTATGTGATGATAATAATATAATGTAAACTACAATCCTGAGAACTCACCAGGATGGAAGCATTTACACCAGTGTACTACGTATTAAAAGTTCAATGGACAAATGTCCCAGGAACAATCCAAAACAAATGAATGAATTTACACATGACATAAAAAGAGAGAAATGCCAAAGAACATCTGTCTGGGCAGGAACCTGGGAATGTTTTACATTTTTGCTTGTTAAATTACTCAAACGTGTTGACAGTACTCTACAGCTTCAGTGCATCCTCCATGACTTCCTGCGGGCTCTACGTGTTGCACGGCAACAAAAAGAAAATGAACTCCAACTTTCTACAATTTGCTTTGTTAACGGCAGCGACTGAACAGAATTAGTGGCTTTGAAAGCACATCTCTTTTGTCTGAAAGTCTATTATTAACGCTGCAATTACGATGTGGGCCACACAGGATTATAACCAATTATAACACCTACTCTATCTAACGATCAATCACTGCGTGAATGGACCCATTGAGAGGAGAAGATCCTAGTCTAGACCAAATGATGTAATCGCTCTGTTTCACCTCTCCTTCATTTGGCTAAGCCGCTGACGCTGTGCCCCGAGTGTTAAAGTACCCGCACGCTCTGACCTTTTCCTTATCATAAATCACATACTACTGTTCTGCTGCCAGGATTTTGTTTAACCCAATTTGTCACTGAGGAGACCCCCTTCCACCCTGACTGCAGATTCACTCAGAAGGACTGGGAGCACAATTAGTGGGCGGATCAAAGCATGCCATCCAGACCTCTCTCTCGCCCTGTAATCATGGATGTCAGTAGCCTCTGGAGCTGATAAGCCGAGGCTACTGTTTGTTACAAAGCAGAGGGAGGAAAGAACTGGCAACAAGAGCTGTGACTAAGATTTGTTTTCATCAATCTATGCATCGTTTTTGTTGATCTTTTTAAGTGTTAGAAATGCGATCTAGAAACGTAACGCTTGTTCTGTCCGATGATCTGTCTGACAACCAAAAACAATCAAGTTTCAAATATATCAACCAAAACACATGAATAGGAACCAATCATATTTAAGAAGCAGGAGTCCCAAAGTGGCATTTTTCACAAAAAAGAGAGAGAAAAAAAGAAAAAGCAACCATCACGGACAGAGTGAAAGGCAGCCGGACAGATGCAACACGCGCGTTCACACATTATTATGACAGAAACGGGTCACTGAAGGTGTGCCAAGAATATCAGACAAATGTGCTGTCAGAGGGCAGTCGCTCTCGTCCGATAGCCGTTTCGGCCTCCTCAGGCATGACAGGAAGAATAACCGAAATACGCTGGCAAACTTTGATCCAGTCACCAGCACAATTCTCAGACTTGTCACCGTGCAGTGATGGAGAGCCAGCGGCGTGTCAGATCACACTTCAGGGTGAAGGAAAGTCAAATGAAACATTTGCTGCAGCGTGCTTGCAATCCACTGCCATGGTCACGTAAACTTCCTGCAGAACCTTGACACTTCCTCATATTGGTTTTGGAGACGTGAATGAGCAGAAGTGGGGAGGGAAGTGTCCATTATCCAAACCTGTAATCGTACCGACGAGTATGCTAATGTGTTGTTTTTAAGTGTAATTATGCAGCAGGGTGGTTACAGCAGAGTCTCTCCACAAGGATGTTAATAGTTCATTTTAGTGTCTTTCCCTTCCACTGCAGTGGTTAATATTCATCTACATTTCTCAGCTTCTCGTTTAAACTGTTGTCACTAGAAGAATGATGCTCGTCAAGTCTTGTAAAGTGTCAGAGTTTCAGCTAAACTTTCATAACCATACGATCTAGCTTTAGAATTGAGACGCAGAGATATGAACTGGACTGCATCTTTAAAGCACCTTGAGGCGATCTTTTGTTGTAAAAATCAACTCAATTGAGCTCTAGTATTTCAAACAGAGCACAATACCCACGAACGCTACAAACACAACATTTCAAGCGATGAAACTGAGACCTGCGATCGTGTTTTTAGGAGGGTGCGCTCAATTTTGAACTCACCAGCAACAGATGACATAAAACAGGTAACAGGTCAGTAACATGACATCCAAGAGAGACTGCGTCTTTCACAAGTAAAGATGGGGAAGGGAATCACAGCTCTAGGGAAAAACTGTGGGGGCAAGTCGCTCACCAACTTAAGAATTATGTTCCTAAGTATAACATTGCAAAAGAATTATAAATCAGTGAGTGCTTAATAATATTCAAAGGAATTGGAGCAACATATTTTTCAGGGGCAGCTTTGCTCATTTCAGCAAAACAATGGAAAGCTCTGCCGTACTTCAATTTCAACGTTTGATTTGTTGTCTTGTTGTCAGCATAATCCGTTACTCTTTGTCAGGGCTGTAAGGTTGGAGGAACTGCCACACCCTGCTGACGCTAAAAAAAAGAAAAATGGATGCAAATTGTTCAACCGAGAATGTGTCATTGATTTACTTCAACTTCCTCAAGTAGACTGTTATCTTTGCACACCTCTTCTCACAGTTAGACTGTCTAGATAATACTCAATTAACACCCTGTGAAGCTCATGTGAAGATGCTGTAGCTGCAGTGAGACTGCTGATCACTTTGGTAACACCTGAAAGATGGATGGCAAAAAAAACAAAAAAACATCTGGAACTACAGACTGAGTTTACATGTACAGGAACATCTGGCGTTTTGTGATAATACTGCTTCAGCCAGTACAAAACGGATCAAAATCAGTCTCCAAACAGCCACCACCTCCTCTGCTCCTAAGAGCCATCTATGAGCTTAATTCCTTTCTTCACCTGCCCAAAACTAAACAAAGCCCGTATGTCTCAAAGTGCACATTACTGTATACCCTTTGAACATCTGTAAAGTGACTGCATTATCACAGATATACCAACAGCAGCTTTGTGCTGAGCCAAGAGATGAGCTCTCTGTGGGTCACAGGAAGCTTTCTGGTCCAAATCCTGGATGCACTGGGAGAATCCACGCAGGGGTATGTTGTGCAATGAGCTTTCCTAACAATCACAGCAAATCATGGCTCATCTGAACGGACAGTGAATAGGAAGAAGTGTTTTGTTATGCAAGAGTGCGTGCACAGTCACATGATATCGTCCGAGGGTGCAAATCAGACCCTTCTCCTGCCTTGTGTTTAATTTTGCGCCGAGGCCGACTCACCTGTGACATCTGGGGTCTGAAATTGATCTCCTTCAGGTCCACTGATCCGGGGGAGAGGTTGTGCAACATCTGGCACAGAAGCACCCCGTCTCGCAAAGCCTGTGCCAGGTCAAAGACGGCCGCCGAGGGCCACACGACCCGGTGGTTCGGAGGCAGGACCTTGCAGTCTATCAACCACCGTCCGCATTGTCTCCACTCCTCCATCTCTGCTCCGGAGACTCTCCTCACAAACAAACCCGAGTCCTGGAGCCGGTTCACAGCCGGTTGGAAGCCGCGTTTCACTGCGCACAAGCAGGCACTGCGGTCGATCTCCTATCGGCTCCGGGTGTCTTGAGCATTCACGTTCAGATCTGTAATCAGGCAATTTCACAACTTGTGTAAATAGCAGCTGACCACCGCACTATATCCTGACGCATGTCAGCTCTCCTGTGCACGCAACATGAAGGCTTGATACAGACCCAAACACTGATTTACTTCGGGAGACGGCTTCGGTCCTACGGACATTTTCTTCTCTTCATTCTCAAAAAAAAGTTTTTTTCTCCAGCGTATCCAACCCAAAAGGCGTGAACGAAGACGAACAACAGTGGGAAACTAAACAGCTGGATGCTCCGGTTTGTCATATACCGACTTCTCTGTCCAGCGTACAAGCAGCAGAGTCTCCGTGCGATTAAAGCGGTGTTTCACGTGTCGTTAGATACTGAACAAAG